>NC_071573.1:100133330-101346336 GCF_024509145.1 Vidua macroura | reverse complement strand
CTGTGTTTGTTTTATGGAGGCAAGAAGGGTTTCAGAAGAGCTATTTTAAGCTGAAGAACAATGCTGGCATTACAATACCCTAGTATAAGTTGTGCAGGAATAAATTGCTCTGGAAATTGAAACAGTCAGAACAATGATGTTTTAAAACAGTCTTCCAATCAAAATAGAGGCAGAAATCTTAGCTCCTTGTTTAGGTGAAGTCTGGGGCTTTAATGCATGGGATAATCAGACATGGTGCCTACAAAGCTGAGGAGCTGGCTCCATGTCCTCACACACTCAAATATCCAGAAGTTAATGGTACTGAATCCCACAGACAGCTCCAAGGAAAGAATACAATAAGAAGATCCTTCCTAACAATCTGTTTCCAGTGAAGGCTTTCAGACAAAAACATGATAAAGAAAAAAATGTTATTAACCATCACACTTCATTTCCCTACTGAATTTAAAAGGCTCATGTTCAGCCCCAAAAGCATTAGAAAAGTAGTATGACATCAAAGGACTGAGATCCTGAAGGAACATTATTTAGCTCCCACTTTGAAGATGAAGGGTGCTACCTTTATGAATTTACTGCTTTGCATGGATGCTTGTGGTAGCAGGGCTTGAGTGTCATCACACACATTGTCTCTTCAGGCCTGAGCTCCTCAGTTATTGCATCAACAGAATTGAGTGTGACCAGACTCCATATCAGAATGATAGCTGGGACGTTTTTTGCTACACATGTGAGAAGTCATAACCTAGGAATGACCTTCTAATCACATCCTTGGTTTCCAACCTCTCTTAGGCTCAGTGTGAATGGGATCAGAACTGTCTGTTCACTCACATACCCCCAGCAATTGTGTGTGTATGTTGTGGTGTTGAACCTAAAGAAAAGTTTGTATTACCATATATTGACATATGGCCATATGTGCCCATGACTGAAAGCATTCAGTCATTAATCTCCTGGATCTCCAATTATTATGTAGTTAGTTCAGGGACTTTCTTTTACTGTCTGTGAACTCTCATTTGATAACATAAGCAAAAAAAAAGCTCTGGAAAATGGAAAAGCCATCTTGTCACCACACTCCAGAAACATCCTGAAAGAAAGGACTGGAATAATGCAGTTAATTCTGTTTATTTTACTCACAGAGTTTTATCATAACCTTGAGCAAACACTACTGTGTCAAGAGTACTTCATATGTCAAATATATCCAGAAGTCTGAACATGGTTAAAAGGTGAAATTGCCAGTAGGGTTCAATGATCAGTAGTAACTTCAATCCAATTTCTTCTTTACTGTGTCTACCATAGGAGGGTGTGCATAAGATAACTATTTTTGAGGCTTTTTCCTTGACTGGACAGCACTTAGTTACACACAGAAGCCTGAAGGCTTTTAATTCTCTTGAATATTGCCAGATTTTTACTAATGCAGATGTAATGCAAAGGCCGAGGTCACAGCTACTCCCCTGGGAGGAAGCTACCTCTGCATGCCTCAGCAAACTGTTCAGATACTTGTCAGCCTTTGACTAATATTTCAGAGGAACTCTGGGATTTTACGTCAGTTTTCTCCCTTCAGGGAAGCAGCAGTCAGGCTGACTGGCTGTAAAAGCAGGTGCACTCCAATCTAACATGTTGACATCTAAGCACAGAAGCTGAACCAATTTAAATTCTTCTGTTAAAAGTTTGCAGCCTATTTATTTGCAATGAAAGAATGTTTTTTTATATAAATATCCCAAGTTTATTCTTTTTGATGGGAAGAGAAATATTTTTATATTAGCATCATTTTACCATAACCGCATCTTACTAAGCACACTAGACACTATTAATACAGAGTACTTTGAGCCAGTAAGGTTCTAGCAGCACAGTATTGATAAACAGAACAAAAGAGAAAGAAAAAGTAATTTAGTCCTTTCCTTGGAGTATGCATATACCTACAACAGATGTGTGATCAACAGGGATCAAAGGCTCTAGGTGGCTGAAATAAGGCTTGTGGTTTTATTGCAGATTCAAAGCAGTGCAGTGGATTGAACATAGGCCCTCCAATAGAACATGTAAATGATGAAACTAAAGTTAAAGCTTGGCCTTCAGCACTGTAGTGGATATGTTTTAGTGCAGATCTATGGCTGCTTTCAGTTTGATTTTCTCAGGAACCAAAAATATTCAGTTGTCCTTTCAACTATGAGTTCACCAATCTTACGGAGCCAAAATATTTTCTTACTGTGGATTCAGGATAGCCACAGCCCTGACTGTCTTTTCCCCATTCAGACTTAAGGGAAGAAGTTATTACAACAGTGAAGGGTGTGAAGGGTGTAGCAGGAACCAAAGGAGCCAAAGGTAACCTTTTGAGAACAGGGGACACTAACTTAGGAACTCCAGGTTCACTCTTTATTCTTCCTTGTTCATCTGAAGAAAATGAACTTATGAATTTTTCCAAAACTTTGATGACTTTTTTGTTTGCTTAGCCTTGTATAGCCTACACTTACTCTCTTCCTTGAATTTGCTGGCAGAGATGGATTAGGTATTTTTAAATTTAAACATCAGGGAGAGATAGGTTGGATGTGTTTACATGCCTAGTGGAAAAACTTCCACTGAAGTAAACAAGTGGGGTTTGCTCTAAGGTGGTTTTGGAGATAAACTATACAAGGAGGAGAGCTTGGAATGCAGTCCATGCAGCTGCAATTTTTTATTAAAATATAACAAGGTGTTTTCCCCAGGAGATACCTTGTTATTTAAACTCAGGCCGCATAAAGCAGAAAACAATTACATTATCTTGCTTATTTCTTATGTTAAATAGTTTAGGGCATCAAGTACAGAATCATGTCCGCAAAAGCCATGAAACTGTATCTTGAGACCTTGTAGGAATTGCCATGCTAGCTGTGTCCTGTCAGCAAGGTTTTAATAACAATGAAGATAATAAGTGCTGCTTATCTATTGTTCTTCATCTGTACGGCTTAAAGCATGTTTCAAAGAACATATTATTATCCCACTTTTGTAAATTGAGTATCTGAATCATTATAGAGATCAATTACTTTAAGGTCATCTGCAGAAGGGGTTTTGCATATAGTCACAAAAGCTATTGCTAAGATTTTGGTAAGTTTAAGAAAAAGTGTTTTCTTTGAATAATCTGTATTTTTCAATTAGTCATTTCCAGAAACTATTTGATATATGTCACTGTTCCTTTGCTGAAGGAAAGCAGATTGTCAGGCTATGGTCTGTCAGATTTTTGCTATGGAAAAATTAATGACATAAAACTAAGAGAATTTAGAAAATTCACAATGAATTCTGGAACACTATTCATACTATACAGTCTATTACTTTGATGACACAACTACATCCAATGAAATCACTGGCACCTGAAAAGTAATGAGTATCACTCTGTGTCATTAAATTTAAAGAATGCATTTTTATTTCAAACATTAACTATTAAGACAAAACAAGCAGCAATTCCCAGGCTAGAAACAAGAGGCAAGATATTAATTCATATGTTCTGTTGATGAGGAGCAGCTTTCCTCTCTCACTTATGATCTCTGCCTCTTGATTTCAGCTAATTTAGTGTTGCAGTCTGCCTCCTCCTCCTCCCTGTATAACCCTTGTGCAAAACCAGCTCTCAGGCTGCACAGGAGTTTTTTTATTTTCTGTGCAAATGGTGTTTTTTCCCCAGAAAATACAAGTGTGAAATGTTGTCTATCAAAATTAAAGAATCAAAATTTGTGGCAGTGCCTGAAAACATTTAAGGTGAGAATTAACTAAGACACGTCTAAAATTTAGAAATTTAATTAAGCTGGTTGCATAGGGTCTTTGTGCAGTACAATGAGGGAGAGACACTTCAAGTAAGTAACCTAAAATAAATATATATGACACGTGGGATGTTCTCTTTATACTTCTATCTTATATAAGTGACATATGTAACTAACAGGAAACATTGCCCAAGGTTTATATGTCAAAAATCAGGTAACATAAATTTCATCCTTTGTGGTAAATCCTTCACTGCAGTCAAGAAAATAGTTTTAACCTGATATTCTTGAAAGATTATAACTAGGCAAAGTCTAGAAAATATCTGGCCTTAAGAGCACAAGAGAGGGCTTTTGTTTCTTTTGTATATCTACAGAGAAACCTCATTTCATGTATTCTTCCTTTCAGCACATCAAATTTAATCAGGCCAACATATCATAGAGAAAATGCATATTGTGTAGAAGCAGTTATTTAATTCCATTTCACTCCCGAGTAGGCAGAGGTTTTGGGGACAACACCAGACTGGAACTGCAAATAAACTCAGTAAGTTTTCTGGTGACCAAAAGAGAATGAAAACTGGATGCCTTTAAGTGCAGCAGTACTGCCATCTACTCAGTGAGCCAGATACCAAATGAGTTTCTGAAGGGACCCAAAGCTACGAATTCTGTACGTGGTAATAATGCTGATGGGATAGAGCAAGCAGCATCCAAGAGAGGCATCTCAGCATCCTTGTGAGAGAGATACATTGTCTTTCATCACTGCATGCTGGGAAGAATGAAGAATAACAAGTTTTGTAAACTCAAGAATACAGCTGAAAACTGGATGGCAACTGTCTGAGGAGTCATTCTCTGAACTTGTTTCTCAGTAGAACTGGATCAGTCTTTTTTTTTTTCTATTGAAATTTGATCAGTTTTAGTTTTAATAGTGAGCATAGCTTAGGAGCTGTTGAAAGCCCAGTTACTACAGATGCCTAGGATAGAAATCAACAGAAGTCACATGGACAGTAAATGCTGCAATATTTCACTGGAGTAAAAATAAATCTGCAACAATAAGTTTGGTAAGTGCTTACAGCAATTGTGACATTCTTCCATAAAGAGATACCACATGGAATTATGTAAATTATAGTCTTCAGGATGTTAAACAGGATTCAGCTGACTTCCCTGGAGATACTTTCACTTCACTACTGAGAAAGCAGTTGACTGTTGAGTATAAATTTGCATTTGGAGAATTTTTCATTACAATTCATATAAGAAGAGGTTTATAAAAAAGGAGTACAAACCAGTCTCCATAGGCAATGGCAAAATGAAGTAATCTGGAAGATTTTATTAATAGTGATGACAATATCATTTTTATCAATAGAGGTGATAAAACCAATGTATTGCAATTTTTTCTCTTTTTTTTTAAATTATTAAACTAGGGGAGAAATAAGGTGAAGAAAGTATTTTTTTTGTTCTCATGTTTAAGCTAAAACCAACAGAAATTTCTTGGAAAGCAGAAGAGTGTTTTATTTGGCAAAGTATATTATATAGTAAGCATGATTCGAGTGATCACAATTTTTAAATACTTGACTACAAGTTGTAAGGACACAGTGGGATTAAGCATGGAGATGTGGCAAAACATTTGGGGATTTTGGGAACAGGGTGACTTAACTCCAGAGATGGTGATACCAAAAGGTCTGTAGCATGTCAAAGAACTACTCCAGAAATCACCACATACCTTCTTGTCATTTACAGAAAATTAATTATACCCTTTTTGGGAAGTGAAGGCTGTGGAGCACAGGCATCACAATTTCTAAAAGTTATAGAATATGATTTTCTGCATAAATTGTCTGGTACTTGATAATGGTTTATTTTATCTGCTGTTAAGAAGGACGTTTAATTGTTTACGAAGATGATTGCCTACAGAGTGGAGCTCATGATCTGGTTCTATTGAATAGATATTTAAACAGAGGACAGTGCTAATCAGGTGCATACATAACTCTTCTAAACAACTAATTTCCCCAAAACTAAGGGCAAGAATTAGTAATATAGAGTAGATGGAAAATGTAAACAAAAAGTGAGAGAACCTGAAGTGATTATTAGAAGCCAAAAAGCCATTGCTCCACAGTCAATAAAGGAAAATTTGGCCAATAGCCCACCATATTTTGGTGATGGTATCACAGGCTTACTGATGAAATGAAGCAAGTAAATTTGTTAATAACTGTTTAGAAATGCAGTTTTCACAACATAGTAGTTTGGATCAGAAGATTTTTGAATATCCAGTAGTGATCAGCAAGAATATTAAGCAAGTGTTTCTTAGGAGTAGACCTTTAAAAACCAAGAAACCAACATTACTTTTACCTCAGAGTTAGAGAGATTTTAGACAACTAGGCTGCTGGTGCTCTAATATAATTTCATTTCCTAAGAAAACAGTGTTTATGTGATCATGCTGTCTGCCTGTTGAGGTGCCTGTCTGCCGTCTGCTAACACTACTCATTTTTTCCAAAATTTCAACTACATTTGAGAAAGTGGTAAAAGATTGAAACATTTTAAAAAATCCTGAAACTTTCCAGAATATAAGTGCTATTTGGGAATTTCAGTTGTGCAAAAAAAAAAAAAAAAAAAAAAAAAAATCTGTCCACACGGTGATTCGGAAGATACTGTGTATCAGGAAAGTTATGCTGGTAAATTTAAAAATGTAATAATACCCAAAGATCAGTATTTAGCAGTTTGCCAAAGAATCACTACTTTGATTTGAACAACACAGATTGTTGTTGTTGTAAAAATCACTGATTTTTAGGCAGTATAACTAACACTATCATTCAGTTCCTGCTAAAGTGGCTGTTATTTCCTTGCAGAGAAGCAAGGCAGCATCCTACCTGTAAAGAAAAAATAGATCCTCTGTCTCAGGATGTCCAGCTTGGTAGGGAAAAAATATCTGCCTTATACAGCAATAACAAGCAGTTTTAGTTAATCAGTCCTCACACTGGAGACAGTGACTTCCAGTTCCTAATGAGATTTAGGTTAGCTGCATTTGTGATTGTAGAGTTGCTGCTGCAGACAGAAATGGGAGCCTGTTTCAGCTCTCAGTTTCAGTTCAGGAGAACAATCCCTTGAGCTGCATAACTTCAGTGTTATAAAAGGAAATAATTCATCCATTCTTCCTCTCTTATTAAACATTTCCAGAATTTTGAGTCAACAAAAACCAGTGATTCTGCTACCCCAAGCCCAGCAGAAAATAAGACCCTTGCGGACTCCTCATGTTGCACATTTCTATTCAATGGTGCACACCTCTGAGTCTGCTCAGGTGCTTCATCTACACCTGTGATGGTCAATGGTCAATCACACCTACAATGTGACGGTCAAACTTTAAATGACTTTCTGTTCCTAGTTAACAAGGTGGTGTTAGGTCACAGGCTGGATGATCACAGGCTCAATGATCTCAGAGGTCTTTTCCAACTTAACTGATTCTGTGATTCTGTAGTGGTCAGATTGATGAGTGGGCAGCACAGGAAAAGAAGCACAGAGCCTTTTATGGTGTGGGAACTTGTACAGTATTACTGAGAGCACAATGGGATGAAGAAAATAAACTGTAAGTGTCAATACCTTCAGAAAAATAAGCCAAGACAAATTTCTCTTGGAAAGGAAGTCTTCAAAAGGTTGTTTTTTTTTTTTTTAATTATTCTCATGTAGCAATTTTTCCATAACTTTTCATTAGCAAGAATTAGAAGATCAAAATGTATGGTTATTGCAAAACATTAAAAAAAGGTCAGCAGTTGTAGATCTGCCCAGAATCTACAGCATCAGAAATTACTGTCACATATTCATTTTTAATTCAGAGCTTCTCCTCTGGAAAGAGTGCTACAGTACTTTACTGAGGGGTTGCTGAAATGTTTCCTTTCATTGTCCTCTCCCATTAAGTCATCTGCGGATTTCATCATAAGAACAGATTTGCACTCTGTGATCTCCAGAGGGGTGGGCCTGCTGTCACACTGTGTTCAGTTCTTTGTCTGAGGAAACAGACATCGCTCCATGGATGCGCCGTGCGTAGGTTCCTGCGATCCGGGATGCCAGCAGGCAATCTGAGCTGTATGAGGACAAACAAATATGAGTCACAGCAGCCAGAACTTAATGCCACTCCATTTCACACTCCAAAGGCAATGGCTCTAGCAGCAGCCTGTTCTTAATATGCAGGAGCATCAGTTCAGGAAAAACACAGCAACCTGCTGAATAGCTGGGGAGGGAGAAGGGTTGTCTTAGGGTTTGGAGGATTTTTTTGGTTTAATGTGCCTTGGTATTTTTTACTGCAGTCTGTTATTAACCTAGATACCTTGGATTAGAGTTAAACCTGTTTAACTTGCAAGCACTTGTAAGATAGAGTTTAAAGTTAGAAGGTTAGGCACTCAGCTTTCGATGAATTTAAAACCTGTTTCCCCACATACTTCATGAAAAGGTTCTCTCCCTGCAGCCTTTCATAATACACAACATTGCCACCAGGCACAACTAGCAGTTTAGCTTGAGGGAGCAGTGCTGAAAATAAATTTGTTTGCTCAGGTCCCCAACATTTGCAAAGGCAGCCGACATTTCTGGCTGTACAATTTGGAGACTCTGAGATGAGAATCAGGCCTTGGTGGTATTTTTTAGGATCCATACAGGCTATTAGGAATTGGTAGTTCTGTGCTGCTTCAGGTCCTTAAAGAATACCTTTTCAAATTAGTATCTGTCACATCTACATCAAAGACCCTGGAAACTCAGTTCAGTTTCTTTCTCTTAACACTCCTACCCAGTCTGCTTCACATATAGTCACAGGTGTGGGCAGGTCTCTTTCTTTTTGATCTTTCAGCTAAAAAACTGCATCTGACTGAGTCACAAATCTTAAAACATTTCCATGTTTCTATTGTGGGAGGTTCCCCTCACCACCATGCCCTGGAAGTAATCCTATAGCTCCTGTCCAAATTTTATGTGCCTCCAGACAATTTTGCCTTCTGTCATTCTATTAGTTTTGTTTTATTCTACTATTTTTTTTTTAATGCAGTCACTACCTGAAATGTGGAAGATCAGGTTGCACATGACTGAAACACAGGTGATGTTCTCCTATGATTGCTGATGACAGTCTCTATTCCTTGACTTTGTGAGGAAAGGACCAGAAGTTGTTTGCAGTGCTACTTTGGGCTACATTGGTGCATCCTCCCATAAGGATCTAAATTTTGCTCATTTTCATTTTTGGAAGCAAACAAATGAACTATGAATTCCCTTTAGAGAAATAGGAATGCAGGAGGGATTTCCAAGAATGGTAGACTTGGCAAACATCATATGTAAATCCAGACAATTTCTGTGTCCAACACATTCTTGTTTGATCCTAGAGCTGGCCACATTTTATTTTTACTGCTATATTACCAAGAGAAATCTTATTTTATGGTACAGTCACTCAATCTGCATGGTTCTCACTTCTCACATTTTCCTCTCTTTCAAAATCCCTTTCATTTTCAGAAATAGCCACATCAATGATTAATTCTACCTTCAAGTTTTCTTAAATCAGCCAATGTCATGCTGGGCTTTCTCTACCTGTACAGCTGTTGAGGCATACAGAATTTATACACTATTATTCTGAGGTGTTTTTTAATGTTATGTCTCCATACTTCTTTATCATATTTCAGTTTATGGTACTTCTTCAGCATCCCCCAGTGCAGATTTCCATATGTTTTACAGCATAACTTGTCAGGGAGCCTGTGAACATTGACCATTGAGTTACAATATGTTGCTTTATTTTTTATCTCCTATTATGTAAAAAGACTGATGGCAGGATTTGCTCAGGAAGAATGTCTCAGTCAAGAACAAATAATGCATTGCCAAATAAGATTCTGCTTTGCTAACATCATAGTCTTTCCAAAACATAGCATGCTACGTTAAGATTGGTATTTTATGAAATGGATTTTTTTTCCTGATTTCCCTACTTATGCATGACATTATGTCAGGATAGAGACATCCAGTTGCCTACTACAGTCATAACTAAAATAGGCAGTCACAACAAAAAAAGTTAACCTGGAAATGCAATAAGAATGCATCTCTAAATGTATAATTTAATTATCAAAACTATATTTTGCTGCCCAAAATATTATGCATGATTGTGGCTGAGAAGATAAAGTACAAGCTGCTTTCAAATAAACAAGGACACCACAAAAAGAAATGATCTAATATGTCTGCTATTCCAAACATGCAGGCCAAACATTTGATACTCAAAATCATTATCTTAAAAATGACATATTAACTTTGGGCTGAATTCTCCCTTATCAGTGTTCAGCACAAATAAGTAAGGAGGGAAAGTGAAAAATATGATTAGGATAAGGTGGAAGGATAGTCAAGGAGGACATATGTTATATGTCTCTTCTTAGACCTTATTTGCTTGTCCATATTTGTCTTTGTACTGTTTTCAATATACAAAAGAGATGGTAATGCCAGTTTAACTACCTCTTAGGAAGGAAGTCATGAAAAGTGCAGTAGTTGCTGCTTTTTCACTATGCCGAATGAAAGCAGGAAGTTCAGCATCTGATATTTACTTGCTTACTTTGTATTTCTAATAAATACACAGAGCAGCTTGCTGTCATCGTGAAGGTCAGAGTCCAAAACTGAGTTTGGGCCACACTTTAATAGTCTTAAAAGATAAAAAAGGGGTTGTGTGAGTGTAAAAAAAGGGGAAAGGTGACAAAATCTAGTAAACAATAGGATATATTCTTCAAAGCTTTCTCCAGTTCCTTGACTATCTCACATTCTTAATGAATAATTTAAAATTATTTAGGCAATTTTTTTCTCATTTTAGCAGTCAATTTTAAATTATTGATCTGTTTATGATGCTTCAAAAACCATTAAACTATTTTTTTTAATAATTGCTTAAATGTCCAATCTCAAAAATACAATCTATTGAGCTAATGTGTGCTCACTGGAGAGAAATTAAATATCTTAAATCTCTACATCTCATCTTCTTTCTTGAGAAGCATTCAAAAAGAACTCTACTTGTTCAAAATGGAGCCCATGCATATAGAAGGTTACCTTTCTTAAAGAAAATATAAAGTTGTATAAATACATAAATAAATATTAATTAGCTCTTCCCATCCCCTGGCCAAAGAGCCTAAAAAGCTCACTTCATGTAGTAGAAATGCTGGTACAAGTATCCACATTACTTACCTTACAGGAGGATTTGGTTTCATATGCAGGTAGCTTTTCATAGCTTTGAAAATAACTAGCAAAGTTTCAAATTTATGAAAAATCACAAAGGAAAATTTGTGTTTCAATTTAATTTTTCAAAATAGTTTTCAATTCTTCTAAAAGATGCATTTTAATAAATGTTTTCTTGACAATCAAAAGCAAACAAAGTAGGGTTTTTGTCTCTCGGACATTTTCACTGGGGGTTTAGTCCTCCTAAAAGCATTTATTATAATTAAAAAGATAACATTCAAATTAACAAAACAGAATGTTTTCAATAAGCTTGTATTTTTTATTCATTAGTTTAGTTTTCTTGATCACGTTTAAAAAAAAACCAAAAACAAAACAAAAAACCAAAAACCCAACCAAACAAAAAAAAACAACAGCCCTGAAAATAAAAGAAAAACAAAAAGAAAAACTATGAAGTAATTTAGTCCCTTAAAATTCCCGGATTTTGCTACCAGTCAGATACCATATCTGTTGGTAAATTTGTTCTCTTTGTTTGTTATCATTCCAGATAAAAAAAAAAATTATTCAGATCACTTCCATGAATCTCTTCAACAGACAGTGATTTAAAGTGTTTATATAAGAGCTATCCATTATTACTCCAGCCAACATACCTGAAATGTCAAGTGCTCAGATTGAAGAGCTCTTTCAATACACATTGCTGTTGGAAATTTTCTGTAAAATACGAATATTGTGAAAAATATGGTTTTGTGATAATTAAGTTCCTCCCAAGAAATAGCTCTAATTTATGAAACTCATTCTTGATATCCAGTTTGGCTTGATTTCACTTAGCTTTGTTTTAGAAAGGAGATACATTTAGTTTCTTTTTGGTGCAGACTAACCTTCAGTGTTGTATTTGCTCAGAAAAGTTTCCCAAAAATAATTTTTCTCCAAAAAGAAGATAGACTTAAATTCAAACTGTTTTCAACAGTAGCCACCCATCTTTCCTTTCTCCTTTCCTCACTAGAACACTTTTATCAGAAGACATTACAATTTCCCAAATTATTCCACTAGTTGTTGATGACCTATTGTAAGAAAATATTCTATTTCAGCATTACATATATGCCTAATATTAATTTATATTTCACCTTATATAATTTAATCAGTTGTTGAACCATATGGTTTCAGTAACCAGGCCTATCCACATGAGCTTTAGAGCAGTCTTAGGCCTATGTTCGTTTTGGTGCAAAACAAAAAAAAAAAAATCATAACTATGATAGTTCTTGTAACTCTGTAGACATAATTAAAGAGAAACCACTAAAATCCAGCCACATACCCAGCAGGTAGTAATAGCTTTCAGTCACTATTCTAACAGGTTTTTTGTTGTTTTGACTGTTGACTTCAGAAAGTTACTGCTTCCTTCATTCAAATTTCCTCTATTGAACATGCAAGTCCCATTAGTTTCTAGTCACAGCAATTGCTTTTCATATAATGTCATCAAAATTACTAATTCAGACAAGCCATAATCATCCTGCAGCTGGAAATATGGTGACTGGGTCAAGCAGTGACTACATCACCACTAGGGGGAGAGTGCATGTATTAAAAAGTAGCTAAATGTTAAATTCTCTATATTGCAATGGCCAAGAGGTCAGATACTTTGTAATTTGGTTTTGGCCTAATTAATTTATTCTTTCTTAAGCTTTAAACTATGCAAATATTTTTATTTTAATGTATTTGGAAATGGAGAAGGAGAAAACCAAATCCCAAAGGAAAATGAACCCCTAACAGACAAAATTTAGAGTATTAAGTGAATTATTGTACACCCAAAAGGTCAGGATAGTCTAGAAATACCATTTATTTAATAACTAGTCTCCTCAGCAAGTCTAGCACTTGAGCTAGAGCATCTTTGAATCACCCCCTCAGCTGAGTCACAGTGAAATTCTGTACCCTTTTCTGCAAATTAGACTGTTTTGGCTGGAACTAACTGGACACATATGTTGCCACCTGCTGCACATTCTTTAGTCTGAAGTTTTTCAACAGCTTGGTTTATATCTTTGAATAATTTGTTCATTAGAGAAAGTAGGAGCAGGGAAAGGGCAGTCCCTCCTTTGGTTTGGTTTGATCTCAGCTTGGCAAATTACTACCAGGTTGCTCCTAGGTGGGACCTGTTCTTTAAAGAGTGCAGAGGTTTATGTGTCAGACACCTATTTTCATTTCTGAAAGAATTTGTTGAGTCAGTGCTGGAAAAAGTTTCCTCTGCATGATAATATTTTATTCGGGTTTGTAGACTAGATTTTGAATGTACATATACAGATTTTTTCATATAAATTTAAATAATTTTCTAGGTTTATAATTGCACGTAATTGTGCATGAATACAATGAAAACTTAGAAACAATTTTTGAAAATTTAGCTTCTTTCATTTGCTGCAGAGATAATATCCAGGACCTTGGATGGAATAGCAACAGTCTCCTTTTTATCTTTAGTGTATTTTGTTACTTGTCATCCTTCTTATCTTTCTCTCTTACACACACACACACACACACACTCCCCAGACGTCATCCA
Source organism: Vidua macroura (assembly GCF_024509145.1). Taxonomy (NCBI): domain Eukaryota; kingdom Metazoa; phylum Chordata; class Aves; order Passeriformes; family Viduidae; genus Vidua; species Vidua macroura. The sequence continues at coordinate 101,332,944 of NC_071573.1, read as the reverse complement.
TTCAAGCCAAGCAGCAACAGTCACAGTCAGATTGAGACCATTCTATATCCACGACGGCACCCTTGTGAAATTTTGTTCAGCTTAATAGAACAAAAATTCTCATACATGGCTTCAGCCAGCATCAGACACACAGTCAAGGAAGCCTGATCCACAGTGTCCCTGGGAACAGAGACTATCAGTTTGGTTTGCTATGATTGTGTGCTTGCATTATTCACTGCCCACAAAGATTCCTCTCAAGTATCTAATGTACTTTGTATGCCAAAAAGCAGTTGCATTTTTAGCACCCATGATTTTTTTTTTAACCTCCATGATTATTTATAAGGAAAGTTTATATCATAGTCTTATGCTCCATTATTAGCTCTACTGTCAAAATGATTCAGTCATCCACTCGCAGTGTTATCCATGGCAAATAAGAAATTTGGAAAGATAGGCAGAAAGTTCACAAACAAAACATGCTCTTAAAATGGTTATCCATAGTTTTCGGGAGACACTTATGAATAATAAATGCACGCGTAGGAGGTAATCAGTCTGGACTTGTATGGGATAGGAATAGGTGATGGCCTACTTATAAAAATGTCTACCCTTAATGTTACATTAAGGAAAGCAGGCTGCAGGTCTTAGGTTTTCAACTCTGATTATTGAATTATGCATGAGCTTATCTGGAGAGTTCCAAACCAATTTTTTATTCGTAAATATTCATTAAGCTTGTTCACGTACGTCAGCGTGAAAACACCAGTTGTTCTGAAACAGTTTGACCGGTTTGTTTTGCACTCCCTCCCACCATCAGGAGAGTGGCTGCACTCACCATTGCCTGTGCCTAGCGAAGATAAACCTTGGTAACACCAGGCATCCACAAAATCTTCATGACTTCAGGAGTATCCAGACTCCAAACAACGCCGTGGGCCACCGCGAGGCCTGAGCAGGCCCAGGTACGTGGGACTGAAAACTGATTTTGGTCTTGTGCTTCTTGGGATGGCCCTCGGGAACAGAAGGTGCAGGGGAAGGAATCTCACAGCCTGGAGCATGCTTGGGTGGAGGAAGGAGGTCAGGGAGATGCCAGGGAAGGGAGGGCTGGTGACAGTGCCCAAAGCCAGACAGAGGCAGTCAAGTAGGTGATGGGGAGCCCCAGCAATGTTCCTGATCCTGACGAGCAGGGTATTTCCAGAAATCTAACTAAACAAAGTCTGTGTAAGACAGGATGAGTGGGGAAAAGAGACTATAAAGAAAGTAAAAAATGACTAAAGACATTTAGCATACTTCTTGGCAGTATTGAGTAATTTAGCAAGTACCTTCTTCTTACTAACCAGCAAGGAAAATGCAAATAAATGAAAGTAAATCATATTCTGGCCAGAAATACTGATCTCCTGACTGTGAGTTTTTAAATGCAGTTGAACACTTCTCAATATTAGAATAAATTTTAAAGTAATAATTATATATCATAATTTATGTTAACAGCTATTTGTGTAATGTGAGAGATCAGTCTATAATCCATTCTTCAAAAATAACAGTATTTATAGTAATTGAATCTAATAATTTTAAGATACTATGTTTTGACTCCTGAGCTTGAACTTCTGTAGAATTAAATAGACTTAGATCCATTGATGCTGGTGTTTACTATGCCCACAGGGGCTTAACCATAAACAATTTATCTTCTTTCTATTATCATTAATATAGTTTAATCAATGTAAGACATAACATAAAAAGAAAAGAAGGGACAAAACCAATTTTTAAAATATGTCTGCTTTTTTACATCATCAGGAAAATAAATCTCTTTTCAAATATCATTGAGAGCTGCTCGAATAATTTCTCCCCATCAGCCTAATGGCCAGGTCACATAAATTTTCAGACAAAAATTCTTCTGAAAAAGAAAAACCTTGCATTCACCACTGAAGCAATGCTTATTATTAAACATTAATACCTCCCTGTGGAGTATTCCATGGTCTCCCCTTCTTAAGTGAGAAAGAAAGGTGCATTTAGAATGACTGGTGTCAGGCATAAGCAGAAACAAAGTAAATTAAAAGTAATAACTTCTTCTTATTATCTTTTTACCTAATCTGAAGATATCTCAATAATGCTGCATTTCTGAGGGGCCTGGGGTTTAACAACTATAAATGCTGGGTTTGCTTTAGGACTAGACAAACATGACACCACTGCCTCCCAAAAAAAAGAAAATTAACAAAGAATATCAATTATAGAAAAATGGAGAGTGTTCTGGGAAACTTAAATTACAAATCCCTAGAGCTCTGAAAAGAAGAATAAGGAAATTGTTTTCTCCCTTTGGGCATGACCTTTTCTTTTGAATGGATTCCACAGAATAAAAAGAGGAATCATCTTTTATTTAAACAGGAAGCAACTTGAGGCAGTTTGGGGCTCTTGGGAATATTTAAACACATGCTGAGAAAGAAATTGAAAGCCATGACTATTTCAAGGACAGAACTTCAGCGATCTATGCCGTTAATGTGATACCCTGTCCTCCTGACACCAAGAGCAAAAATAGCATTTATCCTTTTATCAATACACAGCATTAACAATGCAACTGCCTGTGATAATGCCTGAAATCATGGAGTGAGCTGTTTTCAGGGCCTTCTGGAAGGAGTGGACACTGCTGGTAGGTCCATTAAAAGTTACATTAGGGTAATTTAATTCCTCCAGCCCAGCTCCATTCACAGCTCCTCCTTTCTTCCAAGTTACAGTCTGTTGAATCAATAGCCATTAGAGCAAATCAACCTCAGTGGGAAAACGCCCTTGTCAAACCCCAGCCTGACTCATTGTCATCATTTCAGATCCCCCTTAAGCAAGAACAAAGTCACTTTTGAATTCTCAGACGAGGTGTACTCTATTTTAAAGCAATGCCAGAGGCAGCAAGCAATGCCATAGAGCTGTGATACCCATAGGGGAAACTTCAGCAAACAAGGTGTAAAACAGCTGAGACTCATTTCAGTGTCTCTTTTTTCACTTGCTTGTATAAGAGTAGCTGCAGCCTCCAAAATGTGACCCAGACTCCTGATTTAATCTCTTGTCTTGTATTTGCTGCTAAATGGTCTTTTACATTTGTTTTAATGACAGGCTATGAGCCTGTGGCTTTCTGTGGCATTCCAGAAGAGTTGAGTCCCTTTACACCATTCTTCTCACTTTTACCAGCACTATCACACAGCAAGATAGTAGGGTCTAAATTCACTTTCATTTCCTCAGGGTGTTCACCTGGTCAGAAAAGGATGTCCAGAGACCTGACATAACCATGCACATGAGTAAGGGGTGCAGGGGCCTTTCAGGTTCAAGGCTGCATTACCTTCCCCTTGGGAGGCAAGACAAAGCAAGCCTTCTGAAGCAAACTAGGGACCATAGTCCCCACAGCACAGGACATTACAGGACTTTGTGTCAAATCTGAATGCTCTCTAATCCACAAAGTATTAAAAGATACTACCTAGGGTTTGGAAAACTAACATATTTCCAAGGAGATTTTGGCCACCATAAAAAAAAGATTCTATCAAAGTCAAGTTAATAGTATACACTATGAATATATTTGGGCTTGCATTTACTAGGTGGAACTCCATGACTAGATTATTCACAACTGAAAATGAGTTTTCTTTTTGTGTCCTTCATTGCATCTTCTTTTTTTTTTTTTTTTAAACCAGCTCTAATGCACTCTTCTTTTTTTTCTTTTTTCTTTTTTTTTTTTTACTAATTAACTGAGGTAAGTGCCAAAGTCCTGTGGCTTAATGTACACTAATAAGTATGACATGATTTTCAAGCTGTAATATGGAACACTGAAAATGTGTTATTCATGTAGGGAAAAACATTCCCTACCTATTTATAAACCTCCTGAAATGATGAATCTTTCAATGCTGCTACCTATTTATAAACAGCTCAGGGGCATAAAGTACACTGACAATTTGATGACCTAATATCACATTATATTCTGATTTTGTTTGATACACATGCATTCTGTAATTTGTAAGCACTCACATTGTAATACTTTATGGCATATTCTGAATATAATAAATTTGCAGTTTTACAGATAAACCACAATAGTCACAATCAATGCTCTCTTATTTACTTTTCATTACAAATTATTTGTTTACCTCTCATGCTTATGTTTTAGATTCTAAGTAACAGAATAAAGGCTAAGATCCTGACCATACTTTGATCACACATTGCAGACTTTTTTCTTGCTAAGAGTGCTTTAAATACAAGTAAAAGCTGGGCATGAGACAGATGAAAATGGATGGAAAGTATGAAAGCTTTGGTTTAATATGGCTCAAGGCTGAGGGGAATAATAGATGACAGGGAAATAAAAATTGATGCAGACTCTGCTATTTTAAACAAGGATATGAATGGCAATAAGAAACAGAGGAGATGAGCTGGAACAAGTTCAGATTAAGAACTGCTAGGCTAGTATGCTTTTTTAAATATTATTGTAAGGTTTAAAGGATAGAGAGCTGTTCTTCCTTGCTACAGTGTACAGTGATATATTATTAAACTTGGGTTGATTATTGGAAATTTACTTCTGAAGGAAATGCACCAGGATGAATACATGAGATTCATATAGAAAGACTGAGAGGTTGCAAAGGGCCATCTCATGAAATCCATTTTTGCCTTTTCTACACACAGAAACCCTAATCCTTTGGAGACAGACATGTTGCTTCTAGAATGTAAATATAGGAGTGGGTTTGCCAGATTTGGGATGCTTGAAATTGGTCAAAGGAAATCTACCTGATTTCCAGCTAAATGTGCAATAATTCTGATACACTCAAATCAGTGGATTACAGACAAGCCTTTTTAGGGTTTGAAGCATGTTTTTTTTTTTTTTTAAGGTTTTGAAAGCAAGGCTCACTTCTCTTGCTCTCCAAAAAATGAACTCTGATACAAGAAAGCCTTGACAATTAATTAATTAATTTCAGGAGTGGGTGGCCACTCATTTATTTAAATTAACTTCCAACCAGGGATGTGCTGTGCTTCCAGGTAAAATGTTACTAATATTTCTTAAGTTAAGCACCAATTTCAGCAGAAGGGACAAAAATTTCCTTCATGCCAGCTTGCATGTTTTCTGAAAATGCTTGTAAGTTATATGTAATATAAGTTATAAATTATATGTAATATAACTTACAGCTTTGCAAATTCAGGTAACTGTTTTTACAGTCTCCAGGTTTTAGAGACAGAAAGATGTTGCTTTTTCACTGTAATAGTTGTATTAAAAAGTTTTTCTTGATTTCAACTGAGCTTCTATTTTCCAAACTATTCTACAGTAGTCTAAAAAAGATAAAATCTTTATCATACATAAAACTTTTATTTTAGAGGACCTGATTCATTCCAAATGGAATATAAATATGAACAGCATTAAATGAATAAGTGTTGTTATTAAAAATTCATCTTATACAATATCTTCCACCTCTCAACTCAGCACTAGAATGTGGTTAAATCCAGATTATCCAGATATCCCCCCAAAGTGCTGGTAGAGCAGTGTGAGATGAGGGTGAGGTACACAGGCTGAGATTTTCAGCTGAGGTAAACTCAGAGATTCAATGCATCCCTGCTGATTTACTCCAGACAAAGAGCCAGCCTGTTATTTTTAGCTTTTATATTTTACTGGAATTTATCAGCATTTGAACTCCTCTCCAGTAGAGCATCGGTGCTCCCATCCACAGGCAGAGCATGTATAGGGCACTAGATCCTCTCCCACACAGCCTCAAATTGCTTCTGCCACTCTTCCATCCACCCATCCTTGCAGCTTGTTGACAACCCTCTCTAAATTACAATGAGGCGGCTGCCCACGCACATGTGCTGGCTGGTTTGTTTCACACAGACCCAACATACCACCTCCACAGTCACAGCAGCCTGTTTCAGTGATTACAAGTGTGAAAGAACAGCAACAAACTGAGCTCACACATCAAAGATCTCAGTTTCAGTGGCGGAGAAAGAGTGGGCTTTATACTGAGATTCTTGTTCTCTTCCCTGTGATACATCACTTCTTCTGGACTTCCTTAGCAGAAGGTTAATAAACCAAAGTCACAATGGAAGCTCCTCCTATATAGTGCATGGTGTCCCACTACCAGGGAGGCAACTTCAGGAGTTTGTTACAGAATCAAGTAATACTTTTGTTGAGTGATTTTGTTGGAAGTTTCAGCATGCAGACACCACTGCATGAAGATTTTGATTTTGTATTTGTTTTTTTTAAATGTCTGTATTGGGTTTGTATGGCCAGGTTTTGGTAGCAGGGGCCTACAGGGACAGGTTGTGTGAGAAGCTGCCAGAAGCTTACCCCATGTCCTACAGCACTAATGCCAGATGGCTCCAAGATGGATCTGCTGCTGGCCATGGCCAGGCTCATCAGCCAGTGGTAGCACCTCTAGGATAACAGAATTAAGAAGGAGAGAAAGTTGTTGCCTAAGATGATTGCAGCCAAGGAAGATAGGATTAAGGATAGGTGTGAGAGAAACAGCCCTGCAGACACCTGGATCAGTGCAGAAGGAATGGCAGGAGGTGCTCCAGATGCTGGAGGAGATCCCCCTGCAGCCCCTAGTGCAGCCCATGGTGAGGCAGCTGTGGCTCTGCAGCCCACAGAGGTCCATAGGGGAGAAAATATTCACCTGCAGCCCATGGAGGGCTGATGCTGGAGCAGAGTGATACCTGTAGGAGGCTGTGACTCAGTGGGACACCTGTGCTGGAGCAGGACCTGTGGCTCCATGGAGAGAGGAGCCCACACTGGAACAGGTTTGCTGGCAGGACCTGTGGCACCATGGGGGATCCAGGCTGCAGCAGTCCCCTGTTCCTGAGGGACTCCTCAATGTGAGGGCTCTTTGCTCCTGGGAGAGTGCTGCATTTATTCACACAGTAGTGGGATGGGATTGTGAGTAGCCTTTCAGAAGAATTCATTGAACATCTCTTTACAAGGGAACAAATTTATTTCATTAATAACAATAAATCTTTTGAAACCCACTGTTTGATTGACCAAAAGTGATAAAAGATATAAAGAGATAAAATCCATACACAGAGTAAAAATATCCAAATACCTAAACTTTATGGATATATTAACCTAGAGATCTGGAGTAGGCTAAGTGGGAGTTGCAAAGCTGCTATCAGCCTAAGCTATGTATCCAGATGTTTCTTAAAACACTAATTTACCCTTCTTTTGCTTTATTTGCAACACCAAGTGCTTTCCGTCATCTTCAAAATTCTATAATTAAGTAGCTGAAGCTGTTATCTAATATGTTGTTATTTGTGTGTAGTTTGTTTTAGTTTCAGACTTACGTCTGCATCTGGATTTCACTGTTTTTCACACTCAGGGAAACACTGAATGTATATTTTTAATATTGAGAACTTCACAAACAATGCTGTAGATCCCTGTCTTGGAGCAATGAGTCATGAGAAGTGGCTCAAGGACTGAAATGATTACTTTGAAAAGTGTATTTTTAACTGCAGGAGGAAATAACTTTCATTATCATCATATTGGCAAAGTACTTGAAGCTAATAGCTCCATCAGGCAATTTTTCTCCTAGTCCTTATGTCAGAAAATAAAAAAAACCACCTTTTTTCCAAAACACTCTTCACAGTGGCAGAAAGTTAGATGGAAAGGCAAGATACAGACACTGTCAAAATAAAATGTGTTGAAGAAAATAACAGGTGCATAAAAGAGTAGGAAAGAAAAATTCCCTCAGGATAAATTAATTTCCTATGGTGCTTGTTTAAAGAGCTGTTAGGACCAGAAACCCTAAGAAACCTAATTAAATTATTTTCGTTCATAAAATTAAAAAAAAATAGTTTGAAAAAAATTTTATACGACACCTATACACCTATAATTCTGGATAATAAACTATGCTTATTCATGCCTGTAATCAAGCATATTTTCTATCAAGAAAGGAATTATTTTTACTGTTCTATCTGCTATAAAACTTGAAATACATAAACAAGGACTAGCCTTGGTTTGTGTTTTCCTCTGCAGTCTGCCATTTCAACCATCAGTGACTGTGCCCATCTCTGGACATGAACTCCATTAAAACCTGGATGAATTTCTGTATTGAGGCACTCCAGCAAGCAGCAGAAGAGCCCAACATGACTGTGTCGCTGGCTGTGCAATAAAAACAGGACCTGTCTATCCAACAGCAAAAATCCAACATATCCTGTTTACAGGTGTCTCTGTATAAGGAGTATGTGCAAGGTGCATTTTAAGGTTGCCAGTAGGAACCCAGAAAATTCACATATCTGATACACAAATCAGTCTCCAGTGCTGCATTTTTCATACACATTTTTGCAATATTTGGAGCTAGATTGAGTGACAGGGGATATTTTGAATCAGGTAACTTCCATGTATATCTGTAATCCAACTTGACTGAGTTGAAATATGGGCTTTTGTTATCCTGTCAGCATAAATACAAGCCAGCACAAAGCCTCCTCACTCAGTGTAGCTCAGCAGCCCTGCAATAGACAACAGTTCCTCTCCTAATTTTCATGCCTAATTTTTATGGAAGTTAGTCCAGAGCCCCTACTTGCCGGCAGCCTTCTCAAAGAAGCTGGAACAAGAGCTGCTTGTAACAGAATAGGCTAAATCCTCTATATCAATTATAGCTTCATCACTCCATTTAGCAGCCACCATCTGCCAAAATCTGGAGATGGGGTGGTCCCCAGGCAGGGTTTGCCAAAGTAGTGACAAAATGCTGAAACAGGCTTCTTTCAGCTTCTGGATGGAAAAATCACTGCTTAATGAAAACTTCAAAACACTTGAATTCCTATGACCCTTTCAATATAGACAAGGATGTAACTATGGAGAAGTTTCACAAAGTGCTGGTTGTTTGTCTCACTGGCTGATAAATACAAAACAGCTCAATGCTGTGCATAATCTCTTTTAAACTGTTTCATCTAAGAAAAAAACTGTACATTTCCAAAACTATTTCATCCATATTTTCCTTACAAGTGGTCTAAAATGAAAAAGTGCTTAGGCTGCCTACAATACACTGCCCATTGCAAGAAACAGTCCCATACTCTTCTTGTACTCTCCTGGATGTCTCAAGTCCCTGATGGATCAGCACAGCTCAGCAGAAAGAAGAGCACCAGACCATGTCCCTCCAGTAGACCGGTGCCATGCCAGGACACAGTGGCCACCTTGGGGCTTCCCTCCTTCCTCATTGTGGACTCATCCCTGTGCATTGCATGTAACATTGTACCTGTTAAAGTGTGAATATATGGCATAATGTAAATACAGTCTGGAGAACACCGAGGGCAATAAGCCTAAGTTGTCCCTGGTTTGTTTGTGTTCCTCTCAGGCACACCTACTTCCTCTTTCCTGACATATTTCTGTTCACTTTAACAGGTATATCTTAGGTTTGAAAGGGCTGTTCATCTCAGGCAGTCACATTTTAACCTGCAAAAAACTTTCCCTGATTTTAATTGCTTTAAAAAGAAAATTTTAATATGGATTAATATTTAGTATTTGTTTATATGCATGCTATTATCTATAGAAATCTATTCCTAATATGCTGTTCACACTATGTAAGGAAATATTTCTAAATTTTCCAGAATGTTTCATTTTCATGACATTTTTATTAATTACAGTGATATAATGAACCAGACCCATTTACAGCCTCTGCAGACTTCCCACTCAAGCAGAAGGTTTTAAAGGCTTTGATTTGCAGTGTGGTTACAAATGAAATTAATCAATACTTACTAATAAAATTTACAGCAGGAGAAATAAAATTATTGAAGTGTGTTTCAGCTTCAGCAGACCTAATTGTTTTCCCTGTCTCTCAGTACTCCAGCTCAGGTGGTATCTAGAGGGGGGATGAGGTTTAGATTTTCTGTGAATATCAAAGCCAGCAGTCATAGCCCTATATGTGTTATTTATTGAGCACAGTGGCTGTAGTTGCCTGTGTCCTGCAAATTCTATGGGGCAGAACAGCAGGGTGACAGTCTCCATCTGAGGCTGTTGAACAGCACTTGCTGAGTAAGACAAAGCAGACCCTTACAAAAGGAAGACTGACACATTCAGGCTCTTACATTTAAGTAGATGTTTTGTGTACTGGATTCTCTTCTCCACCACTTTTAAGCTCATCATGTGAGAAAGAGAAAATATATTTTGCAAATATATGGTTAACTATACAAAGGGCAAAAAGCAAGGCTACAAAACCATTAGTTTGAGAGTTGTTTTGTGACTTTTAATAGCCAGCACAGATTCCTCTGGGTTGACTGGTTCCTGATCACAGCATTTTGACCTATTTTCCTGCCTTGTTTTTAAAACAGAAAAACTGCTTTAACTTTGCCAAACATGCATCCTGTTGACCACTACTAGGCTGTCACTCAGCTGCTCTTTTTCATTCTCCTTACAAAATTAAACACTGGTTTTGTTTTTTGCCTTGGGGAACTTATATCAACCGTTTCACATCTTACCAAAGGCAGCAACCTGAGAGTGATGTAATCTCCTGCTTTGACCTTCTGGGCACCCTTGGCTTGCTCTAGAAGTTTCCATGCTGTTTCAGTCCACGCATTTTATTTGCCAGGCTGCCTATTCCTAGTGCCAAGCTGGGCACCTGCAGGTGATCTTTGTCTCTTGGGCAATGTGCTTTCCAGTTTGGTTCTTTTCGGGACAGCTGCTGTTCTTCCCTCCAGCTGTTACTGTGTTGGCCATGTTTGAGTGCATGAGATAAGAGAAATCAATATCTAGCAGAATCAAGAGAGTCTTGCTCTCTGTTTTTATCTAGAGGATTCAATTGTTTTCATTGTTTAAAATGTCCTAGAAGATAAAGTTAGCTGACAATAATGTATAGTCAAATAAATTTTACCTTTAAAAGCTGCTGTTTATTTTTTTGTAAATCAATAAATTTGGTCACTATATAGGTTAGACTTTTCTGGTTTTTTGAAAGAAAAAGTCCTTTTCCCTATTTTTTTTTATTCTAATCATATAATGATTCATTTACCTGTTTACCTGTTCACCTGTTCACTCAAACTGTCTCTTGGCTTCCTTGGTGCCTTGAGAGGCTACCTAGAACAGAGACGTGACAGAGATAAAGGAAGAAACTAGGTATTTATTAAAAAGACCTTCAAAGAATACACCTCGGGCAGTTCAAGGGCCCGGCCATGGCTCCACCCAAGATGGACTCCAAGTCACAAGTTTTCACATTTTTATAAGTTTTGTCCATTTACATATTGGGGTGAACTGTCTAATTACAGCTTCAGGTTATGAAGTCCCATCCTCCAAGTTTGCTCTCCTCAATTCGCTGTTGTTTACATTTTTTGGGCCCGAAGCTGCAACGGTGTCCTTGGTTCTCAGGCTGGAAAAGGATTGTTTTGTCTGACTAAACTGTGAGGAGAGCTTGCTAACACTTTATATGAAGTTCAGAGTTACACACTAATGCAGTACAGAATCTGGAAAATATGAAAGCAAAAACTTAAGGCATCATCCCCTCCTATTCCCGATGATCAAATGCATGGCAGAAGAAATAGATCTTGTGCTGGACCACAGTGAAGCTCTACTGAGACAAATCTCCCCAAGGGACGAAGCACTGCTATGTTTCACTTTTGGGCTTCTACATTTTTCCTACAGAAATAAACTGTAGAGATAGGTGCTTACGCCACTTAACACTAAACATGGAATACTTTCTCTTTCCTCAAGCGTCTTCCCAAGAGGTGGGAGTACAGAGATGACCACAATGTGGGAAATGTATGTTCACACAAGAAAGTTCATGCATGGTTGGTTTTTCTGCAGAACACACTCTCTGAGACGTGGGATTTTTAAAATCTGAAAAATTAATTGCACTTTTTACTACCTCTGTTTTCCACAAAAATTGAATAACAGCTCCAATAAAATGTTTGTGACAGAAGATGCCATTGCTAATTTCTTTGAGATTGCTATCTTTAACTTTTTCCACCACATACTGTCTGATCCCACAAGACTTCTCCCATGAGTTTATAATCCATGAGGCTTTGGAAGTAAAAGTCATGTTTTTCCTGTCATGAATTTGCCAGAAAATGGCAAATTGAAGTCTTGACTATGTCTGGACATGTGCTTTCTAGTTTCATTTCATCTGCTCAGTGATCTGCCAATATTCCATAGCTTTTCCTATACCCTACATTCATTATGATATTACACAACATTTACAGTTCATCATGTCTGTTTTTGCAATTAAAGTATTATACTTTTAGTACCTATAAACTAGGGGTTTTTTTGCTTACTTATGTCTTTGGATAATCCACCTAGAATATTAATTTCCTCTGTGCCAATTTCTAGGAAAATATCATTTTTAGAGCTTGAGAAAATAAAACATCCAAATTTCTTTATTTATAGCACAATTCCAAGACCACTTTCAAATGCAACAGAACAGATTTGAAAGGTAAAGCTGATCAGAATAGTGTAGACATAGGTGTTTTTCCCTAAGCACCTAAGATTGCATTTGATTTAGTCTTATAATCTTTTGAGAATTTCTCATTTCTCCCTTCAAGTGTATCCATTCAACTCAAGGGAATTTATCCAATGACTTCAACACTCTTTGTCTTGTAAGCAGATTTATTCCAGTGAGATAATTTATTCCTGGGTGAGGGAGTTCAAGGTGGGTGACTTTAAAACCATATTACAAAATAGTAATTCAATGGGAATATTTAAAATGAAAACAACATTATGTGAAAAATGAAATAGGTTATTTACTTATTCACTGCACGTTTAGCAAATTGCTTTTGTATAATTTTAAAAAGGAAATAAAATCACTTAAATTAGGTCCAGGGATAACAAACATAATGAACTTCCAAACATGAATGAGCATGGTATTTTCCTCATGCTTGAAGCTGTACTAGAATCTTATCTACCTAATAATAAGACCTATTCAATGAAGTTTTCTGAAGTCACAGTGGAGCCACAGAAGTGAAAAAAGGGTCAAATATTAACCTCAAGCTTTTGCATTAAACACTAACCTGAAATAAGCTGTGCTTTTACACCAAAGACAGATCCTTGTCAACAGTGTTTTCTTCAATTTTTTGTGTTGGAAAAGAGAACTGTGATATACTTCTTTTGACAAAATGCATACAGTGAAGATATCTGCATCTAAGCTTAGTGCACAGACCCACTTTGTGGTCAATGGGCAGAACTGGCAGTTGCAGAGTGCATCTGGCCTCACAGTAAAGGTATATTATGAGATCAGATACATACCAGAAAAATTCCTTTTCTGTCCACTAGTCTGCAAAAAAGATCTAATCCCCAGATCAGGTTTGTGTTGGACATATGTGAAGTTGAGTCAGTTTGAATCCTAATATTTCACCTCAATTAAAAAATTAATGCTAGAACCCTTGATCTCAATACCATGAAACTTTAGCATTTTTTACGGACCTCCTTATTTGGCATGTTTCACTTATGCCTTAGCCTTTGCCTCAAAAATTTCTTTTTAAGTCTCCTTCTGTTCTTGATGAAGTTTAGCTGCAAAAGTAACACAAATTCCTAGACAAAACTTTGGAAAACTGTTATCAGAAAATATATTATAAAATGCATTTTTTCATTGTTATTGATTGGCCTTTTAAAATATTTGCACAGAAATTGCCAATTTGCAAAATAATAAAAAAGGCAACATCTTAACAGAAAACTATTAATATTCTGGAAGAATATGGAAGAAAGCATATAAAAATATTTTAAAATCTCAGAATGTATTGATTTCATCATAATTTGCAGAATGATCTGTCCCCTTTTACACTGTACATTTACTCCCTCTTTGACAAATGCAACAGCACAATAGTATGTTTTTCAGGCTCTTCTAAAGGCTGATTGGCTTTTCAAGCTATGTACACTCATTGATCCCAGCTCTGAAACATGTCAGTGGAAACAAAATCCTGGTCAAAACATTTGTCTTGATGAGTCACTTATTGACTTCAAGGGAAATTATTTTTAAACTCTGTTCCCAAGAAAGGTACCTTGAACACAAGCAGACTTCAGAAGAGTGAAAGTTTACTACCTGAAATGTTCTTTGAATTATGAACAGTTATACCAACTGTGTACGTTTCTTCCAAAGCTCCACCTACTCAGCCACGTTATGAAAATCACTTTCTGGCTTGCTCCAAGGATGAGCTAAGACAGCCTGTCCTTTGCTGTTATTGCTGGCAGATTTGTGCCTTGCTATTTTGCTCAGAGAGGAATGAGTGCTGAAAGTGCATGTCCATTCCTTAATAGGTGAGCACTCCTGAACTGGAATCTTAAATAGGAGAAGTCCAGTCCTAATACAAATATGAGTGGGTGTTTCTCGATGCCTGTATGTACATGAATTCTACAGTCTTATAAAAGGTACTTCCAGAAATATGGTCAAAGCTTTTAACATGCTGAATACCTGACATAGCTTGAGAACAGCTTGCATTCCAGACCCTTTTTTTGCTAAAATGAGACAAAGGTATTTTTCTTCAACATGTTTGTTTGACACTGACTTCAAAGAACTAATAATGAAACACTTGCTGTGGAGAAATCTGATTGATAAGAGTGATGGAGATAATATTGCTGGGTTCTTTTTGGGTTCATTTCTAGAGGACAGATTTTTAAAACTTTGGAGAATTCCTTGTAATGGTATTGCTACTGTAGCACAACATAAATGACCTATTTTCAAGAAACTGTATGTTCACTCAGCTGGACTTCTCTGCTATATGAGTCATGTAACTTTAATAAAAGATATTGTCATTTCTCTGCTATGGTTTATTGTGGTTATAGATTTGAATTTGCTAACCACCATTTAACATGCATTTTCAAGCCATGAGGAAGAAAAGTTCAGAACACCATATGTTTTTCCAAAATGCTCATTATAAACTTCAGGCACTCAAGAGAAGCCCAAGCGTCAGTTCCTGAGGTATTACTGATATGAGTGGGAAACTTCCTGTTCTCACCAAAGCCACAGCAGCATTTGCTCATGTGAGTTAAATGACATTCTTTGTCCTAACCAGAAATGTCAACTGTACTAAAATCTATCACTGAAAACAGAAGAAAATACTAATTTTTATTACATATTTTATTTTCTTTTGATTCTACCCTCACAGAAGCTTTACCTTGCCTTGTTTCTTATCTTTTTGCCAAAATTACCAAGAAGTCACTCATACTTTTTAAACATATATTTTTATGCATATTTTATTTATAATTCTACATTTGTACTTTATTACACAATTTATGTTGTGAGATAAAAAATATTTAAGTTAACATCTCCACCTTAATCCCCAGCAACTTGCCATGCACTGACTTGGTATCAATATTCTTCTGAGGTTTTCTCTGCTACTCCAAAGCTTGAAAGCTTTACTTCCTAATAATTTTAGAATCAAACACAAAGCTCCTACACTTATTAAAGAATAAAGCGTGTCCAATTCTAAGCATTTATTTGTGTCACCACAATTATGAACTTCAAAAAACAGAGAAATCAGTGCATAGCAGTTGAGCAATATAAATGCAGGGCAACACATCTGAAATTCTATCTGCAGGTCTCAGTTTCACAACCCTTTTGAATGCAATGATGTTGCACAAGGCAGAATCTAGTCTTCTGCAATCAGTAGTCAAGAGCCAAGAAATTACTTCAAGTGTGCGTATAATGACAGCTTTTTGCTGGCTTACAGGATATCAAAGACACTGTGCAAAGAGCCTCATAATTGTTTCATTATATTACTTTTAAGGGTGGGATTCAGTGCAATTGTTTTAGGAAACTTTTTCTGACCACAGTATCTAAAGAGATGTTTACTGCAATACTTCTGATTATGAAATTATTCTAGGAATTCAGGAAGTAAATTCACAACATCCTTCTCCAGAGTAAAGGAGAAACCAGATAAAATCAGTTCGACTCCCTAGAAATGAGTGTTACAGCTGCCAAAAGTTAGGCCCAGTATGTTATAATGCCTGGAAAGGACACACAAAATTTCCACTTTTCCACATTAAGGATGAATCATTTGTCTTTAGCGGCAATGCTAAATAGAATAGAGAAGGTGTATGCCAGAGGTAAGGGAGAAGAGATATTGAATAATTTTGAATTGTTGAAAAGCTCAGTTTAATGTGAAAAAAAAAATTACTTCAACAATCTGCAAATGAATGAGCCATAGATGAGGGAAAGCCATACTTTTTGTATTAAATCAGTCCATTCATTTAACAGTTGGATGTGTTGATAGCTGAATTACCATCTGTCATATAAGCAGATGTTTTTCATTCGTGTTTTAATGACTCTTATTTTTCTAATCAACTCTGTACAGAGTAAAAGTCTGCTTTTAAGAAGCACTGCATCTTCCATACACTGGACTACTTTGGCCTGTCAAAATTACAGATTATCTTATCAAATTAAAGTGTTTATGTGACTGTGCTTCCTTTTATAGTCTGAAATGCATCCTTGCTCAGGCAATGAATCTATCCCATCCCTTTCAAAATGAAGTAGTGACACTTCAAGCTTTCCTAGAGCAAGGCTGTGGGAATCCATCTGCAATTTGAATAAGACCATGCAGATATTGAAATAATTGCCTCCTACAATTATCCATCGGCTCTCAAGTAATTACCTGCTTCCATTAGTATTTTATTTGATTCACTAATTACCTTCAGAAATGCTGCTAAGATGTCCACTACCTGAAAGGATTACATTCATATTAACCAACAAAGGTTTTGTTAACTGTCAGCATGAAACTAGAAGTCAAAGTGATGTATAAGAATTGTCAAGCAGTAAAGTGTAAGTCCTTTAATTTGCATTGCTCAAAGTCACAGAAAGTTTCATGCAATGTGCCCTTGCAAGCCAGGAAGCCAATCGTGTCCTGAACTGCACCCAAAGCAGTGTGGGCAGCAGGGCAAGGGAGGTGAATCTCTCCCTCTACTCTGTACTCATAAGATCCCATCTGCAGTGCTTTGTCCAGCTCTGGGGTCCCCAGCACAGGAAGGACATGGACCTGTTGGAGCAAGTCCAAAGGAGGTCACCAAGCTGATCAGAGGGCTGGAGCACCTCTCCTCTGCAGACAGGCTGAGAGAGTTGGGGTTGTTCAATCTGGAGAAGGCTTCAGGGAGACTTTATAGCACCTTCCAGTACCTAAAGGGGTTACAAGAGAGCTAGAAAGGGACTTTTTACAAGGGCTTAGAATAGTAGTACAATGGGTGACAGCTTTAAACTGAATGAGGGCAGGTTTAGATCAGATATTAGGAAAAAACTCTTTAGTGGAAGGGTGATGAGTCACTGGAACGAGTTGCCCACAGAAGTGGTGGATGTTGCATCTCTGGAAGTGTTTAAGGCTGGTCTGAACAAGCTGATCTAGTGGAAGGTGCCCCTGCATGTGGCAGGGGAGTTGATCTTTAAGGTCACTTCCAACCCAAACCATTCTATTATTTACAAGCAGGAAAAAAAAAAAAAACAAGAGAATGACACCTCTGTCATTCTGATCCTACAACCAGTTTACTGTGGAACAATATTTACATAATTTAGGTCTAGGTTATCACACAAAGGGTTATATGAACACACTGGCACAGAGTTTATTAAAGGATAGACCTCTGAAGTACACATGGCTACTGTATTATTATGCACTACATGGACTATAAAAATATATAGTACTATATACCATATATATATATTGTACTATACAATATTTATACTGCTCTTTTAAATCTTTGCCTGATACAAAGAATCTAACCCTCTTATCTTGTGAATGGAACCTCCTAGTGCTTGTCCTTAGGCATATATTTATACATAGATAATAATACTTGAGTAAAATACCAGGCTCCTGATAGATGCCTGTACATTGTTATTTTGCAAAATATTCTCTGTGACCCTTCCAGAGCTTCCTTTAGTGAAGTGTTGACCACTGAGACCCCCCAAAAGAGCTGTGTAAATTTTCACTGCAAAAAGAAAAGGTTATTTGTTGTAGGTAAATTTACAAGCAAAAGTAGTTTGAGTTTGGCAAAAGGTGTTGTCCATATTGTCACAAACCTACACAGAACCAACACAACTATCTAAAGGGTCAGAAAATTCATCGCAATATTCTTGAAAAGACTTTTTTTTTTCCCTCCAGACTGCCTAAACTGGACTTAAAGCTAAGAAAAATAAATTGAGACAGTAACAATTCTGCTAATAACTTCTCCCATTGGCCCTTTTTTAGCACCAGTGGCCCTCTCACATCTGATGTTAGCCATCTGAAACACAGGCATCCAGGCTGTATTTTAGTCAGTCAAGAGGAACATCTTCATTGTTCACCCTGATCAATCCTGTTCCCTGATATTGCTACACTCATTCTTGCTGTTGACCACCTCACCCTCTGGAAGTGGAAGTGTCCTACTTATGCAGCAACCCCATATTGCAATCTTTATGCAGCAAAACAATCTATAGGTAATACCATCTTAGTCCAGCAAAATAAAAGTTCTCCTGTCCTGGTCCTTGCCTGTTCTCCAGGCATGAGTTCAGGTAATCCTGTTAAAAAGTATTGTCTTCTGGTTATATGGTAGCATGGATGTCAACAGAGTAAACCTACAAAGGTCTATTGGGTGACTGCACTGAACAATAGCCTTTGATTTTAAAGGACTCTTAAACATGGTGGAGGCAGTGGTTTACATGTTTTAATATTTTACATGTTAGTCTAGCAGTTTTATCTTATTGGCAGTTTCTTCTAATGTATGAATTTAGTTTCCTAGCTACCCCATCTCTCTCATAATTTAGAAAACACAAGTAGCTTTTGTTATGCAAACACAGCAAGATGTTCAGAATTGTCCCTTCCCACAAAAATCTGTGAAAGACCATCTTGCATCTGCTCAAGGACACCTTGTCCTCCCTCCACCACTCCCAAATTTATGTTCCATGAGATCTCATGCAGGCTACAAAAAACCAGACATTTCTTATGCCATCTGTGGGAAATAGGCATTCACATTATTTCAGTTCCCCAGTGCCTCACCTGTAGTGTGGCCTGTGGAGCACCTATGAACCTGCTTTGAGCTACCAAACCAACAAGGAAATGTGACAGCCCCCTTACTATCCTTCTCAACATATCCTCCTTTCTAAGATTTTGCATTCTGTTATATTTTAAATTAAAAAACAGAAGTAAAATATTACCCCTTAATATGTACATACATGCAGATGAAAAAAACCAGCTTGCCATTCTGAGCTGCTCAGCATAAGGGGGAATTTTGAATTTGAAAACTGTGATATCAAATCAGCAGATGCGGCTGATTTACCCTTCTGTGGATGCAAAGGAGCTATCACAAGAATGGAAAGTAGAGTTTGGAGCAATCCAAATAGCTTGGTCAAGATTTGGTTCCCATTTCGAAGCACCTGCTGCTGTTTAAGTATAACTCTGTGCCAAATCTAAATGAGAAAAAATGAGGACAGAAATTATTCCCTTCATGAAATTATCCTGGGTTTTATTAGTATTCACTATATGCATAGATTTCATTAATATGTATCAGTCAAGCAAAATTCTAGGATCTCATTTTTTATTTTCTGATGGAAATCTTATGTCTTTTAATATAAATAGTTTCTGTTAGTTCATTTTCTTTGTATCAGGTTTGCCTAGACTTTGCTGTATTTAATAGTCTAAAGTGAAATAAATTATTACTTACAATTAATATTATATAATTGATAGTACAGATTAATAATACTGGAAACAGCTTTCTGCAAAAGCATGTGTATATTAGCTGTAGATGGCACTGGTCAGATCGTTTGCTGTGAACTACTGATTTTGGTGTAAATCAATAAAAAGCCAGGGCACTAAGATCCAAGCTGATGGAAGGTTAAAAAAAAACTAAAACAAAGCTTCAATAGAAATTTAGGGGTATAAGTCTCCATCTATGGCTCTTATGACACACGTCCAGTTAGTCATGTGAAAAACAGTTAGTGCTCACTTCTTACCAGATAGATTTCTTGGGTCTGGTTCTTTCCAGAACAGTGAAACTTGGCCATGCCTGTTCCAGTTTCATAAGTCCAGTGATGCATTAAGTGTATCACAAAACTCCCTGGAAATGAACACTATGACTCAAAAATATGTCCAGTTTTTGTCCTTTGTATTGAAAAAAAAGAAAAAACAGAAATGCATCATGAGGACCACAGTTCACTCTATCCATGAAGTAGACAACTCTTGGGTATCAGCAGTAGATAACTCTTGGGCAGGAGGCCTGCAGAAAAAAAAAATAATTGTTGTAATTTCCATGACCTGGGATATCATTTCAATGTATAGAATCTGGAGAACCAGGATTTCAGATAAAATGTTGTGAAAGGCCTGATCTTTATTTCCAGTTAGATTCATTGTGCTTTATTTGTGTTTACACTTAGAATAGAAGAAAATATAATTTTCAGCCTTGTTTCACACATGTGCTGAGGATCAAAACCATTGGTGTCAGTTGTAAGAATCACTTTATGAATGCATATTCAAATGGTGTGAAAGCAACACAGTTCATTTGTGCAATGCTGGCTGTTGCCCTGAAAACTGCTGGAATCTAGGCAGGATGATCCTGTCTATCACATGGGTAACTGAGAGCCTCACAAGTAAATAAGCTAACAGTAATGGCTCCATGGAACCTCTGTGTCCCCTAGTTTTAAGAGTGGGAGGTTGTACTGGTAGCTGTTTTCTAATTATGGAAGATGTCTGGATGATTAAGAGAAGTTGATTAAAAGTAACATTTATTCGGTGTTAACTTCTTGGAGAACTCAGTCTAGATTCAATCAAAGGATAACAGCATCCACCATGCTGACAGCTTCTGACACAATGTAGGTAAATTCCATCTCCTTTTTATGGTTTTCCTAAGTGCATGGTCAATTTAAATTAAAATGTTCTGCAGAAGAAACTTGACTTGATATTTATCTATAAATATTGCAGATGTCACACAGGAGATACTGTGGCACTGTATCTCCATTGATGAGGATGACAGTGACAGATTGGGCTTTGGGATAGTCATGTAAATTACCTGTCCCATTGGAAGAATGATAGTCAGAATTTTCTCAAGTTCATTAAATTGTTTCAGGCAATCTCACAGGGCACATTGTTTTGTAATTTATCTAATGCTTATTTCTTTTATTTCTGCAATAAATACAATAAATATATGCTTATTGATTTGCACTACTGACCAAGCATTGCCTGAAAGAAGCCTGAAAATTCATGTTCATTTATTATGGTTGTTTCACAATATGAAGAAAGCTCTATTCCACTGAAAGAAAAACAAACATTCTTCTCAATGACCCTAAACTACAGGTGAGAGATTTTCTGACCAATTTAATGAGGTATCTAAAATTAAGAAAGGCAATTGTGATATGTAATAATCTGGCTTTTAAAAAGTAAAATAAATAAATAAATTGTGCCAGAAGCTTAAAAAGTACATTTTTCAAAGCAGGAGAATGCAATCTGTTTGATCTTCAGAAAGTGGCAAAAGTGCCTTTTGTTGGCCATATCGGGCACAGTGTCATGGTTAAACTCCAGCTGAAAACAGCCACACACTCACCCTCCCCCCCTGGGATGGGGCAGAGAATCAGAATGGTAAAAGAGAAATCTCTTGGGCTGGGATTCAGACAGTTTAATAGGGAAAGGAAAGGCTATGCACACAAGCAAAGAAAACAAGGAATTATCTCACAACTTTCCATGAGCTGGCGGAAGTTCAGCCATCCCCAGGAGAGCAGGGCTCCATCATGTCCAGCGGTGACTTGGAATGACAAACACCATGATTCTGAACATCCCCCCTTCCCTTCTTCTGCCCCCAGTTCTAGATGCTGAGTGTGACACCACATAGTCTGGGATATCCCTGGGGTCAGCTGGGGCCAACTGTCCCAGCTGTGTCCCCTCCCAAATCCTTGTGCACTCCCAGCCTTCTCACTGGCAGAGAAAGCCTTGCTGCTGTGTGAGCACTGCTCAGCAGCAGAAACTAAAACATCTCTTAATATCAACACTATTTTCAGCACAGATCCAAAACACAACCCCATAACAACTACTATGAACAAATTAACTCTACCCCACCCAAAACTATCACACACAGCAACTTATTCTTAGCTATGTCATAGGAAATATCAATCACTCGTGCAGTAGAAACAATATATGAAAGAAAAAGAAGCACTACTGATAATAGTGTTTGCTAAGGTAAAACACTTTTATTTTTTTGTGTGTTTAACAATAAAGTACCACTTAATGGACCATATGAATTGACTCATGCTTAGTTTAGAATAAATAGCTCTTCGCTTTCTATTTGTATGAAAAGCTAATCCCTCAAAGACACTTTTTAACCTACTTTTTAAACTAACAATTAATTCTGTTTAAATATAATTTTGAGTTCAAGGAGCTTTACTCAACTTTCTTCTCAATTTCTACATCAAAGTAGTAGAAAGAGGAAGATGCATTCTATTTTCATAAAAATCAGGAGAATAGACCTTTGTATCAACTAATATATAGAAAATTTAGTAGACCTTCAAGACAATTAATCAGAAAAATATTTTTTTATCCATATTGAATAAAATTATCCTATTGGGAATGCCATTTTTTGTGGTTGTGGCAAGAGTTATTCCTGCTTGAATTGAGACATTCAGCCAATGTGACTAAGGTGGAAGCAAGCTGACTAAAACTTCAGGGACTATGACCAATGGAAACAGGCATCTGCCTTGGGTACATCCTATGTCCCAGGTGCATTTCTGTATTGCTGTCAAACAGAACAAGAATGACTGAATGACACTTGGAAAATTATGAGTATTGAATCAAATTTAAAAACTAACTGCATGGTCAAATATGGTTTTTTATATATATATATATGTGTGTGTGTGTGTGTGTGTGTATAGAGAGAGAGGTAGAAACTATTCTACTGATCAGTGAGAATATCCTGTATTTTAGCCCAGTCACATTTCACCTCTGCTATGGTTTAAACCCAGATGCAAATCAGCCACCACACAGCCACTCACTCAATTCCCACTCTCACCCCACCATGCCAGTGGAATGGGGAGAAGGATCAAAGAAACCTAATAGAAAAAATAGTTTCTACAGCAAAGGGATACTTGGATAAGATTGTTTTGTAGTTCAAGGTATACTAAGGAGCAGAGGATGAAGAATTTGAAGAACATACTTTGTTTGTGGCAAGAGACAGTGATTCAAGCAGGCATGAAAAAGAGGGTACCATGGGAAGGATTAACTTTTCTATATTTGTTTTGTCTTTTGTATCCAAGGAAAAGACACATTCCAATCTACCAGAAATTAATAAGTCCAGTCACTCTGCTTTCTTTAACTGAAGGCAATGCACCCTTTTTTTAAAATAAATTGCAACTCCAGTATGGAATTTTTTTTTTTATTGTAAAGTATGAACAAAAAATGACAGATAAAGATAAGGAAAGGCAGCAGTAGCAGTTGCATGAGTCCTGAATTCAAGCCTGAATGAGGCTTGAATAAGTTAAAGCTCCTTCACAGATCATTGAGTCTGATGACAAAATCTCTGTATAAAGCTTTATGACCTGCAAAATAAGTAGTCCAGACAATGAAGAAGCTGTCCTGTGTGTCAGGGATAGGAGGTGTGCAGAATGGAGTATAATGAGCAAGAGTTTTGTGTTGTATCTAGTCATAGTGCCTGGTGTGACTCAAATCATGTGACTCTGACAATGTTGTGCAGAGGAAATGATTTCTTTAGGATTCCCCCTCCCCACCTACAGCTATACAGGATGGAACCACAGAGAAAGGAACTAGTATTTATATTTTTATTCCCATGTTTATCTGCCTAATCAGTTTGAAAATTAGAATTAATAACAGTGTGTCTATATAAGACAAAATTGAACACAGTTGCTGCAATATATTTACAATAGAAACTTCATCCCAGTGAAATGGGAATAGATTCTTCTATTTCAGAAAGCAACTATGTGTGTTAAACAAAACATTTCAATTACTCAAACTAAGAAAACAACTCCTGCAATGACCTCAGTGAAAGCATTCCTACCTAATTACTGGAGAAACTCTTCTAATCCTTTCTATATCTTTCAATAGCACCCAGTGCATTCTGGACTTCCACCAGAGTCTCTCAAATGACAGCACACAGAGGATGCAGGAATATGGAAAATGTGGAACATAGCCAAAAAAAACTTCAGTAGCTTCCCTCAAAAGGAGTAAGAATTTATTGAGATTTACCCTTCCCTTGCAGAACTAAAGATTCTAGTAAAAAATTCCACCACATTACTGCTTTTTATAACAGAGCCATATAGGTATTAAATAACAGACAAATATGTACTTCTACAAAAAACAAAGATGGGCACAGATTTTAGTTCTCTAACTCTTGTTTTCAAATGTCCTCTAAACTAGCTGATACCTTGAAACAGCATTTTGTGTATATATCTGGTCCTTCCTAGAAGAATAAAAGGGAGATCTTATACCTGGGATTATAACTACTATTTTGAAAATTCATAATATTTTTCTCATGGAGGCTAACCATGGAAAAAAATCCTTACAGAAATGTTCCTTGTCCAGCTTAGGCAGTTATGACCCACAGTACATCGCTACAGATGTAAAAGCTATCAGATGATCTGGGAAAGTTTTTCTTTAAATGTGGCTTTGCAGATGTTGAATCACTTGGCATTTACAAGTAGAATAAATATGGTGCCTATAGTATGTATACCCATTGGCCTTCTGTGACCCAGGTTAGCTCTTTCCCTTAAAGAAAGCATAAAGCATTGATGCACAATTGCTTTCCTTTCCTCTGAAATTTAATAAAATAATGATAAAACCATTTGCTACTGTATTAAAAAAGTAACATTTTAGGTCTCAAGCAATGTAAGGTCACAGCTTAAAAATAGTTATGGAAAGTGTCCCTATTTTCTTTTTCCTACTAGCTACAATTTGGAAAGCCTTTTAGAAGACATACCTTCATGTTTGAAGGAAAATATGAAACAAAAGGGTTTTTATATAATTAACACTCAGAAACATTGTTAAATATATGTAAATTTGTTTTGTTGTCATGCCAAAAAAGGTCAATTTAATTTCATGATAATTATTAGACTGGGAGAAAAATCCAAGGTCAATACCAGCATGATTCAAGGATGACTCCTGAGTGTCATCTTCAAATAGCTGGTCCTTGATATTCATTCAGTGGTATCGGAGATAGGGCTGCAGGTCTGTGTGTTCATATTTGCAGCATGAAAGAAGCACAGTTCATATGAAGGTTTTCAGTGGTAGCTGGCAATAAATGAGAATGTATCTATTCTGTCATGCAAGGTTAGTTATTCTATAACAACTGTTCTTAATGTCTCTGCAACTTTTTACATAGGGTAAGGACCTCTTACTCTGTTTAGCTTCATTCGCTGTGAGAGGAAAAGAGAATGGTGATACTTTTAAGATCACGTTGTACTTTCAAATTAATTGTAAAAAAATACCATTATTGCAAGGCAATTTATACAAGTGCCTAATTTAGAAGTTCAGCTGTTGATTTTGGATAAAACTGTTTACTATCCTGTCAGAATCCAAGGGAACCAGTAAGAATCCTATTTTTTTGAAAGATAAATGTATTTAATAATTTTTTTTTTCTTTGCTGCAAGGTAGACATGACTGTGTTTAAAGATCAGAAGTATATCAAGCTGAATAACTTAGAGCAACCTGAAAACCCCGAAGAGGGAAATGCTGCTGTGTGGATGAAATAACTCCCGTCCTTTCCTTTGGAAATACAGATGATAAGTTCTGGTAATTCCATCGCAGCTTTCTTCCATATACACTTCTCCTGTTTATTATAGAATTGGATCGGTGGCAAATAGGCCATAAGGTACATTGTAGGAAACATGTTTTATGATACAAAGGGATGTCAGGTGTCTGGTTTTATTTAATATTTTTTTCCCAAGACAGCTGCATTTAAAAAAAAAATCCAGAGTGGACAGCGTGACAGGACAAGCAATAATGATAGGACTATAAGCAAGTAAATTTAGATTAGATATTAGGAAGAAATTCTTTCCAGTGAAGGTGGTGAGACACTGGCACAGGCCTCCCCGAGATGCTGTGGCTGCCCTATCCCTGGAAGTGCTCAAGGCCAGGTTGGGTGGGGCTCTGAGCAGCCTGGTCTAGTGTAAGGCATCCCTGCCCCTGGCAGGGAGCTTGAAACAAGATGATCTTTAAGTTCCCTTCCAACCCAAGCAATTCTGTGATTCTGTTATCACAAGCAAAACAAACTAAAACCACAAATTCTTCTTTTGGCAGTGAAGTTTCAAGAATCCTAAATCTAAATCAGCTGGAGATGAATTTGACTTGTGTAGAAACTTAAGGTTAATAAAGAAGACTCTTAGGTCTTGTAAATCTGTGTCATTTTGATAAGAATGATCTCTCTTAATAGTAGCTGGAGGTCTAGTTCATGATTGAAAAATCAATAAAATGTCACCAAAAAATCTGCAACACTATTTACTTTAAAAAAACAGAATAAAACAGCATACCTCACTTGATGCTATGGTTTTGATTTTTGGGGTTTTTTTTCCTTTTAGGAATACACAATTTTCTATCCATCTTACTGCTCATTTATCCCTATATTTTCTATTTCATAAGAAAAATTACAGATCATTTCTTATCAAAGTCTGTGCTTCACAGTTAAAATCAATAGATCAAAATCAAGAGAAAATAATAATATTCTGCAGTGTGAATACAAATATGCATTAATACACCTATTATTAAAAGCAGATAGAAATAAGTGTGTAAAAAAATTCACCTGTTCTTTATATTGAATCTATCTGGCATTTCCATAGCAAGTTCTGTAATGCCTAAGCATCAAAGTCCAGTAAAGGAAATTGTTATCATTTATTTGTTTTAAGGCCATTAAATTATCTGATTACTCACCTATATAATCATAATTTCTTCTCTTTGTGGTATGGAAGCTCTCTCTACAATTCTTTCCTCCCTTGTTCGCAACCTCTATTTAATTCTCTCTTGTCTGAACCTAGAAAACACTTTCTTTAGGTCATTGTTTATAGCATTTTTGCAAAATGAGACTTATGTGCAGCTATAAAATAATGCCAAAAAGTAATAATTGAGTGTTAGGATTAATATGAGAAACAGCTTTCCTTAAAATTCTGTCCTGCACTGCTTTCCAAGTGATAACAGGATCATATTTTTATCACTTTTTAAAAATCCCATCACCCTCCAACCTATATAAAATTTGACTTACACTCTCTGCTTCTCAGCATGGTCATATCTAGCAGCTTTCCAAAGCAGAACTCAGCAGAGTTTCTCAGTGTAATAGCTTTTTTGTGGTCAGTGACATTGAAACACATCCACAGAAGCATATCAGTTTGAATTAAGCTTGTACTGGTCCAAGTTACAAAAAAATTGTATTTGTAATAAAACAGTCCAGGAAATAGTGTGAAACACAAAGGTTCAAGTCATCGCCACCTTGGTTTTAAGCAGAAATTTAAAATTTGATGTCTTGTGCTCTGGGCAATTGCCATGAATGGTAATGTCTGACAATTCCAGAGTGAAGTTCAGGCTGGGTGGAGGTGGTTAGAAAGGAGGAAATTATTTTCTTTTTCCACATAATTTAAAGGCCATGGATATTGCAATGTCATGAGGAGAAATCACCATCACTTCTCTAAATCTTAACAATATCAGTGTTTATTATGTGGGAAGCTATGTGAACTCAGTCATAAAGACAAAAAATAATTTGCAAGAGGTATCTGGTCAGTGCCTTAATTTGACCAATGGATTGAATAGAGCAGAAGTGCTATGGAGGATATATCACATAAGAGGATCAGACATCTGTTCTTTGTAGTGCCCCAGTTTCCATAGGGTAAATAACCCTCCATTTCCTCTATGTATTATAGGCACTTGCTAGACAATAAAAGAATGTTAAGTGCCATCCTGGGCTATGGAACACATTTATTCCAGCTGTGATAGGCTTGTTTGTAGCTCTGCTTCCCTTTGCTTTCCATCCATTCCCTTGAGAAGATCCCTTCCCCCGTACCTGTTGACTCTCATCTCTGTCTTCCCTAATCTCTCTTTCCATTCTTTTCTGTGCCCACTTTTGTTGGGGCACAGAACATAATATCCTCAAGGAAATAATCTAGCTATTTTTAGACTTTTACTCTGAAAGTATGTAAACAGAAACTTTTAAAAGCTTGACTGTTTGGTCATATTTAAGTAATTTTCAAAACATGGCAGAAGGAAAATTTCTGAAATTGTTGGTCATGGCTTTTCTCCCTCCCAAACAGATTCCAAGTACCTATCTAATCACATATTAAGGTAGTAGAGGTTAATAAATAAACAGCTGTAAGGTTATCTTTAGATGGGCGAGACAAGGTATTTTCAGAAAGAGAAGAGCTGATTTATGTCAGAATAACAAACTTATTTAATCAGAATACAAGGTTTCCACCACATAATGAGTAATTTTCAGAGTTTAAGAATCATAAAGCCAGTTTTTATACTGAAAAGTTTTGTATAATACTAGCTACTAATGCACTTAATAGGAACTGATAAATCTTAAATTGAAGCTATATGTGAACATGTGTTCTCTTTAGTGACATAAGTTCAGCTTGCTCAGTTTAGCAGAACCATTTACACCACAATATGTAAGATTAAATCAAGACCTATACAGCATCTCCATAAAAATACTTAGAGTAAAGCAGTCTAAGAACAATGTGACTAATCTAACTGTGCCATTAGGTGTGGGAGAATACCTAAGGAAACATGACTCAGAATAAAAGCAAAAGAAGGCAATACATCACATCACAATAAGGAATGCTGTGCATGACAGTGTTCAAAGGAGATCAGAACTATTAATCTTGTCAAGAAAATACTGCGGGATAAAGGAGGATGGTATAAAATTGTTTGTAGCCACCAGAAATTAATACAAAACATTTCTTCATTAAAATCTCCATTATAATATGACTGCAAGCTGGGAAATCACTTTTGCTGAATTATTCATTTTGATTAAAGAATTTCAGCTATCTACACAGTGCACCTGTTACTTGTCAGGCCAGGGGTTATTGCATACAGACTGAGGAATGAGATGCTGGAGAGCAGTGCCATGGAAAGGGACCTTGGGGTCCTGGTCAACAGAAAGCTGAATATGAACCAGCAGTGCCCTGGCAGCCAGGAGGGCCATCCTTGTCCTGGGGACATCAGGGACAGCATCACCAGCCAGGCAAGGGAGGGGATTGTCCTGCTCTGCTCTGCACTGGGGCGGCCTCACCTCCAGTGCTGGGGGTAGTTCTGGGTGCCACAATGTAAAAAGGACATTAAACTATTGCAGAGTGTCCAAGAAAGGGCAATGAGGATGCTGAAGGGCCCTGAGAGGAAGCTGTATGAGGAGTGGCTGAGATCATTTGGTCTGCTCAGACTGGAGAGGAGGAGACTGAGGGCAGACCTCACTGCAGTTACAACTTCCTCGTGAGGGGAAGAGGAAGGACAGACACTGATCTCTTCTCTGTGGTTACCAGTGATACCACCTGAGGGAATGACCTGAAGCTGAGTCAAAGGAAGTTTGGATAAGACATCAGAAAAAGGTTCTTCACCCAAAGGTGAGCCCAACCCTTTAACAAAAAGGTGATTGGGCACTGGAACAGGCTTCCCAGAGAAGTGGTAACAGCATCAGCCTTACAGAGTTCAAGAAGCTTTTGAACAATACTCTTGGGCACATGATGGGATTCTTGTGGATGGTCCTATGCAGAGCCAGGAGTCAGACTAGATGACCCTTGTGGGTCCCTTCCAGCTCCGTGGAATCTGTGATCCTGTGATTGCCATAAGGCTGCTCTTTACCACTCAGATATGCAACACTAGAAAAAAAAATAATAAGTATGTAACCATATAATTCACCTTATCCTAGTATAAAGCAAAGGCATATACTCATATACTCTTCTTCACAGTAGAAACTAACATAGTAATGAAGTTGTCAGAATCACACTAGAGAAAAATGTATGGTAAAACAATGCTATATTTTAACTTTGGGACCATACTCTCAGACACTATAAATTAAGATCTTTTAACATCTTTTATTTAGCTAAACAGGCTTGTATTCTTTTGCACCTCATGAAGTTTCACAGGTGATATATCAACACTGGAGATAAAATAGAAAATTAAAATCTAATTTCACAAAAAAAAAACCTGAAAAAATATTTCTGTTAAGTGTCCTTTTGTTTACATTCTCTGAAGCACCTGAAGAAAAAAATATCAGCTGGAATCTGAGTATAATTATACACAATATCTTGACATAAGGAGAATGAATGTTAAATTGACAAGCAGGTTAATAGTGAAGGCAAAAGTTTATGGAAAATGAATACTTTCCCAGCAGTTCAGGAGTCATAAGGCAATCATAACCACAGGTACAGGTAACATGAATGAGAATGGTGTCTATTTACATCTAATCTGGAATGCCTGAGGAGAAGGAAGGAGAAAGAACTGGAATTTTAAGTACCAGCAAAAAGCAAGGCTCAAAAAATGTGTTGAACCCACACTGAACCTATTTGTCAATTTGAAAAACTCCATGAGCCAGAAATGTTAGATGGGAAGTTAGTGACCCTATTTATTTTAACAGCATTGGGTATGAAATAGCTGAATCTTGTAAACATGCAAGAAGTGTATTATGAGACTGAAACATACAGCTGTGTTCAGCATTCCTGTAAAAATAGCTGGACAATATCACACATGCCAAACAAAATTTCTTCATCTCATATGTGAATTCCAGCTGAAATGAGATAGCAGGGTTGGGTTGCTCATAAAATTCAAAGAGACAATGGCCTAGCAATTGTTTCCAAATTGATCCTACAGGTAATAACACTGGAGAGGAGGAAAAAATTAGTCTTACCTTAATGTTACTAAAAAATATGTTCCTTTTGCAATGATTTTCATCTGAAGATCTCAAAGGTTTTTATTAACACTAAGCCTGACTCCTCATTATTTTATTTTTGATGGTAATTGATATTAGTATTGAAATGTATAAAACATGCTACTATGATTCTTTGGACAAGAGTTTATATTGATTTTGTGTAGCTGTTGATAACTTCATGACTCCCAAAGAAGTCAGTGGAAACCAATACAGCACTCTTTGAATACTGTCATCACCTCTCCCACTCCCAAGTGAGAAGTGTCCTAATTGTGACCTTCCAGTCCCTGTAGGTGCCCTACAAGATGGAGACAGACTCTACAAGGCCATGTAGTGACAGGCACAAGGAGGAATGGCTTCAAAGTGGAAGAGAGCAGGTTTAGATTAGATATTAGAAAAAATGTCTTCACTGAGAGGGGAGTGAGGCACAGGAACAGGTTGCCCATAGATGTTGTGCCTGCTCCATCTGTGGAAGTGCTGCCAAAGCCAGGTTGGATGGGGCTCTGAGCAATCTGGTCTAGTGAAAGGTGTTTCTGCCCTTGGCAGAGGGGTTGGAAGTGGATGATCTTTAAGGTCTCTTCCAAGCAAAATGCTGATTCTACAATTCTAGTCAGCATGTGCAGGTCTCCTAAACACATTAACTTTTACTGTGTGCAGCTATTGCTCCACCAATAGCATTAATTTCCTTGGCTCTAGAAGCCTGTTCCCTTACACACACATCTTTGTGATGCTTTTTCACCAAACTATTAACATTACTGCTTCTCCTGAACTTTCCCTAGATTATCCCAAGATTATCTTAAGATTCAAGCATGGACACTGTCATTTTTCGTTAATAGTTACCTCTTGACATCTGAGTAACTCTTTCAGGATTTCTGCATTTTCCTACCAAAGGGGGTATAGCATAGCATTCCCAGTTGTCCATGATTGGTTGAATGAATCCACATTTGATGAGCACATATAAACAGATACTATGGTTCAGGTGATCTGAAAATTCCTATTGTGGTAATTTTCTCAGAAGGGCAAATGGGCCCTTGGCATGTTTAAGAGTTAAATGTTATTACAAATAAAGATTTCTTTGCTGCTCTGAAAAATTAAGGAAAGCCATGTCCAAAGGAGAATCAGACCCTCCTTAATGACATGTGTAAAGGCATCTTGCAGCACATTTGCTAACCATGTGACCTTGAAAAGGGTGATTGTTGTCCTTTCTTCTCTCATCATGTTTGACGTGTCTTGTTTCCTTTTGCTCATTGCACAGTGCCTACAATTAGTCTTTAAGCTCTATACACCAAGGAGTCTCTCATGCAGTTTTATTTGCTGTTTAATACCAATTAAGATGGATTTGCTCTTCCTTTGCCAAAGTTATCCAAGTCACTCTATAAATATTAGAAAATAAACATGCCATTCTCAGGGCTTCATTGTTTGTTCGGGACTGTTGTAACTGTTATTCAGGATGCTGTCTTAACCAAGGTTGAAAAAAAATAAAATAAGGCTTGTGGGCTTTGTGGACTACTTACATGATGCCTAAATCATCTTGCCCCTTAATCTGCATGGGATGAAGGAAGGTTTCTTGATTGACTATTCTCAGCTGATTGACTTTCTCTCAATTTTTTTTTCAAAGCTTTCCTACACTAGCAATAAGACTCTGATATCAAAACCACAGAGGAGATATTTTATTTATGCATATTCATAGGTGATTAAAGGAAATTGCACTTGTTTATTTTGCCCATCTGAATTGTAATATTATCCATGTTGATTCCTGCCTTACAAAAAGCTGCTTAAAATCATGTGATAAAAGGGCAGGAATTCCCTGTAGGTCTGTTCATGGTTAATTCTATTTTGAAATAACTTTTATGCAAAAAAGGCCAGTTTTATTTGATGCCATAAGAATAAAGATTCATACTTATTATTATTTTACTGAAATGATTTTGTAATGCAAATTAAGCAGCTTTAGTATTCAATTACTTTTGTGCTAATATAAATTGTAAGATTAACATAAGCATACTATAGCTTCAGCAACTGGTATTATAAAAATTCAGCTGATTTCAAATTCAGCTGCAGTTAAATGCTATCCTGTGGTCAAAATACTGAAATCTAGGTAGTGGTAATAGAAATGCTTCTTTTGGACACAATCGTGATAGTTAGAATACCTCCCAATGTCTGAGTCACTGTCATGAATAAACAATTTAAAAAAATAGAATAAATGTACAGCAGATATAAGTCTTTGTAATGCTGTGTTCTCACTGCCGTGATAGATCAGGCCAGAGACCACAGGCAAAGGGATTCCTCTGCATCACCATCATACCCACAGAGCTGTGGGTGCTTAAGGTATTCCGGCATCACCTTGTGATGAGGAAATGGATGGTGGAAATCAGCAAGAGCTCAATCCCATCTGGAAGAGGTCCCTTGGGTGCTGTCCATAGATACTGCCTAAGCACAAAATGGATGACCTGGATCATATTATTTTGTTTTATTTTACTTTGGTTTATTTTATTCATGTTATTTTCAACATCAGAGAGGACAAAAAAAAAAAAAAAAAAGAAAGAGACATGAATTTGACCACAGAATTGCTAAATAAACATAGACTAAAAAGCATCTAGCTAGAAAGGTTGAGAAGCATCCAGAACTGATGTGACAGCTACTGAGACTGCTCCTTATCTCATTCTGAAGCTGTCTGGGGAAAGTCTATCGTTGAAAAAAATGGCCCTCATTCTCCCATTTGAAAGAACTAGTAGGAGGCAGAAGGAGTTAATTAAAAAGACCCCAAAAAGGTGCTCATTCTAGAAACATGCACAGTGTAGTCATTAGCTAGCCAAGGTAACCACTGTGAGAGGCTGGATTACAATTCTTTCCCCACTACTGATATAGGTGGATGCTCTTTAAGGAAATAGCAGACTATCAAACCATATTTTATGAACACATGTTGAAGCTGAGAGGAAAGCAATAACTGCCTTTATAGCCTTGACAGTCCTACAGCATTTGGATTTAGCTATAAGCTCCTGTGTTTACCTGAGGTAATGCCTCAGTTAAAGAGCTGGCAGAGCCAGGTCAGAATGAGAGTGGCTAAAGATCACACTATGGCTCCTCCTAAGCCACCACTCCAGCATGTGGAGTGAGACACTTGGGGTCTCATTCCTTGGATCTTCTCCAAGGATCCTTACTCCACACAGAAAAATGCAGAATTTAAATTTTTCTCTATGTTTCTACCTCATGTTTTACACCTGTCTTCTCACTCACAAATTAATATGCACATGACTCAAATGAGGTTTCTGCAGTTCAAATCACGAAAAAACTCCATCACGTAATTTGAGCATTACCTGTACATGAAACTGATACAAAATTTCAAAACTTGTGGGCAATTCATTGCATATCATAGTTTTAAACTATGTTATTGCTCTTGCTGTTTTAATAAGTTACTGAACACAGACCAATCAAATTTCTCAAAGAATAAACTCATTTTATTTTCATTTTATATACAACTTTGACTGGACTAAAGTACAAAGGGTAATGATCTTTTCTATGATATCTTCCACATGATTTCTGTAGAAAGGGAAACTCTGGAAAGTTGGAAGATGGAAACTATTAAGGCTCTGAAAATTCATTCAAAATTAATTTCATTCCATATCATTACATTTAAATGATCTTTCAGCATAAACTAACTAGTTAGGTATCCTTGTGTTTTTCTTCATTTGCTAAGGAAAATCCTTGATAAAACTAAGCGCCTACACTTGTCACTTTCTATGGTACTGTCCCTTCTCAGTGTGCCTATGAGGACTGAGAAGCTTTTGTAAAGATATGATATATGCTGCCAAGTCATGTAAATGCCAGGAGAGTTCTGGTGAGGTTACTGCAATTATATGAGTAACTGAGGCACTGATGGATGAGGCAATAACAGTAACAGAAATGGGAAAAGAGGTTATCTCAACATCATTGGTGTCAAAGATGGAAAGTATGGACCAGATTTTACATATGGACGTAAGAAACATCAAATTTGAAGATTTCACTTTTTTCATGGTCCTCAACAATCCAATCTTGAGAACCAAAATAAAGTCAGTGAACAAGACACTAGCACTTGCAAATATCCACTGCAATCTTGACAGCCCTTTTGGTAGAAGCAGGTTACTGGGATAGTAATAACAGAATTATAAACCATGTTTATCAAGGAAACCACTGTGTAGTTAATGATCGAGTGCTTCTAAACCTTAGGTGGCATGGAGGTACCACATTGACAGCTTTTGCCTAACAACCTGAGAGCTCATTTTAATAATTCATTTAAAATCTGGTCTAGCTGATATCCAGTCTTCACTCCCTCACTTTAGGATTTGTGTCCTCAGTAGAAGGCAATTGGATCAAACCACAGATTCTGCTCCACTGTGTCGTTCTTTGCTTGTGAGTTTATCACCAGTTATGATCTGCTCTAAGGTTTATGCATTGACCATGACAAAAGGGCTATAAATATTAAAATATATGCTGACACTTCCTCTTAATAATTTCCTAACTGGTTGTGCTTCCAGTCCTCTTATTCATTGCCCCCATTCCTGAGACACAGCCCCGATTTACTACTTTTAGTAAACGCCCCTCTCAGAAAAGAAGAATGTTTATTTCAGGAGAGGGCCCTGATGCACAAAGGTGAGAGGAAGAGTCCCCTTCACTGCATCATGCCAAAATAGGAAAACTTGGCAAAGGAGTCTTCATCTGCCAACAGAGAAGAAAAATCTGTTGCAACCCTGCTGTGAAGACTCATCTTCACCCTGTGTTGACATTTCTTTCAGAAATGGGAACATTGAACTAAGGTCCACTGCCTTTCAAGGGATCCCCTTTAGCCTTCTATATGTCATTGCCTGACACATTGCATTTTGCTGGAAAATTCACTATAATTCATATAATTTGGAAGTATAAAAATTCTATTGAAGCAGCAAGCACTCTGAGGTGAGTTACAGTCTAGGCTGCAGATCCACTTAGAGTCCACTACACAGCTCAGAAATTACCACTGATAATTTTACCTCTGGCACTGCCCTCACAAGAGTATAGACTGTATTCCTATCTCAAGCAGTAAATTTGGGCTTCTTCTGTTATGTGCCAAACAACACAATTACCCTAGATTCTGATGAAGAAATGACAAGTCCTGTTCAACTTACGAATTAAATAGCAAACAGAGATTGCAGTTTGTATATATCCAGTTGACCTTGGTTTACTTTAGAATAAAGTTTAGAACTCCTGAATTTTGATCAAATGCATCATATTGTATTTGGATTTTACTCTGCTACACAATAGCACCTATAACCTATTTTTAAATTATCCATTTAGCAAAAGGGGATTAACAAGGGAACTAAATATAAAAATGCCAAACTCTTGAAAGAGTTGGTTTATATGCAAAATGTAAGTTTATAATGTGATGAAGCATTTGAGTCTGAGTTTCTTGGGATTCATTTCTCATGCAGGGAAGCCGCAAGCATTTAAACAGTAAAATTCCTACAGAGACATTTTAAATCTCAGTCTAGCTTTGAATTTTGTACAAGTGGGCTGTCACGTGGGAGTGTTTTGGCTGGGTGTTTTAATCTGATTTCATTGTGAGGAGTGCACACAGTTGCTTAGATATGAGCCATGCTGACCTCACTGGGGTCAGCCCAGAAATCAATATAAGCCAGCCCTGTCTTGTGCTTCACAGTGAATGAAGACCTTAGCACCAGCCAACAGCATTGGACGGAGGCCACTTCACAACTCAGCTCTCACAGCCAAGCACAGGCTCTCAAAATCCTGTCCACTGCATTTACATCTGCCTCTTGTATTCACAATTACATCATATACATCCAGGTTTCATAGATTTCTAGCACAAGTGTGTAAAGAGAAAAAAATGGGGGAATTACCATTCAAACAAATTATTCTTGGGGAAAAAGTGTTATGAATGCAGCTTAACATATTGCACCTGCAAGCAAAGAGCATTCTACCTGCTGTCCAGTGCCAATAGAAATTCCAGGTTTAGTAAGAGCCTGGGGAATTCAATGGACAGCACTTGTGTGACTGAATAAAATTTTGAGCACATGAAGCTATAGAACTATGTGTGCTTATGCTCTAGTCTTGTAGTCTGTGTTATCCATTTGCTCATTTCAAGGCAAAATAGGAAAAATAATTATCCTTTCAGCAGAAAAATACCAGAGCTGTAAAAATTTCCATTGATTAATCCAGAAATTACCCAAGAACTTGAAGTATTTGCTCATCATAACCTGTAATTTTGCTGATGGGCTGCAGCAAGTCTCTAGGAGCCAAAAGGGTTCAGCTGAGGTGACACAGTAAGTGCAGAAACATGCCACTCCAAAGCTGCATAGAATTTCAACTCACATTGTTAGCTTCAAGGATAATAGCTTTGAACTCCAGGGCAAACTTTCCTCATAGAGAATTAACGAGGTTTTGCAATACCTCAGAACATCCTGTACCTGCTGTTGAGCTCTGAGTTAAACAAGCAGAAAGGAAAGTGTCTCTCTTGTCTTCTTCCAGTCCTGTGCTTATATATGACTATATGGTAAGTCATTTCACTCCAGATAACAATTTACAGTTCTGATTCAAATGGTTCCTCTCCACAAATCTAAAAAAGAACAACTTAATTGAGAAGATTTGGATGTTTTCTATGCCTTATATTCCTACTAGTTAATTTCAAATGTATGTTTGTAGTAAGAATGGGGAAAAATATTCAGATTTTTTATCAAACTACAGTTTTATCAGAACTATAAAATAAATAATAAATGCAGCTCTCTGTAAATAGGATTGAAACAGTTTAATATTTTACTTCATTTTATTATTTGTTTCTTTTTCATTCTGAATTGCATATCATAGCTAATCTTCAAAGTCAACTGCATTATAATTAAATTAATTCTTAGTGTGTCCTACTCAACATGCTGAAACAAAACACAGCATTTTGACATGATGAGAGAAAACTGTACTAGTGATTTAACAAAAATTAATTCCTATTCTGTGAGAAACATCAAAATTTTGTCATTTTCTGAAAAGGAAATCTGATGCCTAAACTCTGTAATTATGTACCCCAGGGGTTGATGAGGGACACAGATGTGTGTAACATCAGGTTTCTGATAATCAGAACTTCACAACTTCATCTGTAAAGTTTTCCAACTTTGCTTGGGCAAAAATGCACACACAAATTGCAATTGTCACAGCTTTGGGTTGACGTTTCTCAACAGAAATAAAATGCATTGCTCAAGGTTCCTCATGACTGCAGTTCCCATGAAAGCAAGGTCTTCTTGCTTGTGTCAAGTGTATTTAGTGGGACTTTTACCATGCCATTTAGTCTGGGGATAAAGAGATACTAGCATTTTCCAGGGAGTCTGGAGAGGGTCTCTTACTCCAGACTCACAATCATGTGATACCTCCATGAATCCCACAGTTGCAGCTTTTGCTGTGCCCCTCACAGCTGCAGCAGGTCTCACCACAGCCTTCCTTTCTGGCTGCCTGCACACCTCACCTTCCCCTGCTGCAGGCAACATCAACAACTCTGGCTGGAACCTGCCAGAGCCTGGCAAAGGTAAACAGAGGCTGCAAAGGTAAACAGAGCCTGCACAAACTGCCAAGCCAGACCTCAGACAAAGTGTGTGAAGCACCTAATTCACATTAGTGCATAGGACACATCCAAGATTTGTCCTTGAAAATCACATCCAGTCTATTACAATGTGACTAAGCACCTCAGAAATCTTAGGTTGGTAAAGCCTTCTGATGCACACAGTGATGTCTGGCAGCAAAGCCTAGTGGCTCAGGATGGCTTGTGTCCATATGGCCTCTCTGAATCAGACTGGGCATTCAACCAGCGTCTTCCATACATCTCACATCGTACCTCTTGATACAAGTGTATATCTAGCAAACTACCCTGTCACAAAGCTCTTTTCCTGGCCTTGAGAACTGGCTTAATTCTTAATTTTCTAACCTTTTTGTACAGAGTGATAGCATCCAGGCTACTGGGAACAGAGCCCAGGTGTGTTTCTGAACTTTGATTAATAGTAATTTCTGTTAGCATTGGATGGTCTAAACAAAAAATTGTGCAGGTGACTCTTCAACTATTTTAACACTCAAGATGATGAGGGTGAAAAACCTGGTTTAATCCCTTCACATTTGGTGCAATACTGCAATTCTCCCTGTGTTATTTAGTTTAAGAGAAGCTCTGAGACAAAATTAACTATTTGATTTTTTACATTTAATTTCAAAATGTCTGCAGTAATGCAAGTGGTCTGTTATTATTAGCTAGAGTATTTTCTATATACTCTGATAACTTCTCACACATCTTGGGATGGGGCTAGAGAACTTGAGAGGGTGGCCACAGGTATGTTGTTGTCCTGCAGAAATACTGGAGGTGAGGTGACAATGTGTGAACAAGCAAACCTGGTTGGTGGTATGATCTACTTAATAGAAACAATCTCAGGATAAAACCATTACTGAATCCATGTGCCATCCATTTATTCATCACAGAATAAATATTTTCTTCCTCTCCCAAGGAGAACTGAAGTGCACTAACATAGATTCAGCAAGGATGCCATCAAAGCCCTGACCTCCTCCCAGGAGCAAATAGGAGAGGCCACTTGTTTGCCAGTACACCCCAGGCAAATTCCAGGCTAAATTAAAAAAGCAAGTTTGGAAGAATCTATATCTTTTCCACAGCAGACTACAGAGATTTCTGTTTCCCTTCAGAGCATCAGAATAGTGATAGTGACATTAAATTGGTACATTCATCCACAGTGTTTTGGTGTGACTTTGTATTTACACTTTTGCCACGCTTTATAAAACCATTCCTAGATTACACAAATCTAGAGAAATGCTGATTAAGCTGTACAGCAAATCTGAGCCTGAAATATGAATAATTAACTACTGCAGAGGCTGCCAATAACTGCAGGGCAAAAGCTTCTTTTAATTTTCCTTCAAAAGCTGAAGGAAGCAAGGTTTGATTGTGAGATTTCAGCCAGCTACAAAAGAAAACAGAGTATAGTATTTCTTTACTTTTGAAATAACATGACAAAAATTACCAGCATCTGCTTTGTGAGACAGAGAATTCGAAAGGAGGATTCAAAAAATAAAGAACAAATAAGTGTGCTCTATATATATGTCTTAGAATAAGAAACAATAGCTTGAAGACAAGAAAAAGAAGTTGGGAGTCAAGAGAGGACAGAACTGCAGGAGGATGGGGAATTCCAGCTTCGGTTCAGAAAAAGGACCACTGTGGGATCTTGGAAAAGCCACATGCCAGAGAATTGCCTCAGTTCTTCACTGTATTCTAAAAGCTAATGACAATAAATTTACATAAAAGAATTATATAATGTGCAAAATATACATTATTTTCTAAGTGCATCAGCTATTAAATACGGAAACGTGAAAGTCAGCAATATTTTTCCAGGATATGTTGCATTTGAGCTTGTAAGACTCATTTACTCAATATGTAAGCATTCTCCCCTCTGTTTTTTTTTTTTACGGTGAGACCAAATCAAGATGTAATTAAAAATGTCAGTGGTCTGTACTTTAGCAATATCTTTCAATCAATGGACATCATGAGGTAACAAAGGAAGACATACTTTTCAAAGGCAAATATAGACACTAGCTTGTTTAGATTTTCCATAGATAGATATGATTTTGTTTACCTTCTGGAGATCATAAAATGGCAATGGATACTTTTTGAGATTTTTGCAATACAGTCTCCAGATTTCTGGAAAGCCTTCCAGGTCTATCCTAGCATTATTGTGCAGAAAATATACAGGTAGACACTGAAAGTGCAGAGAATATATTATCCTTCCTCTGGTGAATGAATTTATGTGATAAATTCCTATATTGAGTATCATGTAAATTAAGATTTGGTCTGTTATCTGTTCTAATACTAAACAATACTTTTCAGTAGCCTCTTCAATTTATTGCTTTAAAATCCCTTCCATAGTGCTTTCTAGTACTACATATATATTAAGAGAAAGGCTCAGCTCACTCCCATCAGATTCACAGCTGAGGCATACCATGCCGTAGAGCACTAAATTGTTTCTTCTCATGCAAAATCTTTTGTTGTAATTACATTAAATTGTGTTAAAACTACATCTACAGGAAAGCTGAGGAGATCATTACTTGCTCACGGTGAGACTAAGTTGTCACTTCATATTTTGTCCAGATGGTTAAGTGACTGAAAGATGTTAATTCTTCAATGTCCCAATGTTCAATGAGATGTGTGGTCTCAGACTGCTAGAGAAGTGTTTCACATTACAAGAACACCACCTCACTTGGCACTTGCTGGAAACTTTATTGTCAGCCTCAGCTTATATGCAAATGCAGGGATGCTGAGACTGACCAAGCCGCTATTAGGATGATGATGGCGTGTACACAAAGAGGCCCTGAAAAAGCAATAAGCAGAGGAGAATTAAATTGCTACTGTTTATTTTAAATCTGGTTCATGAATTAATAAAAGGCTTCTTAGGGATGGAAATTCACTATCTTTGACTAAAGGATAATTTGCTTCAGAAAGGAAATCACATTTAGGAGAAAACAAAAGGAGACATCAAAGCATTTGGGGAGATTCAGCTCTGGGATATGTCACAGAATTGAGTGATAAAAATCGCTCTGTACAGAAGAGGGAATTAGTTTGGGAAATTGGACATTTTGGGTCACATTTACCCTTTAGCTATATAAAAAGTTGGTAATTAGTTGCAAACAAATTATTTGTGAATTCAATGGAGAAAAGAAAGAAAGAAAGAAAGAAAGAAAGAAAGAAAGAAAGAAAGAAAGAAAGAAAGAAAGAAAGAAAGAAAGAAAGAAAGAAAGAAAGAAAGAAAGAAAGAAAGAAAGAAAGAAAGAAAGAAAGAAAGAAAGAAAGAAAGAAAGAAAGAAAGAATTGAACCAGTCTTTTTATCCTTAACACTTCTATTGTTTTATTAACTACAGAAGAAACCTAAATGATAATTCACTGTAGGAGTCTGAGGATTTGGATGAGTTACATTTCCATGGCAAATGTTAGGAGAAATGGCTATAAATCCTTATTTTTATGAAATAACATTTTTTATCAAAAGGCCTTTGCTCTCACTTGTCTTCATAGAATGCTGGAATTGTCAACTGGAGGACACTGAACCTTAGTCTGCCCCTGCCTTCAGGGAGCCCAAGCATCTTGGCCATCAGGCTATGGAGGGGAGCAAGCCTGCTCCCACTGTAGTGCTAAGGGAAAATTATGAAACACAACTGGGAAAAACAAAGTAAGGAAAAAAAAAAAAAGTAGTTAATTTCAAAATTCTGTCCTATGTATGTACTGTATTTTCTATAGGTTGTGTAAAAAAATCACAGTTCATCTAAAAAAAAAAACCCCAACAAATATAAGACAGTGTTTTTCATTTTTCCCCTTTTCCCCACCCCATGATGGGGTGAATTTGAGAGTGTCTGGCTACTAGTGAATATAGAGAAAAATGAAAAAAATAAGACATGTATAAAGTGTCTGGCTCTTGATCTGTTCTCTCAGCTACAGCAGCAACCAGTTTGAATATTTCCTGAGCCAGACATTGCATCTGGGTTACTTATGGATGTATTCCCATGAATTTTTCTAAAATCTGTTTATGTCCATTTATAATTTTGGCATCCGCAACATCTTGTGGAAAATTACCTCACAGTACAGTTATGCAACAATACAGAAAAGTGTTTCCTCCTGTTTATTTTAAACTCACTACCTGAAAACTTTATTGTGTATGTGTCCTCCTGAGTTCCCATGCTGCAAGAGATCCAAGTATTCCCTGTTCTCCACAATAAATTTGTGCAACAGTCATATTTCTCTAAGTTGTTCTTTCCAAGAGGAAGAAGTCCATTCAATTTAGTCTCCCTGCATATGGAAAACATTCTCTATATCTATCTACCTCATTGCCTTTCAGTCCTATTTTAACTATTACAATATGGTATTTTTGGTAGGGGGTTCTTTTCCCACAAAAACAGCTAATACTCACAAAATGTGTACTATTTTTACATTAGCACAGCCAATATTTTCATATGAATATGTTTCTCTAGAGCCAAAGCATTTAATTACCTCTAAGACTGAATCTTCAGTAACTATGTATGACATACAATAAGAGAAATCCACTCTTTCGTATCTCATGTGGTTGCAGTTGTATTTTGTTGTATTTTACTTATAACCATCTTTGAAGATTTTGCACATTATGAAAATTATCTGATAGCTTTAAAACTTATGCAGCCTCATGAGTAGGTAGGTAGCCTCATGTACTAGTCATTCTAGTAATATTTCAATACCTTTTGATAGTGTATTGTTTCATCCAGATTTAAATATAAATATGGGATCTGCAAGAGATATTTATGCTAATATTTAGTATTAGTGTATCCTCTCTACATCTTTACTCTGCCTAATGCATAAGAACAGCCAATTTTGTCAGCCCATAAAGTGTCTTATCAGGTTCTATCACTTCCTTTGGTAGCAGTGCTATTTATAAGTGAATTAGTGA
Organism: Vidua macroura; assembly: GCF_024509145.1. Lineage (NCBI taxonomy): Eukaryota > Metazoa > Chordata > Aves > Passeriformes > Viduidae > Vidua > Vidua macroura. Next base: position 101,289,825 of record NC_071573.1, on the reverse strand, counting down.
ATGCAGAAAAGAAAGAATTAAAAGGAAAAAGAAAAAAAAAAGGAAGGAAAAAAAGAAAAATAACACTTTCATGTTATTTTTCTGGAAGATATATTGCAGGCATGAAATATGTGCTGGCAAATGGACTAGGTATAGGATTTGTATCATTTACTGGAAACCATCTAGTAGCATAAACAAGAACTTCATCAAACTCACACTTCAGAGTCTTAAGGCTGACCTCACATGCTCTTTGTATCAACAGATGGGTCTCTGACTCACACTTGTTCCGTGCACTTGGGAAGCACTCTGCCTTAACAAGCCCGAGACCCTGAGGAACTATATAAACCAGTCCATGAGCTGGAATACATGTTTCTTTTTGATGTTTGTTGCAGATGAAAGTAAAAAGTTCATGGGGTTTGGGGGCATGCTGCTGACAGTATTTCAAACAAAGAAAAAGTGATAGAGAGTTCAGGAAACTTCTCTCTTGACATCTGATTTCTCAGATATTGAGTTTACAGGATGTGTCTGGTGTACCTTTTGGTGTCAGTAAAGGTTTTTTTTTCTTTTTTGAAATTTATTCATTTTAATTCAGTGAGTAAATAACCAAGCCTGAGAAGGGAGATTAAATACTTCAGTATTGGCTTTTTGGTAATTTTTGTACTATATACAAAATATTTTTGTACGATTCTTGTGTCTGAACTGTGTGCTCCGGTATACTTTCTCACGACATTACCAGCAGCAAATGAAGTAAAAAAAATTAAAATAAAAACAAATAGAATTCATATATCCATGTATTTCTGACTTCTTTTTTTTTCATAGGTCAAGAGCATTTAAGTAACAGAGACATTTTATATTATCGGAGTTGTGAGAAAAGATCTTGACACATGGTCAATCTAGATCACATAACTGCTTCCTAATTGCCAGTCATATGCTAGAGATCAGTTCTCTTTGTTGTTATCCTTGACTTAAGAATAAAGATTGTGGTTTAGTACTTAGAGATTCACTATGAAAAACATATTCACTCTGAGAGGCCATATGGATGATTTGTAAAGATTAAAACTTATTATATGAGGTCCTAGGTTCTGTTCCAGCAGTAATCCATGACCTTCCTTTTAGCTTATTTATAAAATATGATAGCAGTTCATACTCAAATGTCCCCAGCTTAGACGGGAAGCATGGATTTATTTAGTATAAGTGGTAAGTGCATGAAAATAAAAGCCAGGGTCACTAGATCTGACTAATATAAATCCATGCCCTCAAAAAGTTTTCCCATCAAGTAGGAAGGAGTAAGTGGGACTGCCGTTCTTCTTCCCGGCTGTAGTGGGAAAGCATTCCCTAAAAAAATACCATATTGCTCACACAGGGCCATGCAAAATAAATCACCCAAGTGACACAGCTCTCTGCAAGCAGTCCAGTGCCTGCTCCCCTCAGCATTTCCCACTCACTGGAAATGAGCCCTTCTGAGCCTCACAACAAATTCAGATAAGGAGGGACTCCCCACGAACTACGTAAGGAATCCTTCAGTCCTATGGTGACTTATAAATTTATTTTCCTTCCCATAGAAAGAAGCAATTAACTACTACGCAAGCAAGTCTTATTATATAGAAGTTGTTTATAAGACTTTATGAGTCTCAAAGGGCAGGAAAAGTGCAGCCAGTCAAGAATGAGATTCCAGAATTTCTCTTTCTGGAGAGGCAGGCAAAAAAATGAGACATAGATCAAGGTAAATTCTCTAAAGGAATAGCAAAAACTAGACCTGCTTTGGATCTGCTTTACCATTCTTAAGCACCTTAATGAAGTCTTAAATTTTACATGTCTAATGAAAAGGTATCCTTCAAGTAGCAGCCTACATTTTCTTTATGCTTAATAAAGAAAAACAGGTACCTCAGGAGACAGATTCATTTTGCCTATCTTTTAACTTTCTTCCTTGCATATATAAGCAACTATGTGATTCCCCTTACAACCATCACTTTATTAGGCACTTAAAATAGTGCACAAGTTAACTGACAAATTCAATGGGTTGTACCAGGAGAAATAGCAAATAATATCGAAATGTTAAATTCCAGGGTTTCGGAGTTGATTTTTTTCTTTTATATTTAAACAAAAAAAAAACATTAAAAAAAAAAAAAAAAAAAAAAAAAAAAGATGTGAAACACTTGTTAAACTGAAATCTTCTGCAACAACTTTACGTTCATAAATGTGACTTTTAGTCTGTGATAAATTTACTCACAGTGGACAGATTGTCGTGGTTACTATAGCCAGAATCATTCTCATCAGGACACAAGGTGACAGAGATTATGTGCTTTAGAACAAGTTCATTTTGACTGCTTTATTTTTCTCTCTTAACAAATACAAGCATATTTTCATGGATGTACCATTTTCTTTTGACCTCTTTTTTGCTTCTTTAGTTTAGGAGTTACAAGAATTTTAAAAGTGTACTTTTTGCTTCAGAGTTTCTTTGACATCCCATAAAGCAAGTGCTGATTGGACTTTTAATTAAGAAGAGTGAAGGCAAAACAGGCTATAGTATTAATGGGAATCATTAGATATGCTTATAATAATGAATATCTAACAGGCTACAAAATTTGCTTTTTTACAAGAAATCCATGCTAATTTTCTCATCAAGTGTGTTCTACTGTTTGTTCAGTGTCAACTTTATAGTCTTTTAAACCCTGCTAGGATTTGAACATCGAGATGTCAAACATGGAGTGATAAAGATTACTTAATGATTCTAAACTTCTAGATACTAAGCCAGGTGTTGGATACAAGAAAATTGGCAGAAAGTAGATATGTTTGCAGTAGAGTCCTGAGATTTCTGCTGCTGAAGAGATGGACTAAATATGTGTGTGTGTGTGTGTGTGTGTGTGTGTGTGTGTGTGTGTGTGTGCGCGCACATACAAATGAGTGTTTTAGAGAACCTGGATCTGAGGTCTTTTTTGCCTATGTCATCTCTCAGAAGACTGCTCTACACCTTCTCTTACTCAAACATATTTGTTGCTATTCATATTTTTTTCTCACCACAACTAAGGAAGCACTCATTCATAGTACTAATTTTATATTCTCTTTCTTTCTTCTCACCTACCTCCATCTACTGTTTGAGACATACTTGTTGCTTTTCCCATCATCCTAAATCTGATGACTTTTATACTTTTACAGACCTCTATACTGTCATATTTTAAAACTTCAGGTAATTAATTAAAAGGCTTTTTCAGAGTAGAAATAAGGTTGACCATAATCCTCTCTACAAGGGACGGAAAGCTGGCACCAGTGTTTACCAGTCTGAAATTTTGATTTGGATCCTGGAAAAATTCTTTGCAACCAATGATAAAGTTCTCATCCATAAGTGGGTTTTGGAACAGTTATAAAAGGTGAATTTTTTGTATGAAAGCTAATAGTTTCCTCTGCCACAGGGAAGTTCTGCATCCATTTTTACCATATTTATGGTTTGAACAAGGAGCTTTCCAACCTCCAAAAAATTTCTACATAAGCTTGTTAAGGCAAAATTTTTCATCTGTTGTGTAAACCCAGCTTCTTCTTCAGTTTCCAATTTTCAAAAACTGACTTAAATCTCTTTTGAACAGCACCCTTCAGTTGTGTTTGTATGCTACTGAGTGTAGCTCCTACCAAAGCACACCAAGAAATTAAATCTGTCATACAAACAACCTACTGCTCCCTGTTTTCAAGGGTGTGCTGCTTTTTAAAAGTATAGTTTCTATCAGGGGTTGGTTCACTCTTTGTTTCTTTCCAAACCAACCTTGATCCAGTCAATGCAATGTCCCAGTTGTGAGCATGTTAGGTGACATTGCTTATGTCTTCTGACATAAGAGCTTTTAGTCTGGGAAAAAACATTCTGAGAGCATAATAAGAAAAATAAGCTTACAGTTCAAGGGTCCAATATTTAAATTAATTTCTTATCTTCATTTTCACAACAGCAAAGCAGATGCTCCTTAAAGCAACGTAGAAGTTAAAGATGAATATATTTTTAAATGGGTGCTTTATTTTCTAAAGAGTGCTGCTGCTATTTTATAACTAAAAGCAGGACTGTGAAGGTGAAATTGCAGACATAAATATCCCTACATAGCTAGACTTTCATAGTACTTTCTTTACAGTCCTTCAATTGTTTCCTTTTTTTCCTCTTTGAAATATAGGGCTACCATTGCCAGCATTGCAATAAGATTGTAAATATTTTTAAAATCCTTTAAGTTTCATGAACTACTGCAAAGGTGTTCAGCAAGTGAAGGAGGCCCTCTGAGCAAAGAGAGTTCTTAAGTTCCCAACTATATGAAATTTGCTTTGAGCTTGTAAATAAATTCAAAAATGTAAATAAACCAAAATGAAGACACAAATCAATGTCCCAGACCTTGTCACCTGAATGAAGAGCATATTAAGCACTTCAGAAAGTTTTACTGTTTCACCTGGTGTTATTAAAGAAGTGTCCTAAGTAACAAATCAGTAAACAGTTCAAAAATAACAAATTCTGACAAATTTTTATTTGGGTGAAAAAATTTTGAATTTCTGCCCTGCCCATAATCCTGACATTTCATTGTTTTCTCCACATTACACTAGTGCAAAGTAATTTATATTTCCAAATTTCTGTGCAATGGCAATGCATACATATATAAAGATAAACACACTTAAAATTGTCCCATTTGAGTTTTCAAGAATATTATATTTTAACATTTCTGGTAAAAAAACTTTTTACAAGCTTTTATTTGTTAAACAATCCAAAAATCTTTCTCAAGCAATTTTACCATTAAACTGCCTTTCCTTATAGCCTAGAGAGCCAATGACTACATTTTCTTTAGCTGAACTATTCTTCCCTTGTGCAAGCAACACATTTCCTATTGACCATGTATCTCAGAGTGCAAATTGTTGCAAAGACTTCTGGAATATTAAATTTCCTGGGAAGAATAGTAATCAGGAAAAACGGGATTTAGAACACTTACTTCTGCTAGGAATGTATTACAATAGGAAAATTTAGCTTGGTGTTTTGCTGAACTAATTTGGACAATTAAAGAATTCTGGTTTACCTTGAAAAAATAAAAGTGAACAGAATAATTACTGGAAATTTTCCTTCATGAAAAAGTTAAAAAAAAATGAGATACATGCAAGATTTTCTAGGTTATTTTGATTTTTTAGAAACGGCATTTTTTTCTTACAGAAAATAACTTTGAGGGAGATTTTATGTATAGGTGATATCTGGATGTGATGGCAAGTATCATGCTACAAGCAGGCTACAGAGAGTACTCTCTACTAAAGGAACAATTTATTTTAGCTCTGTTCCCACAGCCCTTTGAAACTACAACCACCTGCAACCCAGCAGAGAGAGCGTCAAGTGTGACTCGGTACCAGAAACCGTCAGAGCAGCCTCCCGGCCGCCAGCCGCTGCTGTGTTCCACTGCTGCCGATCTGCAGGAAGCTCGGACTTCAATCCCTTTGTTATCCCCCTGCCGCTCAATAGTCTGTCCTTTCAAAGTGAAAATTATTCTTTCTAAAACAAGAGTGTCTGCTTGAGAAGACTGAAGCTGAAGCTTAGAGAGAACGTGTAGGAAATTCCTTAGCTGGTGTAGATATTCATCTGTTAGGAGATGAAGAGTGGAAAAAGTTTTTCATCTTTAAAAAGCAAATTGTGGCAATATTAATGGGAGGAATCACTGAATGTTAAATGGGGATGGCACAGCAGAATGGGAAAATTTGTCTTCAGAGGAGTTTTGCATTTCATTTCTGTTGTACTGAATTTATTTTTTTTTATTTACTAAATAAAAATTGAAAAGGCTGCCACTTGCAGGTAAATTAATAAATGAACTGAAAAGAATGTAATGTCATTCATTCATTGCTCTAAGATTCTCCTGTCATATAGCCAATCTCTAACCTGTTTTATGACTCTAGGTTAGATAGAATTAGTTATTCCAAAAAGTGCAGATCTTTTATCCCTTAGACAACTCACTATAATCTCTCAAAGGAATAAATTCACATACAATATCATTGCAAAACATCCTTTGCCTGGAGAAAACTGTTCTAGCTACAGCACAGCAAAGCCCAGTAAATTTGATTTTTTTCTTAGCAAGCTGATCAAAATAAAGTTTGCAGGTGACAGAATACATTTCAATAATGAATATCTACAGTCTTCAGAAGATGTGAAATTAGGATGTGGAGAAGCAAAAAAACAGAGTTTTTCCAAATTATTTAGTCTCCTACTGTTGCTTTCATTTCTTATATAGCAAGTGGAGTTGTGATTCTGATGCCTATGTGAAACTGATACTGTCTATGACTCAAAAGCTCTAATGAATGACTCACCAGTGCTGAGAATAGCTACCAAAGGGTCACTCTGGGACTGTAAGGTTCCTTTCAGGAAGCAGAGAGAATAGAAATGTGTATCAGTTCCTGCTTGACAACAAAATACTCTGAAATGATAAAAGAGAATTTCAAATATAATTTTTGCATAAAATTAAAACTATGTTGTTATAAAATAAAAACAGTATACACATAAACACAAAAAGACTTTCAACCAAACTGTTGTGGTTTAACCCCAGCCAGCAGCTTCAGCCCCAGAGACCCATTTGCTCACCTCCCTCTGGTGTTATACCTTCATAGTGGGATGAGTGATAGAATTGGAAAGGTTAAAGTAAAAACAATACAAGGGTTGAGAAAAGGAGAGTTTAATAGGTAAAGCAAAAGCTCCACATGCACACAAGCAAAGCAAAGCAAAGCAAAGCAAAACAAGGAATTCATTCACCACTTCCCATGGGCAGGCAGGGGCTCAGCCATCCCCAAGACAGCAGGGCTCCATCACATGTGACACGGACTTGGGAAGACAAACACCATCACTCCAAATGTCTCCCTACACACCTCCCTTGTCCTTCCTCCAGCTCGATATGCTGACCATGATGCCATATGGTCTGGGATATCCTTGAGGTCAGTTGGGGTCCAGAGTTGTGGAAATACCTTGTGCATCCCCAGACTCCACCTTGATGGGGCAGCACAAAAAACAGAGAAAATCTTGATGCTGTGTGAGCACTGTTCAGCAGCAGTAACAAAAACACCTCTATATTATCAACCCTATTGTCAGGACAAATACAAAACAATACAATACAGCCCCTTACCAGCTACCATGAAGAAAATTAACTCTACACCAGTCAAAACCAGCACACTGGGACACAAGCACTAGGAAAAGGAGAGAACTGAGATCTTAGATTTTGCCTCTATAGAGCTTTTCATTTCACAAAGGACAATCTTTAATGTAGAAGTAGATCTATTATGAAATTTATCATTTACATCTCACTATTCAAGAAAATACTGCAAAATACAGCCAGACACCTTTCAGATTCTGAATTTTATAATATATTCTGACACCAACATGATTTTCAGTATAGCTGATGACATCAAAATGTAGAGACAAGCAGATGCCATAGGATGTGGACTTGGACATTGTGAGGAAGAAGTTAAATTGCTTTGTTCAAGAGTTGGTGGTGCTGGAGAAAGACAGACTAAATACATTTTCACTGGAGATAGAGAATCAGATAAGAGAAGAAGTGAAGTTTGGGCTGTGGCAGATCCTGGGGTAAACAAGAAAGAATGCTGCAAGAAATTCAGTAAAGAGTAGGAAGAGGAGAGAAGAGGAGATGTGAGAAGTTAACTCTGGAAGTCATGGGGTGGGGGAGAAAGAGAGGACCAAAAGGAAAACAACACAATGAAGTCCCAGTTGTCTCCTGCTTGGAAGCGATGGGAAAGACAAATGGGCAGGCTCTATCAGATGAAATTTCATGGGATATATTAGGTCGTGCTTTGATTATCAAAGAAAAGTCAGCACTTTGTGGGCTTTTCTCAGTAAAGGTTTTAAGGACATAAGGAATCTATTGGTTCTGGATAGGAGTGAAGGTCCGATGAAACCATGAAAATGACTGAGTAGGAGTCAAAGAGATTAACAATCACCTGAATGAAAGTTGACACCACAAAAGATTAGGCAGAAAGATACATTATCTCCTCACAGCATGGATTCAGGTTCTCTGAAACAGTAGATCTTTTCCATCTCAAGCTAACTCTCTAGGGCCTGGTAGTTCCCTAATACTCAGAACTGATACCACACCTCTGATAGCTTATTACTGTTACAGCTGTGCACCTAAAGCTGTAGGATATAAAAAGTAGAGCCCTGCCTTAGCCTTCACAAACCCTAATGCATTCTTTCATTCATTGTGAGTCTGTGGCTGTAGCAGTCTGTGATCTCTGATCTCTGACAGTAAGCAAGCTCCTCTGACTAGAAGGCCTGAAAAGGCAATGACAGTCTAATAGAATTTTATGATTGCATTTTGAACATTTCCACTGTGAGCAGAAGGCTCCTGACTCAGATATATTCATCTTCTTCTTAAAGAACAATAAAAAATAACAGGAAGGAAGCAACAAGTCATAGTAAAAATAACTCAATACCTCTGCTACATTTCCTTGTGCATTATTTTCATGTGAAATTAACTTACTGAAATACAGTGAGAGTAATTTGGGAGCTCTGAAAAAGAAGCCAATACTTCCAAACCTGAGTAGATGGCCAGCCTGCAATTCTAAAAAGGAGATTTTGCTCCAAGTATACCAGTTCTGACAATGAACAAATGAGCCAAGCAGGGTAAATTGAACTTCGAAGGAATCTTGAGGACAGAAAAAATTCTCTATATAATGGATCTGAGACAAAATAACTTCCCAACCAAAGCATCAGGAAATCTGAGGAAAGCCTGTGAGCATGTACCCACACTGAGGCAGAGCCACAGCACATGTAGGAATGGCTGGGCTTTGGATTCCTCAGTTTAGGAGACTTGTGTTTCACCCATCTAACCCAGCAGTGCCTTTTTATCAGGAAAGTTAAAATAAACTAAAATTTACTAAATCACAGACATTGTTCTTAAAATGCATTCATGACTGTTTGTACAGCACTTTGAGATTCTTGCTCGGCTGTATAAGCACAAAGTGTTATTAAATCATTCAGCATCAAATGTCCTTTACCTCATTATATTTTATAGCAGTAACTTTTGATTATCACTGATGGCAATAAAACATGACACAGCTCATCTAGCATGCTGGGGCAATGTCTTGATTGAAGTTGATTAAAGTTTTATCTGAGTGAGAAGTGAATAAAAATTGAGTTAAGGACTTCAAAATTTGATTTCCTAATAAGGCCTTAGGAACATATATATGAAAACTAAAAACTTCTAATATATATAGGTTGCTAATGTTTTAGGCTCAACTGACTCCTTCTAATAGGGAGATAAGCTCTACTAAATTTCAATTAATTTTTAATTATATTTTTTTCTTATTACTGTTTCTGTCCTCCATATATCTCCCTGATTCTGCCTCTTTTATGTCACAATCATAATTATTTTTCCTATATAGTGAAAGCTTTTGTTCAAGAATAATGAAGATAATTATTATCATTATTGGCCCATTGAATGGAAAATACATAAACATGTGATGAAGACAATTTTGCAAAGAGAACTTATTTCATGAGGAAACCATTTGTGTCCTCAATAATTGATTTCTAATTTCATCCTGTGAAGCAGTAGCCTTGAAGGAGCTAAAGAACAGTTAAATACTGGAAGAGCAATGGGAAGAGAGGTCTATGATACAATTGTCACATCTGGATAAGACATGAGTGACCTGGGCATCTCTTCCAGACATCGGCACATAGCTAAGGACATCACTAGCTGAAGAAGGTGAGATAAATCAGGGTCCAATCCACTCCATTTCCTCTTTCACTTGCTGGTTTTTTTTTTTTGTTTGTTTGTTTTTTTTACATTCTAAATAAGTAAATTTTGTGTCTTCTGTTGAAATGTGATATCATTTAAAGCACTGTTCAGCTTTTTGCCTCCACAACCTTACTTTGAATAAATGCCAAAGCTTCCCTGACTTGTACCATTCAACTGAATGTGTTTTTTAAACATGGGAGTTTCCCTCAGTCCTGATAAATGCTTTTTCTACCATCCATCCCTTCTTTCTGTGGTACTGGAAGTATATGTAATCTAAAAACTCAATTAAATTAAAATATTTTTGTGCAATAAACTGCCTTCTGGTCTCACTTCTCTCCAGTTATTTTTAATTTTATAAATCCCTCATTGAGATATTTTATTTTGAGGAAAAATGAAGGAAAACAAGTTAAAAACAACCAGCAGGCAGCATCAGCACAGCAAATGGTTTCTACAGAAAACTCAAGCCATATAGAAATGCCCTTTGTAGGACCAAAAAGCAGCCTAGGTCACTGGGAGCAGAGAGAAACTACTCAACACAGTGCTGGGGGGAACTGATGCAGCAAAGTTGGTGAAAAATACATTGCAGAGCAGAGACTCCGGTGGAGTCTGCAGTGTGGTACCTGGAGAGAGGAGGTTCTTGCTCTTGGTCTGTTTCAAAGATCACAGCTACATCAGTGTAAGCAGTCTGTGTGCTGCAGGCACAAGCCAGGCATGCTGTTCTTTTGGCCAAGTGTCGCTGTGTCAGCCCAGCAGTGGGATGCTGTGGTATATGAGGATAAAGCATCCATGTTGGCTGAATAGCAGCATTAATCGTGGGGTCCCCAAACTGCACTATGAGACAAGCTTGCCTTCTGTTTCAAAATTATATTCATGACAACAAATCTGTTAAACTCCTCCGCTGACATGTTTTACTTTCCCAGGACGGGAACACTGTGAAGGCTGCTTTTTGGCTCAGCTTCAATTTTCATGACAGATTTCAGGCAGTGACCTAACCTAACTCGCTTTACAGGAAGCAAGATGGAGATTCAAACTAGCTATAGGAGCTTATTGATAAATTGACCACTGATATTTAAGAAAATAATGTATTTTCTGTTTATGAAAGACTATTCACCTCCAAGGTTGAAGAGTTCTGCTTCTTTAAGGGAAGGAAGTTTCTTTTATGAACTAGAAGTCTGCTTCCAAGGAAGATGTGGAAGCTACCAACTTTTACTGCTTATATTTCCCTCAGGGCAACCATACAGCCAGAGCCAGTTGAAGAAGTTGGCCTAGGTCACTGGTAATAGGTAACAAACCTTTCCATCCTACAGCTATTTTGAATACTCCTCAGATCAGGATGGGGAAAAGCGTGGAACTTTTATCAGACAGTGTCTTGCTGCTGAACAATAGTAGACTTTACTGAATGAGTTAACATTCCCAAGTCACTTCTTTCCAAAACACACATGGTATTCACAAGCAGTTTTCTCAACTCACTAAGGAGACAGGAAAAGTTTACTATGTGAGTAGAGAAAATAATCTTCCACAATTTAATGTCGAAATCAAAGCAGGAAATTCTACAATATTCCTGAATATGTGCTGATTCACTAAGTAGGGGGTGAATCACATTTGTCAAGTCAGTCAATAACACAACTGTGATCAGCAGTAGACTTAACAACGTCTGCCCCCTTCACCCTAAGGTATCTCCTCTCTGCTCTTGAGAACCTCTCCAGACCACAGGAGTAATTTCTTCTCTAGGCTGACCAGGGCTGAAGGATATCCAGCCTGTGAGAGCAGGAGAGGGACACCACCTCCTGCAGATAAAAACAAGCAAAGCCACAAGGTGAAGGAAAGGAGAAGAACTTGTACAGAAAAATCCCCCTGATCCATAAATGCAAAGCATGTTTCCAAATCTCTGAAACCCTTGTCTTTCAAAACTTGGTGTCTCCTCTTCTGCCACCCTACCTCAGGACAACAGTGAATTTGAGTAAGAGGGATGGAAAAAACAGTCCTAAATCCAAGCTGCTGCTTTTCCCTCTGCTTACCAAACCTGATGGCTATGCATGAGCTGCACACTTAGTCCAGTGGGATTAGTTAGAGTGCACTGCACTCAGGCTTTGTTCACATGAAAAACACAAATCCATTGTGTTTACATCACGTTATTATTTTTACATATTTTTTTATATTAATATATAATGGACACCCAGGCAATCTTCCCTAAGATTGTGTTTCTGGCACAAAATCATCTTTCATGCATCAGTCTATAAGGGCTCAAAGGTTGTCCAGCTTCCCAGTTTTAACCTGGTTACAGATGTGTGTCACTGCCAGATGGTGCTTCAGTGCTCTGGAACTCCCTGCATTAAGGGTCCCTTCACTGACAGCACGCACCTCAACTCTGACTGCAGCTGGATGGGCAGGGGTTGGTGAGCAAAAGGAGAGACATTACTAAGCAGTTTAGCAGTCTAATGTCTATTAAACTTATCAGTCCTTCTTGTACATCTGTTATGCTCTTCCCATGGGAGTAAAGCAGGACAGACACCAGATTGTCTGTTTAATGGAAACAGAATGATTTCCCCCACTTTTTTTTTTTCTTTTTACTCCATCAAAAGAAACAAAAAAGAAAAACCCACAAAAAAAAAAAGAAAAAAAAAAAGAAAAAAAAAAAGAAGAAAAAAAAAGTTGGGGAGGAGAAAAAGGGAATATTAAGAAATTAGATATTTAAATCACTTCAACTGCTTTGATTGAAAAAATTGTAACATTTCACTTGAATTTCAGTCTTTTTAAATGTTAAGAACATTTTAGTACAAATAATTATTTTGATTTTCAAAAAGAATTTTGTAATTAACACAATAAAATGAAATTCCAAGTGTGTCAAAATAAAATAGTTTTTCTGTGGCCCCTAAAGCACCACTTTTAATGTGGGGCCGAAAAAAATCCATCTCAGATGAAAATTCAGAGAAAAAATTATTTCTTCTTTTAGACTAAGATTTATAGCAACACTCAACAGAGTAATAAAAAGGAACAAACCCCACAAAGTTCTTGGTTGACCATCAAAATTACTTTATTTATTCCTGAGTTTTATGCAGGTAGCACTCAGAAGTTCCCATGTGGACTAGGTCACCTTGTGATAAACCCTATATGGAAAATCTATAGAAAAAAGTCTGTAATGCATATATATTTTTTAAAAGGAGCAAAATGGAAGTGCTAATTTTCCACCTATGGCATCAACATATTTTTATACCCCTTCAAATACTAAAATGGGATAATAAAAATTTAAAATGACCCTTCAAATACTAAAATAGGATAATAAAAATTGCTCTTCCCTTTTTCACTGGAATCTCTGATGTAGAAGATGAAAATGGTCTCAAGTTCATGAACACTGAAATCAAACAAGTTTCACTGAGTCAAATTCCATTGTTGGAAAGAGCAGCAGCATCTTGAACTGGTAACTCTACAGCCCACAAACTCTAGCCTGCAGTTATGCTTTTGAAATAAATCCATGTTTTTCTTAGCTAACATTGACATTGCAACTTTTTTTTTATTTTGGGGGTAAGGCAATTACATATAGAACCAAATCTGCACAGAGAAATCATGTGGGCAATTCTGCCCCACAATGAAACTGTATATGCTCCTGAAGGAAATTAAGTCAGCCAAAGCCTGTCTGACTTAACCAACCAATTATCCTTCCTCTACTACAGGCAAATTATGAGTTCCATTCATAATGAAGCCCAGGTTCTTGGGATTTGGCTGATATTACCTACAGTACATCTTTCTATAAAGCCCAAGCAGCCTGGAAAATGGGTAGAAACTAATTTTTCTACAAACATTTCCATACAGTGGGAGTTGAGCAGAACATGTACTTTTACAGGGAGCAGCCAAATTTGCAATGCCTTTCTGCATAAGAGGTCACCTTTCTAATAGAATATGCCTGGGTGTAACCACCCATTGCTATGATGGCACACAGCTTCTCTGATCCAAGAATGTGAATGTCATGGCTCTAAGTGCAGTGTTAGCTCTCCAGAAACTGTACAGGTCAGCATTCCCATTGTGTCAGACTGTAGACAAAAAAGGTCAGGTGGTGACAGCTCTACCTTACAAGGAGGTGCACCAAATCTGCCAGCTCAAGTCATTCATAACATTCACACAGTGTTGGATAATAATGAGGAAAAATTATGATAAACAGGAAATAGCCTGAAATCAAGAGGCCACCCCTCAGCAGACACACGCCTGATCATGTGCAACTATTGCAGCATTTTACTGCAATAAGTAGGGCCCACTTCAATGAGAGGATAGAGGATAGCAAAACTGTGACAGCTGTTGTGTGATGGGAGAGAACACATGAAAGTTCATGTCTAGGATGCCATTTCGGCTTTTGGTTTCTTTTCCTGCCTTGTCACAGGTTTTCTAGGGAATTTGAGTCATGCCACCATTTGTTCCTCTAATCCTTCTCTCACACACGTGTATGTACACCACTCTTAAATGAATGACATGACTCTCAGGGATTCTGAAAGGATAAAAGTCTTAGACATTATAAATATAGGAACTGATATTGGTGGAGGGTAAATATAGAAAATGGGGGAAAAGCTTAGAAAATAAATCTTTTTTTTTTCTCTTTGATACAAATACCCATATAAAACAATAGCTAAAACCAAAACTAATACAAAACTTCAGTGCAGAATTTTTAATTCTGCATTTGCATGCTAAGAAACACTGCTCTGTAATAAATACTTGGACTTCAGGACTAGAATTCAGTATATGTGAGGCCAGAATCCTAGAAGGGATAATTTATTTAGCACAGATGATTTCAACATTCCAAAATGTTGGTTTTTTTTTTCACAAGTGAAAGATTTGGTGGCTGTTTTTTTAATTCCCCTTTATTCCTTGCCTTTGTTCCATAGCCCCAGGGAGATTACGCTTCTCTCATCCATAAATTTAGCATTAAATTTGTCCTCCCTAAAATTACCTGCTAGATACAAGGTGTTCTTTTTTTAATCCTTTGCCATTTAAATTATTATTAATTTTTATGTGTCACATTTAGCCCCCCCCCAGAAAAACCAGTTATTTTTTGAGGAGCACAAATCACCCCCTTAACTGATGTCCTGTCTAATCGGAGTACCAGAGGAAGGACTGTACTAACAGACGTCTGATGCCATCTATAGCTGGCAGAGTGGCAGCTTTTCTCTGTTCGCTGTGAGCACAGTCCCCACTGGGATCAATTTACTTTTTCATTCACACCACACAAAAGAATGTGTCGATAGTGCTGGAGATGACGTCAGTGCAGTCAGCTGCAGAGAGCCGTGCAGAGAGCAAGGGCTGCAAACAAGAACAGCCATCGACAGCACGCTCCCGGCATGAAAACCTTCCTCTTGGAAACCAGTGGGCACATTTAGGAAAGCTTTGTTTTGAAACACAGCCAACAACAAACCCAAACAGCCGAACACACCAGAGCAGGAAGTTCATCATGGTGATTTTATCCTGAAATAATTTAAAGAGCACTGAGCATCAGAAAATTTCCAGTTTCTAGGGAATTATTCTTTTGTGTATCTTAGTAATAGAATGCACACCAATTTTGGTGCATAATTCAGCATCCAGAGAACAAAGTGCTGTGGCTAGGGGTCACGCTAGCCTAGCCCTCTGTCTAATCCAAAGAGCAACGCAGCTTCTGGCAGTAAAGTGAGCAAAATTTACTTTGTTGTTTTAAAAAATCTTTTTTTTTTTTTTTTTCCTGAATCTTCAGCATCATTTATTAAATGGTGTTCATAAGATCTAATATTGTGCAATATTTTTGAAGTCTATTTACAATAGAAAGGAAACACCATTGTGGTTGTAATAATGATATTCTCACAACCCACAATATTTTATCAAATATTCAGATGTCAGTTTGGTGCATATAATACTTTGCCTCAGACAGCAACTATGTCTGAATTTTATTCTAGTAATTAATATTTTATTTAAATTTAGAGATTTTTTAAGGCTGTTTTGCTAAAGCAAATCTAGAAGAGTGCATAAGTAATCCCTTTCTACCTCACTCGTGATGCTTAGGTGCTTTAGGGGAGGTAAGCACTTCAGCTGTGTGCTTATGTGCTGATGAGCTGTGAGCCAAGCACAGGAAGGTGCTTGCAAATGGGAATCTCCCCATTGACTTCAATGCCCTGCACATCAAAGCCTAAAAAGTAGAAATTCACGGCTGAAAGTGGCTCTTAGGCTGGAGTGGGAGGGTTAGCACAGCGCAGAGAGCTGTATCAGACTGGCTACCATGTGGCCAGCCCAGATTAATGGCAGTGACATTACAGCGCCCGCACAGACACGGCGCCGTGGCCGGTGACGCTGCAGCTCCCCGGCAGTGACACATCCCGGCTGCTCTGAACTCCGCGCCTGCATCGCAGTCTGAACACGGTGCAGAAACAGCCTTGGGGACGGATGTCTTTTATGTAGGTATGAAAGAGAACAAGGCTTCTCTGCTGTCTTCCCTCTTGTGCATCCTGAGAGGACCAGACCTCAGAGAATTGCTGAGTCTCTGTGTTTGAGTCTTTGTCTCACTGCTGACATTTACTATGAGCGAGCTAATTTGAACCAACTGGGAGGGGTAGCAACGAAGAAAAAGAAGCCAAAACCACATTAGTTGGAATAAGATTAAGGAAATAGTATTTCTATTTTTTTTTTTTTTTTAATATGGAACTACTGGAATGACTACAAGTCCATTAAACTGCATAAAAGGCACTTTATTGACATCTTTAAGGTTTGGTTTAGGAACAAAATGAGTAAAGTCTGATCCAGCATTTTCTAAAATGAATGGAAAAATCCTCATCACTTTCAGCTGAGGCTGTCAGATGAAACCACTTGGGGTAATTTAGAGTTTGGGGAAAAATAATGAACACTAGCCAACACAGACTGGTAGACCATTGACTTGTTTGAAATTCATTTACTTCTTGGTCTAGAGACTTCTCTGCAGTATCTTTGAGGACCTTAAGAGATTCCAGATTTTTCAGTGAAGTCAGAGGGTAACCATCATCACATTCATTCAGAAAAAGCCTAAAGCAGAAGGAGGGAGGGAGGAAGGAATTCTGATGCTCAGCATGAAGCTGCTACTTATAAAGGATTTCTGACTTATGTACAGTGGATAAAAGTTTCAAAATGTGGCCTTTCTTCTGCATACTTACAGGCAATTCTGCTTGGAATATAATATAAGAGAGTTTCATTTTGCTTTGGTCAGTGAAATAGGGAAGGTCAAATGATGCTCTATGTAATGTTGCAAAGCAACGTTTCTCTTCCCTCTCTGGGCACAGAAGAGTGTGGTAGATCGTAACTCTAGATTTGTTGTTTCACATGGGCAGACAGGGTGAATGGAAAGGATATTCCCATTTCAAAGGCAGGTTGCTGTTCTCTGTTTGAGAAAGAAGCTTTGTATTTATTGTCTCACAGATTGAAGGTACTCTGAATTACCTAAATTTTAACAATTTAGTTATATTTTATACTATAAAATTATACTGGCTTATTAATAAAGTAACTTATATGTAAAATACACAGAGTAACACACATTTTTATATATATATATATATATACACGCACACACACACACACACACACACACACACACACACACATATATATATGGAATCACATCCAGCTGGGGCTTTAGTCTCAGTGGCATTCTCAGAAAGCATCAACCTCAGGTGTGGGAAACAGGATGCTGAGGGGAGACACCTAGCCAGGCCATGGTGAGAAGAGTGGGGTCATGGGAATTAGTAGTATGCTAATAGAAGCATCCTATATTTGGTCAGGTTTCTGGTTCTTTTTCTCAGTTGGTTCTGTACCTGGTTCATAGAAGGTCATGTTCTGAGTTTGTTTTTGGGATTGGACCTTTGCCCTCAAAGACCCCTATACCTGGCTGCCTTTGCCACACCCACGGGTCTTTGGATCTTGCCCGCCATACCCTGGGGTTTCCACGTTTTGTTGTTTTGTTATTAAAGTTTTCATTTTCTGGGCAGAACCATCATTCCTGTCCCTTATTTCACCAGCTCCCTCTGGCCAAGCCAAATAAAGGGGTCACAGCAAGCTCCGGACTGTGATATAAATACATATATATGTATAAATAAAAGTGCATAGACACACCAGGGAGGGAAATCCATATACATTTAATATAGGGAGGATTCCTGCTAAAGAGCAGTCAGGGATGCAATCATTCTGGCACTGCATGTTGCCAGAACATGTATCTGGATTTTGTGTTGGAAATAAATATCTAAGTAGATATATGTATGTTTTATGTGTATACTGTGAACATATGCAATGTTCATATAGAAGGTGTATAGAAGCTTATATTAGGGATAGACCATATGAAAGAAAAACCTGTCATTTATCTTTTTGACATGCTGCAACACATTTTGGTTGGCATTTTGGTGCATATTCTGAGAAGCAGTGTTTACCACAGTAATAACTGTTGGGGTACGTTAACCTGCCAGAGGCCTTTGGCTGCTGGACAATATAGATGTGTAGTGTCCTGCCAGGCTGTAAAGGTTTTTAGCAGTAGCAGCCTCAGAACCATGCTGCTGCAGCAGGTAAGTGCTACTGGGGTATGAGGCTGTGTGAGAGGAGCACAGGTTGGGGCTGGCCAGCACTTCTGGAGTCAGTAGCTGTATGACTGGTTTCCTGGAACACAGATGCAGGAGGATCAGTGAGAACAGAGGTGGTAGTAAAATCAATGGGCTGTGTTAGTAGGGTAAGTGATAATGGAAGCAGATCATCCAAATGCAACCTCAGTGAATCAAAAATTCAGCCTTTATGTAAGACAAATGTAGTGTGTAGGAGAGGATCTCCTTTGAGCTTCTGTCAGCCCCCCCAGGCAATGCTCAATCCATTCTTATTAGTGAGTGATTTTGCAGCTCTGCCAGCAGTTGATTTTATTTGAATAACACCTGGATCCCTACATCTGAGAATCTCTCAATGGTAGCAACCACCTTGCTCTTTCTTCACTGCCCACAGTTTCTAACACACTCAGGAGAGTCCTGCTTTTCACAGTTGATGCCTTTTGAAACAGACATTCTAGATGTTTGAGGTTCTTTTCCTTTTCTTGAGAAAAGCCATAGCTGCAGCCTTAGTACAGATTTCCCCTCTGTCTTGCATGCCTTGCTGTTACAGAAAATCCAGTTATAAGCCTGCAAAACTACTTGTCTCCTCTGGGCTTAAAAAGTATACAAATACTGAGCAATGCTATGCCATAAAAATGCCTACAGAGTTACAAAGAGAGGACTGTACCACCCCTGTCCTATTGTGAAAAATGCAGTGAATAGGCATCTCCTTCTGCTTTTGGTGACACAGGAATGACCTAAATTACTTTTGGGCCAGGAACTGAACCTGTAGAGAGAAGGGAAAAAAATACTGTCATTTAGACATGTTTCTAGGAGCAATCAAATGCTTAAACCCTTAAATAGATACAGTTTCATCTGCAGCTAATTACAGGCTTAAAGAAAGAACCCAGTAAGGAAGGGATGAAGACAGGGTCCTAATTTGTCCTAGAGCCCATAAAGGGTTTCTTGAATGCAAATGAAAGAGGACTTCAAAGGCACAGTGAATGAAGCAGATTATTTATATCTATATAGGACTCTGTTTATCAATATCCCAAACCATTTTGTATTCATTATTTGATGGTAAGACTCAGGATCTCACAGTGTTATCAAAATTAAAAACTGTATCATGAGGCTCAGAGTTTAAAAAGGACAAGCTGTGACAAGTTCGTTTTCTAATGACAGCGAGAAGATAGAGTGATACAGACAAAATTGTAGAGTTACAAAAGTGACCTAGTTCTTTACCTAGAAATTCTCAGTGCAGGTGACAAAAAAAATACTTAATCCTTGTCCACAACTCACTAGTTGCTGTTCGAAAATATGGATGCTTCCTATGAGAAAGGAAATAAAGTCAGAAAACAGCTGCTAAGTTATAAGTAGCTACATTTCATCCTGTTTACAACACAGAGATATAATCCAACACGAATTTTTATTGCAAGTGACAGTAAACTTGGACAAAACTGCATGCCATTTGTCAAACACTGGCTCTAAAAGATGTACAAGCCAGAGCTTGTACTGGTGCAGCATGAATGCTGGAACCATGCCCTTCCCATGGGCTTGTCCATGGTGGTCAGCAGAGTATCCCTCTCATTATGCTAGAATGTGGCTTTTTGCACCAAACTTTTTGCAGGAAAACAGATTTTTGAACAAAAGTACACCAAAACATTGATAGAATTTGTGAACAAGGAAAGGAAGATTTTGGTAGGTTGGTTTGGTTTTGTTTCCTCACAAAAATGAGGAGGGTATTAGGAATTTGGTGCATATGAAAGCAGATGAGACTATGGCTTCTAGAGAAAATGTGTTCACTCTCTTTCTGGCATCAATCCAACACCCCTTGAAATCAAGGGAAATTATTTAATTGACTCAATGTCTGCTACACCAGGCTCTACGTACTACACAAGAACACACATGGTTTTAAAAGCATAGGAAGAAGGGCAGTTTGAACTTTTCCTCTCCAGTATAATGATCATTTGTGACAACTAGCTGTCCTTTTCCCCAGGACAAGACCTGCTTCTGCCTATCAAAAAAGATTACTTTAATATTTTGCTTTAAAAGAGCCACAAAATTACAATTATTCATATTGCCATTTTAGATGTCATTGATCTTATTAGTTAATGTCATATTAAATCACTCTGCCAGTCCCCATAGTACTTCCTCAGATTGCCAGAGGATGCTAGCAGCTATCATGAGATTAGTTACATTCACTTCATATTTCGAACTTCTTATTCAACCACAAAATCATAAAGTTTAGTATTTTTCAGATGAGATTCTGAAGTGTGGTTACACAGAAGCAAAAATTATTGCTGAGCAAAGGAGAAACAAAAATTCACTTTGCAAATACTGTTATTTGTAGGGTGAGTGTCTGCCAGGCTGCTTCTGGGGAAGGAAGTCAGGAGCAGTAAGGAGATTTTACACTTTCTTGTCCTTCTATTAGTAATGACAGGTTCAGGACATTTTTTCAGAGATTTCTGAATGTCAGAAAGATTGAGGGAAATGACCACTGCCTATTTGGAAAAAGCTCTGTGAGGTTTGTTCCACACTAGACCTAATTGACATGCCAGAGCTTGGAATGATGCAGCTGAAACCATCCCTATCTGCACACCAGGGCAGCATTCTTTTGCCACACATGGAGATTAGACTGGATTCACTGCATATACACTGCCATACTTTTGTTTGAAATTTCCATTTGATTTAGGGATCCATAAGTAAAGGCTGCAAAAACAAATTACATAGAGCTGGGTTCAGAGCAAAGCAATACATTTACAGGTGCTGACTGAGCATAGAAGAGCAGCTGAGCGTTGACTACACCCTCTACTATAGACATTTGAAGTTGGTGCTGGCAGCATAAGATACCTTTGGCAGCAAATGGTCTTCGCACTATCAGCAGAGACATGGTAGTTTGGATATTGCCTATGGCATCATGCCCCAGGAAAGAGCAAAAAAATCTTCTCATAACACGAAAGAAGCTAAATTTAAAAAGAACTATAAATGGGATAACGTACCTAGTCTTTGAAATTTTTCATTGTCAAACCTTAACAGAGGCTGAGACTTGGCAGGACCTAGGCTGGACCTCGACTGAAATGATTACACTGGAGAAAAGAAGGAAAAGAGATGTTGAGTCATAGCACAATGACTAACACTAGGCTAAGTAGAATGTCTTCAAACAATTTATTATTAACAACAATAATAATGATAATTCAAGTACACATACTTTTATATTGAAACTACAATTTACTGAAACTGAATCTTATTTTATACAAGTAAATACCACTTATTAATATAGACTGTATATTAACTTCCTGTGTAATTACTTAATCTCAATTTTATCTCTAGAATGGATATTTTTAGAATCTAGATGCACTACCTATATCACAATGATATATCATAATGACCCTAAAATTATATACTTAGTAAGAACATGTACCTATAACAAATTCCAAAATTAAAATGTTTTAAGTATAGAATTTAATTTATCACATAAGAGCTCCAGACATCAAAACCTGATGTGGGTATCTTTAAAAAGTCAAAAGCAGTAAATATGGAATTTTTAATTTTCTAAACTTTTACATTTGGATTATTGGGTTTTTACATTTGGATTATTGCATAACTCAAATTTTATCTATTCACTTAAATACTGGCCTAATCTTAAGAGATATCAAAAAAACAGCTGCTCTTTCTCACTTCATCAAGCAAGGCAACCTACAAAATATAAAGGGATTTTATCGTACAAAAATAATAAACTACAATATAGATTAACTGTCAGTGCATTGTAAATGTTAAGTAAAGCATAAAAGTCCTAAGGTCAACATTGTTGATATCACCTATATTATAAATTTATCAAACTGAATTTGAAAGTCTGTATTCTTCTCTCCCCAGGCTTGCTTGAAGCACCCATTTTAGTTTTTAGCTTTTTATTCTATAAATGCTATGAATGTGTTTTGTCTTATTTCACAAGAAAAAAAATACTCTGTAGCAAAAATATCAACATCCTATAGATGTTATAGCAAAGTGATCAACCTTTTTACTCAGACCTTCTTCTGTTTGGTTTTCAGAAAATCTGTAATAGCTGTCAGAATTGGTACATGCAAGGATACAATTGATAGGGACTGCCTTGTGATGAGCTGGGAATTGAAGGAAGAATAATATTTTAAGCCTTTCAGAATCTGGAAGTAGAAGGGTAGTTGATGTTTCACAGACAAGACCCTCATTAAAGCAAACTCTCTTTCATCTCTCCCATCTCTAAATACTTACATTAAACACTGGGACCAAAATTGACTTGTCTTTAAATGAGCCCATTAACAACTACCTGGCCTGAATTTTGGATTCAGGCCATCTGTGTGTAACAGTTACAAGGTTTTTTTACCTTAATGGTCTAAGTTCAGAAACATCAGTGTGCTGTTTTTACACAATACACCCTATCCAAATATTTCAAAAGACAGTTAAATTCTGGCAACTCCTTATACAAAACTCTTTTTATTTGCATACTATGCCTTTTGATGACAATTTTCAAAACATATACACAGTTTCATGGCTGTACTTCTTCAAAAATACAATATGAGCTTTTCAATGAGACAGACAATATCATCTGATCTGTTTTAGGATGAGCTGAACACTGCACTGATCGCCCTAATTTTTTCCCTTGACAGTCAGTGACTCATTCAAACAGACCTATCTAAAATTTAGATGTCCCACAAAGACAGATAAATTACACAGTTCATCTCTTTAATACAAACAGATGTATCAAATGGCTGACCAAATAAGCCCATTATCAAACAACATGGAGTCTACACAGTTTATCAGCTGCAATTATTTTAACTAGAGAAAAACCTCTGAGGTTTGACAAGTTAATGTTGTGAGTGAAGAAACAGGTGTCTTATTTTACATGTCAGGTACTGAGCCATATAAGAAAGTGGAGCTTTAACAGATATCATTATATAAAGCAATTATTTGCAATGTCCAGTGTTGCAGTATATGTGAAGGTGCAGTAACTTACTCCAAAATATCCAACATGTGTCTGCTCCATCAAGTATACTCTTCTGGTTTTCTGTGAGTTTGGGGGGCATTTTGGGTTTTTTTTTCCTATTTTTATTAAAAAGGCAAGTAAACCAGTTTTAATTGATCAAAAACTGTCACCTAATTACAGGATGCTTTGGGTACAATCCAGAGAGGCTTTTGATTGCATCCATCATTTTCTTTGTATATCAAAATAGGCACATTTAACAATTCTCCTCAAGTAGCTTAAGCTTCATGTGTAGGTAATTGTAGAATTAGGACCTTTCAGGTTTGCTTCTTGGTCTAGAAATTGCCTATTCAATTCACATAGAACTGAATCAGCAGTCAATGAAATGAGTGTTTAAATTCTGCTGTCACTGAAAACTTGGCAGTCCAAGGGATGCTGATAACACAGTTCCAGTCCAAGCACTCTGGCCAAATCTACTGAAGTTTTCTAGCCAGTGCTATCTATCTTTTCCAGCTCCCTACTTAGTGCTATTGCATCTGACTGGCTAAGTCATTGCATTTTCCTGCACAGCATGCCTCAGTGGCTGGGCAAATGCTTGTATCCTCTGTTACAGAGGAGAACAAAGGCAGATGGACTAAACAACACAGGCATCTAACTTTGTTTCTTCAAATTATCACAGAGAAAAATATGCAAAATAGGTTCTGAAGAGATTTCAGAGATTACCTAACCTATCATGCTGTCCCAGCCCAGCATCAGTCATATCTCAGTAATTTTTATCTGATAATTCTTCAACCTGTATCTTAAAATTGAAATCTTGAAAATTGAAATCTTTCTTTAATTGAAATTCCACAGGCTGCCAAGACAATTCTAGTGCGTCACTATCTCCCATGTGAAAAGATTTTCTGAATGAAATCTTTCTAAAATTTTAACCTTGTCTTTTCTCCCCTATGGAAATGAAGAACACTTTATTTGTCTTATTTTTTGTATCAGTCTCATGTCTTTGAAGCAGAGCAGACATTTCTCCACTTTTTTGAACATCACATTTTCTACCTGTCTGCTGATCCTATGATTCTATGAGCATCTCTCAAGTGTGGCAGAACTCAGACTTGGATGTTCCAAGATGATTGACTAGATTTTTCTTTCAGCTTAAATATGCAAGTATCCAGTATATTTTAATGATATCCTTACAGACCTAAGCTGGGTTGCTATTTACATGCCTCACTGTCTCAGATCAAAGAAATCAGGTTTGTGCAGAATTAAGTCTTGAGTGAGAAATGAAAATCAGAACTTGTCACAGTAATAGTATGAAAATTGAGACAAACTTTATAATCGAGTATGAAGATATGTTAACTACTCATAGGATATTAATAATAGCTCAGTATATCAGCATCTTAAAAATCAATCAGTTACTCTTCCCCTGAAGAAGAAGGTGTTCTGAAGAAGAGAATAAGTGTCTAGACCTATATTCTCATGCAGTTACTATAAAACTTACATGTAGTCATTCAGAAAAGAGATTCCCTGGAAAATATGAACTCAACATCCAGAGAGAGGCTTGAATGCTGCATAAGAAATGCATTGACTCTTAAAAAGACTGCACTCAACTATATAATGGATATAGTGACTAGAAATTGCTAAGAGAAGTCTGTCTCTGCTACAAAGAAGGAATTATATTACAATACTGCACATAACATCTATTGTGGAAGGTATTATATGAAATTTAATGGTTAAAAGGAAAGACATTATGTGACTTAAGTCACAGGGCAAAGGTGCTATCAGCAGTGCTCCCCAAATATATCTCAAATGCATTATTCAGGATCTATCCTTGATAATGTCTATTCCCAGAAAGACATCGTTGCAGTTGCAAGAAAATCGTTGCAGTTATGTATTATAAGATTTAGCACAGAGTGATCCCAGCTTCGGAACTGCAACTGTTCCCAAGGCTGTCTCAGTGATCACAACTACTTCTCTGGAAGGAGCCGGTGGATTGTTTATACATATGATGAACTGTCTTGCTTTGAGTAGCCTCAGTAGCCATTCATGCAAACTGAGATCAGATAAAAGTTGCAAAGGAATAATGGAAAGGTCAGTTTTAACAAATTTGTCATGGGAAAACAAGTCAGTATAACTCTGAATTGCTTCCAGGGGTGAGAATATAAAAAGCCAGTATCATAGAATCAGAGAATATCCTGAGTTTGAAGGGACCAAGAAAGATCATCCAAGTTCAGCTCCTGACCCAGAACAGGACAGACCCAAGAATCACACTATGTGCCTGAGAGAATTTTCCAAATGCTTCCCAAACTCTCCCAGGCTTGCTGCTGTGACCACTTCCCTGGGAAAACCTGCTCCATTATGCAACCACTCTCTGGGTAAAGATCCTTTTGCGGATATCCAACGTAAACCCCTCCTGACACAAATTCAGGCCATTCCCTCAGGTCCTGTCCCTGGTCACTACAGAGAAGAGATCAGTGCCTGCTCCTCCTCTTCCCCTCACAAGGAAGTTGTAACTGCAGTGAGGTCTGGCCTCAGTCTCCTCCTCTCCAGGCTGAACAGACCAAGTGACGTCAGTCACTCCTCACAGGCTTCCCCTCAGGGCCCTTCACCATCTTTGTAGCCCTCCTTTGGGTCCTCTCTAATAGCTAAATGTATTTTGTGTATTGTGACACCCAGAACTGCCCCCAGCACTGGAGGTGAGGCTGCCCCAGTGCAGAGCAGAGCAGGACAATCCCCTCCCTTGCCTGGCTGGTGATGCTGTCCCTGATGTCCTCAGGACAGGGATGGCCCTCCTGGCTGCCAGAGCACTGCTGGCTCATGTTCACCTTTCTGCTGACCAGTCCTCTTTCCCAGCACTGTTCTCTAGCATCCCATTCCCAGTTTGTCCATACATCCAGGTCACCCCATCGCAGGTGCAGAGTCTGACACTTCTCTCTGTTAAACTTCATATGGTCATTGCCCATTGTCTGGTTTGAAAAAGTCTCTTCGTGGGTCCTCTTTGCCTTGAATGTGCTCAAGAGCTCTTCCCAATTTAGTATTGTCTGCATCTTAGTGTACTATTACATAGAAATGGGCAATATAGAAGAAATCTATTCTAACTCTAGAAAGGTAGAGCTCTATCAAGTTGTTGGGTTTTTTGGGTTTTTTTACTCCGAGATAAGTTTTCTAAAGTGATAATAATAGAAGCCTTATGATTAGGTGGCAAAAGTTAAATTCAACCACTGTTCTTGGTCTTTTCATTTCTTTTTCTTGAAATTTCCACCTGTCTTGTTGTATCTTGTCACCAAGAAGACTGGACAGTAGGTAGGTATGGATTTTAGGTCACTTTCCTGCATTACTTTGATAACAACTTAAAATATTCACACCCAAAATCATTTGCAGGTAATAATAAAAATATAAGAGTCATAGAGACAGAAATACCAAGGCTGATAAGGTTTGTACACTTTCATCAGTGTGCACTTTATTTTAAAATGGCCATCCAAAATCAAGATATGTGGAGATGTTTACAAAGCATGGAATGTTATGTTCAGATTGTCAGCTGGTATAAATTTTAACAATTTCACTGGAATCTGTGCAGCTACACCACTGAATATACAGCAGCTGAAAGTCTGAGACATTGGTCGTGCCTAACCACATGTGGACAGCAGACACTGCAGGGGAATAGTATATCTCTCACCTAACTAAGTGAAAAAAAAAGTTTAGAAAAAACTGCTCAGAACTGTTTTCTACTGCTTATTTCCAGGACTCAAACTCAAGCTTTCTGTTAGGTTCGGAAGGCAGTTGAAGCAATTGAAATCCTACTGTGGATGCAAAGCAGATATGATCTTTGGCTTTCAAAATGAGACTCTGAAAAGAGTAAACTGAGATTTCATAAATTAAAGAGAAATTACTAGCTCCATCTCCCAAACCCACTCTTTTCTGTCTGCACCAGGTCTTCTGTCTCCTTTATTAGCCTTGATAGATCACAGAGTTGCTAAGGGATGATGAGGACAAATGGCTGTTTTTTCTGGGTTTTGGTTAGGTTTTTTTAATTACAATAATCTATTGATTTTCCTTTTCTTGGCTTTCAGGTTTTTTCAGTTTAGAAATACACCAGTTATGAAACAGGATGTATGACACCAACTCAAAATTCATACTCTCCTATGTCATTAACTGACCAAACTGCATTACAACTTCTGTGTTAGTAGGCAGGTCTACATAAGCATGCCTTTAAGTGATGGATCTTGGAATTTGTCCTGGCATGGGGTTAAGTACAAAACATTATCATCCACTGTACATTTCACTGTACATTAAGCTTGCCTAGAAAGCAGTCAGATTTTAATGTTCAATTATGTCCTCCTAGGCCACCACAATGGACTGCCAGCATTACTGTTTTCCAGGAGAGGAAATTAAATATGCACAGAATGTTTTAAAATAATCAGTACTTTAGGAAGAGAGAATTGCTGCTTAGAAAATCTTAGCAAAAATATTTGTGGAAACTTTATTTTATCAACAAAAAATTCTTACTTGCAGACACTCTAACCTCCTGCCCAGTACTGGACTGAAGGTGAGGCAATATGGGGCAGAAGAAAATGCTCTTCTCCTTCACCTCACTTCTTAAAGTTGTGGAAAAATGGAATAATAGTAGCAAATTACTGGTCTACTTTGTTTCTTTCAGGTTTGTACTACAGGTAATATAAACAGCCTTTCCACTGACCTGGTGTCCCTGCCAGTGACCTTGACTTCTGCAAATTGGGAGAACATGTGGTGTCCACAACAACAAGCCAATGGTCTGATGGTACCAGGGTATCAGTGACACACCAACGGTTTATACACATCTGGAGTGTTCCCACATGTGTCCTCTAACATCACTTTGGTTGCTTTGGTCCCCAGTCCCCACTTCTATCACACTAGAACTTATACTGAGAGTTTAAATAATGTGTAAGCCCAAAGAGATGGAAGAAAGGATATTTCTTTAAAGATATTTGACATTTGGATCTGATTTTTGTGCATGGGCTTGACATATTTTTGCAAATCTGCAGCATTATTAGAAGAGCCATGACTTTGTTCTTGAGCTGTGGCCCAGTGCTGTCATGCCAGTTCTAGGCAAGCGATGGGTATTCATTGGTTATTTTAAAACATTTCTTGAGGGCGAGAGAAATTTAAGCAATCCATATATAAAGAACTTGATCAAATTCCTTTAGAAAATCCTTACATGCTGATGGAAAACATGTCATCTAGACAGTCTCAACCCTAAAGGCATTCTAGCAAAGTGAAAACCCCAGAGTTTGTGTGTAAAAGGGTGAAGCCAGAGGGAAGGTTCTTAAGGGCAAATTTGGAGTGCAATGCCTATGTCATTGTGGTATGCAAGTCAAGACAAGTAAAACCACTGTTGATACACTAATGTGAAGGTAAATGAGGAGTTTTGGAAATCATGTATGAAGTATACAGCAATGTTGATAGGGGTATTTGAGAAACACTGTAGATATTTCTCAAACACCTGGGCATGGAGTAAAGAGACATATATGTGGCTTTTCAAAATACAGTTTTTATTGAAAAGAAATTTTAATGGAAAAATTTCACACTAACTCAAGATTATTGCAATGATCACAATAGAATTTTAGCTTTTTAATCCCAGGCAGTGGGACCGCCAAGGCTGCAATGAAAGATAAATGTACCTTGACAGCAGAGCTATCAGGCTGCTTGATTTTCTCTTTTGATAGGTTTATGTTTCATGCCAATCAAGCCAAGTCTACTGTGCAGCATAGTCACATTACCTTTATAACGTAGCCTGCTGCCAGCCTAAAAGCACTGAAGGAATACAGTACCCTCTAACTAAAGCAGGCAAAAATAAGTTAAGTGTGAGAATGGGTAAAGATTTTTAAAGATTTTTTTCCTTCTGTAAATGATTTTAACTAATGGTTCAGATATTCAGATCTCAGCCATCCTGATGATCATACATTTCCCCAGGGGGAAACATATGCTCAGTGCACTCACCTTGGGGTTTCCCACTTACTCATTGCAAGGATAAAGAAAAAACTCTCTGGGAAGATGTCTCTAAGGAGTGAGATCTCATGGTGAGTGATTCACAACAGACTACATTTTTTTATTGAAAAAAAAAGCCACAGACAACAGCAAATATTAGATCAAATGTTGAAGTAAATTCATAATTACTAAGTCAGATTCTCATCTCAGTTAATAGAAATATATTTTCAGACTTTTTATTTGTGTGCTGAAGCTGCTTTGGATTTACTCCATTTTAATTAAGATCAGAATCTTACTCTGTTGGTTTAGATTTTTTTTTTTTAACAGCTAAACTGTGCCTACATGCAGCAAACAGATGAATTCATTTCCGGCCCTGTTCATTTAATAAAAGCTTCAGCAGCCCTTAGTACCTTAATCTCTCTCCTGAAATCAGGACAATGCTTTGGGGGTATACCTAGCATATGCTGCAAATCAAGTTATCTCACTCAAACGTAATATTGTAAGAGCCCTGACTTCTAATAATCAGCGAACCGTAACATCTCAGTGCAGGTTATCTCAAATGAAAATTCCAGAGACAGAAACAGTTTGGAGGTTAATGGGATTATCTGAAGTCTCGGGATGAGGGACTACAATATAATTTTATGCTGGATCTGCAATACTGGGTGGACAAGCCAATTTGAATTCTTTTTTACACCTCTCCCTCTCCCACTCTTGCTATTTCCCTAGGTTCTATGAAATAATGTGAAGCTTTTGACAGATACTCTAAAAAATGAATTCTGACAAGCCATATGCAATATAATATACCTTCTTCCTCCATTTTAGAAACAATTCTCCTTCTGTGAACACTCACAAACATGTCTAGTCCCATTGCATTGTTCCAGCTGTGCTCAGCTATCCAAGTGGAATGGAACTCATCGTGTATCATAAATCTGAGTCACTACATGGTCTGATGGTCCTGAGTTTATTTTAAGGAGCAGAGGATAACAGATGAGAAAAACAAGCAAGATTCAAAAATAAAGGGAGATCAACTCAGAAGCATTGCCTAATCCTGGTCCCAGGTCATCCTCTGAAATATCTCATGGCTTTGGGAAAAAGAGTAAAGTCAAAATTTTCTTCAAGCATGGCAGTAGAGCCTATTATAACTTGAAGGATCAATGAGGTTGGGCACAGTTTAGGAGTAAACAGGCAGACTGAAACCTGTGGCTAGAAATGGGCTAGAAAGAAAAAGAAATTATCTTAGTTTAAAAACACGAAAGTTGAAGCAAGGATGCCAGTTTTTCCTAGTAAATATCTAGTAATAGTTTTTAGTGCAAAGGAAAAACAGTAAAAAATTGCTATAATTAGAATAACATCTGGTTTGGCAAGAAATATCCTGTGAAGGTGAGAATAAGTGTCTGAAGAAGTAGAAAATCTTCTAACATGGATCAAGTGCCAACAAAGGTAGTTTACACATTATTAGTATCTGATGTCCTCCTTCTTCTACTCCTCCTTCCCCTACATTCCGGTGCAGATGGTTTTAGTTGCTTTACTTGTGACAAATGCCCAAGCATTGTGTCTGAATTCTAGATAAAAGAGGGCAAGAAAATACTCTCAAGTTCTACAGAAACCTTTTAAAATGCAGTGAAAATAACCATAAGAAATTACCCAGTCACCATCTTAAATGATAAAAACCAGATAAGGTACAAACTAAGTATTTTGTAGAAGCTGCAATGGATTTGAAGTAATTCACTAAAGGTTTGACACCAGAGACAGCAGGTTTTTCCCTCCCCTCAGATTCCATCTGCTGACTGATTACATCTCTGTCAAACAACAGCCACTGAAAAGGTCCAAGGCATACACTGAAAGCTCAGGGTTTTAGTACTACAAAGAAGTGTCCTGCAGTCTAGCCAGGACTGGACTTGAGCACAGCTGTAGCAAACCTGCACACTAAACATTTAAATCCACTGGCACATTGGCTTCATCTGGGTCAGATAGGCTGGTTCTTATCTCCTGGCTTGATGGGCCTGTGTTGTCAGGGGGTCAAATTTCAGCCAGAGCTCTCAGTATCCTCAACCAGAATTATAGTATCTGTACTTAAGAGTACCTTAAGCCTCTGCAGAATGGAAAATGAGCTGTCTTCTTCAGACATGAGCTTCCATCTCCTTGTGGTTTAAAATCTAGGTAGGAAGGTAAGCACTGACAAGCATCAATGTGAGAAACTGTCAGAAAAAGCAAATGGCCATGTTATGGTATATAAAAAACATATTTTTTGATATTAATTTCAGTGATGTAGGCAAGCTGAGCTGTGTGCAACAGCCATTTCTGACTCTCCCTTTCTCCTCCGAAACAGAAGCAGTGTGCATGCAAATGTAAAGCTGGGATATGTATAACTTTATTTTCCGTGCTGTGCACATCTGCGTTTTTTAGTAGCAGCCTGTTTGTCCTTATGTCTATGCAAGGCAACAATATCTCAGATGTCTCCAAATGTCCTTGCTGTGGAACAGGAAGCAGCATAGCTGCATCAACATGGCAGAACTAATCAGTCTGGGCACTGTGCCCTGCTGACACAGCTCTCCTGTCTCCAGGACCCCAGCTAACATCTCTGCAAGGCACAAGGCACATGCTGCTGAAATTCAAATACTGTAGTCATGGGGACAGACAGAGAGCAGCAAGAGATAACCAGACCTTACAGGCTAGTGGGTCAAGCACATAAAGGAGAAGGGGAAAATTTATCAAATATTGTGCAATTTTTATTTTTTTAATCTGAAGGCAACTGTGCATGTACTTCACCTGGAACCTTTCCAGGACCTTGTCCGAGCTATTAGGTTTGGATTAGTGTGCCAAGTGCTTTTTATACTCTTGGTCATACCCGCTACATCTATACTGCTAAATTTAACAGTGTCAGGACCCTTTCTTTGGCTCTGAGATCAGCAGCTTGGCCCAGATGTGTCCATGCTATGCTTCCAAAGTGTAGCTGCCTTCAGGCAGCCTACTGGAAATAGATGCCAGTCTGGCTTACTCAAGGGAATTGTTCAGAGGACACTTGTTGACTCAGGTCAAAGTCATGCTGGGAAATATTCTGTGAGTACACAGATGGTGTCTGAGCCCTGGAACTGGTTAAGTTGTTAGCATAGGTGCTGCACTGAAAAATGATTGAAAATACTTGCCAATGTATTTGAAGAGCAACTGTCCAGCTTCTGCATGGTAAGCACCAAGCCCAATATGTTCACACTAATTGCCACAAACCCCAGTGAAATCCAGAAACAAAAGAGCAAATATAAAACCATGAGTTCCTACTCTGAGCTAGACTCAATGCTTTCTGAAATGTGCTGAGTGCATCTGATGTTCTTTTGAACTCAGGAGACAGTACTTTTCAGGCTTGAAATATTGAGACTATATGAGCCAAGAATGATTCACACTATCAAGGACCTAGAAAAAAGGAGAACACATGAGAATATAACAACAAACTGAATTTGGAACACTAGCCCTTTTGGTCCACTGGGAAAAAAAAAAGAGGTTGCTTACACCATAAAAATTCTGTAGCACAAGGAAGAAAATCCAACACAAAATTTACTTTGTCTCCCAAGTGAATTTTTTTCTCTTGTTCAATACAGCATTTTTCTTTATAGTAAATATAAACATAACCACAAATAGACCAGCAATTAATTTTTCTTTAGACTCTATACAAAATTCATAAACAGGATTATGAACTAGACTTAAATTATCTACCAACCTACTTAGTATAGCATAGCTATCTTTTTGTATTCTTTTTCTTTTCAGTAGCCTAAGAAATCCTAACTTAAACATTACCATAAGTCAGGCTTTTATTTAACTCCATGATCTAGAGTGCCATGGCCTTTAAAGCATAAGCATATTTAATATCAATATTTTAAGGAGACTCAATATGCG
Source organism: Vidua macroura (assembly GCF_024509145.1). Lineage (NCBI taxonomy): Eukaryota > Metazoa > Chordata > Aves > Passeriformes > Viduidae > Vidua > Vidua macroura. The sequence goes on along the minus strand of NC_071573.1, from coordinate 101,256,781 downwards.
GTATTCTAGTGCACCTGATTAATAAAGCTTTTTTTGAGCAGCTGTGTGTGTTCTGTATTGTATGAGAGCAGCAAAAAAGACTAGAGGAATCTCACAGGAGCAGGATAGGAATACTGATGCGGCATTGCTGTACTCACTTGCCATAGGGAAAAGAGGAGGAGCACTGCTGGGAACTCCACGCTCCCATGCCTCAAAGAGCAAAAGGATTCTGGGCTTCTGGGCAACAAATAGAGCCTCCCATCAATGCAAATGTCCTTCACTACAGCTTTGATTGTGCTGGAGCCAATTTTGCTCCTCCCTCAGTTCAGACTCTGGGATACTACTATAAGATGATGTAAAATGATGTAAACTCATGAGATCCTTGGTGGGCATATTCTGTTCTTTTCTGTATTCTTTGACTTGTTTTATATGCTTTTTTGACAAAGATTTCTCAAAATCTGAGCACAAATTCAACTGGATGGCAGAAATTACTCTCTGCTCACTTGCAGTGAAACCATAATGAGGAAGCCAGGCTTTGAGGGACTCCAAGGCAGAACAAAAAGGAGCAAGGTTTGCTCAGCACATGTAAGATGGCGAAAAAAAAAAATCTCTCACTTTTCCCTGCCTCCTTCTCTCACACACACATCACATCACAGGAACAATAAGTTGTGGCACAAACTGGAATATCAATATATCCTTCATCAACCTGAGGTTGAAATACACTCAGATAAAACCCATTTTTAGCCTGTCTTGGACACCAGCCAGAATGAAACCATCAAGAATAAGACTGCAATAAATGTTGGTAATGTAAAGCTGTAGATAGGAAAAGAGGACCTTAATTCATATAATATGAATTCACTAAGGTGCCCCTTAGTGAATCCGTTCTGAGAAGATTTTAATAATGGTGTCATCCTCATTCTTGTCATTGGTATTGCATTGTTTGGACATAGCCTTGGTTGATGGTTTTCAGCCCACCTTGTATTGCTTTGAAGATGCTAGGCAGCAGATACCTTTATGGAGCCAAGAACACCCCCTGCCAAAAGGACAATGGAATATAAGCTACTTTTTGAGAGCCTGATTATAATAAAACTGTTTCCCAAGACTGTATCCAGTTCCGAAGTACCAGTGCTGCTGATCCCCCACCACACACGCACATACAGACAGACACACCAATGTGTTTGCAATAAGAAAGTCCCTTAGAAAAGAAAGGAAAAGAGATCCACCTGGCCCTGCTTTCCCTTTTCCTACTTGTATGGTCCAGCTTGGTGTTTCTATACATTTCCTTGATTGTATTTGCCTTTCCTGGCAGCAGGACTACACAGCTTTGCTATCAAGGCACCTTTGCAGCTCGAGTGGTCCCCTCCTGGGGAGGGACAAGGCAGAGGGACGTATCATGAAAGAGGGAGGTGCTCTGAGGCAGCTCACAGCATCTAGAAATTGGTGTTTTGAAACTGGGCATTTGATTTACTATTTTTTTTCAAACATGAAAGTCCAGCTTCAAAAATCCTCTCTCTGACAATAGTCAGTACCAGATGTCCAGAGGAACAAGATTATTGTGGGGTAATTAAAGTATACACTAATCCTTGCACTTCTCCTCTTCTTCATGATAGTTATCCTGAAGGATAAATTTATTTTCCAAAACTTTGTAGTACTAATTTTCACAGCCCTAAAAATTCTTGTGATGCCTTATTCTTCTTCACTGCTTATGAAATTCTTGGTCTTAAAAACATCCTGAGACAATGAGTTCCAGGAGCATGGTTATTTTATGTCCTAGTTGCATCCTTTTTAATTCTAATTTTTTTTTCAGTTTTCATTAAATCCATGTTTTGTCTCTTCATAATTTGATGGGGAGATAGAAAGTCCTGATCTGAATTCTTTCAAGATTTATCATTTAATTTAATTTTATATACTTTAGGGTTTTTTTTTTTGGTTTATTGTTCTGCTTTCCAAATAATTACAGTATTTTTAATCTCTGTTCATGTCATTGTCATGCAATTTCTCAACTCCTTCCCACAATTCATATTGAGCAGTAGCATTCCTGATTGTCTAGTGATACTTCACAGATACTCACAGACCCATGCCAGACTACACCACTGATGTGAATGGTCTATGTTTGCCCTTAGATTTTACAGTGCTTCAAATTCATATGCAAAAATAGGATTTACTTAAAGCTACTTTTAATTTTTCTTTTCTAAACAATAAACTCATTTGAAAAAAATCTGATTTCACTAATATGCTGAAGGGCATAATATACTGCCCTCTCTATATAAAGAATAACTTCATAAAACAAAACTTTTCAAGGACTGATACAGGCCATCAGTAGTGGAATGTAAAAATAAGGCAGGAAATATCATGTTATTATTGCAAGTCAGGTAATGGTCACTAAAACCACTTCATTCCCAAATACACCTATTTTAAGCAGCAAGACAAGGCAAGAGGACAAAGATAATGGGCAGTTCAGTATGATAGCATGGATTGAGCTGAATGATTTTCAGCTGGAATGCATTGATCTCAGAAAGCATTAGAGAACTCAAAAGTCCATCCTCTTTACTCATCTGTATGAGTCATCCTCATTAAATTCAAAGGATCTCAGAACATCTGTGTAACTGTAAATTGAATTTTAACACTCAGATGAGCAATGACTCAATACAGCCTTCTACGCCTGATACCAAACCTGGCAAGTGAAGAATTGCCTGAAAGCAACAAAGCGGTACAGAAATTTGACTTAGAAATGTCAGACTCAGTTATATGAAAAGTTTACAAATTTATTTCCTGTAGGTTCATAAAATACAGCTTTAATTATATTTCAAATATTACAACCATAAAATACTAGTAAAATAAATTTTGTACAGAGAGGATTAAACTTTTTGTTTTCTCAAAGAAACAAATAGACACCATACAAAATGTTAAACAGAAATATAAAGAAATAAGGATCTAAAGAAAAATTTAGTACTATTGCAAGATGACCAATATTTTCAACAGAGTCCATGACATTAAATGAACCAGAGGTTTCACTTTGACACTCATCACATTTCAGGCTTGATTTATTGATGAAAAAATTATGTCAAGTAAGACCTAAATGTAAAAGACGTGAGTGTTATATGCAATGATAAAAACATTTGTAAATGCCAAAGGATCAGATTTGTGAAAGTATTTCAATCTAAACACCAAAATGATGATTCAGGATAGCTTTCTCAACTGTGAAATAAAAGAAAGTTAAGTACCAAGAATCCCTCTGAAATTTCATGGTCTGGGTTTTTTTGTTTTTTTGTTTTTTTTGTTTTTTGTTTTTTTTTTTTTTTTTTTTTTTTGTTTTTTTTTTTTTAATCTGAAGACCTTTAAGATCCTGTCTGTTAGAAACTGAGCCACACTGCTCTTCAGTGTATAAACTTTTCTTTTTTTATAAAGTGGAACTCCTAAACAACTTTATTCATACAGTTCATTGTATATGCACTCACTACTTTGACCTTGGCTTTTGGTTCATCCATGGATGAGGCATATGTTCTTGCAACCAGCAAAGCTTAATTCCTGGCTATATGCATGCAAGGAAGTTAAACAGTGGAAGGGAGCACTCTGCATGCTGGAATTCAATCACCTGCAATTCTCAGATGTTAGACCGTTCCCAGGCATGCCATGGCTTTGCTTTCCACAAAGACTAAACCTGAGTTCAGACCACAGACTATTTCCTTTAGGCATTTTAGACACAGTCACATCAATGCATGTGGTGAGTACCATGGGCATGAACTTTATGTACAGGGTGCCAGGAATGTCCTGGGCACTGCGAGGTGCTGGGCACAGCTCATGAGTTATAGGATTGTCACAGTGAGATTAGAAACCGGTGGTTTATTGGTTTTTTGCTATTCCTCCTATCTGAAATTTATTTACAGTGCAAACCGTACTAGTAGTCCAGGAAAAAGGGACTGGCATCCAGTTCTCTCTGCTTTCAGAAATGTGCTATAACCAGTAGAGAATGGTGTGCTCTCTGCACTGTCCCTGTTGCTACCTGTTGTCCTCATCATCACTGCAAACATGATCAAGCCCTGACTTACCAAGCTAGGTATGGGATCATTGGATGGAGAAGGGAAGCTGATTTATATTTCAATCACCTCCAATAGTAGAAATCTTCAAGGCTCAAATTTTTCACCTCTCACTTCTTCCTGTGACCACAGCCTGACACTCCCTCTGCTTTTTGCACTGTACTCATCACTGTCCTGTGCCTGCTCAGAGCATTTCTGGCAGCAGGAGAGCTCCCACATTCAAGGGTTTAGATATCCTACTGAGGGCTCACTGAACTGCAGCAGAGCAAAAGCAGCATTTTGGTGCTTAGCTCCTTAAACTGGAACTTTTCCATACATACTACTACGTATTTAAGTTTAGGCATGGACAAGCCTTTGTGGTGCTGAATGATTTTACTCATCTCTGAGCAGGGCACTTGCTGGAATACGAGCAGCTGCAACCCCTCTTTTTGCTTAGACATGTAGTTTTCAGGGAACTCCATTTTCAGCACTAGAGTTTAGGGTCTGGCTGTAATGCAGCCATTTGTAGTGTAACTCTTATCTTTGCTGTGACAGTCAGAAATCTTTGAATTCCTGGCTTATACTCCTGGTTGTCCTCCAGCATTATCCTTTGGCTTCCCTAGTTCTATTATGTCAGGACCAAGTATTTCAGAAGGGACATAGTGACCTTGTTGTAAGGTTTGGTCTGATAAGGATTTCTGTACTTTCAATTATTGAAAGCTCACACTCCAACCCAGGCTAAGAAAGCCATTGTCATAATGGCCACTTGTATTTTGTAAGATTTCTTGGTGGATTGTCATATGTAAGGCTGTGTGCAAATAGTACAAAACACAAAAATCATTTTAATATGGCTCTGAAAAATAAAACTCTTAAATTCTCCTACTGCTAAAAATGTGAAAATACAGAAAATGACAAGGTGATTGTGAAGTCCTAGGAAAACTTTACCCCAAAACAACATCTATTCAGATATATTCATCATTTAATTCTGACAGGAAATGCTTTTCAGGACTCATTCATGCCTGAAACTATTCAGTTTTGTAGAAGAAAAACCCTGTTTATTGCAAACAAAATATTTCCTCCTTTTTTAACAGAGAAATCATGTTGTTTGTTTTTAAAAGGGCACAGTTTTCTCTGTCATTACATATGCCTTAAACCATGGAATGAACATTTTTCTGACTGTTTTTTTTTTTTTTTTTTGTACTACAAAGTCAAAACTGATGACAAAGCCATTTCCTGAATAATAAAATCTATTAGAAATGTTACTACATCTGATTTAGAATTTTAGCAGTATATCATAATTTACAGCTGCTAATGGTAACATTACAAGACACAATTCTGTCCACAAACTAATTGGAATATTTTTTCTCTAGGTACCACATTGGGTCAAATATTGCTTACTGGGGGAAAGTACTTTATACGTGCATTGTCATTAACTCTTTCACTTTGCATTATAGATTTTCAGATACTTTGTCACTTTTAGGAAAATTTTGGAATTATGAGGGATTTGTTTGGTCATTTTTACATTCATGGGAATTGAAGTCTCTCTACATGGAAACAGTTTGCCTTCAAATACCTTACTTCCTATTTTGATTGCTGTGTATTTTAGCTAACACAATTACTCTGGCCTGATTCAGCTACTTTCTCTGCAAAATGTTGACATTTCAGAATCCTAAACATCACTAAAATGGTGAAACTTTGCAAGAGGCTTGATATAGTTTATCTGCATAAAAATATAATGTACCAAAAGCTGCAATGGGTGCAGTAAAAGGCATTAAGAACTACCCATGCCACAATTTTCTCCAGCCCTTAAAGTCTAAAAAAGTTTATATCCATTTCTAATTGAAACACTGGAAATGGAAGAATAAATTCCATAATTGAAAAAAAACTTTGGAAAGACCTGCAGGAATTAACTAATACAGATCCTGATAAAAATGCCTTTTAAATTTATTGCAATGGAATGAGTAAAGAGATTTATGGCTGGTTTTTATTTTACATACTCTAATTGTAATGCCATAAAAATTATGATTGATAGGAAATATTTAAACAATAGTGAAACTTGCAATAACCAAATTATAAAATGGAATCAGCATATATATATAGAGAAAAAATACAATAGATGCAGTTTCACTATTAAAGTTGAAACTATTAAAGTTTCAAATTATTACTATTAAGATAAAATGTTGACTGTGTCTTCTCATGTGTGTTTGTATTCATGTTTTCCACCCAGGAAAGATGAAAAACCTAGGAAAACTGAATAATAACACATGAGAAGTATCCACAGCCTGGGATATTGTGTCCCACACATAGAAAAGAGATTTGAAAAGTCCACCGAAGATAGAAGTTTATGTCACCTGAACACTTAAGGCAAAGTTAGTCCAAAAATTTCTGCCATTATTATTTGATATAACAGGTCCCACCTTTATTACAACTCTGCTGAAATTGCATCCTGACGAAACAAACCCTGTGATGTTGCAGTTGCAGTTCTTAGATGTGTGGAGCAGAATTGGGTTACAATAATGGAATGGTTGCAGTCTGGAAGCAATAGGAGGTATACATTACTTTGACTCTATAGTGCTGATTGACATAATTATGTGAGATAAAAGATAGAAATGATCTATTAGGTCATCTTGTCCATGCCCCATGATACATTGTAATGTCTCCAAAGAAAATGTCATTATGTGCTGTGAAAAGGACCTGGCTACTACTATGCTATTAATAATTGCTGTGGCATTTTTAATTCTTTTGCTTAGGTATTTTTTCTGTGAACTGATAATAGATGCCTTGCTCTTTTAGAATGTTGCCAATACATGCAATATGGTTGTATAAAATGCAATAGAATGTCTGATTGTCAAACAAATTTATAATGTATCAAGCTATAAACTGTTTTTGTGTGACCAGTGTTAAAATGTTACTATATTAAAAACAGAAACAGCAAAATTGTTAAAAATTTATGTTGTTGGGTCTGATCTCACTTCCCATTATATAAAATAGAAAGGAACTTCTAATCCTTCCTGCTGTCCATTTCCCATTCTATGGAATCAAATTTTTCATGGCTTTAGGACTGAGCAGGATTTGGGGAACTGCACCCTGTATACAGACAAAAAGTTTAACTATTATTCTATATTTTCTATATAAAATTTAAAAATATTCTATTTTTTTTCTTCTAGTGTTTTCTACTCTATCCTTTTTGGTGGTAGCAAATCCAGACAATGCTAAAAAAATCACCCTAGAAAGTGTTGATCAACCTGAAGTTAAGACTGACAGAAAAGATTTTTACCTGTGAATCATCCAGCATTCAACCTTTGGCCATACACCCTTGCGTGATTAAGACTTGTTCTACTGTACACAGGCATGTAATGCCAGCAATTCCACATGGCTCAGGAGATGAGACACAGATCTGGGTCTTGGATTCAGGATTCACATCTCTATTAACATCCTACTTGTCATCAGACAAGTCACCTAGGTCCTTCATGCAGCTGTTTCATCTCTTAATTTGTATATTCCTTCTATTTACTTTGCAATGTTTATGTCCAAACCATGGCCACTCCCTGGGTAAGGTGTGGGCTGGCACTTTCTCCTCTCTTGCCCCAACCACTGCTTTGTGTGGTTCTTAGGGAGAGGAAATAGAACTGTGGAATGGTTAGGGTTGGATGGGACCTTGAAATCATCTAGGTACAACCCTTCTTCCATGGGGCAGGCACACCTTCCACTAGACCAGGTGGTAGAAATACAGCCTCCCAGGCAGGGATGAGTCCACTGCGTGTTCCAGCTGATAACCTTGTAGTGCCAGCTGTACCTCTGGTGTGATGGGATGCGCAGATGACATCTGGCTGCAGTGTAGCCCATCAAGATGATAGTCCCTGGAGTTTGGTACTGTACTGCACTGCAGATTACTAACAGGACCTTCATAAACTGATGTACTTCTGTCATGAGTTCTTCAACACATCAGTAGGAGGTACAGGGCCCCTGTCCAAACTGGTTTACCTGGAGTTTTCCAAATAAACTGAACAAGATTAGCGCTGCCTTTTTTCTTTGTAGGCTGTGTTATTTGTTATTTGATCCTTTTCATCCCATGATGTAAATTAAAGAGATTTACACATTTTATGTGAAAAAATTGATGTATTTCTACACCAATTTCAGTGAAAGAAAATTTTCTAAGACAATTTTTGGTTTATATTCTCACCAAACAAGAAAGCATAATGACCATAAATTTAAGTGATAATAGCCTGATAAGGCACTATTAAGTACAAAATAGAATTTTATATAAAAAGTGTGTGTCTATTTATGTGTGCAGGATCTTTATTCATACTTATGAAATAATTACTAGATGCAGCTAAATTAATTAATAACTTATTTTAGAACATATTTTACAAAAAACCATTAAGAATGAATCATTAACAAGCAATGTCACAGCTAGCTGTTATAACAAATTTTGTAATGTAGATTTCATTAAAAGCACACACATGCCTGATTAATATATGAATTCACATGGCAACATAGCATCCTTTAAAGTACAATAAACTCATTAAATAATAATCAGTTGTACAAACTGATATAAAAAGTCTGAAACTGGAATATAAAGACATCTTTAACGTAGTAATCAACCACTCTTGGGCTAAGTAGTTTTGGAAACACAAAGAACAGCAGAAAATTAGAGAGCACAACATGAACACTTTGTCTAAAATAAGAACTAAAAGTTCATGCATAGATGTCATTGTTAAGGGCTGAATTAAGTATGCTATGTGATGGCTTGTTTCTTCATCTTTTTCTAGGTAACAGAGGAAGAGATTCTTCAGGAGGTGACTGAAGACATCTCCTGAAGGTAGGAGCTCCACATCTCCAAGATGCCACCTGGGAGAACATCTCTCCTACTACTGACTGCCCAGAAGGTCTGGGAGATAATTATGTTGCTGAAATACACAGTTTAATTACTTTGCACAAGTCAGATGCTGTAATTTCTCTACTAATCATCAACTGCTGACAGAAATTGCTCCTAAACACACTATTTACCTACCTGCACATGCTACTTTGGAACTATTTTACTTTGAGACAACCATGCAGGCTTTTGAAGACATGTTTTCTAAAGCAAGCTCTGTATGCTGGCTCTAAAGCTCACTTTTAAAAGCTGCAGTCAATTTTATTGGTTGAGTGACTTTGAAGACCAATTTTTATGAAGGATTCTTTCAAACTCAGGCTGTTAATTTATTACGTGCTGATCAGTAATATGAAAGAACTCTGTGTTTCGGAAGTTCAGTAGTTCTTAATTATGAACAAGCTTTGAAGCACCCAGCCATGCATGACAGACTTCCTGATGCCTCCTTGTCTCTCTTCCTGAAGCCTGGGCTCTTCCCTCCAACCCTTTGTCATGGTTTAACACTGGCGCAATGCCAGCGCCCCCATGAAAATGCACCTTCCCTAAATAAATGCTGTGAGATGTTATCAGGAACAGAGCAGAGCAGGCCCAAGCTTAATAACAAAAGGAAAAAAAAAAACTTTATTAAACTACTACTACTACAGAAAACACATAAACTAAATCCAGGATGAAGACCTTTTAAAACACCCCTCCTTCTCCCAATTCCTAAAACAACCACCATGAAACATCACCCGGGATTCCTGATCAAATTACCACCCTTCAGATAATCAATACTCAAACTATCAAGGGAGAGAGAAGTCTCTCTTGCCCCACAGACCCCCCAGGAAACACAGTTGCCACACCCTGTGTTTCCCTGTCACACATGGCAACCGCCCCGAAAAAATCTGCCAGTGTGACACTCTCCATTCCATGTCACAGTGCTCTCACCACCGTGCATGGACAGACTGCTCATAGGGCTCCTTTAAGGATGCTTTGCCACGGACCCAAAGATACAACAGTTCAGCTCCTCATCTTGGGACTACAGTCCCCCCCATTTTCCCCTGGGGCCGAGGGTCCAAGAACAGAAAATCATCTTTCCCGAAGACAGAGGGCATCACCACACCCTCTTCTTCCTTAAGACAGAGGGCATCACCATTCCCTCCTCAACTTTCTTCTGTTCTTGCCATTCCGTTGCTTTTAGAAGCTGAAGCAGGTCTCCTTGGGTCACCACTGCATCCCCCTAAAATGCAGTCTCTATTGCAGGAGATTTTGGTTCAGTCCATGGCTAACAAGAAAAGTCCAGCCAAAAGCTACTTCATCATCTCCTCCCACCTAAATATTTCTTCTTCTAACATCTCAGGTCCCAGACTATCTCTCTTCCACTACAAATCAAGGAGGAGTAATATTTTACAAAGCCCTCATTTCCTGGAAAGGGTTAAAAGTTCAGACTCCCTGGACGGCTGATATCTCGGTCCAGCATTCCGTCTCCCACGCTGAACATCATCCCCCCCTTCTCCTTCTCCTCTGCTGGCAAATTTCCAGGTGCCGCCAGGCTCTCTGTCACTTTCCCTCTGTGGCGGGGGGGGGGCGGGGGGGGAACAAAGGCATCTCTGCTTCTCTCCACCCTTCCGTCCGCAGGAGCTGGCTCGGTTCCAGACCCTCAGCCCCCTTGGCCTACCTGGACAAGGCCGCGTGGCTTCCCCTCCCCCACCCAGCCTATGGCTGGGCAGGGGAGAGTCTGCACTGCACTCTCTGACGACCGGAACAAAAAGAGAGAGTTCCCCTGGGAGTTCTTGCTTTTAACCCCCTGTGTTCTCAGAGGCGTGTCCATACTTTCAGTGGTCACTCCAGGTGCCAATATCCAAACCTGACCACTGATTGGTTTGACTCAACTTCCTGGAAAAAATTCACTTCCATGTCAAACCATGACACCGTTATATTGCCTGGAAGGGTTTGCCTTTATCTTGAAGATTTTTTTGAATCATCTGACTACTGAAAAATTCAGAGTACAGAACGCGACAGATTCACAGTCTGATTTAATATGACAAACCATATCCTGTGCAATATTGCAAAATCAAGGAAGGTTAATCAACATTTATGCTAGAGCTAGAGGACTCCATGTTGTGTGTGTTTGTCCTACCTTCAGCATAGAAATTAACAATTATCCATTAGAAATACAGAGCCACTTTCTGATCCTGCAGTATCTCTAAAAAGCCTGAGTGTATGTTAGTGATGCCTGATGCATTAGTAACGACCCTGGACACAGACTGTGTGGGAATTCTCTCAGAAATATATATCTGAACAATCCCAGGTTTTAAATCATTGAGCAGCAAACTTGTTCCATTGAAACTATCAGTTAATGGGGATCCTGCAAAGACAGAACAAACTGGTCTAGGGATCTTGTTTCAACTGAAAATAAATTTGATTTTAAATTACACTAAACCACATTCTCACAAAGTGCAACACTTTTGTTTTCTAATTTGCAGTCTTGTGTTGACAAAGACCTGGATTCATTCATTCTACTCTATGCATCTAGTACAAGGTGGTTATCTAAGTTTCATGTGTAATTAGCAGAGAAAGAAACAAAGCCCAATAACTATGGAATCAATATCCCTCTCAAAAATCTCTTTTTTTGCAGTGGCTATAGAGGTTGCTTTGATTAAGTGCACTACTTCTGGACACCACAGATGAGCAACCTTCTCACTTCTTGCCCTTTTTTCATTGTCTAGGTACGTCAGGAAAATCAAAATTCATACAAATCACCTATAATGGAATGGTACTTTTCAAAGAAAATAATTTGGTCAATGAAAGTAAATTTCCAAAATGAGATGTGATGTCAGGACCACACCTAAACCAGGAACTCTTAGAGGAGGGCAATGGGGTCAGAAGTGTGCCTTTTGTCTACCATATTGCTTTCTTCCTGCTATTTTTCAGCATGTGAGAATCGTTAGTCCTGCACCAAAGGACTTGGATCCTACATCTGAGTATTTTCATCTCCTAATTGTTTTCTGATTTATAAAGACTGTAATAAATGTGAGGGATTCAAACATGACAGAGATGAATGCTGTGTCACAATTTGGCTAGATACATATTATAGTAACTTTGAAAAGATTCCCTCTGGACAAATTCATGCACTTCTATGAGTTTTTAATTTCTTTGCTTCTCTTCCCTGCACCTCTACCTCTAAGCTGTCAAAAAGAAAAAGTCTGAGGAATAAATCTTTTCCTCACATATTAAATTTCTTTTAAAAAATATTTTCCAAAACAATTGCATGAATTATTCATTACCTCGCTTTCTTTGTTCCTATTAATATCAGCTTCCAGAGCTCTGTTTGTTTGGGATTTTTTATCCAGTCCTTTTGGTGCTTTGCTCATTTCCATTGATGGGGTGTTATTTATTTTTCAAATTGAAATGCCTGCAACTAAACTATTAATCTTAGCAAGGCTTTGATGAAATTATTTCATTTCTCAGAATAGTGGAAATGCAAAAAAAAACTTTCACCTCTCTGAAGAAGGTTCCAATGCTTAATGATTTTCAGCATGCATTAGAGAGCTACAGTAGACTGGCCAGAAAGAATCTGTCAATATTTGCTCCAAGTATGGGCTAGGCCTAGAAATACTGAATGAAGCAAGAAATCCATGTGCAGCCTTTAAACCAAGGCCATGAGACCCAGTATTCCTCCACATGGATGAGTGCCATAATCTCTAACCTACAGGGTCACCATCCATCTCTCTTTCTGTCTCTTGGGTGGGGGTATAAGAGGGGCAGCTAAAGAATCATGAATGATATTTCACATAGAGGTGTACAGTCTTCCCTCATTCCCAATTTCAACTTCCACATCACAGATTGATGATTAGGGTAGGCTTCTATTCTGAATTGTCTCAAAGACAAAAGAGAGCAAGTCCTGCACTTCTCAATAATCTGTCTTTCAATCCAAGTTCTCACAAAGATGGAGACCTGAGGATGCTGTTCTGTTTTTGTCACCTTTCAAAGAAAAGAGCAGTCCCACTATGACTTTTAAAAGGAAGATTGTAATTACGTATTTTGAACCAAGGGCTCCAAGGTGCAATGCACTCAATACCAGATTACAGTGTAATGCTTTTTTTCTCATGGCTAAACAGAGCATGAAATGAGTGAATTCAGACACAGCTCTATGTAATTTCATTTATTCAGAACACAGAGACATAGGGCATGGGCATAGGAGAGCAGAGAGACACTCTTTACCTCTAGCTGCATTTCTGTGGCATGCAAAGTAGAAGAGCTGTAACAGGGAGGACCATATCCATCAGAACCGGGAGTCAGATGTAACCCAAAAGGGACAGACACTGTCATTATCATCTGACAAATAGTTTTAGCAGGAACTGCTGCTTACAGTAAACTTCCAGATGTTGGGGTTAAAAGTTATCCTACAGAAGAGCATTCAGTTCTCCAAGCTGCTGGGTTCCAAACCCAGCTGTGCACGTCCAAAGCCTTGCCTCATTAGCACACTAAATAAGTAAAACCTTCGGTCAGTTACCACATTTCCTCTGAAGAGTGGTTTAAAGGGAGCACAAGATCCCACTGTGGTGTCAGGAGAGATGAGAGCATTGCTGGCTTCCTGTTGGTGTCATCTGCTCATAAACAGAGATCTGCCTCCCTGCTCTGGCAGCCAGACACAGACCACTCTAGGGAAGATGATCTGGGATTTCAAAGCCTGCAGCATTTGTAAAATAAACAGAACTGCTGTACTAGCTCACTGGACAGTTGTACCCTTAACTTTCCTGCATTTTTCTCAAGTTTCAGAGAATTGAGTTACAGCTGTTGTCCTGCCCATCTCACAAAATGCTTTTGCTGACCAGGATATCAGTAGGGACAAGTAACCCTGATCCTGACCCTGACACTGCCCCAGGCATGAGGCCCACAAGCCAGGACAGTTTTTGCCTATGAGGACTCTTGGTTGACACAGGGCTTTGCCAAACCTTCACAGCTGCTGTCAGGCCAGTCCCAGCTGAAGCCAGGGGCAGCCAGCTGGGAGGCACAGGGACAGCCCCAGCCCGGCTACCAGGCACCTCCCTGGGGTGGGGACAGGCCAAAGCCAGGCTGGGCCCATGGCCAGGCAGGGTGGCTTTGGAGAGCAGCAGCATCACTGGGCCAGGGGCTGGCCCCGGGGGCTGAGGGCTCATGCTATTGATAGACAGCTGAACCTGTTGTGTGCAACTTTGTAAATGCTCACCAGATGCAAGAATTAATTTACTTGTGCTACTTCAAGTGAAATAGCCAAATTCTAGTAAAACGGTCCCTTTGAAAACCTGGCTCAAATTTGACAAAGCAATAAAAACACCATAATTTATGTCCTGCTATGTCCTCCCTGTGTTTTGTTTCTTGATCTCAGTCCAGAAGAAAGAAGAAATAAGCATAGTGAACACATTATCAAAATTCTCTTTTACTTCTCGTTGTCAGCAGAGTGTGGGGAAAAACAACTGGGATTCGGAGGGTTGCAAATTTTTAGGCCTAGAAGAGGTAAGAGTTTTTCACAAGATAAAAACCACTTAGAGGCTATCATGTCTGCAGACAGGAATATAGCTATCATGCATCAGCTACAACTCAGAACAAAGTAGCTGAAAACTTAGGAAAGGAAATCATAGTCCACATAGTAATAATAAAAAATATATTAGCATTGTGTTCAGCAATTCCTGTTTCTTGCAAGTGCTTTAGGAATGTTTCAGGTCTAGGCATGTTCAGAAGAAATATTACAGGTATATAACAAGTTCAGTCCATTCCTCGGAATATAAAAAATGGGAGCCAAAGCTTTTGGGATTAACAATCAGACAATTGATATTTAGCTAGTAGGGAATTACTTTCAGAATACAATAGTGTTTGAATTTCCCTTAATTGTCAAGGCATTCTACAACAGAACACTTAGAGAAGTCATTAATTTGATGCATCTTCAATTGTTAATTTTTCAAGGGTGTATTTCAAGGGTTAATTTTTCAGTGGCTGTGCAGTGTTAAACACAGACCTTGGGTTATTGTAAACAGTTTGAATCACAGAATGGTTTGGGTTGGAAGGGATCTAAAAGATCATCAGGTTCCAACCCTCTAGAACCTTCTGTGCTCCAGAATGTTATAGGCTTTCTGTAGATACCCTGTTTTACCTATAAATCTCATGTGGTTGTCTGAGATGCTCTCAAGATATCTGTTTAGGGAACTGAATTGTGCCTTCACCATCATGAGCATTCTCCCTGAAACTCTTCTGGCTGTGAGATGAAGAGCAAGTCATTTGCATGCAGATAAGAACTCTGACAATTGCTAACCTCCTTTAGAGAAAAAAAATAGGAAAGGAGCTAGTAAGATGTTAGAACTGTTCTAGATAATTCTTATACAGGTGTTAATAATGGAAAAAAGATGGGCTCCTGAAGAGATCACATCTCACTCTCTTGTAACTGAACAAAATTGTAAGAGGCATTCGTGCCTATTCTTAGCTGTTCCCTGCCTACTTGTTTTGGTACTCCCAGAGAGATCATTCTCAGCAGACACGTGGTATAACCTTGCTCTAGAAAATCTAGAGTTTTAGCTGATTTCCTACCTGTATGACCTATTCATAATGCTCACTCAAAAAGATGATAAATGATTGGCACCAAAGTCTGTCGGTAAGGTTGTGCAGATACAGTTCTTCACACACAGGAATACTGAAAGTCGGGATCTTACTGCTTCTGTTTCAGCAGTTGCAGGACTTCCTCAAAATTTGGTCTTTGCACTGTAAGGAAGGTTTGAAAACAGAACCTTCAAATTAGTGATGCAGTAAATATATTTCTTGTACCTCTAAACCACTGAATTCTTATAGGACTCCTAGCAGAAACTGAAATGAATAAACACTCAGAATGTGCTAATCTGCAGAATGAACCATCAGTGGTAATTTATGCATCTCATAAACAGCTACCGAGCTGTTACTTTGCAAGCTCTATTTTGAGGTTTCATTATCTCACAGACATAGGCAAATCTGCAACCTTTCACTCATTCAGCAATCTTCAATGCTTACTTGTACAAAGTTTAGGAGTTTGAATAAGAAGGTGCCACTTAAAACAGGCAATTGTTAGGGAAAGCAGCATGGTACAAAATTAGCCAGAACAGTACTGCAAGCAGAAATATGCAGTAGTAACTTGCAAGAATAGCACAGGGTGCCTCAGAGCAGAAATAGAGTTTAGGCAAGCACAAACCACAGTGAGCTTAAGTTTGTGGTCAATATTAGCATACATATTCTTCAGCCAAACATCTCAAATAATCTTGTGAGATGTGAGGAATTGTACCATCACTGGTATCCTTGAGCACCATAGATGGCACTAGCAGTCATTTTGGTAGTCTTGAAACAGCCTGGAGAGTGGATGAGAGTGGATTTCACCAAAAGTTATTAATTGCATTTGGTCTAGCCATGTTCCTGACAGTGCCTGCATGATTTAAATGGTCAGATTTTTTTAAAGGACACAAGAGGTTTCTCTTAGACATTGCCCATGAAATCATAATTATACTCCTTTGTGAGGCTACAGAGATAAACAAAAGGTCAAGGATGGAGTCACATCATCTGGTATTATATTCCATGCAGTACATTAAGTTATTCTATTCCAAACTCACTCATCTTATTAATTTTTGTTGGGCAGTACTTTGCTGGATCACCAAACTCTCACTTCTATCTTCTGCTGAAGCATTGAATAGGAGACTGTCCAGTCAAATTTAAAAAAAAAAAAAAGCACTTCACAAAACATTCATGTGATTTGCAGTCAAAAGGGACTCTATATATATTTATGCCTGTATGTATCACCATGCTGTGTATAGCAATGCTCAGATATACACACACATGTTCATTTGTATACCTCATTGCAGAGCATTTTTTTTAATTATGTAAAATACAGTTTATCTAACGGTGTATAAACTAAATGAGAAAAAAACATCAACAGCTTGTGTGTGCTGTTCCTGGATTTACAGTTGTTCATTGGCTCACTGATGGGTGGGAGCACATCTGCTATTTCTATTCAGAGTTGGTCATGAGCTGTGTGGTCTAACCCCCATAGGCGGTGGTCAGGAATAGCAGAAAAGGGTGCTTGACTCACTGAATAAAGATTCTATTTTCTTTTTATGTCTGGGTAACAGTTCTCATCAAAGTGAGAAACTGACAGCTCATTGTAAAATTACTGATAACACAAACTGGTCTTCAGAGTTTTGATTCAACTTTCAGTGTCACTTCATAGCTTCACCCCTCCCACTCTTCTGATTTTCTACCTCTTCCACACAGAAAGTGTCTTCATGCTGGATTGTACAGTGGATTAATAAAATGGAATGATGTCTACCCAGGTCTATACCTTTAGAAAACTTTTACAAATGTTACATGTTCATCTTGCTCTTCAAACCCAGCCACTTCTACACATAGCTCTAGTGTCATCGATCCATCAAAGGGAGAGGGTGACATCAAGAGAGGGTTATCACAGACCTTCTTTGGACCTCCATCCCTGACACATGAGAGACTGCCATGTAGGGTCTTTCATGGCACAATGAACTCTGGGACTCAGGGGCAAGGGTCCAGGAAGATGCCACAAAAGTAATTCCCAGCTGGGAGCATGCATGCATTTTACCAGTGATGCACTGAGCTGGTATTCCAAGAAGTGTGCATGGCTTCTTCCTTGCTGCTGTGATGCCACAAGTCAAAACAGGTATTATATGGCATGTAGGACCAAGAAAATTCTCTGTAATGCGTCAAGTGAAGGCACATGAAAATCATTAATAATGATAGTGAAGCAACTCAGCAAGTCTCAGCACAGACCAAGAGAGCTGGCAGAATTCAGTACGAGAAGAGAGCAAAGTCACTAAAAATTTCATTAGATAGGTTCCCACTTGAAAGAAGATGGAAGAATGTAGCAAGAATTACTGCTCTCTCATGCAAGAGTTTTATAGAAATTCGCCATGAATGTTCAATGCACTAGAACAGCTATACAAAGGGGGTCCTGGACAAAATGTGTCATAGCTGGAATTTTGCAAAAACTCGTAATGATAAAGAAAAAAATTAATGAATACATGTTTTATTATATATTCTGGTTCCAACACCTAAATTACTTCTAGCCTTCAACTTTTGTGTGACATCACAGAAGTCCAGGTAAAGTACAAATAAACTGATAGTGCAAATAAAGGCCTTCTTTGTTGCTGAAAATATCAGTTTGAGCTTGCACTTTCAGAACTCCTTCCCATCACTTTGGGCTTGGACTTTTTGGAAGAGTGATTTTCTCAATAGATATTGAAGGCTGTACTGTTCAACATGTGAACGAGGCTCAACCTCTACTTTAATCTTTCAATGTATATTTACAAAATGCTTAATAGGATGCTTTAAAAAAAATAAAATGAAAATTATCCAAACCCAGACAACAGGTTCTGATCTGCTGTGATGGAAAGCAATTTTTTTTTCTCTTTTCTTTCAGGCCACCAAATTCAGGCTCTGAAACACTATTTCTCTTATAAATCAGTGCATAGTTTCATTACCCAGTACAGTACCTCTAGGGCACAGCAGTTTGGTAAAAGCATATATAATTTCTGAAGGGCAAAATAGTTTGCCACCAAGCAAAACCAATTCCATTATTTTGGGGTGTTTTTCTCCTGCAGTTTGGTTTAAGTTAAATGTGTTGGAAGCATTCAATTTCTGCTCTTAATCCATTTGAAGTGTATCTCCTAGACAACTTGTCAACCTCTTGTATGGGCTTCACTGGTGAGAGCCTTGTATCTAGTAAAACAACTGTAACAAAGCAACTGCTTTGTGGTCAGGGCAGTTATATTTCTGTCAGGTTCTCTTTCTGTATTTGAATGATGACTATCTTTCACTTCTGCATTGAGACATTTACTAAAATCATAAGGATTGTCATGCTGTGAGATATGCACATGCTGTATTGTCCTCTTCTTATCTTTTGAGGCTGTGTATTTCTTTTGACTCTGTGACTATTTTCTCAATGCTACATAATAAAAAAAATTGCAATATCACTGTGCAGTCACCTAAAATATTTATAATGTCAAACCTACCCTTCTACCCCTAAAATACAATAGGGGTAGAAGGGTAGATTTGACATTATAAGAATTTATATTAGATAGCTATAAGTCTGATCCAAACAAAATTATATCCCGATTCAAATGCTGGTTTTTTGTTATAGTCTTGCTGTGAATGCTGTGAGAATGCTGTGAAATGGGGTAATATAAGACCTAGATGAAATTTTCAATTCAAAACATCTTTTCTGACCATTAGTAAGTGATGGATTGAAGAAGGGTGCATAAGTCATCTCTCATACCAGTTTTCCTTCTGAATCTTGCAGAATCTGGGGAGACTGCCTCAAATCTCATGCTTGGAGCACTGCCTCCAACCCTTGGACGCTTCAGATCTAAGGCTCCACCTGATCAAAATTCACCTGTCCTCACCTGGCCTTGCAGTTCCATAAAGCAAAGAAGACATATAAGAATATGGAGACCCTTTTCTCTACCAAACCCAGGACTGTGTTCAGAGTAGTTTGGACTTTCATTTGAAAATTTTTATATTAAGTTGACATTTAATCTTTTCTTTTTCCTGTCTTTTCTGGTTGAATATAATTTTTGTCATTCCAAAAACCAAAACTACTAGGAAAAGTTATTTAAAAATTTAAGGATTTGTTGTAATTTTTAAAGTTTCCCTAAAAAATTTAATAACATTCTCAAATGAAAAAAAATATTGATTTCAACCAGCAATATATCTTGATCGAAATATTTTGGTTACTGGTAGAGCTATTCAGAAAGACTTCAGCAGACACATTTGTGGAAGTCTGTGACTTAAAAGACATTTGTGCTTTATATAACTTTTGTTGTGTAAAACCCAGCCTTTCCACCATGACCACCATCAACACCATCTCCTAGAGTCCAGGTGTTTTGGGTTGAAATCGTCGGGGGCTGGATACAGTGATGTAGTTTAAATCAGCAGGACCTTTACATGCAGTAAGTGAGATATCTAAATGGTTTGCACAGAATATTCAGATTATTGTTTTACTGAGCCCATCAAGATGAGATCACTTTTTAAAATCTTCAAATCTGATTTTATGCAAGAGAACACAACTGAAAAAGAGACTGCTCAGAAGACCTTAACTGCAAATCTAATTGTTACTTCATCTTGTGTGACAGTTAAACTAAATGGAAACACATAGGAACATCATAAAGTAATCAATTAAATCACGCTTTCACTGTAGAACAGCAACAAAAATCTGTAAGAAATTCAATATTTGCTGATAGCTAATATTCTCTTCTTCCTAGAAAAAGCATCAAAAGCAAAGTAAAAAAAAAACAGTAAGTGGTTTTGTTTTTTTTTTCTAGGGCTGGGAGCCTCTTAAGGAAACATATTACAAATGAAATATTATGGAGGAAACTCATCTAAGAACCTGAAAAGATAGAGCTGGCTGTCTGTAGAAATCATAACTTAAAATTGGAGAGAGCTCAGGAGCAGCTCTGCAGTTTTCAGAAGAGCTTCCAGTCTTACTTCCACCATTTACTGTAGTTTAGTGGAGTGCAGCCACCTCCCTGAACAACAGCAATTCGGGCACCTGGAAACTGTATCAAATGAGTCACCATAAAACCATAACTGCTGAAATTCTCTTGAATATAAATTCTTACCAGTAGTACTTAGTACCTTTGTAGACAATAAGTATCCAGGGAAAAAAATATACTTAGAGACTCACTAAGTAGTCCAAATGTAGATGTCTAAGTGTCCAAAATGTGGATGATGTGACTGTAACGATTCAGCCAAGCATCCATGTCTGGGAAAGCTCGTTGAAATGGCACTGTGGAGTCTGCTTTAATTTATCATAATGATATCACCATCTTAGGGCCATTTTCTCATTTTCCTTTCATACCTTTTGAAGCTAAAGGCTATTCCTGCGGGAAAGGAGTTATACGAGTGGTTGGGAAAAGAATGAGAATGTCCTGTTTTGAGGTAGACATTAACTCTTTTCAGATGTATTGCAGGGGCCTGTTGTGACTGTGTGCCCTGGATGTCCATCAGCATCAAATTCCCAGCACTACACAGAATTCTACAGGGCTTTCTTTACCCATTCTTTTGGAGTTAGCAGCTGCTAACACTGCCTTTGACTATGTGCTTACAAAACAGGTCCTTATTTTTCTGTGTCTTCAATCTGTTACAGTCCTACTTACATTTACAGAACTGGTCACATTCCATCCTTATATCTCAATGTTTACAGCTTCAGTCAGGATATTTTTTCTATTTTAAATTTAAACTTAGATCTCTGGAATTATGGTATCGTCAATGCAACTGTACAGCAATCTGAGGAAACCATGTGCAGTTTCTCTAGTAATAATCAAGGGTAATAAACTACAGCCCACATCCCTTGAATCCTTTAAATGCTTGAACATGAAAGCTCAGAGAGCTAAAGTTCACTCTGCAATAGGAAGCAAAACTTCCTTGGTCTCAAAAGTCTGCAACATAGGGCTCTCATCTCTCCCACCTGCACTGAAAAACTATACTAATGTATTCTCAGATACTGAGATCCTTTGGGCAGTATTCTCAGCTCTGTCACAACACTGAAAAAATGACTGACCATAGTTAGTGCTAGAAATCTATGGATGAGGTATTAAAGGGCAATGATAAAAGCACAAGCATGAGTCCTACTCTTGTCATGCCTGTTCTCTAAAAAGTGCAGAATCAAAATGGACCATCACTGCTGCTGAGAGTTTTAGTTCAGTTATGCCTGTGGTTAACCTGCAGAACTTGCATCTGGTTTCCTCCTATAACTTCTCTGCTTGATGGGAATCATAGCTTCCAGCTAACTTTCAGAGCCTGCATGTCACATTTCAGCAAATCATCTCATGCCAGGGATAAGGACAGAACATATTGCGTGCCAACACTAAACTGTAAGCAAGTTATTGATATGCAAGGTGCAAATCATTGCCTAAAGGAGACTTTAGTTTTATGTTACAAATGCTCCAGGTCAAAAATAGTTCACAGATAGGGGAAATAAAGTGAAAGTGATCTATCTTTATTTAATTAGCCTTATTTTCATCCTTTTTTTTTCATTTTATTTTGTTTTGAGGGCTCTGAATTTCAAATATCTTCCAGTGATTTATTATTGATTTAATGTACCTTTAAATTTTACGCTTCAAATAATCCCTTTGAATGTCATAGGATGTTGTCCCTTTAAACCATGATTGTGAACCAATATGCAGGGATGACTGTACTTGACCTAGTTAGAGCTGAGCTTTCTGTTACACAAGACAGAAAATAAAGTTGGATCATTGCATACTCTCACGCTCACACAAGATTGGCAGTCTCTTCCCTCACTATAGATCAGTCAATGATCAGTCTTTGTATGAAAGATCCAATTTATTTGCATAAGGCAAAATTGAGAAGAAACTGTCGGAGATGCTCCTTCACTTTTTGAGGCAACACTCACTTTTTTTGTTATGTTATACAGCACCCAGTACTAGAGATCCTTCTCTATAGCTTCAACTATTTGGCCACATTGCATTATAACATTCTCAGGCGTGATGAGCTTGGGATGGCTTCTTGGTTTTTTAATATGCATTCTGGTCTTGTCCAAAGAAATTAGCTGAGAGTGAGATTCATTATCTTTAGTATTAGAGGTTTATATATATTCATGTATATAAATATAAAATACCTACCCCCGCAAGGCAATAATTTAAATGGCATGGTTGATACAGAAGAGGTAAAAGAACCTATGTCAGTAATTTCAAGAAACCTCATACTTCATGCCCATGCCTGACTTTGTATGCAGGAATCCACCATGTCTTCAAAAATTGCACTTGTGCAGAAATGTTTAAAATTAAAAAAAAAAAAAAAAAAATCATGGTCTGGACATCCTCTGTGTGCAAATCAAGAACATTCAGCTGAGTGGATGCACGTGTCAAAATGTGTGTTTAGTGTTTGTAGAAAATTTGGGCACAGCAGAGCACCTATACAATGTCCTGGCTCACCCTCTGTTATTACACATGAATAAACTCATCGTTTCCATTGAACATTGTTTATTACATGTTCATACAGCCCCATGGGAGGCACCTTCCTTCATCATGTTTTTAAAGAAGTGTAAGAGCAGAAACAGACATTCCTCTGTGTCCTGTATCTTACCTCCAGTTTGCAGAGGCTATAACAGATATACTAGATAACCTGGAACCTTAATTTGGGGCTTGATGAAAACATCCATTGACATTGCTATTTCTATGTGAGTTTTTAAGCCAAGAATTGATATCCACAATCAGGTTTCTGGAACTGATTACAGTGATCCCAAAATGAGCTTGACACTATGTTGTCAGAGCTGTTCCAAGTCTCTTGGTGTAAATGGGAATTTGCCCTCCAGTTTGTTAACCGCCTTGCAGTGATTTTAGTAATGGTCAATGTGGTGGCTAATTCACCATTGCATTCTTATTTTTCCTTTAGGACATCTTTAACTGTAAGTCTTGACACTGAAAAACCTCCTTAGCTTTTTGAATGTTAAGAAGCCAGATCGAATATCTCTGTCAGCATGCAGGAATTGTATATTCTCTCTGCTCTGCACAGCTCCAGGGGCCCTATTCTCACAGTATCCTGTGCATTGAGTCCCCACAAATGCTATAAAATTATATCACTATTTTAAGCAGATGATGATGAATCATCTCCTGCCTTCCAATACCAATGTTTCCTTCAATATCAGCACTATCCAGCCCTCAAGTGATACTTGATGCTACAGATCTTACACTTCTGTTTTCTAGTGAAAAAGAAAATGTCTAGTAGTAATTCAATATTCAGCTTGAATGCAACTAGTTTTACTTGTACAATTTCTGGCACAGAAAATGGCAAAAATCAAGATTTCAAACAACTCCACTGTAAAGTCCTCAACCAATTCTGCAAACAAGGCAACAATCCCAAGTGACATGTTACATACTTCTTCACAGCTTGGGAATAAAGGGAAGACATTGTGCAAAAAGAAAAAAAAAACTTTGGGAAGATTATTTTCATCTGATGAGGAAAAACAATTTTAAGACTTCCTATGTTACAAGCAGGCAGTCAGACTAGATGATCATCATAGAGCCCTTGTAAGTCAATTATTCTATTCTATTCTATTCTATTCTATTCTATTCTATTCTATTCTATTCTAATTCTTAATGTCTCTATTTTCCTTCCTTGTTAGTCCACCTGAGTCTGAGCCCCACAAACTGAGAAGTGACTCATAACCCCTCATCATTCAATAAGAACCACCTCTCATTATGGACCTGGTGAGTTTGGCTCTGTCTGTATTAGTAAATCAAAACTGGCTGGGACTCGAACTGAGTGCTCACACCTGATCTGTGCTGCTGCTTGCCTGCTGCACTCCCAGTGCAATTTCCTCCAAAATGCACACAACGCCCAGACTGAGATCAGGGTTCAACACAAGCCAGGGACTACCCCCAGTATGGATGATTCTGATTTCATTTAGAAAGATGGCTTAAACTAATGAAAGTCTTTCCATGCTACTTGTCTTCCACCACATATGGTAATCTTTAAGTCACTGAGGAATTATAGACAAAACCTAGAAGGCTCATGATTCAAACTGTCCTGCCCTAGCCTACACTGAGGAAGTCCCCTACTAATGATTAAATCTCTTGATCCCCCAATAGCTGCGTGTTCTTAAAGCCCCAATCCCAAAATGTACATTGTTTAGGGTACATTATTTGTTTAACTTAAGCAGAAAATAATCAGAATATTATTTCTCTTTTCTGGTGCTGTAGCTTGGGCTCTGAAATGCAGTTGGGTTTCCATAAGATTGTCTCAATAAAATGAGCTTTTCTTAGAAGGAAAAGAACATATTGTGAAATCAAGATGAATCTCCTACAGTTTTTTTGTCTAAGCAAACAAAGGTTTTGAGAGAAGAAATTCACATGAGTTGGGAACAGGAGCTAAAAATAAAGGAACAACTGTATTAGTATGTTTGTGACCATCATACATCTAGCAGAAAAGGATGGACACATAGACCCTGGGCTGCCTCCCAGATCTGTGGCATTGTGTGACAATTCTTTACTTCACCTTCATATCACACACAAATTAAGTGTTCTTCAAATTACAGAATTTGACTTCTTCAGTTGTATAGATATATAAATCCAAGTATCAAATAAAATAAACATGTCCTAATGTAAGATTTATGAGCACAGTGATCAACAGAATAACGTTGGGACTTCATCTAGAGTTGGATTTGTCTCACTTACTCATCATGGCTGTCTCTTTGGCTGCTTCAATACTCAATGGAAAGAGACAGGTCAATGTAAATGGCAGCTAATTCCATCCTTCTTAGACCCTGACTTGGAGAAGAAAAAAAAACATTCAAAAAATGGTTATCTATCTTTCCTTCTGGGGGGAAAAAAAAATATCCAGAAGAAATCTTGTAAATTTTCCAAAGATAGTTGATTATTATTTGTTACCTACAGGGACAGTTTGCACAGTCTTTAACTATATCTCTTTAATAGCTCTTTAACTATTTATAGCAAATATTCTATATGCCTGCTCATATTCAAGGATAAAAGCTACCTTTCTTTTGAAAATGAGTCTTATCCACTCTAGATAAAGTCCACTTATAGCACAGCATTTGTATTCTGGAATAAGCATATCCATCAGCTATCCTCCCCATCACCAATAACTGGTATTCAATTTCCTTCCCTTTGACACAGACTACAAAATTCAATTTTATAGCAAAATATCAATCTTTTTTTCAGGGAAAACACCAGCTCTTGAAAGACTATAAAGAATTTCTGGTGTATTGAGCTGGGACTTGACTCATTTTTCCCTGACACACATGGGGAACAAGGCTTAAGCTCTTCAACATTTCACTTTTGGGAATACAAGAGTTATTATTGGTTCTGTGTGTTCCACATCCCCCTTTGTGAACATTCATTTGCAAAACACTTAGGAAAATTCAATAACAAAGATATAAAGTCTGTTCACTGCTTCTTGAAATGAACAGGATAAAGAAAATGTTTAATAGCTTGTTTTCTGCTAAAAATAAATTGTTTTCCTGCAAAAATCAGAATTCTACGGGGAGTCTGATTCCAGTAAATGTATTGGTTAGAGAAAATGCTTGAAAATCAAAACTGTGGAGGTTATTGGGAATTCTCATGTATCTTCATGATGCTTAACGTGGTTTGTCCTCAGTTTACACATTGCTGAACTGAAGACTGCAACAAAACTTTATTTCATAAGACATTAATTTTTTTCAGTTTGCTGATTTCTTTATTAATCACTCTGAATTTCTTAAATTGGAGAACTTCATTAAGTACATAATGTGTTTCCTGGAAGACCACAGGACTTCAAGACATATCTGCTAAAATAAGCCAAGTCAGAATACAAACACAAAAGAACACAGAACACAAAAGGTCTGTAAATGGAGTTTCTGAGTAATGTTGCCAGCGTTGAAGTAGACCAAGGAAGAGCTAGCCTGGTTTCAGATGCTGAGGATTCAGTCTTTGAGCCAATGGAAATATCATTCAATTAAAGACACAAAACTCACAGTTTGAAGATGTATGTGGCCAATATGTGAAGGGTCCTTTTCGGTGCAGTGGGAAGTACTTTACTCCTGCAGATCACCACCTGCACATGGAGCATTCTGAGATATAAACATTCCCACAGATCATGGGAACAACTTGTTTATAAGAAGAAACAGTGCACCCATTTTTTTTCAGTCCAGAAAACCGGAAGTTCAGAGGTTGATATAAGTGTTCCACAGCAGTAATAAACTGTGAACTCCCTTTAACATTTTTTAAAGTGGTTTAAAGGAAGGATAGCTCAAAGAGCCAGTCATGAACTGGGAAGAATTTTTACTGTAGGACGGTGGTTTAAATATGACCCAGTTCTGTGGTCTGAAAGTCTTCACCACTGGAGTCAGTACAGTGGTCTAAATAAAAAGGTCTTTTGGCATTAGGTAATTTCACATCACAAAAAAATTTAACACCACTGTTACTGGAATGAACTGAACCCCTTTGTTTGCAGTACTAGAGATAATATAAATGATAGAGCAAACATAGTCAACTACCTTCCTGTGGATCTGGTCCATAAGCATTGGGACCAGCTAACCAACATCCTCAATGACCTTCTCAGCAGAGGCACAGGCCACTGAATATTCCCACTCTATAAACACTCCTGCAAATGTGTTCTGCAGTGCATTTCATAGCACAGAAGTAGGACATGTTTACTGTTGTCATGCACTCAGGATAGAGATTACAGAAATCAGACAGAAATCAGGAATGAGGTGAATTGATGGAGAAGTAAAATTATTTAAAACCCCTCTCCATTCCTCCAGTAGTATTTCTTACAAGATGTAATTGTCTACATATTCCTTTGAGTAGAACTTGCATGCCTATCTTTAACAGCAGCATCTTGTGATTTCCAGCACTGTAGCAGATTTTGCTTAAATGAACTGGGCATGAAAAAAATTATGACTATAGCAACTGAAGGTTGTGTGAAGGTCTCATCTTTCGAGTAGGAAGAAATTACATAGCTTTCCAGTACATAACAGTAATGTGTCCTAACCAGGAGCAAGTGTCATATGTTTTGCAAACTCTATAGCCTGCTCTGTAAAAATCTGCCTCTGGATGATAGTGAAGAAACAGAAATTGGGTGCATGTAGCTGCTGCTGTTTTGAAATGCTTCTGTTACATTTTGAGACACAGTGGTAAGTATTTGTTTCTACATTCGAAACCTTGTGTAATATGCATAGTTTCTTTATGAGATGTGATATCCTGTTTGAGTAAATTTTTTTATCTCATGCCAGAAAGAATCCATTTCAAGCTTATGGTACTAGACTAAAATAAAAGAAATTATAGTGCCTTAGAGACTTAGATGAAATGTCAATTTTCAAAGACACTCATTTAGATACAACTAAGAAATGTCAATATTAAGTTGGAATAATGAGAAAGAATGATGTGTGCAGGAAACAGTCTACATAGGAAACACTGATTAATATTTCAGTGATTAGAATTAATATTTACTTTACTTGGGTTAGCACTGTATGACATATCTACTAAGCAAATAAAAATATGTCTAAGGAAGCCAAAAAAAGCTTTTGGAAAGTGATTGCAATCAGAATGGCCAACCAGTTATTTTATTGACAACTTCTTGTGCTACATCTCTGAACTTCATGGCTTAGAGCCCACAGATCTCCCAGGGACTCTGATCCCACAGGCAGGGGGAAGGCTGTGCTGGAGGGAGTTCCACACAACAGGTGTTGCCATTGTTTTTGCTGCTCTCTGGAATGCCCTGGCCTCTGATCTAAGACATTCTGCTTTTTCTTCCTTGCTCTTAAGCCCAGCCTTAAAGAAATATTCTCTCTATATAAATATCTGGGTCTGCAACATTTTTAGATGGTGCCTTATTAGTATTTAAGACTCAGCTTATATCAGGACTTAGTATGTTTTGGTGGAAAGGTCTCCT
This sequence comes from Vidua macroura, assembly GCF_024509145.1. Classification (NCBI taxonomy): domain Eukaryota; kingdom Metazoa; phylum Chordata; class Aves; order Passeriformes; family Viduidae; genus Vidua; species Vidua macroura. The sequence goes on along the minus strand of NC_071573.1, from coordinate 101,228,509 downwards.
ACAAATCAAATGTGCTTTTGGGTAGCACATAGAGCTGATACAACTGCCCTGAATTTGCTATTATCTGTGGATATCAGATGTACTCAGAAACTCCAGCCCATGGCACTTCCAAACATTCATATCCTACATAACATGTGGAATATATAAAAGACTCTGATTCAAAGCATTTCACTTGGAATTTTTTGAAGCCAGAGGTTGAGATCAGCTCTTCAGACACATTGCTGCTAAGACCACTGATTGAAAAATAACATTGGACATGCAAAAGTCTAGCTTTACATTTTATGTTCACTTCTAGTTCCAATCTAAAATGTGATTCGAGATCTGTCTTGAAAAATAATCTGCAAATGTAGGAAAGACTGCATGCACAGTGTATAATTACAGCAATAAAGTAGAAGGAACTGCTTATTTTGTTGGTTTCTTTTTACAGAACCATTTCCACATCCTGTTTTGTGTGGTGGTTTTTCCAAAAAGAAAAAAAGATTGTACACATGGTGAGGAGCAGAAAATCCCCCGTGGGGGTACATTGATCTTTCCATGGTGAGGATGGGAAGTGAAAATGGATTCAAGTTCTTTGAAATATTAATGGCTGAATGTAAACCACACCAACAACTTAAGTCTCAATGACTGACACCCAAGCTAAATAGGAAAGGGGAAAAAAAGTCTGAGCCAAACCAAGAGTAACTGAAGAGCAAAATGCTATTAGAATCAATAGCTGCCCCCAACAGATTGAATGCATCTGTGCAAAAGATGTGTCTATTTAACATGCCACCAATGCAAAGCTGAGGAATGAAGTGTGGCAAAGGACAGCTTCTCTGGGAGGATGAGGGCTACCTGTGGTGACATCGTACCACCAGCTCTTTCCTTCTGCTCTCCAGGAATGGCCTGGTAGAGCCAGGCTGCCGTGGGCTGGCTTTCACATCTGGACACAACCAGTGGTGTTTACACCAGCAGTCACCCCATGGAAAGGTCTGGATGCTGGGATCCAGGCTGCCAGCTGCTGCCTATTATAAGTTGACAAAAAAACACCAGGCCTTGTGTTAGATGCCCCCCTGAGGAAGGGATTTACTGATAGCTGGCTCAGCTCAGCTGAAGCTGAATTGTCTAAAACTGTGAATGTTACAAATCACCACCATGCTGCACAAAATAAAGGCAAAAAGTGATCACCAGGGGATATGGCCAGTGGCAGGGTATGGCTACATAAAAAGAAGTGCTTGCACAAGCTGGTGATTGGAGCATGGCTTACATATTCACCAGTTTCAATGGGAACCATGCACACAGAGAGGCCTCTTCGAGGCAAGGTACCAACAACAGCCTGCCCAAGAATCAAAGACAGTAATTATGCCTGTTTTTCTTTCTGAGACTCAGCCATCTCTATCACACTGCCTTTATTGCTTAAATAATGTAAACATATAAGAGTACAATAAAAAGAGGAGTTAACTGTTAAAGGAAAAAATATGTTTCGATTTCTCTTGTGGTAATGTTTTTTCATGTTACTTCATCTACTTTTTCTAACTCAAATTCACTGTGGTAGCTAAAATTTAGTTTAAGAATAAATATATTTCACATGGGGAAAAAAATAGAGAAACTACATAAAGAACAGTCAAGCCACAATAGAAAACATACAGTCTATAAAAAATGTTGGTCCGTTCCAAAAAAAACCCCAAAGCTGTTTATGATCAAGTCAAACACAATACAATTTGAACTAAAGGTTTTGCAAACAATACAGTGCAGGTGGGTGCTGTTAACTTCTGCAGGATTTTACAAGCAGGTACTAAAATTAATCAGTGTAGGCAGGGCAAAGAAATCAGGAATACTCAAATTATTGTGTAGTTCACATAATAAATAAAATACTAATAAAAAGGTTTTAAAATTTTGATGGAAGTTTTTTTAAATACCAGGAAGACATTGCCTGCTGAAATAGTTTTACTTTGTAATGTTAAACTAAAAATTATTATGCATATAAGTACATGATTGCTAAAAATTATTATGCATATAAGTACATAATTGCTAAAATGTTTCAGCTGCATCTGGACACTGTATTTATCTTTGAGAAATAGCACCTTCACTGTAAATAAAGATCAGGTAAACTCAAAATTATTTATATTTGGATTGAATAAGCATTAACAGTTGCAATTGCAAAACAGTTTCCTCACAAGGCTGTAGTGACTTAACAACCAACATTCAAGTCAGTGTCCCCATTACCTTACAGCCAAAGGCTAATGGAGGTTGTTGAGAATGTGGCTTTGCCTGCTCTTGTATTAACAAATCACCTTCATCTCCCTCACCCACAGGGTGAGAAAAGAGGGGATGTTCCCAATGTTACTGGTCGAGGTTGTTTTACATTACATCATTGCTAAACTTTCCTCAGTATGGGAACAGGTTCCTAGATTACCCATCTGATTGACAAGTGTCCTCATCTTTAGGTTAGAGATATTTTTGTCTTTCCTCAGAACCAGGATATGCCACAGTGAAGTAGAATATGCTGTTACCTGATCATTATGCCACTCACCTGAATACAGTTCCTGACCCAAAATCAGACAGATAATTTAAAAACAAGCATACTTCTTGATTTATACAGCCAGCAGCCTGGATGTACCTTGAGGAACAATTCCCTCCATCCTGCTTTAGAAGGTCTTTATTCCTATTGAAAAAATGAACAGCTACCAGAAAAATTCAGCTCAGCCCTTCCTTTCATACCTACAGCTTGGTGTTACCTGCAAACTTGCCACTGGACCTCTTCTACCCCACCTGCCCAAGAATTAAATATACATGAAAGGGGAAAGCATCAGCAGGTTCTAGCAGCTTTACAAATGTTTCCATTATTTCTTCTACATTTCTTGCAAGCCAGCAGAACCCTTATTTTCCACTTGAATGTAGTACTTTGTGGCAAGGCAAATGCAATTTTCAGGTGAAAATCCATAGTAGATTTACTTTTGGAACCTCTAGCCCAAATTTCCTGTCCTCACCTCCACTTTGACCAGAGAAACAAAGATCAATAACAAAAAATCTGTCATGCCTAAAGCCATAATTGTCATATTTTAATTTGACAGAGCAATAGCTTAAGTAGTTGTTTAGTTGAGTTCCGCATATACAGTCGCACAGCACTCTCATTCTAACTTTGCTTGAGCAATTACTATAACTTTCAATATTAATCCTAATTATAGGACTAAAATGCTTTCATAAATAATTTCAAACACTGTTCAAATGACTAATAAATATAATGAAGAGCAAGTATAAAGCAGGATTCATCCAGTTAAATTACTCCACACTGTCCAATATCCATGGCATGTTTAATGATTATACTTCTGTCCATCTATAAATAATTATAATTATTTGCATTTATTACTATCAAACCCAGTAATTTGGCTAATTACTACAAACTGTAGTTAACATATTTTCAGTTTTCAGCAATAAGTCATTTCTTAATTTCTAATTATCACCCTGTCCTTTATTTCTCTTATTCCTTATGTCATTTAGCTTTGATAAAGTGTCAGAAATAAGTCTTCCAATGTTTCATGGCAATATTTTCTCCTTTATTTAAACAACAGGTTTTCATCAGTACATGAGTATGTCACTATATATTACCTGGAAAGATGTTACAGCCTGTAACTTTCAGTGGGGATTGGACCATTCAATGGCACTCTCATAACCTGATAGCCCCCTTTGTCGTCTACGTAGAGACAGCTGTCCCACTGAAAGTCACTCTGAGGGTTGTAGCAGTTTTGAAATCACAGTGTGAGCCTTACTGTAACAGGTTCCCATTAGTGCAATTCTGCTGACTTCATTGGAATTACCCTTCATTTACGGAAGAATTATAATAAGGTTTTTACTTTTAGAGCTCCTTGAAAAATGAAAGATGTATCAATTGCATCAGCTGAAAAGCATTTGAACTTGTTAGAAATCCTCCAGCAGAATACTTTTATGCCAAGGAATATCCTTTCACAGAAATAATGTTCTGTGGAGACCTTTCAAAACAGCATGGAGCAAAGGTTCCCTCAGATCAAGCCTGCCAGATGGGCTTGCAACCTATGCAACTTCTGGCCACCTCACCTACTCCCTCAACAATGCACATGAGGGACTGGTAGACAAGTGAGATTGTGGGAATCCCAGATTTCACCTCATCAGGTCCCAAGTGCTGCACAGATGGCCTTTTTGTAAGAAATTTTTGTAGGAAATTTTGTAGGCTCCTACAGCTTAGAGGTTCCCAGTTAACAAGGGAACAAGAGTCTAACTTTCAAACTCATTGCTCCTCAGCACCTGAACTCCCAGACTACCAGCATTTATGGCTCCAGCTTATTGCACAAGTCACCATGGCTGGTGGCTCTGGGCCAGCCTTTTAGAAGGATCACCCTTGTAAAAACCTATGTTTACTATAGTAGAAACAGTCATCATTTCTGTCATTAATTCCTTCACAAAACAGAATTTCTTTTTCTCACATAGCTCTTATTGGGACTGCCATTGTGCGTCAGGCTGTTATGAGCAGTGAATTGCAAGATTTCTGTTTTCCTTTTGCGCTGATTATTTTCACACATCCCAATTCACAGTCTGAACAGCCCAGAAGTCTTTCACATTTTGTGTGAATACATAGTTCAGGTCACCATGTATCCACAGGGATGTTTGAACTATAAGGATGCACTCTTCAGAGCTTTGAGCCTTTTGATGTTGTTTGGCACCTCTCAGAGAGGCTGTAAAGAAGTCTCCCATTCCAACTTGATTGTGATTTATACCCAGAATGAGCTACAGCAGCAGAAAAAGGAGCAATTTAAGATGTTTTCATGGACTGCAAATAGCAGTCCCATAAAAATATGGGACATTGCTCAAATTCCAATTCTATTCATTATACAGATAAAATCCAAGGATTAACACCATTTATTTATTCTTTTCCCTTGAAAATTTTCTGAGCAGGAAACACTCTTGGTTTTGCTGCTCACCATTTATCTTTTCAGTGATTTGAAAGAGCTCTTGAAAGGGGATGTAAATTTCCTTTTATTGGTCAGAATAAAGATGTTTATTTTTAAAAAGAGAGGAGTTGTTGTGGCTGATGTTAGAAAGAAGCATGCACAACCATGCTAGAGTAGAGGGACCATTCATGAATCATCCCTTCTTACCCAAGTGTTATCCTGGCTACCAAAATCAGTCTCAGTTCATGCTGCCAATTGCACAGGTGCTGGCCTTAAAACACAGACCTGCCCAAGGGTTATTTTAATTGATACAGCCAGCTTTACTAAAAATGTATGTCTGCAGACTTGCAAGCTTGGTATGTTCCAACAGTGGGTCTCCCTGCAGTCTTTCTCCATGGCTTGTCTTCTTGCAAGACATTCACTGCTCAGCCAGTTTACCCTGTTATCCTCTGAGAAACCTGGGCTGGGTGCCACAGACTCCTTCTGTGTTCTTGGCAAGCCGTTTAGGGTCAGAATCTTATTCACACTTAATTTGAAAGTATTCCCTTGGTTTTAGTGGGATGACCCAAGGGGTGAATTACAGCACAGGGACAGTGGAGTCATGAAATTTTAGACATTTGGATATTTTTGTAAGAGCCAGCTCAAGAATCCTATCCTTGAATCTGGGTACATGAATGAATAATTCTTTTTATCTGAAACAAATTTGAGAAAGATGACTTCTGAAGAAAAGCTGTTGCAAGAGACATCCACAAAGAGAATTTTCTTGCATTAGGCAATCCAAGGATCTCCTTGCACACTTTGGAATTGGTACACATTAATATGTCTCTTATTTTACCAAAGGATTTGTGTTTTCAAATGCTTTAAGTAACACCAAGTTCTTCCTTACAAGGTAATTTTATCTTTACAAGGGTATTTTTTCTTCTCTTCCCTTTATAGTCATAAAGAGGATGCCTGTCCTTGATACCCAAAATGGGGCAGTGGGCAGCCTCCCACGGCACGGTTATACACAGATTTAGTGTTCTTTCCTGTTGAACAACCTTCATCTTATTCTTAAAAGCTGATACTTAAAAGCTGGACAATGAACTCTGCTGTTTAAAACAGAAAAAGGCCACCCACTCCAAGTGCTTTGTTTCTTGGTGTGGCTCAAAAAGGAGCTAGAGATGTGGGAAAAAGAGTAGTTCCTTCTTCCTATTTCCCCATTTTCTTTTCACCTTCCTACTGGTCTGATTAACATAACAAGTTTTTGAATAGCTTCCTTTTCTGAAGTCCGGGACCTCTAGACAAATGAAGACCTGAATAAATGTACTTCTTTCTCTTGGTGGTAGCTTAGAAACATGATATTTGATAAAAAGGTCAGACATGTTTGCACAAAGGTTGCAGATAAGGAAGATGATAATAGAAACCTGGGGGCAAATGTACTTTTCATCATCTTGCAGAGAACAGTGCTCTTTTTATATAATCAGCTTTGGTGTTTTGTCTTTTCCAAACTTTTATATTAATCCCAGTTTGGACAATTAACAATTACTCTAAATGAGTAATTTGAGGCTAGACCTATACCAGAAATCTCAAAGGTTCTGCAAGCATCTCTTTTTGCATTTGTTTACTTCTCAATCTCCAGTCCTCAACTCCTTTGATCATTCCTGTGTTGGAAAATTGCTCAATGTAAGACATTTTATAAGATTTGCTCTCACAAGTTAAAAACTAGAAAGTGTTTCTCACTTTGGTCGGAAAATGTTCCCAAGAGGTGGTCCTGAATCTCTCTGCCTGATCCAAGGTTGGGGATATCTAATACAAAGCAAGATTCAGCAACAAGATCAAAAGCCCTGCACAGAAGAAAATTGTTATACTGTCTTTGTGCTCTGTGTAAATAAAGACAGGTATTTTATGAAACTTGTTTATTATTTGGTTGGGGTTTTTTTGGGGGTTTTTTGGTTTTTTTTTTTTAATTCAGAAAGGAAATGGAAAACCAATGTAAAAGTTAGTTATGCCATTCACAGTCATTGATAGTGGTTTTACACTTGCCCAGACTTTCAACCTGTACTACTGAAAAGTGGATTTTGGCAACTAAGTGGCTGGTTCAGATGCATTCTTTGGAGACAGATCTTTGGTTACTAACATCTCTTATTCCCAAACAATAAACATCTGTGTAAAGTGCCTGTAAGGCATAAAGACTGTATAAATTACAGAAGAACAAGCTTTGATTTCTCAACTTGTGCCATCTACAGAAGAAAAATATCACCATTACGTTTTGTTTCCTTATATTTTCCTCTCTTTAAACCAGCAGCCTAAACTATTTACAACAGCCGATGATCTGTTACCTCTGGTACAATTTGCTTCTATGCTTCAGTTTGGAGACCAATTACTTCAGTTTTTATTAAGATGTCCAACTGTACTTCAGCTAGAGGTCTAAGAAGTCTAACAGGCTGCCAGGTGAGTGGCTCTGTAGAACACAATCACACAGTTGTCCTCCCTCCACTCCACCTGCATTTCAAGCACCAGTAGCCCAGGAATCACTGACACCCTCCAGAGCTGTGTCCCATGCCTGGAGTGCAGGAATTTGAGAGGTGCACATCTGGAGCACAGCATCCTGAATACAAGGAAATATATTTCCTTTGTGAGCTTAGAAGCTGATGAGTCACAAACTAATCCTAGACCAAGGCAGTTCCACTCTCCCCTACAAAACTAAAATAGAGAATTACTGTAACTGGTAGGGATTCACTCATGTAGAGGATAGTGTGAGGTTTCAGTCTTGCATTAAAATTTTTTAAATATTGAAAACTAAGTTTAAATATATATATAATTTATAAGAAAGGAGCATTTTTTCAAGACCATTATGAAAAATGCAGGACTGGTTCTTGGAAGGGTTTTAGGAAAAATATTTCCAAATGTTAAAACAAGCAGGGCATACCAAGCTCCTCTGAGCACTTAGCTAGTTTCATTGTCTTTGGTATTTTTTGTCTGTTTTACTTTCTGAATTCTCAGCCTCACACACCAGAAAAGATGCTGATTTCTCTTAGAAAAACTGTGCTACCTATTCAGGGTCCCGTGAATAAGCTCAAAACAAACAGTTAGACTGCAGATTATTTTAAAGTTGTGAATTAAAATTAATTGCAATTTTATTGTATTTTCCTAATACTTCTCTGTCAAAAGAATGCTGAGGTTTTTTACTTCCTGTAAACTCCTCAAAGAAGACTACAGTTCAGGCTAAATAAAAGGTGTTAAACAGAGGACAATTACAGATTTCAATGAACAGTACTGGAAAATCTACACCCCCACAGGCAAGTCAAACACTCCAAACCAAATTAAAGCTAATTTTAAGTATATAAAAGAATATATTTTTATTTTAATGCATTAATTTTGGATATAAATACATATAGGATCACTCCCAAATTCAAATTCAAACTTAAATCTTCTGTGATTCACCCAAAATTGTGTTTCCATATATAAACAGGCTGTGAGCACAGATATTCAAAAGGCAGAGGAAAATAGGGGAAATAAAGCAAATTCACAATGTAGTGATATATCACTAAAAATTTGCTGGTGTCATTAAAAACACAGAAAGGAAAACATACAATGGATACTGAAATTGTAAAGAAATGCTTTGAGTTGTTTCACAAAGTTTAACAAAACTATATTCCCTGACATTTCAGCCTTCTGATTTTTCTCCTTATCATTAGGAAATTTTCTGAGAACTTCTAAATACAAGAGAAATATTTTATTTTGAGCTTTTGAAGAGAAGAATGCAAGTTCCATGGAAATATTTTCCAAACCACCTTTTTTACTAGGTCTGCTTAGGAAAATGAACAAAATTTAGACTATTTCAGCCAACAAGATTTTCAAAGGCACCTAGGGATTTTAGACATATTATCTCCTTTGCCACAAAGAGGAAAAGAATAGTGCACTAAAGAAACCAGTAACTCAGCTTCTTAAAAGAGCTTTGAAAACCTCCTTATGTGTACAGCAATACATCCCCTGAAATTATATCAATGCTGAACCAAGTGTATCCTTTAATTATTAAAGAAGATGCAATTTACGCAGTAATAGGAAAATAAAACTTTCCTTTGTTAAAAAAAAAAAGTACTAATGAGATTATTTTTATGAATTCTAGCCTGTTTCATGCCATCATTCATTGTCAGGGATTGTATTTGCCATGTACTTGCATATTTTTCCCAGAATACGGAACAGAACTCATACCATAAGTGCTGCCTGTAAATGGTAACTGTAGGAAACAAATAGAGATATAAGCAGATGGGGATTATGCAGAAGCAGCTCTGTGATGGTGGAATAAGTTACCATTCTCAGCCTGTCACCAACTGCTTATCATGCCCTTATCTTAAAGGTTATCCAATCTCACAACAGAGTTGCTGAAGGGGAAACTACTGTACCTGCTGCAGTTGAGATAAGACAAATTATCAAATTCCTAGTCAGGGTAACATAATTTTGACTGAGAGATTAGGGAGTTTGCATGGGGCAGGTATCTCTGCAGGCATGCAAAAGCCGTAGCCTTCAAAGAATGTCAAGACCAAGGACCCAAAATCTATGTTTGCTAGAGCAGGAGGATCTGGGATATGACATTCATCTGCAGTTTAAAACACATTCTTCAGATTTTGCCTTCCTAATGCATGCAGTTAATATTCAGGGGAGTAGGAACAGAGAGGAAATGTTTCAGAAATAATCCTAATAGGCAATGTCTATATCCCACACAGTCCTTTTAAAGCCATGCTTGTGCTTTCTTCACTGAACAGGAATAGATGAAAATTTCTGCAATGTCTGGAGGCCTTTCAATATACTGACTATAAAGAGATATTATTCTCCATTTCTTCAATTATTCATTCCTGGCCATTTATTTGACAATCACCCATTTTACAATCCAGCTCTAAATCCTTGGCACAAATGGCTTTGATAAAATTCTAGGTGCTCCTCTGGTTTCTTTACCAACTAATGGCTCCCCAAATTCAAATTATTTTGAAGTCTGGTTTTAGTCACATAAGGATCAATAGCTTGGTCTTCTTGCTTTTCACAAAATATACTGCCTTTCTTATATCATTCCTTCTTATTAAGGTGCTCACCCAGGAAAATTTTCATTTCTTTATCTGCCTTTCTATAAAGCACAAAGCAATCAAAAGGTCTGCTTTTTTGACATGGAATTTGTAAACTATTTTTGTGTCCATAATCCTGGGAAAAGAAAGCAGATAAAATTTTTTAAAGCCACAGAAAAGAAAATCAGAATGGCTATTAGAGATTAAACACAACACAGTTCAATCTAAGGGTCTGTCTACTCAGAGAAGGCACACACTTTTAATGATAATGCTGTGAGTAAAGAAGCTCAGCTCCTTCATTCCCAAAAGGGTGGATTTCCCTAACCTTTGTGCCAACTGTGCTACTACACTGTTATTACCATTTAGGGAAAGGGATCATTGCACCTTTGAAATTATGTTTCCACCTTTAGACTAAGGTAGACTTTGAACAGTTGAAGAGATTAAAGCACATCGGTATTAGACCAGCAGCTGTTGACTCTTTTAGGATCACAAATGACCTGAGTTAAGGATGGGAAAAATAGTACCGTATAGAAAGAAAAAATACCTTCTCTTCCCAGGCTCAGGGAAGTGTTGCTAAGCTTAGAGCTTAGACTGTTACAGAAGACCCATATTAAGTATTCTATGTCAGCCTAAGGAAGAAGGAAAGAGCCTGGCTGAGGCAGGATTGATCCTACCATAGGATGGAATAACTGAGTAGGGAGAAGAGTGGTACAAAAAGCAAGTGAAGTGACCTTGACAGCAAGGTAGTCTGCTCCCAGCTACTATGAAGGAGACAGTTTGGATAAAGGAAAGGGAACAGAGAGACTGCTGCTTCTTGTAAAGCCAGTTAGGAAATTGCTTCCTTTCCTGGAATTCTCTCTACTGCTGTTATTTTCTCCTTACACTGCTATGAGGTTGGACAAGACCTGTTGGGAATCTAAATGAGGTCAGGGCAAAGCTTCTCAGCCTGGGATAGCATGTCAACTTTGATGTTCTTCAGGAGATATTTTAGCTTGAAGCTTTGTCTCTTCAGCCTCACATTCTGAGTGATTTGATATGCAGCCATTTCAAAGTATCTCACATAATTTAAGGACATTTTTATTCAGCATTTAGTTATGGACTAAATTGTAGTAAGAGAAAAATTTTAGCTGGCCCTCAGAGTACAGATATCATCATTTTTATGTCCCAGAAATCCTTCAGGACTATATTTTTAGCCTGTCCAAGTTCCTGTACCATCCCTGAAAGGCATCCTGGTATGAAGTAGATAGCAAGAAAAAAAGCACATGCTGCTGACATGCAAAGGCCCAGAGCTGTTATTAAAAGAAGTAAATCCTCCTCAGTCTTCCTCAGCCATTCCCTCTCTCCTTTACATAAGGATGTGAAGTCAGATTATTTCAAAAATGTACTGTAGGGTTGTCAAGGCTAAGGCATAGAAGACTAAGGTTATATCCATACCAAAAAATTAAATAGAGTGAATAATTAATAAAGTGAAAAATTAATAGAGTGAATTATCTGACCTAGGAAACAACCAGCACAGTTTGGCCATGCCTGTGTCCTCAAAATCCAAAACAAGATGTCATATCCAAACTCCCTGTTGGGAATTTGGTTTTGGGTAAAATACATCCCAGTCTATGACTGGGAATTGTTTGGGAGACTATTATCTGTCCCCTGATGACATGAAGTATCCTGCTAATAAACTGATTATTAAATTTCAGTATTTGTGCTTGTACCCTGACCCAGTTTAGTATATGAAAATAGCTGTAATCTGAGTGACATTACAGTGATAATTCCAAATGTATCTGGAATAGAAATTGCAGTCAGCCTGAACACAAATGGCACACAGGCAACTGCATTAGTATTTGTCTCTAAATTAGGCTTCCCAGCTGGACTTCGTTCTCCCACACTGTACTGCAGAAAGGACTGAGACAGGAGACCACGGTGACCCACAGGAACATTTATCCATCATGGCAAGCACAAAGTCTTGACACACACAGATCCATGAGGCACCCAAAACACACCACACGGCTAAAAGGAAGCTCATTTGTTACTACTATACATTACTTTAATCAATAAACCAAATGTTATTCTTAGAGATATCCAGTCTGAAAAAATGTAATTTGCCATTACAAATATTTTGACAGAAGATTTCTTGTTTGTTTCAATGTGTCATAGTAACTGACTGCCACAGGGTAGAATAACATTGCCTAAAGCCTTTCTCCCTGTGGCATCCATTCTGCATTCAAGGCAGATGAACATTTGCTTTTCATTCTCTCACATTTTCTGCCACATATCCTTCAAAGCTTTATTTTCCTGAAGGTTTGAACTGATTATATTGTAATCCTTATCTGCCACTATGCAAGAGATTTTCCTAGTTCACCTTGCAGAAGGAAGACTGATTACACAAGACATAGGTTGGGCTAGTTTTCAAATGACATACCTCTCAAAATATTCTTGCCTCACAATATACACAGCAGCTTTGCATTGCTCTTTCACTAAAGCAGTTAGACCCACGTCTCCAGCCAACATTAAGTACTTGTTTAGAATGGAGCCAGGCCCAGTTTTGCTGAATGGAGATAAGCTTCAGCGACACCAAAAGGACTGTGCTTAGTGAGTCACAGAGGAATCTCTTTTTAATAAAGTTATTTTTAAAAAGGTAATAGAACAATCTGACTTCAGTATGTGCTCTATTGTTTAGGTTAAAAAAGGCTCTAGGGTACTGTTAAGCTGCTCCTGATCCCAGTGAAATGTCCCAGTCAACATACAATGAAACAGTGGACGGACAAACATTAGAAATACCTTTCTTTTCTTGAAGAAAATATATTGAGACTAACAAAAAAAAAAGAAAAAAAGGTATGTCCTCTGCCCCACTAAAGTCAGAAAGAACATTAGTCCTTATTTTTATGAATCTAGAGCAAAAGTCACAGAAAATTAGGCAGAAAACCATGAGTTGAATGGTCATGAATGGTAAAATGCTGAAAAATAAATAAAAATAAGAGTTAAAAAAGAGATAGAGAGAAAATCCTACCAGGACTAAAGAATGAATCTAATCTGGCAACAATTTAGACAGACTTCATAAAAGGAGGGATAAAATATGGATTATGGAATATTTTTAAGTCAAAATGGACTCTGGTAGTTCATAAGGCTTTAACAAGACCACAGCAAACAACATTGAAGGATAAATATAAATTTATTTCTGAATTCTTTATATTTTTCCCAAAGCAAGAATGATCAGTGCTTGCCTTATACAAAATACTTTCTACAATATACTTGGAGAGAAAACAAATAAGCAGTAGAAAACAGATACGTTTCTTTATAACTTAATATCAAAAAACAATTTGACTTTTGTAAGCCAAATTCTAAAATTGCTTGGAGCAAAAGATATAACAGTGATGTGAGTCTAGGTTTTGACAATTTAGCTGCTTCCTTTGAAAGCTGACAGTTAGAAATGGCCAGAGCAGCTTTGTCTGGCTCCACTCTGCCATCCTCTAAAAAAACCAACCTGCTACTTTTGGAAGAGGAGGAGAGGAGCTCCACTCCCATATTGCAGGTGGGATTGAGACAGAAGAGGCTGTCATGAGAGCTGAGAGAGTACATGCTGTCCCAGGGGCAGTGGAGGAGACCATAGCCTCAGCAAGGGTCATGAAGGGGTCAGGAATATGACCACAGTCAGGTGTGAAAACACCAGAATAGTCCTGTCTCACCTGATAAGGTATGGGGTTTTTAATCTCAAATTTCTGGGTCTTTCCAGATTTTTGGTCACGGCAGGCTGGTTTACAATGGGAAAGTCTCTGAGGAAGAGGTAATCCAAATCACAAGTGTCTTATATATTTCTTCAGATCCCACTAACTTTCCTAAATATTCTTCATCTTTTTACTTCATACATCACTTTTACATTGCTATAAAACTAAATTTTGCCACAGCCAACACTAAAAGAAGATGCTAAATTATATGTACATGGCAAGACTTTGAGGGGGGCACCAGGATGGAAGGTGACCCACACAGAACAGATGGTGTCTGTGGGAAGAGGGTGGGGCTGCCCAAAACCAAGACCATCAGGAAAGCTTGCAGTGCCTCTGTGAAAACCTGTATATGAAAGGTCAGAAAACACTGGGCAGCAGGGAAGAGGGAGAGAGAGAGGGGGAGAGAGAGAGAGAGAGAGAGAGAAGGGAACAAAATAAACTAACACAAAAAAGCAAGAATCAGCAGAGGCAATCCCAAGGCCATAGGAGGATAAGATACTCCACAGCAGAGCACATAATCCCAAAGGACCGTAGCTCATGGAAGACCTATGCCAGAGCAGAAGGACAGAGTGAGAAAGAAAGAGCAGCACAGAGAAACTGCGATATTGTGACCATAACACCTCCATGAGACATTGTTAAAGAACTAAGTGTCCACTGTGGTGATAACAAGCAATGAGAGAGGAGTCAGGAGTGAAGGAGTGAGGCTGAGCCTGGGAATAGAGCAGGAAGGATGTTTCCCTAAGTGTGTAAACATCTGTTTCTCCTTGCAGTTGTTTTTCCCAATAACTTAAGCAATAATCAGATTCATAATCAGATATCAATTTACAATAGATCAAGTTATATTACCCAAAGCTGAATCTGTTTTACTTGTATTAGTAACTGGTAAATGATTTCTCCTTATTTGTCCCACAGTTCTTGCTCTCTCATCTTCCCCCCTATATCACTGGGTGAGGGACTGAGCAAGTGGCTGTGTGGATAGCCAAGGCAATGCATTATCCATCAAGATGACAAAATTCAATTTTGCCTGTGTTCTGTAGAAACCTGAGATTGGTTCAATATAATGTTCAATTACTGTATCTCCCATGTGGTACCAAGGCATTTGGTGATTCGAGTCTTTCTTATAGAGGGAACGCTTTTAAATTAATATATTTTGGAAGAAGAAATTGAAAACTGTTCTTATTTCAATATTTTTGTGGTGAGGAAGAGATGGAGATCATACCTCAGTGTGATGATTACTCTGGGTTGTGATGGAGTTATTCAAGAATAGACCACATTATTACTCAGTTTGGAATATGAGACAAACTACTCTGTGCTAACAAAGGCACAAAAAATAGTACTTTCACATGAAACACAGAAGAAAGCCATTTTGTTCCTCAAGGAAGCTGCAGAAAGCAAAGGGAGTGAATATCTCCCTGCTATATCTAAAACAGTCTCCGGCATACCTCCAGGGTACTGGAATATATTCAGAATCATGAAAGTCCCATTTCAAATTCAACTGCAGTGTGTGATAAATGCCAAGATTTTAATGGTGCATCTCAGTGAAAATTTAACATTGGCTTATTTATAATTAAAACTTATCAGTGAAGAAGATGTGAAAATTGCAATATTGTAAGCAAGGAGCTGTATACAGTTATTTTCCTTGCCAAGTAAAACACCAATATTAGATTATCTCCCATCATTAGTGTTATATAGATGTTTTACATTTAAATATTGCACAGAATCTGGGCCCAAGAACATGGAGATATGAAATTGTCCGTCTTGAAAAACTTGTTCCCTAGATCAGTCAAATATTTAGGTTTAGATTGAAAATATCACTGAAATGACTTCTTCTTCAGCATCATATAGTAAATGAGCAATGGAAATAGTATTAAAAATTTGATCTCATAATTCCATATCACCCAGTCTCAAGAAGTTATGCTTCCATCTTATATAGGGTTAATCTGATTTGTTTTTATCTAAGAAACACTCAATTGCCTCCAGTCCTATTCAGTTCTTTCTTCCTTCTAAAAGTAGAAGCCGATCTGCTGACTTGTACTATTGGATTTTTTGATGTGGGCACCTTTTCCCAATAAACTTCACTGTGTCTACCAGCGCATTTTACACAAGCTACTAAACATCCATCAGATGGAAATGATTCACAGTCTTTACTGATTAGGTCATATTTGAGCCAGCGACCTAGAGCTGAAAAGTAATGACAGCTTAAATTGCTTTCTACCCTACTGCAAACAGCCATATGCTGAAATACAGTTGAAAGATGCAATTTAGCATACTTTGGTTTTATAACAAAGAGTTATCTGTTGCAGCTTTGATTCCAGTCAGAGGAAAATCTTTGACAGTTCACTAACCAACCAAATATAGTTATGGGGAACTGGGAATGCAAGCATTTACATACAAAGATCAACAGTGATTTTGTGGGGTTTTCAACAGCTGCAGAGTTTTGTCAGCATACCAAATGCTACATTTCATTTTTACTAAGTTTGTTGATGTTAAGATCCAGAGACAGAAAATCTGTGAAAGAATTACAAGAAATGTTGTTGCAATTGCAGCACCCCTAGTATAATCAAGTGTGCTTTGTCTGTTTTGAAGTGTTCTCAAATCAAGATTTTATAGATTTTTGTTTTGTTTGGCTGATTCGTTCACATACTGAAATATTTTATAAGTGGTAACAAATATTATTAACCAACAGTGGCTTTCCAGATAGTATCCATTGTAAATTAAAGTGGAAGGTCATGTGATTACATTAATAAACGATAGGAAATCATTATAGTATTTTCCATGGTCCAGAAAGAGAACTCCTGGACCTCATGTGTGATATTCTCTAGATAACAAGGCAATAGATCTGCAAAGAAAGAACTAGTTTTCTGCCCTTCATTTATAGCATGCATTCAAATCTGATTTGCATTCAAGATAGCATATGCATATTCCCTTATATTTATTTCCAAGTGGATTGAGGGAAAGAAAATTTGATTCAGTTTTATGCAGACCTGAAGATAAAGCACAGCTGTGCTTGACACCTCATTGTTCTCCTACTTAAAATATTCTTATGGTGTTTGTTCCAAGGGATTTTTTATGCCAGCTGCAGTTTTCACATTACTTCTAGTAAGAATTAAAAAAAAAAAAAAAACACAAAAACACAGAACAGCAGAAACCAAGTTTTAGCTCTGAAGCACTGTATTCTGTGAATACAAAATTAAAATCTTGTTGCTGTTTCTCTTCACATTTTAGCATTGGTAGGTGGTCCAGTTGCTCTAACAAACCAGGCCACAAACAGTACTTCTGTCGAAGGAGTCCTATAGTAAAGACTAGACAGACTCCAAATTTATAAGCTCTGAATGTTTTATGAACAGCATCCACATATAGACAGAAGAAAGAATTGAAGGATGTTGTGGCACTGTGTTGCTGCTTTCTTGCTTTCCCCGTGTTAAAATGGCACACATTTTGGTTTACAGCCTGTCAAGGTCACCCTGAGAAGTTGCTCCACCCTAAAGGATATTGGCTGCTCTCCTCTATTGGGTATAACTTGTGAAGTCACTGACATGGGAGATTGACCTGCCTAAATTTCCCAAGATGATCCTTGCTTAGGTGTGACAGTCAAGAGTAGACTCCTCTAATCATCAGTCTTCCCATGGTGACAGGGAGCAACATTGCAAAGACATCAAGCCAGCTCCCCTTTGGATATATTTATTCTTGCTGCATGGACAGATGTATTTCCAAATTGTTTGCATGCTCCCTATTCACCTTTCCTCACCTGTGGACAATACTTCACAAGCAATGGTCTGATCTGTGCCCTTCATCCCACTGAGCAGTGTGACCATATTTTGTTAGGCTTCCTTTTGATGACAGCAGCCCTCAACCCTCTCTAAGTCATGATCTCTCCTTGGATTAGCTGTTGATCCTGGGAATAAAGCACCAGATTACAGCAGAGCTGGCTGGACCAAGATGCCCTGATAGGACCCAGTCATCCTGCTCATTCAGTAGCAGACAGGGTCTACCTAGTCCCTGCGCAAGCTGTAGAAAGTTCAACAGTATGCAAGGATGTGGCCATCCCTATGACCTTGTTCATGAGCCCATGCTGCATCATATTTGACCAATGATGCAGTCACTCCAACTCAAGTGTACACTTGAGTTCTGCATGCAAAAATTAAGCACCTTGTATTGAGTTTGCATGGCCAGGTTTTGGTAGCGGAGGGGCTACAGGGGTAGCTTCTGTGTGAGAAGCTTCCAGAAGCTCCCCTCCTGTCTGGCAGAGCCAATTCCAGGTATCTCCAGGATGGATCTGCTGCTGGACAGGGCCAAGCTGCTAAGGAATGATAGTAATACCTCAGTGATAATATATTTTAAAAGGAGGAAAAAAAGTTATTATACGGTTGTAATTGCAGCCAGAGAAGAGCAGGGTGAGAATATGAGAGAGGAACAACTCTGCAGACACCAAGGTGAGTTGAGAAAGAGGAGGTGGAGGTGCTCCAGGTGCCACAGCAGAGCCTCCCTGCAGCCTGTGGTGCAGCCCATGGTGAAGCAGCTGCAGCCCATGGAGGACCATGGGGATGCAGAGATCCATGTGCAGCCCATGGAGGAGAGCCAGGCTGGAGCAGGTGGATGCTATGAACCCAAGGCAAACCCACACTACAGCAAGATCCTGGCAGGGACCTGTAGATTCATGGAGAGAGGAACCCACACTGGAGTGGGTTTCTTGGTAGGGTTTGTGACCCTGTAGGGGACCCACGTTGAAGTAGGCTGTGCCTGAAGGACTGCTCCCCATGAAAGAGTGGCCCAAACTGCAGCAGCTCATGTTGCTGTGGGGTGGACTCATATTGCAGAAGTTCATGGGGGGCTGTCTGCCATGGGAGGCAGGAAGAAGGAGGAACAGAGACAGGACTTCTCCCTGGGCAGCAGAAACATTTTATGAACAGACCATAGCCCCCATACCTATCTCCCTGCCCTACTGTCAGAGAAGAGGTAGACCTGAGAAGGAGGGAAGGGTAGGGGGAAGGTAGTTTTAAGATTTATTTTACTTCTCATTATCCTGCTATGATTTTATTGGTAATAAAGTCAATTAATATCCACAAGCTGAGTCTGTTTTGCCCACAATGGTATTTGGTGAGTGCTCTCTCCTGATCCTTAGCTCAGGTCATGAATTTTTGTTATATTTTCTCTCTCCTGTCCACTTGTAGAGGGCAGTGATAGAGTGGCTTTTATGGGTGCCTGGTAACCAGACAGGGTCAACCCACTACAAACCTAAATGAAGTTGCCATAGGCAGCTCACTGACCAGCTAAACTGGGAAAATCCAACAGAAAAGCTTAGAAGATGGGAACTCAAAGTGCAGACAGGCACCCTAACAACAGGATCTTGTCCTCCAAGGAACAGGAGTATCAACCTGACTGTAACAGATGATGGCGCACTCGGAGACAAGGGTTTCATATACTTAGCTTGTGAATGCTATAATTTTGTCCATAAAATATCCCCTGTGATCCTCAAATGCCTGAAAGGTCAGGAATTTATATCCTATCTAATTGCAATAGTTGTAAATGCTAATGTTGGGCACAAATACAGCATGAGCTCTCTTCCTTCAGATTTCCTTTAAAAAAAGTAAAAATCAAAAAACCCTTCACTTTCTCTTGTGCTGCCTAACTATGAATGTGTGAATCCTACTACCCGAGGTTTACCACTGAAGCTTCCCAGGAACCTAACATTCCTCTTCAGCACAGGCCTGGAAGTGTTTTTGTCCTGGCTGATCTCTATTGTCATGTGCTCTCACACACAAATGAATTCTAGAAATGAGATAACTTCTCTCTAATTTTTGTGTTTCACAGGCATGCTCTGAATCACAGAATGGTTTGGGTTAAAAGGCACCTTAAATTTCATCTGGTTCCAGACCTCCTGCCATGGCTAGGCATGCCACCCACTAGATTGAGTGCCTAGGACCACACCCAACCTGACCTTGATTGGTTAAATGCAACCAGTCAGAGTTGGTAACACACAAAACAGATCTCTGTCTTCAAAGTCAAACTTCTGCTTTCTCAAGACAGGTCCTCCTTCCCACACAGCAATATCACTGCACTGGTACAACATAGCACTTGATAAAGGCAAAACTGAGAAGTTACACATGCTAGTGACACCCTATGCAGCCATATTATCACACCCAAAGGTTTAAAAGAGACTTAATAGTCTGTATTGGTAAGAAAGAGAATCAATATCATTAGTTTAGGACAAATATTGCACAATCATTATCAATAAAGGCAGCATCTTCAACAAAAACATGTTTAATAAAAGCCTTCTCCTGTTCTCCCTGTCCTACTTCCACTGCCATCAGTGGAAAATCTTAGTCTTTCCTCTGTATTTCTCTGAATGGTAGCTAATCAGAGAATATCCCTGAAACTGAGCATTCAGTTTGACAGTCTTACTTATGAATATGTTTCTCAGATGTGGAAACCCCACAGAGACTTGTATTTCAGTATGAGTCATATTTCATCACAGTATGTTAATTTAGTTACTCGTTTCCATTGAGGGATTGTCTTCTAGAACACGTCAGTGGAAGCCTTATTGTTTCCAAAAGAATATTATGTCATCTTAATGCAGTTTAGATCCAGTGCCTGCAGCTGCCTTCTGTTTAAGACTTGTTTCATTTAAGTTTATAACATTCTGAGAGACTTAATTCCCATTCATAGCTGCTTGGATCTAGGTCTTTAGTTTTATTATTGATGTGATGCAGCATGAGTTATCCCTCTAAAAGCTGTTCTCAGCTGAATGGTTAAGCAAAACATCAATCCAGCCCCAGGGCTCAAAGCTAATCTTTCAGCTCATTACATTTTAAAGATTGCAAACAGTCAGAAGGCCTGGAATTTATGTAACTTGGGTTATATACAGTAAAAGCATGTAAAAGTTGTATAACTTAATGTTCATATCATATGTTGAAAAATAATAGGTATATCAGACACGGGAACATAGCAGAAATATCTCAGAGGAGTACTTAAGATTATCCTTTGACTAAGCACATACAAAGAGCAATGTATTTTCACATATAATTAATTCTCTCACCATTTCAAAATGAAATGCATATTTTTCCACTATTTAGCTTTTATAATAGCATTCTCATGAGTACTTTAATAATACTCTTAAATCTTTGCAAGTTTAAATTGAGTTTATGAACAAGCTAATTAATTTTACTGTCCTCATCATGGGAACATCAAAGTTCCTATTTACCTGCACTGTTAATAGCTTGTCTGTAGAAGAGTATTACAATTCCTACCAAGATTTTATCATAGAAATACCTAAGGAAGTACACAGTCAGATTTGTAAATTGAAAGGGGAAAATTATGCCAAGTCAAAAACAAGGTCAAGAATCACATTCCCATACCTCTGTTTTTATGTCTTAGAATACATTGTAAGGTATATACTCAGTGAATAGAATTGCCCTATCAAAATAAACTACACTTTCAGTATTTTATTAAGAATAGGTATCTCTTCTTTAAGATACAAGATTAATTAAACAATGCCTGCGTAGTCCTCAAGGCTACTATTATAGAGACCATTATCCTGCTCTGATTATGGAGGCCAAGTGAGAAGTTCCTAAGCATTCTTTCTGACCTTAAAATCTGTAAATTCCAGTCTGACAACCTCAATGCTTAAAAAAGTACGGAATTTTAAAAAGCACCTTTTTCTTCTTTTTCTTCTTCTTCTTTTTCTTCTTCTTCCTCTTCAGCTGCGTCATTTTATAAATCATCTCCTGTCTGGCTGTGGTGTGATGCTGTGGCCTGTTTCCACCAAACAGTCTACCTGATGCACCAGATGCTGCCAGCTGGGGGTCTACACAAGGCACTACTTCCAAGAGCCACAAGAGCTGGCACACAGCTCAGAGGCAGCACAGCACTGTTGTCTCTCCTGTGCTATCCACACATGCACTTGGCGTGGGATAGCTCATATCCCAGCAAACACTGTCACACTCATGCCTGGACTGCTTCATGCCACCTGAGCCTCAAGCACAGAGGGAAAATCAGCAGGAGACTGGGAAACAAAGCATGAGGTGCATGAGGTGAATGAAGGAATTTTATATTTACTCAAGTACATATAGTTCCTTTTTTTTTTTTTTTTTCATTTTTCAGATGACACTAATACAGCCATTCTACTGAACTCGGAGTTCTTAACAAGAGCTAAATTAAGACTATCAACCCTCCAGAATCCCTACTTCCTTAATGGAAAATAAAAGGCTTCTACAGAGAGCAATTCAATGCAGCTAAAATCTGAATCCGTTCCCAAGATTCTGCCACTATATTAAGATCTATTACCACAGAGCCCCTTCTTCTGGAATAGGAAGTTTTCTGCTTCAATGAGACCACTCCCAGTAATAACCAGTGAAGGATTTAGTAGCGGATGTTATGGCTATCAAGACTTCCAGACTTTTTCTGGCTGTTTGTCATTATGTTCACCTATTCACAAGCAGAAAGCATGGAATTTAAAATAATTTCATTTAATGTATGGTTCTCACGGAATTCTTTATTCCCTGGATAGCCACGGACAAAACACATCTTGGTTTTTATAAGTTTATCAACAGATCTGCCCACTGAAGTCAGTCTCATGGAAAACAGATCTCCACCTCTTATATTAGAATCAGTTTCAGGGGGATTAGAAGCAGTTCTTTAATCATTTAGCTCTTTTTATATACCTGGGGAAGAGAAGAGTTTTGGACTTATGACCTGACTCTATTCCCATTGAGGTTAATGGGAGATTTGCCATTAATTTCCAGAGGAAGAGGATAAGGCCCCAGACTTTTGAGAAAATGATGCAGTAGTGTTTAATGGATCATGCAGACCTCCTCAGTTGAAAACACCTTTGTGGTTCCAAGTTTCCATCTACCTTTCCTGGATAAACATGGACATTTAGTTCTCTTTTTCAAATTGTTTCCAACTAACATTTGCAACACAGTCACATTCCCTTTTTGTCTTCTGTTTAAAAAAGAAATACTTAGCATGTTCCATGATATTAGGAAATGCCAAGGAATCATTCCAGCAAGTAAAATTTCATACATCTATCTGGCTAGGAAGAATAAATAATGACCTTTTCCACATGCCAGCAAATATAAAATGTTCATATTTCCACAGGCACAAGCTTAATGGCCATCTGAGATGTCTGATTCATTTATGATTCAAGCACTGTTTATAGGAGTTGACCAAAGAATTTACTTGATATCACTGAGGAATGCAAAACACATGAGTAAATTATACAGTGCAGATATCCACTTGCAACTCACCAAGAGTGAAATAAAGCACATCTACACTGAAAAAGTAAACCTTTGCATGCACACCCACTTCTATGCAGTCGTGCAGTCCATCACTTCACACCAATTCTGCAGTTTTTCAGTTAGCATATTACATATATACAATATCATATTTGAAGTCTGAATCTAACTTATGTCTCCTTTTGATATTACTCCCTTTGCACTGCTCTCTGTTTGTGTGTTGTGCCTATCTTTACCTTACAACCTGCTGCTAAGCACAGACCTCATCTCATGCCAGAGCTGCTGTTTTTGTGAGGAGCACTAGTCTCTTTCCTAGAATACGCTTCTAGAACGATTGGAGATAAGTTGCTTGTCTGGCAGATGCTGCTGCAGATGCGTGCAGAGCTGCTATGTGCTATATTTACCAAACTTCAGCAGACAGCACTAAATACTCCATCTATGCATGGGAAACAATGGACAGAAATTTATGTTTCTATGCTAAACTGGACATTTAAGCTCCTCCATAGGACCTCACTCCAGTCAGCACAGATACCTCCAATGACAGCTTAATTCCATCTGCTGTAAACAGTTATCAATAGATGTGATGAATTGACATCTGGAAGTGCCCATCTCACTCCAATACCTCCAGTTACTTTTAAATTAATAAGATCATTAAAGCCAGTGTATGTGTTCATCCTCTGGCATGCAATTGTCCATACTGTCTAACTTTTAGCATGATCCCTGGTGCAGTTTTGACCCAGGTCAGCCAGCACTCTCCAAAACAAAGTCTGGGTGTATTTCTGGAGCTAGTCAGGGACGCTTCCCAATGCTGACAAATAAAAAAGTGCCCGTCTCAATTTATGTACTGGAATAGATGCAGCTTACATAACCAGCTTGCATGATGTACTTATAATTGCAGCATGGCTCTAAGACTAGGTGAGATGAATCCCATCCAGTGTGACTGAAATGTTCATAGCTGGCCAGTGACTGCAAACATTCTACTAAAGACAAGAACTTTGCTCTTGTATTTCCAAATAGAGTCAAGGGTAACTACTTCAAAATCGTGTCTGACACTAAAATGACTATTAATAATGCTTTTCAGTCTTAGAATTGGCCCCATTGCACCAACTGCTATACAAACAAGACCTAATAGAAAATGTCTCAAATACTCTGAATGAAACAAAGAACATGAAAAGGTAAGAGGAATAATATGATGTAAACTGATATAGTTTGATCAGCAGCAGTATGGTCATTTCAGTTAAGCAGTGTACATTTTATAGAATGGTGTGGGTTGAAGGGACCTTTAACATTATCTAGTCAATTTCCTGGACTAGTAGTGGGCAGGGACATCTTCCACTAGATCAAGTCACTCAAACCCTCACTCAGCTTGACCTCAAACACTTCCAGGGATGGGACATATGCAGTTTCTCTGGGCAACCTGTTCCAGTGTCTCACCACCTTCACAGTAAAAAAATGTCTTCCTTATCTCCAATCTAAGTTTTCTCTCTTTCAATTTAAAACCATTCCCTTTTGTACTGGTCTCAATATAAAGTCTCTCTTCATCTTTCTTTCAAGATCTCTTTAATATTAAAAGATCACAATAATGTCTCCACAGAGCCCTCTTTTCTTCGGACTAAACAATTCCAGCTTTCTCAGACTTTCCTCATAGGAGAGGTACTCCAGCCCAAACATTTTCCTTGCCCTCCTCTGTACCCACTCTAAGAGGTTCATGTCTTTCTTGTACTGGGGATTGCCTTTTGAAATCTTTGTCTATTCATTCGTTCATGATGTCCACTACTGATATGCAATTTCACCCTAAAACAGATATGCCATGATACATACCAGACATAATACCATGATGCATAAACAGGCATGCTGTGATTAAGACATTTTCTTGAGGACTTCAGAGAGTCACTGGAATGTAGGCATGAAGAATGAAGGCTGATGTGACTAAAGGAAAACTTTCATATTCATTCTTGCATTAAAGATTGTCATGCAGTATGACAGACAGCATATAAAAGCAATGTAAGCAATGTGTTCTCCTTTACAGTCTCTCACACTAGCCTAAAATATATGATTTCCTCCATGGTGCCTTCTCAAAGGCATTAGGCAATCTGGATGTAATTCATTTGACTTGTATTTTGCAGGGTCATATTCCCCCGTTACTGCTTTGCCATAAAGGGACTGCATAAAGAGCATCCCAGAACACAGGCAGACTTCAGAAGGAAATTTTTTTCAAAGCAGTAAGCTGGCTGCTTAATATGGCCTATTTTGTGGATCACAGTCAAAAGGTACAAACATTCTGAGCGTCTAGTCTCAGTTAAGTGGGGAGTCGGACTTGTTTCATGGTCAAATACTTAGACTCCCTGGAACAATTTGTTTGATTCCTGGAAGAGCTGACTTGGATGCTGAGATTTCCAAGGTTCCACTGGATACTGTGGAACTCACTGTGGGAGCGGCTGCAGCCTGCTAGCCAAGGAAATTAAAACCTAAAGTCCTCTTACTTGTGGTAAACTTTACACACTGTGGCAGGTTTCACATGACTCAAATGAGTCATGACCTATGGCCAAAGTAGTACTTGTCAGTGGTACAAAATATGTCATTGTGGTTATTTGGCTGCTTCTGTCACTCCATCTGTAGCTGTAGGTAAAGGCTCATGGTGATTAGTTTAAAAATACGCCTTAAGATGGCCTGGGATAAAAAAAAGTGATGCAACATTCAAAAGCATCAGTACAAAGTGTCCCATAAACTTCACATGGGTTTTAACTCGGGCCCTGCAGGAACATACTTTACTAAGTGGACAGGAAAAGTCAGCAGTCAGGAGGTGACTATCATCTATACATAAGCCTCACATCTGACTGCTAGGAGTAAGAATTCCAGCTGGGAATGTTCAAGCCACTGTCTGTGTTGAAGTTATGTCATCAATAATGTAACTCTTGGCTGGAGTAATTTCAAATAATAAAAGTTTCTGTAGTTTGTAAAACTGGGTTTTGGAGATATAGAAGGCAGTCCAATGTCTCAGCGTTGCACTCTAAACATCATCTTTCACTCTAAAACAGTGTTAAGGGCCAAATTTTCTGTGTGGCTTCAACCCAGACTCTAACATTGCAGTTGTAAGTTCAGCACAGGGTGAGTAGCTGTCTAAATACACTGGTCTTGAGTAGTGTACAGTTTAATTCACACACAACCCTGCAAGGAATGGCAATGGACCAGCACAGAGTGAATGATCATAAATAAGCCAGGACATTTCATTTGTTTCTTTTTTTATAAATGTCAGGAGGGTTATTGGGGGATTTTATTAGAAAGGCAGCTGGAAGAATAAATGCATCAGGTGAAATTAAAAAGAGCAGAATGAGGCTTCATAATGCCTCATAATTCATAGTAACGTTTAAATGAAGCAGAGAAGCAACATGTGATAATTCTCAGAGTCACTTGTGGGAAAAATCAAGAGCCAAAGAAAGCATAAAAGTGTGGTCTTCCTGCCCTGTAGGAGCAGCAGCATCCTAAAACTGCCACTTCCTTCAGGTTATTGAGCTCAGCTTCCAGTGCAGATGCAGTATATGCAATTTTCTGAAGCTTTAACTTTCTGAAGTTACAAGCAAATGTAGCACACTGACTCATAATCTATTGCACGATGACTTTGGAGAGGTAAGACTCATTGTATTAATCAGATGGGATGTAGTCCTCCTAATTCAAGTTATGGCTGTAAAGGAAACAGTGCTAGGGCATGGGCACAAACGAGGGAATCCAGAAATCCCTCCTTGTTGTTTGTTGGCATGACTCTGGCACATTTTCAGACAGTTAGTGGTCTTTCAGCCTTGTTTATGGCACTGGCATGGACCTGAAACCTTTCCAGTAGCTGAGTTGGTATTTCAGTTGGGAGAGGAAAAGGAGAGTCTTTAATGGCATGGGCATGGTACCTTGTGCTCTGGCCTGGAGCTGGAGAACAAGGTCTTGCTCAGCTCACTTTATGATCTTGGGTCTTAGATGCTTAGAGAGCACAGAGGTTCTGGCTCTCTCTAGAAGCACTCAAAGCATCCACAACTTATAAATGTGGGGAATGTGCAGTATTATGCTTGGAATTCAGCATTTGACTGAGCACCCATTTGGATAAGTCCACACCTTGGTTTTCTTGAGCTGAGGAGCACCACAGGGTGCCTGCAATTCCTTCCACCTTGCTAAAAACACGTCATGTTTCCAGCAGAAACCCACGCATGGTGATCAGATAACATCAATGTACTCTTAATAGAAGTGATAATATTTAATGACTTATTAAGTATTCCTAGCATAGAAGAAAATGTTCAACAAAATAATAAGTCTCTTCTTTGAATTAATTATTACAATAAAGTTGGAGATTTTCTTAACTCAGCGCAAATTACTTGAACAAACTGTATCATGCAGACTAACATTTTAATTGATTAAGTAATTCAAGGCAGAGAACCATGGTGCCATTGTTTCTGAAGCCTTCAAATTTATTCTAACATATTTTTTACTCTGCTTTTGACTGTTCAAAAAATTTATCATAAGATTAAAGAATTTCTGGTTTTAATATAGGAGGCACATATGCAGACAACAGTCCTTTTTTAAAAAAATAATCTCTATGTTCTACCACCCACCATAAACTTGTCTTGGCAAAAAACACACCTCTGAGCTTGCTCAGCTTTAATCTCATTTGTAGCCATTGCCGTCACTTTCAATGGGTTTGCAGCCCTCATTTATTAGGAGCAGCAACTGAAATCATCTGGCTTAGACACCTTTCCTAGCAACAACAGTCCTCTTGATCAAACCATTAAATGGTGAAGTTCCTCCCCATATGGAAACTATATAGCACCCACCTATACAGGAGGCTTTCAATGACTTTACTAGAATCTGAGGAATGGTGTTGATCCTTATTTGTAAGGCAGTAAGTAAGATATTTCAAATCTTACAGGAAAATATTTCCACAAAGCCATCCTGTGATCCAGTTCTTCCAGTGATATGCTTTAATTCACTCATGGGAATCACACCTTGTGGAATGCTAAAGCCAAGGAAAGGTCTTATGCCACTTCTTTGGTATGAAGCAGCCATGGGAGCTTGAAAGAGGCAGAGACAGTGTTGAAGATCTCCGTTAGCATCTTGGTGCTTCATAAGTCATTGTCCCACTCCTTAACTGCTGTCCCTACACCTGCTGGAAAAGAGAAGTGTTTATCATTTCAAGACATGACAGTGGCAGCAGTGGCAGGTAGGTATGCAGTATCCAGCATGCCAACAGCTCTCTGAAAAAAAGAAAGCAGAATAGGAGGCTGTTTAGTTAATACAGTTGAGGCACTGATGAGTGCAAAACAAATCAGAGAGAGGAAATGAAGTCTGTGCGACAGATATTTGTCACGCTACTTAATATAGTACTAGATGCTTCAGTGATAAAGAGAAATTGATTTTAACTCATATATCCAAAGAAGTGTTGTGCATTTGTGCCATTTGGGGAGTGCTGAACTGCCAACCTTGCCCAGACTCCCAGGCTGACCTTGAGACTGCTTTGGGATAGCAAGGGATAGGCACAAAATAATTCAAGATGCTCTTTCTTAAGCCCACAGAAAAAGCTCTTGATTCACTTCTGTATCATCATTAGATCCTAAGACCACAATCAGGAGAAGACATTTCCTGTATTCAGATAAAAAATGGAAGGCAGTTGTAAGCAGGACAGTAATCAGAAATTTCTAACCTATTCTACATTTGGGTGAGATTAAAAGGGAATGTGCTGAGATGTGTTTTTATTGCCTCCTTAGGAAAAATAGCCTCTCATATACTAAAAGCTATTCATTGTCTGCAGATTGGCTAAAAGTTATGTCAGTTACAGTAATAATACCTTTGATGTTCAAGCAGTTGTAACCAGGTTCCTAAATTAGCAGGCTGTTGTAAAAAAAGAGTTCTCACTTTTCTGGGTCTTCTCATTTGAATCTAACTACAGAGAGGTTAAAGCTATGGAATAACAGTCTGAGCTGTTGAGCTGGCATGAAAAATGTCTTTACAGGTAATTTTAGGAGAAAACCCCAAAACTCAAGCTCTGCCTTGCAGTCCTCTGCTGTGAGACACAAACCCTACAATGGTTCAACTGCACAAGCTGTATCACATGGGAGAGAAAGAAGAAACCTTGTCAGCTATTATTGATTATTAATTTATTTTCATATTTTATTGTAGCCTTCCTGTTCTGTGACAGATAAGCTGTGTCAAGGAATTTATAGGTCTTTTGAACTTTCAGGCTAAAGTGACAGTGGCTATTAAATAGTGAGCTGTTATAAAAGAAGCTGAGGCCCCATAAAAGAAGTAAAATGGGATGAAAGGTGTCTCCAGAGATCTTCATCTCATCTCCCACAGACTTATACTAGTGCACTGATTTCTGATTAATAGCTCATTAGTGGGTGGGGTAAATTTCTGAGAGGAAAGAAAAATGTGTATTAAAGTGTCATGACTTGCCAAGAACAGCAGACATAATCTTCTTCTAAGGATGGTAAACAAACATTTTGTGATGAATCAGTATGGTCATTAAACTTTGACCTTAACTATTCATAATTATGAGAGGTGAAATCTGAGCAATCTTAAGCTTTCTGTTAAAAATTATCAGTCTTCCAAGAACATTCTGTTCCAGGTTAAATAAATCACCTTTTTTTCCTTTGCTCTTGCAAGTCTTGGGGAAAAATATTAAAGTTGGCTTTCATGTTGCAGGTGCCTTTTATGTAACTAGATATTTAAATTAACACTATTTAAGGATATTCAGCACATTACATTCCATCAGCTGTGTGTGTCCAAAGGAGATATTGGCAGAATGAGTTTTTAGAGAAAAAAAATGTGATGTTCTATTTCATTTTTTAAAGAGAGTGATATAAAGGGTCTGGTAGAGTTGGGGTTTTTGTTTGGGGTTTTTTTCATGTTAAAATAAAAAACTGGATATTTGTAGCATTTCTCTATTTTGTGTGTATTCCAGGAAAAAAAAAAAAAAAAAAACAAAAACAAAAAAAAAAAAAAAAAAAAAACACCAATAACATGTAACTGCTTTAGCTCAATTAAAATTCATTAATAGTTTCAGTTCAAATGAACCTGCATCTTTGAAAAATCAATCACTTGTCCCTAAATCTTTCTTCTTGTAATCAAATCTATCAGATTAAAAATACAGTGTTCATCTCTCCTGTGCATTCACTTCTTAAAGACGGGTGGTGTGTAATTAAGTTTATACAATTATAGCCTAAGAAAGGGAGGGAAAATCAAAGTCCTACTCTAAATCAGGCATCATAATACTCTGCCTATTATATGAATTCTACAGGAGATATGTAATCTAATTCTACTTTATATGATCCACTGGATTGTAAAAATCTGGCAGAATTCCCAAAGAAGTATTAGTCAAAACCATAATACTCAAGGAGAAGTATGTGGGAGATGTGGAGAATGATTGTATGCACTGGCCAACTCCTGAGGCCATGTTTTAGACCTCTTTACAACCAGCCATTTCCACAAACAATGGAAGTGTCCACAAGGACTATTGTGCTCACCTGAACAGAGGTTTTTGGATTCCCAGGCCCTCCAGGGATACAGCAGTCTTCTTTGCCCCATTTCATCCCTCTCTCACTTATCACATACACCTGACAACTGTTGCTCATGCAAATTAGAAACCAGTCATATTTTCTGCTTTCAATAAACATTTTCATGATGAGCATTTATAAGTATTTTGATGCAATTTCTCTTCTCTTAATTTGCTCAGTCCTCCCTTACACCTATGCATATTTTAAATAACCAGAGTTTTCCCAAATACCTTAATGAACCACCTCCTTCTGCTTCTTCTGAACCTTTCTTTGTGTGGCTTCATTTGATGGCCCTGTTCTTGCACAGACGAGAGAGCAGAGGTAGATTAAATGCCACCCTACGTGACTTCCCTAAGCTTGTTCAACAGATCAGCAGCAGTTCTGGAGAATAGGGGCTCTCCTTTTGCAAAACACTTTCCAGTTTCTGCAGAAAAGTCTCTTACCTTTTTCTGACTCATTTTTTTCGAAGTTAGAGGAATCTTCCTTCCTGTTCCCCATTCAGAAACATTAATTCACCCAAAGATGGTCTCCCATCAATTAATGGCCATCAAGCTCTCTTGCTTGAACATGTTACCGCAGGAGAACAAATTGCCCACATCATCTTTGCCAGAGTCAGAGGCCTGAATTCAGCAACTTGTTAAAGCAATAATTGCAGCAATTCCCAGGGTGGGTCTTGCTTTGCATCCTCCTTTATGTTTTTTCAGTCACTCAGGAGTAGGATCTGCCCTGGTTAGCATCAACACAAGGCCCATCAGACCTCTTGCCTTTCATCTTGTATTTAATACAATGAGGGCCAGCATTGACTTCCCATAGCAATTTCTATCCAAACCTCTGATATTTTAGCCCTGCTGTTCACATCCCTGTGTGTTCATGTTTAAATGAAACCACTCTACATCTTCC
This sequence comes from Vidua macroura, assembly GCF_024509145.1. Taxonomy (NCBI): domain Eukaryota; kingdom Metazoa; phylum Chordata; class Aves; order Passeriformes; family Viduidae; genus Vidua; species Vidua macroura. The sequence goes on along the minus strand of NC_071573.1, from coordinate 101,197,185 downwards.
TTGATGGTGTCCTAGCTCAGTGTTGCTCACATCATTGTGCCATATGTGCAGTATGGATGTGTTGTTCCTAGTGTAGCAGTTAAACCCCATATGTTTCAGCCTGTGGGAAAGAAAATATTATATACAGTCAACAGGCTATCTTTCATGGAAGCTTTTCTTCAATGCATTAAAATGGATTTCCCAGTAATATTCAATATTTACCATTCTAGACTTATTCAAGTAAATTCTGCAACCATGTTTGAAATTTATTTATTTATTTGTTTGTTTGTTTGTTTGTTTGTTTGTTTCCTAAAAGTCAGGGGCAGAATATGCCATCATGGTATGATATCCACATAGCAACCAGTGCACAAGAGGAAAGGAGGAGAATATAGTGTCTACAGACAGCATATATCATCTGTTTTTTAAAGTGTTACTGTGCATGCCCTCCTTCTGAAGGATACTCTGATATTGTATTTTGTGGCATTTAGTGCACTCAGGCAGTAGATTATGTAAATTAATTCTGCAGTTCTTTACTGCTGGAATAAAGTTATTCTGGAATAATAGTCTATTATTCCAGAATCAAGCACTACATAATGCAGACATAGACTAGCACTCTTCTTATGAAAATAATATCAATAATGAGAGTACACTACATTAGGAAACTTGTTGACATACACAATAAGTTGACTGTTCTCTGTTCAGGCCACTTCATGATGAATTACCTTTTTGAGAGGTGATCTGCTTAAATAACAGTTTAGGAATTGCAGAAATCCAGTTTTTTTCTAGGGTGAGACCTTGACTGCAGAGAGATTTTACAATAAAGTTGTCATTCCACTGTGTCTAGAATAACTAGCATTTCCTATGTACCCTGGGAGGACCCATGCTAATATAAATTATTTAAATAATACAGAAAAGAATATTTGAGAATTTAAACCATGACATCATTGTTCTCAGTAGAACCATGTCACGTCTGTTTTACAAAAGTGTTCTTGATTTACAGATTTTAGAGGGTACCATTGAATATTATTATTAAAATTTCTATAGTCAGGTGCTTTTTTAAGGTGCCTGCTAGCTGCTCCAAGATACCAATGTCTGTTGTAATCTTTGGAACAACCAAGTTTCTCTCTTCTCCTTTGATGTGGTCCTCTTTGCTATTTTCCTAGCATACATCAAATATTTAAACTCAGTCTAAGTCATCAAAAACATTCAAACAAAGCCAAAAAGAGAAACAATTATCTCAAGCTCGTATCTTGTAAACACTGGTATAACACAATCTTAATGGAAATCACCACTTCTTTTAGCACGTCAGTTTTGATCATTAATAACTCATGGACGATGGAATAATAAAATCCGTACCAAGTCAAATTTAGCAGCCAAGCTATTCAACAGCCAGAGATGATGAACATATATTCAGACTCCAAACTGGTCAAATTCACAAGACAAGCCTATTGGCTTTTTAGCTAGAAAACAGGTCCTGGCACAATTTAGTTTGCATCTCTGAAATGCTCTTTAATTTACCTCTGAGTCACCTGGAAATTCTGATACACAGTGATAAGAAGTGAATACAGAGATAATGTGCAGGTATCTGTGTAAATTCACCCATCCTTCCCAGGAAGAGGAGGAAAGGAACAAGATAACAGCACAGTCCTGGGGAGAGAAACACTGAAGGGACAGCAATAAGGAGCACTTGCACAGAATGACATTAGAGCAACCTCCATTACTTATTCAGCTTCTTATAGTTCAAAAGGCATGTGTGGCTCTCAACATCTCTTTAGGCACATGAGGCAATATTTGTTCCAAGCACTTTGTTCATTTCTTCCTTTGAGAGGAAGAATGGCTGCTGAAAATAGCTGAATAGAAAGTTAGGTAACCCCTCCTGACTCCTAGGTCTTCCACCAGAAATTGTAGCAAGAGAAAGGCTGAACTTCAAAATGTAGTTTTGTTTGGCTCAATCTGATGAACTGATGCATAGTTGGGGACGTGGTTGGTTTTTACTTTTCCAGTCACTGAAAACACAGTGCCATATTTGCCATGTTTTGTTTTATTTTTACTATTGATCAAAAAAATCAGCTAATGATACATTAGCACATTCTGGAGTTCTTTGGTACTTAGCAAGTGCAGACCTAGTGAATCATCACAGCAAAAACACTATACTGTCAAAGCAGGTCTAGTTGGGCTGGTCAGTTCTGAGATCACTGTTCTGCAGTTAATGAAGGGCCTGGATCTCTTTGGAGGACAAGGCCAAATGGAGACCATGTGATCCTGTCTTGGCAGGGTCTCTGGCCCAGATTCTGAAATCTGCTTGTACATTAGATAATTCTCCAATGCCAAAGAAGGGATTTAAACCTTCAGCTTGAAATATGCATATTTATCTGTTACTTCTACCAAACTCCTTGATTCCCAAATTCTTTTCAATCTGGTCCCTCAGGTAGAAGACCTTATGCTAACAGGATCAGTGAGTGGGGGAGCAAGTGAGAACATACTCGCATGCATACACACAGCCTTCGAAAGGCACATTAACAGAAGACAGCATTTCAAGCTGTATGATAATACAGTACATTAAAATGCTCTCCTAATACATTATTTGATGTGTGACTGAGTAGAAACAGCATATGCAAATTGATTCTAAGCATGCAATGTAATTCCCATGTATATGAGCTGTGCAAATGGGAATTCAAGTTTGTTATGAGCACTGACTGAGACATGATCTTTGGTTGTTTCATTTTCTCTAACTCTGAGTCATCAGTCTCACAGTCTGATAATGAATTTGAATGTGAGTCTATATAATACCTTCTCGTTCTCCATCACATACCCTCTTGTCATCATGTCATTTCCAGAGAAATACAGTTGGAATCACATCCTGCAGTGATGAGGTGAAAGATTGCTTTTTCTGGAGGAGTAGTAAATATTTGTCACCTTAATAACTTAAAAATTGATGGTTTTGAGAACTGTCCACATTACGATCTCATTGAGTTTGAGAGCATTGTGTCATTTTCCTAGTTTTTATCTTCATGGCAACTGAGAACATGTCCATAAGGCTCTGAGAAGACAGCACTACTTGAGCAAGTGGGGACATTTGGTGGTACGCAGCCATAAAAAGCAAATACAAGATGAGTCATCAATTTGCAGGGCAATGGTGTTCTTTGATGCAATTTTCAGCATGATCTTAAAAAATTATGGTGGCTTAAAGGCATGTCTTTCCCCAACCCTCTCATTTCTCTTTTTTTTTTTTTTTCCCTCACACATTCTTTCAAGTAGCTTTATGAAGTTATGAGTATAGAGACAATATCTAGCCTGGAGTCACCTGTGGGGGATTTGTGGCATGTCTGTTTCTAGAGAAACAGGCTGACAGATCTACAGACAGACTGCCTTTTCCCTGGAATAATCCTGAATCTTCTTTAAAGAGGAAAGGGTTCTCAAGTAACAAATCCAGGATGTTTTTCCAAGTCATTAGAGTTCTAGGTTAGAGAAGCCATGGGAGGATAATAAAAACTGTATGGACTGAAGCAGATGACTGAGTGTCAGCTCTCTTTCTGCCTATATGCAGCACAAGAATTTTTTCTTGAGAGCAGCCTAACCCACAACTAATCCCACATGCCCTAATCAGCACAGTTTACAACATTTCTCATGAGATGTGGTGCTTGCAAAACAAGGAAAGCTGGCAACCTCAATGGGAGAGCTGCTAGCACCAGAGCATGCTGTGCAGAGCCAGAGGCACAGCTTCCCATGGACAGTCACAGGCATAAACCACTCCTGCCTGCCAACCACCAGTGCACCTCTGGCAGCTGCCTGTACACAGCAGAGAAAACAATTTCCTCCATCCCATCTGCCCTTGACACATGACACTGAACACTGTGTGAATACAGAGCAGCCCTGAGCTGATAGATGGAGAGGTATTCCATGCAGGGTATTCTGACATCTTCTCTGGAGTTCAGGATCCTCAGTTCACTGCGGGTTCAGGAGCTGCCAGGCTTATCCATGGTCTCTTATGACCCCATCCAATTTCATACCACAATCTTAGCAGCTAGGCAGTGAACAGTCCAGCCTTCAGCCTCCCTCAGACAGAGGTCAAGCTGGTTTTGCCTGCTCCTCAAATCATCACTGTACCAGTTAAGGACACTCCATTCCTCCTGAAGGAGCTTTGCTACATGACACTGCAGTTTAGTATTGCAACACTTACCCAGGTTAAAGGAAAGCCTGACTATGGTACCTACTCATGAATGATTTGTGTACTGCACTATGGATGGATACCTTAGGCACAAAGACCTCTTACCTCTTCTTTCTTCTGTCTTAATCGCTAGCACATATGATGGTGTACCTCTTACTCTTATTTGCTCATCCTCATGGCTTTTGCATTTTTTCAGTGCAGGCTGGGGCAGGATGTACAATGGGAATGATTCTTTGAGGAAGGGACAGGATGGACAAGATAGAAAGATGGATGAAGAATGAATAAGATCAGGGAAAGGCCAAAGCAAAAAAAGCAAGGACTGGAAAAGAGAAGGAAGATTCCTGAGAAGAATACTTTTGTTTGGGAGTTGGACACATGTTTCAGATCACTTGAAGGCTGAAGAGCAAAAAGCGATAATCACAGGAAGAGAGGAATGTGGAGAACTACCACAGGACAAAAATTTAATAAGCAGAATCCAGAGAGAAGGTATAAGAACAGAAGGCAAGAGGATAACAGAGCAGTAGCAAACCCTTCTTTCAAGAACTTTCTAACTGATCTGCTACTCCTCTAGTTTTGCTAACAAATGGAGACGCTGACAGAAGTGTGTGTCTGCATCGCCCTCTAGTGCCAGGTGCCCTTGGACAAGTGCGGCAGCTGGGAGCCCTCTGGCCTCACCGAGAGCAGGTCTGAAGAGCTCAAGCTTCTTGAAAACTTGCATAAAGACATCAAGAGCAGGAAACTGGGAGAGTTTTCTCATCTGTTATTAAAAATAAACGCAGTAAATTGCATATAAAAGTCTAAAGTAAAAGATAATTGAGCTCAAAGAGCCATGCACATGACCACAACTAAGAAATGTCAACAAGTAATTGTACTTCAGTGTTGCTGACCTTGCTTGACTTTGTACTTGCTAATATTCATATTCATTTAGCATTAGTTGCTTAGATATTGAACAAGATGTATATGAGAGCTGAACTCAAATAACAAGAAAAAAAACTTTCCCACTTTGTTTATTCATTGATTTATATTGGATGTGCAACTTGATTCTTCTGGGCTTAAAGGCCAAATGAAGAAATAGGAGCATGGATACTGGTCAGTGAATGGAAGAAATTTATAGACTGTTTAAAATCCTTTTGATCTTCATTTGTCCATGCTTTATTGATTTATTTTTTATTATTTAATTTTTCTCGTATGAACTTGGTGCTGACTGGCAGAACACTGTGCATTCATGTAAACTAATGTTTGTGCATTTCAGATAGTGATATGTAAACTTTAAGGAAGGTTCTCTCTATATGGGATTTATTTCAACAGGTGGAAATTCCTGCTATGAAACCTGTTGCTGAGGTGTAGGTTTAGTCTAATTTTGCCAAACCTCTGCTAAATCACATTAATTCTCAAAATGCCTTTAAAACTTGTAGCACAACCTATTCCAAAAAGCTGCCTTCTCTCACCCAGCTGTCTTACTCTGATTGCTTAATCCATTGCAGAGTTTCTCCACTTTTGCCCTCAACCAGCTTAAAGTCAGACCTGAAAGTCCTTGGCCTCTGAAGGAAGTGGTAGAATAATTTCTGCTCTTTGCAATCAAGAAGTGATTCAAAAATGTGTATCAGCTTGCAGTTTTGACCTACTACATTGGAGGGACTCATCTGAAAACAAGAATTGTATGTGACCACTCTGCAGGACCAGAGCTGAGACCCACTGGAGGCAAAGACCCAATTCTAGAGCACAGACTATGGTAGAAATGGGCCTTTGTTCATGCCCTTGACTCCTGCACTCAAAAGAGGAATGAAAAGACATTAGTTGCTCATGGCCCAAAGACCCTTCAAACCTCCCTGGCTGGCCACACATTTCAGTGTTTGTTAATCATCATTAGTGCAGAGCAAACCATGGGATTGGCAGCTGAATGCATGACATCTGTGGGTCATTTCTAGTGCCCAGGACTCTCAGTTCCTGCTGATAAGTTGCAGATTAACTAGATACTATTAATTTCTGATTCCTCCAAGCTCCCCTGAGATACTGACATTCTTTGTAGTTCTGAAACCATAATGCAAGCTGAAATAAAACCATTCCTAAAGCCACAATCCTTTCCTCCTTTTAACATCACAAAACAGATTAGTTGAGGTGGGAAGACACCTATAAAAATAATAAATTAGTGCTCCTTTTGCATAAGAATATCCATGTTTTTTACAAATATTAGGGTGTCATCCAAGCCTGTTACACTATGAAAAAAAAAAAAAACCAAGAAAAATATTTACAGAGATCTGCCTCTTAAATCAAAAGATAGACAGGACTTAACAGTCAGAATGGATGATGAACTCTCTGAAAAATGTGTATGGTCCCAGTATGTGTTTTATAAAACTATGTTTTACACTTTATAGAGCTTGAACTGGCTGTGCACACTTTATTAAGTGTGTGGAAACAGCTGTTCACAATTAAGTTCTTTATTCTTCAAGTACCTACTACTGGGCACTGAATTGACTGCCATATGTTAATCCAAGTCACTGATCTATATCTCCATATAGACATACTCCACAGTATCCTTAAACTGTTTCTCTTTACAATAATGTTAGTTTTCCTGCATAGTAAAATGGAAACTCAGAGCCTAATTCTCTTCTCATTCACACCAACATGAATCAAGGTCATAGAGCTATGCTGATGAAAGCAGATGTAAAATAGAATGATGGTCAAATCCCTACAGCCCATTTTAGTTTTTGCAAGTTACATGTCTAAAAATTAAAACAAACACCTGCCAAGCTACCCATAAAAGAGGTCAATCTTTCAGAAAGCAGCAGAACTTCTTTTTGTGACAGATATCCTTTCCCTGGGAAGGAGGAATTGTGTGTCACAACCATGACACATAAACCATGGGAACAGGAAGAAACAGGCTGGTCACAAAGCTGCTTTCCTTAACTCCACATACACCTTTTCCCTTGGCATTATTAAAATATGCAGGAATGGAATATTCTGTTACTTCTGCAGAACAAGATACGCAAAGGAAATGGTCTGGCAAACTTGTTTCCAAATGTAAAGGGCTTTCTTAGTTCCCAGTAGCCTTGCCAACGAAATTAAAGCTCTTCAAATAACACTCAAGTTAGTCTTTCCTTAGGATGCATTTAAATGTTCCTAAGTCTACTAAGGTACTTCCTTTCCTTAGAATTCTTTGTGTCCAAATGTCAAGTAATTACTAAGGATGAATGTGTTCCAACAGATGCTTAAACAAAACTCAGGAAAGTAACTCCTCATGTGTTGGGAGCCTCAGACATTTGAGGTTGTCTGATAGAGCAAGATATTTGAATAGGTGTTCAGTTTGAACAAACACCCAGTTCTATTGAAGGCAAAATCAGAGAGAAAACCTGAACCCACTATTTAGAGAGGATAGGTGAGCTAACACCCACATTAGTAAGTGAAAGTTCAGTCCCATGTCTGCATGTTAACTGTGTCCAGCCCAAGACAGCAGTCACACAGAACAGCAGAAAAGCAGGTTTTGTGACATACCTTTCTTTCTGGGACATGAAATAAGCCCTGCACACAGCTCCTTTGGGACTTAATCTCACCAGGACAGGATAAACACAGCAAACATTGCTCAAAGGAGAGCCAGTCCCCAGTCAGTATTCACTATGAGATGTGTGAGTTGTAATGTCATGTGACACATCACAAAAAGTCATGAGTCAAGATCATTTGGGATTTCCCATTGCAGCCTGAATGTCACACTGTAAGAACGAAAGTGCTTGAAATAATACTGAGCCTGGTTAGTAGAAATCTAGCTTAGGCAAGATGTGCAATGGCCATATGGTTACTATAATATTTCACAGTAACATAGACTTGAATATGTGATAATAGTTTCATAGGCAATGGTTTAATACTAGCCATGTGTTAGCTGTATAGATACAGCTGCTAGGAGGAAAGTCTGGGCACAGTCAAAGGGATTGAGTCAGTCAGTGTTTGCCAAACTCAGAGGATTTAGCCACAGTAATAACTAGACTTTACCTTGTGTTTTTCATATTAATTTCCCTGATGAAACTATGGTTTATAATGGTCAGAGTAATATTTCTTTGTTTGCTCCAACAGGCTGAAGTCATGTGAAAACTGGTGTTTCTTTGAAAGCTGAGAGGAAATCGAAGATTAGCTTCAAGGTTCTTGGGAAAGCAACACAAATCTTCATTAGGGCAGTAATAAGCATTAATGCACTGTAACTAAAATGGTCTGTTACCTCTTCTTGTTAGAAACTGGATGATAGATGGAGACCATTTCCTCTTTCTGATTACTATTGCAGTTCTAATGACTTTGGTGAATACATGCATGATTGAACCAATCACAGAAAAAAACAGGAGCATAAGACAGTGATTTGGTCATGTCGCTATCTTTCTTCCTCTAGAGACAAAGCTATTTAATGTTAATGATTAAGGACATGGATGGTGCAAAATAACAAATAAGTTCGTGTCTTCCTTTGAAATTTGGAAGGAAGGTTTCTGTTGTTTTCTCTCTAACATTACAGTACCTGTTCTAAATGATGGACTTTAAAGAAGTAACTTTCCATGGTTTTCCTCTTACTATTTCCTATTTTCTACCATCCTCATGATTCTACCACAGAACAGATTTCTAGGTGCCTCTAAAGAGGATATCAGTTTCTGTCCCAGACTTGGTACCATGCTCCACCAGTGTGTACTGCTTTTTAGTGCTTAAGAAAATGATGGTGTTTTGACACAGGACAGTGGTCTTCAAATAATTGTTCCTTTACTATAAGTTTTAATAATAATCAGAAGAGTTATAAATTTGTATATAATAACTTACACATATTATCAAGCCAAAAACCTCCCTTAGGACTATATAAAATCACTTAAATTGAAAAGTGTTCCCCATATGTTGCAATTATCCCATTGCTGAGTCATCGAAAAATAAGGAAATCAGAAATTCTCCTGGAAAACGATCCAGACTTGAAGACATAAATTGTATTGTAAAGACACAAAACAATACCCCCACTACCCACACCCTATAATAATAATATAAAGTAATAACCAAATATCATTATTATACAGGATTTTTAATGTTTATGATGCTTCTTTAAACCATTTCAAAGATTCAAATTTTTTAAAATATTTTTGTTCTTCAGTACAATAGTGATATTTAATACTGTAGACATTTTAATACTTTAAATTTTTAATATTTAAAGTATTTATAATATTTTAATACTTTAAATTTTTCTGCCTTTAGATTTTAGAGGCAGAAAACAAAAACAGAAACATATCTTGATTCATTTGTGGGCTTTTTCCTAAATGTTTTCTAAATTATCTTCCAAAATATGTGATGAAAATCATGTACCTAAGGTTTCATCAGAACATTTTACTGAGATTCTTATGTGAACAGCAGAAAAACCCGTGCATCTTAGCACATAAGCAAAATAACATAACCCAAATATGTAACAGCTCTTTTTAGTATAATCCCTTCAGTCATTTTCAACCAACACATCACAAATAGCCATGAATTCTGGTTCAGAATCAAAGTGGATTAGAGGGAAAGTACAAATTACATTCTAATGTACAAATTAGGAAACTCCCAACTCCTGTCTTCTTTCATGCCCTATCATCCTTACTAAACTTGAGCCAGAGTGTGCCCAGGTGATGAAGAAGGCCTGTGGTATCTTATATCAAAAACAGTGGGACCAGCAGGATCAGGGCAGTGCTTGTGCCCTTGTACTTGGCACTGGTGAAGACACACTTCAGATCCAGTGTCCAGTTCTGGGCCCCTCACAAGAAGACATTGAGGGGCTGGAGAATGTCCAGGGAAGGCTGGTGAAGTCTGGAGCACAAGCCCAATGAGGAGCGGCTGAGGGAGCTGGGACTGTTTAGCCTGGAGAAACCAAGGTTCAGGGGAGAGCTTATCACTCTCTATAACTGCCTGGAAGGAGGCTGTAGGCAGGTGAGGATCAGGTTTTTCTCCCAAGGAATAGAGAAAACAAGAGGAGATAGAGGACAGCACAAGAGCAGATTATCTCAAATTGCACCAGGAGTGGTTTATATTAGATATTAGCAAAAAATTCTTCACTGAAAGGTCTGTCAAGCATTGGAACAGTTTGCCCAGGGAGTGGTGGAACCACCAGCCCTGAAGACATGAAGATGTGGCACTTGGGGACGTGGTTTAGTGGTGGGCTTGGCAGTGTTAGGTTGACTGTTGGAGTTGATCTTAGAGGCCTTTTCCCAGCCTAAATGATTATACTGTGCTCTTTTTTTCTGTTTTGCTTATATATAGTAACATTCCCATGCGCTTGTAGACTTTGATAACAACCCAGTATGTTCCCTTACTTTCTAATGATCAGTCCCATAGCAGAGTTGCCAGGGGTAGAAATAACAAGAGTGGAAAAAAACCCCTACCCAAGAAGACATCAGGATTTGCCACATCCCCAGTAATCTCTGTATGCCTAACTGCATTTAGTTATTATGTCCTGGCAGTGGCCTTTTAGGCCAGGTATCAGAGCTCTGGGCTTGCCCTTGAGGAACCCTGCTGAAGCCATAATGAAGAAAGCTGGTAACTTCCCATATCTGTATGCAAATACAGTTTAGGGTACTTTAAAAAAAAAAAAAAAAAAGCCCTGGCCAAAGAAGGAAAACATCAGCTGCCTTTACACCTTGATTATTTGTCTCAGAAAGGATATTAAATATTGATAGATTTTTACTAATAAATATATCTTGGTGTATTTTATGTCCCAACATCTCAGACAGAATGTTTAATGGAAAAATCCCTCTGTAGGTAAGTACCAGTTCAGTCATGGAAAATTACATCTCTACAAACATCCACTGTTGTGGAGTTAGTTCTTGAAGTGATCAAGGAAAGTGTGACCCAAGTGGGACTAATTTGGCCCTTCACATATGGTATATAAAGCTATGCATAGGAGACCACTAATCTGGGGAAGAGGCCAGCCTAGCATTAATTGTGTCTCTAGGCTACACATTCTTCAGCTGATGCAAGTGAAAAAGTACAGATGTCATTTTGGCCCATGGACAGATACCACATTTTTTTTACTGATGCCACAGAAAAACTGATCATGAACAAAGTGGCTAATAAAAAAGCATATGTTATAAAAGGTCTCAAGTTTAAAAAATTCACTGTTTCACACCAAAATATCCATGCAAATAAAAAAAATGAAATCATCAAATTTAACTTTCTTACAGCAAAGTAGTTGCCATATTTTGGCTATAAATTTCTTCATAAAAATGGCACCTATTAATATGAATTTTATGTCATATTAAAGTACAAAAAGCTCATAAAGAATTATTCCACGCAATACAATTTTTCTTTGTGTTCTGTCTTTCCTTTAAACTATGCCTCCAAATAATTTGCAGAGTGAAATCATAGTATTTAATTTTATGATTTATATTATTAGTTCATATAACTCTTAGGCCATGTATCTGAGGTTCTCTGTAGACTTTGCTGGAATGGGCCATGCAGTCACTTTGTCTACTTTCAGCAGGATAAGCAGACAGAAGCCAGGCCAGCGAGAGTGCTCAAGAAAACCCTTTTTGCCCTTTATGCCTTCCCTCTCTCTTCCTTCCAGCTGCAGCCAAGAATTAGTCACGACTGCATTTCTGCAGGTTTCATAAGTTTGTCTTAAGCCCTGCTTCCAAAAAGGAGGAGAAGCCAAGCTTGGACACTGCAACCCATTTAAATTCCACCAGCACTTAATAGTAAGTGCAGACTTTAATAATTTATTAAGGGCAGAGTTGTGGAAAGAGGCAGAATCTTGAAATTCTTCTGCTGCTAGGTAGGGCACTAACCGGGACACATACTCAGTCTTTGGGACATTTTGCAAAGTGCTCTGTTGCTCTGCTGTGGCTGATTAAAGTCCTGCTGTGGCTGATTAAAGTCCTGCTGTGACTCTTGTGCACTGGCAGAGCCTCCTGGTGGCACCTGTAAACAGAGCTCTGGGACAGTCCATGCTCTGGAAATATATTCCCTTGCCATGGCTTCTGCCCTGCAAACAGGAGACAGGAGACAGGAAAAGAGATGCCACTACAATTTCATTTTCTCTTGTTTGTCTGAGAAAGTAATTGTCTATCTGCAGCCCACATTAAATGTGTCTCTGTATGGGCAGTGCAGGACATGTAATGCATAAAACATCCTTCACCATGAGACAGAGTCAAGCAAACTGCAAACTGAGACACTAATTTGGAGAATCCCATGTCTGTTCAGTCTCTCAGCTTGCTGGAACAGAAGACAAAAGCAAAATTCCCACTGTATTCAATGCCATAAGGCATCATGAACAGCCCTGAAGGGTGTTCCTCTGGCCAGCTGACCTGATGATATTTGGGAAAAGAAGATCTTTTATTTCCTAGCTCTGTGCTGCAGAGACAGCCGATGAATTATTTACTTCCTCTCCTAAGCTACCCTCCAGCTCTGCTGTGCACAGATGGAGCTTTGGCCCCAAAGGCCAGGGCAGATGAGAGCTGGCCCCTTGGCCAGGGGCCAGGCAGCAGCAGGGGTTCACACCGGGGTCAGGGGCAGTGCAGGTGGCAGCAGCACACGTGGGCACACAGCTCTCCTGATCTGACACACCACGGGGGATCAAGGCCTTTGCAGTGGAAGAATGGCAAAGTGGAGCTGGGGGAGATGTTCTATGGCAAGGGCTGAAATTTTGGGTAATCTTCAAAATTGTGACCAGAATAAAATCCAAGGGGTGTCTGAAAACTGTCTCTGCCAAGCAGAGAGTAGTGGTAATGCCACTACTGAAAAGTAGCTGCCTTACGTAAAAGAGAATGGTTTTTTAAATCCTCTGCAATCCTGAGTTATAATCACAGGTTATATAAATGTGAACACTGTGATTTAGCCAACTGTGCCTCTTTCTGTCTTGCTCCTCATTTGCCTGTCACATGGACGATTTCAGTACAAAATTTTGCAGACATGTTTGTGATTCACAAGCTATAACTTAAACATTTTTTCCTTTTTTTTTTTAAATTCACACTTCTGGGTCATACAATGATCTGAGTAAGGTTTAGCCTCCCTGGTGATGTGCAGATCCGCCTGAAGCCTTTGCCACTGTTAACAAATATTCCAGTGGTGGTACAGAGATCATCTCTCAGAAACTGCAGCTTGATTTAAATTCACTTACTGCAGCTCCTCATCTCAGCTGGTGCCCTGCTGTGTTTAATTGGCCTCTAAAAGTACATCTTCCTTGCATCTTGATTATTTTGAGTAGGAGGTGAGAGCGGAGGAGGGAAGTCAGGAGAGACCTGCAAGGAGTGGAAGAGGACAGAGGAGGGGCGATAGGCAAGCGTTGCAGCAGTGGAGAGAGTTATCATAACACGGTCCTCAGAAATGCCTTAGGGCATATCTTCACAAAGGGTGAAGAAATGTAGCTAGGAATCTGGATAATTACAGTTCTTCCTATGAGAAATGGATTTTAAAATTTGAGAATAATTTATTTAGTAAAGTTCATCAGCACTAATAAATGAAAAGGTGTCAAGGTGTGTCCTGAGAATATGAACTTCATTGTAAATGCTGACAAATTTTTAAAATGCCTCAGCATAATTTTATCCTGAGCTGGACAGAATTCATCCAAACAATTCCTAGTTGTGCACTGGCACAGTTCTGGAGTTAGCAAAGGCCAAGGCCCATGGCTGACTGGCAGTCTGGATGCAGCCATCTGTTTTAACCTGTGTCTGAGTTCAATGGGATGAACTCAGCTAAACCAGACCAGCACCTCACGCTCAGAAAAGAGACATTCATAAATGAAAATGTGCAAACAGAAAATCCTGTCTTGAATGGCTGAAAAAGAGAAGGGGATGTATACTGTGATATTTAGGACTAAAGATGTCTTTATAGATCATCAAGTTCACAGACAATTCTCAACACCACCAAATTTACAGCCATAATCTGTTTAAATCTTCTCCAGATTGACAAATAGCACAAATGTCACATCACCATTTCCTGGGTAAGTGCTGCTGCCAGGAGATTATTATGAAGATTATGCGCAGAAATTCCTGCCCCAGAGACAGCTGAGGAGATCTGACCCCCCTGCAAGTCAGTGCCTACATTCACAGCCCTCGGGGTGCTGTGCTGCTTGGCCAGCTCTCTGCACAGGGTCACCTCTCTGCTCTGCTTGGACTCTTCACCAAAACTCTCCCTGAAATCAAGGACTTGATCAACATAAGGCACAAATAATATGTCTTCCATGGGCTTCAGTGGGTTGACTCACATGATTCTTCATAGGTGTTTAGGTGATCTGCAGAGATTTGGGGGATTCTTCATTAAAAAACAGCAAAAAAAAAACCCCATATTTCTATCTACAAAGCTGTGTACTGGCACTGTATCCTCATGCTGCAGGGAAAATCACTACTGTAATTAATTTAAGAATGTGTCCTTTTTAAGCCACACTTCAATCGGGTTGTATTTTTGAATAATTATGCTCTAAAAAGGAAGTCTAATGAGACTAATGGCTATCAAATTACTACATTTTGAAAATCATTGATTTTCTCATTTACACTCATACATGGCTGCTAAAATTAATTGATTTCATTTGCATATAGAGATTGCATTTGCTTTGACTTCCAGAATGTTTCTCTCCCAAGTTTCTCATCAAACTTTCAATATTCATTTTCATAAAAAGGCAAGTGATCCTTTAACTATGCTCATTTGCATTGGAACTGAGACATTATCCCTCCTCTAAATAAGCACTATTTTAATTATCCTTTTTGTTTGAATATATTCTATCCCAGAGTGCTTAGATAGTTCAGCTGTGCTCATTACCAGGGCATCTCAATACCTTAATGAAATTACAATATAAAACTCTAACATTAAATTATTTCAAACCTTTTGTTTTCTCTCTTTTCTTAGAGAAACCCTTTTCTTTCTCTTTTCTACCACATCCGTTAAGCTAAATAATTTTTTCCACCCCTTACCAACTTTCCACTTTCTGCCTCATAACTTTCCCTTCTCTTGCCCCTTCTCACTCCCTGGTTGAATGGGAAGGCTGAGCTGTTCATGTATTTGGAAAAGATTAAGGTGCCAAATGACTCGTCTTTCCCCTACTGCAATAAGTAGCACTAAGAAAAATAGAAATTCTTTCCAAGAGGACCCATCCCTAACAGCAAAGGAATATAAAAAGAAGCCTAGATAATGATGTGTCAATTAAGTACTAGTGAAATATGTTGATGCTAACCATTTATCCAGACATATGTCTACTTGGTATCACTAGCCAGCTTCTATCAACAAGAAAGATGCTTCATGATCAGTACATTTCTCTCTATCATCTCTCCCTCATACCATGCTCTTATTCTGCTAAACTGCCTACATGGTTTATTCTCTATTTTTAAAGTATGAAACTATGTCCATCACTTCACAAGCATTTTGGCACTTTAGAAAATAATTAAAAAGCAAGTATCTTTCTTATGGCTTGGGTGCTGCTGGGCTCTTGTTCTTTAAAAAATTGTTTTGTCAAATTATGGACAGGAAGCTACCTTAAATAAGTAGAGCTAAAATTATGCACTGATTTTGTGCATTTGGGGGCATTATGGTCTCTACTCAATGAAGAAGCCTCCAAAGAAAAACCCTGGGGAGAAGAGTTGTGTGAACCAAACCGGCTGTGCCCCAAGGCTGCAGGCTGGAGGTGCCACGGGAGGCTGTGAGACCCTGGCTTTAAGGGCTCTCTCTCCCAGAGGGGATTTTGAAGAGGCTTCCTGCAGTCAGACATCAGATCAAGCTATTCTGCACAACAGGAACATTTCTTTAATGTTGGTTCCGTGACAACTTGAATTGGCTGTTTTTCTTCACCACACAGTTTTATTCAAAAATGTAATTTATCAGAGGAAGAGACAGGGATGCCCTGACAATCTTATTCTCTCCTGACTTCTGGTACTCTACTGAAAGGAGGCCTTATTGACTGGTAAACCAGTATCAACAAGAAGCAATTCAAGCCAACATCCATCCAGTCCTTTGCCTGTCTGCTAGGAAGGGTGGCACTTTTACTGGAATAATAATTGTGATGTGAATATGTTTTCCTGAGATCTCAGTGAGCCATGACATTTTGTGAGGCTTGATAACAAGTAATTTGGACTTCAGTCAGGTCATAAGCCCATTTTGGTTTTCCTGAGTAGTGATGATCTGGATGGCACTATTGAGGTTGGTGCAACTCATTGTTGGTGCAACAGCTTCAAAGGAACTACAGCGCTGCAAGGAGCACAGGTCCCAGCTTCTGGAATCCTAACACACCTCTGATGTTTAGGGTTTATGCTGTTACTGCTAGAAGTTACTCCTCCCAAGCTGTGGGTTAACAGCATGTATAAACTAGCCAGGAGTACACCTAAAATGGAAATTAGAAGGATCTTTCAAACCACTACAAGATTTCAGTTCTTAAAAATTCCATCCACCTGGAGAAACAGAGGTGGGAAATTGAAGCTGAAGTTGGTGATTTTCTGCAGTTTAAATCTTCCAGAGATTCAAAAATCCAAATGATTGAACCATTAAGAGCTATTTAATCCCATAGATTATGTGCTGCAGGCTCTGGTCAGAAAAGTAAAGTGAAAAGTAAATCAGTAGTATGAAAGCTTAAGCATGATTTAAAATGTGCTGAATCATGGAATCCTGGCCATTTTGACTGTCCAAGAGTTCATGTGACTTTTTTTATTTCAAACCTTTGTTAATATTCTCTTGGCCTTCATATTATTTTACCTTTAGCTATGTCAGACTGAATGCACTCAGTCTGATCTCACCAAAACAACTGAATAATTTTATGCTTCACTGAGAGACTAGCTGGGAATCCCTTGCTGTAGGAGTTAGCCAGGGAGTCATGGCCAAATATTAGACCACGGAAATCAAATTACTAGGAATATTTGTTTTGCTGCATCATCTCTACTAAGATGGGAACAGAACAAAAAAAAAAAAAAAAAAAAAACCAAAAAAAAAAAAAAAAACAACTGTTTCTGCAATTCCAAAGGAGAACATTTTGAAAATTCCTCTCTGTCACTATCTGCACTTATTTTTTTTAATCATCGGTACTTACAGCAATGGAATCGGATTATGTGAGATCACCTTAGCTAAACTGAACAAAAATTAATATTAGGTGGTCATCTCATTTTGATTCACAGAATAGTTCTTACAAAATCATCCATGTAAGTGATATGCCATAAAGGCAGACTGCATGGACCATAATAACACAATCAATTAGGTGTCTGACCACTGAGAGTTTCACTGGTATTTGGTTTGTGTATCATTTAGGAGTTGGGCAACTTCTTAATATTCATGAGTTTTCTGTAGTCTGCAAGAAAAATGTTTTGAGATTTATATGGAGACTGGAGAGAATATCAGTTTGAGTGGCTATTTATTACTGTACAAAAAGATGGGGAAAAGTAACTGAAACTCAGTCCTATAAATATAAATCCACAGTCCTGATTCAACCAGACACACGAACATATGTGTAACCTTAGGCTCAGAATTCTTACTACTGACATTTAGATTAAGAATTTTCCTTAAATCAGACTTTTAACTATTGGAATTTTCTTCACCATGACTCTCAGGTAAACTTACAGTGGTCTGATATGCCCTAACCCAGATTTCCACTAAATTAATTTGAATAAAGTCACTGAAGACCTATTAGCCTTTTTTATCAGAGGTTTTGGCTGTACTCTTACTCAAAATTCATATGACAACCTAGCCATAGGAATTTCTAGATGTACATTTGAAGAAGAAAAGGGAGGGAGAGGTGTTTAGCCATTTTTTCCCATTTCATTTCAAATATTCTTCCCTGAAAGCACACTGAATTAAGCTTCTCCATGAAAAGTCCATGATGATAGTTACAGTAAAGAAGTATTTCTTGTTGTTGATTACTAACCTAACACTTCCTTTATGTGATTGCTATTAGAAAGAGAGGATTGGTTTTTTGCATACACGTGCAAACTCTCTCTCAAGATAGGCGGGGCTTTATTTGGTTCGTGAGGACATTCTGAGTGAATGAGAACTCCCAACACTCACTGCTCATTTGTTGAGCATTACCATTATAGATAGTGAAAAATATTCTAGGTTTTGTGTATGCACAGTGTGCTAGAGAACCATGAATATACAACTTCATCATTTCTAAATAATAATGCCTCGGGTGGGTTTAATGGAATTAATCACTGGTCAGTACAGTCTCTACAGGCAAAGAAAGGGATGTAGAACAATGCAAAACGCCTTCTTTTTCAGACCAGCATCCTAATCAAAATTTCATAATTACAACTTTCAGTTGTGATAATGTGCTGCTATCTTAGAACAGATTTGGGAAGCAAAGACATTTTTATCCTTACAGTCAAAATTTAAATATTTTTAATTGATCACTTAAATCAAGATTAGCAGTATTGTCATGGAAGCTACCTGAGGCTTGCTGCTTAAAGAGGCCAGGCTGGACATTGGGTTTTTTTGTGAATATTAACATTTTCTTATCTTGATATCACTCCTTCCTGGAAAGGAAACTGTTAAATCCTGAGTATGTTCATTAGAATTTCTTGGAGAACAAAATGCAGAGCTAAATGAAGCATGAATACCATCCCAAAATTGCTCTAAGTATGTACTGTGAACCATAGATTTTAAACAGGCTTTGTTGGTTTGGGTGCAACCCTGGTTTAGGGGGTTGTCTGAGGTTTTTTGGAGTGGAATTACATGAATGTAGGTAGTGGAGTAATGAAGCAAGGCATTTTAATTAATAGCTCACTGTACAGCTATTGGTTATCATTTTTTTACAGACAATGATTTTGGGATGCAGAAATCACCCAAAATGCATGATCTGTCACTGTAGAATGAAGAGGGTGTTTTCTGAGTTTATTCTGAGCATACTGTCATGCTCTACAGTAATAATAATAATATTTAATGTGTCTGGGTCATTCCATTACCAAAGTGCAGACATTATGGGCTGTAAATTGCGGCTCCAGGGCAGTGGGTGAGCTAAGAGAAGAAGTAATGATCTGATGTTCCTGCAAGAACTCATAAGGGCTATGTACCTAAAGGCATCACCCAGGACAGAAGCACAAACCCGCAACTGAAGGATTTTGCCAACTGCAGCATGTGCTCCCCTGGCTACTCTGGGCTCTGACATTACCCAGTGCACAAAGGAAGGAGATTTCTAGCAAGGGCAGCATCAATAACAACCCTGGCCCAGGCTCAATGCTGCTCAGAGGCTCAAAGTCTTTCACTGCAACTGAAGGGAAGAGGAAGTGCCGACATCTTGAAAACACAAAGAGAGAGCCAGGAAAAAAACTGGATTTTTCCTTAGGACCTGCAGGAAGAGTGTAAATTATTTCAAGATTTTTATATATCTGCCAGATGTTTTTTTCTTTTATTTGAATTTAATTTTTAATGTGAAAACTGAAATCTGTTTAGGATAATTTATAATGTTTGAATTTTCCTAAATAAAAATGTTTTGCTGCAATTGAACCAAAATCTAATTGCATTCTTTCAAATACTTTTAGGTGAGGAAAAATTGGTTTTAGCTGTAAGACAAAACTTGTATTCTGAAGGTGTTGAACCAGGCCTAAATAAATACGAGACAATGACACAGGTACATACTCTGCCATCTTAGTTGAGAAAAATACTTAAAAACCTTCCTGTACCCTGTAGGTACTGTTACTTTGGTCTTGACTAATGAACTAATTGCTAATTAATACTTTGTAGCAATTAAAAAATACACAGGATTCCAGGAATAGGTCTTTCTAATAACAAAATATTAACCAAAATCAGATGTTTAATCTACTGTAAATTAAATCAGCATCATTTCTGGTATGGACTCAAAAATTGGGTTTGATCTCCTGATTCTAGAAGTGTGCTCTGTTGCATGTACAAGCTCATTGTGGCTCATGTACCATGGTTTCCCCTATTTATAATAAT
This sequence comes from Vidua macroura, assembly GCF_024509145.1. Lineage (NCBI taxonomy): Eukaryota > Metazoa > Chordata > Aves > Passeriformes > Viduidae > Vidua > Vidua macroura. The sequence continues at coordinate 101,177,201 of NC_071573.1, read as the reverse complement.
TAACTGTGGCTGTGTTAATGCAGTAATTGTGTCTGTGCTTGGGACACCAGAAAGATCAAGCTACATCCTAAGCAGTAAATAAATAAGCAAATGAACAAAAAAGCCTCACTCTTCTTGACTCTCAGAGTAAAAAGAGCCCTGAGTTTGGATGCCTCTGTGTGCTCCACAGAGCAGATGATGACAAATCATGCTTAAGAAAAGGCTCCACACAAAGCTGGCCCTCGATGGGAGCCTCTGCAAATAGTTCTGTAGGACATGCTGAGAGACATGTGTATTAAACCCTTCTTCCTAGATCTGAAGAACTACATTCTGAGTGGGGACCTTGGCAACCTAGCTACAGTTCCCCCTTCTCTATATGGGAATTACACTGAGACTAACCTACCTAAATCAGCTCTCAGACTAAGACTTGATTCCCTGGACATCGGCATCTAGTAACATTTTATGAATTTTACCCATATCTCCAGAAGGATGTATGTCTCCCACAAATGTTTCATCTCATGTGTAATTCCTGGAATGGCAAAAGATTTCTCAAAACGTGGTGGGTAGTTACACCTGGTTGATGAAATCCCATCCTTCTTGCTCAGTTCTTGTGCCCAAACATGGACATTTAGTGCTGCCACGGCTGCTGTTACTCCAAAAAGATGGAGTTCTCTCCTATGGCCTGCAATCATGTCTTCTAAGTCCATATGGATGTTGTGCATACATATTCTAGAGGATTTCCAGTGGTAGTGGGTGTCTTGTTCAAAATACAGACTGGAGCCTTCCAGGTAGAGTTCTACTCAAGATTAGGACACCTAAATGAAAGTAGATGTCTACTAGAGGCGCCTAAGTTCCCTTTGAAGTCACTGGAGAGCTAGTTAGTACACCCAGCAGAGCTCCTCAGTGCACCCTATAGCAAGCAGGTAGTAGCTGGGCATCTGAATTGCTCTTTAGGCTTCTCTTACAGCACTGTCATTCCACAGACTATCACTGAAGTTAGACTCTTCCAGCACAAGTAGACGCTTTGGTATAGACACTTAAGATATCTTAAGATGAAGGCAAAATCTTCTGCTGACACCTAAAAACACTAACCATTAGGCCATAGGCTGCTCTGGTTATTGAGGACTGGGACTAGAAGTTTTAATCCCTCCTTTACAAGCAAACTCATTTTACAGGGGATAAATTATAAATATATCATTGTACAACTGAGAGATAAATAAGAGATTTGTAGTCAAGCTCAAACAGTGGTTCAGGAGGCTTTTGAGGTAAAAAAAAGGATCATATATTCCTGCCTAAAAGGAAAAAACATTGTCAGGGATTCTTAGCTTCAGGAACTGTAGATCATTCTGGCACAGTTAAACAGAATTGTCAAGCAAGATTAATAGAATGGAGAGAACAGAAATGTTAAAATTAGTCAAGCAATGCAAAATATCTACGGACACACTTCTTCCAATTATCAGGACAAGTTAATTGCCCCTGCTGAGTTTTAAATTATATTTTTCTACAAAGAAAGAAGTAAGCCAGTTTTAATTGGACCATTTTAGTGGTGGTGGTTTTGTTTGTTTATTTGTTTTAAGTTAGGCTACAGATTCTTGTCAGCTGCTCCTAGGAGCAAAAGAGAAATGTTGCCTGCTTAACATCTGCTGTCAGATTATGTTGCCTCTGCTATCAGAAATGAATGCAGAAGACCAATTCAAGTTCCTGTCAGCTGTGATGTCTTTTGGACATGTTTCAATCAAGCAGCAGGCTTTTCTTTACACTTAAAGAATCATTAGAACAGCTAAAGTCTTAGGGAAAACACATTTTGATTGCAATTATAAACTAATGTCTAATTCATTTAAATTATCGTGTATTAAGTAAATATTTGAGCTACTTTGAGATCTATCACACATAATTGTAGCTCTGTCTTGAGTATTTCTCCCTCCTCCAAACTCTAATCAATAGCAAGCAAAACATCTTTTTAAGTTAGTGCTGCAGCAATCTGATATGCCAGTGTACATGCCCACAAATTCTCACTAAAGGTTATCCGATATTTCTCATATTAACTATTGATGGTTCTGACATCTCACAGTGAGCTTGGTGGAAGTTAATGATAAGCCAGAACATCCCTCAGAGGATTCATTTCCATCTGATGCTTCAGCTCAGCTTAGATTCTGCTGATTCTATTCCTAGACAAATCTTAAGATGCCCCTGGGCCTGCTGTGTATGGCACAGTGTTGCAATGTGAATTGGCTTCATGTCAGACAATTGTTTCAGCAACCTGAAATCCATCACAGTGATGAGTAGGGATGATTCAGCCTTGATGTTTGAGAAAGGACTGTTCAGTCTCCTGGGTGAATCACCTTTTTCCTATCCAAGAGCTCATCAACAACTGCAAATTTCTCATTTTCCACTGAGAAAGAAACAAAATGTTATGACACCTATGCTAGTAATGTAATTACAACATTTGGTGTTCTCCCAAGGACTGTCTTTCCAGAGCCAAGTGATTAGACAAGTATCTCAGTTTTCAGTCTCTTTCACAGAGGCTTCCAGGAGATATCTTGGAAATGTTATGTTATTCCTGCAGGCTCACAAACCAAAGCAAAGAAGAGTAGTTAATAATGCTTCCTCATTTCTAAAGCTCACTATTTTAAGACAGTCACATACCTTGAATTGGTCTATCTTTTGATATTGTTCAGCTATACTGGTTTCAACTCTGAGTTAGGGTTCATTTCCCATTTCTGCAAAGGGAACCCTCCTACTGTAGGATAACCCTTTCCTAAAAATCTAAAAATCTGTAGTGCTAAAAATCTGTAGTGCTAAAAACCTGTAGTTCTACCTCATTTGATATCAATTAATCTGCTACATCTGAAGTAGTCAACTGAAGTTTTCTGCTTGAGTAGTGTCCAGCTGACCCCATCACAATGGTGGTGCCATGTTATTTTCTTTTTAACTGATGTCCAAGGTTTTTAATCTACTTCAACATCTACTACCTTCAGCAGAAGATGTGTCAGACTTTGCCTACCAGGCTTATCAGGAAAGAATGAAAAAAAACAGTTGCATAGACTAGAAAGGAGGGTAAATAGTCTCAGAACAACTGTGTTCAAACACAGAAAAGCAGCTGCAAAGAGGAAGGAGTATTCTTTTCTCTGTGTCTAGGGGCAGGAAAGAAAAACAGTATAATGAGCTTAAATGACAGTGCAAAGGAGAAGCAAGACAAAAATTATGAGTCTGCTGTAATGGACTGCCTGAGAATGCTGTGAGGCATCTTTAGAAACAGGTCACCTTAATAACTCACAAGAGTCAAATGTGTTGGTGATCTAGGGCTAGGAGGCTGGAATATACGATTTCCTGAAATACTTTCTGCCCTAATTCTCCATGACTTTATGCACAGGCTGCCTGTGAACTGCACCTGGTAAGTGGGGCACGTCCCCAGGTATGTCAGTCTGCCAGTGGAAGTGTTAGGGGTGCATGCGAGAGTTGTGCTGATTGAGCAGCCCTCAGATATGAAAACCCTACTCTTTGCAAGCCTAGACTGAGATCCCTGCAGCTTGTAACAGTAATATACTAAACTAAACCAAAATATTTAAACATGAAACTGAATTTGGATGCTCTCCATTGTTGTTCAGGGAAAACAATCCAGTAAAAAGCTATTTGTGTCATCTACCACAATAGCCAGTTTTTATATAAATGACAAATAGGATATATGTGTATTAAGCTCCCATAATTTCTACCAAGTTTTTTGTATAAATACTGGTACATCGGAAATTAATTGCCCTCTCAAACTGCCTGTTACAGACAGTGCTAGGTGAAAGGAAATACAACAGCAAAAGAGAGAGATTTAAAGTTTTTTAATTCCAGGCCTGCCTCAGCACTCAGGCACTTTGGTCTTGGACATGAGAAGTTGGGAAGGATGGGGTAGAGGAAGTCCATGTGCTGTCCTCACGCTTGACAATCTATCTCAGTGAAGAAAGCAGAAGGATGCTGCCATGTGGATGTGTCAGGAGCAGGAAGGTGCTGTCAGGGTGTTAAGGGTCCCTGACTGGCAGACCTGGACCCTGCAGGATCCAGCTGCTGCTCTGCCTTGTTCCTCCTCCAGCTCCCAGCTGCTCCCAGCAGGACCCATGCTGGGCACAGAGAGCCACACTGGCTTCAACAGAGGAGTCTGCAACTTCAGTGGCCTCAGGTTGAAAGTTTTTGTTTAGTTAGTCCCATTTTTTTATTAGGCTTATCATCTTCTTCACATAGAACTTCAAAATTGTGGATCTATATCTACATCACTGCCCTGCAGGCTTTAAGAGCTCAAATCTACAAGTCTGTTCAGGTCATCCATTACAAAGAGCTAACACTGACACTTCTTTTTTTTTTTCCCTATTCTAGGCAATGTCTATCTTTAAATTGTGATGACTAAAACAGGAGATCTCTTTTCAGGATGATGGGGAAACATCCAGTATTTCCCACAGAGAAATAAAGCAAGTCTCTGCTAATTCCTTGAAGATGGACAAAGCAGCAAAACAAAGAGGACTTCTCTTTCTGGTGTGGGAGCACTTTCATTTTCTGAGAAATGGAATCCAGCAAGCCTTCCATTTGATTCACATTTTGAAAAGATGGATTATTTTGTTCTCGGGATTATTGTCTCCAAGGTCCTATAGCATTGGAGTGGCAGGGTAGGTCATAGGAAGAAGCCAAAACAAACTTTTAAGACAAACTCATTTGTAACCTTAGCTATGAAGAATCACTCCTTCATAATGTTAAAAACAAAATCAGCACCAGTGAGTGGAAAAGGAGAGGATAAATACTGTACATGCTGGAGATCTATGTCCTTCTGCTTTACTGACTCATAGCTTAAACATCGTACTAGTCAGGTGACGTTACCGCAGTGATAAATCTGATCTGTATCTACAGGAGAAGGCTCCTGAGCCAACCCTTTGTTGAATCCTGAGGAAATCACTGCCATATGTGAATATTTTTAGTGGTGCCTTCTGACAAAATACATATTTTCCATTCTTTATTGAGCTGTTTATCTAGACTAGAATTATGATACACTTCTTGAACGGTTCGTTTTCCCAAGATTCGTATGGAACAAATTAAAAATAGGTTTCCATAACAAAAATTACTTAGTGGTAGGGCTATGAGATGTCCCTCTCCTCTTCCTCTCAGATGAACTTCACAGCCAGACAGATGTGAACAGCCCCATTTGTGGCTTCCCTGAACTCAGCTGTACATGTCAAAGAGGTGCTGCCACTCCTCCACGAGGCTACACACGGCCAGGCGCTGCCACTGAGAGGCTCTAAACCACCACTGCAGTATGGTGAATGCAGCAGGATACCATATATATAAATAAGGATATATTCACTTTTTCCATTCCTTTTAAGGTGTTTTACTCCTCAGTGAACAAGGGAATAAGGATCTGACTCCTAAAAGAGACACTGAAGAGTGGGGATGACACTTAGTTTGTATCTGCACACCTATATAGTCTTAGTCAGATTACCTGAGTACAAGCATTAGAGAGAGTCTAATTGACTCCTAAGACAATTTTTGGCTCAATAATGGACATGAACCTATATAACAGGTCCATTTGTGCTTCAGCAGTGTATCTATCCTTTCATCTCAGCTAAGATTGCCTAACATTTTATTCTGTATAGCCAGCTTTTCATTTGAAGTTTGGAGAAACCTTTTGAGATTTCACACTTGTCATCTCTCCTGCTACCTTATTTTTTTTTTAAATTGCTAAGACTTAAAAAAAAAAAAAAAAAGAAAAAAAACGTGCTAAACAATGTTTTAAAAAATGTTGCTGAAAAGCTTTGGAATTCTGTGTTTTGCAGGAACCCTGTATGGTGGAAGAGTGTGGCTTTTGTTAAGGATAAACCTCATTTACTCATTTTTATTCTCTGTGAAATACATACACACCCAAAAATGTACAGGTCTTTGACAAGTAGTAGTTTGCACATACTTCATAAAGACTTGCCAGAATTTAACAGCCAGAATCCCCAGGCAGTCTGTCTTCAATGAGCATGTCCCAGCTCCTTACAATTTCTGTATATGCTGAATCATATGTGCTTCACAGTCACTGGGAAAAGAAAAAAATTTTTAAGAAATAGTATTGGGCTGAATTGGTTATAGGAATGAAATCAGTTTTCCTCTCTAATGGCTGTCCCCATGTGTCTGGAGCTGGAGCAGTCCTGGGCACTGGATGTGGCCCCAGGGAACTGGTATCTCTTGTACTTTCAGTCCACCCACTGCTGAAACAGAGCATCACAGAGAAGGGAGATACCTACCTCCTGTTGGGCAGGAGGAGAACAAAGGCTGTCAGGAAAAGGAAGTATGTAGAAAAATGTGACTTCTTCTGGAGGAGAACTCTAGGTCTAGGTATTGCCAAGGAATAGAGACTGGGAATAATCCATGCAAATACAGAATCATAGAATAGTTTGGGTTGGACAGGACCTTTATAGGCCATCCATTCCAAGCCCCTGCAATGAGCAGGGACATCTTCAAGTAGGTTGGGTTGCTCAGAGCCCTGTCCACCTGACCTTGAATGTTTCTAAGGATGAGCCATCTACAACTTCTCTGAGTATCTCTCTCATTAAAAAAATCACTCCCATGTATCTAGTCTGAATATACCTTCATTTAGTTTAAAATCATTACCCCTTGTCCTATTGCTGCATGCCCCACTAAAAATTCTGTCCTCAAGTCTGTTTTGGGAAGAATCCAGCACACTGGGGAGCCTGGAAGAGAAATAGGGGCTAGAGCCTGGGAATTGTAAGGTGAGCCATAGGTCCAAGCAGTAGCCAGAGTCACACTGAGGAAAGAGATGGGACTGTTTGTGTGCAAAGAAACTGTGCTCAGGGGTCCACAAGGGTGGGAGGAGAACCCATTGCAGAAACTGGATGCCAGTGCGGAGGAATGAAGGTCACAGAAGGAAGTCTGAGGGCTGACCAACACTGAATGAATATTTGGTGACGGAAATCTTTTGGGAAAGGGAAAGTGAGACTGTGATATGAATCTCCAAATGGGGCATACCTGAATTTTCTGAGATTTCCATGTTGTTAAGTGAAGAGCTAGGCATGGAATTGTAACAGGACTGGAATAGGACTAAAACAAGGCACAACAAGAGTTTTGCTTAAAGAGCAGAAAAGCCAAACACAACCATCCTCAGATCTGCAAATTAAGCTCAAAATCTTTCCATTCAGCCCCTTCCCTGACTATGTCCCATCCCCTGCTAGTGTACATGTGTGAAATTTGCAGCATCCCTGTTACATCCAGCAGTGAAGTTCATTCCCATGCAAGTAAGCGTTGAGTTACCCCCATGGGATAGCACAAATGCATTGCTGGGAAGAGGACATCAGCTCCAACCTCTTGAAGATGAACAAAATTTGATCTTCTTCACTTCTCAAAACTTGAGGAAAAGATCATGAGACTGGTGAGCTAGATGGTCCTCCATTGGTTGCGGTGTACAGCCTGTATCCTCACCTCTCCAGGAAACATCTGCCTTGTCCTGAGTTTTGGAAGTGCCAAAGACCCTGTAAGGCAAAGGCCAAGGTGCTGGCATGGAATTGAGGGGACTCAACTCAGTAATATGCTCTCTAGAACAAGGAAAAAGCAGGAGGGCTAGAAAAAACTTGATTGTAACAGGGAAGTCCACAAAGGAACTGAAATCCATATCTGTGCAATAGGAAGATCAATTTTCTTCTTTGTGACTGAAAATAACAATTAGTTAAAAGATTTTGCAGTTTAAAAGATTTGCAGTTCCTCATATGATCTTTGTGTCAGAAGCAGGGATGAAATCTAGTTGTCCTGAGTGACATCCACCTATCTCAGCCACCAGACAATCCTCTTTCTCCCTGCTCTCCCCCGCCTCATTCATCTCACATCTTCCAACTTGTGCAACAAATGAGTCAGGGGATTTAACAGACAACAGATGCCTTCACAGCACAAGTCTGATTCACCCCCCTGGCAAAGTGGGAAAAATCATATGTAACTATTTAATTCAATATTGTAACCTAAGAAAGTGAATGGAAAACCACAGATGACATTAATTCTGGTATGTTGTTATTTTTTAAATCTCTTCATCTGCAACCCTAGAATTGTTCTTTTAAGGGTTGGTAGATATTGGGTGGGATATTTGGTTTCATTTTGTTTTCTGGTACAATATATCTTAGGCTGCACCACATGAAATCAGTTTTATATTCCCAGGGCAACAAGAGCACTGAGATTCACTTGGACTTATCTTTTCTGATTCACTATAGTAAAAATATGAAACTAATAATTTATTGTAGTTCTAGCCAAGAAGATAGTTATATCCAAATGAAAAGATATCCAAAATACCTAGATTCATTTGTACTTCTACATGAGCTTGGTGTGCTTGTACTCTTTCTGTATATAAAATTGCATCTTTTTCTGATATACGGTTTTACTGGAGTCCTAATCCTCGAGACCTTTGGAGAGCTGCAGTCTGGCCTGATGGCAAATGCAATGCACAACACATGGAACAGTTCTGAAAGTATACACTAACACACACACACACACACACACACACACACACACAAACACACACAGAGACACACACACAGACACAGACATACACAGACAGACACACGCACACAGACACTCACATACACAGACACACAGACAGACACACAGACACATAGACAAACACACACACACACAGACACACACAGACACACAAAGAGGATGAAATGCTCTAAATGAGTCACAGGTTTTCACTGTCATTCCACGGGCTGCAAACATTTGCCATGGAATATAATAAAGCGTTAGATTCCCAACAGAAATTTGTCAGCAAAGGGAAAAAAACAAAGTCCTCTGCAGAGTACATCACACAAAAGCTGTCAGCCATACAAGGGTTCATAGAACTGGCACATTCAGATCAGATGAGTGTTCATTTTCATACACCCTAATCCTCTTTTGTTCTAGTGTGCTATTATTTGACAGGGAATCTTCATTCTCATTATCTTCTCTTTCACACTCCTGACACAATCCAGAGAAATTAAGAGGGTCTGCATAGCACTAGAAAATAATCTCAGCAGACATTTCCTTCCTGATTACAGATACACTTGCTGGATTTGATGATGAGCTATGAAGATTTTTTTTCAAGTATGAGTGACAAGGCTATGATTTCTAAGCAAACCCTTAAAACATCTCTAATTTACAGATATCTCTCCATACTCCCCATACTTCAATTGTTCGGCAGTAGAGAATTTTCCATAAAATAAATATTAAGAAAATTGAAATATTTTTCCTACATTATATGCTTAGGCTTCTTAAAGCTTCTTCAAGTGCTAGTTGCTGAAGATAGGAGACAGGGAAAGGTCTATACTGACAAGATCAGCCTCAGCTTTAGCTAGTGGCTCCCACACTATGCCTGACCCACTGAAACAATGGCTGATTTGGATCCAAAGTGCCATCAACCAGTTTCCAAAGACATCCAAGATCATAGCACAATAAGCATGTCTTCTTGCACTGTGTGATCTTGTCCACTCTTTGATTATGAAGGGCAGAGAGGAGTAGATTACAGCATTTTTAAACCTGATTTTCCAGTTTTGTATGTCCCTGTTAGTAATCTAGAAGACCACTCAAAGCCAAAAGCTGACTCACACAGTTCAAATAAGATCTCTATCCTCCCTCATGCTTGAGTCCTAAGTGCCTGATCCAATAGTACAGCCAGAAGACTCTGAGCTTGGAGAGGGCTCATGAACACTCCTGCCTGAGTTTCCCTGCCTGGAGGACCTGCCAGCTCTCCCCAGACAAGCCAGCTCAGAGGCATGTGCAGGCTGGACTGAGGAGTCCTCTCACACCCCGAGCTCATCCAACAATTCTAAACATTGCATGTGAGCACCTGAGATAGGCTTCACCTCTGAATTACCTTCTGGAGAGCTTTTCTTACCTGACAACAAAGAGAGATTGAGAGATTTCCCAAGTAACTCACACTTGACTTTGTGAATACCACATCCTTTCCACTCACTGTTATTTACAAGTCAGGAAAGCTTTTAGCACAGAAACCGAGGCAGATCCAGACACCGTCAAGGACTCTAAACAAAGGTTGGAACTTCAACATCTCCTTAAGTATCACTTTATGGGTCTTCAGACTCAAACAGATCTTTTGGTCTATTGTGGAGTGTTTTATTAGCTCCAACAACCTGCTATATGCTGTTGTTAAGTGTGCTTATCACAGTTAAGTTCTGACGGAAATATGAATAAATTGCCGTAAATACAATGCTGCTAAAAAAGGCCTATTTTTTCATACATAGTCTCCTCATTATAGAAAATGAAACATCAAGGAAACATCGAGTCAAGAGCAGAAAAGGATTAAGATACAATTTCTAGCAAATCTTAAGCATGTCCTTCACTTACTCTGTAATTTCACTTTTAGGCACACAGGGTGTAGTACACCAAGTACAAATGTCATCAGTCTACTGTTTACAGTCTTTCTAACCTGAATGGCTAATAAGTTTAACACATTCATTTTTCAGTACAAATTAGGTCTGTCAGAATGACTCACACTTCTATATAAAGGAAGTTCTAAACATATTTAAAGGGAAATTTAGCTGTCAAAGTCAGTTAGTTTGTTGGGGTAAGAGGAATCCCATGTTCCTTTGTAACCTTTCAGAGAACATGGTATTTGGCAGATTGCAGACCTGTTCAAGATAAGTGGTTTTAAAACTTGTTTGTGTATGTTTGTGTGTGTGAAAGAGAGCAATTAGAGACTCTGGAGAGCAATTCTGGAGAAGTTGAAGGCATACTTCTTTGCTCTTTATTACCAGCTAGGACCTTTCTGTAAGTTAGTGAGGTCTGAGGAAGGGTTTATATCCCCATATTTTCCCCCCAATTATATAAGATGATATACTGAAAAACTTTATTTTCCTTACAAATCTTCTCATGATGGTGCTCCCAGTTATAACACTCCTGCTTCTTGCATTTCAAAATCATTTTTCATTGCTAGTTTCTGAAATGTCTTATATAAATATTGGTGCTCAGAATGATCTTTTCCTGAAAAAAGATCTAGCAAAGCAAAAATCTTGTAAGCTAAACATGGCTGAAAGCCAAACAATTCTGCTTTAGAATTTTTCCAACCAAAAGGAGAAAATTTACAGCAATGCAGAAGTTCTCCATCAAAGTATTTCAGCTAAGAACCTAATTTTCTATTCAGGCATTGTTTCAGTGGACATATTCCTAGCAGCAGTTAATGGTCCCCTTTTTGTGGTTTGTGAAGGAGACTTTGGAAAGGTGAAATGATGTGCCAAGAACACAGAGCAAGTTAGTTGCTTCTCCCAGTATTAGCATACTCCATTATCCCACAAAGAGACCTGGGGACATTTCCTGTGTTTCTTTGAGCTCACTATGCTGTATTCAGACCCTCATTTCCCTGTTCAGACCTGGAGGCCCACACACTGGATGAATTTATTCCTAAAAGGCATGCTAGTAAATGCCAGTAAGTCTGTCTCCAAAGCACAGGGTAAAATTCACAGTTTGAAATCCTGTCAGAAAGTAAGAACGTCATTTGCACCAGACCTGCAAAAGCCCTGAGCCAAAAAGAAAAAGCAAGATGAAGTCTAAGAAGTCTAAGTCTGGTGAAAGCACTGAGTCAGGAGGAGGAGGATGCTAGTGTGGGAAGGATAGCCTGTAAGAGGTGACTGGAGAGGTGAGGAAGAAGAGGCCCAATATCCTTTTACGGTGGGCAATGCTGCTTCATTCTGAAGTAGTTGGCAGGAAAGGTCCCAAGATCCTTTTCCCAAATTCCACTCCTGGACTGCAGCTGATATCCCTGAACAGCAGTTACTAAATATTTAATATTATTTAATAACTGAGGTTATTAAAAAAAAAAAAATCTCAGAAATATAGGAAGTCTGAGGTACCTGTCTGGTCTACATTCTAAAGAACAGACTGCCCTCACCCCCAGGTTATATACATCTTTATGCTACTGCCCTTAGGACCCCCAGTTATACCCCTTAGGCAAGCTGGACAACACTAAACAGTTGGAGCCTTTCCCTAGGTACCTAGTAAACTTAATCAGAGAAGTCATAGTTGCTGCTGATTATGGGTCCTGTGATTTTTCTTCTTGGCCTCTAAAAACTGTTAAGACATCCTTCCTCAGCACATGTGCTCTTTTGTGGATTTCAGCCCTTGTTTTGCCAATAATGCACCATGTCCCGGCTGCTACTGGAGCTGCAGAAGGACGCCACTCCTGACTTTTCTGCCTTCTCAGCGTCCCTTTCAGAGAAAAGAAAATTTTCAGCAAAAAATTTCTTCACTTGAGAGTCATGCAAAGGTCACCTTTTAATCCAGTAGAGGATTAAAGTAAGATGCATGCTAATGATGGGGCAAATTAACTAAATTACTAGGGATCAAAGGTAACATTTAACATACCACTGTCCACTTTATCTGTGGGCAGGTAATGCTGAATTCACCCAGTACTGGCATTTTTGGGTTTTAATGGCACATTTGAACTTTCCATTTCCATTCAGAAGTTAAATTAGATGGTGACTTGAGACAGGTGGGCACAGCATCCTTTTACACGGATAATTTTCAGTTAAAACTGTAGCCTGCTTTCAAGCTCACTCTTTAAATTCTCTATTTGTTCTAACTGAGAGTGTTAATAAGCCAATATGGCACGAACAACAGGTCGAGAGAGATTGCCGTTAACTAATCAAAAGAAAAATTGCCTTTCCAAAAGATTATATTTAGCTCCTTTTTGGGGGGAAGGGAAAGGAAGCTCAGCATCAACTGAACTGTTTTAGGTCAGGCCAGTCACCATGGCAACATTTTTTTCTGATATTAGAAAGTATCGCTCAGGAAGTGTGGTTGGGATAATAGCATCATGGATCATTTTCATATATCCACTTTAGAGTGGATATAAAGTGGATACCTTAAGTGCAGTATCTCAAAGATACAACATCCTTTTCTCTTGAAATGAACTGCGACATAATGTGCAAGATACAGATATGCAAATAAGTGTGTCAAAGAAAACAGGTGATCTCAGTCAAATATAGGTCCCAAAAGTTTTGGCTGGCAGAAACCCAGATTTAGCTACCCAGTAACCTGATTGATATTAGCTGTCCTAGCCCCTCTTTTCCCAGCTGACTACAGTATAACAGCATTTTTCTGTTATTTAGTTATAATTAGATGCACTGATACAGTTTTTCTAAGCATCAGAATACTACCTAGAATAGTGACTAGACTTGAATTGTTTTATTTCTTGTCACGTTAGATTTAGCTGTATTTAAAATATGCTACTTTGCTTTTAGGAAGAAGAAAAAATATGTAGTCAAACTACAATTAAGGATTTTCAGTCTGTAATGTCATTCTTTTCACTCTTTTTGTCTCTGGAGGTAGGCATATAGCTTTTGAAAGTGCTTGAAAATAGCTGCTTAATGATATGGTAGATTCTTAAATTAAGTCTTTTGGAGGTTTTTCTCTGATTACATGAGAAGTGATGGGTTCGGTATTCAATGTTAGGGATGAAATGTACAAGGCAGAAGGTCAGACACATCTATAAACTGCAATAAAAATATTGAAGATTCTTCCTTGTCATCTAAACAGCACCAAAATCTATGACTGGACCAAGGAGCCACTTACCTCAACATCATTGATTCCATCAAAGCACTGCACTTCAGAATGAAGCGATGTACAGAATAACTAAATATGTATCCTACACTTTTTATTCAGAAGAGTAAAGAAAAGTTTTCACTGGGTACCATATTGTGAGGAAGGGTGAACCAAATTCTGATTTCTCTTTCATTCATGTAAGCCCTGGGCTGCCTAGTGAAACTCCCAGGATTTACAAGAAGGTAAAATGAACTCAGGATACAGCCCAATATATTGCATGAGGTAAAGCTCACCCATATAACTGGTTGGAGAGTTTCCTTATGGCCCAGGGAAGAACCATTCAGACTGTGCAGGAACCACCTGTGAAGCCTCTGTTCCACATGAGGTCAGACTAGATAATTAGAGTGCCTTGGAATCTCTGAAGCTATTCAATGAAAAAAAAATGTTACAATTAGTCAAGCTGCTTTTCCTCTTCTCTGGCCTACCAGATTATGACCAACTAGCATCTCCAGGCATAGCTATCCTCACTGTTGTTTGGTGCAACACTGCCATGAATTAAAGGCACAGGAAGTGTCAATTTTCCAGCTTCATTTTTTCATAAGTTACATGCTGCAGCTGAAATCCTGAAATCCTTAGTCAATTCTGGCTCAGCTAAAGTTCAAATCGAGTTAGATGTTTGGAAGATTAATTTCAAGGACTGGATACAGTAGGTGTTGTTAGACCAGTAACATGCAGGTGTAGTGGAGACATGTAAATGTTACCTGCAGCCTGCAAAAGTTAGGTCACCCATGTGCCAGAGTGTAACCTCCTGAAATGAAAACTTAATGCACCCATTTTTTTGTAAAGGATTGAACTATTATATAAGTGTAAAAAGGATACATGTCATATATTTTTACCTGGATTCTGAGTTCCTTATATATTTTCAGATTGTGGTCATAAGCCATGTCCAATGTGTGCTGCAAAACCTGAGACCTATCTGTGGGATCAAAAAGCACACAAAAAACCTAAAGATGCTCTACACAGTAAAAATATATCTTAATGATTCTACACAATGGTTAAGCGATACTGAAAATAAGTATTCTCAGTCATATTGTTTGGTGTAATTATTCAACTTCCTTCTGTGAATGAAAAATTAGAAATTGTTAAATCTATCTTAAATGTATTGTTGTATTATGCTGAAACCAAACAAAAAGTATATTATACAAGATATACACATTTTGGTTACAAAATTTGATCTTTGTTATCACAAAAAGTGTTGGAAAATGGGATTTATGGAACTGAAGTTTTGCTGTATGTAATCTAAGTTGTTTATTGTGGTTGATACAATGATTGGAGTAAAGTTCTTTGCACTGAGGATAATCTTCTCAAAGAAATTTCAGTGCTTATTTTCCAGACAAGATATAAAATAAGAGTGCTTTCTTCCACTTTTTACCCTCTCATATATCTACCAGCCTGTACTATTTCGAATCAGTAGGAGAAATGAAGTAAGAGTAAGAAACTTTCAGTTATTCTGAGAAGGAAGTAGAAAACAGCAGTCATAAAACTATGAAAATTCTAAGAATATGAAAAAATATGTACTATTTCATGTTTAAATGTATTACAGTTAACCTTTACTGTCATTTTTGAAGCCTAGGTATGGGAGTAAGATTTGCTGAGTAAGACTGAAATGGCAACATCTCTTACAATTATCAAAATCAGGGATGGCTGATGCAGGCTTTTCAACCAGGTCAAATAAAACCTTCCAATATGACTATCATACAAATGAATGTATCATTATACAGATGACTCAGAGAGTTTTAGCATTTGTACTGAAATGACTTTGAGCATTGCATCCTGCACTGTGTGACAAAAGGTAGCATTTTGGTGCCCATATATAGCCATTTTGCAATTTTTTAGGTGTCATAGAATGTCTGTATGTCCTCATTGGGCTGGCAGAGACGAACATGCCTCTATCTGACAAAGGAGTTGGAGGCCAGCCAGGATAGTCTAGAGCATCTACCATGGCACTAGGCATCTAATTTCAGTCAGCTGAACTGAGCCTGAGGCACCAGATTCACAGCATATTAGCAGAGATCTACTCGATACAGTCACCAGAGTCTGGAGGGTGACTCAACTTGTCTGACTGCAGAGAGATAGTGATGAGCCAAGTGATGAGCTGGGTGCCAGTGACTGCATTAACTAGACCTCCAGTGACTGTGACAGTCTAGATACCTAGTTAATGTATAAATGGAGTCCTAATCTCAAATGGATTCACAGCTGTAGAGCTCAATAAAGCTGCCCACAACACTTAGTGTTGTTTCAGATCACTCATGGCATCTAACTGCTTGTCAGGGAAGGCAAAAGTCTATTCTACATCCTATATTACACCTGCCATCATATGGATGCTCCAGATACATTTGGGTGCACCAGCTGGCACTAAAAGCATAAATTCAGGCAGGTGTCCTAAGTCCATAGCTCTTTGCCTTCCTTCCATAATGCCTTCAGTAACTGCCATGTGTTGCAGATTGCAAAGGCTACAGCGCCTAATAAAGAAACTCACTTAAGGAAACACTGGGTAGAATTGGGCAATTAATTAGCTAATTGCTCATCCATTCTGGATGTTGGGAAAAACTCAACTCATCAAAACCTTTAGCCAATGGCAATCAACACCTTTCCTGTCTCATCATCCATCATCACATTAATTACATGGTATTTTAAATCTTTCTTGTCCATGACTGCATTGACAAAATAGATTATCAGGGGCAACCAACCTCAGAGTGTCCAGAAGAGGGTCAAATTATAACTAGGAGGAGATGCTTCAAAACTGTCAAGGGCAATCAGAATTAATGCTTGAGAGGAAGTAAAACCAAGCACATGAAATCCAGAATACTGAGACTTCCCTGAGGGATGACAAAAACACTTTAGAATAATGGCCCAATTATTTAATTTTGAATTTCAGTGAAAATCCTATAAAAGTACTTAAAACACCCCTATTAGCACTAAATGAGCTCATCTTGATTAATGTTATTAAAACAATTGCCAAAGGGTTTAGTAATGATTAAGTCTTTTATCTCAGGTGATAAATTCTTAACATTCTAGCTACATTAGAATAAAGCATAAAAATAAAATTTTATTTTCATCTTAATTTTTCTAATTTATTATATTCTTTCTTTGTCCCTCAGTCAGACCCAGCAACACCTGCACATTTCCACCCTCATCTTAGTAAGTTTGTCACAGGAAATTTATGCAATAATTTTCCCACTGCTTCAGTTGGGTACTGAGATGCTTCAACCTGTTCTTCCCACTAGGTTTGGGCACTGTTCAAGGCACCAAATTAGAAGATTAAGTTCCTTTATTGACTCTTCACAGTTAACAGCATGGGATAGGTTCAATCAAAGAGTCTGGCCCACTGCCTGACTACATCTGTCTCTTTGTACTCTTCTACCTCAGACATCTTCATCAAATACCGACATTTAGGTGGATGAATCCTAGTCTTCAAACCCTGCATAGGCACACAATTAGAGTAAGAATCCAAGCCCAGCTGAAGCCATTAAAAAGACCCCTGTTGACTTCAATGGTGGATTTGCCTGGACTTACACTACTGGTAATTGAAAATCATGTTTGATAGCTTTCACATCCATCCCACAGTGTCCTGGCCGCTCCCTCCCAGGGCCCTCAGAAGAACAAAACTGAACCCAAGTGTGGGTTTTACCTATGATAAACACATAAAGAAGTCAGGACATAGGAGTCCCACACCACCCAAGAGCAAGACATAGCACATGTGGAGAATGTTTATCCTTGCCCACCTGCATCCTCACAGCAAGAGAAGCTGAGGAAACAACTGCCAAGCTGCCTTGCTCTGCCAGTGCTGGGTATGGACCATAGCAGAGAAAGTCTTTTTGTTTTTCCAAGGTATCCGTGCTGCCACTGCAGATCAAGACAGCCAGGGAACCTCCAGGTGCACTGTCTGTGGTAGAGGAGATCTCAGTTCCAAATAAGTGCTCAGAGCATTGATATGTAAATAGCATTTGCAAAAGCCAAAATACACAGGAAGTTTTTATTTGCATGGGTCAAACACCAGCATGCAGAACAAACCACTGATTTTGAAGAACTCCAGAAGTTCTAACCCTTTTTCCTTATACACATTGGGCATGTAATAAAGCCTTCCTTCCCTCATCCCAGTGATGAGTGCATTTGGGTCACACTACAGATGCTGATAATAATTTTGCTATTATTCAAATGGTGTGGTGTGCATGTCAAAATACCTTGAGAAGAGCCTTAGAGTCCTTACTTTTCTCCAGTTCCTGACATATCAGGAGGCATTTTCCTTCAATCAGAGGTGAGAGCAAACAGTGACTCATGAGTACTCAAGCTGTGTTGCACTGAGAATGACAGCAGACTACTTTTCCTTATCTTCTCTACTACAGGCTCTTATGGCTGCATCAGGGCACACTGAGGTTTGCTCTTGGACAGATGGAAAAGGCAGATTTGGCAGGCTTTCTTCTCCTGTGCAGTCAGATGAGCTGTAGTCCTTATCACTGAGTAATTATACAAATATCTCTGTGAGAGCTCTGGAAGACAGGTGCAGACAGCACCATTGCCCTTCTTACTGCTCTTTGTATACTTGGCATCATACACATATACATTTGCAAAGGAAGTTTCACCTGAATATAAGGAGGAACAACTTAACTGTGCAAGTGTCTGAGATTGCCCAAAGAGACTGTGGAGTCTCCCTCACTGGAGATATTTATGACCCTTTTGGATACAATTCTGTGCCATGTGCTTTGGGATAACCCTGCTAGACCAAGCAGGTTGAACCACATGACCCGCTGTAGTCCCTTCCAACCTTATCCATTCTGTCACTCTGTGATCTCCCCTGAGAGGAACTGGGTGTATAGTTCCTGTGTGGCAAGGAGACCTGAGGATCTCCCATCCTCAGGAAGACACCATGGAGTGAGCTATAGCCAACTAATGAAAAGCAGACACAGTGGACTTACAGCCACCAACTGCAACCCAGCATCCTGCATGAGCATGTACAGCCTCTGGTTAAGCTGGGCTGTTCCATCTGGTTACGTCATGTCTGCATGGACCTCTGCCACACCTCTGGAACACACTGCAGATGTGGTTTCACACCATAACATGCTTCCAGCCCTTTATCCAAAGCCCTGCAGACCTCAGTACTTCCTTGTGTTTTTCACAAGTGGCACACAGAGCAGCCCACCATGGCTTGATACAGCAATACAAGGATAAGGGTCTGGCTAGCAACGCCCTTTAATGACATCAAAAAATGCTGAAGAAGAAAGAAAAAGTTGGTTTCAATCCTGTTATGTTTCTTGGCCAACCTGCTTCCACTTGTTATTGTCAGGTTGCTAGAGATGCTGACAGAGCTCCCTGGATCTGAAGTGATCTTTGCCCAGAGGTTTTAGTTGTTATTTTTGTGCCTGTATATGGAACAACTCTTGATCTGCACAAAGAGAAGTGATAAAGAATCCTGATCCTGTAAATGCAGACCTGGGAAGTAATAACCAAGGGATTTCATGAAAATCAACCCAAACAAGTTCTGATTTCTTTCTCTGACTGAAGCTTTTTTTTGTTTTTTTTAGTTACTCATAGGTTTTTTAATAATTCTTTTTAATTACTCATAGGTTTTGCAAAACCTCTGCTTCTCTATTTATTGATATTTCTTCAACAACTTGAAAGTTCTGATGAATTCTCTGGAAATATATAAAGTGTGAAACATCTTCAGGATTCTTTTCCTTTTATCCCACATTTTGTGCCATGTAGCCATTACTGGATAGCATTTTGCAATTTGATTGTCTTCACCAAAGCTTTTGCAAAATGTCAAAATGTCCTTATTTGTTGCTGCTGAAAAAAGCCCCTTGATGTTTTGAGTAGTTTCTCCCGACATGCCAATGAACCTGCAGCAACATGTGCTTTTTTTTTTTTTTTGCAGTTTTCAGGAAAATATAATATCCTGCCCTAGTTCACAAACTTTGACTCCCAAGAACTTATTTGGTCCCTGATTTTTTTTTTTTTTTAATCTCTGGCTTTATTTAGTTTTTTATTGAAGTCCAGACACTTTTCCTCACCCAGAACTGACTTTCTATCTTGGCCTTTTCTAGTTTCTCCTGCTCAGGGATGTTTTTCTTATTTCCAAAATGAAGATTCCCAGTTCTACAGGTGAACCCTGTACAGCCCAGAGGAATCTGTCCAACCTGCCAGTTCAGTAGGGCAAGGACACAAAGACAGATCACCATCATCTGCACCAGAGAATGGTCACAGCAGTGCCAGGACCACTTCTGAATGCGGCCTGCCAGCATCCTTCAACCACTTCCTGGGCACAGCCAAGGCATTAGACCAAGGACTGTTTACTAGTCAGGTTGGATGCAGGCACCCTTTTTTGGAGTTTTGGAGGCCAGGGAGAGAGTTTAAGGGTACAGACATTGCCAGATGGCTTCAGAGACAATGAGTCCTCAACAGATGTACTCTTGGAGAACCAGTGCTGCCTTCTCAGAATCCGCTGCATTTATTCAAACAAGAGCAGGGGTACTGGAGGCTGTTAAATGTCCAGACCACTGAATGCATCTTCATCCACCAGAAGAATGTGTGCCCACATGAGCCGATGAACAGGCCCGTGAACACAGTTTGCAGGTGTTCCTCATTCAGAACCCTCCTCCCATCCAGACACTCCCCATGCCAACAAAATACCCCCTCAGTGGGGTTGGCTGAACTCTGCCAAGTGACTACTGCTACTCAGGTGTTGGTCAATTCCCATTGAGAAGTAATGCTGAATTTAGCTGTAGGTTTTTTCCCCTAATTAAAACTAGCAGGTCTGTGTGCTTTCTGTGTGGGGGAAGGGGGTGTGAAAAAATAAAGAAGCCCCATTAAATTGCACAAGCTTCATGAGCAATTAGTAACTCAGAGTGGAAAGAAATCATGAACCAAATCATAGGAAATGGCAACAGAGCTACAAAGATGACATCATAGTTTATTGGAATTATTTAAACATCTTAGACATATGTGCAAAGCTCAGTGGAGAACTCCAATGCTACATGCCAGTTAAAATTAGCTTTTCATTCAGGATCAAGTCAAATATCCTTCTGACTTCACACTGGAGTGCTATACACATCTTTTTATACATGGCATCTAAATAAAGCCTCTGTCACAATTAGCTGTGCTGAAACAACCTTGGATATCACATGATGATGCATATGCTTTAGCTGATGTGCATCCGGAGAGAAAGCTAACCAGAACCACAGGATATTTCAGCCCTCGGGGGGAGGGAAGTGAGCAACTCTGCTGTGGAAAGTAGCTGGAAGTCATCCAGCTTCTCCAGGGCAGTCAGTCATGAATATCCTGCTTTGGCCACAGAGGGGTTGTGGAGGAAGCAGGCTCACAACAATTGGGAAAGGTTTGTAACCACAGGAGTCAAATGAATGAAGCCAAGAGACTGCCAAGTGATGCAATTCATGGGGAAAAGGGAAAAAAAAAAAGGGAAGAAAAAAACATACCCAAACCCTCCTCAGCTCCTACACAGGAGCATTCATCATTCACTGTGACCTTCCAGGAATGTGCTGACAGACACAAAGCGTTCTGTGTGACATTGTGCCAGTGAACTGGAATGACTGTGCTCGCAGCATTGTTCCTAACAGCAGGGCACCATCTTCTGGAGGCTGCACAGGCTGTCCTGCCACTCCCGCGGCAGTGCAGGCTGAGGGGGAATGATGCACCATCCCATTGAAAGCAATTCAGGACCTAAAAAAAAAGGCCAAAACAGTGTTCCGAGCTCATATTAAAACCAGCCGCTGCCTCAATTAGGCACAGGCGCCTGAGTGCCTGAGAGGGATGTTGGAAGCGGCCATGGTGCTGTGCTAGGATGGGATGGGGCTGGGGGAGACGTCCCAAAATCTTTGTGTTGTCAGAGCTGGCAGGCAGACACCTTTGTGCTGTTAATCGGCACAGCCACGGATGGACAGATAGAAAAGAGAAAAAAAAGTGTTATCATGGAACCATAGAAAGGTTTGTGTTGGAAGGGACCTACAAGACCATCTAGTTAGCTACAAAAATCAAGTCTGGCAGCAGAAGTGGAACAAGGTGGGATGTGGTTGGGGTGTCAGAGGTTTTCCCTGCAGCTGTAACTCTACTGGAGACTTCACTGCCCCGGCTACTGCCAGTGGGGCTGTAGCAACACTGTGCTCACTGACACCACGCGGCCAGTGCAGCTTCTGCTTCCTTAGCAGCAGCAGATGTGGCCTTGGAGGTTTAGAGGTCATATCAAGCCATGCTTAGTGCAGACAACAGTGTCACATTCCTCTGAAATAGCTCCAGGGTCCTGTTCCCCTCCTTGTAAGTGAGGTAAACCTTATTCCCTGGTGATGAGCCAGGCAATACGTTCCTGGTTTGGTTGTACCTCCAGCGTTATCTGTCAGACCCTCCTTGCAGAGTCCATTGCCGTACATTTTCTGCCCAGTCTGGATGCTAACTCAGTACAATGTAGCTTTCCTTGAATACAAGTAGAGTCAATTTTACTCTCCCATATGCAATGCTGTTGTCCAAACTCTTAGACTAATTTAATTTAAAAAATAAAAATATCAGCTTCATTTTACGCCTGTAAATCTCTCAAGTCCCAAAACTCATGATGTCTGGCATACATACCTTGCTAGTCTGTTCTTATTAAAACAGACATCACATATTTTAGCTGAAGGACAGGTACCATGAACAGAAGGTTCTGGGTATCTGGGTATCTCTAGAAGCACAAGCTGCTCACCCTCAGCTGAAGGGTAACTGGACAGGCAGAAGGTTTCACAAACCCTCCTTCTCTGTTATGTTTCCTGCAACCATTCCAGCACATCACATCATGAGAAGGGAGGGAGAGAAGGGGGAATAACGCAGGGATATGTGGCATTAAGCTGCCCTTGGCATTGTGGTGTCTGCATTTCAAGTGCCAGGCTGGTAATTCAGAGGATGCAGAACAGGAGGAAAGAAAAAAAAAATATCACTTGGGATTCTTGGGACAGAAGAAAAAAGCCCAAAATGTACATGGTATGACTCTTGGGACTGTCCTGTGCAGGGTCAGGAGCTGAACTTTGATGTAGGTCTCTTCCAACTCAGGATTTCTATGATTATATGATTGTGTGCTGCCACTGTAGATGGTGCAGCCTCAGTTGCACAACAGGCCTGGCTTGTGAGACCTTGTACCTGAAAGGATCTGGCACAGTCAGGAAGAGTGTAGCCTATCCTACAAGAGGAACTGATGTGGGCAGCAAGGTCCTGGAGATCCTGGCCACAGCTGGGGTTGCACACTGGGAGATTCCCAGGTGTCTTGCTAGATTTCAATAAAACAGACTGCAGTAGGGTCATCTGAATGAGAAGAAATAAAGCAAACTGTTACAAAAAAAGATACAAGAATCTGCTCTCTCCAGTGCGTCCTCCACAAAGGCAGTGAGTCACCTGGCTGAAGCTGGGGAGAGAACTGGCTCAAATGATATGAAAACAGAGACTGGAAAGGTAATGAGCCAGTGCAGGAATAGGTGTAGGTTTACAGGCCAGGGTCAGAGAGGTAGGATGTGGAAAAGCATTTGGAGGAAATCATAGTTGCTACAACCCTTTAATAAAAATAGAGGACAAGATGCCAAGAAGAACTCTTCTGTCCTTACCTGGAGCTAAATTTTCAGGATCAGGTGATGAAAGATCAGTCAGGTAGAGATAAAGGATTTCCAGCACCTCTGTGCAGCACTGTCACTGTAAATCTGGGTGCTCAGGGATGTCCAGTATGCTTCAGACATGCATTTGGGTTTCTCACTTCATGACCAAACATGCTGCTTCATTTCTCACAGTCCAGCTGTAGCCCTCAGTCTCCCACTGCTGCCGTGGGCTACAGTCACAAGGTTGTTCCCATGCCCCTCACTAGTTTGCTTCTTGGCATCCACTTCTGGGAACAGCCATCCATGTGCCCTGTGTGTCTGGGAGCATGTGATCCTGTGCAAGTCCTGTAGACCATGCATGCCATGGATCAGACGTGCTGGGAAAAGTTCCCAGGGACTTCCTCAGTAATTGCCCAGTGGTCTCTGAGAGTGTTTATTGGAAAATGGGGGGACAATCAGAGCAAACCTGTAGGGAAGCGTAAAAAGATAAGATCTAATCTAAACTGTGGGTAACAGCCTGGCTAAACAGAGTAAAAGCTTACAGTTACAATTCCTTTAAGAGATTCACTTCCTTCTATTCTATGCCTGATGCAATGGCTGGTTTATATGAGATGATCAGCCAGAGTTCTCCAGTTACCTGAGGGAAGGCTTCACCTTCCAGCGAGCAGTGAAATGCTAAGACCACCTAGTGTCAGATGCCTTAATTTAACTGGTGGTAATTTGCACCAGTGGATATCAAAGACAGATCTGACTTGGTATCTGCAAAGGCAATGTTAATAAAGGCAATATGTGCCCACTATGCAACTGTGGGTTATGTGGGTTTCTGGCAGCACAGCACCAGAAAGTCTATGAAATAAAGAGTGTTGTCATCTTGTGTGTGATGTTCATTCCTGGGTATCCCAAGCCTGTTGTGCTTACTATGTTCCATGAATAATTCCTCCCAGTAAAAAGACAAAGAGCTGTGTCCAGTTTTACAAAAAAAAATAAAGGCTGAATTCCTTCAACCACTTCACTGATTTATGCTGAAGATCTAGAGAACTGACACAACCCTCTTTAAGAACAAGGTTATGATTATCACAATTTATCAGAAAAGCAGGGCTACCACACTGTGGTAAGGAAATGAACACAATGTTTTCTCTATCATAAACTCAAAGCATATTGCATTCAATAATTGCCAATTTCTTTCTTCTAATTCCACACATATTGGGACATGGAAAATTTGGCATGGGAAGGCTTTTAAGGAGGAAATTGCATCTTAAATTCTTTAATATATTTCCATAACTTCTAAGCTTTTCAAGAGCTCCTGATGAATTAGAGGATCTCAGTCCTGAGAGCTGAATTTAAACGACCATAAAAGGACTTAAATTTCAGATGATGGGTGCTCAGCCATTCTGAAATTCAGGCGTTATTACAATGTTTCCAGTTAAGCACCCAAAGTCATTAGTCACTTCTGAAAACCTTGGCATAGAGTAAAAGAAAAAATCTCCAACTGAGCTAACATCCTTCATGTACAGACTCATAAAACAAAAACTAGAAAAAATGTCCTAAGGCCCATGAGTGAGTCAATCTCATTCATTTTGACTGTGGTAAGCTGTAAATTATTTTTATTTAATAACAGCTAATACCTGGCTTTTATACAGCTGCTTGCTTCTATTTTTTAATTTTTTTTTATCAGTGGGCTATAAATGTATTATAATCTTGAAATGCAGCATCATGGAGCCATTAGCACAAGAACTTAGTCAGTTTAGACAGACCATCATAGCAAAAGAATTCAGCTAAACAAAATATACACCAAAGTATTTGCTCCTTAGAAGACAATAGGAAATTTTAAACAGGCAAAAATTCCAATGCCTTTCTCACATATTATTCTTGAGAACACATTTTTCAGTCAGATCAAAAGACAGTTGTGTTAATATTCTTTCTCTAGTTTCTTTTGGCTACTCCTACCAAGGAGGCTTTATCACAGATCCCAGCTTCAAGTTTTCTGTCCTGTCCTGCAGACCAGAAAGGCAGGAGGTGCACCAGAATTGCATAGACCCTCCCAGGACTGCTTGCAGAGCAGTTGTTTAGGCATTAGCCCAAAGCTGTACCTGAAACAGTCCCCTGGCCCCTAAGCCCCAGCAACTGACACAACACAAGGATCCAAAATCATCCTCAGCACTGCCCTCAGCCGGTGGCATTTAAATATCCCAAAGTATTTCCTGAGGCACCAGCAGTTTGACTGCAGGAGCTCATTCAGGATGCGACAGCATCACATCCCTGCTGGCCAGACTTTTTCTACCGTGGAGCAACCCGCTGCCAGCCCAGTTATCACCTGCCTTCATGGACCTGACCAAGCAAAGGAGCTGCTTGGCAGGTGGGCCTTGCTCTTTCAAACATACAAGTTTCAGCCTTGCACCATCAGCACCAGGGCTGGGCAGTGATGAGAGAAGCCAAAGAGGGGGTGGTTGCCCATGCACCTACATTTCATCCAGCACAACAGATCTGTGCCAGACCCATCACCCTGCAGCTTAGATAAGACTGAAGCCAAGCCTAAGCTGGACTGAGCTCCACTTCTCTTACCAGAATAGTTTTTGCTGTCTGCGGCCAAATTTTCTGAATGCTCTTGCACAGGGTTGAAAGTACATGTGAAGCCAGGCTGGAGCTGCAAATGGAGCCAGGCTCCTGTATGAGGGCCTTATAAAGGTCACTTTATATATATTGTTGTAAAGTGATGCTATGCCATGTCTCTGCACAAACCCAGTGCATCATTGGTCAGCTAAGACCGGTTGTTGGACAGGCTAAGGGTTGATTTAGGTGAGGCAGCCCCATCAGTTTTCAAGGGGTTAGTAAACAAAATAAGTCCTTGTGAAATCTTTGCAGTCGGCCTTGGGGCCATGAGCAGCTGTTTGGTTCCTGTCACAACCCCACAGCACAGCCTTCTGACAACAGAGAAGCAGATGGGCATATAGGAGGGATCAGGCCCAACACATCCTCATCTCTTGTCCTTCTGAAATAGAAACAGGTCCTGATACTTGCACGAGAAACAGGCAGCTCATAAGGAAGGTAAAGATAAAACACATAGGAAGAGAGTGGAATTCGAAATGCTAAAGAGATGGATGCATCTCTTTAAAGAGAACAGAGAAATAGGCACCTAGCTACCCAAAACACTCAAAGGAAGTGTCCTGGAGAGATGCAGCCAATACATTTTTCTGGATATTTTGCTTTCTAGCCCAATCTTGGAAACCTGTGGTTGTGTGTTATTTTTATACATTCATTTAGCAGTCAAACCAACCCTCTGTCTCATTTTCACCTAGTTTTAGAAGTTAACATTTTATTTGGTTTGCAAATAAGATTTCCTTTTAAAGTAAAATGATTGTCAAATCAATGACTGACAAACTGTCACGTAAAAACTTTATAAAGCATTTTAAAGAGTTAAGGACTAAAATATGTATTTGTAGTGCACAATATTAAAATAAATATTACTTTTTGTATCCCTAAGTGCAAAATATAAAATAGTCACATACAACAAAATATTTCACCAAAGAAAGGAACACAAAAATTACTACTCTGCTCCTGAAAATAGGCAGATTTTATGTGACTTATGTGCTCACATCTCTTGAATTTAATAAGTGTGTGCTTACCCGTATGGAAGGTCATGCATGAGGTTATTACTCATACATACCAATCAGTTTCACAGGTAAATCAGTAGGAAGCTAGTTTGACCAGATATCTGAAATTTTCCATAATTTTTAAAGTATGAATTGCAATCAGAGCATTATTTTTAGGAATGGTTATTGCTTTTATCTGCAGTATTCCCCACTAAATGCTCTCTTTGAAGGCAATGTTTAGAAATTTTCGCTAGTCAAAATTCTACCTCCCT
This sequence comes from Vidua macroura, assembly GCF_024509145.1. NCBI lineage: Eukaryota > Metazoa > Chordata > Aves > Passeriformes > Viduidae > Vidua > Vidua macroura. The sequence goes on along the minus strand of NC_071573.1, from coordinate 101,150,198 downwards.
GTTTGTCACAGGGATGTTGTGGATATATTATCCCTAGGTCAACACTCATCTTGTTGCATTTTAATGAACAGTGTGAGCCCTTCTCATTTGCATAACAGCCGATGGTTTCAAATCCTGCTGGAGCTAACACCTTATTATCCCCTTTCATGAGAGTGCCTGGGTAGCAGTGACCTGGACACCTCACCATTGCCATTATTCAGTGGATGTCATAAGTGCTCAGAGCTTCTGAAAACCAGCCTGCATTTAATAGGTAGCTAAAAATACATAGGCCCAGGCTGCTTACAAACCAGAGCCCTTTAGCCTCCCACCCTGCCTGCATGCTGCTGTCTCCAGCTATTTCATTTTCTTCTTGGCAATAGGGGTTTGGAAGTGCTCTGATATAGAACTGCATCACTGTCACTTAGCAACCTTTGCCATGGTCCCTAAATGAAGTGTTTTATCAAGGAATTCATGTAAGTTTAGCATTTATAACCAAATCAGAGGGTTTTTCCCTCTGTCACCAGATAATTAAAGTATAATAACTAAAGTTTAAAATAAACCTGTGAGAACTTTGTGACAGAAATTAGGAAAAACTGATCTAAAGTTCTGCTGTGAGTTACTGAGATTGCATTTACCTGGATTTTAACCTTTTGTCTACTTGTTGTGAGAGGACATTGCTGAGTTGGGGTGCCTCCTGGGAATAATTGCCTTGGACATTGTACCTTGCCAGAGCCTCCATCAAGCCTTCACTACACTTAAAGTTTAGTACATTAAGAACAACTGTTGTGGGAGATTGCTTCCTTATATTTATGTAACTTTTAGGTTGGATGAATTTTAGCATTATGGTTTATTCCCCCTTTTAATATAAATAATAATATTCTCAAGCATACATGAGAAAATTTGGAGCAGTACAACCACATGAGAAACTCCTTAAGGTTTAGCAACGTACACTTGGAATATGCAACAATAGTTTTTGCATATACCAAGCCACTGACTATTTAAAACTACTGCCCAGTAGCCCTGAATGGCTCGAAATGGCTCATCTGCTGAACAGATTGTGGGTGACAGTCATCTCTTTGCACCTCTTGGCACTCCACCAGCAATCAGCGCACCCTTGGCTGCTTCTCCCTTGGCTGATGGAGACAGTTCAGGGTGGGGAGGGACACCGAGGTAGGGACGCATGTAGGTGGAGATACCCTGTGTTGTTGGTTTGGCAGCAAGGAGGGCCTCGAGGGGACCATGGATCCTGGATAAACAAACCAGGACTTCGGTGCTCAGGTTCAACAGCAAGGATGCAGCTGTGACTGAAAGCCAGGAGCTGGCAAAGCCAGCTGTAAGGGTACTGGTCCTGCTCCGCCCCATCCCTGGCTGAGAACTGCCCCGGAGCAGCCCTGGGAGGCACCAAACAGGAGACACAGGTGTGTCAGGATCTTGGAGTGATTTTTTTCCCACAAGACAGCACTAAAGAAGGAAATGAGAAGCGGCCTCTTTTGTGGCTGAGATTCACTCCGGAGGGCTGCTTCTTGCCTGCTGCTCCTATGTTGCAACACAGGAAATTTGCTTCTGCTAACACCTGGTGTTGTTTCAAACAGCCAGATGGTCCTAACCTCAGTCTCCGGTAATTGATGGCCTACTTGTCTAACCCTGTAACTATCTCTCGCTTTAGACACAGATGCTGCATCTCTCTAAATACCGTTCCACATTAAAACGTCCTACCTTCCTGTTTCACGTATCAATCAATGCAGTAATTCTTACAGAAACCAGCAATGGCCTGTATAAACCAGGAGACAGTGAGTGTAAGCAAGGAGAGATAAAATTATGCAGGCTTAAATTACAAACTGGATGTGTGGTTTGAAGGATTTAGACTCACATTGCAAAATTAGCTGGGAGATAACCAGCAAGCAAACAGACATCAGGCAGTGACCCCAAGAGCAAGTGTTAGCTCACACAAGCCAGTATGACCTGGTATGTACTGCTCTCTGTTACAGAGACTAATGCTAATTTGGTGCTTCTCTGCACCAGCCTAATCCACTGCTCCTTTTCAGCACATCCAAATAGCCTTATACTTGCAATACTTTTTTTTTTTCTGGGTTTTTCTGGTAGATGGTTCTCTTCTTCTAGTTGGGCTCTACTTGTAGGTGGTCTGTTACCACAGGGATGATGATGAGACATCCTACAGGCTACCACAGTATCATAAGGCATTAGCCTTCACGAGTCTGAAGGTCAGAAGCTTTTACTTGACAAATTAGGATCTGCCCCAAGCTCCCTGCTTCCTCTCAATCCTTGTTCTGAGCAAACTGAAGGCTGACACCTGGGGCCCTGACAACAGACTCAGGAAATGAAAGCTGATGTTACTGAGGCTACCAAGATGTTCTGTTTCCTGACATTAAATGGAGACAGTATTCTTCCATCTCTCTTGCTCATCAAGGATAAAACTTGACTGTCAGGTGTTCAGAAGCTGAGCCACTGCTGGTGGTTCAAATATCTTTCTTGCATGATCCCTCAGTTTCACATAGTAGCATCTGTAGGCATTAAAGCCTTGCTTTCAGGGCATGCCTGGGACAGAGGAACTGCCATCATCCCCTCCTTCTGCATGGAGACAAGGCACAAAGCACAGTGAAGGATTCACTCAGTCAACACAAGATTTCTGTGCCAGGCATAGACTGGATCCAGTTCCTTACTGGCAACCAGGTTTTTGCATTGGTATTTGTCCCTCCCTTTTAGGCAGGTGGTTTTGATCCTGCAATTTCTTTACATGTGGTACGTTACCATTCAGGTTCTCATCTGAATGAGATTATCCCATGCTCTCAAGTTCATTGATGGACACCAGGCATGTCACTTTGTAAGGTCTGCCCACAATTATATGATGATTACTATAACAATAAAGAGGTCAAGTATAGAATTGGGATGGACAGAGTAAAATTTATTTTACAGTTTCATACGACTTAGAAGCATAAGGTTCTTCTTACCTCTGAGACCATGTAACTCCCTAATGCATAACAAAATCCCAGGAGTACAGAGAGGGTTTGGGGGTGGAGAATCAAGAGGAACAAACAGGGAAAGTGACATTTTCGTTTAGGCAGTAAAAAAAAAAAACAGTAGATCAGATCAGCCACCCTTAAAAACACAGCCCTCATTTACAATAATTTACTAGGTCAAAAGAAATGGAAGTTATTCCATGCCAGTGATGAGCAGAAAAGCAGTGCAGAACAAGAGAAGAAATGAGGTTTGCAGAGAAGTGCAATACCTATGCAGGCTCTCAGGTTGTGCAGAGTGCATGAGAAAGCAATGTGTGTGTGAACAGCTGGACTGCTCCCTTAGTCACTGTAACTCCATACAATCTGTTACTGACACAAAACAATGTTTCCAAAAACCATCCCACCCTGTCGTACTTTGAGAAATAGAAATGTTTCTTGTTATTTCCATTCACACGATACATGGATCAGAAAAAAGTCCACAAAACAGGCCACTGCATTTTTACACAATATCTGGATCCATACAGGAAAGGAGTAGGATAATATGGAGTCTTCCTCTTTCTTTCCTCTTAGTAAATTCCCAATAAAGCTGCTTCACTTTCTGAGCCTCACATTTTTTCCTCCCAGCTTTTGTCTCTGCCAGCTTGAACTTGACAACTGAGAGGGGTAACTGGAAGGTCACACTTTAAGCATGATCAGTTGAATTTCTGCTTTCCCAGTGTACTTATTTGCTCTCAGGTATTTTTTTTTTTTTTCTACACACTTCGTTTTCCATATTTATCTCTAAGAAGCCTGTGCTAACAAAGGTTTTAGATTTTTCTGGCCTTGTTGCAGAACTGCAGCTTCTCTAACAAATTAATATTGCACACGCTCCCAGCAGACAGAGGTTCAAAGCAGTTCAGGACCAGAGAGTGCCTTCTCTTGAGACTGAACTGAGCTACAGATGAACTGAAGCACCTCCTGAAGCCATAGGAAGAGCTCAGCTCATCTCAAAGCCTCTGGAAAGAGACATCCCAATATCTGATTACCAGTCAGCTGGGACATGCATGAGGAAAGGAACCACTGCCAGACCCAAGCCCCAATTGGGCTCTTCCCAGGTACAGCACAGACATATCAGTGAAGCATCAGGGCATGAGCCCAGCCCTGGCACACAGTTGCCTGTCCAATCTCCTGTGACCTCAGCCAGAGCACCCAGCACTCACGCAGGCAAGGTCTGGGCACAGTGTGAGGGTCAGCAGAGGCCAGCAGTGCCCTGTGTGCAGGCAGGCTGCTGGACAGCGGCCAAGCGAGCTCGTTGGTGGGGGCGCCTAAAACGATCCCTACCCTTTACTGGGCAGCAATTTATCTGCACAGACATAGCCACGAGCTTGAAATATAAATAGTTGTATCTAGCAATGGGGAATGGAAACTGTCCTGGTCATTGGTTTTGATGTATTTATGGCTGGTTTTAACGTAAATCTAAGTTTTCAGTGCTAACGGTCCAAGCCTGTTGAGGATTCTCCCCTTCTGCCACCATATTTTGGCAAAAGTCAAAAACAAACACATTCACATCTCCTACCTCTTCGCCTCCAGTATTCTGAAGGGATGAAAGGGATCCTGAATTGGACAGAAATCTGTAGCACTCACTCTTCAGACTTCAGATTGCAGTCATAGCTGTGCATATCTGAGCAGCCATCCAGATGCTAATGGAGCTGATCCTGTGTCAATAAGATTAGAGAAAGGCCTCCACTATTTAATTTTTGGATATTTATTGCCTATAAATTGAAGGGCCAACACATATTGACATAGCAGGGGAAATATATTTTTTTGCCTGTGTTAACAGCAATGTTCTAAGATAAAGCTGTTATTTTAAAACCTGACTTATTTTTACTTTTCACTAGTGTTTTTAACTGTCCTGAAAAGAAGGATGTTTATACAATTTTGCAAAGAAACATGAACTGTTCTACTCCATTTACATTTCTTTGTTCCAAAATGTATTCCTCTTGTTGAGATTCCAGCAGACAAGGAAAGCAGACACAGCGGTTACTTTCCAATGTGAAACTTAAAACCACAATCTCCTGCTCAGAAAACACAGAATGAGTCACAGGAAGGGGCCACTTGCTTGCAAAACTCATTAAAAGCAAGGCAAGGCAAAATGGATTTCCTGTATCAATAAATAGATTGCTGGCAGTAGGCAGAACACCTGACAGTGCTGGAGGCTAAAAACCGGTTCAAGGGTAACCATTAGTAAAGTCAGATCAATTCTTCAGCTCAGAAGCTCTATCTCCCCAGTACACAGTTTTCTTGGAATTAGTTGGCTTCATCCAGCAGTGTTTAAGAATATGCATAAAGTTTCAGCTCGGGGAGGGATGAGTTAAACACTTGCTAAAATAGACTGAAAAATGATGACGTCTGTATTTATTCACTGAAGCAAGCTGTATTAAGAGGATGCATGCATGGTACCACCAAGGTGCAGATACTGCAGGTGAAAGCTTTGTTTCCCAAGTTCATGAAATAATAATAAAGAAGCCCTAGTCCTTACATAAGCTTAAAATTCAGCTGTAATAGCAACTTTGTTTTGCTGTTAGCAGTACTCCTTGGACACTTGAGCATAGAATTCCTTTTGTTCAATGTTATTCTCTTCTGTCTGGCAAATGAAGCCAAAATGGCCTTCTGATGTCTTCTGTGCAGCACAGACACACGGGATCTCAGGCTGCACTGCTTAGGGGGCATAAGGCAGAGCTCAGCACCCAACCCAGCACCACCCACGGTCAGCACAGGGTAGGAACAAGAAGGTGCTTTTTGGCCACATGTTCTGGTTTTGTTCCCTTTCTCTAGTTCCCCTTAGAAAAAAATTTAATTCTCATTTTGCCTTTATTTTTCTCCCTCACTTCCCAATGGCTGGAAAGGTCTCAATGAAGGTTTCTTCCCACAGCATCCAACAGCTGTAATTCCTCAGCACCATCTCTTGGCTCCCATTTATAAGTAGCCCTTTGACTGCATTTTTCCGAAATGCTACTGAACACAATGAGGGGCTGTATTTTACTGCAAGCACAGGAGTGAGACTACCTGAGGTCATGGCACTGTGAGTATATTCCCTTCACCACCATATTTTGCTGGACTTTTATGAAAAGAAGTAAAAAAAAAATAAACATAACACAAAGAAAAGCCTACTAAGAACAACCTTCAGACTTCACCTTTTCATGCATTCATAAAGAGCTGAAAGTTAAACTAGTTATATTTTTAGGCATTAGCACTTAACATCAACCATCTTCTATCTCTTGCAATGAACTATCCTGAGGTACTTGATAGCATATGCAATGCATATTGAATTAAGGCTATCTATTTATAACGAAAATGTAGTATGCAGGAAATACTCCCTACCTTCCCTGTGGCATAAAAAGATCCCCCCCAACAACTTTATGGTCTTTGCTAAGGAGCTTCCTCCCTCAGACTGCTGTATCTCTAGTGTTAATGGGATATTCCAGGAGCAATGAGTGTGTCCTCATAAAGTCTGGTTTGCTGATGCAAAAGCACAATTTCTCTGACTTTTAATTAAAAGGGCACCTTCATTTCCAAGTCTGTCTCCAGAGCTCCAGGCTAAATGTTTATACAAGGCAGAGACATACAGAAGATAGAGAAGACTGAAGAAGCAGTGACTGCAGGCTGCCCAAATATGGCTGCTCTTGTATTTTTAACAGAGAACTTGAGATGCCGCAGAGCCTTATCAACCCCAAACATCTTTGTTTTCAGACCAGCACACACACAGGCCTGGCACTATCACTGCACTGCAGTGAGTCTGCTCAGCAAACCTGGCAGTGGAAGCAAAAGGCACCACTGTGTTCTCAGGGACAGGAGGAAAAAAAAAGGTTATTGGCTTTTCCCCAGCAGGATGGCCTATGTCAAAGAAGAGAAGCCCCACAGAACAGGCTGTCTGGTCTCACTGCCATGGAGGACAACATCCCCATTCAAAACAGATGGACAGATTTTGCTTAGGTCACACTAGGAATTAGACAAAAGGAAGATTCAAAAAATGCTGGGGTGGGGTAGGATTCCTGATTCTTCCAATTTGCTCCAGTTCCCATCTGGTTGCTCTTGGCTCCAAGGGGCTGTTCCCATGTCCCAAAACAGCCAGAGCCCAGATCCTGGCCCCATCTCCCTCAGTAAACTTAAATCTTTCAGTTTTAAAAGGCTCTGGGTAAAACACTGCAGCTGAACAGCAAAAATAATATAAGTTATACTGGATAGCCCCCGTAAGAAACAGGTAGTGGAAACTGGAGATACAAAAGCCATGGTTCAGCAGTTCTGCAAAAGCACTCTGCCATGATCAAAGAATACAGGAAAATAGAAAAGTCAGGAAAAAATTTATTTTTGCCTTTATTACAATATATATTTCAACCCTTGTTGCATTCAGCAGATCAAAATGAAGTGTTAAAACTATTTTCATCACCGCAGTAGCACATACATATACAGAGTAAACACTGTATATAAATAGGCTTTCAAATAATAACAAACCATATCTACAAAAAAAAAAAAAAAAAAAAAAAAAATACCCAATACCTCTTTCTCCTCCTTCCCCAAATTACAGCAGTAACATTTTATCTTCAGCATAACTAATGTCACAAGTACAACATTCATTCCCTCTCATGACCCAGCTAGAGTGGTGTGGTCATCAGCATCAAGAAAATAAACATTAGCCACTCCTCACTGCTGCATATTCTAGTTTCTGTGTATTGTATGAATAGAATATACTGTGATTTAATGTGTCAGCATACTTATGTTAACATATTCTTTCTGTAATAAAAATCAGCATGACACTGCAAGCAAGGTTGATTTTTTTCTTTCACAGAAAGAGTAGCAATTTTTTAAACCATACATCTTTCTTCTACATGAATTAACAAAGCAGTTTAAATATTATGCTAAAATTATTCAGCTACCAAATCAAAATGTCTTACACTTTCTGAAAAGGTATGGTGATGTTTCTAGCAGGTCAAATCCTTGATTTTCATGTAAGTGTCTTTTTAGTCAGTAAATTTGATAAAAGTTACAGCAACACACATTCCTGACACTGTTCAGCTAGATTTCAATTTTGGATACAAAAGGGGATGCAGCAACTCGGAATTGAAGTGCTGAACGTCACAGAATCACAGAAAAGTTGGTCAGAAGGGACCCCTGGAGGTCATGCAGTCCAACTTCAGCCTTAAAGCAGATGGTTACCAACATTAGATCAAGTCAGCCATAACTCTGTTTAACCAAATCTTGAAAAACTGGGACAGATTCTGCAGCACCTCAGGGTTACCTGTACCAGCACTGCACTGTGGCCACAATCTGACAATTACAATAGTTCCTCATTCACACTGATTTGGTTTTAAACACTAAAGGCAACAAACAACCCTGGACTGCCTATTTATTAAGTTATACTATATATTTATTAAGTTATATCACAGACTTTAATTGTGGAGAACATTCAGGGACCATCTTTTCTGGTGGGAGTTGCTGTGTGTAGCATCTTAGGAAAATAGATTTTAACTACTGTTAAGGATAAAAACCACAAAACTGACAGCCTCTCACTGTTTTATTTTATATATTTTACATAATAAATGGCTTGAAGTAGGCCTTTATCAAAACTGAATTTAAACAGGATGCAGCTAGTCAATCCGTCCATTTATTCAATCATTAATGACAAGTATTAATAGATAATTAAAGGGAAGTGTGGCTACATTTAGAGATGCAACCATCTCAGTTTGGCAATATGCAATCCCCACTGACTGTCTTTCAGAAAATCCACCCCATATTTCCTACACCTTGAAGTAAAAAGATATTTGCATTTTCTTGAAACTTTCAAGAGAACACAATCAGTTCTGGCGTATCAAACATTTATTTCTTCCTCTTTGTGTCCTGATATGTCCAAAGCAGATATTTACCTTTCCTGAAGCAGCAACGTTCCTGGAAAAGGAAGACTTAGGGAGGGCTCTCCACTGCACACTGCTGCTATGTAAAGCATTGCACTTGTTCTCATTACTATTGAAGGCACAGAGAAATCATAAATTGGCCCACTAAGATTCCAGATAAAGTCTTCAGTAGTAAAACTCAGAAAACCCCTACCAGAGAGTTACCATCCTATCTACACTGCTATCACTCTTGACATGCAAAACCAGAATTTGTTGTTACAGAACAAATGTGATACAGAGCAGCCATTTCCAAATTTCTGGGTGATAACTAACCATAATCACATCTTAAAATTTCTGCTGGACCACTCTGCCTTCCTGTTATTAAATTCTTAAGTGAAAACACTACAAAGCAGCTGCAAAACACGTACTATAGCCTCAGATCACATGCTGGCAGAGACCACAGCTTGTGAACCACCAGTGTAGTCATACTGAAATACAATGTACATAACAACCCATGATGCCATTTTCAGCATTTCAGAGAGCAATTAGACTTTTCAGTGTATTTCCAAAGGAAGAAGAAAGTTTCTTTCCTAATTACAATACATTTGAAATCATTTGGCATGTGGGCACTTGGAGTCCATATTTCAAGTACCACATTGTGTAAAGGCAGACCATTTGGAAAATGTTATCAACTGATCCACAGTATTGCTTTTAGTGCACACAGTTCAGTCTTAAGGCTGTCAAAAGCACTATCTACAGCTTTTGTGTCTGGATAAATAAGGAAAAAAAAAGAAAAAAGAGGAGATTTCATTACCTTCAAGGACAGTAAATTGCACTAAAAGTATCCATTCTTTATGATACAAAACAAAGCAAAAAAATCCATACAGTAAAAACCTGAGATGCATCATTTACCAGCATCAAAATTCACATTTTTAAATAATATTTCAAACAAAACTATTCCATTTTGATAAAATCCTTACTATCTTTGGCTCAGTAAAAAATCTTCAACCTCAGCACACTGTGTGTGGGAAAGATGTCTTTACTGAAAATCACCCACTTCAGTAAGGTGGGCACTATCCACAGTGGCCTGTATTTTCCACTTGAACACTTACCTCGATCCAAAAAGCTACTCTTGAAGCATGATAGTTCTCAAACTGAGAAAGACTGGAAGAATCTGGCCATCCTATTTAATTTACTCTCTATTTAAAATGCACATAATTTATTTCTTCAGAAATGTCCCATGTCAAAACAGGCTGGAATAAATCAAACACAGCTCAATTGGTTTTCACAGCTACACGGATTTACATCTGCTGAGAATCTAGACCAGTAATTAACTCTAGACCAGTAATTAAACAAACAGTTGTTGGTCAAGCAAGGAGAGAGGGGAAGAATCATTTGCTCCTTCAGAGAGCAGAATTTTGACATATAGGTTGCAATCCCTGTCTGTGACACCAGATAATGTCAGGAATGGTGAGCACCTTCAGCTCCCTTGCTGGCAAGGGGTTCTGACAAGATGGAAGATGGTTTCAGTGATGCAGAACAGACATGGAATCACTTTACAACCTTATGGCATGTTTACCTGCAACCCTAACATCACTGCACTTTTAATTGACCTTATATAATGAAAGTGCATGACAAAATTTGAGGAACTGAGAGAGGACCTAGAAAAGCAACTCCTATTTCTAGCAAGACTCCTCTTGTCTGGAAACCTGACTAAGTATGAAAAAGCATTCCAAGTTTGCTCACAACAGCAGAATACAATGCTCACAACTTCACAGATTCCAACTGAACTGTCAACAGCAAAAGCCAAGTGGTGTCCTTTCAACACAAGCCAACCCATTCTTTGAGGTGAGACCAACAATTTGGAGATGGGGTTAAGGTGAGGCTGGATGTACATCCTGAGTTTCAAACGGTGGCAGAGGTTCTCTCCAGTAGGTGAACTGGCTGTAGGTGTCAGAACAAGGAAAATCTGAAGAATGACTTCTTTTCAGCAAAGGGAAAATGTGATCTACCACTTCACAGAGTCTGACATAGCTGGAGAAAAAAAAAAAAAAAAAAAAAAAAAAGAATGCTGAACCATTTCATTTTCATTTTTTCATGTCCCAAACCACTCATGCATGACTACATTTACAGACAGACAAAGTGGGCAAGTCACCGTCCTCAAAGGAATAAAACTGAATTTAATTTTGGTGCCCAGCTTCCAGAAAGAATTCACAGTTAGGATAAGAAATTCATTCTAATCCATTCATTCCAACAAATGATACTTACCTAGTGAGAGACAGATGCCATTTTACACCCAGATCATCTGCTAAAATATTCAAGCACCACATTCTGCTTCTCCATTTCTGTCCAGCTTGGCTCAAGCAGCTCCCTGCTCAGCTGATTATTCATATTTTATACACATATGGCTCCCCTTCAATTAAGGACACCAGCACTTAATATTACTAAAAGCCATTTCAGTGTTAGGGGTTACCAGTGCCTAAGCATCTTCCTGGAAGCACTTGACCCTCTCTTCAGATTTTGTTTTCTGGTTCTTTTAGATAAGAGATCCAGGAAAAGGAAATTTTGAAAAGGCCAGGAAAAGGCAGATGGTGTCAGCAAACTAGTGAGTCTCTTTTTTATGCAGACTAAATCATCCACTTCTAAATCTTTTACATTATTAAAGTAGATGGAATATTTTATATTAAATACAAAAAAAATCTTTTTGTCAGTTTAACTGAAGGGAAGTGGAAAGTCTGTATTTTATTCTAAATCTTTTTTTGTTTTGTTTGAAGCATTCAAAACAATCTTTAATTACTGAAGTTGAATAGATCTTTGGGCAACTTGAGTCGTAAGTTACAGCAAATTCATGTAGTCCATCAAGTGTTAGGGATAAAAGATTACTTACGATGAGATGTTTGTCTTTGCATGTTCTTGTATAAGTTCTCCTTTGGGGTTAACTGTAAATATCCTGTTTAAAGAAACCCCGACTTGTTTGTATGAATAAACATCCTAAAAAGAATATAAAAAAGAAAAATAATGATTTTGCCTTTGCAAATCCATGTGTAATCTTGCTGTAATATATTACAGCTAGAACATATTTACACAGAACTGGTACTAAATTCACCTAGTTATTGTGTGCCTGGAATTCTCCATTATGTTACAAATGAGGTCAATCTAATGAAATGTTCATGAAACAGACAATTTGCTGCTAGATAAGAAGTTTGCCACAATTTTTAGCAACTTCCCTTGACACAATAATAACATTCAGTGAAGAACTAATGACATCTGGTATAAAAGCACCTTCATTTTTCTTTCAGAGAATATTTGATGTCCTGTGTGCATTGTACCAAGTATGTTACAACAGTTACAGAGGTTAAAATGTAACTTACATGTAAATTTTTTAAGGACAAGGTCACAAAATTCATAACAAATATGCCTTTACTAAAGCCATCACTCAGCTCCTGAGTTCAGATTTGTGGCATATTCATATGGCATACTCCATGTCAGAGCAAGGGGAAAAGGAGGGAAAGCAAGAAATACATGCCAAAACTGCAGCAGTGAGCCCCATCAGGTAATGCAGATACAACTATGGGAAGTACAAGTAGAAGTCAGAATTAAGAATGCATTCTACGAAATTCAGATTGTTAAAGAAAACAATAAATAAGTTTTGATCTGCTCTGAAGAAAAGCTTGACAAAACCGAAGTTGAAAACATCTCCCAGAAGATCAGAGCAAAACCAATTTCCATTTTGCTAATATAAATCATGGTTTTAAAAACCAAGATGGTGAAAAACTGGAATGTTAATGAAGCAACAAAGTTTATTTTTATTTCTATATTGTAAAGACTGTTCAAAAAATTAAGTAACTGAACAAAAGCAAAGAGCAGTCACTTCAAGAATTTAGTATCATGGCAGTCCACACATTGTCTGCACCTGTAACACCCATGTGTACAGAAATTTCCCCAAGTTTTTTCTTGGAAAAAACAATCGAAACCAAACTAAACAAATCAAAACATAACAAAACAACAAAAAAACAACTTCAAAAAAAAACCCCACCAAAACAGAAAAACAACAGAAAACCCAGAGCAGAAAATTGAGAAAGCTGTGATCCTGAGCTATACAAAACCTGTAGCATGCTACACACCTGAAGCCTGCACTCTGGCAGCAAGCATGAGAATAAGCTAACAGTAATTACTTTAGAAACAGTAACTGTCTTACTTGAAATAATATTGAAATAAAATCATTATTTTAATGCATGTTTTCCTGAGGTTCAAAAAAAATGGAACCAGAGGTAGTTATTATCTATAATACAACATCACAGAAGTTTTTAAAATGTTATTTCATAATCATTGTTTAAAAGTGCTTCAATAATGGAAACTAAACTGCCTCAAATATAACAATTCAATAAAGCAATGTAAGCTCTGACACAATGCTTTTAAAGAAGGGATAATTACATGCCAGGGTCCCGCGTCAGCCCAAGCCCATGAGACTGTTTCCTTCTCTAGATGCACAACATTATTCTTTGGTCAAGGGCAGAAGGAGGAGCCTTCTATAGTCCAAAAATCCAGTCTTCCAATGAGTGACAGAGATCTGTCTTTCCTTTTCTATGTCAAGTATATCACTTTCCATTATGAAGCAGAACCTTTTTGACTTCGATGGGATGTTCAAGGTCTTTTGAGTGTACTTTTGAGTGTAGTTTGAAGTAAATCCCACCAACATTAATCTGAAATATTTTCTGCCTGCCCACAGTTATCTCACTGACACTGTATCTGTGTGGATTAAAATGAGATCACTGTTTCTTCACAAGCTTAACTGCTAATTTATGCAGATATAACATAGTTACTTTGCTGCTCTTCCATCTCTAAATCCTACATCATGGTATTTTTGAGGAAGAACTTTAATACTTTCTTTTTTACAGGACCTAATAAAATGCTCCTAATTCTCATTTAAAGCTTCTAGGTTCCAATACAACAGAACCATGAAATAACAGCAATGTTTCTATTCTCTGCAATAGAAATAAATTCAGCTATTACTTACAGCAGGTCTGTTTCCAAAAGCAGCATAAAAGGGTTCCGTGTTAGGATAAAACAAATTCTTGATGTCTGTCAAACACTGAACTTTAAATTTTTCTGGTTTCTTTTCTATGACCTCCCTGAAAAGATAAAAAAGGGAAGCTGAATAAGTACACATGAAATACACCAAAAACCATTTTATCTTCTTTATTCAACATTTTCACCTAGCTAGATACTACTGCATAGCATCCACCTTTCTCCAATAAATCTTTTAGAAGTCAGATTGCCCATGAAGACAAAACAGTATTCCCAAGCTTATATAATGGGCACAGTAAATAAATCCTCTGAAACAAGGTAACTTCTATTGAAATCTATATCACAATGATGCTACAGAGCAAGGATAGTGGATTACAGGGAGTAGCTGCTAAATCAATCCTTATGAGGAATAAACTCTTACCAAGTAAACTGCCTCCTGAGAACTGCAGAATGATTCTAGATTATATTAACCCTCACTGTTTATGGTGCTTTTTAAAAAAAAATTTATTTTTAAAAGGATTGCAATCCTCTAGCACCATATGTGCTAGAAGCACCTCAGCCTGTTAAGACAGAATTACAGTCAGGTTCTCCACCACTGCTAATTAGCAAAAGTTAAGGAATAAAGGAATCTTCTATTTCTCTTCAGCTGCTTCCTGCAGAATAGAGAATTCATTAATGAACACAGGAGTTAGCTCATCTCTGGGCAAAAGCCCTTTCACAACAGCTTCTCTTGGCAAGAGGACTGAACAGGTGGCAGAGTCTGGAGTTCCCATAACATAGGAAGATGCCAGCATGACACAAAAACACTTAAGAAGCTCAGAATCCTAGATCCTAGTACCAACACAAATGTCAAAGAAGATGTGAATAGTACAGAAGCTTCATGGGAGTAAAGCAGCCCTTTGGAAGAGCAGATCCATGTATAAATCAATGTCTGAGAATGTGCAAAAGATGAATAAAACCACCTTTCCTCAGTCTCACATACACCTGATCTCAAATCTACAAGGATTAAATTTATGGATAGAACAGTGAAGTCATTTATTGCCCATACACCTCAGAAGTTACAACAGTGTACACTGAAAATGGGCATTCCTTAGTCTAAACAAGATACCAAAAGGAGTATAATTTTAAATGTACTTCTAGATACAAGGAGCATAAGATAACAGCAACTACCTTTCACTGCATTTAATAATCAGTCTGAGAAGTGCACTGTAATACCTCCATGGTTTCTTATATTTAGAATGTGACTGGTAAGACAGCCTGTAACATGTCACTCAATCAGGAGAACATCTGAAAATCCTTCCATTAAAAATTCGAATGAAATATATCTTGTCACAGCAGCTTTTAACAGCTTAAAATATTTTCAGTAATCACTTGACATGCTTCGCTGAATTAGGCAGAAGGTACAATATTAATAATCTGTGCTGTTATTATTCACTCACCACAGTTCAACACCTAGAAAAGATAACATTGTCCTCACAGAATCCCAGAGTGCAGTCAGGCATATAAAAAGTTAAATTCACTTTCACATGAATTTCTTCAAAACCATCAAGAAATAACTTTCCACAAAAATATACTTATGCCAGCTGGAACACCTTACAGGTAACAAGATGATCACTATATCCACATTTGTCCCATAGCTAAATATGAACACACAATGTTAAACACATGAAGTCACCAAGCAGTACCTACTGGTAAACAGTGAACACACCTGTGCCTTAATATACAGCTAAGATATAAACTAGGCAAAAACCAGATATTGCATAACTACTGAATTTTGGTCTAACAAAATTTCTTCTTATTTAAATTTGCACCAATATGTAAAAAAAAAAAAAAAAAATTAATTATTTCAAGCACTCCCACTTGAAAAAGCTGATAATTCAGCCTCCACCAACCTCAGAGTTTCCTTCTCTGTAAAAGCGAAATTGCATTACCTGTGAAGAGCTGAGAATAGGCTGCTTGGACTCAGCAAAACTGGCCCTTGAGGCAGCACAGTTCCTCTTTCATTGACCCAGTGCAAGTATCCTCTGGTCATGCCTGCCATTCCAATAGCTCGTGCTGAGCAGTACAGAAATTTATATCCATTTCTGTGAGCAGATATAAAAGAAGAAACTACTGTAAAAATAAAGCAGGTGTTTAGATAGTAATAATTTTGAGGGTTTACTTTTACATGAATCAAATCATGGCTGTTAAATAATATGTTTAACCCAGACTTAATTTAAAAGGAGTAAAAACACTTATGCCAGAAAACTGGATAATTAAAATCCATCTAGCCCTGCTACATTTAGTAATTTCACCTAAAGAGGGCTCATTTATCTCTGCTCCTCTCCGGACTTATGACTCCTTATGGTTACCCTTCCACCCCTGTGCTGTGGAACCACTGTCATTAGAATTAACTGAAATGACATCTGCAAAGAGGAAAAAAAACACTTGACATAAAGCAGACAATGGTGTATTGGCCTTTGTTATATTAACAGTGTTGCATTCCTGCTTCTCAGGCCTCTGCAAAAAAAAGATGTCCAGCAGCAACATATTTTCTCAAGCTGGAAGAACATTAGCTTCAAAACACAGTATGAGAACTAATTTTTAACTTGACACTGAAATGGAAGTTTTGGTGTAAGTCACAAGTTGCCTTTGATTCTGTTCATGATAAAACAGAATCCTATCTGATATTAGTTCAACTTAATAGCAGCTTACTTTCCAATTCCTATTAATAATTACTTCTCATAAAATAAAGAAATACTGTATTCAGTGCACACATGGTCATTAGTTCTATCTATTAAGCATTTATATGGTGTTCAGCTGTAATATCTAGCCACGACATAATTATCTCAGTAATTTGAAAACCAACATGACTCAAATCTATTTTTCCCCTATGTTTATGATCATCAAAGCCCTAACAACTGATAATGCTAGCAGGCACAGAAATAACAACTGCAATTAAAGAAATTAATTAACATTTTCACCAAATGTAATGCAGAGGTTATAAAACTCAGCATGTGAATTCCCAGGCTGTCCTGTCTTTTCTGTGAACACGTTTGTCTAACTTGCAGACAAGTGTCTCTGGCATAATTTAGATTCTAACACCCATAATTTATAATTCATCATCCATGTAAAACAAAAAGCATTAAACGAACCTTAGCATAACTCTAGTACAAAGAACAAATCAGATTAACTAAGAGGAGAGTTGTGATGTGTACCAGAGCCTCTTCAAACATTTATATTAATTTAAATATATAAAAAAAAGCTGACATTCTTGCAATAAAAGAAAACAGCAATCACTAATCCTCCTTGTAAAAATTAAAATCAGATACTCCATCTGACCCCATTCAGACATCAATTCATTTTTCCTCATTTCCTTTTTTTCTCTCAAGGGGTAATTACAAAGATCCCCATACTCTGTCTTTGATCTTCCAGTGTACAAAATGCCTTGACTACATTGTAAAATGTATCCAGGGAACCTGTACTTTTGCACTAGCCTTGCTCACCTAGAGGCATTCCCACACACCACCACACATGAGCTGGTACAGTCTAATTGTTTCTCTCCTGTTCATCTTCATCAGAGGAAACATCCCCATTGTTTTGGAATGAATAGGTCATATCTGGATAGAATGTTAATGATATTAACTGACCTAAAGAATAGCTGATATACTGTTTCCTGATACTTCTTCAAGAGCTAATGGGAAAAAATATTTTTTTCTAAACATGATTAGATCCTAGGTATATTGAGCTGTTTTTTGAAGATGCCCATCTTTCTTCAAGAATTACACAGGATGTAAAAGCCACAAGTAAATATGATGAATCCAAGTCCCTGCTCCAATGGCATGGAAGGTATTTATTACTGTGGACCAGCAGACATCAGTGCAGGTCAGTTACTGGGCTATAATACAGCAGGTTGCCAGGTTAAAGGCTTTTCCTTAGGCCCTTCACAGCATGGTCCTTGTTGACTTCCAATAATTTTAAATTGCATTTTAAGCAACTTTTACTTATCACTTGCTCTCAAAACTAACCAATGACATAAATATTTTAAGATTGATCCTTCCTTACCCTGCAATTTAACAATAGATTAGCAACACTTACATACAGAAATAAAAGAAATTATACAATGAGCAGATCATCATCAATGTCTTTGAAGCTCGTTATTTATACAAGTAAAACAACAATAGTATTAGTAATGAGTACCCAAAATATATAGATTTCTCGTCAAGATAAGACATTGTGCTGTGGTTTAAGGATGAGATTTACCTTGCTTGACTAGAAGCCCGATGTTTAAACAGTTCAAATCAAAACTGTTTCACTGAACTCCCTTTCTACTCAGTGGAAAGAAAGGGAACTCCCCCAAACAGATTCATTCCATAAGTTCTAGGTTCCATCCCTACACAACTCCAGGTAAGTCAAGTTAGCAAGAAGACTTCCAACTACAGTGACAACCCTGGGCCACAGTCTTTATGCATTTCTTCAACAAGGAGTGAAAGGAAGGTATATTAGCATCTTATGTTCCATTTTCTGCAACTGCAGAACTCATTTAAATTACTGCAGTCTTGGGAACTATCTGTATCTGTTTGGGCTGGTTGAAGGGCAATCACCACTCAGATAGGGGGCTTTTGCTTTTGTTATCACAAAGCAGGTTTTGCTCTGCATATCATGCAGGAGACATTAACGTGTAAGCATTACTGAAGTGACAAGAAATTGATGAAATTGTCACCCTTAAGAGAAGCCTGGAGAAATTTAAATTTATATGCGCAAATGAATAAACACAAGCCACAGATGCATGAACACATTTACTGAATACTCACTGGCTCACTTTATGGTACAACTTCGCAATCCCTTGGTGTGTCCAGTCTTTGCCAAGGGTTGGCAAAATATGACCTAAAGTATCTGACCTGAATAAAGGAAAAACAATATAACTGAGCTGAAAAAAACCCATACTTAATAATAACAGTCAAGTCTAATACAAATCCCACTAACTTACTTGGGTAGCTGCAAACGAAAAGAAGTAATTCTGTAAGGGACTGATTGTCATCAGAAGAGAATTAGTTTATTTCCCTTTTTTTTTAGATAGAATGACATGCTCATACTTGGCCATGTTGATTAAATTACTCCTGTGCCCCGAGATGGATAAACTTGCGCCCTAAAGGTAATACAGACCATCACTCAGACATCTAGGAGGCCACCAATGCTAAACATACTTTTTGAGGTTTACATTGTCTTCCAAATAAACAAAACATACCCATAATGGAACTTTATGGGAAATTGAAAGTATGACGTAAGTCACAGTCTAGCTTACTTCAAACTAACTTCTCCACATTAAGCCAGGAGTTGGTCAGGTGTAAACTAATTTGAAATATTTGTTTTAGCTTCAATATATTTCCTGCTTTATATGACAGAAAATTATTTACACTATAATAACAAATAGTGCAAATGAGCATCTTGCTTGACAAAGCTCTGTACACAGCAGAAAGTCCACACCCTGAATAATTTGTATCTTAGAGGAAGAAATATTGGGCAGTGGCTTACGATGGATTTGCATTGGCATTGTAAGGTGAAGTGATTCAGTAACTCTAGGCAGATCAATAGCAGAGAGAATAGATCCCACTCACTTTACTGAAGCTTAAGAAAGCAAAGTGGGGAGAGGTGTTAATTTATGTTGGCACCAAATGGGAAGTTTGACATACAATGGATAAACCACAAGAAAGAAGAGAGTTTCCATTTAAATCAAGTATTTTAATTTCCCTCAGATTGTTCTTGAAAATTATTTTTCCTTCTTCTTTTTCCTAAGTAGATATAGCTAAGTTTGATTTTGAAAGAAATTGATTTCAAAACAAATTAAACATCTCACTTCAAAAGACAATGCTTGTATTTTTATTTCATGTTTTCCCTGTTCCACACACAATTGTTTTCCCCAGTGTTAAATACACTAAATAAACAGAAACCAGCCAGTCAGTGAATCATTTTGGTCACTCCAAAATTATGAGTTTTACCCAAAGTACTAATCTGAAACTTTCCATCAGATTCTAGTTCTGACATGGATTTTGCAGTCTAATCTTCTAATAATGCCTAACACTGATTCCAGTGAATGCCATTTAAAACAAAATTCACATGTTTCTTCTTTTTAATTACTCCTTCATTTTTAATTACTCTTTTAATTACAACCTACTTCATGAGTGTCATGAAAAGGTCAGAATGTTGCAGAAGTCCTCCAATACTGCTGTAAATATTATCATGAAACACCAACAGGTGACAAATAATGGGCA
The DNA here is from genome assembly GCF_024509145.1 of Vidua macroura. Lineage (NCBI taxonomy): Eukaryota > Metazoa > Chordata > Aves > Passeriformes > Viduidae > Vidua > Vidua macroura. Next base: position 101,130,095 of record NC_071573.1, on the reverse strand, counting down.
CATATGACATGTGTCTATTAAATTAAGAATTCAACTAAAGATTGTTGTATTGTATTGAAAGCCAGATCTAAAAATTAAAAAAAAAAAAAAAATTAAAACCAACCAAAAAAAACCACCAAAAACAAGAAATAAAATGTCTCAAAACACTTGTATATGAAGATTCTGTGATTAACGTTCCTTGTTAATTATGTTTCCTTTAAACTAAAGAGGAAAATCCTTGTATATAAAGTCTGTCCCTGTTCATGAACTCACCGTGTGATTGTTCCATCAATATCAGAAATAACAACTTTATCATCCCAATTCCATAGGTAAATGGTGCCTTCACAGCGGCAAGTGCCTTGATACTGGGTCGTAACACTAAAGGTCACATCATTGGGGCCATTCTTGAGCTTTAAGCTTTTCTGCAAGACATTACCAGCAAGGTGATCAACAAACTAAGCATGTGAAATGGACACAGTGTAAAAGTTGCACATGATCATTGCCTTGGAGTATGTGCCTCAGGGAGATTTAACCTTGGGGGAAAAATAATCTGTGGTGCAAGTTGTATGCTGCAGGAAGCAAAGTAGCAGCAATGACACGAACTGATGAAGAATGAATTTTGCAAGGAGCGAGGGGAATGCAATGAGGACCTGAGCCGGACCGGTGCCAGTGCCAACAATCAGGTATGCTGCTCTCCTGTCCTGACCACCCATCCTGATGCAATGGAGACCAAGTCATGGATCTGGAGGGGTGGCGGAAGGCCATGGAATAGAAAAGTAACATGTATCTACGAAAGGATAGGATAGTAGTTAATGAAATACATGTTTGGTATAGAGATGATTTAAGAATGCAGTTAAATTGAATCTGTGGGTAAGGAGAGATTTTGATAATGAGAAATAAATACAATGGAACAGTTAGAAGATGTATCAATTATGTGGGAACTGAGTTAGATAAAAATGGTATGGAATGGGGTGGAAATTGTATTCTGTCTGGCTGAGCTGGAGCTCATTTCCCCACAGCTGCCCTCACAGTGCTGTGCTTTGCACTGGCAGCTAGAAAGGTGTTGGTGCTTTGGGTACTGCTGAGCAGCGCTGGCACAGCACCAGCACTGTCTCTCCTACATTCCTCGCCCACCAAGGGGCTAGGGGTGGACAGCATTGTGGGAGGGGGCACAACCAGGCCAGATAATCCACATTAACCAAAGGGGTACTCCATACCATACATCAGCTTAGACATAAGAGTTAAAGAAAGGATGAGGAACAAGGGGCATTTGTTATTTTACAATGTTTGCCTCTCAGAGCTGAAGCCCTGTTTTCTGCGAAGTAGCTGAGCATCAGTCACTGGTGGGAAGTAGAGAATATGCTTGTTTTTCTCTTTGCTTATCGACCTTCTGTTCTCTCTCCTGTCCCACTGAGAAGGGGAGTGACAGAGTGGCTTGGCTTGGCATCCAACCAATCAACTCAATTTGGTCACACTGAATTTTATTGCTTTTAGTAGAGGTATTCTAAATAACAACAGCAGAGGCTTACCCTGTGTGGTATATACTAGGCATTGATTTATAGAACAGAAAAAAACAAATACAAAAAAAATCTGTTTCACAATCAGGTACATTTAAAAAAATCCCCAAATTTTCACATAAACAGTAACAAATGATGGAATGGGAACCATCTATGGGCGTTTCCCACTCTGAAAGGCAGATACATACACAGAGAGAAACGTGAGTAACATGAAGTTCCATAAACTGTAATTAAGACCTTTTCTAGGAGGATTTGTGTTCTACAGTATTTTATCTCTTTTGTACAATAATGGACCTCTCACATCACACGAACTATTACCCTTCAGCCTACACTAGCTATCCTTAACTCTCCCACTTTGTACCCTTCACTGTCTCCTGTGCCATTTAGTGACATGTGGGACAGGAGGCTACTGATTTGATTCTATTTGAGAACCTAGATGTTCATTTTCCCAAGACCTGTAGGAATTTCATATTAGTGTATCTTTCCTTCATTATCTCAGTGTATCTTGCCTTCATTATCTTTCATTGCAACTTTTCAATTAGTTAAAAAGTGAAAAGAAGGTGAGAATACAGAACTCATGGGTAACTGATGAATCTCATCCACTGTTTCATCAAGAAACCAATTTAAGAGCAGTTTAGTTTTAACTTCAACTAATTTCTGCAAAGTTTCTGAAACTGTAATGTCTCACTTTATTTGTGTAACCCCTGCTCTCTCTTTGCAACAGAAAATAACCAACACATCTCATCTGTCTCTTGGTTAAAACTGCATTTCTTACAAATTATCCAGGCAGTGAGTGATGGGCTGTTAAATGCTGTACGCCTCGTGTGGGTTTCCTTCAGAAAATTATCTGTACCTAAGATGACAAGAAGTATTTCCCTATAGTAGCCCATTTTTCCAGATCAAATTGAAATGTACAGAACACAAAACAGCAACAGTTTTGTCATCTTTAGCCAAAACACCTCTGTCACAGAGGAAGAGAATTGGCTTCAAAGAAATTAATAAGCTCCAAATAAATCAATAGCCTGGTCTCATTATGAATTCACAAGCAGCTCTTTCAGAAGTTACTAACAGAAAACTGTATTTATGCAAAATATTACTATCTGCCTATAAATGAGAGAAAAGGAAAAGAGAGGAAGGAGAAAGAAGAGATGCCTGTTACCTTATACACATTTCACATAGTACAAGGAAGGATGTGGTTCCAATACACTTACTCAGGTGACAAATACACACTTTGGAATTTGATATTTTTCTAAATTAGATCCCACCTCCAAACCCCAGCACTTGCTGCAAGGAACAACATTCACGTTTAACACAGAAAAGAGAATGGAAAAAGCTTTTTTGAAAAATATAACGAGAGAGAATTAAATGCAAGACGTAAGAGCTAATTAAGCTTTGAAGCCTGAATAACAGTAAAGATTTATGTTGCATTAGAAATGCCATTTCAGGACAAGGATGTAAAATTAACTTACAAGTTGGTCAGAAGTGAGTCGAAGTGATTTTTTGTAACTGATTCCAGACAATAATGAGAGATGACTGGAGTTGGTTTGTAATGACCCGAGGTTTTGTTTCGTAGCTCTAGGGTCTTCATCGCTCGAAGAAGATTCATCTTTTATTCTGGAACATTGCACACACAGAAAATGATGTTATCGTGTCAGTAAATGCATCTCAGTATCCATTAAAAATGCATTAACAGTGAGTCACCGAATAAGTCATTGATTCTCTGCTACCAAGTACTGTCTCACAGGAGGTCATTCATATCATGAGTTTTAGTATATCAGTGAAGTACCAAACTTTCATTCACACATTTGCCATTATTCAGACTTGGATTGTAACAGGCAAGTGAATGGCTATAACAACAGTTTCATCACTTAAATTTGATGAATATAAATTAATGTATTATATTAACTCAAAAATCTCATATGATACAAATATAATACCCATTAGATACTATAACTACAAAAAAAATTCTCTGTTCTCAAAAGAAGAAAGAGGCACTTGTTATGCTGCCTTTCTCTTTCCCTCTTCTCTCCTCCCACAAAGAATTTAAAATTTAATTTAAAAAAAACGCAGGTTATGGAAGTTTTATCATACAAAATAATTCCTCCAGTTCTTTCAATGAGCAACTTCAGATAACTGGATTATTCTTTTCTGGGATTTGAACATGATTACCCTGTTCAGAATACAATGATGAAAAGTCATAAAACCTGACCTCCCTCATAGTACTTTGTTTAAATACACATTGGAATAATTACTTTTGTTCTCCTACAACCATTTTTTAGAAACTTCTTAAGGGTATTCTTCCTCAGAAAAAACATTTTCCTACAGTTAAAAAAAAAACCTATCACTGTAGTTGTAAGTTAAAATTCTTTCAGATCCTACAAATCGTATCTTTAAAACAATCAGTATTTGGCCTTTTATTTCAATCACACCTGGAGGCTTTGTAATATTAGGTAGTCTTGACCCAATATCAAGGTACTGCAGTCATGACTAGCAACATTTAAAAGCCTATCTTATCCTTTGTGACGTGTGATCTCAAAAGCTTTACTCAACATCCCACTTGTCATATTTTGCTTGCAAACAATACATTTTTAATGAGAGATTTATAAGGCCAGTTTAAATTTAAACAAAGAATATCAAATTCAGAATCTAGTGTGCTTGAACTCTTAATACCACTTTAAACATTATTTTTAAACAACCATGTAAGAAAACAGACCTCTATGCCACTTGCCATCCTTAAAAAGAAAATCAGCCTTTCCAATTTACTCTGGCTTTCAATCTCAGAGAGTCAATGGAGTCAACAGCTAATATCCTATAGAATGAGGATTCCTCCTTCCAGTACATTTGCCTGGACTGCAGCTGCTGACCACCAGAAAGAATGAGAGCTTCTTCTTCCAGAAGGGCAACCCCCCTTAATGAGCATAAAGCATATTTGAATCTGGTCCTTTTCAGCTGTAACTGCAGCCAGCACAAACAAGATGTCTTTACATTAAGATGTATATGCATCTTAAAGGGACAAGGTAGGAGAGCTATCCCTGGCTAACTCATCCCTCTAAAGCAAGCTAAAACTCATCTTATGGAACCCTCCAGGGTGAGATTCTGGCTATACAGTGTGATTCATTAGGAGCACAAGAAGGAAGAGACTTCTGCAATCCTGGAAACCATGACTATTGCCTGTGGAAAACACTCTGGAAAGTCCCTTAAATTTCCAAAATATGCAGGAACCAACTAATTTGTCAGGCCATAAATTTAAATAAATAAAAAAAAATTAAGCAACTGGGATCTGACAACAGCTTGGGTTCATCTATGATGTTCCCTTAAAAACTCTAGAGAAATACATGTAGCTTTGGAGAACTGCTCCAATTGCAGTTTGTTTCCAAGGGGCTGGAATGTGTGTCCCAGAGCTGCCAGCCAAACCACAGAAATGCCGGAGTGCACTCACAAGATTTGTAGCCCTGCCATGGGTAGGGGTCTCCTATTTGCACTTCTGTGGTGCAATGAGTAACAAATTAAAAGTATTTCACTGAGACAGTATTCCTTTGTTTGAATAGTTGAGGTAACTTGCTATTGTTTTAAATGGTCACTCTTGCTTGTTTCAGGTACAGATGATTTTGGGGATACCTGTTTGCCCTGCTCATCTGTGAAGAGTCTTCTGTAAGTCCATTTTCACTCATACCTTGATCTGGCTTTGTTTCCTGTAAAAATACAAGTATGAGTAGCTGTGCATCTCCTGCTGAGCAGAAAGTACATGTTTTTAGAAAAATACTTGAAAATCAAATTCTGCCTTGTACAGATTTGGTAAAAATCAACAGTATGTGTGTCTCCTTTGTGGGCAAAATGAAACCCTTAAAGAATGAAGGCAGTACAAAGAACTAAAAACTGCAACTATAACACTGAGAACAATAATTAAGACTTAGTTTTGCAGGGAAGAAGAACAACGTTTAACATCTAGTACTGTTGAAGTTCTGGAATCAACTCCACAGCTACTCAGTTCATACACCTCAAATACCTAGATTTCACCTGAGAAAGGAAAGTATGATTTGGGAGAAGGAAAAAAAAGACCACAAATTACCTTTCAGAGAATCATTTAAATCTTAAATCCAGTAAAACTTTCTAAACTGCTTTTATCTTGAGTAGATGCTGAACAGTAACAAATTCATTCCACAAGATTTCTAAATAGTGAATAGTTCTGCTTTACATAGTTCCATTTAAAGTTATCACACCTCAAGAGATAATCAAATACTTCCAGATAAAATAATAAAAACTTCAAATAACTATAAAACTAAAATCTCATGCTCTGAAACCCATACCCACAGACCAGTACAATGGTTATCTCATGCAAGGTTAAAGAAGTTCTTGACAGAGGCACAACCATAAAATTGTATTAAAAGTCATTTTCTCCCCTCAAGTACTTATGCTTCAATAGTATAAATGAATATGAAGAGGTTTTACTAGCCAACAATATTTCATATAAAGCCTTGTTTTTTTCAGTTTTCCAATGTTCATCCATGATTTTAAGATTGTTATCACAAACTTCTAATGCTCTGGAAAGAAACTCAAAAAGACTTTCAAACCAATATATGTAGTCAGTTTGCCATCTTAGGTTTTGCTGAGTTTTACAGCTCACTCTACTCATAAGTATGTCTGCTCTTTGACCATCAAAAGAAAGATGCTGAAAGGTAGGTCATCTGAGTGAAAACTTTTAACTAAATTATTGGCACAATTCTGATTCTAGATTACCAAACAGAGATTTAATACATTAGATACTACTGCCTCAGATGTGTGTAATGAAAATAAATCAAAACTCTTTAGGAAAATGTTTCAGGTAGGATCTAATCCAAATCTTTCTGAAGTCAAAACAAACCAGACTTCAGACTATGCTTAATGTGTATATCCTCAGTCAAACTGAGTACCAAGTTACCCTCTGAAGTAAAGTTCTGAGGGATGAATATGCCCAGCCTTCTCACTGCAAGCAGAAGGAAACTCTGCTTGCTTCTTAAACTTACCTCTTTAATAGTGCTGTTCCTCCCTCGCCATGAAAACCACCATCTTCCACCTTTCTTTGGCATCTTGTCCCTCATTATAGATTCCACAGTTGCCTGTGATAAATGGATGGTAACAAAAAAGGCCCAAAATAAAGGACAACCTGACATACGTAAATGAAAAAGTGCCAAACACACAATTTTAACTGATAATAAATAGAATAAAAGTAAACATACTGTCTGTGGACCATAAATTCTACTAAAGCAAAATCTAATGGTATCCAGAGCTGCTCTGAAGTAACTTAAGCATGAATACTTATGATATTTTTAAAGTAAAATGAAAAAGAAATCAAATCAAAGAAGAAAAAAAGCATAAAGAGATATTAGTATAGTGTCAAGAATGGAGAACCTGCTGTTTCTAAGTTTTTTAGTACAAATTATACATTAAAAAAAAAATTAAAACATCACTTCCTTAAGGAGGCGTCATGCAAAACAGTAACAAACTGACATGCAAGAGAGTTATTTACAAAGTTTGTATTTAATCCTCAGCTTAGCAAAAAGCAATTACTAGCTTTTATGAGTTTATGAGTTATGAGTTTATGAATTATCATGCTATGAATTTGACTGAAAACGTCAGAATAGTTTCTTTTATAAACCTTTTCTACTTTACATTGGTTCTACATACTAGACACCAGTAGAAAAGTTTCTTTCAATATCCATAATGGCTGGAGCCTTATGCATTTTAACAAGGAGAGCTGAATTCTTTCACTCAGAGAGAAGCAACAGATGGAACAGGAAAATATTAAGGTACAAGTGGCCACAGGGTTTGGCACAGCCTAGAACACCTTGGCCACTATATTTCTGAGATGACAGCTTCCACTGCAAGTAAAGTCACCAAAATAAAGCTGTGACGTTGATTAATGTTTTTTTTAAAAAAATTTAAAAACCAAGAACTCTTAGCAGTTAAGAGTGGGCTGTGTTCAGGGGGCTGTGCAGCACAATGGATTCCTTTTCTCAGTTTTTCCATAGGACTTTTTCACTATATTATCTAAAGTGTATGAGAAAAAAAGAAATGACAGAGGAATAAAGCTGAGTTTTTCAAACAGAATAAGAAAAACAGGGAGCAGATGGAGCTATGGAGAATGGAGTATCACAATTAAGAAAAACAGCTACAATTTAAGGAGATTCTCAAACATGTCAACAACTTCAAGCAGATGTCCTATAGACTTTTAGTGGGGGAATGCTTACAATTAGATGTGCATTGAAGTGTATCTTACAGAACATCAGTAAATTTTTTTTGCAAAAACTTACATTTTCAAACACTTCATAAACTCTGTTTATTATTAAAGTATTTTAGTATTTCAATTCCTTAACTTCATTACTACAGCAAATCAAAACTCTAAGTAACAAATGATGAAGAAAACCAGAAGGATGACTGGTAACATAAATGAGTCATTTCAGTTTCAGAGGTACAGTAAACCAAGTAAACCTTTCCAAACATACAGATTGTTCAAACTATAAATATTGGCTTCTCCACTGAATTAAAACTGCAATCTCAAGAAAGTTATCAGCATTTAGAATATAAATTAACCATTAAAAAACCCAAGCACATGGAATTACACACTCATAGAAGATTTTTCTCAACTGATAACCTATATGAATAATGACATAAGTATAAAGCTGTTGAAAGAATTGCCATCTGCTGTAACATTATAGAAAAATATTTTATAACACTTCTTTCCATTTACCCATCCTAGGCAAAACCCAAGACATCTGGCTCAGGCTTTGAAGTGTTTAATTTAAAATGCAGTTACCTGACATTATTTTTATTGCCACTGAAGACCCAAGAGGCACCTATCAAGGTCTGAATTACTCTGTGTGAGCACCCAACAAATATAGAGTAGGATAACTTCCGTGGGCGTTTGAGTTTCATGGGATTGAATCCCATCTTTGATGATTACTAGAACATTTGCAGTAATGCACAAAACATCTGTCTCTGTGACATCTTTGAAATTTAAGCCACATTGACCAGATACTTAGGATTTTTAGGCTCAATTTATTTTATACTGGGATGGTACCATGCAGCTGCACATGACTGCATATTATGTGGCACTAAGAAACACTGGCAGAGAATATTCTGGGATTTATAGAAATTTCTAGTCCACAGTGATGTCAACAGAGATAGCATTTGAATTCACACAGAACAATCCCAAAGATCTGTGAAGTGCTGCAAATGGCAGGAGGAAAGTTTAAGTTCAAAAATTTATTAAATCTGTGTCTAACCAGGACACAAAATGTTGATAGTGGTGATGCTACTGCTTTAGCTACATTTACAGTATTTCTGTCACGAGCACTGAGGTGGCACCAGGTCATGTGGCATTGAACTAACTTCTTCAGCACATTTATACAAGACAACACTCACTGTTGTCACACAGTCATAGAGCTATCTGGCACTACCTACCTGGGTTATGAACAACCAACTGAGAAACAAAAAGCTACCAAGCTGCAGGCCTTCCTCATCTAGCATTTAAATCTTATTCACTGGGGTTATTTATATTGACTTAATAATATATGCTATATACATATAAAACATATATGCTGTATACATATAAAACATACAAAAGAAAGCAAACACCAAGTATTCAGCTACAGCAAACACTAACATGGGTCAATAAAATTTATGTTTAAAATCCATATTAATGAAGTAAAAAAGAAGTTTTCCTACTTCAAAATAGTTGTAGTAACTTTAGCCTAGCAAACAAACACTAGTCACAGACCAAACTTAGTCCTTATTTAGGCCATCACAAGATAGACGAATAACTATGTGTGCGTAGATTTTACTGTGACGTGCAGATTCTCTTGTACAACAACCCATTTCCCTCCCTTAATCAGTGGCATCATTTCCAAACTCCTCCTGTTACCAGCTTTCATGTTCAATCTCACCTTTGGCAAAGGTTTCTGGAATGCCTGCATTGCCAGCAGAAGGGGACCAGCTGTCGTCCAGTTGTAGTACCTGGGCATGCAAGGGAGACAATTACAGCATTTTGTAATCCCTAAGTCCCAATTCACAATCCACCTGGTATTCACCACCTGGCAGATTAAAGCCATGAAGCACAGGTCAAACTCTGACCTGCTCTAGTAATAACAGACCCCATCTTATTCCACAGAATGCTCACAGGTATTTACCACATATATTTTTCAGGGTATGCATCCATCCAGCTACAGGCCTTATTATAGTCCTCTTTATCACAGCATAAGCCACATTTTTACAAGCTTTTTTTCACTGTTTTTCCATCAAGGAACTACATAAAACTTAGGGGCTGCAGCCTGTAGGATGTCAAGCTCCTGCAATTATATGTTGAGCATGGCTCAACCCTTGTTGCAGACAGTAGGACAATTACAGTATCCATTATCTAGGGAAGATGAAGTTCACACGACATTAAGAGAATATGACATTTAAGATCCTCACTAAGTCTCCCCTCTCCCCAATACATTCAGCATGCAGATAAAGACTACCATCAGATTCAGAGAACAGTGTCAGGGAAGCAATGAATGACTCACCTCAGACCACAGTGAGCTGAGGTCAGGTATGAGGCTGCAGCATCCACAATATAAACTATCACCTGGTACATCAACCTTGCATGAGCCATGTCTGTGACTAAGGGTAGCCAAACCTCTCTAAGCGCAGCACAAAGCCATGATCTCTCCTCTGTTTGCAAGGTGCAAGGAACTCTCAAGTTAAAGAACCCCCCAAAAAGCTGCCTCTCACTTAGAACACAGCACTGCCCTTCTGCCAGCAATATAAACATAAAAAATAATATCTTAACCTTGCAGGAATGGAAGCCTCATACTTAGTTGGTGAAGTTTGACAAGCCTTGAAAAGCAATGCCTCCACAGAGGCATATTAGCAAAATATTCAGTATATACAAAAAAATTACTTGGTACTGAATGACTGGAAGCAGACTGATGTATCCCTGTAAATATTAATTATTCAAACTGGCCCAGGGCAAGCCTTAGCAAGTTCACATCGTATTTCATTTTTACTCTGTCAATTGGATGTGAATACTATTAGCATTTAATAACAGCTTCTTGAAATTCAAACTGTGTCAGTAATAGGTCATCTGAAACTGCTCTTCACTTTCAGTTCAAAGGAGGAAAGGTAACTAGAAGGACCTGAATTCATTAGGGAGTTGACTCTTTCTGGATGAATCCAATCTACAAACATTCAAAACCTGGTTTTCAGCTACAGTTATACTGATGTAATGCACTGAAGTGACAAAGAAGAGTCTCTGTTACAACAGTATTTTTTTTTTCTGAAATATACTTACTTATTTCCAATCTTAACCACAAGGTTAGGGTCATCAATGATAGCAGGATTGTCCACAAACTGCTGATATGTTACTGCATGTTCTAAGAACTCTTCTGTGGGGGAAAAGAAGTTACATTTGTAAAGCATGCATTTATAGATGCCTGGGATGGGCCAACCTAAACCTCTCAGCACCTCTCAGATACATTGGTTTCACCTTCATTACAAGGGTGCTGAGATTTAATTGCAATATGGAAGCAAGTTGTTCAGAGATTCTCAATCTCGGAAGATAAGGGTTTCTTTGTTTCTGGGTGTCTTTCCTTTCAAAATACAACCTGAAGTGAAAGCTCAGGGATTGAACTGTGAGGGTGGAAAATCTCCTTTTAGAAAAATTATGTAATTTACAAGTTATTCAGATGACAGTAAGACTCAAAAAAATCACAGCATATTTGAAATATTTTAGTAAGTAGCTTGTGAGCAGCAGTCAGTGTAGCATCATGCTCATATGATTTTATGACACCACATTACTGCAGAAAGAGCAAGTGCTAACACATTTATTTTCACGTGGCCATATTATGCCACTGGAAGTTTAAGGCACAAAGTATTGTGATTTATCTAAAAGTTACACAACAAACTGGAGGTAAGGCAGGAATCAGGGTGAACTTTTCAACTCCTTCACCTCACGTTCCCATTTATGGACCACCTTTTTTACTCCTGACTCCAACAGCTGTGAATTTCCTAGCTATATACTGTACTAAGTGGCAAATGTATAATTAACACTACTGTGATACAAAACATAGCACTATCAGGAAGCAAAAGTGATATTTCCTACACTTTTGCTGTGAATTTCCTAGCTATATACTGTACTAAGTGGCAAATGTATAATTAACACTACTGTGATACAAAACATAGCACTATCAGGAAGCAAAAGTACCAATAAAATAATTCCAAAAATTTTCATATATGGTGGATTGTTCAAATGTGTTAAAAATCATGAGTTCTAGGAAGTTTATCATTACATGGCCAGCATCTATCTTCTCAACCCAGTGCTGAGCACAGCCACAGGAGGGTTCTGCAGCCTCAGGCTGGGAAGCTCAAACCCAGCTGCCAACAGAGTCTGCAATTCACACAGTCATCCTGTACCTTTGGTTATCTCTTTGTTCTCAGTAAGGCCTCCGCAGAGAGAAATGGCAATGGAGGGCAAATCCCGAATTCCATCCGAGGTGCTTTCAGCCCCACTGTCAACACCTGAGCTCCCGACAGACTGCGGAGAGTGGCTGGCCGGCCGCGGCCCCACGTCGGCCGTGCTCTTGCTTTGGGCATTATCCCCACTGGAAAAGAAAAATGAAGAATTCAGTCTTCAGGTGTTCATTCCCAAATTCATTCCCTTTAACATGTACAAGCTTAGGAAAAAAAAAGAAAAAAAAAAAGAAAAAAATTTTAAAAAGAACAAAAAAGATAAAAAAACCCCCCTTGTTTAAATTTTACAGCAAAACAAAACAAAGTAATATAGGCCTTGTATGGCCTCCAATATTAGATTGCTTCTTGTCTAAACTAGGCATGTATAATTATAGCTTCACTTATTTATAAGAGCTAGGAAAATAAGACAAAAACAGTATAGTCCTAGTAGATGAAATAATGGTACGATAAGCAGAGTTGATACTAGTAAAACTATTCCCGCACAGGAACAAGAAAAAGCATGTAAGTTTATTATTTAATTTATATTAACTATATAAACTGATAGCTAAATGCAAATAAATAATGGGTATGTTTGTGTATTTATGTGTCATGTATATATAAATAAAACACTCTACATGTAAACTACTAGGATTAAAATTTCCAGAAACAATAAATCATTATACCCACTTAAAATCTGATGAGATCAATATTACAAAGTTCAAGCTCATCAAACTCTGCTTTGCACTTCAGATTTATATGAATGCATTTGAGAAAAGAAATTTTCAATCCAACATTTTCCCCATATAACTAATCCTTTTCAGTTTTATTGAAATGCTAATATTACAGCAGTTGAGTTTAAGCAAGCAAAAAAAGAAAAATAAAATATACAAGCAACTTTAGTTGTTGCTCAATGACTTTCATCAAGTGACTAGAGTATATGTTGAAGGAGAACTATAAATGTTGCAAGACGCTCCAATAAAGATCAGAGCAAGCTGGAAATTGTATGTTCAGAGTGCAGTATTTTCATATGCAGTTCTGTCGATCATCTTCCAAAAATTATTTTTTCATATTTATAGGTGAATCAACCACAGTAAAGCAACATTTGACCAATAATTTTCTGCTAATACTGTTAACAGCAAGATGTGTTCTTTATTGTTGTAAGTCAGGACATGGGGATAAATATATCCCAAGGCCAACTGCTCTCCCAGGACATGTAACACTCACAAACATCAGTGTATATTAGATAACCATCCACAATCAATATACGATGTTTAATTGACCAGAACAGAAAACCAGCTGCAAGCACCTTTCTCAAGCTCAAACGCAGCACCTTTGAAAAATTCTAAAATCCCTCTCTAGAAAATTTTACTTTCTTTCTGCCTTCATCTCTGCTTGAACTCATCTTATCTGGTTGGCAATGAAGAGTTTGATCTAAATATGGAAGGTGAAAAGAGCTCTTTAAAAAGTAAAAATATAAGAAAAAGACTTATACTTTTTGGGGAAATAAAGCGCAGCAACTTCTGGATCCATGTCAGTGAGGTCATCTAAATAGACACCATCAGCACCAAGATGCCGACTCCGTTTGTCTGTAAGGGACAGAACAAATAAGCCTATTAATTAATATTTTCTGAGTAACAATACAGAGCTGTTATTACTGTTTAGCTATTCATTTTAAGACTGAGAATCAAGGAAGTTATAACAATTTGTGAACTGTATTTGTACAAAATGATACCGCCAAAAATCTCAAAACAAGTCATTTATATACATTGTTCAAACTATGAATTAACCAAACGGGACAGCAGAGGACTAGTTTTGAGACATGCCAAAGACCCCCTATCCCAGACAAAACCACTGTGAATCAGAAGTCAGTGGTCACCAGAGGAAAACAGCAACAGGAAAACTTTCTAAGTATTTGCATAGGCCTATTATCACAGTATGGCAGGCAGAACATTTAATCTTTGAGAACTAATCTTACATTCCTCCTTGAAAAAGGGAAATAACAGACTAAAATATGGTCACTCACACACTATAACTGGCTCGTTAGGGAGACAATTCACTTTTAAGCACATTCAGCTGATGTGTTGTTGTGTGCACATGCACCACTGTAGGGGACAACACATCCCTTCTAGGCCTGTCACTAGGACCAACACAGAGCCACCACTATCCTTTTGTTGCCAGTACACCTAGATAAGTAACCACTGTAAGGTCAAAACCTAATTTGGAATTCATTCTCAAACCCGCAACTTCTCACCATCTTAATTTCCAACACCAAGCATCACAAAAGCAATCAGAAAATCTATACAAGGACCGAATAGTAAGCAGAGAAACACGTCATTTTTTGTTTTCAAAGACAGTGGAATGCATGGGGAAGAGGCCAAGAAACTTGTATGTTTACTGATTAAAAAGCAGCTGCACAAACTAGACTTATATACAGCTTACATAATTATGAAATGATCAGCACTCTAAAACAGAACAGTTGTAAGCAAATCAATTTCATGTGAAGATTGTAACACTTGTTCACTTGTTATAAAATACCATGGAAATAGAGCCCAGAAATTAGGATAGAAAAGCAGATGAAGTTATATTTCACACATTCAGGACAGGGTATGTACCACACAGAACTGAAAAGCATATAAAACAACAGCACCTTATTTTATGGCAATATTCATTGTGCAAAAGACATACTACAGCTTTGCACTAGAGCAGAGTTTCCACAATTTCCAGCAACGCATCACTCAGGTGAATCAGCAGATCCACAGTCTGCTTATACATAGAAGTAAAATCCCCAAATCTGTCAACTGGAGCAAGTTTTGTAGTCTTGCTCATATGCACAGAGCTGCTGACAACTTCACACCAAGAAGAATCTTCTAATACATATCTCATGTGAACAGCTTGATGCACAACTCAGGTTTTGAAGGCTCATTCCAAAGCTTATTCCTTTTCTGATCTGAAAGTGCCTTCAGGGCATGGATTAATTTATATGGCAATAAGATGCTTTATCACCATAAAATTTGAAGATAAAGTCATGCATATAAAAGTGCAGGATCAACACCTTTACCTTTCTTTCTGGAAGGGGAATCCATCTTGCCAGTCGGTTGGGCTGAGCAAGCTGCAGCTTGCTTTATTTCTTCATTTGCAGGAAATGGGGGTTCAGCTGCTCCTGGCAGCTCTGTCTCTGGCTTACTTGTCTCAGCTGGTAAAGGCTCACTTTCATCAGCAATTGCTGCATCTGCTTGTCCAAGGGCAGGCAGAGGAGACACTGTGTTAAACTCCTCTACAGGAGAGCTCTGGATGACCCGAAAGTGGGTGCTTTCTGAAGGATTTACATCTGCCATGCTGGGTTCCTTTGCTTTGAGCAGAGAACTGGCCTGTGAGGAAAATTTAACAGATTACTACAAAGAAGAGCCCTTAAAAAATACAACAGCCAGAGTTCAACCTGTTCTGTTCAGTCCAGTGAGATCAGACTGTCAGGATGACCAACTACAGCAGAAAGCCACCACTGAGATAGAGACTACAATATGCAAAAGACCTCTCTGCTGTGTGTTTGTGCAAAATTCATTTGCATCTTGGGGCCAGGAAAAATTTGTTCTGCAATGTGCTCTACAGTCTTCATTTTCCATTCACCTGCACATCCCACCTCTCACTCTGCCTTCCTCTCTTCCTGTGAAAATCCTGGCTGTCCCTCAGAAGGTTAACCTGACAAACAAGAGAAGGTGGTGCAGACAGGAGTCCTTGCACAATCAAAATGGTCTCAGGCACCAGGTCACTGTCTAATTCCCAGATTTAGAATTTAAATCACTTTATAGGAACAATTCCAGATCTTCTCTGAGTGTGGGACAGGAAGTGCTCTTACAGAGGGACAGAGAGGAGCTGAACTACAGCAATAGCTGCATAGCTGCTATAACCTTCATGTCATAGCAAACAAACAACTCTTACATGAAGTTCAACAGCAGCCAAAGTATGACTCCCAGTTCAGGTATAGCAAGATCAGAATAGCTTGGGACATAGGCAGGGTCTGCAGAGAGAAAAGCCTCTGGGGGTGAGATTTGCAATACACACAAGGGTGTGTGACTGGGATAAAAAAGGTACACCTAAATTCCTAGCAGGAAACCCTCCATTCTAGACTGCAACTGCCAATTTGGAACTCCTGCATGGACCTGTGCACTTAAATCAGCTCTCTTTGAGCAGAAAATAGCTCCCAAATTTCTTGTAATGTACACAGGGAGGAGAAGAGTGCAGAGGTGATGAGACAGCTCACCACTGACATATTAAAGAAGAGACCAGAGCTCCTCTAAAGAAATTAAGAATTCTGGACTCCCACCCCTCCTTTTTTCACTAATTACCAACAGAGAATTAATTACAACAAATTACAATAGTGCCATTATAATTCTGGTGCCATCACCAGAACACAGAAGTCTTTCTGAACAGGATGCCCACTTCCCTGGCCTGCAAACAGCAATTTTTCCTCTTTACACTGTGTGTGAGCCCATCTCACCTGCAGTTCTTTCTGCAGAGAAGCCAGCCTTCAGCAGGAGGTGCCAAACTCTGCACTATCCCAGCCCCCATAGTTGCAGTATTCCACTGAAACCTGACCTCTATCTCTCATACCCTGCTGCACGTGTAAACCCTAAGGCTTCCCTTTCCCATGTGAATGCTGTGACTCCTCAGGAGCTGTTACAAGGAGCCAGCCAGCACCTGACCAGCCTGCAGTGTGGGCAGCTGCCCGCAGTTTCTGTGCAGCACTGGAAACAACACTGCTGGCTGCAGATTCCACACCTAACTGAGACAAATGGCTCCAGGAGGAGACAGGCACCAAGCCAGTCCTATGAGCCAAGAGAACAGCAGGTCTGCACATCCGCAGATACAGAACTGCAGGTGTCTCTGGATGCTTTTGTACTGAAGCAGTCCATTTTAATTTCTGTGAATCTGACTGCTAATACCAAGCACCTAATTTCCATTTAAGATCATTTATAAATGTCAGTGATTTACCAAAGGACATTGGGTTTCATTTTTTCTGTTTTTTTTAAGCTTCCAACTTTTACAAGACTGGGTCTCAGTTACTTCTTTATTTTCTACTGTCTATCACCAGTATTGAGAATATCCATGCCATAAGGTACTTTCCTATACCTCCTATGGAGTAAGATTCAATTCTCTTACATAAAACACTGCAATTTTAGGTAAAATCAGGATCCATGTCCTCTTCATGAGTCTGCAGTAGACTAAGCATACATGCCCTATTAAAGCAAAAGAGATGCTAGCATAATTACAGAACTTATGTTGGATACCTTTGCAGCCTGGGGTAGCTCTCCCCATGCCCAGTGCATGTGGGGATTATCCTTCAGTCCACTTCTGTCTGTAGGTTTACTGACTAATTCTGAGTCACTCTGAGGAGTAGGAGGACGTGAGTCTGATGGGCTAAAGAAAAACAAACAAAAAATGTTACAAAAGCAAAAGTAACCACGACGCACCTAGTGCTTTCCAAACTGATATCCACCAATACAAGGAATTGAAAACTGAAATAATCAAGAGCCACCTGAAGGTATGAAAGCATAGAAAAATAGTTTAAAGAGTTCAGGATCCTCTTATACTGGCATTCAGAGGCCTCATCCCTTTTTCAGCAAGTGCTGTCAGAGAAGTAGTATTTGAGAGGCTGAAAGAGATAGAAAAGAACACTGAACCTGATTTCAGGACAGTTTTTGGTTTTCTGCATGGTAGAAAGAATGGGGATGGTACCAGCAGCAGCAGCAGGTGAATAATGTATGCAAAGTGCAGAAATTACTCACATGAACAAGATACCTTATCCTAAGTAATACTTTAAGAAATCCAGTTGACTCCTTTCTAACTTGCTCAGCTCAACCACTGGATGGATGTTTATAAGGAAAACAGCAGGAGAGCTACACAAAGAATTTGAGCCCTTTAAGTTGAAACATACTCAACTGTTTGTTTTGATAATTGCTTGATAATAAATATTTAGAAATTAATTAGTGAATTATCAGCTTATAGTGTATTTTTAATGTGGTGAAGTCAAGAATGTGATGTCAAGTCAGTCATTAATAAATAATGAATCACTAATTTCAAGGACAGAAGGAAAAATGCACATTATTTTCTCTGCCTTTCTGTATAACACAAGTCATAGAATCTCCCCCAAAACCTGAACAAAGCTTGCAGTTTTTCTCAGAGCCATAACATGTCTTGGTATCCTCATCCAATCCTGATTTAAAAACTAAAAGCAACAAAAGAATCCACAATATTCCCAAACCAAAAGTCCAAACTGAGTTACTGTCATTCTTAAAAACAAAAGGTTTCCATCTCATGAAGTGCCTAACTCCATGAAGTTCAACAAGGCCAAGTGCCTGGTGCTATGCCTGAGACAAGGCAATTCCAATACAGCCTGGGCAAAGAATGGACTGACAGCAGCCATGGGAAGAATTAGCTGAGGGTGTTTGTGGACAAAAAGCTGGGAGGGTGCTGAGGAACTGGCACAGGTTGACCAGAGAAGCTGTGAACTTCCCATCCCTGAAGACCAGACTGAATGGGGCTCTGAACAGCCTGGCCTAGTGGAATATGTCCCTGCCCATAGCAGGAGGGTTAGAACAAGATAATCTTTAAGGTCCCTTCCAACCTAAATCATTCTGTGATTCTACAGTTCTATGAAAAATCCAAACTGGTGTGGATGTTCAGTTTATGCAGAAAAGAATAAATCAAACATAAGGAATATATGTAAAGGTAAAATCATAGAATGGTTTGGGTTGGAAGGGATCATCTAGTCCAATCACCCTGCCATGAAACCAGGTTGCTCAAAGCCCCATACAGCCTGGCCTTGAACATTTCCAGGGATGGAGTATCCACAAATTTTCACGGCAACCTGTTCCACTGCCTCAACACCTTCACGGTGAAGAATTTCTTTCCAAAATCCAAGCTTTCAGTTCAAAATCACTGCTCCTTGTCCCGTACCTACCTGCCCCTGTGAAAAGTTCCTCTCCTTTTTAGCTACTGTAAGGTGTTATAAAGTCTCCATTTTTCAATGCTCTGTAGAGCCAACTGGTAGGGAATTCACTAATCACAGCAAAATAATTACTTCACATTCACATCTGAAACAACAGCAACCTAATTATCTATACTATTCACTGTTTTCAACTATGCAGTAAAATACATTTTGAATATGGACAAACACTAGGACATTTTAGCTACAGATATTTATGTTACCTAATTAAATTATAAAATTTGTAAGCCATCTTTTTAGAGCCTAAGAATTTCAATATTTTATCTGTCCTTAGGGTGTAACCTATTGACAGATGAAAGATTCAATACAGTGCAATTTTAAAAGTATTTTCAAGCTCTAAGAATTAAAAAATTGCTTAGTGGGTTTTTAAGCAACTTCTAAATCTTCCACTGAAAAGTTTGTAGGATTTGCAGTATGTTCCATATTTAGAGGCCATTGAAACCTGGGAAATCACTAGCCTGAGCACTTCAGAAAATCTCAGTAGGCAATAATGCTCCTACGGCTGCTTTAAGCCTAAAATATCTAGATTTAAGGAAGCCCTGTCACTTCATGTCTTACTTATCCTGTGCACTACAGACATTTTAACCCCCAAAATACCTGTTGTTTACCTAGAAAAATCTCCAATCTGTCTTTTTTCAGCCCACTTCCTCGGACACCCTGAAAGAATAAAGGTATTGCTTCAGCTCTGCATTTTGCAGTAAGAAAACAGATTTGGGTTGGAGGGGAACCTGGTCTTATCCATGATTTTCCCTGAAAATAGAGTTCCCTTGTACACACAGGTGATTGGGAAGAGCCCGAGCTGTTACTCAGCCCCGTGATTTCTATTCTCAGAGACACAAGGAAAGCACCGGAAATACAGGGCACACACATGGCTGTGTTAAAGTAGCAGAGCTCTGCTCTGTGAAGGTTCCTGCTGCAACTGCTGCCCAGTGGTCTGGGTTTACCTTGGGCTGAACTATGTCTTGCAATTCCTGTGTCCTTAAGTTATGCACTGCCTCAGCCCAGCTGAAATTTCCTTGCCTTGCACAGATTGCTGAGATACTGCAGATCAAACCAGAGCCACCCATCCTGTCAACAGTACACAAGAAGGAAGGGAAACTTCAGGTATTTAGATCAGCATCTCTGATTCACATCCCATAGATGCTGAATATTTGTATCACAGTCCTTTATACTCTTTAACAGCTATGACTGCACTTAATCTAATGACAAAGAACAAGGAACTTGGCCTGTAGTTGGCAGTTCTGCAATAACAGACTACAATGATCTTTGCAATGTTTTCCACTGGAAGCAAAGAGATCCCTCAAAAAGCAGCAATAAGACCTGAGAAAAAGCCCTGTCTTGTGTGACAAAAAGTACCTGTGATAAAAGATGATCAGAAGGAAAGAGGCCTACATCATGTACATGTCACAGCAATGACTGAGAGCCTCTGAAGCACCTCTTAGGTGGCCAAAATAGCATTCCTTACTTTACATGGTGGAAAAAAAAAAATTGCTGAAAGACCCACCAAGCACTTCTTTCTTCAACAGCTGCAAACACAGAGCCTCACTCAGACAAGTTGCACAGCACTTTAAATGTCTATCTAGTCTGTAAGACACGTGAACTCCAGAACAAAGTTCATGAAGCCACCCAGAGCACATCACTGCTCCATCCCAATCTGTGTTCCTGCCCTTCCTTGCCGTGAGAACATGCTAAGGAGAACAGTTTTGAACAACCCAGGCTCTCACTTTTGACTTGGTGCTGCAACATGGTCAGGTTAAAGAAGGCAGACCTAGAAGCTGAGAAAACCTCAAGATTATCAGTTTTGATATGGCTTTAGGCACCTAGTATGGCAACTATGTTGATATAAGCAATGAGTAATTTAGCCTGATGTATTACTCAAAGCTTTCCCAGTACTAATGGAGAATTGTAGAGGTCATATTCTACTACTTTATATTTTTTAACGTTGCTGTGACCTCTCTCCACAGACTTTATGGAGTGAAAGAGCTTGACTGCAGAATCTTGAGACTTCTTGAATTTAAGATAACACAGAAAGTGTCTGTATCCATTTTAGCGCTGTGGAAAAGAGGAATCCTACACTACTGAAAAGGCCTAGAGAGAGAAGTTTTCTTTTGGCACGGGGCTCCTCCCATTACAAGGTTTAAATTTTTTATTGCTCACTTATTCTCTGAGGTTTTTGTTTTGCTTTTAGCAATCTATGCACAAGCAAACAACTCGGGAAATTCATGGGATAAAAATGTCATTAAAATATACACTGATTGTAAAAAGCTATGTGGAAATGTCATTCTTCAGGGGAGTGAATTCACTGACTAAGGTCTTCCGTTTTGGGGTTTTTACCATCTTAATGAACTTGATTTTTAACCCATGCTTTCATTGACATCATTTTGTATGAGCCACCATCTTTCAATGAATGGTTCATCAAAGTAACTTACTGCTACTCAATGCACACAAAGAAGCAAACTGAGAAAGTGGTTTCCAATGTCCCTTTCAAAGTGTCTGGGTTAGCAGTAAGTACAGTTAGAATACAACAGCAGTTCACATAGTCTTAATGTGGTAAAGGTGTATTAAAGTGTTAAAAGGTGTATTAAAATGTAAAGCAGTCCAGAAAAGAAGGAGGACAACTGTTCTACCTGTCCGGAAGAGAAAAGCGAGAAGATTGTTGAGGACAAGAATTAGATAGGCCTCTGTCTGCTGGAACAGTGAGGAGAGTGGTTTGCCCTGTACAATCTATAACCTTACTGGGCAGCAGAGCATGTGGGGAGAAAGAAAGACAGGGTGTCATTATATTCACAAGTGCTGATTAACATAAACTCTTTGTGCATTAGTTACACAAATGCTGACTTTACACTGAGAGTTTTTAAAACCCAGGATACTGCAATCAAGAAACAAACAGAACATACAGTTCCAAAAGCCATCAAAAGGGCAGAGTATTGACAAATGCTATCAGCAGCCTGGTGAAGCCAATCACAATAAGCTTTACAGGCACTGGACAATGTTTCTTCCAGAATGCAATTCAAAACAGTTCAATTTAGCCATTGCCCTGAAATAATCTCCTCACACTCCCTTCCTCTGCCCCTCAACGACAGAGGCAGGATATTGAGATTAGACTTGTTAGGACAAGGTCTTGTGAATATTGCTGCACTCAAGCAGCCTGCATGGGGGACGTGGAGCACACGTGCATGGGGCACACACACACAGACCTAACTGGAATTATAGTGCAATGCATTGAGCAAAAAACTGTCCCTTTTTGACAGACACAAAAAGGGAGGTCCAAACTGCTCTGTTTTGACATGAAAGGTATACACATGCACACAAATACACACACAGGAAAAAGTATGCAAACTACTGTATGCGCTTTTTTCATAAAGTAAATATATCATATCTATATTAAAAGTGACATGAAAAGCTCATATTCATTTAAAAATTCTTATTTTTATATATTAACTCGTATCTGGGAAATTTTTAAAAATATTACACTTAAATTACACTGAAGATTTATAAACCTACATTCACTGAAGCCCTTACAAGGTGTGTGCATCAGGCATATAGTCAGATTTCACAAAACATTCCTCCTCTCTATAGTATTTATATGCAGTGACATTAACAGATAAAAATAGTCTTCAGAATTTATGGACCTGCATTTTTATGTATGCATTTGCTGCATCAAGGACAAAGCCAACCTGATGCTTTGGTACACTATCTTATTGAAAATATAAAAGTATTAATCTAATAATGGTCACTGACCATGTTTGATATCAAAATCGCTAGTGAGACTTCGTATAGTACTCGCACAGAAGACACCAATGGAAAAATTAAAATAAGGGTACTATCTAGAACTGTACTATCAGAAAAAGTACCTTTGAAGAGGTGACCATTCTCCATCTGAATGAGTGTAAGGTGCAGACTGAGAAAGCACAGAAACTGCAGGAGCCTTTATGTCAGATACATCATCAACAAACACATCTGGAACAGGGATCCTAAATAGGGGAAAGAAGTGACATTTAAAAAACATATTTGGTTACTGAATTTTCATATATCTCAGCTAACAAACCCTATCGCAGAGAAGAACTAGTATAACCTGAACTAAAAGGAGATAAAGAAATGTTATCTCATTCAAACCATCTAGTTCACAACACTACAGAGGATTCTTATGTTCTGTACCCTAAAGCTTTATTTTTAAACTAACATCTTCATAAGCCATATGTTCTGTCTTAGGAATTACTGCTAGAAGGCATGGACTGTATCATTAACCCAGGTTTTCATTACATATCTCAGTTCCACTATGATACCTTGAATTGTCCAATGGCTCTTTTTCCTCCTCTGAGCTAATCTCTATGGGAAACATGTCTTCATCTTCTGATGTGTCTCCATGTGTGTCTTCTCTTTTTAAGCTGTCTATTTTATGAGTTGACTTCCTCCTCTTCTTCCTCCTTTTTTTCACAGAGCTACAGACTGGAGATGTTTCAGTAGAAGGCTGGGATCCATGGGTTTGGGGTGGGACTTGTGAGGATGCATTGGTGTCCAGGTTTCGTATCCTGTCTATGGAATTCCTCTTCAGCTGGGATTCCATTAAGGCAGTCCCCTCAGACAGAATGGGAGATGTGGAGAGATGATAAGGAATTACCTCCTGCAAAAGAAAAAATTCAAACCATAAAACATGTTAGCTCTTTAGCCAGTCATACAACTGGCAACCTATGCACATATTACCAAAAATCTAAGTTATTTACTCCTCAGAAAAATAACAAGGATTAGACACCCGGATACTCATTATGCTCCTATGGCATATGGAAATTTTTTCCATAGCTGCATCCCCTTAGACAAACCAGGGACAATACTCTTAATACAGCATCCTTTGAGCATCTAATATTGGCCAGGTTACAGTGTAAGTTTCTGTCCACCTCAAGTAAGATACAGAGCAGAAACAAAATCTTAGTTCAGAACCTGAACATTTTGTAAAATACAATTCTCCTTCACAACACAGATGACAGATAGTATCAGACAGGTCAATGGTTTATAATTAGGTCACACAAACACCCTACTATGCATTCACATATATATATATCCATCTCTAGACATTCATAGAAGTATTTCCAGTAGTTTTCAGTCACCAAATAACTGTTACCACACAAA
Organism: Vidua macroura; assembly: GCF_024509145.1. Lineage (NCBI taxonomy): Eukaryota > Metazoa > Chordata > Aves > Passeriformes > Viduidae > Vidua > Vidua macroura. Next base: position 101,106,005 of record NC_071573.1, on the reverse strand, counting down.
AATTTAAAAAATAAAGGTATAGAGATGCACATTCACAAAACTCTCACCTGAAACTGGTAATATCATACTCAAGACAGGAATCTGAACACTCATCCTCCTCTGGACAGTGAAAAAATTTAGTTGGGATATATAAAGAGAAATGCCTGCAAAAGTTTTCTTATATTACATTACATGTGGACCACTCAAAGTTACTGTAAACATAATTTATTTGGACCAGTGTTTAACCACAGCACAACAGCAGACATTCTCATTTAAATACAGTCCCACATGACTAATAGTTGTGAGATCATGTTTATGAGAAGCACGAGAATTAATGTGTGCACAGATGTTTACAGAGCATGTGCACTTTTACTGGCAGTCTGGTGCATATGTTCAAATTAAAGATTTCTCCAAAAAAACAGGTCCCTGGACATTAACCTCTTGCATGCAACTTTGAAGCATGTGAACTCTGTAGCTGCCATTTCTGTTCACACACTGGCATGCAAATTATTTATTTTTCATTCATGTGATTATCTTCAGCTTTTTCAAATCTCAGCAATTAAAAAAAAAACCTGAAGTAACAGCACAGCATTAAATTTCCATAGCAGAAAATTGTCCAGAAACTTTCAAAACTATAAAATGGATAAAGGTGTATTTTTCAACAAGATTCCTAAACTCAAAACTGACTCTGAAAAGCTGGCATCGGATTTTTAATGAATTAAGTGTCATTTTTACTCTTACCTGATCATTATCTGTCTCCTGCACAAAAAAGGCCTCCCCATTGTCTCCCAGCTTCATGTGCAAATCTACAGCCTCTCCATTAATTTCTATGTCAACCTGGAAGGAAATAAATATATTCCTATATGAAAAGAAAGTTAATTCTACTGCTGACACTGGGCAAATGCTTCTCAGGGAAGTGTAGGAAACATTACAATAAACAGGAAATAGTGACCTACTCTTTTTTCTTTCAGTACCCCTTCACAAAGCAATCAATTATAAAGATGTTTTTCTAACTTGTTCAGCTCATTGATACCTTGCTCCTCTACTCAGAAAGGTTTATAGTCATTACATAAAGTTCTCAATCTTTTTAAATGAAATTCTGAATGCTTCACTTGCCACACAAATCTACTTGCTCTTTCAATTCCTAGCCTATTTTTTAATTGTGATAGAAGTACTTCCAAATGCAAATTCTTAATATACTGTCTTTCAAATTCATTAAGGAGACTTCTCTTCACACTATGAGAAGCACAAATGAGAAAAATAATTTTGCATTCAATTCCTGTGACTATTCCTTCCACACATTTATCCTATCACTGTACAGCCCTAACTATCTCCATTTCTTCTCAGGAAGATCTCTCTCTCTTTGACTATAACCATGCTTGCCAGCAACTCCATTTTCACTGTAAATTTTTTGGAGACTTGCACAAGTCTACAAGTCTATTTCAGGACACAGCGCACCACTGGCACAGTAATATCTTTCAATGTTTACCGAATCTAAATACTGGAATTTCTTTCTGATCTAAGTAAGAATTGAACCATGTCCATGCTGACTTTAGGATCTTTCTGCTGAAAATTCTAGCTACAGTAGAATCCAGGCTCTATGGAGTGAAAAATTACTTCCTAAAATAATCTGTCACACTGGTAACTTCACATCTGATACACTACCAGGTCACTCAGCCTAGTTACATTTATTTCAAGATCCTCACTGTTTTTTTTTCTAGCTTCAATTAACCTCAAGGTACATTTATCTGAAAATATTACTTCACTCATATCTCCTTTTTGGAACTATCACTGAACATATAATTGAACTTGAACAAAGAAAGGGGTGTTAATGAGTAACTAATGAAATCTAGAATAGATTCAAATTAGCACATTTGAAATTTTGCTTTATTGAACATAAATATTACAAATTTCATGGCTAGTTTTGTTTTTTATTATAGTCAATTTTGCTTTTTATTATAGTTAACAAATTATACTCTAAACTGCAATAATCAGTAACAACCATTTTAACTGAAGCTTGAATTAATTCAGGCTCTTTATAAAAGATACCTAAAGAAAACCTCAACTAGCAGACCAAAGAACATTCAGTAACTTCCATGCTATTACAGTTAACTCACAGACAGGACATATAAAAAATGACACATTTTCTTACCACTTTCTCCCTGGAACGCAGAACTCCCATTTTCCCGAAGCGAACATGGAAAGGGGAACACTGAAGATTTCCATCTGGCTGACGTACAACAATTATATCTATACATCCTGACAGCGTGGCTGGGTTTAGACCCTTATAGAGCTCCTTCACAGTTACAAACACTTGCCCTGCTAATTGTCCAACGTAATTCATGGTTTGGACCTGAAAGGCAAAAGGTGGAACAAACTGGATTTTGATCCCTGCTTTGTATTTTGGAGACGTGAGAGATGGAGAATTTTCCAGTGGGGTGTTCTCCTGTTTGACAAATTAACAATTTTGCACAAAATCAGGATTTCCCACCTAATTTATTTACAGCATGTTTGTAGAGAGCTATTAAAACTCAAAAGGGACCTTGTAAGTCAGAAAATTGTAACAACTTTCAAAGGTTCATTAAAATCAGTTGAATTCAAAACAACTGTCAGACTTTGAGACTCTGAAGCTCAAATGTCTCCAATTATCTCTGAGGAGAAAAGCATTACTTCCAGAATAACATCTCCTCCTAACATTTATTGCGCCCTCAACACTGGAAATACTTTTTTTTGGTGTATTTCCACAGGCTTTTAAAGGCAGGGCAAGTGAATAGCTTTGAGCATATCTAATTTCACACCACACTAAAGGCAAAGACTATTTTCCCGTCTTACATTGATTTCTCCCATTAAAAGGTTATTATAATGCATTCAAACAATAGATATGCATTAAGGTTGAACATTGTTTCCTAATGCAACTTTACTGTTCTTGTTTCAACAGCCTTTTTAAACAGTATCTGCACTATTATTAAAAATTACAATTATGTTGACTGTTGAAGTGATTTGCTTTATTTCCCCTGCTCCTGCATTTATTTAGTATTTAGCATTTAGTTTGCTGCTTCCACATTATTAATACACATCCTGTTCAATATATTTAGTCCCCCAGAAATGACTAATATGCATATTCAGACATGCTTAAAAGATAAGGAAGTCTTTCAATGGCTCCCAAAATATGAGTGAATTTAAGCAGATACCTTCCTGAATAGTATAGGGTTTAAAGACTTCCAGTGTCTATTGTTTTCACTACTTTTCCAGTACCTCTTGCAGATTCCAAGATCCTGATTTCATCAAAGTCCTTGTGCACACAGGATAGAGCATTAAGACTCACACACAAGTTCTTTGCTAGGCTGTACTACAGCACTTGGACATCAATAAAAGTGACAGTTGCAGGGTAGGCAAGTCTGAAACTCCCACTAATGGTGATGAGAACAGAACTGAGCTCAGAGCCTGAGACAATCACTGCACAGCAGAAGCATCTGCTACAATAGAGACTCTTTCAGCTGTGTTCTTTCATAAACAACAAAAAAGATGTATGAGATGCTGCAAAATGGCTCCAAATTTTAACTGTGATTTACACTTATAAACAAAAGACTATTTAATGAATACCATGAAAGCACTAGAGTGAAAAAAAATCAGAAAATTAGGAAATGCTATAATTAAGGCAGTTTTCTTCCATGCATTGCTGTTCTAATTAACTAATGTTCACCTGTGTTTTTTTTCAAAAGTCCCTCTACGTTGTGTGGACTGAGGCTTTGCTTTCTTCTCTGCTTCTGTTGCAATACATGGGTCAGGACACAAACTGTGCTCTGAAGGAAGAATTATTTATGGTAGTCATCACTACATTGTCCCTGAAAAACAATCATGATTTCTCCATCTGACAACTGGGGAGTGAAACCACAAAAAGATTAAGACTAAAACTAGGCACTAACTTTAAAAAAATCTGGTTTATTTTCTAAGTATTCAGTGCACAACATGCTGCTGTGGTTTAACCCCAGCCAGCAACAAAGCACTGCACAGTCACTCACTCACAACCAATTCCCTACCCTAAGCAGGATGGGTGAGGGAACCAGAAAAGTGAAAGTGATAAACTTCATGGGCTGAAATAAAGACAGTTTAATGGGACAGAAAGGGAGAAAATAATGAAAAATTGCAATAAAAATTATAATAAAAAGAACAAAAGAATTTCAACATATAAAACAAGTGATGTCCAATGCAGTTGCTCACCACCCACCCACCAGCTCCCAGCCATTCCACAAGCAGCAGCCCATGGCCAGTTTCCTCCCCCAGTTTATATTCTAAGCATGTTGGTCTACAGTATGGAATATAACTTTGTCCAGCTGGGATCAGCTACCCTGGCTGTGTCCCCTCACAATTTCTTATGCTTCTCCAGCCCTGTCACTGGCAGGGCATAAGCCATCAAAAATCCTTGACATAATGTAAGCACTGCTCAGCAACACCTAAACCAGCAGTGTGCTACCAACATTGTTCTCATCCTAAATCCCAAACATAGCACTATACCAGCTACTAGAAAGAAACCTCTATCTCAGCCAAAACCAGGAAAAATGTTAATTAATGGAAGAATAATGCCTACATAGTGTTTGGAGAAGTGAGGGCTATTTCTGCACAGCCCTCAATTCAGGCATCCAGAAAGTGCCACCTACTGAAAAACCAATACACAAAAACTTCATGGCAATTATATTCCTTTCTCCAGCACTGAACTGGTATCAGCACTTCTGTCTCCTATTATACACTAGAAACATCACCTTCCTGAATGCAAATCTAGTGGCAAGCTGTTTAACAGGGAGCAGCACTTGAAACTCACGGCACACCCTACTCTGTGTGAAATGTCTACAGAACAACAGGCTGGAACAGACCTCTAAAGGTCACCTGGTCCAAACATCTGCCCAAGGCTGCCCACAACCTTAATCCTACAGAGTTCTAACTGTCTTAAGGATGAAGATTTCTAAGCCTTTTTGCTCTCCTGATCCTATGTATCCCTGTCCTTACAGAGGAAATTTTCTTCATTATACCTAACCCGATTTTCCCATGTTGCAGCTTGTGCCACTGCCTCTTGTCCTACCACTGTGCACTTCTAATATCCCAGCTGTTTCCTCTACACCCCCCCAAAAAGTAACTAAGTATTCTGAAGAAAAATAAAACTCTGCTTCTAAGTCATAAGATCTTAGCCCCCTAATTATCTTGGGGTCCACCATCTAAACTCTTAAAAAGTTGGCATGACACAGGCACAACTCTAAGTTCAGAAGTCAGCCTCCAGGGTGGCAGATATAAGCAAACTTTTAAAATTACCCCTTTTCTGTGGAAAAATAGTTTTTACTGGCGATTTTTCCAACCTAAAGCACAAAAACAAACACATTTCTTATTGAGCTAAATTAAATGCAAATACAGCTACAGTTAGGGTCAAAATTACACAGTACAGCTCACCCCAGTTAATGCTTGATCTGACGAAGTAACAAAATTTCTAGTTGCAGAACAGCCATTACTTTCTTGGTGGAGAAGTAGCTGCTGGGACTATATATAAACCCCACTGTTTGGGAGAGCTCTGGGCAGACAATCCAAACATGAGGACTCACACGTCCTTATTACAAGTCACACCAGCTGGGCTCCTAAAATCCTAAACAGAGAATTTTGCAACTATTCTTGCTCACAACAAATCTTAGCTACTCTGCCTGCCCTGTCTTTGGACACAAAGATTATTTTTATACCCACAAATTAGAAAAGGTGGACACCATCCACAAGCTCTGACGCTAAACAGCTCAGTACAGCTTGCTTCCATACAGTGGAAATCTCTTATCCCTTAAAAAGTGCCACATTCAAACTGTGAGCTGGTAGTGGACACTCCTCTCAAGCAGGGCTGAACCTGGCATGTGCAAAAAAGTCATTGTGGAATTTGAAGACAGACTGGGAGACTGATCACACAAACCCCACTTCCCCAAGAAACTTACAAAAATGGGTTTATTTTTCAAATGTAGGGAACAAAAGATGCTGTAGTTAAAATGGGGAAGAGTTCAGAAATTAGACTCTGATGGTTGTAGGCCCTCTACCCTACCTTTTATACATGCCAACCAATGCTGAGATTGTTTGGAGTGTGAGGTTTGTCAGTTTGTACTCCAAATCTAAAGTTGATCCATGCCATGTCAGCACTCCAGGAAACCAACACTCCTCAAACCTCAGAGGGACTGGATGTGGTTTTGGAGCAACACTTCACTCTGGCCACTCCAAGAAGTCTTTCACTTACTGACCAGGCAGCAGCAACTTCAGCAGCAAACACGAGTTTACATCATGGGTTACACCCCCAGTGTCTGCCTGTTCATTATACTCAGTTTAGGAAAACTCTTGTTCTCATACCATGCTAGTGGACGCAGCACAGAATATTTTTTCGTGCTGGGAAAATTCAGAAATCCTTTGATCTAAGCTTGCAAGTGAGAACAGTCTGTACTGCTTCTGTCAGGATTCTCAAATGGTCTGAGTTTTGTTCTTTGCCAGAAGACATTTCACAGCTCTACATTTTGCATCTACTATAAAATTAAAGGTATCTTCTAGTATAATTTTAAATATAAATCTAATTAGCATCACCTTCCAGATAGCCTAGAAAATTTCCAACTCTTTTGATTGTTAAAGACACCAGCCATTTTTCAGAATTTATCATCATCTGGAAAAATAAGTCAAAAATAAACAGCTGGTGATCTCCCTTATTATTAACTGATTTATTCACTTAGCAAAGATTGACCTAACAAAATAAATAATTCTTTAAAGTCCCACTCTGCTGGATGCCACAGTAAGATCAAACACACTGTCATCTAGATAATCCACTTCTTTCGTACACGAGACTATGTCCTAATTCCACTGGAAAAGCCAGTAATTGTATCCCTTGTGGCATGGTTTTGGTTGTTTGTTTTTCTGGGGATTTTTTTAGACCTCAGCTCTTCCCCTTACTTCATCTTTCTTTACTGCAATTTTCAAAATAAAATACTGAAAATCATAGAGACTAAGGGCCTTTTTTCCTTTTGCAATACCTGGTGTCTCATCAGGTGCCACAGTATTAATGAATAATAGATTAGATATCCACACATATCCAAATTACTAAGGGATGCAAGTGCTATTCAACATGCTCTAAAAACAGACAGTTGATTTAGGTGGTATGCTGTAAGGGTAATTAAAAAGTCAAACACACTTCCTCTGGAAGATATGAAATTTCCAATGCAGAACATTTTGAAAACAGGACAAACATTTGTTGGGACTGGTTTAAGAAAAGGCAACTGCAACCTTTGGGAAAGACATTGTTGCTCTGCCTGTGGCCAAGGCAGTAAATCAACCCATATCCCATCACCGACCTGACCATTACTATCTGGACATCTCTACTGAATCTATTTAAATTTCAAAATCTGCTTCTGGTAAATTTCAAAATCTGCTTCTTTTAGGCACAGGCCAATAAGCACTCTCACAGCAATGCCAAGCTACAGCTAAGGAGCTAAGATGGACTGGGCACTACTCCCATGGCCAGTTTAGAAGCAGTCACCTTCTTTTAAAGCTTTACCGAGCTTTGTAGAATAGATGGTGCTAACTGGTCTGGTCACCAAGAATGAGCTTTGGCAACATTTAGGTCTCTTTCAGCCCCTTTTCTAAGGTTCTATGGTTATGATTGTGGACTGGTTTTGTAGGCCAGGAGAGGAAGATTTGCAGCAATGGTAAACATAACACAAAAAATCCCACAAAAAATACAGACAAATATTTCAGTTACACTTCTAATACCTGATATGATGATGAGAACCTGGTCCATGGCTGAAGTGATGGGCATAAGCACAAAACAAATCAACTTTCCTCCTAAGAACTTCCATACATAACTTTCACCATTGTGAAATGGTGAAGGGAAGATAAAAATTGATGGGCCAGTGTTCAGTTAGAATACATCACTGCAGCTCTGCTGTTGATGCTGAAACTGTGACAATTTTACAAACCTGGTCCATCTGGTCCCCTGATCTGCCCTTGGTTTCTGCTTTGAAGATGTAAAGCTTGAGAGATCGGACTATATTTGGGAATCAGACTGTGGTCCCTTCAAGAAAATTATTCCTCATTTACAAAAAATAATAAGCAAATTATAATACTTCAAAGTCAGTGCTTATTAACACTCTTTTACTGAATATCAAGTATTTCTATTCTTGACTCTGAAACAATTCCGTTTTGTCTGCAGTACTGAACACTTAATCCCTCTACTGCAACTAATGGAATTTTACTATTGACATATTCTTTACCATGAAAAACAGTTTCAGAGGTTATGTTCTAAAAAAGATTCATGATAAAAAGGTAGGGGAGACAAGAAAATATTTCAGATGAAGATTCTCTAGATGAATATTTTCAAAATTAAGCTTAGCTCTTCATGTCTGTGCAACAATGATAGTAATGTTGACTTCTTAACTATAAAAGCTCTTGATAGTTATCATTCTATTATTTTTAAAATATGTACTTTTGTTTATTAGTAAGCTGTCAACACACTGAAAAGTTACTAATGCTGTTTGATTATCACATTCAAATCCCTTAGTATTTTATGCCATTTTCAGGAAACTGAAAATCATTAAGAACTCTCAAAAGCCTTTTTCTTAACTATTTGTGAGTTCCTACATCAATCCAACCTAAAGTCACTGCCATGAATTCCCACCCTACCTTTCTGAGTAAGTGCCCAGGCAGAACCTCAAAGTCGTGCATTTTCAAGAGTAAAATCAGAGCCTGGATTTAGTTTCTATAGAGGAGCCATGAAGACATTGCACAGGACTTTGGGAGACTTCCCTTTAGAGCTCCACTTTCCTACAAGATCCTTGCATAACTCTGGGCAAGTTACTGAGGCTTTTATCTCAGAGGGTGTAGCTCCCATTGGCTGCAAGCAGGGTCTACCACTGGGGCTATATCCTAACTGCAGCAGGCCAAGCTCACCCAACTGAGATATAGATAAACACTCTCCCTGCATGTTCTTTTCTCCTGGGAAAGGAAACCTGGACACATGACCTGAAAGGGAGCCATAAGCAGCCATGACCCCAGTTTGGACAAGCTGCTGAGAGAGAACTCCAGAGCACTGTGCTGAGCAGTGTGACTTTGGTTGTTCTGTAAATAGGAGGGCAAACTCTGTCCAAGTCCGATTATACTCACATTTGTTCCAGACTTCCCCATAGTCACAGCTGCATGGGACAGACCACATTCCTGCAGGTGATCTGACAGTACATCTGGTCGATTGGGAGACAGGTGCAGCTCACTTGTATGTCCCACATGAGAAAGCAAAATTCAGCCTGTGGCTGACTCTACACCAGAGTAAGAGCATTGTGCTTCCTGCCAGTCAAACCTCCAGAAATATTTCAGGGTTGGGATTATTCTGGGCCTAATTCTATTAGGAACTATTTGACTTCTATTCCAAGTTACCCAAGACCAGTGCCAAAAATTGTGACTTCTTACAACAGCCAGAGAGTCAAATGGATTAAATGTCAAACTTATCTCCCAAGCTGCCTGTCCATCCAAGAACCCACCCACTCACACTCACTCACAGTCATGGACTTTGAATATGATGTGACTATCCCTCTGGCTCTGTTATTGCACTGTATTTCAAATAATTAAAACTTTACTTGGTGCAATACTTCATTAAGTCCCTGTAAAGAACAGAGTATTTTCTTGAGAGCATCTAAAATCAAAAATTCAAACTGAAGACTCAAAACTTTCCTGCAGTAAATCCCCATGTTCAAACAAAAGGAGAACTGGCCCAAAGCCCCACAGTCAGGGTATCAAACTGGTACCCAAGAGTCCAGGAAAATTATTTCAAGGCCAACTGAAGGGTACAACCACAGTCCCCACACCAACCTCCCAGCTGCACATTCCCCACTCTCTAAATCTCACCCTTCTGTCAGCACTGAAAAGTAACACCAATAAAGCTAGAAAAAATAATTTCTAGCTAGATCAATGGGATGATCTGACTCACCACATACCCATACAATTGCTACTACCAAACAAAGAGAGAAACAAAGTCAGCAGTGCACAGTACAAGGGACACCTCTTGAAATTCCAGGCAGTCCTGAAATCATATCTCAAGACTTGTCTACTCCTTTCCCAGAGATTTCTTGGGAGACCTTCCACATTTCCCTTAGTCCCACTGTACCTTAACTTCCCATCTGTAAAGTACTTCCCTCCTCATGGAGACATTTTGAGGGAACGTACAGAAGGACTGGACCCCTTTGGACTGACCCTGCATAAAGGAGTTCAAACTTTACAACAAATTGAAAAGTACAGACTGGTGCCTGAAGCCAAGAACTTTTGAAGTAGCTGAGAATATATGGTACGTCATGTATTGTGTTGTCCTGTGCTACTGTTCTGATGTCAGTGAGAGAACATTAATCAGAGTGGAAAAACAGCAGTGCTACTCTATACAAACACTTCACGTGACTTGGCATGCTTTCTCTCAGCAGGACTGGAAAACAAATTTGTACATTAGGCTCTATATTTTCTGCATTTTAAAAGTTTAAAGTAAGCTTTTACCATATTCCAACTCATTTTGATGACTGCTGTTGTGTATATATGTTTACAGATAAACAGATCTGTACATCTGCACATGCTCAGGTGTGGAAAAGGGTCAAAGACAAAAACTTGCCCAACTCCCTTACAAACAGGCCCCACTGCATCAGGTAAGCAGATATTATCAGGTAGTCTGCATCTGCGTTAGTGACCTGGAGCTATAAGAAAAGCAGAAATTATCTAAAACCATTAAAAGCTATTTCCATGGCTTTATGCCTAAAATCATATTTATGTTGAGCATTTTCCATCTGATTTCCTTCACTGTCTCCCCAGTTTTTCTCCAAGTTCTCCTGATGGAAGCAGGCTCATTTTACTGTAATAGGAGTACACCTATCTAACAGTGCACTGATGACAACAAAACCTTATGTGTGTACACTAAGCATTTACCAGTGTTTGCTTCCTGAGACAGCGGAGGCAGGGACATAGATAAAGCTATCCAGAAAATAAACCTTTTCTAAACACCGTCCACACTAGAAGCCAAATTAGAGGTCAAAAGATGTATCAAGGCTTATGACTTTGCATGTGAAAAGAAAAATTATCTGCTAGATGGTCTGCAACATCAAGGCTGGGATACTACCTCTACGCAATTCCTCTATTTGACAGGGATAACAATATTGCTGTGTTTTGCCTCCTCCCCACAAGGCACATTTGCTTTTACTTTTGCTTCTCGAAGGTAGAGGAAATACTCAAATCAATAGAAAAGTAATAACTGTTGGGGGGGGGGGGGGATAACATAAAAGAAATACAAAATATCTGAAAGATTAATTTCCCATGTAGCCATTGCATTGCTGCTAGCCAGGCTCTGCTATGTCATTAAATCCCTCTGTCCTGTTATTGCTGTCGTTATTCAGGCTCAGAGAAAGTATTAGTGAAGCAGGGGCATAATGCAGAGATTTGCATCAGCAGCTGCCAGGCAAAGAGAAGCAAAATTCCAGTGGCAGCTAGCCACTGGCCACCACCAGCTCACACAGATCGACGGGGGACGGACCCAAACCCGAGATCCCCACGCAGAGTGCCTTCCTCTGAGGGGACACCTGAAAAGCATCACACCTCCCTCTAATCCCATGCACAAAGCAGTGTCCAGCCACGATGGACCCAGCCACCCGGGCGCAGCTGTCACTGCCCAGAGCCAGGCGGCTCCGCAAGGAAAGGCGGGCAGGGGATGCGGGCAGGAGATGCGGGCAGCCGCCCGGAGCCCCGCCAGGATGCCCAGGCCGGACGGACCCGCTGCCTTCAGCAGCTCCTGGCCTTGTCTTCCCTGCCTGCGGGCAGTTGGAGGAGGAAGGGCCTCCCTCCTCCCGCAGAGGCCGCCAGAGCCCCGGCACCCACCTCTGCCTCGGGCCGGCTCCCGCAGCTCCGCTCGCCGCCGCCTCTGTGCGCGCCGCGGCCGCGGGACGCTGCGGGGACGCTGCGGGGCCGCTGGGGCCGCCCGGCGGTGCCGCCCCGGAGGAGGGGCCGGGTGGAGGCAGCGCGGGGCCCGGGGAAGGCGCGGCGGAGCGGGGGCACAGCGGGGGCCCGGCCGGCCCCGCCCGCCGGGGCGGGAGCCGGAGCCGGAGGTGCCGCAGCCGCCGCGGGCCGGGCCGGGCCGGGCCTGCGCGGGCGGGGCGGGGCGGGGCCGGGGCGTGGCGCGCTGGTGTGGGGTGATCCCGGGGCCGAGGCGCGCTGGTGTGGGGTGATCCCGCGGCCGCCGGCGAGTCGGGTTTTTGGCTGGGAAAAAAAAGGAGAGTGGGAAAGGGAATCGCTCAGCCCAGGCTGAGCAAAGGCAGGTCCGCGATAGGCGTCGCTTGGGCTGCCAGAGCCTAGCATTCATCACCATCGGGAACGCGTCTGTCAGCGTCAGACGCTTTATCGCTTTAAATAAATGCGATGAAATGAAGCTTTTCCACCTGATAGTGGTTTCCTTGTATGTAAACCGTATTGTAACCTCTCTTTGCACTGATGGACTTATACAGCTAAAAAGGGAAGTGGATGTCCATGTTAAAAACAAACTGAAGAAGGAATCTTCCAGGCCTTTTGAAGGCTTGTTTACAGAACTCAGGAGAGGGTGGTGCTATGTCCATTACGAATAAACAGGAAACAGAGTAACACGGAGGAAGAAAACACGAAAAAGATTACACACCAAAAAACAACAACAACAACAAAGTATCAGAGGTCATTACTGAAGCACTCTGCTAGTTTTAGGCCTGAAAATAAGTTTTTGAGAGCTGGATTTCCAGCATCTCTGTGTTGAAGTCCTCAAATGTACATACAGCTGAAGCTTGGGAAGAGTAATTAGTAATTAGAGTAATTAAGGCTTCCATTTCTGTTAAATTTCTGGTTACACTCCAAAACAATCTTAGTGGAATCTTCTCTAAGTTATCACTAGATTGTAACCTTTCAAATTGTGTTTCTGCAACACATCTTCTTCCTGTATCTCTCTTAGTTGTCTCTCCATGTTGGCCAGTCTTTGTACAGCTCACAGATAAGACAGAGCCACTGAGTGATAGGACCCAGTGCAAACTCACAGACTCCAAGCCCAACCTCTTGTTCTCTCCTCCATTCCTGGTTACACAGCTACACTAATGAGTACACTTCAGTTTAGAACAGAAAAGTCAGTGAAGACAGTTTCTGCCCAGTCATGACAAAGAAAGGTGTATACTTAGTCCCAAGGAGAAAGTAATACACAACTGCAGTTTCACTTCCCAGGCATTTCATATCTAATTTCCTGCCAGTGGGCAGTCAGTAGGCAATGAGAAATGTTGGTAAATAATCCCATGCCTGTTAATACAAGAAGCTTTATCTGTGTTGACTGTGGATCCTACCAGTGCTCTGCCCACCACATCTCTGCTGAATACAATCCCATATTGTGTTCCCTCTGAGAGAGTGGAAATCTCCAGCCATCACCATTCATGTTAGGTGGGAGGACTCCTCTAATATACTGGTCCACTGTGGTCTTCTACTACTATGCTAAAGCCAAAACATGATCATAACATACTGAATCAAAAACACTGTCTTTCCACAGTCTCAACAACACCCACCCTTCCATGCTTCTTTCAGAAATACTAGGAAGCTAGGTTCTCGTTTTTGGAAGTACTATATTGTGTTTAGCTACTTACCATGTCTAACCATCTGCTGCTTGATGTAAAATAGCCCACAGAATAATGCTCTACATTTTTAATTATTTGATGTACAAAGTCATGTTTTCTCTTCCTACAGAGCAGAGTAAATAGAGCCACAATACACACAAGATGCTGTGGGAAGTGCCAAATGCTTGCACAGCAACAGTGAGCAGGGTACCATCCTTCTATGCTTTTTCACTTTATTCTTATTCATGGTGTGACCAGTGTGCAGAGTGGTGTTCCTCAGATTACTTCCCTGGAACAACCTTTGCCAACTCATTCTGAAATCCTTACTTGGGCTGCACTTCAGCTCATAACTGCTCTCAATTAGTTCTATCTAGAGGACCAAACACTTGTACATAACCAGTACTTTGACATTGTTCAAGCTTTAGCATGGTCATGGCTGTGGATTTGACTCAGCCCAGTGCAGAGTTTGGAGGATAGTACTGTCAGGTATGGTTCCTAAAAAATAATCTGGAGTTACCCACAGACTAGCTGGCAGAGGGAGTATGGCCCTAGTAAGAGGAAAGTCCTTGACAGTGTAGTTTCCAAAACACACTCAGGAATGATGAAGTTCTGAAGTATTATTGTTTTCTTCCTGAAAGGTTTTGCCTTTGACAGGTTTCTTTCTGGAGGTATTGTGTTAGTCAACAGATGTTTGTTTACCAAGGTTTGATCTAAAACTGTCCACAAAATTTTGAAGGACCTGCTCATGGACGTTTTTCTTTCCATTCATTTGATGGTCAATGTACATTAATTCATTATTACCTAACTCTGATTATTTTGATTCTGTTTCAAAGACCTTATAAGTTATGTATTCAGTCTGTGTTTGTATAGTTCTGGCACAGTGGAGTTCTAGCCTATGATCTGGGCTCAAAGTTACTATGAAAATACACTTATGAAGAAAGTTGAGTTTTGTAGTCTTTTGTAAATTAATAAAACTGGGTTTAAAAAGAGTTGACAAGCACAGAAGATTTTAATAAAATCCAAGAATAAATTCCTAGAAAAAAATTACATAAATCCATGCACGGGGGGATAAAAAGCCTTCAATTCTACCTTAGGATGCTAGATTTTCCTAGCAAAGATGTTGCCAGTGAGCAAAATAACCATTCAAACCATTGTGCATTAGCAGTAATGTCTGGTTTTTCCCCCACTAAAACTAGGGTTGATGTTCAGGCACACAGGACCTGGGTTCTGAATGACTACAACTGTTAATGAATGCCCAATGTGCAGGTAGAAATTATTCAGTAAATAGAAAAGATGAGCTTTTAGCTTTTAATTTATAATTAACTCATAAACAAAGATGGTCTGGAGTTGTGCTGACATTCTTTATATAAGTAATAAACTCAGAGTAGCTCATGCAGTGTAAATTAAGAGTTGATCTAGTTTTATTCCAGTGTAAACATCAAAAAGCAGTCTGACTGACTCTGTAATTACCTGATTAAACATCCCACCATCCTAACAAAGAAATTTCTCTCCTAACATAAGTAGATATTTTTATACAGTACCTACAGCT
Organism: Vidua macroura; assembly: GCF_024509145.1. Lineage (NCBI taxonomy): Eukaryota > Metazoa > Chordata > Aves > Passeriformes > Viduidae > Vidua > Vidua macroura. The sequence goes on along the minus strand of NC_071573.1, from coordinate 101,090,849 downwards.
GCCTCTGATAATCTACTGAATTCTCTGTCTGGTTCACTTTTTTTCCCCCCTTTCTTTTTCTCTTCCTTTTTCCTTCAAGTACAATTATCTACTACTTCATTTCATCCTTCATTTGAAGACACAGTAGTACAGGGTGTTGTAGCATGCAAATACTGGCATTTAATCTGCCTCTAAGTGCTTGATTGGAGACCAATTTTTAAAACTATATGTAGATGTTACTTAGTTGCAGACATTTCTAAAACATTCCCTCCTCCCCTGCCTTTGACTTTAACGCGTTGCCAGTTTTGACTGTGCTGCTGCTGCTTTTGCTTTGTATCTGTCCCCCTGAGGTCCTTGCAGTTTGACAGCTTTAGCTTTGGGATTTTGCTTTCTGTATCATCACAGTTCCTGAGTATTGTAATCATTTGCTGACAGTTGCACATGCCAGCAATACACTTTTGACATAATTTCTTATCTTTCTTCTTTGACCTCTGTTTTAAGAGGTGAGATGATGACATCATCCTCAGGATGGTGATGTCATCAGAAGTAGTATAAAGTTTTAGTCAATAATGAGGCATTATTGACAGTGACCAGTGAAAAGCGAAACTGAGAGGATTATTTTGCCAAATGATCAAATGTGGGATTGCAATTTTCCAGGAACTGTTGCAGCTGGAATTAGAGGCAGGGCAGGAAGCATTGATCATGTACCAAAATGCTCATCTGTAATGATAACGTCTCTCAGGCCATCAATGTGTGCATTGCTTAACCAAAGTTGATTTTGAACCAAGTACTTTTGGACTTAGTTTTGTGACAGATACACCCTTTCCTCCCCTTCACTGAAAAAAAAAAATGGGAAAAGGGGATCTCTAGCAAATGAACCACTAGACAAGTATTTTTTTGCTTCTCAGAGTATAACAAGTCTTGATGGTGAAGGTTCTCAGAAGACCCTTTCTTCTTTCTCTAAGTCCACATCCAACCGTGCAAACCCTTGAGAACCTCAATGCTTCTTTTGTATCCTAGCAGCACTTTCCCCAGTCAAAAGTAATTTCTCTGTTACAAAATACTTGGCTACTGAGAAACAGAGACTTCTATTGATTCCTCTGATCCAAATATCATCAAAGCAGAAGAGTGTAGGGGTATTTAAATTAGGAACAAGAGAGGCTAAATATATCAACCCTGCTGGAGCTGCACTTGTACCAGTCCAATCTCATCAGAAAGCAATTTAGCTCCAAATCTGTAAATAGCACAGTTGAACTCTCTAAAGATAATCTTAAAAAGCTTAGAAAAGCTCAAGCCCTGATAAAGCAAAGCAATTGCAATGTGAGGTTAAGGATATAACAGTGAAATCATCAATGTGTTCTTTCTTCAGCCAAGACCACAGTTCCTGCATGAGCTTGTTCAAACACAGACCTGTATCCTGCTCAGGTAAAATACATACTGATGTCTAAGTGCGCATACATACAAGAAATGAGATATTATAACACAGCTTGTCTATCCTGTCATGGACAAAATGCTTTCCAGCCCAAAATCTAGCTTTTCATTAGTCCAATATATCTGTGCATGACTAGCAAAGCTTCTGCCCAGAATACTGTTTCCAAAGCACAGCAAACCAAAATAATTGGTATTATTTGTTCAGAACAAAATAGTACAAAACATGCTTTGAGAACTTCAAACAAAGCTGGTCTGTTTCCCAGGGTATAATCTTTTCTTCACAGTACCTGCAATGCTTGGAAACTAAATGGCAATCTTAATCCCAAAGAGGATAGCGATATTTGGAAGCCAACTCCTTCTGTTGAGAAGTTTGTTGCTTTTCACTCAGCCTCATGTCTGAAATTTCCAGATCAGAATGCCTACCAATGTGAAATTCTCCTTGCAAATAGGTTCTGAAAGTTATTTCTTGGGGATTGTAAAACTGGACATCTTGATTAGTACACAGTGTTGTTTCCACCTTACCAGGAAAACTGTAGGTAGCAAAGATGTAACAGCTGCACTTATGATAATAAGAGGATTAATACGTATTGTGTGTAAAGCTTTTCCTTCTGGTGAGCTAAGAATTGAGTGCTAATATAGGTTAGCTTGAAGTTCATTCTATAACTCCACCGAGAAAGTGAAGTATCTAAAATGTGTTTTATAATCCAAGTAGCAATATTTGGTGCTTCTCTCTGTGACAGAAAAATTCTTCACTTCTGTGCAGACCAGGGTAGAGGGGGGCTTTGCTGTGTGTGGCTCCTGGTGAATGCGGGGCACTCTGTCCCTGGCTTGGCTTTACAAGAAGCAGGTTTTCTTGGCTTTGAAGTGAGATAATTCTGTACTCTCCCAGGTACTGTAATTAGTTCTGGCTCTCATATAAACTGGATGAAAAGGGTTTTTATTCTCCCCTCAAGAAAGAGGCAGATGGAGGATTGTGAGCAGCCTGTTGGGAGGAGAGGCAGACTGTGGTTATTGTCTCCCTCACCAGTGAACTGATGGGGAAGGCTTCTGCAGGTACTGCCCAGAAGTTCACATCTTTATCCCTTCATCCAAAGTGAAGAAAGGTTTATTACTTTTGCTGTAAAAAAAAACGTGAGATAGTGCAACCTCGTACTACTTAGTGTTTTCCTCTCTCACTAATACTCAGTTTTCTTGAATATTTGAAGTGACAGAATATAACCAGGTTAGAGCAGTGTTTTGTTGGTTTTTTTTTGTTTTTAACAACTGTGTGTAACATTAAAAGGGTACTTTTCCCAATTCAGCTTCTGCAGCAGGTGTGGGTCCTGTGCCTCCACCTGAAGGACTCCTGCTTTCTCTTCTCAGGGCTTTCTGTAACAGTGAGGCATAAGGGAGCTCTGGCTCTAAGATCTTTCCACACTGTCCTCTCGTTCCTTCTTCTGTGTCAAACTTGAAGACAACTTAATCTGGCAGCACAGATTTCAGATCTCTCTGATCTTTAACCTCAAGGCTCTGTATTGGGTGAATTGGGGGGAGAGGTGAGATACTGGATTGGGATAATCTGTCTTAGAAGTGTTTTCCTTTTAATTCCATTATTGGGGATTTTAGTGATTACAGTTTGAGCCACTGTGCTTGTTTTGAGTTAAAAGTAAAATCATCCATTGAATTCTTGTGATAAATTTTTATCAGGCAAAATTTGAGCTAAATGGAACAATGACACTATTTTAAAACATATTTTGCTTAAGCAAATAATCTTTTCAGTGTTGGTTGCTATAAAAGCTGACAATCTTATTTTTGTTGGCTCTTTTGTTCTTAAAAATATCTTGTTATAGATAAAGTTAATAATAAAAAATTTGTGAAAATCCTAGGAACAAGCTGAGGCACAGAATTAAATCCTGCACATCACAAGAGAATAAATTCTCTTTAATTATTTGTATCAAGCCTGGGTAATTAATCAGTAAATACTGCATTCTTTCTCTTATCTAAGCACTTCATTCTCCTGATTTAGGCTGAGAACTTGTATAAAACTCTAACTCTAAGTCAGTTGTGTTAAATCAGGAACATTGTCATTTATTTCTGTTTTTTAGCTGCTGTCATTCTTTGTATCTCCTGCAAGGAGATGCATATCTACATGATATTATCTGAGAAATTAGCTTAAGTTTTATGATTTCTACAACTGGAGAGCTAATACCTTTAATAGGTATGATTGAGTTTGCAAAATTATGAAAATGGTACTTTATGTCTGTTTCAGGTTCAAATTTCTATGAGTGGTAGAAATGTCCCAGGTAATTCAGTAAATCCTTCCCTTAAAGTACTCACAGTGTCAAAATGAGTATAGTCTCTCCAGAAGTGTTATAGCACTAAAATCCCTGAACGTAGCAGTGAATGTTATTTTAGAACTATAATTAAGCAACATTTCATCTCCATCAGTCTAAAAATAATTACTTGGAAAACTAAATTTAGATTTGCTTTGACAAAGGGTATATTAACCAATGGAGGAACTGTAATCTGTGGTTTGAAAGAAAGTTTTTTTTTTCTGATTTCTGCCACTGTGTTGAAAGCTGAGCAAAAATAAAAATTTTACTCTAATGAAAACTTCAGTATAAAAGAGTCTTGAAGTCTAAAATGCACAACAGTTTTTTGCAAGTGAAACACAACTGTCTTAAAGGGGTGTTTACTATATCTATGTAATCTGGTCACAAAGTATGACGTGTTTGAATGGCTCTCAGGAGGCAATGATCCATCAGAAGGAAACTGCCAGTAATTCAATGTTGAACTGAGAAAGTTGAAACAATTTTAGTTAGTCCAGTATTAAGATACTATAAATGAATGTATTACCAATGTATATATAAATGAATGCATTACCAAGCCTGCCTGCTCTAATGTAGCTCTTTAGGTGTACTGCCCTTACATAAATGGGTCAATTCTGTCTCCATGTTTTCCTCTTCACTGTTTGAAAAAAGCTTATCAGCACTTGTGCATACATGCAAGAATTGTTTAAAAACATTTTGTTTCTGAATTGTTTTGAGAAAATAAGTACATTCAGGAATTAACACATATTCCATTATGCAAATATGAGAATTCATCAGGTACTTTGCCTCATTCCTGCTACCCTCATTCCATATCTACTTCAAAATCTACATACCATGCACAGTATCTCAAAGCCAGCAGCTTCTGCCCACAAAAACAACATCAGCTTGTTTTATTACTCACATATCAGCCACATTGTGTTGGTGGTATCATGCACAAAGGGAATTCCCGTCCCAGTGAGTATAGAGTCTGAAAGTATCAGGCCTAGTGCTCAGTTCACACAGAACAATGTAATCCCTTTAAAGCCAGTGAACTCTGTATTACACAAGCAAAGGGTTTGCTCATTGCTTCAAACAGTGAAGTTTTGGGGTTTTTTTTAAAAAGCAAGAGTAGGAACAGGAAAGCAGTGGTTTGTATCAAGCACTGCCATAGTACAAGAAGATACAAAGGACTGGTCAGAAATCAAAGAAAATAATTTAGTAGAATAAAAACCAAAGTCATACCCATAGGTAGGTCAGAGGCATGTCAAGGTACATGTCTGCTTCTGATGTGAGCTCTTCAGAAACCGTTTTCCCCATTCCAACCCCCACACTGCAATTTGGGCACTAACAAAAAAGCCTCCCTGTGCAGTCATCCCAGTGATATCAGATGTCACTCCCCTGCAGCTCTAGATGACAGCCCAGTTCATTCACCCTGCATGTTTTTCATGTTGCTTGCGTGGGATCATGCTTATTGCTTATCTACCTTGTCCAGGTCAGATGTTATTTGTTCTGTGTAATTCTGCTTCCTGTGGCAGATTCAGCCTGATATATTTTTTCTCACTTTTTGTTTCATACTGCTAACTTCTCTCTGCAGATATTGAAACAGCTTAGTGCAAGCACCTCTTTTATTTGCAAAAAATCTAAGATTTTTTTATCATTAGTGGTTAGCTTGTTCCCCTCAATCTTCTTTCTTTAAGTAGGCTTTAAATGTAGCACATCCATGTTACAAAATTCTTCCTCCTCCTCTTCTTCATGTATTTCTGTACTAGCTTTTGAGAAATTTAAAACAAAAACCAAGGTACTGATACATTTTTAAAAATTCAAATTTTTGCCCAAATAACCCATAACCTGATCCTTCTTAAAATATAATCTTACTGCAAGTATGTATTATCCTCCATTCTTTCAAAGTTACATCACAAGTTCACATGGCATGTTTTGGTCACCCAGCATATGTTCTTGTAAATTTCAGAATCTCACCTGAATGCAGATCTGAATGTTCCCAAAGTTTGGAATGAAAAGATCACATCTGTAGTATCACTTCACATATGTTTAATTTTCACATTTTATGCTGTCCTTTGCTGATTGGAGTTCCTTCTGTTTATTTTACTGGCATTTTGAATTCCCAGATACCTGTCTGTCTGCAAAGCACAGCTACTGAATTGCATGTCCAAACCCAACTCCTGCCAACAGCAACCAACCCCATCCTAATTTCAGACAGCCTGTTTGGCTTATCTAGCTGTAATTATTTATGTGACATTGCTAATATCAAGCTCAGCATGAAGGTTAGATCCTCAATTTGTTGAAGCTGACATACCTTCCTATATCTGCCAGACCCAACTGAGAGGCTGCCAGGCTCTGACAACCAGCTCCCACACCAACAAGCTACAAGCAAGTCTCCACAGGCTCCTGGATCAGGAAGATTCCTCTGGAAAATATAGAGAATATCCTATACTGCACTGTGTAGGTTGTCTGGAGCCCCCAGGTGGGATTTACATGAGATAGCAGTGTAGCTATCTAACATCACACTCCACCCAGGCTAATACCTCTGTGAAGCCTATGCAGAGCTGGACCGTGGCTCCAATAGCTCAGCTAGGCAGATGTGATTGCTCAGCTCTGCTTGGTGCTGGGTAAAAATGCTGTGGACTTACATGTGATTTCATCAAATCAGCCTCTAAATACTCTGCCCCACCATCACTGTAAGAGTAGGTCACTCTGAGGAATAGAGTCTCGAATCACTTAGACTAGCATCAGGTTGTTCCCTGGATCTGCCTCTTTTGCCTCCTCCACCAATCATTCAGCAGTGGCAGTTCTATAACTGGTATGGGAAGTGCTGTTCTCCCCCTCTCATTCCTTCTCCTGAGTGGCTCTTCTGTCAATCCATGGCTGTGTCCCAAGACCACCACCTCAGAGATATGCTCTCTGCCTTCCAGGAGAGCAGCAGCAGAGATGTCTGGGCATGTTTTCCCTGGCTTGGGACATGTCTTGCATCTCACATTTGTCACAGGTTTGCTCACTCTGCTTATTGTCCAGGTCAAGTGCCAAATTTCCAAATTGTTATGTGTTTCCATCCTTATCCTGCTAGTACTGGCCACATATGAGGGCCACCAGCTTCACAGAGCTACCCAGCCTTTCACAGGAATAATAATATCACATTATAGTGGTGACATATAGTAACACAGTGTCCAAAGAGTGACACTTGGACACTCTGCACTGGGTATCAGGAAGTGGGCAAGAATTAACCACTCCTCATCCTGCTTTACCAAAGACCACTAGACTTCAAGCTGGGCCTGCTCTAAGGCACTGGAGTTAAAAAGCAAATGAACAATCAAATTCCTACATTTAGATTGCGTGTCCAGACATTTCGAATCCAACCAGGGTCTTTCATCAACGGAATCTGAAAGAAACAAAACATAATAAAAAATAACACAGTTAATTAACCATACACAGAAGTTAATATATACAGGCATCATTCATGGTCCTTGAAACCCAGATTCAATTAACACCTTTCCTAAGATTCCTTTGTAAGCCACATGGCCTTTGTGTTATCCTCACTTTTTATCTGGACTGAGAAATGTTCTCAATTCTCTCTTTCCACCACCTCAGTTTTCAGGGGTTTTGCAGAAGGATTTAGTCCTCTACTAGTAGGATCTGTTTCATCAGCTGGAGAGAACTTCTAAGTCAGCAAATACTGTGAGCTCTGAAGAACCATAACAGTGTCTGTTTATTCTTTTGCAGGATGGGGATGCCAAAGATCTTTTCATATGGCATTATGCCTAGATGTGTTCATGGTACAGGAAGACCTCTAGTACCCAGTAGGACAGGAAAAGCCATTCTGTAGAACAAGAACACACTTCAGCCCCTTTGAAGCAACCTGGTGCTCAGGGTCTGCATAGCAGAGGCATGAGTATATCCATGAGTAATTCCTCTGCAGATAGGCAGCACAGGAGCCTCAGCGGTGTGACTGTACTTCCAGAGACAGAGCCCACAGCTGAGGTGACAATTACTGTGACAACCTCTTTATGAACGATGAACGCACAAAAGTAGGAGTAAATGGTGATTTCATTTTCAAAGAAGCCACAGTTGTGAGACATATTAACATTAATTAATACCCACTAAGTAGGGTAAGCTTTCAGTGCTGCTGGAGATGAAGGGACACATATAAATAAAAGGAAAAGTTATTGAAGAGAAATTATTCCATAGTGAAATGTCATACTGTATGGACTAACACCCCAGGATCAATAAATACAGTGATGATGATGATGATGATGATGATGATGATGATGATGATGATGATATGAACAAATAATTTGAAAGATTTCCCTTTTTTGCCTAGAAAAGTTATGGCCAGATTTGCTGGTGGTGTGTTCTCAAAACACCCATATTCCCACATATTCAAATCTCAACATTTTTCAGACAAAAATGCTCACCAGGAAAAAAGAAAAAACATTCTGCTCTCTACCATTCTCAAGTTATATGACACCCAGAATACTCTGTAGAATTTTACTGAGCAAATAGAAAAGGTATAAAATTATCCTTTTTCTGAACTTTCTTCAATTTGAATAAAGACTATGAAACCATTACAAATAGGGAGCAATCAGAAATAGCAAAACAAGCACTACAGAAATAAATTCACCTAGTTCTGGTAAGTCCAGTTCTTAAGGGTTCCATTACTGTTAATTACACTGGTAATTACATTCACATGCTCTGGTACATGTGTAAATAGAATATCATTTCATGTGGGGGATGTGACAAGTAAGTTTGAGATGGCACAATCAGAGGAAGACAAAGAGGTCTGGCACATAGGCTGCCTTCTGTTCACGACAATATCTTGCACTTGGAACATTCCACTCAGGATTGCACCACAGTATTCAAACAAGTTTACCAAGTCTCTCAACAACCTTATGGACCAGAAGATATTATAAATTCCATTTATCAAATTAAGAAATTGAAATACACCCTGATTAAATTACTTACTTGGCATTACAAAGAACTTCTAGCATCTGAATTAGGAACAGACCTTTTTCCACATGGCCCATTGTTTTAACAAGTGGTCTATCTTTTCTGTTCTCAGAAGCAGAATAAAAATACCGGCAATGTTACACCAGTAATTAAATGAACAGAAATACTCTTCCAGGCTAAATTAATAATTGAAATACGGATGCATGTTGTATGCAAATGCTGATTTCAATATAACTGTATTTTCCTGTTGCATGAGCCTGTTTGTGTTTAAGAGGTATCATAGAGTGGTTTGTGTTGGAAAGAACCTGAAAGACCATCTGGTTCCAACCCCCCTGCCATGGGCAGGGACACCTTTAATGAGACTAAAGTGCTCAAAGCCCCATCCAGCCTGGCCTTGAGCACTTCTAGGGATGAAGCACCCGCAACTTCTCTGCCCAACCTGTTCCAGTGCCTCACCATCCCCACAGTAAAGAATTTCTTCCTAATAGCTAATCTAAGTCTACCTTCTTCCAGTTAAAAGATGTTCACCCTTGTCCTACAAGTCCTCATAAAAAGTCCCTCTCCAACTCTCTTGTTGCCCCTTCTGGTACTGGAAAGTGCCATAAGGTCTCCCCAGAACCTTCTCTTCTCCAAGCTGAACAACCCCAATTCTCTCAGCCTGTCTGCAGAGGACAGGTGCTTCAGCCCTCTGATCACCTTTGTGGCTTCCTCTGCACTTGCTCCAGCAGTTCCACATCTTTCCTGTGCTGAAGGCCTGAGAGCTGGGTGCAGCACTCCCACGTGAGGTCTCACCAGAGCAGAGCAGAGGGGCAGAATCATCTCCCTCACCCTGCTGCCCACACTGCTCTGGATGCAGCCCAGGACACAGTTGGCTCTCAGGGCTGCAAGCACACATTCTTTCTTTTTCTTTCTTTCAAAATTCCATGATCCAAAAAATAAATCTCAGAAACATCGTAATAGGAACTGCCGCAGGAAAACAGTACATTTCATTAGCAGAAAAGTCAACAGTGTGTTGCAACAGAGTTGGTAATTTTACAAAAGTGCTGCTGCCTGTGCATTCAGTTCCTCTGAAAAACAGTGATCAGAGACTGTCCTGTAAAACAGTCTTTGTGTACTGGTGAAACAACCACGCGACTCTCCAGGATCCCTGCCAACATTTTGAAAGTACAGTTAATGTTGCAGTTAAGTATTTGATGTTTTGAGTTGTCTAATCTCTTGTTCCCGCTCACATTTTTAAAACACCCCTAAGGAGCTTTCATTCAGACCTGCAATTAATGGAAAATTTTAGAATTTAATTAATTATGTCTTGTCCATATTTTTTGAGTGACTGTTGTAAAACAACTGTCTGCCTTTCCTATTTAGTAGGCTTGGAAATGCAAACTGACATGAGCAAAAATTATTTCAAAGCAGACACAATGCATGAAATCTTTCCTTTAGCTGTGCCAGCCTCAAAAGGCACCCTGCTGACCTTAGAGAACAAGCTAATGTGGGGAAAAGATGACCTTGCACTTAAGCTAGTGAAATCGGACACAAGTGCTATTCCTGTACAAGGCAATCATAGTCAAGGCACAGGCGGAGGCACTGGGACACTCTGGCCTGTGCCCTGATGCTGGAAAAACAGCACTTGGCATAGGTGCTGCCACAACCAGCTGGCAGCCCCCAGCTTGGGAATGAGCACAGAGCATTTCCAACAGACCTCTCAAGGAGGCCAACTGGTTTTTAGTGCTGATGGAGCTTAATAATAATAATAGCAGGAGGTGAATAGATCACACCAGGCAGCATCAAAGCCAGAGAATGGGCACTGTCACCGTTTAGTTTACTACCATCAGTGTAGCCAAGAGATCCAGATCTCCTCTGAAGCTGCCTGAGCTTTTTTGCTTCCAAGAGTGTGGGCATATCACAGGCATTATTGCACAGCTCTCCTGATGTCTAAGATAAATAATATGCTCCTAAACTGTCAGGAGAAATTCAATAATATTTCTAAGAAAACCTTAATTTGTGGTGCAAAGCAAAATTTGCCCTTTGACCCCTAAAGAAAGTCTTTATGACCCTATATTGCCCAGTCTGTTAGCATTAAGCTAAACTGTACTTTTCCCAACTTAATATGGAGTGTTTAAGAATGAAGATATTTCTTTTAGCTGACAGAAGGTGAAGTAAAACAGAAGACTCAGAGCTAACAGATATGGCCTGATATCTGCAGAAGAACAGATTAGTCTACATTTCATACTCTCAACTTAGACAGAAAAATATATCTTATATAAAAATATTGCAAGCAAAAAATAGTAGCAGTAACTGTAATCCATGCCCCCTTGGGAGAGATGTGGAAATGCAGTGAGCATGAAAAGAAACAGGAAATATTTAGGCATTAGGAAAACTTTATAATAGTAGGAGCAACCAAGCTCTGGTATGGCTTGCCGGAAGAGGCTGAGATCTTTCAGAGCAGGCTGAACATGCATTTGAAATGTTTTAATTATAGTTGAATTTGCCTCTAGGCATAGAGATGGACCAGATGATCTCTGAGTCTCTTGCAGCCTTGTATTCTATTAGTCTATGATAAAGTGACATGGCAGAATGAGAATCCATTTTCAGGAGTTCTTTCATAGCGAGGAAATCTCACAGTGGGAAAAAATACAGAAACTGGTGATGAAAACCCTGTTACATGAAATGCTTTGAATTTAAAGAAAGTTATAGGGAAGCACAGCACAGTAGGCAAGGGATGGGCAGGGTGACCTAAGCAGCTCTTCTGTCTCAAACTTCTGACTCAGTCTCACGACATCACCTGACTGGTGTTTAGCTCATCACACTGATGCAACAGGTGTTGTAAACAAAGTTATTCATTTGTGAATTACTCAAGTAATTTAAATCAGGTACCTACAGTAATCATGCCTCTAAATGTAGTTAAGTACACACTGTGCTTTATTTCTGCTAGTACCAGATAGAAACATCCTATTACTTCCCCTGAGGAGCATCTGATGCCCAGAGTGAATTATATTTTCCCTGCAGTGTGGGTGCCTAGAGCAAAGCAGCTGGTCTGTCCTTTCACAGAGAACCAGAATAGGTATCTTTTGTGAGGAGATGCTATCTCCACTACAGAGTAATTTTAAGCAACAAAGAGGAAGGAGGGCCACCTTCTTTCAAGGTAAGATGACAATCCAATTGCCACATGATCATTCTGCCTTTCTAAGTGACCTAAAATAAGAAAACCATTTCCTAGCTTCTCATATAAGTCAGATTTGACTGACAATTTTAATTTTCCTGGAGAGGTTGTAACTAGTCAAGACAAAGCTTGAGACATCGGTAAATAATGTGGAAAAAAAAATATAACTACCAAGAGTTCTATCAGAAACTTCAGTAGTGAGTTCTTAGTTAAATGGCTTGATGTTCTATCTGTATTTATCTTCTATAAGAAGGCTACCAAAATAAAACCACCAGTCTGTAGGAGGCAACATGGGAGCTGCTGCCCATGGAGATGTCCACAGAACAGTTTAAGTACTTTGCAATATGGAAGCCAGAGTCAAGTTTTATCATATGAAGCAGAGAAAGCACAACAAGAAACCAGTGCTGTTTAATCAACTCACTCAAACCAGGCCCAAAGTCAAAGGAGCCATTATGCTCAAGCACTCTGGTAGCTCTAGGGTCCCAAGGCATACATGGAGACAGAGGAACAGGTGTAGGGTGGGAAGATCACAGCAGTTTGGAGTCTTGCTTGCCCAGCCCTCACAGCCTCTATTTCTCTGGAGAAAGCATGGGTGCTAGGGCAGCTCTTGCAGCATTAGCAGTGTTCTCCCTGTCCTTTCCTTGCTGAAAACATGGATGCCTTTACTGTAATCATAGAATGGCTTGGGTTGGTAGGGACCTTAAAGACCATCTAGTTTTAATCCCCCATCACCATGGGGAGGGATGACACACACTACACCAGATTGCTCAAATTCCCATCCAACCTGGCCTTGTATGCTTCCAAGGACAGAGCATTGACAGCTTCTCTGGGAACCTGTGTCCCTGCCTCACTCTTCACAGTACAGATTTTTTTCCTAAAATATAATATAAATCTCTCCACTTTTAGTTTAAAACTGTTCCCCTTTATCTGATCACTGCCTGCTTATGTAAAAGTTGTTCTTCATCTTTTTTTATAGTCCCTTTCAAGTACTGGAAGGCAAATCTAAGGTTTCTTCAGAACCTCTTCGCCAGGCTGAACCTCTTTTCTCAGCCTGTCTTTGTAGGAGAGGTGTTCCAGCATTCTTATGTCCCTCTTCTAGACTTGCTCCAACAACAGGTCCATGTCTTTCCTGCACTGAGGACCTCAGATCTGGATGCAGCACTGCAGGCAGGGTCTCACCAGAGCTCCTTTTGATGGAGCCCAGGATACATTTGGCTTTCTGGGCTGAAGGTGCACATTGACAGTTCCTGTCCAGCTCTTCATCCACCAGAATCCCCAAATCTTTCTCTGCATGGCTGCTCTCAATGAGTTAATCTCCCAGTGGACTACATCAAGTTCCTAAATTATTTTGAAATCCAGATGTAAGTTGAATGCTTTGTAATAATACACCCTAAAAAAAAAAAAAAAAAAAAAAAAAAAAAAAAAAAAAAGTGAGAATATCTATGGCACTTCTGTCCTGGAGCTGCTGCAAAATGCAGCAGAGCTCAGGCATGGTGGTTTGCTCACGACACTTTGAAGATAAAATTAAGGACTGAAAGTAAGACACTATGAAGCTGCTCATTTAGCCAGAAACCTCACTGAGTACATCCCAGGGCTGGGTTAACACAGGGGACCCTGGTCTTTGAAATACACCCTGAAAGAACCTCATGCCACGTCTGGATTTTTCCTGCTGAGCTCCTCCCTTTTCTTAACCTCACCCTAGTCACTCAGCAGAGAATTATCAGCTGTTTATCTAACATCTTGCAAGGCATGCTGATAAAGGCCGTTTTGTCATCTCCCACAGACCCTTCAGCAGGGTGGAGCCTGTTTGGCTGCCACCACCATTGGCAGGGGTGGTGGCCCCACCACCACACCGGCACTTGCTTTTGTCGGATATTTTAATGGCTGCAGTTAACACTGCACCTGGGAATGTTTCTCTTAGGAACCACCCTAGGCTACCAAAAGGTGTTTCATGAGGTGATGTATCCACATCACCCCACCCTCCCTCATGGCATCAGCCTTTCCAGACCCAGACATCTCCCTAAGCAACTTCTCCATCAGCCCTGGACATGGCAGCTGCTACTCACAACTTTCCCCAGAGCACAGAAGAGGGCAATACATGCTCTTCACCAGAGAAGGATGAAAATGGCTGCTCCTCCTCACAGCCAGGGGCAGAAAGCTGGTGGGTGGTTGAGCTTCATGACTGCAGTATTGACACTGCCTGTGGCTTAGGCGTGGTGAGGCTTTGGGTCATCCAGACCCTCATTGTTAAGTGCAAGGCAAAGGAGTTCAGAGCTAGATCTGGCTGAATGTAGGATCTGCAACCATGAAGAATCCGTAAATGTTGAGTTTTCATGATATAGAGCAAACAAAACTAATCTGGCCCACTGATGTTCAGTTTGAGACACAAGATACGTGCTCAGTCATGTAAACAGAGGACTCTCTGAAGAGAAAAAAGGAGGGAACTATCAAGAAGTTCCTGATTTAGTTCAGAGGGATTCTGGTCAAACAGGTATGGCAGCAGAGCTGAACTGGCAGCAGGCTTGTTTAAAGATTTGAGAAACTGGGTTTGTGCCACACATTGGATCCCCAGGCTCCCCACTCACAGCAGTACACAGAGCAAAGCTGCTACCGCTGCTGTGCTGCGCCTGCTCTTCAAATAATACCGGGCACAGACTATGTTTTTGCTTGCTAGCAAACTTTGTCATGGGTCACATACAAATACCTTGTACAAATACCTTATAGAAGCTTGTGGGGAGCCTTCAGAAAGGGGCATTTCCCTGATCCCATTTGTTTTCTGTACAATTGTAAGCATGAATTTCAGGAATGATGATGGGGTTAGGAAGATGACAGCAAAAAACTGTGTGCTGCACCTGAAATCTGCACAAGCCTTTCATGTTATGATTGAACCCTTTGTCCATTTGCCTAGGGCAGCTGCCTCTTTAGAGGCATAAAGGTCATGGCAAGTGGGAGGCAATGGCCACATCTGGAGCTGACCTGTAAAACCTAGCTGGGCTTTTTATTATCTCTGTTTATTTACTTTGTTTTCTTGTAGACTTACTCAGAGGTCTTCCCTATGGGTATCATAGCTATTTTAGGCTGCCAGTGATGCTTCCCATCCCCCTGTTCATTGATTTGTGGAAAGCCTCCCATAAGAATGCAATTTATTCAAAGAATATTAAATTCTGCCACAGAGGGAAGTTCCATTAAGTCAGTACTGATATGTAAGTACTTGCATATTAGTCACTGTCCAGAGTCATCAAGGGCACCAACAGTGATGGGCAAAACAGGATTTAATGTATGGCTTCATGACTGGCTTGATAGAGTCATAACAAACCTCCATTAAAGTGTGAGTGAATTAAAATATACATGGGTTTTTTTTCCACTTTGTCCACCTAGGGAGAAAAAAAGAAAAAACAGGTAGGCTTGCTGTTCTTTGAAAAGCTTCAAGCATTCAAATATTGAAGCCTCACATGCACATTCCTAACAGCTGAAAAAATTGTATTGTATGTAGTTTTTATAGGGTTTTTTAAAGGGATTTGCTAGCCACAGCTTTTTAGGGAATAAGTTTATGTCATTTTGTGGAACATAGGTATTTTTGTAATATGAAGAGACCTTGTGTCCCAAGATCAGATTTCTGGACTGGAACAACAGAAGAGGAAAAACAATCCTACGTCTGAGGGGTAGGTCAGGAAGTTTGGAAACTTCCATTGCAGCTGGCACTATTGCAGGCTGGCTGTGCTCTGCTGCACAACCCAGCTAACCTCACTCTGCTTCTGTTTTTTTAATATAAAATAGAGAAACATTATCAACTCAGCCTACTGTTATGAAAGCAAATTTCTCAATTTTCAGTTTCTGACTTCATTGGGTAAGTACACAGAGCTCACATGTAGTAAAGACTGCCTGTATGCAAAAGTAAACACATGTTCATAAATAGACTTTGGAAGCAGCTTCCTACTGGCTCTTGTCCAGAAGAGCAGAAAATAAGGAGGAGGGGAGTGTGCCTCTTCATTGTAAGTGATTTGTTTTTCTCACTAATGCTACACATTGTTCAGGACTATTTCTAGGAAGAAGGCAGTCATAAAATCCAATCAATATATGCTGCAACATTGCTGACTAGAAGAAAAACAGTATGTGCAGAACAAGAGGAAGTCTTTGAATAAAATTCTTGGAAAGAAGCATCTCAGAACGCAGTGGGCCAGGAACATTTTTTCTGTGGTGCACATTTAGTACTTGTTCACACAGAAAGCTTTAAAAGTATTTAGAATTTTTTTTTTTTTTTAATGTTAATAATCCCTTGGGCTTGACTGGGCTTTAATTAATACTAAAATAACTGCATTGGCTTTGAAATTCTTTTGCCATGTCACAATGTCACACTTTTAGAAGTTCTCTGCCTCTCCTCCTACTTTCTTCAGTATTTTGCCTAAACAAGGCTCAGTGGCCTGGCAGCCATCAGTCTCTTTGTTAAATGTCATACAGTTTTTCTCCAGGCAGGACATTGCTATGGGTGAAGCTTTACAGATCCCTGGCTGCAGAGAATGAAGTTTGTAATCAGTGGATGCTCCACAAAGGGCTGGCTCACTCAAAAGTAGAGCAACCCCAAGTGTTTATTTAACAATCCTGAAGATGCCACTGCAGCTAGGCTGGTGGTGAAGCAGTGCTGGATTGATAGAGCACAACCAGCTGCCTTCAGGAATGCTTTGGGACTGTCTTTTTTGCCTTTATTTTTTAAGGACAATATGGAGAGACAGGTTACAAGTCCTCCACCTCCAAACCTTCCCCAGCATCTAGCAACACAGTCAAGGCCATCAGAGATCCAGCAGTGTCAGTGGAGGATCACAAGTGCTGTTTCTGTTACCTACACTGGAATGATTTTCCCAGAAGTTAGATCAAGGGAACATTCAAGGCTCCATTTTGTGAATGATCTTTTATTGACTACTTTGGACTTCAAAGGTACTCCTGACTTCAATGGGTTAACTGATTGTTAACTGTTCTGTGAGAAATTAACACCTCCTGATACTCCAGACTGGTGGGATTCATTTTTAAACTAACTTCACAGATTAAGTAGTCAGCAAAAAGAAAGATGGTGGCAAGAAATAATCTGTTCACTGTAGCAGGCTCCTGCATATTTCCTTGTTTTCACCTCATTATTCAATGCCCATAATGTAATTATTCCTATGTGAAGGGATTCCTGCAGAGGGCAAGCACATAGGTCCACCTGTTCTTATTTCACTTGAGGTGCCAACACAAGATTTTACTTTTTCAGAGTCTTTTTCACCCAGGCCACAGCCTTCCTTATGTGGCATCAGTTGAATAGAAAGATATCCTTTGTCTGGGCTGGATTGTTAGTGCTTGTGTTAGTGAGATAGCACTCATGGATTGGAGTCTCCATTGGAGACTGGATTTGGAGTCTCCATGGTATTGAATCCAAAGTTATTTAATGTAAGAATCCTATTATATTCAGCCCAGATGTACCTGTCTGACTTTAATGTGAGAAAATAGTTCCCCTTCACTTCATGGCCACCTTTTTTAAGTGGGATCAGATCCTGGGGCTGCCCTTTTTACCTTAAATAGTCATAAGAAAGATGGTTATGTCTGGATTCCCTTTCTAATTAATCCATAGAGAATGTTGCACTGTTAGAACACGATCCATTTAAGCTTCCTTAGCATGGCATGACATAGACCGTTTAAATACAAACTTTTTTCTCTAAATGTACCTCTGACCTGTCTTGGAAAGATCATTTTCATAACTGCCTGCTATTCTTTTCCCATTAAATTTTCCATCCCTTTTTCCCACAGGATAGATCTGCTATTGTATCTCACCTAGAGCATACTACTTCCATCAAAGTCAACTTCTCTTTAGCAAAGCTCTCATAGTCAATGAAAAAGTGAAAACAAGTGCAAATACACCCTGAAAAGCAGTTTAGCAGTCAAAAGAGCTTCCTTTGTTGCAGCATTAAATTATCAGAGAGTTTATAAAGAAAGTATCAAATTATCCTAGGGTTTATAAAGAAAAAGAAGATGCACTAAGACTCACATTCTATGCTGATGTTTGTTGGCCTTCAGCAGTGCTTTGAAGCTTTAATTAAGGCTCACTTTGTCACACACTGTACAGGGACAAAATGAAAAGGTTGCAATAGGATGCCTCATTTGTGAAATCCTTATTAATTTAAGTGAAGTTTTCCCAAATCTTGGCATTCAAAAGTCTGGGCAGTCATTCACTCTCTTCACCAACTTTATTAATATAATAAGAAACAAGTCATCATTAATGTAGGCAGCCTAGTATAAGCTGAAGGGTTTGTTGGACATGTATGGCAGGGTCAGGAATATGCTGCACAGCTAGCACAAGGCCAGCAAGTAGTCAGGGGGTATGTCTGCTCCAGCCTGGCTTCAGGAATGCTTGTCTGAGGATTTACAAAGCAGAAAATAAATTACTGGTGTTGCCAAGCAATTAAGACCACTGTTCAATAGCTCTGAACTGAGAGAAGCCAGTTAAAGTGAGGAACTGCCTCTCCCATGTGTAAATGCTGTGGAGATTCCTAGTGAGTAGCATCTTCCCAAACCTTAGAGGAAACCTAAGTGAGCTCACACTTCCCTCTGTAGGGAGTGAAGAGATAGAGACGATTCCAAGGACTGAATTACTCCGACAGGATTGTTGCCTTTGGACTGTAGAAATAAATCATTCAGTGTATTAATACAAAACCTATGTTTCCACTGAAATGAGGTAACAAACCTGTAGAATCCTATTTTTTTCCTTTTTTTTCTACAGTGTAGATGGAGATCAAATGAAACCATTTCTCCACAGGAAAATGGGAGGTGGAAGCCCCAGGGAACCTGTGGGAATCCCTGGAGTGGCTGAGATTGAGGTTTCTTCCCCAGATGCCATGTGAGGAAGGGCTAGATGCTGATGTTTCTGGTGTTTGGCAGCTCTTCTCAGTGTAGGGAAAAGGCTCCTTCCAGCTCCTGCCAAAAGCTAAGGAAAAGCATTGCTGGGCTGGAAGTAGCCCAGCTCTTGCCTACAGCTTACATGAGTGCTGTGTGGAAGGGAAACCTTTTCCCCATCAGCCAGTGTCCCCATGCCCCGGATATGTCCACCCTCCCCCTCCAACTCTGCTTCACCCTCGCCATTAACCCCCATCTGTTCCCAGCCTTTCTGCTAAACCTGGAAGCATCCCCACAGGCTGTCCTGCTTATTTGTCCTTTCCTGCTTACAGGTTACAAGTAAAGTGCCCAGCCCAAGCAAAAGCCAAGTATCTGGATCCTGCAGTAAGCACTGGGTTAATTCTCAGTCCAGAACATTGTCGTAGTTCTTCATCCATTGCAGAAACTTCCTTCTCCTACCCAGCTGCAGAGAGCTGCCAAGAAAACTGAGGAAACTTGACCATTGCCTCTCCTGCTGCAAAAACCTGCCACCCCTCAGGCACAGGCTGCCTGCAGGAAATTAGACACCTGCTTTGGTCTTCTTCTTGCAGTCATGAAGTGTTGGTATAGTATGTCTGCCAAACCACTATTAATAAACCACCTTTTTGACTGTCACAGAGTATGCCAAGATAAAATGCCATTCCTTCTACCATCCATCTTCTTTTTGTTTCACAGGTCCTGGCAGAGCTCTCTTTTCTGTACTATTTCCTGATCTGTTGAGATTTGTGCAGCACTGACCAAGAGAGGAAGAAGATAAAACTAATGAATTAGTCAAATAAGTAGGAGTTAAAGGAAACTACTTGTTCTCAGTTTTACCATTATGGCCTGATCTACAACCTGCTATCCTAGGGGGGAAAAAAGAAAGTGTATTAATTTTGAAGAATACATGAACCTTCTGCATGGGTTATATACACAGGTGTTGCTGTGGTCTGTGCCCATCTTCATGGGCTTGTCCTTTACAAGTCTAATACAGCTGCTGGAGAGAAGCAGGAGAGGAAATTGATGAAAAATAGGGCTAACATCTTCTTTCATTTAAATTCCTTTCACTTAGTGTTATTTTTCACATAGAATAGGAAAAAAAAAAAGTATTATTGTGTTTGTACTCTGTTTATTAACTGCATTACCCTGCTCACGCACAGCACAGCCTGGTGAATGTTGCAATATATTGCAAAAGGTGTTATTAACATAATCCCCTTCCAACAGCTGGAGCAGCTGAGAAAATTGCACAGGGTTATTGAAACTCATCCAGCAGCGTGAGGGAAAATAGCTTTGTCATCCTGTCTCAGGCCAGCACTGCTCTGACCAGGGCAAGAGCCACAGCTCATTTCTCAGTCTTAGCTGAGAGTCAAGTCTTCCTTGACGTATAGTCAAGTTTTGGCCTCTGTTGCACAGACGTTAGATTTCCAGAAGAAGGGATTTTGGAGCACCCAAACTTTTTTTATCAAAGGTCATGTCTGTAACTGCTTTAAGTTAGCTCACTTGCAATGACTGCTGCATTTCCACTGACCTTACAAAAGCACCAGGACTCATCTCATGCAGTGAATCCACTAAGGAATTAAAAATTAAGGACATTTAAATACCCATTGGGAAAACTCTCCTTCAGGTTTAATCTGTTTTTTGTTTGTTGGTTGGTTTTAATAAGGCTAAAACAGATTAAGGAAACTGTTGTTTTACAAAAGAGTTTTCAAATAAAGTATTTATTGTGAATTATTTAATTATTAAAGAGTATTTTTCCATTGAATTTCCAAAGTGTCCCTCTGAAGGAATGCTGCCCCTCAGATGTTTTTGACTCATAAAAGCCTCTAAGCAAAACTGGCAGAGGAAGGGGGGGGGGCTCAGAAATTTATAATGAAAATCCTTGAACTCCAGGGATTTCTCAGAGATGTTTACTGAGATGGAAATCCCACAAAGCCTTGGTTTATACCTCTCCCTGATCCTTCTCTGCCTTAAAATATCCAAGTAATAATGAGTCCATGGGATCCTAAAATACTTAGAAAAAGATAGGGTAATCCATCATAATTTCCAGATTTTAAAGGAAAATTAATGATTTTATTAGCAAAGCTATGCTGAATTCCTAATTGCTTGTGTAAGTAAAAATTACTCTTGAGTTGCCTGATACATTGTTTGCTTTGCAAAGGTCGCCTCCGTCCTGTAGCAGATTGCAATATGGATGGTGTTAGTCAAAGCTGTACCACGTGCAGAGGGTAAGCAGAGAGAATACCCCAGCACAATGCAGGAAAAAACACTCCTGAGATGAAAAAAATTGAAAGTGAATAAGTTAAAAGCTTTCACACTGGTTAGAAGGTGTACAAAATATCTCTGTATAAGAATACATCCAAAGTAACTGACCTTTTTTTAAAGGGTACATCTAATTTAATTGGTTTTACTTGCTACAAGCTGTTAAATATCATATGGCCTCATTTCTAAGAAGGGGAAGATAAATATCAGGTGTCAGCCAAAAATAATATGTGGGACCACTGGAGGGCACTTTTGATTTAAAAATCCCTCACTTTAAAAGCCTTTTGGCAGCAATACAACTTCTGCAAAAGCAGGAGGGAGCAGAACTGGGGCTTGTCACTTGTTCATGAAAATTTATAGGAAAATATTTATTTTATTTTAAGATATTTTGCAGCCCAGAAGAGCTGGAGGAAATTGTGACAAATAACCTTTATGAAACATGTATTCTCACTAATTTTTTTTCTGTATTACAGATTTTTGCAATGTGACTGTTTTGGCCTAGAACATATAACATTAATGAATCAATTAATTGAAACAACAACTATAGATTGGAATAGCACAAAAAAGACTGTATTTTTTGTCTGTGTTGCTATGCAGACACATTGCTAACTCTGCATTTAAAAGAAGAATATGCTAAAACTATTCACCTGATCCATGGATCAGATATCTGCCACTTGGTTCAAAGGCTCCAAGTTTACTGAAGAAGAAGAAGCAAAGAAAAGTAGCAATTCTCTGTGTACTGGATTCATTCTAGACTAATCCTGCAAACTTTCTTCTCTCAGCAGTCTTCCTTAGATGATTGATACAGTTCACTTTAGAGGGAGAGTGCACTTGAATAAAAAAAAGATTTATCAGACCAGCTGCCTGTGTTCAGTCTGTCCTTTTGCAGTTTTTTTTTCCTTGTTGACTTAGACCTTCATGAAAGGGGACTGCTTCCTGCCTGGCCTGCCTTGCTTGGAAGCAGCTATGCAATTCCTTGTTCCCCATTTTGGTTGGGCAAAGTAGAATTTGTTCATCCATTATAGCAGAGCATTTCTCTGCAAAGCCACAAAACCAGCATTACTACAAGATCAGACCAAGGCTTTTGTGAAATTCAGAAGACAGAAGGGAAAGAAGGAAAAGAGGGAAAGAAAAAATGGAAAACACATAAATGCCTCCATCAGTATTTTCTTCTTGGCTTTTCTGAATGGAGGATGAAGAATTTATTGTGAGCAGGCATATCTCCATTGCCTGGTAACAGTGCCTTTAATATAGAGTAAATTATTGCCTTTTTGTGCTGTGGTCTGTGGTTCTGATGATGAACTTCCTGAGGGACTGTAAAGATAAAAATCACAGCTTGGTACTTGTTGAAGATTTAAAGAGCTAAAACTTCTAAATGGTACTACTGAGGGATAAACAGGCTTTTGCCTCCAGCCCCTGAGCATTATGGCAGGGTCACAAGAAGCTGAAACTGAACAAAATTCACACTGAAGCCCACAAAATTCATCCCTACAGAACAGAACACAGAGGCTCTGCAAAGCTGAGTGAAGGCTCTCCTTTGCTGTCAGCTTTGCAGGGAAACCATACCAGCACAGCTCCAGCAGGCAGCAGCACAGATGTAAAGGACTCAGGGATGGTGGTGAAGTTACAGCAGAAACTACGAGCTTCATTTGGAACAATACAGATCATAGATTAAAGGGGAAACAGTTTCAGGAACTTCTTTTTCTCTCTGCATTAATATATATGATATTATACTGGTAAATTCTCATAAAATTAGTGGCTGATTTTCCTATGAGTGTGGCTACTGGTATCAAAAGAGAGAAAATTGATTCTGAGGATGGTCTTGGGATCACTTCCATTCCTCATTTCAGGAACTGCAATCCCAGGTGGCATTTACCTCAGTTCTAATATACAGTGCATCTGAACTGGGAGCATGGGACAGTGTGAGGCAGTGTGCCCTGACAGAATGGCCATGCAGGAGGCTTTGAGTAAAACATGTCCTTCCCTTCTCATTGCTCCTTTGCCCCACAGGCAAGCACAGCTTTCCTTTCTGCTCCCATGCTCACTCTCACCTGTCTCTAGCCTTCACCATATGCAGCTCCATTTGCAATTTCTAAATTATTTCTAACTCTGTAAAAGTGATGAGAACCCCAAGCTCACTTGATCCCATTTCCTTAACATATTCCCCGCCTCAAATATGTAATTTCAAGTGAAGTAGAAGGCAGTTCTGTATTTTCTGAACCATTTTGCCATGCAGGTTTTTCAATGATCTCCCCAGCTTGTGTGCATTAGAAACAGAGGGAACACATTCTGAGGTGCCAACATGATGGTCCCTTGTGCACACCCTGTTATGGCACCCTTGGCCTCATGGCTCCCCGAGTGATGTCTGTGGGAAATACTCAGCTGATGACAGCCCAGCCCTTATCTGCTCATTGATTTGGAACAGAAGCTCTTTGGGAAGATGCAGTGGAAGTGTCAGACTTATACTGCTTTTCAGGAAGCTTTTTCTTACCTCCCAGAGATAGGGGACTTTAAATTGAAAAGAGTTTTAACCTTTGCCATGACTGGTAATAGCTTGATAAGTTTTTAAATGCAGACATCTAAAAGCCTGTAGCAAGAAACAAATATGTATCACTGTTTTCAAAAATCTCAGTGTTTAAGACAGCTCTGGTTCTTGGAGATGTGTTTGTGCTGTCTGTTTGGATTGGGTTTTTCTTATCTGCTCTACTTTTCAGAGTGTTTTACACTTGCAGCCTAGACCTCAGTAGGTTTTGTTTAGCTGCTCAGTTGGAGCTGCTGAAGGTCAGCCTTGGACTGACCAGTCCTTGGACTGTGGCCTTGACAAGGTGCAAACTCCTACTCTAGATGAGACTGAGTTGTCACAAACCCCTACAAAGAATAGGAGAGTCAGAAACAGAGAGGTTGATCAGAGGTTGCTGATCTTATGGCAGCAGAAGATAAATAAGTGTTATTAAAGCATTGCTCATCATGCACGTTGTTATGGTGCAAAGGCAGTGGAGGTGACAGGAGCTGGGGGATGAAGCAGCTGACAGCCACTCGTGGCCCTCACAGCCTTTCATCCCTGTGGACCAAGCTGAACTTTCAGATCTATATTAAGACAGGGCACGCTCTCTGAGACATGATCTCCAGATACAGAATGATCGCTGACCTCCCGCAACCTGCCCTAAATAAAATGCAAAAGGACTTGGCCTGCAGTCAGCTTCCCAAAGAGTGAACCACAGGGAAGGGTCCGGGTTCAACTTACTGTTTGTTTTTCAGTAGGTGGGAAGGCAGCACACGTGCTTGATGCTGCAGGACAGCAGATCTGCAGTGAATACCGTTGAGATTTATTTACCCTTGCAAAAATACATCCTCCACTCTCTGAAGGGTCAGCCTCCAAAATGAGAGCAAGGAGCCGAAATGAGGCGGCACCTGCTCCCCCGGCTGCTGCTGCCAACCTGCCGGGCATGGCAGGGTAAGGCCACTTTGGGGGAAAGATGCTCCTGTCCCTGAAAAATCTCGAGTCTGCTCAGGAGATGGCTGCAAAAGGCCACCAAAATAAACCAGAAGGACAACCGACACCGTGGCCCCTGTGCATGGGACAATAGCTGATCCCTGTGCCCGAAGTGGTACAGATCAACCTCAGGGGAGGAATCAGGCCCCATGGGAAGAGATCCTTCCCCGGCAGAGGTCCATGGGATGGAGCAGTCCCAGAGCCCAGGGCATTGCCATCTGCAGGGACAGCTGGGAACAGCCGTGCTGTCGGAGTAGCTGTGGGTGTCCTTGCTGTAAAGTGCAGGAGTGCAGCCCCCGGGCAGGTGGGCTCTGCCTCTGGCTGCTCTGGGCCGGCACAGCTTTGCTGCCTTACCCAGGACAGCTGTTTGAGCTTCTTAGTGCAGTAAAAGCCTCACAGTGAGAAACATACAGTTCTTCCATTTCCAAAGAAATTGATGCTACGTAAATTGCTGCCCCCACTGGAATCTGGTGAATCCAGGACTGTCTGCAGCCCCAGAGAAAAGGCAGTGCTTTGTCATGACCAGTGGTTTGGCCTGAGCCTGGGAAGAGAATGATGGAAACTTGCCCCAAGGGGCCAACCAGTCCCTCTCCCGCAGCAGCATCAATTGCAGCAGTAGCACAGGCAGACGGCGACTGCGGCAAGGTGTTGCACTTCTGGAAGGCTTCTCCCAAAGCATCTCAAAACATAACAAAAGATTCAGGTTAAATGAACCTAAAAATTATATGTGTAGGAAGAAAATGAAAGTTACAATTTCTAGTGTGCCTGTTTAATTTGGCTACCCAGTGCAAGTGGCTCAGGGAGTATTTTTACAAATACTCCTTGTGGTACAGGTAAAAGTTGTAGAAATACTTCTGAAGATGACAGTCTTGAGCAGAGATCTTAGAGGACAGCTACCTAATAATTTGAAACACTAGCAAATAAAATGTGAATTTTGCCTTGAGCAGTATAGAAAGCTTGTATTTGATGTAGGAATTTGCACAGTTCTGGATGTCTGCTATGTTTTGATAGGCCCAGTTTTGACCACCATTCCTACGTATTATATTTGCTTCTCTCAGTGATGCTTAATTTATTTGTGGGTTTGTTTTTTTTTTTTTTTTTTGTTTATTTATCCCTCCTCTGGAAAGGACATAAATGTACAATCTTATTCCTAACCCTAGGGAAAGCAAATGTCTCTATGACATCATATTTGTTTGGTCCTCTTGCAACATCATGATAAATCAGAGGAAATTTGAAGTCTAAATGCTTACAAAACCAAATTTTTGCTTCTGGAAGCATGTAAGTTTTTTTCACATGCTGCATTTCAAAGCCTGGGGCTCATATATTTTTATTTCCATACCTAGGGAATCTTTTTATCAAGGAGCTCTCTGGAATGAGCTTTTAATATTCTCAATTATATGTATTCTGTCATCCTCGCCAAGGACCCAAATTTTCTCTGTACTCTACAACACAGTGATAGGCAGAACCACTTCAGTAAATCTACAGAGGTAAGTGGTTCTTCTTTTATGATGTCCTCAGCAGAAGCCCAGAGTCAGCAGCTCCTAAAGGCCAATAGCAACAGTTTCAAATGATATTTAGCACATCTATTTCTATCAGAAATCTGATATTCTTTATATGCTGAATAACTGTTTATTTAACTTGTAATGAAACTTGCACATTCACTGCAAAACAGATTGTTCAAAGGAGCAGTGGGATCCATGACTTTCCTTGGCAATTTAAGAGACTTATATGTGCAGGAAATTTCTAGAAGGAAACTAAAGCTAAAGTGCACATCATACAAATGCAATAGTTAAAGTGTTGTGTAGAATATCTTAAATTTTAATACAGGTGAAAGCCAGGAGTTTAATGACATTTGAAGTTTAAAGAAAAAAAGAAAATCTCTGACTTCTTTGTTCTTTCTCAGTTTGGTTTATATTGAACATAGTCTTGATGTCCCTTAGTGCTCCAACCATCAGTGAACTAATCAGTCCCATCTCTCCCCACCCAGCCTCCATTCTGCTCAGTTTGTAGGGAATTTTCTGTGGAAATAGAAAGTTGCCACCTATGTTTAATTTAGAAATCACTGTAAACAATCTTCCTGTCTGCCAAAAACAGACATCTACCAACACACAAATACCAAGAAACCTGTGTCCTGATGGTGAGAACAGCTGGTACTCATTTTCACCCTCCCTACATGTTCCTCCAAAGATGAGACTAAATGAATGTTTCTATCATTAGCTAAACCAATTTATTCTATTCATTCTACCTTCAAAAAGCAAAAGTCTCAGGTAATTCCTTGGGTACCTGCAGGACGTATCAGTTCTGGACATATCACACACATTCATGCCTAACGACATTTAGAAACCATTTCAAATACTGTCATTCCCTGAAAAATCATAGATGTGTTGTCTATGAAAAGATATGAAAACCATATATGAAACCATAAATATTGATTTCAAAGCATATAATTGTTTTTAACCACTTTCATGCTTTTTAAAAAGTAATTGAAAGCCTTGGTTATAACCTATCCTGCCTTTTCCTGAAACTTAGTGAATTGCCAGGTGATTCAGTAGAGCTGTTCCTACCCAAAGTCCCTTCAGAGGCAATTCATCCTTCATCTTTCTGCCAGAAACCTGTACTGACCCACATCCTCTCCAGCAGCATTAGGCACCAGCCTAGACCTTAAAACACAGGACCACAGGACCATGCAGCCACTATTAGGGCAGCATCAGTGCAGATTGTGTTTCATTAAGGCAGCTTCAGTCTTACTGAGAAAAAAAATATGTATTTCACTGGCTCTTTTTTTAATGCAGACCTCCAGAGCAAATGTTAGCACTGTTCTTTACACCCTTTTCCTCCCATTATACCTAAAAGCTACATTTCAACAGTGTAGCTTTGCACAGCCATTGAGACAGCAAAGCAGACAGTACAGAATCAGTCAGGTTTCCTTGTAGAACCTGACATAGACAGGAGATGCAAAAGAAGGTTTTCCCCAATCAGTTCTTTTTTTAGAAGTCCACAGGCTGAGCTAGAAGAGATAACCAAACCATTGATGAAACGCAGACTTCAACAGAACACTAAAAATGCTGCTGATACTCAGTACTACTGAGGGTCACACAGCACAGCTTGTTGCTTTTTTCTAAAGCTTTAAGTGTTATTTATGCCACCTTAGGCCAGAGTCTCTTACCCAAGACCAAGGGGAGCCAGTGGGAGTCTCTGGATGATCTTCCTCCTCAGACGACATCCTGAGTTGGTAGTTTTTCCCTGTTCTTCACGTACGCTGCTAAAGCCACTGTTGGTTTCTGCCATATACAAAAAAGCTGCCTTCAGATTTTAGCTGTAGACAACAAAGCTCCAGAGAATATAATTTCGCAGCGATCATGTTCTTGCTAATTTTACCTGCCGAAGTTCTTGGAAGCACAGTCAGAGCAAGAAACCTGAGCTCAGTAAACCAGAGCACACTTTCCTTGCAACTGACTTCTCAAGGGCTAGTTCAGTCAAAAGGTTCAGTGAAAAATTAGAGCCTGAAAAACACAAATTCCCTTCCAATTGGTATCCTAACTTTCATATAAGATTTTATGGTCAGACAGTTTACTGAGTTAAAAGTTCCAGAAACAGAATACAAGGAATTTTTACTGCTAACATTTTATTACTACCATTGATCATATTTTGTATGGATTTTAATAGTTTAATTTTTTTTTCAGGACAGGTTCTTGATGCCAAAATCTAATTCTGCCTTTCTGTACAGCTGCACAACTCCACAACTCCACAACCGTAACTGTATGAGTGAGAAGGCAGCATAGCTTTCCTGTTCCTCTGTAAAATAATATTTGAAAGAGGATAATTTTCCATTTGTTCCTTTTGGTTTTCTGTTTGTGCCTAGTTTGATACCAGTATGTAGAATCCACACAGATCCATACAGATCACACACTATTTATTTATCAGATAAACTTGTCCTGAATCTTTTGAGACTTCTGGCTCTGTCAGAGAGGACCTTCTGACAGCTGGCAGAAATAGCAGCCTTGCCACCAAGATACAGCCTGAGGTTTTGTGTCCAAATGACCACTAACTCACAGCTATGATAGACTTTCACATTCACAACCTGTGGCTTGAATTTTGTTATTTATCACCCCTCTGCTTTTAAGGCATCTGGCTGCAGTAGCTGGGGAAATAAAGTTGCTGTCAAAACCCCTGAACCCTTCTGTTACTGGTCTGGCTTTGGGCAAAGGCTTCTAAATCTTCCCACTGTTATGTAATGAAATGGGCTATTTATAGCATCTCACTGCTGGAGAGTCCTAGCATTAACTATGAGCTGATAACCGTTATCAAATGAACAAATATGTCCAGCAATGCTTCCTACTTAACCCTAGGCTATACGCAAAATCAGTGAGTAGGAAAACAACCCATCAGTGGAAAAACACTGGAAATAAGGCATAGAGTAGAGAAATAGCCTGTTGCCAGCATGTGGTCTCTCACCACTGTGTCACTAAGTAGGCAGAATGTAAAGATAGAAAGGATAAAAAGTGACAGTCCTCTGTGCAGCCCACCAGGCATTGTCAGCTGGAGGATTAGGGTATCACAGGCCATGGCTGGACAGTGTGTTGTTTTCAACAGCAACATCAGCATCAGCATCAGCTGTGCTTGCCTCTGTCACCCTCCTTATCCCAAAATACAACATGCAAGATTGTTTGAAGTCTGAAATACTTTCCTAAAACAATTTATTCTGAGGTCTCAAGAAAAGCTGTGGTATTCCAGCTGAGAGTTCAGTTCATCACTGCATGGAGTTGCCTTTAAAATTTGGGAGTATAGGGAATGAGTGTTATTCCTGTGTATCAACCAAAACTAACACAGCTGCCAAAGTGCTCTGAATGCCTGGCATGGCAAAGGAAGTGCCAGTTTGTATCACAGGACAAGCATTACATTCAGGCAACCCAGTTTCAGCTCACTCCAGTTGCTCACTGGGCCTACAGGGCTCTGCTGGGCTCCCTCAGCATCCCTCCAGTACTGTCGCACAGCCTGCAGCTGCTGGCTCCAACCTGCTCCTGCTCCTGAAACCCTGGCACTGCCCCACTGCAGCCAGTCCCTGATGGACTGACTTTCCACCTGATGGGTGTCTTAGGATCACAGGACACTGATGTGAAAGGCATCTGGAAGGGATCTAATCATCAGAAAAAAATATCCTTATTTAGACTCTTTCACACTTCACATTAGAAACTCTGAATCTGAAGTGGCTCAATAGCCAAGTCACCCTCAAGTTGTAGAGGAACTCTTCGAAGAGAAAGTAACACAGCACTTGAGTTACCAAGATGCTCAAGTTACTTGTTTCTGTTGTACACCAAATGTTAAGACAGTAAGCACAGAAACCCATTTATTAGCTATCTGACAAATCACATTTGCTTTCTGGAACAATTTTGGGGAAGGAAATTCAATACAATTCTTCTCATTTCAGATAAACAGGGAAATGCCACACCTAATGAATTTCAATGGCATTCCTGCCCTTGCTGAAAGGTCTATTCACCAAATTTAAAAGATAGGAACCACTGTTTGTTGGAGTAATTTTCCACTGTTCCACCCATTTCTTCTGATAAATTTTCTTTCAAGCTGTGATGGGTATAACAAGTATAACAATCTATCAGAAATAGCTTTAAATAATTGTAATATTCTGCATAATGTTTATTTATCCAATTCTTCAACAAGTGGGCATGCGTCTTTCCCAGCACACTGCATTCCTGAAGCCTTTGTCATTTTCTGTACCATCCGATTTCAGGAACTTTCTGCTTTCACCAGGAAGCCCTAACAAGTGTGGGCATTTCTCCTTGGCAACATAGCTGTATCCAGTGCCTGCTGTTCCTTCTTGCTGTCACGCCCACACAGCCAGGCCACAGTTTCTTTGCCTTCTTCACAGTGTTCCCCAACTACCCCAGCAGCTGCTTTCCCCTCACTCCCTTCCCATTTTTGCACTCTCAGGACTTCACAGCTTTGTTGCTACTTCCCCATTTGGTGTTTTCAACCAAAGACAAATGTGGAATAGTAGCTGACACAAAATACACAGAAAATGTTCTCAGACTCACAGTTCATGTAGTCTTCACTTCAGTTTTTAGATTCCTCCTCAGCCCATAGCCTCTGTGACATCCTCTAACAACAAGTTTCACTGGATAATTATACACTATAAAGAGAAGTTTTGAGGTCAGTTTTAAACAGTGTCCTGTTATTTCACTACATGACACAGGTTAAAGAGGAGCGAGTTGCTTTTTATAAACAGCATTTGCAAGTGCTGGATCATGAGAAGGAAAAAAAATTATAATCACTCCAGAATATTTAAATATAGAAATATTAACTCATGGTAGCCTCTATGTGAACTTTCTTTTGCTGAACTGATAACTGTCATCTTATTTTTAATAGAATAATGAATAGAATATTTAAATATAGAAATATTAGTCCATGGTAGCCTCTATGTGAACTTTCTTTTGCTGAACTGATAACTGCCATCTTATTTTTAATAGAATAACTTTTCAACTTAAAGAGTAATTTAAGATACTTTTAAATACAATCACAACTCTACTGTACTGGAACAGCATCACTCTCTTAAAAGAGTTGCTTTTCACATTACAGTAGTTTCCATGGACAAATCTTATGGAGCTGTTTTATTTTCTTTCTGTAAAGGCTTTTGTCTCATAAACACCTATGGAAATATATAACACCATGTATATTAGGAAAGCTATATTGAGAAAGCAAAATCTACCTAACAGAAATGCTGAGTCATAACTCTCCTGTTTTGCATCTCCTGCAGAGGTGAAGTTCAAGATGCTACAAATTCAGACTAAACATGATTTTAGTAGGGGACTTAAGAAGGGTACACAGGGCTGCCAGCCTGCTCCACCACAGATGCCATCTTGTCTGGGAGAGAATTTTGAGATTTATGACTGATAAATAAACAGTATTTACAAGAATAATTTAAAGTCTAGTAGAGAGAAATCACATCAACATAAAAGAAAATGTTCTATGTGTGTATGAAAGTGTATCTTATGATGCAGAATCAGCCCTGTGATTACTGCAATAACCTCTGAGCCAATATCTGTTCTCCTAGCTGTAAATTGTTCTGATAGGTAGCAACAAGTAAAACCCCACTTTCCTGTCAGTCCTGTTGCCTCTAAGTGTAAAGAATACTGTTTAATTATTGTTAATGATGCCAGTCATGGTTTTCCACGGCACAGCAGCTCACACTGACAGAATAATACTCTGTAGTATGTTCAGCGTTTAAGTGCATAGTCAATACATTGGTCATGTAGCAAGTGTGGAGAAATTTCCTTCTGTTTATATTCCTATGTAAATCTAAATCAAAAATTTTAGTTTCCTTGAGGATTTTAATCAAAGCCACATTTATGTATGAAGCTGCTTTATGAGGTCTTTCTTAAAATCATGGCAGTTGACTCCCAATGCCTTTTTCTCACAGCACAGGAGTCTCACTGTTATATCTGACACCTCACCACTTCCTAGCCAAATAGTATGTCAGCAGTGGACAATGTCAGCATTTGGACTATTGCCTCAAAACTGCCAGAGTTGTATCCTCCACAGTTATCAATGGTTATTTTGGGAGCTGTCAAAACAGGACTGGAAATGTTATAAAAGCATTTACAAACTACCAGAACCACTGAGTATTCTTCAGGTGTAGTCTGGAGCAAGGATAAGGGACAGGAGAGAGTCACCAGGCAGAGGATGTATGGAACTAGTTTTACTTTTCACTGAAAAGTACTTCCTACTTAAGGAAGTAGAAAAAAAGGGAAGATTATGGATTTTTTTTCACACCAGTATATCCACAATATTTCAGTGGTAGCTGATGAATTATTAAGACTGGTTGCTGAGGGGATGATGTGGGAGAGGAGGACTGTGGCAGGAGGGTGGAAAGGCAGCCTGGCAGCTGGGTGTGGTGTGTGTGGTGAGAAGCTGTGCCATGGGGCTGTGGGTGCCAGGCAGTGTGCAGGGCTGTGCTCTCTGGGCAAGCCACGCATGGCAGAGGGATGCCAGCAGAGGTTGGGCTTTATGGTAATTGCAGTGCTTTACCACCCTGAGAAAAAGCTCTGGCACAGTCATTTCCGGCACAGGCACTGTGGTTGTGGCTGGGGGATGGACCCCAGGAAGGAGGGATGGCTCACAATCCTCACTCACCCTCACAGCCAGACCAGAGCGGCAGCCTGTGGCAGATAGCTGGGTCCTGTTGAGCTGGGTGCTCATAACACCCACATGAATTCCAACTTCCATAAAAATCCAGATTCTTTCACACTGCACATTGTCCCTGCCCAGGGTCCTTGTGCCCCTGCAAACACATTCTACTGCAGCCAAGAGCTCTACTTGCCCCCCAACTTCTTCCATGCTGCTGGATCCATTCATAGCCCCCATTTCACTTGCTCTTCAATTTCTACCCTGTAGAGCTGTCCCTTGACCCATCCTTTGGGTTTGTTGTACCTCTTTCTTTTTGTGTGAGTGATACCTTCCACCACAGTGTCACAGATACAACCTTTGAAAAGCAACCCCCTCACAAGCGATGTTTAGCAACTGCTTTTAGATGCAGAGTGGGAGGTGAGATCTGTACATTCCCTATCACCACAACAGGAGGCACTTGCTAGGGTGGGATGAAATCCCTTATGTCCTCTAGTGATTAGATACCAGATATTAGTGTTTAAGTGCTTGTGAAGAGCTCTTTAACAGAGAAGATAGGATGGTAAGAAGGAAAATAATGTCACCTTTCCAATAACCTTCTCTATATTTGGACTCTGTCTTTGATAGAAGCTGAATCATAAACTACTTTCCTCTCTGACAGACAATTCAGAACATGCTAATAATACTATCCGCAGGTGATAATAGTGGATGACTGAATCAGAAAGCATGGAAGGTGCTAGAGAAGAAGGCAGAGGCTATAAAAAGTTTGTTTGCTATCACATTGTCAAGTGAATCCACAGAATGCAGAGTTCTGCTTTCTTGCCACATCCAAAACCAGAAAGGAAATGCTTAAAAGATTTGTGTGCATAATGGGCATGGGCCAGGTTTTCTCACAGAGATCACTGGGACTGAAAGCCAGTGATTCCTGCTCACAAAAGAAAGACAAGAGAAGAGTGGAGCTGGGACCTGGGTTCCCAGCCCTACATATGCACATATAGTAAAGAACTATAGCACCAAGGGTTGCAGCACAGGATGCCAGTCCCAAACAGATTTGCTTTAATTTATCATTATTATTTATCTGTATTACTTTATAACCTCAGAGTCCCAGCTGGACACAAAAACTACACTGCCCTCTCCATGAAATCTTACATTTTAGGGGGGCTTAGCTTGTAAACTAGGTCAGGGATGAAGAAACTTTTGGATGGAGCTCTGGAAGCTGTCTCTCCCTGAGTCATCCACCATAATTTTTTGGCCTCCTGTGAGGAAAATGCTATGTTTTCCTACCATGTGGGTGCATAGATGCTCCCACAGCATGACAGGAAGTACCTGCATTTTGGTCAGAGTAAGGGCATAGCTGGTCTTATTACAGGAAGTACTTGCCAAGACAATGGGCTGTGCACGCAACTTTCATCACACACAATTGCTCATAAACATAGTCCATGATGGAGAGTGATTGCACTTGGTCACACAATAGACACAGGTCTGCTGAGGCCAGGCCCTGGGACTCCTATCCTGTATACAGGACATTGTATGGAGAAAAAGGTTAACAAGAAACAACACTCAGGAGTACGATGGCTTCAAGTGACTATCAGCTGTATTTTGTCAAAGTTTTGAAAACTTTGTGGCAAAGGAGAGTGTTAAGAAAGGACATTTTTTTAAATTTATTTATTTTTTATTACTTTGTACTTTAGGGCTTTTTTAGTTTCTTGGAGAAAATGGATGTCTAAAGACTGACAAAGCAAATATCAGACCTAAAACACAGAAAAAAATTAATGGACACTTGGTATAAGTTGTTTAAATATTTGGTTACAGGAAAGGAAATTTCAACTCACTGTCTTTCAGTCTGAGTTCTTGCAAAAATCCTTATACCTTTGTTGTGTTATGTTGTAGGCCATTAAGAAGTACTGTATTCTCTCTTGATCAGTTCATGTCATTCCTTAATTATCTTAACACCTTTCAGCCAGTGCTTTTCCTCTGTTTTTTTTCCACTACAAAAGTGTGTGTACTTATTGGTCCAATACATCTCCAAGACAGATGTCCATGCAGCATGAACTTTATTTATAAAGACATAAATGTCACACTTTCTTAAAAAAAGTTTAAATTAACTAATCAACTGATGAAAACTAAATAGTAATACTATTTACATAGGCCAATGCTCACCTTCCTTCACAAAACTTAAAGTGAATTCTCACTCTGAAACACGAACAATAAAATATAGAAGCACACTGATTGCCAGCAGTTTCCTTGTAGATAGCAATCCACATCTCTTACAGAATTCACAACTTACAGAACTTATATTTTCTCTGAAAATTAACCTAGATTAGCTCTTTGGCACAGTCATACCAATGCCTGCATTTCAAGGCCAGTGCTGTAACAGACTCAGCCACCCAATGGCATTTCATCTGTATAAAGCCAATGATCCCTCATTGGTATATCCAGAAAAAAAGGCCTGCCCAAATATTAGATATCCTCTGACAATGTCTATACTCATCCTTCCTACACCTTGTCTGAGTGACATTAACACTGATTCCATAAAGACAAACAGGAAGCTTGCAGCTTAGACAGCATTCCCAAACACCTAGACAAAGACAGTGACCACTGATTTAACATTTAAAGCGTACGAAATGCCTGGTGCTGTTCAAAAACACGTTTTTAGATTTTCACCTGAATTTCTCAGCATTGTAATCTCCATTTTCTCACTCCTTTGAAGCACCTTGGCAAGAAAATATCCCCAGAAAGTGTATTGGGAGCATTTTAGAACCATTTCATAGGCTTTCCTGAGTGCACTTGCCTCAGCTTGAAGTCTACAGCCAGTCTACAATTTAGTCACAAAACATCACTATTCTAGAAATAAATCACTTACAGGTCAGTCCCACCATTTCATCTCTTCAGTTATTCAAGTTAGTAACAGTTTCAGGTTTAAATGTTCAGATTTCATTTTACCATCTACCTTGTCAACTCTCTTCCTTATGCTAATAAAACCAGACATATAATTAGTCTTCTACTCCAACAGTCCTGCAAGGTAAAACTATCCAGTGTGGCACTTATTCTAAAAATTAAAGCTTTAAATGAGTTCCTACTGTTAAAGAACTATACTTTACAAATCTTCATATAAAAAGTCTACCTGGATCAGTCAGAAGCAGTGTACTACAGAACTGTACTAACTCCTGTTGCCCTCTGCCGACTGTTTGATAAATAAGACTTGTAAACCAGAACCTGCTTCTAAATTTATATTTCCTATTTCTGTAATGTGCAAAAAGTTTCCTAAACCTTTTCTTTATGAACTTGCACGTGGTCTTCTTTGTCACAGGAGAAGTGCACTCATTGAGCTCTCTTCTGCTATGAAATGCTTTCCACCATGTAAGTCTCTGTGTCTCTATCAGGAATTAGGGATGACTTCCATCAGAACGTTAAATTAGAAAAGTCACGTCAATGTTTGTAAATATGATCTTAAACTGTCTGATTAAACATCATTCTAATAAACAACAGAAAACAGTCCTGTTTCTGTTCAGAAAGCAGAGCCTCTCAAAAGTAATTTCATGAGATGGTGGCAATTAGTGTCTTGTGTCATTCCGGAAATGTGTCTCTTTTCAGTTAAATATGTCGTCCAGTCAGGAAGAAAAGTGGTCTGTCCTCTTTGGCATTGGCAGTCTGGAATTCGTCCCGCAGGCGGAACTGCCATTCGTCTTCCAGCTCCAACCGGACAACAGTCTGGCGGAGAGAATTGCGATCCTGGCAAATCACACACAGGGTGGCACCTGGGCAAACAGTTCAAAAGAAACTCACGTGAGTATCCCCTTTGTTCTCAGATCACTCACCTCCCACCACCCTGCATGGAGAATTCTACTCCAGAAGTTATAAATGGTCTTGGGAGAAAATTAAGCCACTTAGGTAGGACTTGACGAGAGCTATGTTCAGCCTATTGTCAGGATCTTCTTGTGTAACTTGAGGTACTTCATAATCATCTAGTAAACAGGACTAGAAGCACTTTCCATGATCCTTAGGGTAGGAAAAGTAAAACTGGCAGGTCTAAGGAGGTCATGATGGGTCCTGACAGCAAACCAGATAAAAGCCCTACATCCATTCCTGTTGTAGCCCTCCTGATCATTACCTTTGTTTCACGAAACCCTCAGGCAGCAAAACCCACATGGCAATCACTGTGATGGCTGACTAAGCTCTTTGTGCTTTGCTGCCCAGAAATGGTCTAAATGTGTCTTTAATACTAATCACAAATTTTAGTGGTTTTTGGATTGGTAAACTCATGTGCTGGCAAGAAAGAATCTGGTCTATGTGGCTACAGACACAAGCAAATCCAGAATGCCAAACTAAAAAAATCATACTTCAGTAAGCAATGCCAAGTGTCCTGTCTGGCATGCTGATAACCACTTTAACTTGCATTCATTGCTTCTGAGAAAAGTCCTCCTTTAAGAGAAAATAATTACCTCACCAGCATACAGTAATCTAAATGAGAAATGGTGAGGTAAGTGGTAATACCCAAGACCAAAAAAAAATCTGTGAATATAATAAAAAGAAACAAGACATGGTGTTTAATTCTTATGTGACAGGTTAGAAAATGAAAAACTGCCAGGGGAGATGGAGAAATCCCAAAGCAAACACACTTTATGCTACGTGATATAAAAATTGACTGGTTTATGCAAAATGAGACTGACTGGTAGCCTCTGTTTTAGCTGCAATGAAGAACACAGCAGTTTATAACAACTCTGCCAGTTTCAGGAGGCACTAACCATGGTGCTCTTCTCCCAGTGACAGTTGTAGCTCAGAGAAACAAATTCCCAGAGCACCAAATGCCTAAGATAGCAGCAGAAGGATTCAAAAGGAGTTTGCAATGTGACTGTCTATAACACAAGTGGAAGTTGTCTCCACTGCTATACACTATCATAAGGTTTACATGGAAAACCTGGGTATCAGGAATAAATCTTAAATAAGCCAGTTTCTATTTCTAAAAACAGAAAATAGATTTTGACAGAGGCTTGTCAATCATCCATTTTCTATTGAAATTTAGAAAAGCTTCAAGAACACAGTAGGCAAATGCTTCATGCATAAATCTTCAACACTCAGTTTTCAAACAGAATAAGGAGTTGTGCACATACTTTAGTCATGGTGATATGGATCTAACATTCCATCCCACTTAGAAATCTGCAGAACTGATAGCACTGCTATATATCAGTTTAGTACAGTGCAGTGCCAGCATGATCAAGCATCAAAGTTGGGTGGGACACATAAAGACAAATATGAATACATGCATATACATATATATGCATATATATTAAATAAATATGTGTCCTAGGGTGGCTGTATGATGCCTTTATCCCCAATCGTCTGCCCTGTTTATGTTGAAGTCTTGTTCCAAGAGTGAAAGGAGGAGGGAAGAAGCTCAGGGTTTGTTTTCAAAAAACTCACTCCCTCCTCCACATTCCTGCTCCGGGACGGTGTTGTCTGCGGACGGACGGACAGCGAGACAGAGCTCTCCTTTGCTTTTTCCTAGTTAGTTTTAGCTAGCTGAGGCAGAGAAGTTCCCTGGACTGTGGTTTTTTTCCCTTTCTCTGGACCTGCTCTGGACTGAACACCAGAAGAGCATCAGCAGCTCACATCTGTGGCCCAGCGGGCCGGGTCTGGGCCGCGGCATTGCCAGCGCCGGAAGGACTGGTCAGAGACTGAGTGAGCTGAGCTGCAGCCCGGGGAGGGGGGGATTTGCTCTGAATGTGTCTCTCTTGGAGTGGCAAGAAGTCTTATTGTTTAATATTGTCTAAGTTCTCTTGTGTAATAAACAGGTTTTTTCCACTTTTTTCCTCCAGAGGTATTTTCTCCCGAACTGGCTGGGGGGAGGGGCCAATTGAATCTGCTTTCCTAAAGGAACCCTTTTGTGGGGGGGAGGGGAATTCTTTCCCCAGACTTGCCCTGAACCAGGACAAGTACAATATGATACATTTAAAACAGAGATAAAATAGATTTGCCTCACATTCTCTGAGACCATGTCACCTAATTCTTTGTAATAAAATTATTGCAGCTCACCTTTAAGAAAATGAAACTTCTTCAAAAAGCTAGCTACAACAAAGGAGTCACAGAGGTACAGCAGGAGACCACTGAATGTCAAACCAGAGGAACTGATATTCAGAGAATGAGGCCGAGAACTCACGTAGCAAACTGCAATCTGATTGAGAGAGGGTGGAAAAAAATTAACATCTTTAGAGCTTCCATATGAAGCTTCCAGTATCTGCACTTGATTCAAATTCAGACTTTCTTTCCAACTCCAAATATTGTGAGCTTTATAGTTCCTTCCAAAACATAGCACTACTTGTTAACAATATACATAAGCACAATTCATAATTATGCATTGTTACTACTCATTATTATTATAATCATGAGGCTTAGATGTGATAGAGTGTGAAACAGTAACTCCCCACAACCATAATGCTGTGACCTGCCCAGCACATTTTATTTATATGTGAGTAAATATAATAATTCTACATTCTGGAAAAGGACCATTAGAAATTCCAAATTTCATTTACATTACAATAGGATTACTCAAGTTAGTAGAGTTATGCATATACATGAATTTATGAGGTTTCCTCTTGCCTAGTTTGTTTTTATGGCTACTCCTGAAATCCACTAGGAACGGGAATATTTACAGCACTCTTTCTGGATTTATAAATTCAGATTAAGGGAATCTTCTGCACATGGCTTTGTTTCAAAAGTGCCACTGTACTCATACTCATCTGGCATGGATCAGCATGATTGAGTGGAGAAGGAAGGCTGAACCTCAGTAGCTAAGACTCTGTACCAAGTATGCCTAATCCATATTCCTTCAATCCTGTTGCATCATATTACAGTTCAGGCAGCAATTCCAGAATGAAACTGAAATCATTTCATGTGCTTAATGGGTTGGAGTTGAAAGGATGCAATGGATGAAGACAGTAACTGTACAATGCCCTCCCACAAAGCTTGTTTTTCCAAACATGGTGGAAACAAAAGTCTAAGAACCCAAAATGTTGTGGGAGCAGCATACATGGGAAGGTTATTACACAGCTCTTTGGAAGAGAAGTTCAGTAAACCCAGAAAACTGAATTTAATTTGGTATTCAGTGAAGAGATAAAATCAGTCCCCTCTCTCCTGAACCAAACCACCCTAGTACCAAATTTCTACTGACATATTTGAGTTGAAGTACAGCCTTAGATCCAGACTCATCAGAGAGAGCCAACAGCTCCTGAGACTTAATGTCAGCTTCTCCCATTCCCACTGGATGTCTAGTATTTTATTCTCTGCCTCAGCTTATCAGTCTGAAGTGAACTAAAACATCTGTATATTTGAAGTGCTTTCTAAGGGTTATCTAGTATTTGTAAAACCCTCTTGTGGAAGAAATTTTCTGTAGGAAGAGCCAAATTATAGCAGATTGAGAAAACACTTCACAGACTATATTAGTATTTTTAGGACAATTCTGGGATTTCTCTCCATGTACTTTAGTTGAAGCCTCTGACAATATCTCTATGGGACTAAGAATTCAATTTTAACATTATAGGAATGTACCTGATTCTTCAAAGGATGTGTAACTATTATCATGGAATACATCAGTAACCCATCCAAAACACAGCCTATGCATTTCTAGAGCTACTTGCAGATTGTTTTTTTCAGTACCTGTGGTCCTAAGTTAAGGTAACAGTCCACAGATAGCACTGGATGGCTATAATTCTTCAGTGAGAGAGGGAAGAAGCGATGGCTGTGATACTGGAGATACTTTTCAAGAAGCAACTGAGCAGGTGCTGCCAAGAAGGTGTGCTTGCTGTCGGGAGCACAAATGTACTGAGCAGGGGAGATTGAAACTGGAGTGTCAGATACCTGTGAGGAAAAAATATTTCTCATACAGATCAGTCTTAATCAATCAAGTTGTACTTATGTGAATTCTGGTTTGTATGAAATACATCTCTACCCTACAAATCTAAGTTTTACATAAGAAGAAAAGTTATTCAGCAAAAAATATCTGCTACTAAAACAGTTTCAGTTTCATAAAATTATATTTGTGTTTAGAGTCTTTGAGGTTTCTTCTTTGAACTCAAAGTACTCCTGCATATGAATTGACATGAAGATGAGCAATTCTACAGCTGTAGATAAAATCCACATAGTGAATGGTTACTTCGATTGCAAAGAGACACTTTACATGTTTTTTTTAAGTTTTGAAGGAAAACTATAAAGGAAAGTTGCATTTATGACAAGAATATTGTGGATTTCAGAAATAAATAACTAAAAAAAGCCCCACATGGCAGGCATACCCCATTACTGGCAATAGATGATGCACCAAAATACTTCAGTTCTCCTAGTTAAAAAAGAAAAAAAAGGAAAACAGAATTTTAACAACAGTGCAACAGAGGTCTCAGTTCCCACCTTAGACTTTATGTGGAAGGATCGTTGTCCTCCTACTGCAATTTGCTTTTTCATGACATTGAAGTGGTTGAACCGACAGATGAGAAGGCCAGCACTGTGGACACGCAAGTTGAAGTCAACATCATCACATGTAAATCTGGAAAGAAAAAATCATAGCAGGTCAGAGGAATGTTCCTCATCACACACTGACAAATACAAGCACTCAGAGCCTTTGATCAGCACCATAGAAAGGATAGGTATCAAACATACTGACCCTCCACCAGTGCCTATCAGTAAGGGAAAGGGGCTTCAGCTTTCTAGCTATAAATTAGGCTAGAATCAGTTTGAGAAGACCAGAATGAGGGAGGAAAGCACTTAGGAAGGGAAAGGACCAAAAGCATAAAGTGGAAAGGCAGTAAATTGCTAAGGAAAATACTCAGGAGTTAATTTTTTTTTTTTTTTTTGCCTTTTACTACAATAATGGAGTCTTAAGAAATTGCTACATACATTACTACCCCAAATATGGTCAAGGAAATTTATTCCTTTGATTTCCAAGGAAATGGATGAGGCCTTACATTTGATTTATCAAATGTACAGAAGTATCTGACTACTTATTTTCCCCTCAAAATATGAATAGCTAGCAATTTTTTCAATGTTCCTCTACAGAACCAATGTAATTTTATTTTAGAAATGAAGACTATTTGAAGGCAGGGAGTCTTTATACAAGAGAACTGCTGAGACAAGGAAAAAAATAAGCAGAATGAGGCCAAATATCCCTGAGCTAAATTTGACCCATTTTAAAAATATGAGGGAACAGAATATAAGGTAAACTTCTAAAGCTGACTGAATTCAAATACTGTCATCTCTGGAAAATTCAGACACAGTTCTCCATTTTGAATATATTTATTACAAAGGAAACAGGATGATGTGGAGAACCACTGGATTGACATCCAGGGCTTGAATTTAAGCAAACTGATCAATCAGTGCAACAGTCAACATCAGTGAGAAACATGGCATTCAATTATTGGTTTTTAAAGTTTTGTCTTTGATCTTAGCAATATCCACATGGTTATTTGATATCCCTGACTGTCACTGTCTCTGGGTTTTAAAATGTACCTTTTACCTTGCCCAGGCTTGGAATGCCATACAATACTTCACATTCAGCAGTACCCACACAGGAACAATGAACCTCATGGGGTTCAAACACAGAGAAAGAAAATGGGTGGTGTGATGTGACATTCCTGACATTGTAACATTGTTGCTTGTACTCATATAATTTTGCTTTATTGTCACTGTCTCCATTTGCCCATCATACATAAGGTAACATGCTCAGGCAGCCTGGGAGCACAGTCCTCTACTAGGAGATGCACAGGGGTAAATTTGTTCTTTTAAGATGTCAATAGAAAATTGACAATAGAAATATAGATCATCTGTTTATTCACAGAATAATGAATGCAGAATGCTTCCCTGCAGTTATAAGTGAGCTTGGACCTCAAAAGATATCTTCCTTAGTTAGCAGAGTTCTTCTGAAAAGCACAGTGACTGATGTTCAGTTACCTAAGTGTAGCTGTGTAGAGCCATTTTTATTACCTGGGCTATCCCATCCACCTTACAGAAAATCACCCATTTCATGTCACACCTGCCAGCCCCATATGGATGTCTTCCATATTCTAAGGCACTGAAAGGCCAGTTTCAGACAAGTGAATCCCACCTCTACTGATATATATGCACTTCATTCTGCTGTAATAAATGCATGTCCCTCAGAAATGGGGGAAACCCACAGTTTATTTCACACAGATCAGTGAAGTTCTGTGAGACTATGAACCAGTTCTGTTAATTGTGGTAATGCTGTGCATGACAAAATTGTAATCTGATATATCCTAAGTGGGACAATAACTGAAAAATGGGATTTCTGAGACAGCTGAATGTGAGAAACAACCAACAATGTGAAGAAGACTTATTTATTCCTTTCTTCTGATTGCCCTGATGAGCACACGTGGTATGCTGCAGTGTTGTGCTACTCAGTGTAAAAAGCCCAGATACATTTATCAGAACGAGATTTGGTTATGCACCATCCATACATTCCTGTTTCCTTTGGAAGGGAGAGCAGTTAGGCAGACAAGAAGGGAAGCACATTATTTACCAAAGGCCACTTGGAGTAGACCAGTACTGCAAAGTACACTGCTGTCTGTGTCTATCCTGTCACTTAGTTATCACTGTTTTATTTGGAACTTTAGAAATTAAAGACTTTTTCCAACTTCTGGCATCCTGGGAAGGATTTGAATCACCAGTAAGACAACAAAATCTACCTGTATGCCATTCACAACCTCCCTAAAAATAACAAGAGCTTTGGTAAAACTTCCTTTATTTGGTTCATCACCTCTGCTGAAAAGTGCTACCGATTCACTTACCTGTTCTGATTGTACTGTACATTCTGTGTCAGATCCACATTCAGCATAAGGAAGTCATGCACATGGCAGCAGGAAAACGGTTCCTTGATCTCAGCACTATTTGTTTTACTGGACCATTTCCTCATTCCAATTAGGGCATAATGAGTGACATTGGGAGTTGCTTCAATGTGTTGCAGAATTTGCTTCAGGGAAACATTCCTTTCAGTCCATGTATAGTCACTACAATAATTATGAAAATGTGTTAATTTTAAAATATATAGGGAACACTCAGAATCTCTTTCAGCTGAAGAGCAATTCTTAACAGTTGGAAGATGTTATGACTTTCAGATAGATAACTTCAGTGTTGTCTTACTTTACTGTATTTTTTTTTGTCTCTCACTATAGTTAAAATTAACTAGTGCTTATGTGGTGGGGACTGGTATGACAGATCTGAAACTAAGTCTAGATCTCTCAAAATATTCACTCAGATATGCGAACTTTTAAAGTTACCTAGATATTATTCCAATGAATCTTGAAGAGTTGTTGACTTGTGCCATAACTTAAGCACAAAGTATTAAGATTCTTCTAGCCCACCCCTAGAGTATATAAATCTCAGTTTTCATTGAGTGTCATTCTCTCTGAAAGTTTGCTGTAAATTCTGCATAGTCTGTTCATGGAATAGCTAAAAATATCTAGCACAAACAATATTCTAAAGCAATGAAAACAAAAATGCTAGTTCAGGGATTTGGGGAACTCATAAAGGAGACACACAGACTGGGACTGCCAAAAAAGCCAAAGGAAATCAGTTACACAACTTACACAGAACTGTCATTTAGCTTCCCTAGAAAAATCTGGTGAAAAATGGACATGTTGTCCAGTGTATCAGGGAGTGTTTACAGAGTCTGAAATCTGCAGTCCAAGTAACTCTAGCTTCAACAGCAACGGCTGCAGGGCACATAAATCCTCAGGGGACAGGAATGAAAAACAGGCACTACACTATGTGCCATGCAAAGACAGATACCTAGGAAAGGACTCTCCTTGGGCAAATATAATTCTCTGCTTGTACAGGGTAGAAGTTGTAGTGTAGCAAACATAATTTCAAAATTACATGCAGAGAAAGGTTAAAAGAGATGAGATGAAAAAGCATATATTACACTATTTACCTTTTCCTGTCTCCTGAACAATCAACTTCTACTGCATTCCACATAACACAGGAGTCGTCTGAAATGACAATGAAAGGCCAAATATCCTGGGGTTTTATCCCCAGCTCTTCCTGCCGATTCCGTTCAAGCTCCAGGTTATGATAAGACAACTCTTTTATCAGGAAGTGTGCAGCACCTGAAACCATGGGCATAAACCACCAGATTAAAAATAGGGGCAGAAACTGTTTGCTTTGAACTCAGAAGCCTTTTGAAGTGAGTATTTCTGCACAGACAAGAGTATAAATCATTCTGAACATTTTAACCCCACCACTATCCAGAGCCAACTTGCTTTGTCATTTGCCAAGCAAGTGACTTAAAGAACATTGGCAAGGATGAAAAATGAGGCCTGACTTCTCTAATAAAGATTTTCTAGTGTCTTAAGGATTTAGTGACTAGTTCTCTTCATGTGAAAATATTAGCATCTCTTAGTGCAGAGAGTTAGAGATGT
Source organism: Vidua macroura (assembly GCF_024509145.1). NCBI lineage: Eukaryota > Metazoa > Chordata > Aves > Passeriformes > Viduidae > Vidua > Vidua macroura. The sequence goes on along the minus strand of NC_071573.1, from coordinate 101,045,852 downwards.
TGACTGAACATCCAGCTTTCCAGTGAACAACACTGGAAATTGTCCCTGATGATCATCTACTCTGAATGTTTGTCACTACTGCTGTATATAAGTTATTCCAACAGCACAAGCAAAGGGTTGAATATTTCACAGATGTTACATCAGCAGAACCTTCCTGAGGGATGTACCCAACCAGAGCATCACTGCCCATGCAAATAGTATGCAACTTATTTCCACAAGGAAACAGAGTCAGTAACTCCATCTGAGTTTAACACCCTCAGCTTCTTTCAAAGACAATAGAAGAGTTAAGTATTTCTAGGGTGCAACTCAATGAGCTTGTTCTAGGTGTCCTGGATTAAGAGAAGTGTGTCTTCAGCTGTGACACATTGTCCTCAGAGGGAATCCAGATCACCAGATCAGACATCCTAGCTGCAAGCTGTGGGTCTACATTTCACTGTCAAATAACAACACCTAAGGACCCAAGCTGTGTGTCCACATTTTTTAGAACATTTTGTTATGCTTACCTACTCCAGCACTGTTGAAAATGCTTGGAAGAACAAGCATGATGTGGTTGGGCCAATACTTCTTATATATGGCCATTTCATACTCCTTGACAACTAAAACATGCAAATGACTGGCTCCATCCATTGCATGATATAAATTGAAAAGTCCATGTTCATGACGGCCAGTGGTAGGAGTAAAAGTGGGGCTTTTTATGTAATCTTCACTCTGTAGGTAAAAAGAAGTGTGAGCTTCTGTATTAATCCAGAGAGAAAAAGGAGCAATAGATTCTTCAGGGGAATAAATCAGATCCACTAACACTAGACAAACTGACACATTTTAAACTTACTTGATAGGAAAATAAACAACTTTTATAAGAATTGGAAAAAAGAAAACTCTATCATTTAGCTTATTTGACCGATGAGAGTGTGGTGGAATGGACAGGACTGTTAACCTTGGCCTGCCAAGTGCAGAGGTACCTTGAGGATAGATCTGGAAGAGGATTTAGGTCCATATGATATAGGACTGTAAGAAACACCTTACTCCAAAACTGCAGTAAACTCTTCTGACTGGAGCAAGGGAATAGAAAAAGAAGCAAAGGGACAATAGTCCTTAAATGTCAAAGCCTCAAACCAGTGGCAGAAGCAAGAAAAGAATCCACAAGGACCCAGTGCACAGTTCTGACCATGTAGGCAAGCACAAGTTTACTGGGTGAGGGAGAGCAGGAGATGTAATTCTTACACTGCTGTTGTGTTGCTGTCTTGGTTCTTCTATTTAAAACTTGAAGTAGAGGGTGGTATTGATTTATTACTGTTTATTGTAAGCAGCTTATTTTCTCCAGGATAGAAGTGCTTCTGCTGTTCCACAAATTGCTTCAATACTCCAAGCAGTGTGGCCTGAGCAAAGCACAGCTTCACCTTAGACATGGGTATCAGGAATCTCTGTAAAGGTCAACATCTCTGCACCAGTGTGGCCTCACCTTGAATATTGTGTGCAGTTTTGGGCATCACAATATAAGAAAAATATTAGACTATTAGAGACTGTCCAAAGGAGGGCAGCAAAGATGGTGAAGGGCCATGAGGGGAAGCTGTGTGAGGAGTGGCTGAGGTCATTTGGTCTGTTCAGCCTGGAGGAGACTGAGGGCAGACCCCACTGCAGTTACAACTTCCTCGTAAGGGGAAGAGGAAGGGCAGGCACTGATCTCTTCTCTGTGGTGAGCAGGGACAGGACCCAAGTAAATGGCCTGAAGTTGTGTCAGGGGTGGTTTAGGTTGGATATCAGGAAAAGATTCTTCCCCCAGACGGTGGTTGGGCACTGGAACAGGCTCCCCAGGGAAGTGGTCACAGCACCAGCCTGACAGAGCTCAAAAAGTGTTAGGACAATGCTCTCAGTCACAGGGTGTGACTCCATAATCAAAGACCTTTTGTCACAGATAAGAGTGTTTATACCAAAGGATCAACCTTGAGGATGAGCAAAAGGTAGAGCTTTTTCGTGTCTCAGCAATTTTTTTTCATGTATCCCTTTCTGGGAGAAAATACAAGCTTAGCATAAGGACATCTTCATTATCTCTTGACAGTAGGAACAGCAGTACAGAGAATACTAATTCAAGAAATTTTGAAATTGGTGGTATCTCTCTCCTATATATGGCCATAAATATAAATAAAAATAATCCAGCTACCTTATCTGTGACTAGCGGTAGCCTCATACTTTCCAACTGTCTTCCTGGTTGGCTAAAGACAAAATGATGCTCCTTTGATTTTGGAATGATAAAATGCAGCTGTATCTCTTCTCCCAGCATAGAATAGGAAAAGGCAAATGCATGCAGAGTGGACTCATAAATCTAAGGATGGGAAAAAAATAAGATCATTTCAGTTAATGTCAAACCACAAGGTCTCAGTGTAGTTTATATACATTTACAACATTGCTAAACAGATTACAGTCACTTACTGTATGACATTAGATTTAACTTCATTATTCATAAGTGTTAAGCAATATTCCCTAAGCTAGAGTTTACACTAAAAAAATACCGATTATAGTGTTCCCTCTTTTGAAACCGTTGTTTCAGTTTCATCTTGCAGATAGTACCAATAATTACAGGCCCCTCCTGGCTTTCAGAAATACTGGCACATAAAAATAGTATTTGCATTGCTGACACTTTCTTCCTCACATTATAATAGGCAACAAATTAGAGGGTTATTCTGAGTAAAAGCAAGTTGTATACCACAGATAGACTACTCTGTGCTGGACTACTCCTGTATCAGAAGTAGCACCTGTTGCAGTTACTCATGTGCAAACTTTTCCACTTAAGCAAAGCCCAGTGGAAAGCTTACTGGGAAAGCAGTTTTAACTGGTAGTACACATGCAGATCACAACACTGAACAAACTCATGTAAATGACAAAAGGACTGGCCCTCTGATCTCCCCAAACTGCAGCCTAGTCAAGGCAGGTAAGCCTCAAGAAATAACAAAATCTGTAAATCAGCTGTATGTGTACATACATACAACTTCTAAGCCAATTAAAATACAGTGAATGTACACAAGCTGTGTTTGGGTTGTGTGTGCTTCAGCTTCTGATCTACGGAGTAACACCTGGAAATCTTTACCTGGTACCGGGGATTGAAACCCATGTACTGATGGCACTGTTCACAGTGATGGTAGGTATTATATGCTGCATACTTGGACAATCTCATCCTAGTTGTTTGACGGCACGTGTACATATCTTCCTGTCTCCTGCTCATTGATCTCTCTATTAAGAAAAGAAACAAATTAAATGTAGCATATAGTCAAGACTAGAATATATTCTCTTGTGACAGACTGTTTCTGTCACTGAAATCAGCTTCTAGGAAAAATGGCAATATAAAACACATGCAAAACATACTATGAATTCATTCTGAGCACAGTATATTTTATAAATTGCTATGTACAGCAAAGAGAACTGCAAGGAATTATGTACAAATTTATGATTATCATAATTCAATACAGATTATACATAAGGCTTAGATGCCTGATCATTAAAATTTTTATTGTTGCTATTACTGGTAGAATGTTTACAAAAGCAATAAATAGTAAAAAAGAGCCTCATGACATTTGCCATTCTGTGACAGACGTCACAGTAGATTATGTGAAATGAATTTGGCAATTTAGTGATGTTGCTCCTTAGTGGTTACCCGTATTTTTCAAAGGATCCTTTTTGTGAGAGACTGAGGGAAGATGAGTTGTATTTTCTGCTGAAACGGACTTTGTTATTTAATCTTCCACTCAGATTTTTAGCATCAGATCAGGTTGCTCGAAGCTTTTCCTTTCATGTTAAGTTTCAAAAATCACCAAGAGTGGAGTTTTCATGATCTCTCTGGGCAACCTGCTCCGTGGTTTGACCACTGTTATTCTGCAAATATTTTTCATACAATCTAATTGTAATTTTCCATATTGCAACTTGTGTCTGTTGTCTCTTGTCCTTACGCTGTGTATCTATAATAGTTTGTTTCTATAAATTCCCAAAAGAAGTTGAAGACAGCATTCAGATGCACCTGCTAGACTTCCCCAGACAAACCCAATTGAAACAAACCCAATTGACTCAAATATTCTCCATATCTTGGTGGCTTCTCACTGGCCACACTTCTCTATGTCAACGTCTTTCTCATACTGGGAAGCCAAAAACTTGACAGAATACCCAGATGTGGCCTTAAGAGTTGCCATCACAGAAGAATAATCACTTCTCTTGACCTGTTATTAGATTATTAGTAAGCCATTAACCCAGTGGAGAACTGGTGGCTCATGTTCAAATTGTTGTCAACCAGGACCATCAAGTCACCTTTAGTAAAGCTGCTGCCTATACAGCTGGCCCCAAACTTGTACAGCTGAATAAAATTAATCTATTCCAAGTGCAAGGGGCACATTTGGTGAACTGTTCAACAGGGTCCTGTTCCTGAGGTTCCACTTCTCCAGCCTGCCAAGGGCTTTCTGAACGGCAGAGTTTCCTCCCTGCCACCCAGTCCCGTCTGTGTATGTCCAGCTGGCTAATTCAGAGGACTAATTCACACATCAATACTCCAGGAATCTAGATCTGGGTATGTTCATCTCATGCTTTCCAAACCTAACCTAAAACCTAAAAAATGAACCAACAGATACTTTTAACTACAAAGCTAACTTTATGCACATAAATCATTGCATTGCTACAGAGCAGGACAACACTACTTTATAAAATCATTCAAATACACAAACTTACTGTGGAATCAGAGCTTTTTTAATGAAAGACTATCCATATAATATTCCGTAAGTAATTCATAAGGGTCGTACTCTGGTACTTCATCTGGAAAACTTGAAATCTTTTTTCACTATTACTTAATCAAAAGCAATTCTGATATTTTGACTCTGCTTAAAACTTTAATAGGATTCTTACATTAAAAACAAATAAATACATATACATGTGCAATCAGCATTCTAAAAATTCTAACCTTCACTGTTTATAGTCTGAAGCTTTGAACAAATCAGACTTGCATCTTCATATTTTGGATCATGGATGGTGTAGTCAAAAGGCATCTTCTTAAATGACTCCAAATCTGGCCACATATCTCCAGGCTGATGGTAGTATTGATCAGATTCTTCTTTTATGTCTATGATATTTTTGAAAAATAAGAATTCAGATTTTTTAAGCTCTTTATATTGCTATAGATGGTTTTGCTGTACCTATTATTCCTGCTTTATTTTTTTCTTTCATTAGTCTGATGACACAATGTCATTATGCACCAAGAGGTAAACTTTAGCACAAATGTACCTTGCACCTCAACCTTTTAAAAATTATCTTCATGTCCAGTCTGACAGAAATACATCTGGAAACATAGAGGAGTAATACACTGTAAATAAAGCAAGTTTGGACTAAAATTAGATATTAGAGAGCAGAAACTTCCTTCCCTCAGGTAATCTTGTGTAATAAGAAAATATGACATTGCTCCTCATGGTATAAATCTGACAAAATTTCAATGATTCCTTTTATACGCTTTACCACAAACGTTCATTCCAATTCTACACTGAAGACCAATGGCTGGATATAATTTAATATACATAAATGCTGTCAACCCCCTTCCACAAAAACCAAAAGTATGTTCTTTGCTTAAATTCTTAATGATGAATAAAATAATAAAATATTCTTAAGTATCAGCTGAAGATCACAGAATTTTTTTCTTACAGTATTTATATAATGTAAAGCTATTGCAAAGGTGGATAGAATAGGCATAGAATATACAGACAACTATATTTCAATTTAACATAACAATTTTCTATTGTCTCCAGAATATTTTTATATCAGGAACTTACTAATGTTGATTTCTTCCTCATCATAAACATCCACTTCTGTCAGTCTAATCAGCATTCGGGACAAAATACTGAGGAACTGCAGATAGGCACCTGTTTTCCCTATCTGTAAACATATAAATTAGGAAAAAAAAAAAATTTGCTTTTCACCATGTTAGTTTTCCACATATCTGGAAATTGTAGCTGTGGTGAAACTGAATATTAATATTCAGCACTGGGATATCCTTGTTATTTGTATATTCCTTGGCATAAATGAAAAGCTTAATGTTCAACGGTTTTATTCTCTCTGTGCAGGAGCCTAGCTGGAAAACACATTTTATATCGCAGGTCTAATTACAGGCCCACAGACAAGAATTTTCTCTCCTGATGATAACATCATAACATAGGTTCTACACAGGCAGTGAACATTTAAAAGTCACATAAGCTCATAAAATGTACAAACCCCCCCTTGAATTACCAGATAAGTAAAGAATTACCCCAAGCCTTTCATTTCCATATGACTTATCAGTACACTGCCTGCTACTGCAGTACAGTCACTCTCCTGAGGAGTAAAAGTGGCAACGCATCCCTGGGAGAGCTCGTGCTGGCCACTTCCACTCCTGAAGGACATGGTATGTGCAACAATGTCCTGTTTCACCTCTCATGCTGAAAACACATTATTTCCCTTCCAATATTTTAAAATTACCTTTTAAAATCCATTTTAAAATTATCTAAAAATATCATTTTCTCCTTTCTTTTTCACCCCATCAACACAGTGTAAAAAATTTCCCTTCACTACATCAAGACTATTGCTGGAAGATATAAGCCACAGCCAGTGATTTACTCAATGGCTTGTTCTGTCACATGTAGTTTGCTGATGATAACATCAAGTAAATAAGGCCATGTCTAAGCAGGCAGCTTTAAAAACCATGATTGTGTGTGTGGGGGAGAGGTTAACATGTAGATCAGTTACAACACATTGGACAGCAACTGTCTGATTTCACAAAGTGGCACCAGATTTTGGATGAGGTCTATATTACTACTGAATTGAACACACAGCTTCACTTCCTTTACTGCTAGGACATGCCAGAAGCACAGGGTGTTGGAATTGCTAAACAGAGTTTTAAAGTTACTATTTTCCATCTATGACAAGAAAAATTTTCATTTTCTTTCCACACTTGAGGAAGGGAGGTTTAAATTCAATTTGTTTTGGTCAAAGCTCATTATCTGCTGTTTTTCATATCAGACTGCAAAGGGTGGATAAGGGTCTCATTATCCCTGTTCTCTGTTGACACAACTCTGTCAACCTGAAGTAACACAGAGGAGATGACAGCATGGACTATAGTCAGTCCATGGACCAGATGTTTCTAACTCCCAGTTTTGTTTTTTATGTAAAATCCATTGAAACTAATGAGAATTTTTCCTCTGACCCTGGAAAAGATTCTAAACTTAGCTGCAATGGCTACTGATTGAGGAGCTAAAACAAAACCATCTTATTTTCCCACATCTCAGGCAAACAAATAAAATACTTTCATTTGTTTTCCTCACATCTGAAATTACCTTTTTTTTCTCTTATGAACATACTCTTTTAAAGTGCCTCTGATCATCTTTTCATTAAACACAGGGTAGCCTGACAGATTAACAGTTTCCTAATTTCAAACAAGAGATCATTTATCAAAAGCACACCTGTCTCCTTGATATTAGATATCTATATAAAAATTAATTCTTAATCTGTTTGAAGTATATACTTACAATTGTTAACAGAACAACACATTGAAAACCTTACGTTTTCTTTGTGATATGCATTAAGATTTTATTCTATCAAACTCATGTATTTTTCTTTCCTTGGGGATCCAGTCTTTGCCAATGGCTTTTCACAATGTGTATGGGACTGATGAGGCTACTGCTGCGTGGTGCTGAGATGAAAAGCATCAGTCATCAGGCTCAAGTGTACACAAAACTGTAGGGTCATGAGTCAAAAGTGCTGGAAACCACAGGATGACAAGTGCTACACACTAAACTGTAATGCATCCATGAGATCTTACCCAATCTCATTTTCTGTCACATTAAAAGTTTCTAATTCAGTACTGTGAGTTTCATGAACTGCTATATATGAGCAATGCTGTATGTAAAAAGCTGTTGGGAACTTTCAGGAATATCTCCATATTATTAGAATGTTTCCCTGCCAGAGATTGGGCTGACCACATGCAGCACTCATATCTGGACTCCATTCACTAGCACATTTGCCTGCATTTGCTGCTCAATAAATGAACTGGTGAAAGAGAGAATATCTTTTCAGGTCATTTTGAGAAGATTTTCAAAAAGAAAATGAGAAATTAATGACATCTCATTTACAATCAGCATTTACTCCAGAAAGGAAGAATCTTGAACAAGTAAACTGGTAGCATACCCAGATAGCTAAATGCACCTTTAAAATTAATTGTACTGTTTTATATGTGTATCATCTCTAGGAAAAAATTGAATAGCACAGAGACTTTTTCTTTGTTTGAAAATACTGAATAACTATCAAAAACCACAACTTCCACATCTCTCCAAAGAGCCCCTGCCCCATTTGTCAGTACCCCTTTTTCAAGAGTTTGTTCACTGTAAGTAGCTACAGAGAGATCCTGCAAGCAGGATATGCACACCTTTGAAGCATAATCCTCTGCATAATGGGATCCTGCCCATTCTCTATCTCCTAGCTGCAACAAATAGGAGATCTGAAAAGAAACTTTAAAGTGGATACCTGATTGTTCTGCAGCTTTACATGGCTTTAGTGAAGCCAAGCACAATGCTGTGCTGATCCTAACTAGTGACTCTGGGCTAAGCATGATATATTAATAATGACAACAACTGGTGAGGAAGTACTCTGAGCAAGGTGTTTTTCTCCATCTCCTGTCTTTGCTCTGGATACCAAAGTTGCAAACATATTAAAAGACTGAAGGAACCTAGAACCGGGCTGTATTTTTACAATTGCTGAAACAAAATGTACATGAGAGGGGCCACTATGACAACAGTTCTACTTTCCAGAAAAAAAGGTTCCTCAAATATGTGGCAGTGTTCAGCACTTTGTAAGGTAAGGCACTTGGGGGGCAATATTCCCAAATAGTGGAAGTATTACTCTAATTTGTTCCTGTCTAGCTGACTTTGGAAAACAGAAGTCTGAAGAATCAGACTTGGAAGAAGAAAATCCCAGAAGAATAAGAAATGAAAATCTTAAATCTTGTGAAAACTGATGATAAGTAAGGAATTTGGGGTCTGATGAGATTTTGGGGTTTTGTTTCTATTTTCATCCTTAGTGTCAGGGATGATTTAACCCTTAAAATACTAAGAATATGCTTACTCTGCAGCTCTTAGTTCATGAAGGGTGTAGCTATAGCAAGAGGAAGGAATATGAATTCAAATTCTTTCCTGAAGAAAATTTGATGTATATATGAAGGTCTAGTTTTTGTATCAAAACATATATTACTAAAGAGGAGGGGAAAGCTCTCCCAAGATTTTGACCACTGAACTCTGCTTGCCATAGATATGAAGGATAGAGTGCAAACCAACTAAGAATCTGAGAGAGCATTCCAGTGAGATAAACTGCTTGTGTGCCTCCATGCATTCACGGAATGACATCCAAAAGTGCTGTTGTAGAAGGTGTAACAGTAATGAGCTTCCTTTTTTACTTTGTTCCAGATGCTGGATACCAGAACCACTAGAAGTACTTTATTATTCTTACATGTTGGTATAAAGCATCATCTGATTTCAGGCCTCACATTTGGAGAAATATGGTGAAAGGGGAAACAATTCCATAGGGCTTTCCTATTCTAATTTCCAGGTAAGACAGTTCTTCACATACCATGACAGTGGTTTTCAAACTGTGGCCTGTGAATCAATGATGATTTGCAGAAAACATGCTGATGATCCACAGACAGTTGATCAAATGTTGATGGCTCTTCTCCGTGTTTCCACATGCTACATTCTTCTAAAACACAGCTAATAATAGATATATTAAATATCTCCCTAATATTTTTCTTACATAAGCTGAATGGTATATACACCCATTGTAATGAGATTTTAATAAAGGTAGAGTAATAATATGGGTAGCAGTTTTCCTCTTCAGGAAGTGTCTTAAGACATGCTTGCTCCCTTCCCTGGATGTGGTGCCACAGGACTGAGCTGTGCTCACCAGCAGCTTCCACGCTTCAGGAAAATGCCCGTTCTGAACTGTAAAATCCAGTTAAAAAACCAAACATGTGAAATCTTGATTTGTACTTTGGGGAACTTTAAGATGAATGTTCTGAAGAAAAAATACCTGAGGGAATTTAGAATTCCATATAGGCATTTGTGTGGGTTTACCAGGGAGCAGATGTTGAGCTGTAGATACGATACGTATTGCTCATGGTGATGTATATGAAATTATACTCACTAACCAATGGTTTCACTTTGATCATGTGAGCTAATTACAGATAAATTATTCCATACCTATCCAGCTTTTGCTGCATTTCCTAAAGCCTATTGTAGAAATAAGACATTTATTGCCTTCTAATGTACGTGACTGTCCTTGTAAAAATGTGTCAAGTCTTCCAGCAAAATATTTTGACCAGTACATAGGGTAATATGTACTGGTCAAAACTTATCTCACCCTTGAGAGAAGGGTGAGAGCATATTTTGTTACTAATTTCCCTGACAGTGAGAATTGTCATTTTGATTCTCTAATGTGTCTAGTTTTCTTGCTCTGTTGATTTAGTATTTTTCATTTTAACCAGAAAAATTGCTTCCTGATTTAAATTTTAGTAAAGGAATTGCTGCCTCATAAAGAAAACAAGTAATTACTAATTTTTGGGAAAATACTACTCTGGCAGTCTTATACTTTGGCTGAGATGTTACCAACATTTAGATATGAGCTGTCTAATAATTGTTTTCATTTCTGCCTATACCTCTTGATGTAGTAAGTATTAAGTCCATGTGAAATGTTTATATTATGAAAAACAATTAATGAAACCTACTTCAGGAAGGAAAATTGTTTCTTCTCAAAAGAGAAGGGTAATTCTAATTTCTGCATATTTTATTACTACTATTCCCTTCAAGAAACACTGCATTGTTATACCTTAAATTAACCCAAATACTTTAAAGCTGTTTGTTTGGTTAATGGACGTTTTAAGTACTTTGGGAGGTTAAAATAGTAAAGGTAGAAAAATTGCTGGATTTTTCCATGAAGATAGAAATAAATTAAGATATTTCCATGGAATAATAAATGTAAAATTTTATTAAATTAATATATAACCCTACATTTTTATATTTAGGAAGAAAATATGATACTCCTGATTTGATGAGCATGAATTTGTTCTGTGTGAAACAGGTATATTCTTCAGAAAGAACTGAGGAATATAAAATGAATAAACATATAAAAAGCATCCTTTAGGAACTAATCCAACTGTAGGACCCAATACAACACTAGGAAATAACCTGCATTGTGAAGACAGCTGAAAAAGAGATGGAGTTTCAAGTAAAAGAATTGTTACCGAGGCTGAAATTCACAGCTGTACAGAGAGTGAACAGTAGTTCTATTACATACTTGGAAAAAAACCAGAGACTTTTGATAGTGAAAAGTGGGCTGACAAATAAACAAACTTCGTGTTTGTTAGTTAAATTGCAAATATCAAGAGTGTGAAGCATCAAAACCTTCTCACCGTGTGTAGGATGCTGTCAGAAATCTCTGAATGACTCTTCTGAGATCCAAAATTTACATCTGGGACTCAAAAACAAGTGAATACCAAAGAAAAAATTTCTTATTGGCTAATCAGAATGTTTAGGATAGCTCTCAGAATCATATTTTTATGGGGATTGGTGTGAATGCAATATAAAATTCTAACAGAAGTTAGAGCCTGTCATTTTGTTACAGCCTGTTATTTTGTTACAGACTGTCATTTTGGAGGTTTTTTTGGGATGAAAATGAATAATCTCTCTCCAGATTGTATTCATTTTTATGCTGCAGCTGAGTATGAAATTCAGCTTCTTGATCACATAATACCTCAATATTTGGCAAACACAAACTATTTAGATCAAAGGAATGGACAGTGAAAAACTGATCATCAGAATATTTTCTGGAATCCTTTATGAATCAGAGTAACATCCATGGGAATTCCCAATGTGAAGAGCTCATTTATGCTCCTTCTGCACCATATATTTACGTATACAATGGAAAACAGTAACTTAACAAATAGCAATATGCAGTTGCTTTTTGCCATGGATGGGCACAGAAGAGTGGATCATGTGACAAGCTAATTCAGTAACTATCTTTGGATCAATTCTTTGGGTTGATGTTACAGTAACTGGAAACATCTTTGTCTTGGTTTGCATTTATCCTGTTTGACTTCTGAGGTTCACAGGAAATATATTTTCTCTCAGCAGACACAGTGCCTCTTCCTATCTTGTTGCTTCATCCTTCAGTAAAACATGAGGCACAATACTACCTTTAGCCTGTAACATGTGCACTTAACTAGGAGCTACCTTGCTCAGAGATAAGTGCTAAACATTCCTAGAGAATTTACACGAGAATTAACTTCTTAGAAGTAGATCATTTTCCATATATATTTTCAAAGAAATGTAAAAAACTCCTGGGTCAGCTACTCATCTTTTAAATATGGCTCTGCTACTTTGAACTGGCCTTCTTGCATGTATTATTTACAACGGCTTCTATTTCTGTCTGCTATGCAAAGGAAATAAAATAATTTAATTACAAACTCCCAGCTGCTTTCACATTGAACATAAGAAAGTGGCTTTTTTAAGATCTTTGCTCTTTATTTAAAATGTAAATGCATATTCAACTTTAAGAAACATAAATTACATAAGAAATCTATCTTTTGAGCAAACTGTCTTTAAAAAATTTTAATGGAGAGAGACTGAAAAGTGAATATTGTTGCAGCTTCTCTTTATTGGAACTCAGGCTAACAGTAAAGAAGGGAAGGTGTTTTTTATTAGAAGGGATTAGGAAACAAAATATAAGTAATTTACTCTCCACAAAAAAAGCCCACCCTTTCAAGTATGAAAAATAATAACTAAATATTTTTTCTGAGATAATGATAAACAAAATAAATCAATGACAATACCTCGCTCTTTTTACACACCTGTGGTGGCCCACTCAGCAGCAGCCTCCTTGGGTGAAAGGTGTCCATTCTGCCCTCATTTCTGTTGTTGTAGTCCATATGGATTGGCTTGGGAACCGTCCATTGGCGGTAGTACAGAGACTGCTCTGTGCACGTCATCATCTTGCTCATAAGAGGACGAAAAGAACTTGCCCACATAACAGAATGGTAAGGCAAGAGGGAAGAGGATTTGGGAAGTCCACTGCTGTCTGTAGAAGTAACAATGTCATAAACCAGTTTGGGCAGGAAAACTATGGGAGGCTGTTTTGATGCTTTGGTCATGGAGCATTGAGATGTCTGTAGGATGAAGGAGTTATGAGTAGGTGCAGAAGAGGAAGAAGAGGAGGAGAAAGGTGGGGAGGATGATGAGGTGATGGAGACTTGGGTACTTTTTATGTTTTGTTTCATATCCAGCTGTTCAGTTACTGGTGGCAAGTGTTTGCTGATTGTTGTTTGTGCCCCTTTGTCTACTTTCTGCTTCTGCCTTTCATAGTTATTTGTAGTTTCTTCAGTGCTGTTACCTAGGGCTTGGGGAGGAGATGACTCAGTGCAGAATGCTGTAATTAAAAGAAAATTCGTATTTTAACACAGTGCAACTATCTCTGCTAGTCAATGCCACAGTTAAACAAAACACAACAAATAATCCTCTTGATACATTGTCCAGCAAACATTGCAGTCTTGCTCCTCTTCTTGCTTTGACCTTCCTCGTGCAAAATGGGACTAGTTTGTAGTATTTGTTTCAATGCAGGAAGTGGCTTTTAAAGTCCTGAAGTGCATAGGAAAGATGTCAGTGACTGCTCTGTCCTCTATTTCCCTCCTACACTCCTTGTTTAAGATGCTCACCAGATACTTCAATCACTCAAGACAAATACAAAATTTCTGAAACTATTGTTTAAATGAATTGAAGGAAATAAATATTGCCAGGCTATTACCACACCACACTACAGAACTGTCTACTCAAACTGACATCTAAAAGCAGTCCTCTGAGTCAGCTCTGCTCTGACACCCATGTCTGTGTCACTGCAGCATTTAAGCTGATCTAGTAAAACCTGGCAGCCCTCAAGTCCCTGGTGCTACATAATGCATTCGTGCATTCATACAGCTTTGGGTCAGCTCAGAGAACAAACATACTGAACTCATGAACGTTGGCTGGGAATATGTGATGTAGATACACCCCACAGATAATTGTGGATTTTCTATATATTTTTGCCCTATGTATTTTAACTATTAAGATTTCTTGAAAGTTTAACACATGTTAAATGGTTCTGAGCATCCTTAATGCTTAGTGAAAGAGGGCATGCAAATATTTCACAGTCTTCAAAGTAGACAGAGAACTGCTTGTGGAATCAGTCTATACAAGGTATTAGAAATATCTGCCTAAGGCTGAACATAGATTAAACCAGATTTCCTCTCATGTTGAAAACAACCATCCTGGTTCTCAAAAAAACCCCACATTTTGAACAAACAAAAGTCAGTAGTTTCTCCTGATTTCAAGAAACAGTAAGCTATGCCCTGTCTATTAATCTAAAGTAGTCAGCAATAGCCATTAGCAACAAATACAAAAGTGTCACTAGCACTGTGAATGGTTGCAAGGAGCAGCACTGTGGCATCCCTCAAAATATCAGTATCCAGGGGCACAGAAAAAAAGAGAAATAAAAATATTTCTTTAACCACAGATGAACTGAGGGCATAGAGCCATGAGCAGCCCACATGGAAGCACCTAGTTTGGACACCCCATGGCATGGTAATTTTTCAAGCAAGGAAAGATCCTCTTTCCTATATTTCAGAAGTCTAATCCCTATATTTTTTAGTCATATTAAGTGATCCCATTAAAACAGGTCTTATCAAAACCTTAGCGACTTATGCCTTTTATTATTTATCAAATAAGCTAAGGTCTCTTTTATGTCCTAAACTTAAATAAACAGAGATGATCTTATGGTCTTACTGGAAGCTTTTGAAGAGAGAGATGAAGATGCAGAGTCATGGGAACGTGATCTTTCTCTTTTCATAGGACTTCTCTTTTCTGAAGTAGAACCTGCTTCATGAATTATAGTAAGGGAAAACAAAAATAAAATATAATTTAGGTAAGCCTGTAAGTCACAGATATATTGTCAAAGTAAGGCAAAGTACAAAAGGGTTTGCGTGGGGTTTGTCCTCATCCTTACACTGTTTCCAGTATGGAGAGTATCTCTTCCCACCACAGAATACTGGATCAGCCTACGGTCTAATTTACCTATGCTGAACTCCAATAGCTTCACAAAAATCAGTGCTGCAACCAGGAGCTGGTAATACCTAGGCCTGTCTCAACCATGGTTTCTCTTCCAACCCATGTCTTACATTCCCCACTAATCCAGTGTCAGGGAAAGCTCTATTTTGTCAGTATGCTATGAAATTACCTCCTATCCCACACAGCTTTATGGCCAGATTATATCTCAGCTTTTGGTGATGAAAATCCTCAGGTGGATGGAATCAAGGCCATTCATTTGAGATTCCTAGCTCAAATGAGTTAGGAGTTAAAATGCTTGTTTCTGTACAGTTTTAACGTGATAAACTGAGACATAAGCACTGCCATTAGCAAACTTAGACTGTAAGCCTATCTCACATGTTCTGAATTGGACTCTGGATGATCATACCACACTTCATGGACCAGGAGAGCAGCCTTAGACAACATCGGAGCCCATTTACTTCAGATCACGTATAATCTCAACATACTTCAACTAAATGGACAGAGCTACTCATCACAAGGAGTACTCATCACATCTGAAGCAGGCATCTATTGAACACAGTCTGAGTATGACCTCAGGTATTTCATTCATCTATGAAGAGTCCATATTGGATTAAAGAAAGTATTTTTGCTCGGCTTATTCTTCACGTATTTTCAGTGAGTAAGAACTTCCTAGGTGAACAGTAATTGGCTTTCTTCCTCCTCATAGTACAGAAAAGGAAATGAAGGCAAGTTGTTTGAGATTTAAATACTTAAAGGATAAAAATCCTTTGTTTTCCAGGCACAATAGATAGTAAAAAAAAGTGTAAAGAACTAATAAATAACTGATAATGTCCATCAATTATAACTCAAAAAAAACCCCAGAAAGTAATTGTTCTTGGGTAAATTACTGCTGGTTCTTACACATTTGTATGTTCTCAATTGGTTTCTTAAGAAATGAATTCACCAACTCTACACTATGAATTTGAATTCATGGGCATTTTCAAGGAGAACTCGGAAGTTTCTATGTTGAGATGTATTTTCTATTCATACTATTTAACACCTTACAAACTAGGGACTACTCAGCTGTTTCCTTGAAAGGAATCTATCACTGACATCATTGTAAGCATAGGTTCGGTAGCACCTGGAACAGTTTAGTTGGAGCTGCCACTGCCCTGAGGGTAGGGATGCAGTCACTGCTGCTGCTTCTCAGATAGCAAATCGCACCCTTCCCTGCGGGGGAGTGCAGAGGGTCCTCTGAACAGTGAGTGTCACCTGGTGTTCCTACTCGAGTTCCACTTTGTGGCTGTCAGAACATACAGGGCAAAGGAGGAACACAGGAGGGAGCCAGAAAACAGAGAGAGATAAAAGATACAGCGATAGAACTGCAAGAAGTTAAAATGCATCAGCAGCAGAAGGGTGAGGAAACAGAGGTTCAATGAGATGAAACAAAACTAAGGAGCAGAGCTCACTTAGTAAGACTAAAGTGAGAAAACCTCACCCATACATTTCTGCCTTTGCTAATTATTTTCAATCATTTTACAGCTTATTTTATTACCAGTAGTAAAAAATACCTTCTGTTGGTATTTCTTCATCTTCATTGTCAGTACTGCTTAGTTTCTCTGGGTCACTTTCTAACACATCATTCACAACTGCTTTCTCTGTGTGAATTTCTGAGCTCACAAAGTATGCTGCCAAACCAAGTTCTTGCTCCAGGCTTGTCCGTACCAAAGAAGATGAATTTATTAAACGTAGGTCACAGTATCTCAGTGATCTGGAGAGAAACAGGAAGAGCTAGTATGAAAACTCACTGTAATCTACTGCCTTATCTCTTTGAGAAACACAGCCAAAAGGGAATTGTTCATGATAAGCTTCCATGAGGGATGAGACAGAACACTTGTTTTGTATTTTGTGCTTAATAAGCTTACCACTGTGGTGCATACACTTTTCTTTTGCTTAACACAATTTAATTTACTGCACTGAACATTAGCATCTTCATAAGAAACAGAATCATCACTTGGATTCTAAACCTAACACACACAGAATAGGATTCAGTTGAATATACAGAAGCGAATAGTGCCCCAGGGCATCCTGTCTGGTTTCCAGCTGCCATTCCAGAAGGCACTCCACACATCCTGGGGCACACATACCAGCATCATGCAGATTTCTCAGCTACCCTAAGAAGCCTAAGCAGCTATAGTTCTTTTTTTTAACATATAACATACCCATTCTCTCCCCTAAACTGGGATAACTCTCATAATATTTTTGGAGCTATTTACATCTTGCTATAAACAGAAGTTTATTATCAATAATATGGAGTTTGTATTTATGATATAAAAACTGCCCCAAAAATGGCAAAGAAACACCTCAACACTGAAATCTGTTCTCCTCTCACACAAATAATCACACAGTTAATCTTTAGCTATTTGATAAGCAATGGATAACAATGCCTCTGAGGAAAGAGTGAATCTTCTTACCGTGGCAAAGACTCCCCTTGTGGATCCATCCCACTAAATATCAATATGCAAGGCAAGCCTTCCAAATCCAAATAGGTCTGTGGCCTCCAATCTACATCCTCAATTTTGTGCCAGATCTGTACAAGGTAGAGAAACCTGTTGGACTTAACTATAACTATATAATAGTTTATTTATTTATATATATAAATATATTTGAGATATATCTGTATCAAATAAAAAGAAAGACATACATTATCATCCATTATAATAATCCACTTGTACAGTGGAAGAGAAGCCACACAGCAGAGCCAAATTCAAAACAGATAGCTCTCACAGTTTCTAGAGCATTATAGGCAGCAATCTGCCTGCTCTTAGTCTGAGGACATTGGGACAGTATGTTCCAGCCTGAAAATCCTCCCAGCTTCCAAGCTGCATAGATAGCACTGAGACCAGGGCATATGGCAAATATAGCACAATGGAGAGTAAAGCTGAGCAGGAGTTTTGGGGGAGACAATCAATTGTCATTGATTTATTTTCCTGAGGCAGATAATATATGGATGTCTGAGTCCAAGGAAGAAAATAAGCTCAAAATGAGACTTTTTCACCTTAGAGGAACAGGAGAAACTTGTAAGTGTTCAACACACACCACTGTCCCTATTTACAACCCTCTGGACTCTCCCACCCTCCCCTAAAGCTATTGGTTTTCCTTGTAACTTTATGAGAAATCTGACAAGTCCATATATTGTATGGCTGTTCAGCCTCAGGCTATATTGCTTTACTCACCAGTCAGTGCTTTCTGCTGTAAGACTGATCTACAGATAAGGAGTATCTATGGTATGATCAACAGTACAACAACTTGGCCACTCACATCTGTTCATGTTCCCCTCTACACATGTCAGAGAACATAGTCAGGATGTGACTTAGAACTAATACTGATTTTTCAGAGTAAGTGATGCCTAATTATTAGCAGAATGAGATCAGCATTAGGCTCGGAATCTCAAATTACTTCATCTAACATGTATTGGATCAAACAGTAAACAGTATAACATATATATATA
Organism: Vidua macroura; assembly: GCF_024509145.1. Lineage (NCBI taxonomy): Eukaryota > Metazoa > Chordata > Aves > Passeriformes > Viduidae > Vidua > Vidua macroura. The sequence goes on along the minus strand of NC_071573.1, from coordinate 101,027,234 downwards.
TATATATCAACATTCTAGAATGGAAATACATTTTTGCTTTGGCGATCAGAAGATGGTCATTTTATGAAGAGCAAAAGAGGGGTTTTTTTTTAAACAGATGACCCATGATTCAGGACTTAAAGGATATAAATAAATCCATGAACCAAAACATTATTCAGAAAGCATAAAATCCCAAATTGTGAACACCAGGGTGCTCTAGGATCCAGAACTACCATCACTGATCAAGCAAATTGGTCTTCCTGTCTCCTGCTGGTGACAAGAATAATTTAACTATCAACTAGTCACTATTTAAAATCTTTTTGCACTGTGATGTTTTTGTGAGAAAATTCAGCAAAAAAAGAACATTTTATTTGGCTTTTTAATGTATTTCTCATAGTCCCTTTAGATAAAAGCATTTCAACTCTTTCTGAGGGTTGCTACTGGAAGTCAAGTGCTAATTGTATTAGTTAATACTTCACTGAGTATTAACCACAGGCAGGACAGGAAAGGTGTCACAGGCAGTATGTGTAAAAGGTAAAAGTCATGCTGCTCATGGCAGTTTTTGTTTTTACTTTAAGACTCCACACTTCAGCTCATGACTATAACTGTCACCAGTAAAGTCTCCCCACCTACGTATCTAAGGAAGCTTCCCAGCACATGCCATTCTGCAATTTACCTTTAGTTGTTCCACAAAGTGCTTCCCGATTGTGATTCCGGAATTAGGATTTCCCAAGATTATTTCAAAGTTATCTTCAAGGGCGAGTCTTTCCCTTACATTATACAGACGTTCATATGCCACTGCAGCCAGAGGGATACATGGAATTCTCAACACTACCATGAGGCCGTGGCCACTGGGACATTGTCTTGAAGAGTTTATTAGATTTTGGGTGATTTCCAGAGTTTCAACTGAGGTGTAATTCTTCATCTGAGAAAGACCACACACTGCCATCATAGCTGCAGAATAGTGTTGGATGAGGACAAAAGTCCTTATCACTGCACTGTGTAATCTGGGGAACCTGGAATAAATTGTGAATTAAAAAGTATTAAAGGGTGATGTGAAAAAGCTATTTTTTTACAAAATATAGTAAACTCAGGATTTTCTCCTGTAATGAATCCTTCATATCTATTATACAACAAAATCTCATCAGTTGCAGTTGTACAGTATTTGCAAGGCATCATTTAACAATCAGAACTGATGTCTCTTAATTTCTCTTCATAAAGATTTACTAAGCAAGTAGTCTAGTAAGGTTACATCACTTTAGTTTATCCATACCTTACTGCTGTTACAAAATTTATCACAGAATATTAGCTGAGGCACTCAGTAATAGCATCAATCAAAATTACATTCTCTAATCAATAACAATAGTATTCTTCATTGTGTGCCATTCTTAAGGGGCAGAGAGAGATTGGGTGTTTCTCTTGTTTTCTTACTGAAGCCTGAACCAACTTACTCTTGTGCTCAAGAGGATTGAATATGTAGGCAGCAACCAATGAGCACTCCAACTTCCCAAGGCCAGCTACACCCTGTCTCAATCCCCAATTTATGGAAAGGTGATCCATGGATATCCAATAGCTTCTGTGTTCTGATTTTCACAGAAATGAAACCCAGGTGCACGGTAAAAAGAGTGCTTACTATGGCTTGCACAGAAAAATGACTATGGCTTGCTCTGAAGTTTTTATTTCTGATTTATGTGTACCTACCACAGTGCTATATCTAACTTCTCTTTGTATTCCAAGGGCAGTATACTCAAAAGTAAAATCAGCTAGAGTCAGAAGCGATAATATTGGACAAAAGTAATAACACATTTAAAATTACATGATGATACAATGTTAGATTATTATAATATAAAGGTAATTACAGGACACAACAAGAACACACCGTAAATTGGGCTAAGCAGTGTGCATGCCCATAGTAAGAGACAGCCTTGACTGATGACACTGCAGGCCCAGTATACATAAATATACTAAATATATAGGAGAAAATAAGAACAGCTGAAATGCCTTGCATATGTAAATGATGTGTAAGACAGTGAGAAGTAAAATAAATAAATAAATAAATATGGTCTTCTAGCTAATAACTCAAGGCCCTAAAAAGGACTTCCTAAGTTTCCCAGGTTAAACAAAGGAGGGCCCCATACCTCTTTCCCAAAGCCATGACCATTGCTTCAAAAGAGCTGTCGTACCGAAGCAGTGGAATACTATGTCCAGAGAGGGTGGACTCAATGAATTCTGACAGTCCAAAGTATTTCTTGTTTTCATGGTATAAATCTACACCCTAAAGCAAATGAAGCAATAAAAATATAAGGATAAAGTCTATCAATAATTAATTTGCGAGTGATTAACCATTGGTATCTTGATATACTTACAATCACATTCTCTAATAAACATACATCTACTCAGACATATTAGAACAAGAGAAAGAAACAGAATTAGTTATTTTGAGAGAATGAAAATTTGACCCAATTTTTCCCCATTTCTTTCTCTCTCCCCGCACATCCATACACATACCAGACATACCAGCTATATGGAATAAACATGCACATATATGAAGAAAATCCATGTATGTTATACATATATTTATACAGTACATATATTTATGCAGTAATGCACTGGAGACAGAACTGAAAATTATTTCCATTTATGTAGCTCAAAAAGTTTTAGCAGAACTACTAAGGTTTATGGAAGATATAAAATGAATAATAAAAAAGAAAGCTAGAAAGGGTAAGAAAAGAAAAAATGAACTTGCCACAGACTGAACAAGATATCATTCAAACTTCACTCTTGCTTACAAAAATCATGGGGCTTCACTGTTTTATCAAGTACATAAATGGAAAATAACTTATGAAAAGCTCAGAAAATCACCTCAAAGCATCCATCTTACATTGCTGTATGAAGAAGGCCAGTGGATCTCATTGTAAGGGCTGATATGAGTATGCTGTGTCTGCAGCGCATAGGGGAAGGAAGTCACATGGAGGGTCACAATATTTGGTGCCTCTTTCACCTCCCTGCAGTTCAACAGTCTATCAACAAGTCCTGTCGACAGCTCTGTTTGAGGATAAAGGCTATGCATAGCACTGCAAAAAAAGAAACCCAAAACTCTCCAAAGTGATCATCAAAAGTGAATATTTGTGTCGGTGGAATAGCTTAAAGCTGGATGTGAAATCAAAGTTAAAGGAATTTAGGACTCTTCTTTTACCCTGAAATTGTTGCACAGAAGAAAATGCAAATTATTTCACTGCAAGTAAAAATGTCTTTGAGTCTGATAAGCTCTCTAACAAGCAAATTACCAATCCCTTGCAGTTACCAGAATATGAGAGATGAAGTAGGAAAGGAAGCTAATGTAGAAGTTACCAAGAGATACATAGTCCTGTAGTAACTTTGGTCAGATTGTTAGTGCTGCCCTTAACAAAGGATAATTCTAACCTACAAAAATCAAGATAGAAAAGTACAGATGGTAAGTCAGTATGATAGCAAAAGAGAGAAAAAGAAAAGAATATTTTTGCTCTAAGTTTGCTCTAAGTTATTCTTAGAGCAAATCACAGTATCACAAAATACTGACAGTCAATTCCTCGCTCCTGTGCAAAATTTCAGTCCAAATTCATGCTATTTAATTTTTGGCATTTACCTGACTATGTATCTTTATTATATATAAGACAGAGTTAAGCAGCAACATAGGTACTTCCCTACCACTCAAGGATGTTATATGAATAAATGCCTCAAAGGCTAGGACACCTGTAAAAGTCCATGTAAGTTCCTAAGACAGAGGAACTGAACAGGAAACCCTCAGATGCGGTTTCATTAAAGGTCATCATTGTTAACCAGTGTAAAAGACAAGGCCTCACTTCATTCATAAGCAAGATTCCAGTCTTTGGTTTCAGAAACACTACCATGATCCCAAAGTTGGAATATGTTGGTGTTTCTGGAATTCAGAATGTTTTCCAACCTTCCCAAGAGCCTCAGAAGCAGACAGCAAAAGCAGCCCCACTTGTCAGCAGGCAGGTTGTTGAGAATCTATGGAAACAGAGCTCTGTGAGGGAAGCAATGAGTTACATGAGTGAGCTGATGGGGAACACTGGACAGAAACTTCTCTCTTTCCCTCAGAACTCTACCTGGCATCACTATGAATCCACAAATGCTTTCAATTCTTACAAATCAGTGATTTTGGATAGAAAAGAACTGGAAAATTTCCAATCAGTTAAAAAAATAGGCAGCAGTGTTGGCTCACTAGTTGTCTATTCACTGGGTTGGGGTTTTGCAAATTTTACAGCCCAGAGGACAATAAAAGAGGATGAGGAGCTCTGTATACTTTCATAGGAAGCTCTCCCCTGAACAAAGGACAAACAGCCAAAAAAACAATAGCTGTGGCTGAAAGTAGGTAAGAATGGGGAGAAAAAAAAAGCTGTAATGTTCCACTGAGGCATAATATAATAAGCACAGTAAGAATAAATCATGAAGGACCTTAAAATAAATTTATTCAATGCACAGGGAGATAGAGTTAGCAGAAAGATGCAAACAAAGATGAAGGAAGGGATAAATCTGAAAACTAATCTCGAGACAAAATACAGGTAATAATTATTTCTCTAAAAACAAGTTACAGTTTTCTTACCTCATTAGATCCCAGTGTGCATGATCATGGATTAGGACAAACAGTGTGTGTGGATTCTGCACAGAGTTTTGTAAAAATATTTGGAATTTAATTTGGGCTTCTGCATCTAGTTTCATAACATACTGTTCCACTCTCTGCTTTGTAAGATGTTCCTTTTCTAATCCAAGTTCTAATAATATACCTAAAAGAACAGAACAAGTGTCAGTATTTCTGTATATGAATACATCTAAGAATGTTGTGTAAATCTAAAATAAAGCTAACTAATGAGCACCTGAGTGCCAGAGATGAAACAAAGTCTGTTGATAAGTCACTTCGGAGGGTGGAACACAAATCAAGAAATCAATTTTCTCGAAGGAACCCAAATCAAGATTTTGAGTGCTGGAGTCAGCAATTGAGCAAATATGAGACAGCAATTTCTGAGCCACTGCTAGCTGGAATGGACGAATTTGATGTCGTTCAATCTCATAACCTGGAAAAAGGCAAAATTCTGTTTAGATATATGCCCAAAGTCTAATCTAATGTAAAATGTTAAGAGTCTGGCAAAGAATGACTGATCTACTCTTTAAGGTATTTTGCTTATTTACAGGAGTTCATTTATGAAAATCCATATAGAATATGCAAAGAAATCTTTCTGCATTTGGACTTACTGGTCCTGTAAGTGGAAGACCTGAAAGTGAGACCTGAAAGGGAATTTGAACAATAGCATTCTTCTACCACAGAAATATAACTTACAGCTTCAAACACTCTAATACCCAGTGGAATGAAGCAGAACATCCATCAGTGTAAATCTGAATATTCCAAGACATGAGTTGCTGTTTGCCTCAAGACCTTTGCCTTCTGGGCTCTGCCCAGAGGGATCTAAATGTGCCCCCAAAACTTGGTGTCCAGTGCCCTACTCTGTTACCTCTTTAGAACATCCTCCTTACTTACTTGTACACACAGCTGTTCCAGCTCCATTCACTGCTGTTGGTTTATTCACTGAAGCAGAAAGTGATGAAGAGATGTGTCCTTGGTTTTCTTGATAAAATTTTTCCAGCAAAAGATCAATGTCACCCTCTGTCAAATGGAAGGGACACTGGAATAAACATCCATCTTAATAAGAGCTGCATTTCACATTGATTTTGTCTTGTAGATCTTAAAAACTTTATATATATTTGCTAGCTATCCTGCCCTTGGTTTATTGGCTGTTTTAAACAGGAACCCTCTTGTTATTTTCTATTGCATCTCTTTTTACAGAGTATCACTAGTAAAATGAAAACCAGACCAGAGAATGGCAAACCATCTCTGCAGATCAGCTAGGAAGGACATTTATGGAATGTGGTAGAAAACTAACCTTAAGGCCTTGATGCAAACCAGCAACAACAATGACATGAAACTGGCTTAGTTTATGTTCAGACCATAGATCCATACTGTTCATTAACAAGGATTACAAAACAGTTGAGAAAAATCTGATAAACATTTTTAAAACTCTATGATTTTTTAAAAACAAAAAGAAAAATACTTTCTAATATAGCCAAAAGAAAAACATGAGTCAATGCTGAAGCAAGCAAGGTACATTTTATTGAAGCATTGCATATCTTCAAACATACTCGTTTCTATGGAGCAGGGCCCCTACTTACAGATGAAAGCTATGCAGAGAGTACAATATGCCTAACCCAGGCATTAGTATTTTCTCAGCAGCTGAAAAGATGTTTGAGCATGTCTGCAGTAAGCTCAGAAAGACAGGGCCTGTCCTGTGAAGTGCAGTCCAGTGAATATAGGTGGCAACTATTTTTAGGATGCTCATTTACTTGTTCTGCTCAAACAATAGCAACAGCAGAGAAGTCTATGATTCACTGTGACTCTATGGTTCTCTGATTTTGAGAACCATACTTTGAAGATACTAAGATAAACAATACATAACTACAAGATGATTTAAGGAAAATGAGATTCCCTTAAGTGACCACTCAAAATATCATGACACATTCAGAAAGGTTCTGTGATCTATTTACCAACATGATGTGAATGGCAAAGAAGACTGTGACATCCCATTAATCCTGTCAAATATGCTGCATTTGCCCTAGTTGTGAGATATGGTTTAACTCTCCACACAGCTTGATCCATCCCCAAATAATCCTGCCTGTTGTAATTCTCAGTACACTCACTTAAAAAATGATCCAGTCTCTCTGCAATTTTCCTCTCTGTCCCAGGCATCACAATCAAGTTCAAAGTACGGTAAGTTGAAGGGGCAAATCCCACCTTTCATAAAATAGCTCTGATCTGTTCTGTTGTAAATGCTTAGAGCAAAACAATTTATACATTCATATGCATATGGACATATATGGATGGATTTGCATAGCTAAGAATAATATGCTCAGCTGTTTGCTGGCCTATTTTTATGAAACCAATGGATTTTAGAAACTGAGGCTTTTAAGAGCAATTTCAATTCAACTGTACTTTGACAACTGTGTCCTGCATTTCTCATGTATTTCTAATAGTGTCTTGCTTCTGGTAAGGAAATGAGCACAGATGTTTTCTCAGACTTAAAAGTTTCAGGGATTTGGAGACATGCCTCTTTACAATTTATTAGGTACCTGGGCAGAGTGTGCTAAAGAAAGACCCCAGAGTTTCCACCTTCCCTGTGACCAGCTGATAGTTAACTTCTTTTTGGTAGTCTGAAGGACTGAGCATGCTCTCAGACAGAACTCTTGCCTGATACTTTCCTAAAAGAAAAAAAAAAAAAAAAGAAAAAAAAAAAAAGGAATTAAAGGAATTTTGAAAACACTTTAAACAAAAGTTAAGAATGTTCTAAGTCATAGTAAGAATACTCTACAACTAAATGAATTTCACACACACAAAAATGGCAGAGATGATTCTTTTATGCCTCCAACATATACATGCACCAGACACATGTAAAATAGATTCATGTTTTACAATTCTTTGTATTTCATTCCCAGTTTGGAAAGTATTTGTTGATTAAGCATATAAAAAGACAATATAATATTGAAAGGAATTGCCAATGATCTTACAATCACAATGAATCTTTTAATGGCCTTTCAGATAATTTATTTAATCGTGAGCAGGTTGTTAAAGGAATGACATTGAAAGACTAACTTTTAGAAGTTAAGGAAAGGTTCTCTGCAGTAAATCCCAGTTACACAGAGCAGGAGAGCTTTATGCACTGTGCGTGCTGTAACTCACTATTTCTTGTTTGTAGCCTTGTTGGCTGAGATGTTTTGGTGAGAAAATGGGCAACGCAGGCACAATGTGGTTTGCTGGAGAGAGACCCAACTGTGTGGTGTCAGCTTGGATTCATCAAACCCCATTACTGGTTGGCCAAAGCTCTGCTTTGTGAAGCAACTTACTGAACTCCAACCAAACCCCTCACAGCAATGAATTACTCTGGTCTGCAAAGAGATACATCCTTGGGATATTACCTGTTATCACAATGCAAGAGTCAATGGCTCGGTTTCTACTGGCACATATGATCACCACATAGTTTGTCTTCATTAATTTTCCTTCAATGAGTAGCTTAAACATTTCTGAAAGCCCTTCTGCCAGGGAGTAGCTGCACTCAATGATATGGACACTGTCATTACAGGAGCTGGCTGCCAGCCCTGCCAGCCAGGGCAGCTGGGCTGAAGTCACCGGGGTGATCTGGCTGGGCACCTGGGGGAAGGCCTGGGGAACAGCCTGCTGGTACTGACGGATTTCAGACAGGTGGGATTCCCGCCAGGAGCGCATGAATATTTGCTCCAAATCCTCAATCAAAGGGACCTGGTCTGCAGCTAAAAAAAAATAAGAGGAAAAGATTATGAAATAATTAAACAAAACTGTTGAGTTAAAAACTTTTTTTTTTTTAGACATGCTTCAGATTTCTGCATGCATGACTCTGTTACCTTTAGTAGATGAAATGCCTTTGTGATACTCAGATAAAGCTGCCCTAATTTGAACCTGAGTACCAGTAATTAGAAATATTTTAGAGGTTGAGTGCTGACTGTCTCAGCATACTTCTGAACCACAGATTGTCTGTCTGCAAGAACAGTGAATTATGGCTCTTTTCCTTTAATTTTCATTGCTGAGGTCCTAGATTATAGCAGAAAATAAACTTTGTATGTTTATAATTCAATCTGTCTGGCCTTCAAGACATAGTTACTTCATTTTGTTCCATAACCATGAATGAAATAGTTTAATATCACATTATCAAAGACTCATATTTAGTACTGTCCTGCCCCAATATTCCCCTTTCTCATTTGCCTGCATGTAATACATTCAATGTAGTCTATCTGGATGTAGAACAACCTTACCTAGTTGAACAAGGTAGTAGACAGTCAGTAACAGCTGCATTTCCTCAGAAATAGGCTGTATTGTGGATGCACCGTATTGTTCATATGCTCTAGACAAAGACTGTGAATTTCTGTAACAGGTGTACAACAAAGGACTCACTATCACATCATTAATGTTCCCACAGAGATATGGGAAGTTTCCATGACCTACAAAATACACACATTTATGTACATACATTTATTTTGTCACTTTTCATATGTGCATTAAACAGTTTTAATAGTCAGCATCTTAAAATGGATAGTATGAATAGTGTTAGCAGTGTTTAGGAGTGGGATATATCTTTACATCATGTGCAAAAAAAAAAAAAAAAAAGAGGCCTTGTTGTGGGGTTGGGGGGATTTACCTTTAAAAATAACTGGTTTTGCTTTACAGATTTTCAGCAAGTTGTCAGGAACTGAGACTGGTTCTCCTGAGCCCACCATTGGAGAGGAGGCTGGTCCCACCAAAGCAGAATGTGGTAAAGATGACAGGCTTCCTCCATCTGAGATTTTAGACATATTATTACTGGTGTTAGGTCTGGTAATGATTTCCTCAGAGAGAAGTTATTCAGCATCATCTCATACCCACATTTGCTATCAGTATTAACTGCTTCTTGTGGCTCCATCAAACAGCTCATGACCTGTTACTACAACTCACACTATTATTCTAAGTGTCTTGGAGGACTAATCTCACTGCAACATTGGACATCACATATGCATGTAAAGATTTTGAAATGTTTATAAATAAACAGTTCCCGGTATGAATGCATAAATAGAGACTTGTGTGATACTGTGTAGTTGTGATTACATGTGCAGTTATGATTTGTGAGTTCTGTGTGATATATTTAGTTTTACTCATTCTAAACAGGTTTTATTGCTATAAGAAGAAAGAAAAAAAAAAGATTCAATGTTTGCTCAGCCATAACTTCTTTATGGTAATTTTAATATAAAAAATAGTACATTAAAAAAAAACATTTTGGGGAAACTGGGTCTATTTCACTGCATGCCACTCTTGTCTGTATCTAGACTATAAAATCCAAGTACCAAGAATATTATGACAAAATAATTGAAACAGTGAACGGTACTGCTATTATGGACCTGAGTTATTATACTAATTTTAATATTCTAAAGGTGTTTTGGTATCTAAAATGGACCCAGGCATCTGCTGGGATTTGTTAATGACTCAGTGTCTGGAATCTAAGGAGAATTAGGCTCAGAGCCTAAAAAACAAATCAATGGAAATAAAGCATCTAGGTGAGCACAGAGAAATCTCTCATATGAATCTGCATATGTCTTTAAAATAAGGCCTCTTCCCCCCCATTATTTTCTAAATAATGAAACAAAATCATTACTTTGGGTATAGCTTACCATTTTTAATTCTGTTTGAAGCCTGTGGATTGAGCTGCAAGTTCCAAGTTTCAGTGGATGACGGAGATTCTGGTGACCAACCTTTATGGCGCTTTTTTGGAGGTCCTGAATTTGTTAATGTGCCTAAATGTTTCAGAGAAATGTTAGAATAAAATGTATACAGGTTTGTGCATGGTAATTCAATATGTTTTGATAGACTGAATGTATTCAACGAGTATGGTAGTAGAAAAGGTCAAGTCTATGAATACTATAATTTTGTGGTTTATTTTACTTTGTTGTGTCCTGCTTAAATTTCTTGGAAATTTCTGGTGCAGAGAACTCCTAATTATCCAGATTTTCCTTATCTTACACCAATGTTTCCCTCTACCAAGAAAAATACAGTATAAGGACAGTAAGAGACATACTAAGAATCCTTAAAAGTATTAATATTTTGTAGTCAAGACTGTGGGCATTTTGCTCCTTTTATTTCTGAACACATGATACAGTGTTACATGTAATTTATTGAAAAATTATATTCCCAAAGGTTTCAGAGTAATAGTAATAAGCATCTGAGCTCTTTTCAACAATTTCCCCATTTACAGGATTTCTGCCACTTCTTGCTGATTCCACCTTTGGTTTTATGTTATTCCATATTAACTCCTATCAAACTACTTCTACACCATCCTCCTACCGATGTATAGCTTCATTTTTTTTTTCTGTAAAAACTACTTTCTCACAGTTTCTCTAGGAGATCCTGATGACTAATTTCTTTAATTTTCTTTCATAATTTTCTTGAGTCTCCTTGTGCACTCCTGCAAACTCCTAGAATGATGAGCTTCCACTAACATTTCCAATTATTGCGAGTCAATGGTCCTCTAGGAATTGCTCAGAAACTTGCAGGATTGAGCTATTTCTGTTTCTGGACATGACTACACCGAGGCCTAACACTGCTTTACCCTGCCAAGGCTACATCTCTTGGCAGAATAGTTAGTCCCACATAAAATACGAGGCAACATAAGAATTTCATATAAAAAGTGTAGGTTTAATTTTGAAAAATTTATTAAAATTAAAGATTAACCCGAGGTCTTCAGATCTAGAAGAAGATTGTACTCTTGCAGACCCTCACACACAGATTTCCAGTGACTTTGTCCCTTACACTTTTACCACGCGAGGGCAGCCTTTGGCCATTTGTGCTGCTCATCCTTTCCCTTGGTTTCCTGGCACCGCGCTGGGACAAAGTCACAAGATACTTGGAGCAATAAAAGGATTTTTTTTATTTGACAATGCTGTGCTATTTCGTGCAGATATGTTGATATGTGAAATTAATCCTTCTGAAATGAATTAGCAATAACGGGCTGCTTCATGAAAAAAAGATTAAGAGCCTGAATGGGCAGAGAAGGAGAATTTGTCTGTGATGCCAGCAGGGAAACTTGGGAAGACTTACCCTGAAATAGAGCTACAGTTTGTTTCTTGCCATAGTAAAAACTAATTTTCTTTCTTAAACAAGCCAGTGACACAGTTTGTGACAGAAAACAACAAAAATCATGATAATAATGCTACAGTGAGGACAGTTTATTGAATTTGGAGCTGGCTGCCAAAGTCTAGCTTTCCATCCCAAGGTGAACTGCAACAGTTCAATAGGAACTGCAATAGGAATCATCCTATGAGTGATTACTTATAAATATTTCTTAATTCTCTTCACAAAATTGATGCAAAGCGATACATTCTTTAAGAACATGGATTCAGAATCTGGTCTATGTCTCTATTAGATTAATGAACTGTAAATATGAGGAAAAAAATCCAGTTAATATTATGAACTGTAACAAAACTGTGGCTGAAAACATATAAAGAATTTTTTTTTTTCCTAGAAATTAATACAGAAAACGGTATTGTGGTCAGAAAGGACTTGGAAGGGAATGGTAATTTCTATTCATTCAGGAAATTACAATCATGATACAATTTGTTCAATGCTTCTTTTTTACACATAGAGTTTAGGGTTATTAAACAACATATCCATAGAAATACCTAACACTGAAGGTCTTGTCAGAGCAGACAGGTTATTTTTCATCAGCTGTTTTTTAGGTGATTCCTTGCCATTATAAACTGCTGAGCTGAATGCAGCTGTTGAAGGGGTGTGATCTACGGCTGCAGCTGACAAGAAAAAAACCCCAAAATATTCACATTAAACATTTCTAGGTCAAAATCCTCAGTTGATAAAACAAACCAATCATTTCATCATTTACTTTAATAGAGCCATTGGGATCTGCTCAAGAGTGAATACAATGCTGAATGAAACATTCCACTTCTGACCTCCTACTCCCAATTAAGTGCCTGTGCAAAATCTGATTCTTCAATTAAATGCATATGTCAGAAGCTGTAGCTTCTTTGCATGACCCTGGTTCTTACATGAAGTTTACTCAAGAACCAGGCAAAAGAGAGATGTTTACAATTTACTAAGCCTCCATCCCAATCTTTCTCTAAGATTTTTTGAACTATGCTGCATAAAAAAAAAAAAAAAAGGAGGCGTTCTCAAGCCTAATATTTTTGTAACCAATGTGGCTTTTTTGTAACATCTGAGAAAAAAAAAAAAAAAGGCAATCTGTTATCATAAAGTGACTGATGATTTGTTCTGGAAGGGCACCAGTATTCCAGACCACAACTATTTAACAGGCTTCTATCTCACACAGAAAATATATAGAATATAACCACCACAGATGTGCTTCAGCTCCCCTGTGTAAAAACCCAGGAAAAACCTGTAATAATCACAAGACACTGAAGAGCTGTTTTCATTACGAAGAAGCTCAGAGAGATCACTCTTGCCTCTGTCATCTATCACCTTTCATTTATGTCTAGTTAATGGAAAAGCAAAGGTTGCAAAAAGAATTTTTAATACAAAGAAAGCTACAGATACTGATCATTAGTTTGTTTTTTAATATTAAAGTCACTTTTCTCAGCAGACGAAAAAATTCACAAGCTTTTAAGCCGATGCCCATACAATGTCTGTTTTGAAAAGGATTTTGGTCATAGCAAAAAATAGACTGGATCAGACAAAAGAAGCTAAAATTACATTGGATCCTGTAACAGTTGTCATCTGTAACCAGACAAGTGACAACTGGAAAAACACTTCAGAAATAAGGGCTTTTTAAAACATTTTGGTTTGGTTCAACTGTGAGCAAGCTGCAGAACACTATTTACTATTTGCTAACCTTTTATACATAAACCTGATGTGAGAAAATAGACAGCAAGAAGCCTTCAAAGTAAAATTGCTTTCTTTGTTTGTAATAGGTATCTAAATCTATTCAACTTGCTTTATTAGGCAATGTGCTTACTTGTTTGTCTTTGCTTTTACACAAGTACACCCCAATACACAAGCACAGACAAGTTAAGTGGAAGTGGAACCCCAGCGTGTTTTCCTTCCAAGAGGTACCTGTTTGCTGAGTCCCAGGTGGAGCACTGGGATTTGCAGGTGGGAGAGGCTCACTGGAGGTGCTTCCTGAGAGGCCTGAGCTTTCTGGCAATTGGAACAAGGTGTTTGAGCAGGTACTGGTTGAAGACTGCCGGCCTCTGAACTCTTAACAAAAAAAAAAAAAAAAAAAAAAAAGAAGTTTCTTTCTGATAATTTCACACATGAATTGCTTAGAGGCTACAGCACTTGGAATGAAGGAACCAATGTCTTCAGCCATGCCGGGCTCATATTAGGTCAGACAATGGCTTTTACAGCTGCTCTAGCAGTCACCTGGCTTTAGAGAGTCTTTCAAATGATCTCTCTTTGGCTTTACACAGACACCAGACCCCGTGATAGCTAAGCTTGGATGATGAGAACCAGAGCTCAAGGAAGACAGCTTCATTATCTTACCTGTCCCTTTCCAGCAGATTACAGATCCTTTGGTCAGAGCTCCCTGTGCATTCCTGACCAGATAATACTTTAAGTGTTTCTGTTTCTTGGGCTGAGTGGTCAGTTTAAGATTAATGTGATTTGAGAATTCTGTAAAGTAGCAGAAACCCTTCTTGCCACAGCCAACACAATTGCCAGAGAAGCCTGATAAAATAAACAATACACATAATCCAATGAGACAGGTGGGTCACTATTAATAACATTCAAAATGACTCTTTCCAGAGGAAAGGCTGTATTTAGGTTTAGGGTTTTTGGTTGGTTTTTTTCACAGAGTGAAATTTTTATTATCGTTTTCATCAAAAAAAAGTATTTGCACTTTGTACAGAAAGTGTATTACACTTCAGATAACAGACTGCAAAAACACAGCCTCACATTTAAAAAACAAATAAAATGGGCCATATTTTTCATTTTGTCCCACAGAAAAATATCACAATTCCTATTTATTACCTACATGTGAAAATTTTCTGACTGAAGAGCACTGAGTCAATTGCTTAACCCTAGCTCAATCCAGCACTATAGCACATACATGCTTCACTTCTCTTTCAGCTTTCATTGACATATCATTCAATTTCACTGAATTTCATTTGACTCAATTCAATGAAACATGCAATTAAGTCTCAAGAAATTAAGTATACTTAACCTACTATATTTAGATAGATCTAAGCATATTTAAGTACCAAGTTCTTACTACAGATGCTATTTTAGAGAGGAGAAAATACTAAAGCATTCCTGGGCTATTAATTTAAAATAGCTTTGTCAAATTATGGCTGGGCTGTGTCAGCACTTCACAGCAGTTGAAACTATTTATGATTACAGGAACAAAGTGTCTGCAACTTTATAGACACAACAGAGACACAGTCCTTCCCCGTAAAGCTTTTTGTACTCAGGCTTGATGGGGCATTTCCAGGGATACTGCCATTTCCTCTCTTTCTGAGATCCACAGCTTGAGCCTCAACAAGGGGCTCATGGTGTTTTTGTCATTAGCACCGTAAATAAAGGGCACTGCTCACACAGCTGCCTTAAGATTCTTTCTTTTGTCCATTTTACAAAGTATTTAATCTTCATCAGACTAATGCAACTATCTGAAAATACTTATTAATATTATTATTATTATCATCCCATATTGAGCAATTAAAATATAATCTTCCCCATGGAAATTTTCTCTCTGTTCCCTACACATGACCTGAAGTATGACCATTTATTTTATTTTAATCATATGTAATGTGCATTTTTATGTGTAATAACAGGAATTGAAATGAAAAGGGTCTATTCAGTGAATTGAAACATGGTAAAAATAAAGGAAATATATTACACACAAAGTGGACAATACCATTGAAAAGAAAAAAACTGGAATAAAGGATCAATAATATGGTAAATTAAATTAAGATATATTTATGAAATTATTTCAATCACATATCTCAAATCAAATTTACAAACTAATGGTCAATACTTTTTTCCTTCTGTAAAGTACAAGCACTGAAACATAATTCTCCATAAACACCTGATGCTTGGTTTTCAACCTGAGCACTTTCATTAGTTTTCAAATGGTTCAGAAGAATTTATTAAAAACTAAAGTTGATGTGGAGATTGGTCTGGTATCCATGGGAACAAGTGGCTAACAACCATTGAAAGCTGCCTATTATCTCTCTGATCCTAGTAAGTAGGATGATAAAAGTCATTGTGACTCATAAAATCAGGACAAGTCATGACTCTGCAGAATCCTCTGTGTTATATCAGTCAGCACAAAAGCATCTGTCTAACATCACAGAGCTTTGAGTAGCTGCAATAAAAGCAACAACAAAAGGAAACAAAATTAGAACGGATGTGGCAAAAGCTGTAGAGTTTGCATGCATTTTATGCCAATTGAGAAATCATCAAAAATGTTTTTGCTAGAAAACTTCCCATCTATTTGGCAGCACACAGAGCATCACAGCAGCAGCACTGTAATTTTGCCTGGTTGCCATTTACAAAATCGCACATGTTTTCAAATTTCCTCTTTTTTTTTTTCCAGAAGTACACTTTTTAGGTTTTATCATTTTGCTATGAGCGTCATGACAAAGCAACTTGACAAAGCCGTATGTTGAAGTATTTGTTCCATTCAAGTTGGACAGCAGACAAAAAATCTTGTCATTTGGACTTCAGATTTTCAGATCACTTCTGTAAATTACATCTGCCCAAACCAACTTTTTCCCTTAATCAACTATTCTTAACTCTGCGGCATCTACTGGAAAATTAGTTTACACTCTATATAGCCTAAGGTGAGCCCTAGAACAGATCTAAATTGCCCACTTGTTTTGAAAAGCCCTTGGAGGACATTTTATAAGTTTATTTTTTAATTTTCCTTTAAGTTAAATTATCATCTTTCACGTCAAGTTTCTCCAGCCCCTCTGAGTGAGACTCAGTCCTTTCTCGCAAGCTCCTGCCAACACCCTTCTCATCCATTCCCTCTGACTGACACCGTCTGGTGACAGCCATTGCTTCATTAATGCAGCTCAGCCCTGAAACCACAGCTAGAACACAGCATGCTCTTATAGTTCCAGTGCAATAAAATGCTGTTCAGTCATTTCTCATTGCAGGGCTCTGCCACCCCTGCTCAGAGCATTTTATGTGGCAGATTGAGTAACACTGAGAACCCAAACATTTCATCATACTCCTCTGAATGCCCTGTTAATGCCATGGCCCAAGGCAGCAGCTGACAGAGGGGACAGCTTGTTTCATAAACAAGCTGCACTAAATATTCTTCCATACATTATAGAGAGGACAAAGGTCAGGGGAGTTGGGTCAGCCATAAGGTGACTCAATATATCTATGTCATGGGATTGATTTCACAAGAGAATTAGAAATCAATGCCT
Source organism: Vidua macroura (assembly GCF_024509145.1). NCBI lineage: Eukaryota > Metazoa > Chordata > Aves > Passeriformes > Viduidae > Vidua > Vidua macroura. The sequence goes on along the minus strand of NC_071573.1, from coordinate 101,010,251 downwards.
GGAGTTTAGGGGCTAAAAGCCTTTCACCTTTCGGTCATTGGTTCATACCAAGCTCAGCTCAGTTGTGACTAGAGGCTGTTCCCCTCTGAAGTTTGTTTAATCAGAAGGTGTTTGATTGTATCTGTGATTTGTCATATGCATTTGCTTGAATTTGCTCACATCACAATGATCAATTATCCATAATTTAAAAAGCTCTTCCACAGCAGGGACCTTGCGTTCTGAAGAAGGACCTTGGATCAAAAGGTTATGAAACCTGACCTACCTTCTCACTGATAAAATGGTTCCTTTGGATCAACAGTGAGCTTGTGGTAGGGATAAAGAGAGGAGTTCAGAATGGAAGGACATCCACTTGATATTTCATAGTCAAATCTTTCATAAAGTGGCAGAAATTTTTCTTCTTGTTTCTCTTTTAAATGAGTAACTGGCTTCTAATTAACATGAACATTTTGGTGAAAGTTTGTAGCTTGCTTAAACAAAGAATGATTTTATTTTCAACTTTTCACCACAAGTATTTCTTCTTTTCAGTTCTACTCACAGAAAAAGGCACTCAAACACTGACAGTGCTCCATGGTTTTCCCACCTACTCAGTACCACTCCATTTGAAGACTGAAGTCCTAAGTTTAAAAAATGAATAAAATCAATATGGTCAAGCCAGAGAGCTCCGTTGTATGGAAACTCAGTACTGTTACAAAAGCCTAACAGATCATTGCATATTTATAAGAAGCAGTCACAGTATTTTATGCTACAATGTTTTCATCTTACATAGAGCTTACAATGCATGCAAACTAATCTTTTCCTCTGTCATTCTGACCTCAGGGACCCACAGGAAACAAAAAAAAAAAAAAGGATTTTTTGTTCCCTGATAGGAAAGTAGGCAGCTGCTTGGTCTTTTGGAAAATGATGGGTGAGTAGCTGCTTTGTTTATCATGAGAGACACCCCTGAAGAGTGAGAACTAGGAAAAAAAAAAAAAAAAGAAAAAGAAAAAAAAATTAAAAAAACCAAAAAAAAAACAAAAAAAAAAAAAAAAAAAACCCAGAGAAAAAATACCTTTGGGAGCGATACATGTTTGCTGCTTTAGTTAGGAAACAATAAATATCGCACTATCACAGATTACTTCCTTCATCTAAGCATTCCTTTAGACTGCATAAAACCCAAGAAACAGTGTCCTAAAGGCAAAAACCTGCATCTCTTTTGCAAAACAGTTAAACCTGTGATCTAACATGATTAACAGAATCAGAAAAGGAACAAGCCTAGAGACAGAAGACATTTTCCTTGTCAAAAATATAGTCTTTTCCAGAAACTGTTGAGGTTTTCTTCCTATGGAATAATACATCAATTGTAAAAACTAAAAAACAAAACAACTTCCAACAGAAATGACTTTCAAATCACAAGCACATCTGCCTGGATGGTGGGACAACTTGGTAGGATTATCAATAAAATGGCACATGTCTCAGAGGAGTATCAACAGCCCCAAATGGGAACAAGATCTAAAGTCAAAATCTGGCCCTGAAACTACTGAGACATTTCCTGCTTTCTTCTGGTCTTTTTGTACAATCCACAGGCAGCTTCACAAACACATGCAGCAGACCATAAGAAACTATTGGGTAACTCATTGGTGCCTTCTCTCTTTAAATAAACTCTTTTGAAAAAAGTCAACAGTACTGAGGAACAGCTGCCTTACTAAAATACAGTATATTAAGAGGAAAAAGCATGAAATTAGGCAAAAAAACCCCAGTGAGGCTGAAGGGTTACAAATCCTGTGTCTCTATCACCAACAAGCCTTACTAAAAGTGTGGGATATCGACTCTGACTCATGACAGCTAATTTCAATTCAAAATGAATCCAATTCAATTTCCCTCTAAACTTACAAAGGCTTGAAGGGACCACTTTCCATGCTGTTTCAAAAGGCCAACATGTTTGATAGAATATTGCCTAAACTCAGAATACCAAAACTAAGGCTTCTATGCTGTCTTGAAAAGCAAGACATCTAAATCGTTTCCCTTCTTCATATGTCATGTTTTCAATGTAAATCTACTGCCAGACAGAGATCACTGTGCTACATTAATAGATTATTTAGAGCAATTATGGTTCTGGTTTTTATCCCACTATGTGTCCAAAACCATGAGACTACTCGTGTCTACTTCTAATTTTACTTCCCCTGATTTGACTTGCAGTGGGATATGAAAATCTGAATCAAGCAATCATTTCTATCCACAGTGTGATCTATTGTACAAATGATATACTATCTTCATGTTAGTATGATATTATTTTTTTATTAAATTATGTATTACGATATGTATTTTTTTTCATTCGATTAGGGACCAGGATCATTATTTTATCTCCACCTTCCAGATGAAGACTTCATTTCTTAAAGTATGTAAGCTCTTTTGTATTTGAGCTTGTTGTAGAACACATAAAAGTCATACTACAAAGTTACTAGAATTCTCTGCAAAAGAATGTGGTTCACTGGGGTTTAAGTGTATAACAACAGTCAAAAATAAGCATTTAAATGGTTTCAGGAAACTAAAATGTATTAAATAAGCAAACTGAGGATGCAAGTAGCATAAAACCCTCCCAATTATGTTCCTGTTGTTTTTTTCTGTTCTGTTCTGTTTAGCACGCAATTAACAAATACACTACTTCCTCTCTTCTAACAGCCTAAGGAGCTTAAGCTGTTAATAGTGCTAGCACTGAATGACTTGAGTAGTACAACATTCCTGTCTTTATCTTTAAAATGACAACACGTGGGTGATTTACAACCCTCCTAATTCTTTTACAATCACTGGTCAAATGCACTGTGACCAATCCAGCTCTACAAGATCACATAGGAAAAGAAATTACTGTACATAGGATCACATTATGCACCTTCACACTCCACTGTCAACCCAAATGCCTTGAAGAGCTGCTCAAACTGAGATAACAATTGAGTTCATGTCATATCCCTTAGTGTTTGTTAAAGAAACCTCTTAAAATTCTTGGGAAATGTTTCCCTTTTGCTATTCAAAGCTCAGACTGGTGCACAAATATATGATGCATCATTTTTTTGGTGAACTCTGAAAACAATATACACGTACCTGAGGGTGTCTGATTGCAAAATGAGTTCCCCCTCCAATTATGCACACCTTTCCCAATATAAAAAATATTCCATTTTAATAACATTAATATTCATTTAAGTAATTCACATTATTGCAGATTTTCCCTATTTGGCTCGATTTGGATGAAGTTAATGGCAATCAGAAAGACTATAATAGATAGAAGGATCTATTTTTATGTCAGAAGTTAAACTTTTAAGTAGATTAAAGACAATAAATTGAAGCATCCTCCTAAGAGTATTTTTCAAACACTCAGTGTTAACTGATTGCACATATAGGAAACATTTCAACCTATAATCACTCATATTTGTTTATATTATGATGATAGCAAGAAGTCATAGGTTAGGATACAGAACCCAGGCTTTTGTTCAAACACAGTGGAGAATATTATCCCTATCTCAAAGAGGTAAATTGAAATGGTCATTATTTTTTGTGGTCTAAACTATCACTAAACTGTTTATATGTATATAAGAGCCTGAAATTTCCACCTGACAGTCCTACAGTCTGTACACACCCATATTTGGAAATCTACAATAGACACAGGCAGCAGTTCAACCAGTCCAGTTACCAGATGTGCAGTTCCAGCAACTAGGACATGCACCAGTCAAATAATAACTTTAGCCTTGGACTGATGGACAGAAGGTGATGAAGCATCTCTAATGAAGTAGCTCACTCTGTATCTTTCCAAAGCAAACACAACCAGCTCTCACTTGTTATCTTCTTGAGCATGACCTGTGAGCATTACTGTAGATGTGGAACAGAAATAAGATCTGCTGAACTCAAAAAAACCCAACTAGCTATTAACTGAAGCCACAGAAGAATCCAGTTACTGCAGTCAGACACTTACCCAATAGGGCATTGCGCCCGTTGTCATCTGGCAGGAATCTTTTATCCACAGCACACACTAACAGGTGATCAGGTAAATTTGGTGACTTTGCACCAACAAGTAAAAATCCGGATGGTACCTCAATATGTTCATTAGAAATTGAAACCAGCCTCAAATCTTTACCAGCCTGGCAGAAACCTAGAAAAAAATCAATTCAACTTATTTTAAGTTAACAAGATGTTTTTGTTTCCTGCTCACAGTTGTCTTTGTTAAAGGACTTCCCATATTTTTAATGAAAACCAAATCTTACCCTCTAAGATCAAGGGCATACTAAAAGCTAATTTTATTCCCTCATTTTGGTCAGCTATAAACAAACAGAAATTTGAAAATGCACAATGAAGTTTCTCTTGGTTGTAGTTTGTTACCTACATATTTACAGGACTCATCACTAATATCATAACTTAGGTCAGACATTCAAAAAGGGAGAAAGAAGTTCTCAAAATCTGGTGAATTTCACCAGCTTTTCCTGGGTTTTCAAATATTTTTTACAGCTTCATAAAGTAAGATACACTTTAAACAGGAAAGAGTGGTGATAAAATAATAAGAATTATCACACTTCTTTTAGCAAATGCCATGCCTGCAAACTTGACAATTTAAAGGCTATGTTGCCTAAGAGAACAGAAGTTCTGTCCTCGAGCCAGGCATTCCAACACTAATGCTTATCTGACACTAAACAAAGACCCTGTCAAATAGAAGAGCAACTGAGAGCCATCCAGCTTTATCTGGCAGGTAATGAACACTGACATTTTTAAGATTTTTATATCATATAGATTATCACATTCTGACAAATTATATGGGCAATAGCCCAAATTCTACCCTTTTCAGAAGGGCAAATGCTTCTGACAGCACAGTTTGTAGTCTTACCATCAGTAGTGCAACATCCTTCTGGGGGAGGCTTCACCTGGTAAGAAACAGGAGGACTACTTGATTCTGAGCCTTCTTCTTCCTCCTCTTCTTCTTCTTCTTCTTCATTATCTGCTCTGCTGCCTGCTGCAAATTATCATAGCATAAATGACCTGGACAACAGAAAATGCTGGCAACAAACCACTGCGTGAACAGGGTGACCCCGTTACAGAAAGTGTTACAGCAAACTGGATTCTCTTGACAATGACTTTACTGCTGCCACCTCCTGATAGTTGTTGTTCCTTAAAGCTCCAACTCCCGGACATGCTTATGATAGAATGTCTTTCACCAAGAAAATAAAGATGTTAGTTCCTGTGCAAAAGAAGTTCAAAATCATGACTCAACTGCACCTGAGAAGTTAAAACACTCTAAAGGACAAATAAAATAAGCCTCAAGTAATTAATTTTAAAAATCACATTATTTTAAGATAAGTGCACAATTTTTAGAGGACTAGCTTCTAATGTTTGAACTCTTGCTGATCAAAAAAGTGTAACTGTATTCTTTGTTTATAATATTAACAGCCAATAAAACCCAAAGTCATTACTTCTTGGCACTTCAGAATGTCCTGGCTACAGTCCAAGTACAGAATTTATTAATTAGGTATTGACCATGTCCTTGGTTTTGTACAGGACAGTGAGAAAACAGTTCCTGCTTGAAACTAGTTTCATCACAAATGATGCCACAAGAACACTAATTCTCAGCCTGTCTCCTACCAGAATCCAGAGCTTCAAGTAATGCATCAACACCCCCTGTACAGTGCCAAGGAAAGGCAGATGTTCAGGAAGATGATTCACACCAGCCTGTGCTTGGACTGTGCTAGTCCAGGAGGCACTATGGAGGCAGTGCTGAATGCTGGAGAGGAATACATTATATAAGCTCCAATTTTTAGAATGTGTTAGGTGTTTTTAGAGGGCTTTATTGCTGTGTGTTTCACCTCTTCAACTAGAGACTGCCTCTTTCCTTCTCTCCACCCGAAGGACAATGTTTTTTCATGCATGGTTCAACAGCTCCATCAAAACTGACCATACTGACCAATGGCTCCATCCCTTCTTATGGCTCAGATATGTTCGTGGCAAATGGGACAGAAGTGGCAAGCAGAGGAGAGCAATTAACTGGAGAATGGGGAAAACACTTCCACAGTCAGGACTGAGGAATATTTTACACACAAGAGAGACAGTGCACAAGTAATAAGTGAACCCAATGGGGTTTGTGTCTTAGGCTTGTAGGCTTCTAGGGGTCTGTAGGGACATGCCTGCAGCAAATACAACAAGAGCTTCCACTAGCAAAACTGGGTGGTGAAGGGCTGCAGGTACTTGAAGACCAGCAGGAAGTTGAATAGCTGCTTGTACTTGGGCAAGTAAAAGAGCAGTTAGGCACTGAAATTACACTGTTGATCCAGGTTTTAGTCTTGAAACAGAAAAACAGTGAAGCAATGCAGTCATCCTCCAAAGCTCAGTGTCAACTGGACACACTCTCTTTGCTTCAACTGACTTTGGATCGGGTACTCAGAATACCACAGGATATCATCAAGGATTTCTCTTTTCTTTCCCACGATCCTCCTCATAACATCCTTTTATTTTACTAACAAATTATTGTACAATCATCTAGACAACTACTATAGGATAAATGAGAAGGGAAAGTAAATCTGGAGTCTGAAGATTTATCTGTCAAGGTCATTAAGTCCAATCTAGAAGAGTATGTTTATTTTTGAACTCTGAACATTAAGCTCCAGTCCTGGTGCACACAACTAAGAACAGAACTATACACAACTATTTTAAGGGCATGGTCTAAAGACAGAAATGCTGCAACTGAATGAAGGGAGAAGCAAAACTCTTCATCTATGCTATTTAAGTAAAGGGTAAGTTATGTGTTATGACATAACCCTGACTAATATCCAAATGCAACGCAAAAGGGCTGAATCTGTCTCTCCACTCCTTCCCCTTGCTCCTAGACAAGAAATTCCTTCCTTCTTTCCTCTTTGTGCCAGCTCTGACACTTAACAGAGCCTTTGCTGAGCTATCCCAACTTGCCAACCAGCAAAAAATCCAACTAAGGAAAAAAAGGTGACCAATTTCCTCTTTTCTTTTTGCTGGGTTTATGTATTAAATTAGCACAACGGAATATCCAAAAGATGGCAAAATTCATGAAAAGGGAGAAAATGGGAATGTATGGATAGATGAAGAAAAGAGAACAGGATATGCTTTATTTCCCTTTTGGACAGAGGTAAACTGTGAGGTTTGTTCAACCATAATAGGTGATTTAAGAAAGAAATGGAAAATGGAAGTGGAGACTAAGAAACAAGAAAGCTACAGCATTTTCAGTTCAAAAGTGGAAAGTGTAAAAGAGAAAGCACTCAAGCATGAGCTGCTGCCACCTGTAAAGGGTTTCATTAGCATTGCACAAGCCCCCAAGGATGTCTCTCGGATTCAGGTGCCTCCTGGCCCTCAGAGCATAGGGATTCATGTAGCTAGAAGTGGAAGATTCAATTTCTGACAAGGCTGCAGTACATAAGAGCAGCTTGAAGACCTCTTTCACCTGAGGAACAACCTAGGAGGCACTCTATTATAAGTCACTTCAGAGATCCCCTTGACTGAAACTTTCATGAAAGGAATGCTCTCTGCCAGGTCGTTATGAGACTTTTAATTACACTTCAATTCTGTTTCCATTAACTACAACGAACACAGAATCAGCCCCTCAAGGTTTGCAAAGTTCTTTGAAAGTCTTGAAAGAAAGAAAGAAACTACAGAAGTGTAAAATTGCACTTTTGTTCCTGAACAATGCATCTGCTCCTGTTGTATCTTTCCCAACTGATGTCATAATCAATTTTGTGACATCACAGCTATCATGGAAGTTTATTAAGTCCTTATGGAAGGGTTTGGTAGAAGGATCACTTTGTGCAGGGAATAAGCAGCATATCTATTTAAACAATTAATGTATATTCATTATTTTGTCCTATGTTAACAAAAAAAAAAAAAAAAGAGGAAACTACTAATGATGTGTGAGCAATTTTTTTTTTCAATAAATATTCACAGCTGTCACTGTGAGGCAATAGCAAATACTTTATTCTGTGCAAAATACTTTTATCTGTTACTACTTACTGGCCTGATTTTGTGTGTGTGTTACTGTGGACCTTTATATATTTCTCATTGTAACAGCAGCAAAGTAAGACAGGGAAAGTAGATGTGAAACTCCACTCTCGACAGACATAACTAAATAATCAAATTATTAAACATAACTTTACACCACCATGCCAGTCTTATGCACGCACCAGTAAACTCACTGGAAAACATGAGACCACTACAAATGACAGACACTGAACACCAAACTGCATCACAAGTTTATCAGATCCATACAGTTCATCTAAACTACATTACTGACAAAGCAGGCTTCTGTAAACACACACACAAATTCAGTGAGAAATCCTATGTATTAAATACCAACTTGTGCAGGGTTTGTGACAGCGCACATCCTAAATTTTACCTTTGCAACCACATAACAGCTACAAATATTATGCCTGAAGTAATTACAAACCATCTCAAAAGCTAAAAAATATTTCTGCTGTATTTATGCGCATTGAAAATCAGTCTTAGCATACATGTTTTCTAAGTCTATTATGGGTTTTCTACCATTTACTGTGTGACTTTGAGCAGTATATAATAAACCACAGGGTAACAGATTTATGTTCCAAATCTCCAAAGACTTCTCCACAAATGTAATGGAACAATTCCTAGAACTTCAATTTATGTGTATAGATGAATCTGAGCAAGTGGCTTAATTTTGTTAAAATAAAAGACAGTGTATTTTGTATTTTAACTCCAATTCTAATACATATATATTTGCAGATCATAAAAAAATCCAAATAAAAACTTATGTTTACCCATATTATGAGTTTAAATGTGTATGTTGAGCCGTGACTGAGCAAATAGCAGAACTGCCTTTAACAGAAATAAAAATTCCATTTTCTCCTACCTTCCAGTGATGATAGTTGCTGTTCAGCTTCCAAATACAACTGAGAAAAGACTGGTCTGGGAACTAAGTTGTTTGAGCGGAGAGAGGCCTCGATAGAATTATGCAACACTTCTTCAAACCGTGTTGTCTTGAGCTGACCAGCATAAGAATTTCCCATCTTCTCAAAAAAAAAAAAAAAAAAAAAAAAAACAAACAAACAAAAAAAAACCAAAAGAGACAAGAAGAGCAAAAAAAAAAAATTATAGATATTACAATTTAAACACTCAGAACTCAATCACTGCATGCTGATGCCAGGCTTAACATTTCTCATGAAAGAGAAATGCTTCATTGTCCACAAAGAAAAGCAAAGAACATTGACTGCAGCAGTCATTGAGCAGATCCTGCTGGTAAATTACAGGAAGTTATCTAAAAGTAACAGCTTTCTCTTATTCAGTAGAAAGGCAGCAAGCTTTGGCACCTTCTTGAAAAAGTGACTAGAAATCTGATTCAAGTAATTCCCTGATTTATATAGCAATTGAGGAGATGCACTTTCAACAGTCATCAATCTATTGTTAACCAGCCTTTCTATTTTAAGCTATTTGAAGAGAATAAATGATCTGGGCAATAGCACAGTTATGTGTACTTATCTTTGCATGTTCCATCATAGCTGAAACCTGCCTAAAGCAGTTCAACTTATCTTTCAGAGATGCTGTCTCATAAATAATGTAGCATTGCTGTAACCCAGAGATGGTGAAATATAACTTTTACTTTTCACCCTAAACAGTATTTTTCCTCGCAAAAAAACAGCTTTTTTTTTTTTTTTAATGAAATATTATCCATCCACATGCATTGATATTGCATTCGCTATTTAGTAGGACTTTACTTTTAGTGAAACCATGTAATTTATTCATTCTGTCATTGAGCAGGCAGTCTGTTCCAGCTGAATATTCCATGGACTTAACTGACGCCTACTTTCCACAGGGAACACAATGAACTGGTGTAACCAAAAGCCATGTCAGCTTTCTTTCCCTATTACAAAGTAGCTCTTGCCCTGGGCCCCATGTCCTTTCCCTCCTCAAGTAACTGTGAATAGAAAGCATGAAATGCTTCCTGTTTGTGGCAGTAATTCCTAAACACTGAACAGCCCCTCCTCAGCACTGGCTGCTGCTTGGGAAATTCGCCTATTGGGAAGCATCCTGTAGGAATCAGTCAAGCAAAAGGGAAACCACTGCGAAACCACATACTTCTTGTCATGGGAAAAGGGGTTTGAAAGGAACAACACACAAACTTGTTGATTTCAATATCTTTTTTTGACTTTGTAAAGCATATTTTACATATATAATCATATTTTAGTGTACTTGTTTGTAGCATGTTAATACTGTATAGAGAGTACAGCTAGTAGTATATAACACTGCTATAATAGATATACACAGTATTAATAGGACCATAATAAGATCTATAAAACAATGGAGGTAGTATTGAAAAAAATTATTTAGACTAAAAGAAGGCACTACAAACAAAATATTCATGTATATACACAAAGTCAAACAGAGAAGTTGCACTGAATAGTACTGATGTATCCATTTGGTAAGGGGTAAATGGGAAGCTGCAACGCCTATTAGAGATGTTCACTGCTAATATGGAAATCAGGCTGTATCATCTCTTCCAACACAAAAGCTGATCACAGTGCCCATCCCACACTGACAGGAACCCTCTGGCTCCTTTTAAGTACTGCTTCCCCCTACACCAAAGGCAGCTGAAGACAATGAGAAAAGACTGACATCAGTAATGTCCTTAACCAGCTTTATCAAAGGTATATGCAGGAAACCCCAGGTCAGCTCTGAAATGAATTATATCCAATGCTGAATGTTTGCTCAGGATTTATGGAGCTCACAAGTGGTCAGAAGAAAAATCCTGTATTTAATCCTGAGGATAGCACAAACAAGCATCTTATCAATGTGATGTTACAGATAAGGAATCAGTTAAGATTATATTATTTGTGAAAGAAGCGGGTTTTGGAATCCTTTGTAACACAAGCATGTTTGTTTGTCTAATAGGCAGCTAACTTAATTTTGTGATTGGGTTGGTAATAAGAAACAAAAACAAGCTTTCCGGATTTGTAAAATCTCATGTATTTGTGTGATCTTACAATCAGTGTAAACACAGTCATAAACCTAGAAACCTATTTTGGAAGATGTGATAAATATTTTTTAGCCATTTTTCATTATCAAACACACACCACTGGAACCAGAAAATGGGCATTACAGGAGCTTTTTTGCCAGCACCAGTCTCTGTTGTTCAGAGCCCCACTGACTCTCAACTGCGAGAGAAATTACTTCTCCAAAGCAAGCAAGGGAGAAACCATTTCCCACTAACTACACGACAGCTGTCATCCCCTCTTTTCTTTAGAGATGCTCAGACTGTGGTATCTGAATTGCCAATTGCTGACTCCATGGCATCAGGAAGCAAAAACTGAGTCCTATGTCCCTGCTTCAATGACCTCAGCACTCCCAGCCCTGATTTATGTTTCTCTTGGATACAACTGGGTGTCACAGGCTAAACTTTCAAATGCTTGTCAAAGTCCAAGCCATGCACATAGATAGTGACCAGATTTACTAAAAAGACCCCCATACACTGACACAGAAGGATGGCCCTTGACCCCATCTACTGATAAATCAAAGGGTATCTCCCTGTCACATGGTCAGTTTCCATGGAGAGCATGCAGAAGAAAATACTTGCCAATATAAGGAGGGAAAAAAAGGCAAAGAGATAGACCTGGAAGAGCCTCATAAAAGCATGATAAAAAGACAAAAAATACTCTGAGCCACTAGGGAGCCTAAGAAAAAATTGCAGATACAAATGAAGCACCTCAGGACAATGCCTTAGAAACCCATGGATAATGCTGGCAAAGAGAGACGCTAAGTCCAAGCATCTGAAAATGCAAGCAATAGTTTGTTAGCCACTGAAAGGGGCATCTCAAATTCCAAATAAAGAACTGTGAGCTTTTCAGTGGTAAACAGGGACTATGTAATTAAGAAAAATGGGGATCTTCTTATGGGTGAATGCCTATCACATTTAGCCAACTTCAAGTTCAACTGCAGTTGAACTAGTTAGGTTTTAAGAAAACCTGCTATGAGCCTGCCCTTCCATGCTGTGATTTCAGTAAGGAGTACCCTCAGTGATGAGGGCAATCCCTTCCACAAGGGCCATGACAATGACTGGTCACAGCAGGAGAGGGCGATGGCCAGCAGCAGGAGGATATTCAGTCCCAGCACCCAAATCACACAGGGAGATCTTGTGCAGAGTGGAACAGAGACAGCAGCACTTTACTGACTTTTTGCAGTGAGGAGCACTAGGGTTTTGTAAAGACTGAAGATCTAGCACAGCAATTCTGGACAAAATTAATCCTACACCTAGGACAGACTGGGTATCCTAAGGAATGCTATGGACTTTAGAGCATGGCAAGTAATCCAGGGCTTTTAACAACTCCCATTGAAACAGACTGATAAATAAAGCCTGTCCCCAGCAGAAACTAAGGAAACAAAAGAGTATATGTGGGCTGTGTTTTGTTGACTTAAAAAAATAATCAAGAGGTGCACAGGGGTACACAGAATCGGCTAACTAACACATAACAGAACCCCTAATCCGAACCCAAACCCAGGATGCAACATCAAGGTAGTTAAGTGGGAAAATAGGAAGACCTGGTTGATTACTAAGAAATTCAGCCTTAGATACAAGTTACAAATTGTTACAGGTGGGAATGTTTCATATTAAGTTGCAAGTTTTTTGCATTACACAATATAAGCCACACCACTACTTTACTACAGTAATCCTTTCATTATTGCTGTATAGCAGTGAATATGTTTTCTGAGTTTGAGCAGACAGCTTTCAATCTTCTGAAACAGTTTAACAGAATAATTTCTATGGTATCATTTCTAAGAGGAGAATAGCAAAATGTTCTCACACTCTCCAACAGAATTTGCTATCACTATGACAAAAGGCAGTTTTTTGCTTGCATAGAAAGAAAGGATTTGTTTGCATGGACAATGGATTTAGGTATCTAAAAGGCTATCTATTAATTTTTTCTGTGAGGAGGAAGAAAGCATTATTTACTGCAGGTTAACAATTTGTTAACAAAATAGTACCAGAAAAGTTCTGTGATCCTTTTGCTCTTTGTACATAAGTTACATTTATCCAGTAACACCCAAAATCCATCATATTTGTCAAGTCCAGTAAAGTCTCTACTGATGTATTAAAAACATCAGTCTTTCTAAAGAAAGAAATCTTAGTGTAGGGACTCATATGTAAATATAACTATAAAAAAAAAAAAAATTTGGAGACAGCACAAAACTGATTCTTTTCAATGGCAGTGATACATCCTGCAAAATCCTCCTCATGCATTAAGTCCAGCCATGAAACATCACAATTTACTCTTTTATTTTCATGAAGCCATCTGTAATTACAGTGTTTTCTCTAGCTTTGTATTTGGAATAATAAATTATTTTTAGTCTCCTATATTAATGTGTATCACGTGTAGAAGTGATACTGTGTGGTATTTATTTCCCACAGGTTACATAAAATTCTTGATTCAGGAGAACTAAAAGACACTCTGATATTCAGCCCCCACGAGACCAATACAGTATTATATGTTATGTCTTTATTACTAGTCTCAAAATAAGGTTACTCCATCCAAAATGCCCTTTGGGAACAGTCACTGGTCCATCATGACTCCTGAAGTGCATCTGGGAACTACTGAAGTGAGGAGTACAAGCACCAGAGCTATGCCAAGACATTACAACATAAAATTGATTTCTGGCACACAGAAATCTCTCCTTCAGTTGCTTCATTTAGTAATACAGCTGTAGCCCATATGGGCAAAGAGAAATTAAAAATTATTCTTCCAGAAATCAACCTAGTTGTTCATGTACTACAAAATAATCACCTGTAGAAGTAATTTACAAAGCTTTTTCTCTGTCAGTACAAAACCACCTAAAAGCATTGTAAAGAGGTGGATTATTGCCAGTTTCTGAGAAAAATACTAGTTTCTGGAAGTCAAATCTGTTTCCTCACTATTCTGCCAGACTGACTTGGCAGTAAGAGAGAGGGGAAAAAAGGGCTCAGAGGACTGATGTTTATGATACAATACTGGAGCATGGGAACCATAACCTCATTTGAGATTACTTCCAGATTAACATTTTACCAAAATGATTTCAGCCAAAATCTTCAAGAAGGCTTTGATTTTTGTCTTAGTGTTACCCTGAAAGAGAAATTTCCAAGCTTCAGAAGATGCTGAGAAATGAAATTACAATTCTTTCCTGAGCCAAACTCTACCGATATGAACAAGAATAAAATCAGTAGTCACTTATGGATCTGTAGATTGAAATCCACTTCTTCAGGGAAGTAATTTTTTCCTCGGCAGTAAAGCTGTCGGATGAATGAGAAGTCTCTAGTCATTCTCTGTTTCATATACGACAAAAGTTTGGCAGTTCAGTAGACCCCCTTTGGCCCATTACATTTTAAATGCAACATAAAACCTTTAAATAAAACCACAGTTACCTTTGCCAGAAATTCTAGGTCATTCTCTGTTACCACATCTTACAATTTCCATATGTCTTGTGGACTTATATGAGAAATGTTATCTAAAGACCAGTCCACATTAAACTTAATGGTTTCAAAAAAATTTGGATAGTAGCTCATGATGAAACACAGAGACTGATTAAGGTTGCTGACAGGTCACAGAGAACTTAATCCTAGCACCTTTATACAGCCAAGAACAAATCTGCTGCTACTTCCATAAAACAAATATACTGTAACAAGACTAGTCAGATCTCTCTACCACTTCTTTTTATCTTCTGTTTGCTTTTAATTTTTATCTGAGGTCTTCTTTTGATTTTGAAAATCAGACTGACTACAGACAAAGATTTTCTTCTGCATCAACAGTGAGATGATTTCCTCCCCTGACTCATGTTTCCAAGCAACAGGATGCAGGATGTTGGAACAAGAGCGCAGATTGAAAGGTGTCAAGCCTTTTTTTTTTTTGGCAACTCTAGATTCCAAGCCACAATTCTTATATTGCTCACTGAAATCAGTCCTCTCACTCACTGCACAAGTAAATAACTGGAAAAATGTCTTTATTCTCAGGAGATTGTTGCAGAGATTAATATGGACACTTTTGCAATGAAATTCAATACAGGAAAATTCCCCCACCTACTGAAAGATCAAGTCCATTTCTTAACTGACCAATATGAAAAAAAGATGAAAACAAACTTGGACAAATCAATGTTAAACCACCTCAATAAAACACTATTAAAAAGCTATTGCTTTCTTTTTTCTTCAGGCAGGAAATAAATCAATTTTTTTAATGGATCATTTTTATTATGGATTTATTTCACATGTATTTTGGCCATAGTAAAGAGCTTTAAAAAAAAACTTTTCTCATTTTTTTGCTGAAAATTTTCAACTGCAAAACCAATAAGCATTACTTCTGAGTGTTTATTTTTTCAATTTAAGTACTACAATTCACGCAGGGAACAGTAGCAAAAATAGCAAATTAATATTTTGTATAGAAAAAGGAAAAAGAATTTCCTGATGTCTGAAAAAAAAAACCAACAAAAAAACCAACAAAAAAACCAAAACAAAACTTCTCATACAAATTCAACTTTACATTGAACCAAAAAAAAAAAGAAAGCCTGACGAAATCCAGAGCAATCTAAGTTGTTATAAACTCATTAAAATATACAGCTATGCAGGGGGATCTGGACTAAGGCATGTGGCAATTTAGTGACAAGGAATCTAAGCTGTGACAGCCTACACTGTAGTTTTCTGGGGAAACAGAAAACTCCAATTGCAATCAGTTCCTGTAATTAATTAAGGATGAAAGACTGTTTTGATTTTAAGACAAAGTTTGGTCTTCCTTTATGGTGACAGAAAAGGTAAGCTTCCTTCACCCTAGTAACTCCTATACCTACTCTCAAACTAGAGCTGATTTTTTTCTGAGACATTTAAAGTACTGTTTTGTGCTAAAATGACACCATATTTTAATTTATTTTAAATAGAATAAAAAATGCCAAAGTTCAAATTGCTCATAACAGAAATCCTTTGTTAAAAGCCTTGTACTGGATTACTCTTTAAGTTTTAAAAAATCATAATCATAAGCACTATTGGGACTGATGACTGATAAAAATACCTATCTGCAAAAAGAATTCAGAAGAAATATTTACTTAGAATTTTTTAAAGTGGCTTAGCATCTATTATTAATCTATTTTAATTTTCACTGGAAGTCTGCTTTAGATACAGTAATGGCACTGGTTTTCATTTATTTGCTTTGTGTTTTAGCACGAACCTTCTTTTCAAAGACTTGTCATTCCTTTATATCCTGACAACTGGGCCAAGGAGCCACTTGATAAAAATAAATGTGAGCTGGGTACAGGGCTGTATTAATAGTGCAGACCAAGCCTAATATATGATATGGCAATAAATACATTTAGGCAGTGACACTTCGTCCTGTAAATGCTTTCATATTCCTCTCTTCAAGAAACAATGTATTCTGATACAGATTTCCATGATTTTCCTACAGGATCTCATAAGCTTTACAGGTGTTACTGGAGAGAAAATCCCTTATCAGCAGCTTCCAGCATAGTGCAGCTGATTTGCTTTACCATTTCTCCAGCACAGAGCCCTAATCCTGTGGCTGGTCAGGCAGCACTGCCTTGGCTCCCATTTGCCTTTTGTGCATTGCTTTGATCAGCTCCTGGCTTTGGATGAAAGCAATTCTTTCAGAGGCCACCTTCAAACTCTCTTTAAAAAAAAAAAGAATTACATACATAAAACCAATTGAGCTTGTTAAGCAGCAGGAAGAAGTCAAGTAGAGGGAGGAGAAAGGGAGGGATGCAGGTGCCACAAATCAGGGCTAGGAAGCAATGATCAAAGTGGTGACTGGAAAATTTGTAAAAAATATCCCCAAGTTGTACAGGTCTGGGGCATTCCTGTAAGTGCAAAGGCTCTCTCACTATTACCTAAGGACACACAGCTCTCTCTCAAAGAACTGTCTCAGACATCTCCTCCAGTGCTTTGAGAACAGCCACTTGAGATCTCAGAGTAAAGCAGCAGGGAGCAGATTGGCAAGTCAGGAAATAATCTTGAAATGCCTATTTTCTAAAGAAAATTCTAAGAAACCAGAACTTGGGACATACTACTCTTTCTTCTGGTTACTGGTGCTATAGAGTGTTTACAAGAAACTTTTCCAAATCCAAAAGGAGTATACAAAGAGTAATGCCGTACTGATTGTACAGGTTAGCTTTTTGAGCCATCCTCAAAACCAGACTTTTGTTTTTCCTTACACCAAGCCTCCAGACTCATTCCTACCCCTACCCCTCCAGGCTCACCCCTAGAAGCAGTGGAGCAGAGGCCTGAGGGGCAGCCACATGCACAAAGAGATCCCAGAGTGTACAGTTTAAACACACTGGAGCTGTCTGCCAGGGCAGCAGAGGTAGAGCCAGTGCCCGTGGCAGTTCTCCAAGGATACACACAGAGTGCACAGGTTCAGAGGCTCCACCTCATTCACAGCAAATGGCCTCACTGCTTGAAAGAGAGCTTCACTGACTTCTACTAGCAAAGCATACTCTACTGTATCTAGGTCATATTTTCCATCTAATGAACAAAGAGTGGACACAAATACAGTGGGAGCAGTTTAAAATGTGCCTCACCATCTGTGGATAGCAAATAGATCTGTAGATGAGTGTATCACATTATAAAATAGATCTGAATCTCAAGGTTTACTCAATCAGGAGACTGACTGCACAAGTATTATATGTTGAAAATACATTAAATAAGAAACATTTGCAAACAAAAATACACAATCCAAAGCATTAATCAAATATCTTTAGTTAGAAATACCAGTAGAATCCTCAAATTTAATTCATTTAAGAAACTGAACTTAGCAGTTTTATATCTGAGTTGTCTACTTTGAGAGGCTAAAAATTCAAGTTGTCTAAACTTCTGGTATTTTGAAGTTTTCCTAAGAGGAAATCACTCAAACCAAGGACAGCAAACAAGAAACAGAAAATGCAGACAAATTAATATATTTAAAATATTAACATTAGCTGTAAAATGTCTCACAAATATTATATTTGAACAGTAACCAATATAAGATGGTATATGTTATGATATATTAATATTTTATTAAACAGTAACAGTATTTTTCAGCATGGAAATATGCAATAGACAATATACTGTACCGTACTGAAAGCATGTGCCCCTCAGCGACCTCCAGTAAAAGACTCATGAAGTTTCATAACCTGACTGCAGTGCTGAATACCTTACACCTGTGGTAACTGCCAGAGATTATGTCTTTGTGGAGTTTTCTTTTTGGTTTCATTTAGAAGAGTCTGCTGCTTGGCAAACTGGTGAGCACACTTAAGGCTCCTGAGTCAGCACTGTGCGCAACTGAACAACTCAGTCGGGTCACCATGACATGAACACTCTCCTGTCACAGCAGAGCACAAGAAGGTTTCAAAGCTATCTATTCTGCAACTATGGCAAAACCTAAGTAATGAGACCATGACATACCCTGGCAAGGTGTTCTCTAATTTGTGTACTGGCTGTACTAAATGATAAATGGTCTGACTTTATGTCTTATTAATACAGAAGTGCTGTGCTGGGTCATGGTGCTCCCAGCCAGGCACACATGAATTTATCAGTCTGAAACATTATTAACATCAACAGTTTTGTTGGAGGCTTTTGGAAGGACTGAAACAGTTTGGGGTTTTTAAGAAATAAGGGTGTCCTTTTTTACTATATAGGTATCAAAATCACTAAAGAAAGCATGAAGTGTGTACTGTAGGTATTTTGTTTTGCTAACAGAAGATAAGATAAACAGGAGAATGAAATCAGGTATGTAGCAATATTATCTTTGTGTTGGTACTATGCCCATATCTCCTGTACAAAAGGATAGGAAGTCAAAACAATTTGAGAGAACACGTTCAATGTAACACCTGATATAGAAACAGCTGTTGCATCATATTTAAACTAACACTGCATCTTTTCAAGATACAGCTAGAGTACATGTACAGAGAATGTTTCTGGTAAAAACATATTTATCAAACATTTCTTTAGGTAACAAATAACTTCAGAAGATAAAAACAATAATTCTGATAATTTAATTTTCTTTTTCTTGTATCTCCAAGTCATGCCATGTTCAGATACATGCTTGATTTTCAACTCAGTTAAATATTACTGAAATGAGTAAAATCAAGCACTTGTCTTGGCTCCCAGTTGAATTAAGTTTCTGTGTAACCTTATACGAAGAGTATTTTTGGTATGGCTTGTGAAACTTGATTTTCACCTTTCACTCTCAGGACATGGTTTCCTGACTGGCTCATGACTCTAAACTCAGGTTACTGCTGGAAAGAACATCTCTCACTGCGGATTGTATATTCCCCCTCTGTTGTTGTTCAGTGGCATTGATGTTAGCTGATATAACTGAGAACTAGTAGTTTTTGTAGGGTCATGTTTTGCTAGATCAGATCCCTCATCTGGCTATAGATAAAGTATATGGCCATTAATATATGCAAAAGAAAAGTACCAGTACTTGGCTAGGAGGGTGGTGAGAGTGGTATCTTTTTCTATAGAAATGCTTTAAATAACACTTTAAAATTTGAAAGATACAATTTCTGATTCTTCTGCAACGTAAGAGGGAAAAACCTGAATTTTAAAGCTTCTTGAAGCTTTACAATGTTGGGAACTTCAGTGATTTAGTGCTTTCACTGAAAACAATTTTCATACTAATTGAAAATTTTCGTTGTTTATTTGGTAATTTTTTTAAATGTATGCTCTCTCTATATACTCAACATGTTTTAATTTTTGATTGGCCCTGAACTGGTCAGGTAGTTGTACTGGATGATCACTGTGGGTCTCTTTCAACTGACAGGCTCTACTCTAATCCAGTCAATTCTATTCTTGGATTTTAGACAAAAGCACTCCATTGAAGAACGTGAAAGAGAAACTGTCCAGAAAGTAGTACATAATGATTTAGGAGAGTGATTGGTATCTTTTTCTGTTACTATGGAAGTAACTAGAAGCTTTATAAATGTTCTGTATTTGACACCAGATACAGGAGACCTCAGCCATGCATTTTCAAGTAGGGTACAAATTCTTTCAGCTAAGAAATGCAGGAATGACTGACTGGTTTCCTACCAGCACTGTACAATTGAGTATCTTCAACAGATCAGCTTGACCAAACTGGCACTTGAAATATTATACTGACAGCCAAAGTTTAGAGAAATCCAAAAGGAAAACAAACATTGCAAGAAATAGATATGCGTGTGAGAGGTGATTTTTAAAAGAGTCACTTTTAATAATTTACCAGGCCAACAAAAACAAAAGCCAGGAAATTCACCTTTTAAAGAAGTATAACTTGACTAATGCCAGCCAAACATATTTGCCCCATAACTGTAGTGCATTCACAAGCAAAATTTCTCTAGGATGCACTGCCCAGGATGTGTTTTAGAATGAAGTCTAGGATGCTGCAGTGTCTCTCTCTGACTTTGCTTTGTGGCTGGAAACACCACATCAGTGTTAAAGAATATTAGCATAGCAGAGATGTTAAAGAAGAACATGTTAACCTGATATTCAGGAATGGAATGCAGAGAGGAAAAGAAACCTGCCTGCTTTGGATATAAGCATGGAAAAGAAGTTCCAGAGGAGAAGAAAGGGCAAGAGGGCACAAAGGGCTCTATTGTGTTCAATTAGTAGCCAGAGCAGGAATTCCAGGAATGGGCAATGAGCATGGAGTTTATGTATAAGAGATGTTGTATGCAGAAGCAGTGAGAGTCACTATGCAGCTGCTGATACCACATCACCCAGAAAAGAAGGGCTCTGCCTGCTGAAATGAGCTGCAGAATCTGTGTGAAATAAGTCAGTAATGTAAGTGATGAATTGACAGAACAGTTGTTAGGGGAAAGCTGATGATGTAATTATCCCAGCAAAAGGTATGTAAAATTGTAACCTTGTACCCTAGGCATTAAAGAAGATAATCATATTCTACAGGACTCTATAAGACATGTTTTTCACATATTGAGAACAACGGAATAGAAGTGAAACATGTCATGTAACTTGAGGTTATAACCTCAGGGTTACAAGATTTTCAAAAGTCTAAAGCACACGAGCACAAAAATTATAAATGGTATCATAAAAACAATTTACCAGGACATGCATTTATAAGGCAGAATGAGGAAAGAGCTAGTTCCCTGTGCAATGAGAAAGAAAAATTAAGATATGATTGTAAAGTTTAATGTTTTGGGTTTTTTCCCCAAGAAGATGAAAGGGTATTTATGATCAAATAACTGATTTAGCCAGCAACTTTAGCAGGTAAAAGTGGACACTGTTACTTGAAAAGTCTCCAAGAATTTAGTATTTGAAGCATTCTGCATGCAGACTGGGTATGAAAGAACTAAAACTGGGTCCTGCCAATCAGAATGACTGGTTTATTTGTCAGACAACTATTTTTCTTCTCAAAAGGTTTTTAAAAATGGCTGTAGGCATACCTGCCTTTTGCATTTATATAGAAATAATATTGGGAGTGTGTATAAAATCTTATATTAAATATAATCTATATGATCTAAAAATACATACCACACTGGTATGGAGGGTACTTATGTGGAGCCAGATTGTCTCCTCCATGAGAAACACTCTCAGTCTTGTACTTTGAACATGTACAAAAAGGCGACCTTTAAGATCACCTAGAAATACAGACTGCAATTCAGCTGCCTAACCAAGGCATTGTTTAGCTTTGAGATGTTCTGGGTAGCTCTCTGGATTCTGACTGCTGCTCCAAAGAAGCAGAGTTCTGAAGTAGGTCCTCTGTTATATACGCCAGTCCTTTATGGACACCTCAGGTAAACCAATGAACTGCGTAAACCATGAAACCAGGTACCTATATTTAGGTGAATTAAACTTTACATATCTACTGTTTTGCTAGGCAGAAATTTCCATTATAACCAATAACATCAAGGGATCTGAGAGACCTGAGAGATGATTCAGCTGACCAGCTGCCAGTGTTTCTTTAGCTCAACATGAGCTGACTCCCTCCCCAGCTCCATTGACCACACTTGGCTTCAGTGACCAAAAGGCGCCGCAGCTGTAGCTGCACAAAGACCTCTGTATTGAGGAGTCTTGGGGCTCAATTCAGCTGCTTACACAAAGATGTTTAATGCTCCAGGGTATCTGAGGCAGCAACACAGGTACCACAAACACATGTAGGAGACCATGCCAGGCAGGATACCTGAGGGCATCTCAAATTGCAGAAGAAGCACATAAGACACAGAATCACATCCTGCATCTCAAACTAAATCCTACTCTCAAAGTCAAAAACCGGCATGTCTATGGGTGCATCTACATTGTTAAGTGACTCCTCTTCCACTGTGCTTCCAGGTCCCCATCACCTGATCACACTGTGTACACACTGGTTTACATCCAGGCACTGTGCACGCAGTGCACAGGTAGTGTGCACTGTACTTTAGTTCCACAAGTAGTTAAATAAGGCCCTCCTTTCTCCAGAGACTGAAAAATTAAAATAAACAGGGTCATGCCGACCTCAAGGCAAGCTACAGACTTAATTACTGCAACAGACAACAATACCTCAGCAAACCTCCCATTCCTTTTCAATAGAATGCATTATCAATCAGACATATTGTTTTACAACTGGTAGAACCTCCACCAGAAAAATCCTTCCTTTCTTCAGGGCACAACAGGAATATTTCAGAAAGTCACATTTGTTTCTTCACGGCTCTTAACAGTCATAAACTGTTGCTGCTTTCATGTATTACCCACATTTAATTTTTATTCACTTACTGCACAAAAGCATCTACCACATATTCAGACATGCTGTATCTGTGTAAAAATCTTAAATGAATTTTCACAGATCATTTTTTAAAAACTTGAAAGTTACAGCCTGACCGATACTTCTGTAGCTATTAAACACTCCAACTGTTCAAAACATTTCCTTCAGAGTGTTCCTTCATCTGTAGTAATTGTCATAATGGGCAAAAAAGCCTCTGAACCTCCAGGCTGAGTAACATCCCTTTGAGTGCTTAGAAAAACAGCTCTTAAGAACTCTCAACTTTCTGCACACTCTTTGTGAAAGACCTCGTATGCCAAGCCATGTGATGGAGGCTGCTGTACAGTACATTGGGTCAGGAGACAAGATGTGGCACCATCTTATACCTGGGGAACAGGCACATTACATTCTGCTGCTAACGTGAACTGAAACTAATTGAAAAAATCCTGTGTTCAGTGTGTGTGATTTGATACACCTGTGCTAACCCACTGCCTATCTCCAACTACAGAGCCAGCGAGGATGCTATTCCACTGCAAATTACTGAAGATACTCATACCATCCCACTCACTGCCATGTTTTGTACCTATTTCCCAATTTGCCATTTAGGTGTATTTCCAAGCCCCACATATTCTTTGGAAGGAATCATGTCTGTGTGTAGCCATGGATGGCTTTTTTCATATTCAGTGCATCAAGAGAGGAACACGTATGTCTGTTTGCAAGCCAAACAAATGTAACACAGTACAATTATACACACAGCTGCTGTACTACCGCACATCTTTCTATTAGAACATCTTACTTTAATTACTATGAATCATTAGAGTTTTAATCTCTTTAGTTCACCTTGGGTTTGTATATTTTTTTTCTTAAGAAAAAAAAAGCATCTGGTCACTTACAATACTAAAGACCTTAGTGCTGTATATTGGATGCACATGAAAGGCAGCCCAGAAAGGCAAATGTATCCTGGGCTGTATCCAAAGCAGCACAGGCAGCAGGTGAGGGAGGGGCTTCTGCCTCTGTGCTCCACCCTGTTGAGACCCCACCTGCAGTGTTTCATCCAGCTCTGGGTCCCTGCACAAGAAGGACACTGTTGGAGCAAGTCGAGAGAAGGCCACAAAGATGCTCAGAGAGATGGAGCACCTCTGCCATGGAGACAGGCTGGGAGAATTCAGCTTGTTCAGCCCAGGAGAGGAGAAGGCTCTGGGGAAACCTTAGAACACCTTCCAGTGCTTAAAGGGGCATTACAAGAAAGCTGGAAGAGGGACTCAAACACAGGGATTTTTTAAACATTAAAAAAAAAAAAATGGAGTCTAGTATTTGCAAATAGAATAAATAGTACTAAAGACTGGAAATTCAGCTGCCTCTGTTTTTCCATTACATAAAAACAACAGGCAGTTATTTGGAGGAGCGATAGACACTATTTTGCAAACTTTGAATCCTTTTTCTCATTCTGTTTTTAAGAATCAATTCATCTTTACTTTATGTTTTATTTTACCTAATTCAAAACAGCACAACAATTTAAACAAGTTTAGTCTATCAATTCATCAAGCAAAAACTGCAAAGGGATGAATTTTTCATAATTTTCTCATATATTAACATAATTGCACTTTTCAACTGAATACAATAAAGTTACCTACTGTGAACATATTACAATGTGAAAATACTTTCATTATGCTACCACCATATAAAATTTAATGCAGTTTCCAAGGCCTTCGCTTTAAACAGAATGCTGAGTATCAAAGTGCAAAGGCAAAGGTCCTACAAAATCTACCTTGGTTTAGCATTCTGAACAACCAAAATGTGGTGCTGCAATAGCATAGTGACTCTATATGCTGCTGCTGACCTTTGGAAAAAGTAGTAAAAAGTTTTAAAAAGCAAATATTCATTACATAATTAAGTATAAAGTTTGCTCTTTTATTCTAAGTATTTATCAAAAAGCCATTCTGGACCCAAGTCTGCCGGAATGATAATAAATTTGTCAACAAAATTAGGACTCAATTTGACAGATGTTTGATTTCTGACATTATGCTGAAAGCAATGTTAAAATCTTTAGCATTTTTGACACCTCACACTACAGAAAAGAAGCTGGGGGGAAAACACTATCATTATGACATTTTTGGCTTGTTTGACATTTTGTCTTGTTCTTTTTTGAAATCATGATTGCATGTTCTGCTACACATACACAAGAAATATTAGTAGGAAAGACAATCCAGAGCAATAGATCTATTAAAAAAAATCCAGTACAAATTGTACATAGCATTATTTCAGTTGGTTGATAGTGTCTCACATTTTTCAAAAATGCTGGGCATTGCTTTCACATATGAGTATTACCCGTTGTACATTGTCCCTGCAGCAGAGAACAGTCTCTCATGATGGAGACAGACTTAAAGAATAGAGTTCATGTGACTGGATGAAAGAATGGAACAGCACTCTAAACAGACAGAAGGAACAGTACAAAATGGTATGTCTGAAACACCACAGCTGGACAAAATGCATGACATGTTCCTAACTGACATGCTAGGAACAAGTTTTATGTAACAGCAAATTTCTTGCCTTTAATGGGCAGCTCTTACAGAACTGCCAGCATCTATTTTCCCCAGTAATTATGCATCCAGTATATTTTACACACACATATAATTTTTCCAATAGCAGTAATTATTTCATAAAAAAGACAGGTTTTTTTCTAGACATCTGATAAAGGCTCTTTCAGAAAAATATTGCAATTTCTGGTATAATTTGAAAGCATGAAGATGATGCTTTCAGAAACGTTAGCACAAGATCAGTAGGAAACAAATTTAAACTTGTAATAAAAACTTTGAAAGTTTCAGCTGTCTGTGATTCTGAGTAGTTCACCTGCCTGAAGAATAAAGAAAAACGTCCTACCAAAGGTACCCAAATACTACCTCTGTGACAGAATATGGGATGAACTGTAAAGGAAGTGTTCTCAAGAATTTATCCTATGCAGGGAAACATGTGAAAAATTACTGAGGAAAAATCATAACTATTGCTTGTTTACAAGCTGACTTAGACTCAGGAACATCATCTCTGCCTAAAGAAAAGTATGAGTCAAGCCCATAAGAGGGCCCAGGTCACTTTCAGATTGAAATATTATCCTTCTTCATTGTCTCTTGTGCTAAACATTCTGAAGAAGAAAAGGTAGGAATAACTGTTTCACAGAAAATAACCCTACCTCTTCTAGAATTCTGTTCTCTAAGTCACTCTTCCTAACACTCTGACTGATGACTTTCAGTGCTTGACATTATGGACTTGGAAATTGTACATTATTATCTTGGCCTCATCATCTCCTGCATTCAATTACCAGTCTATATACTACATGAATAGCTTCTTCCCATTAAGGTGATATCCTTTACCAAAGCAGAGTTTTACAGAACTTTCTCTGATTGAATAGGTTTTTACTTTATAAGCAGTTTTGAATCTTTGCTTCCTTCAAATAAATTCTATGTATCACTTTGGTTTGTTTTTTTCCCACAACAGTGTCCCAGTATGCTATGAAGGAGTTATTTTTAAGCAATAGCTACATCTCAGTGATGGATAAAAATAAATCATGTGGGTAGGAACTACCTGTGCATACATACCTATTAACACCTACACAGACACACACACACATACACACAGTGTCTTATATGTTCTCAGGCTGAGGTTCAGCTATCAATGCATAATACAACACTTAGTTGTGCATATACTGTAGTTTCCTTCATTAGTTGACATTCATCACTCTACTTGCATGACCTCACAAGAATTTTGCATGAAAGGCAAAGACAAAATCTGTCCCTTACCCAGAAATGTAACTTTTAGTTATTGCTATTCGTCACTTCTCTGTATGCCACATTCAACAGCCCTTAGTGACAGACTCCAGAGAAATGAGTTTATCAAAAGGCACATACAGATGAAGCCCCTACCATTAGCACTACTCAACAAGGCAAGCGCTCCTGCTCAGGCGAGGCTGCAGCTTCTCAGGAACCCCACCCACTTATCAGCTACATACAAACAGGGAATGTTGCTCATTTGCCATGTCTATGTTGCTACATAAAACCAGACCACCGGTGGTGGCACAGACATGCCCACTCGCCTGAATCCATGTAGTGCCCTGTGGCTTTGTGGGCATATTAAGTGTGGTTTGAGTCAGCATTTTGATCAGTGCCAGGGCTGTGTTGCAAGTCATGACAGCAGTGCTTTCACAGCATGGAACAGAATGGCTGTGGAAATGCTTTAGTGGGGAAAAGCTACCGGGACAGCATGTGAGGTGCATGTGCTCTGGGAACAGTCTCTGGTGCATGCCATCCCTAGCCCAAGCACTGCCTGGAAGACTATTGACTGCCACAGGCCAAAACTGTACCAGGAACCACTCTGACTGGAAGTTCAGCTCAGGCTCACCACAAACTGCCTGACATAGCTTTTCAGACTCTGCCTTCAAGTCCATCTGCACTCTGGTCACAGTTTTCCCTTCTTCATCCTACTTTCTCTGACTTCTTTTTTACTCACTGTCTTTTTAAAACTTTTTACTCTCAATGCCCTCCCCAAAAATTATATACATGCTCCACTTCCACCTACCTCTCCTTTCCAAGAATTGGAATATTCAACAATGAAACAACTAATACTGACACTTGGACACCACTAGACTTTATCATTGTTAAAAAGATTAAGAGTTTGCATTTTGAGACTGTTGCAAACCTGTAGACACTATAATGGTATTGCAGCTGCACGTATACCCATGTAATAAGAGGCATTGCTTTCTTTACCTTTGAACTTCATAGATTAAGTAAACAGAGGAGCAAGTTGAATATCTGATTCATTATAATAGTAAAAGCTTCTACATCAACTCCTGATTTGCCATGGGTAGACTGTCCAAACTATGATTTAAGCCTTGTGTTTGCTCCCTGCCTTTAGTTACACACAACACTGTTGAGGGTAATGCTGCTCATGCCACTCAGCAGCAAATTTCTTTAGGGTATTCCCATTCTCTTCACAAACAGGTTTACATTTTTTATGTGTATCCTTATTAGTTTATATGTTTTAAATTGTTTTTTTTCCTCTCTCTTACTCTGTCCCATCATTGTACAGTATCAATGAGCACTACTGTACTCTTCATTTTCTGAGGCAAGTCAGACTAGACATGAGATTCAGCACACATTAAAGAGAAGAGCTAAGTAATAACGAGCTTTAATTTAAAATACAGACATTAAAGACAGGAACCTCATCTTGTAGGGGAGCTGATATAGTTTGTTGCAGTGTCATCCAAATGTAGGCTGCAACTTCTCCAAACACAAAATGTGTTATCCAGCAGCATTTGCTTTTCACTTTCTTTCATATTACTCAAATTCTCATGCACTTTCCCATGGTATGTAACAGGCTTCTGATAGAATTCTTTCTTATAAATTTGTGACAGAATTCAAAGATATTAGTAATCAATAAATCTCTAGATATCCACAATAAAAACTCTTCTGAAAAACTGTTAGATCAAAACATTGCTAAACACCATAGGAGACCACTTGTTCAGAAATTATTGTAAAATTCATGTTTAACTATTTAATCTAATTGTACCATATGAAAAACAAAGAAAAACAAAATGCCAGAAGATAAGCAGTAACAAAAGCAAGCCATTTCTTCATTTCAGTTCTGTTGCATGATAATTCCAGTGTCTATCTTGTTTCTTTCACGAGGAAAAACACTGAATCATGGAATCACAGAATGTTTTGCATTGGAAGCAACCTTTAAAGGTCATCTAGTCCAACCTCCCTGCCATGAGCAGGGATATCTGCAGCTTAACCATGTCACTTACAGTGCCATCCAACTTGAATGTTTCCAGGGACAGGCACCTACCATCTCTTTGGACAATTATGCCGGTGTTTCAGCACTTCTATTAAAAAAAAATACCTTCCTTATATCTAATCTTAATCTAACCTCTTTTTTAAAAAACTATTACTCCTTGTCCTATCACAACAGAGCCTACTAACATTTCATGCATTGAACACTCCATCCACCAAATCTGTACCTCTCCAATTAATAGAGAAGGATGCTCTTCACTCATTGAAAATATTCTCTTGTGAAAAGTTAGGGACAGAGAAGTTTGCAAAATCAGGATGCAACTATGACAAGAAAAAAACACAGGTGTAGTAAGAAAAAGGTTAAAATGCTATAGGAGATGCGATACTTTGTTTTCCATGTTTTTTTCCAGAAGTAGCAGATATGATCTATTATATGATATATGATCTATTATAAGATATGCTAACTATGGAATACACAGTATCTGTGTTCAAGATCCATACTCCGAAAGTGAAAAGCATTTGGACTGTGAGAGTAGCAAGGAAAATGCATATGACCATGTAGCCTCTCTGAGGTCACTCAAGCACACAAGCAAATCTGCAGCTCTTCATCTTCTTTACTAAATGAGGGTATAGGAAGGTAGTAATGATGCATATTAGCAGCCCCAAATACCAGTTTTCAAGTGCAATATCCATCCAAATAAATAACAATTATCCCAGCACATCTGTTGCTTGTTATAAACTTTAATGCAGCAACAATGATATATATGTTCTCCCAGTTAAACTTAAGTCATAGGTTTATATCAAAGTTTTCTCTTCAGGCCTAAACCACAGTAAAATAAATTATGACAGAAAAACAATGCTTCTTAAGTAGTTTCATTTCAGACTTTCAAAAGCACATTGCACTTACACTTTTAGCTATATTTAAAGACGTCATATTACCATGTGCTGAAAAATCTCAGCTTCGATTTCCTCTATTTAGTGTGCTGTCGATTCAACCACAGGTTTGTTTTCAATACTTGTATTACCATTTGGTTTAAGTATCTTCATATTGAATTCATGTCATTTTCTTATGACTATAATGCAATTATGTGTGTTTATGTGGTCTAATTTTATTAAAGATTTCAAGTACATGCTAATTTATAATATACTCTTAGCAAAATGGGTGCAGCAGTGAATCCTAAAAACTAAGTTTATCAAATATTTCTAGAGACTGATCTATAGTTAGAAATTGTTCTGAGCCCTCAGTCCTGTGAAGAATGTTTTTACCTTGTGCCTACTTAGTTCAAGAATGGCAGCAGCACTGCATAATGACACAGGCACTATCATTGGCTCTGAATCAGCTAAAAACCCCAGAGTTTGGTTCACAGGAATCACCAGCACAAGCCCATTTCTAGGCTGCCTTCCTCTCTGTTAGTACCTATTTTAGGCTTAATAAGCTGTTACATGGTTCAGGACCAGGTTATTATCCCAGCTGTTCACCACTGGAATTTTTTAAAGAGCTCTGATCTCTAAAAAAAATTCCAAAATTACAAGAAGCAAACAGTTGGTTTAGTTTTTTTTTTTTTCCTCATTACAATTTATTGCATTTAGCACAAACAGCTCACAATAGCTGTTCCTTCATCAGTATATTAAAAGGTTGAATGGATTTGAAATACATTATCTTAAAAATGATGGCATAACTCTTCCAGGCATAAGTCAATATTTCAAGCATGAATTGCATGAAATACTGGCTCCTTTTTGTTTTCAACAATACCTCAGTACATATAACACATTAATAAAACCAACCAAACAAAACACCCCACAAACCAAACTTCTTTGCAAGTGTTAAAGGAAGATTTAAAGGGGGTTTGTTTTGTTTCATTTTCTCAGACCAGTTCTCCATAATATTTCCAAAACGGCAAAAAATTCTTTGAAACTAAGGTCTCATTACACACACATTATGAAAGAAAACATTAAAATTGATTTTTGGATGTGCAATGTCTAATTTATAGGGTTGCCTAATCTGCATTTTTAGAAACTAACAGATTGTTTTACTGGCTAGTGCAAATGTTATTGATCTGCTTTCTTGCTGAATTAATAGCACTATGATAGGACAACTTGCTTTCTCAGCTTTCCCAGCGTTTTCCTGAAAAGAGGCCCATTACATGGGAGGGGGCAAAGGACAGGCCTTGATAACACTGTTTGTACATTTCTTTGATGTCCACAGGCATCATCCTAGACAACTGACCACCAGAGACAAAAGAGTACTCTCAGGCTGCTGGAAATCCCAGCCATTCTTCTCACCACCTTTTGATACCCCAAGGCTTCCATACCCTGACCTCTGCACTCTGACATCCTTATTTGAAGGATGGTCAGAAACGCCAAAAAATTGTTTCCAAATTTAGCCAATAAGCTAAGGATTTATTTTACTTTCCATAAGTGCTTCATGTCCTAATGTACCTCTGGGAACACCAAAGATTTTACAAAGAGAGTAGAAGGAAAAGTGTCAACAAGAAAAAAAAAACTTTGATTTTTCTGGTTTTGAAACCAAACATCTGCCTTCTAAAAGCCAATCACTCTGTCTAAAGTGCCTTGACATTGTCACATAATGCCTTGAGTGTGCACATGTACCCACAGCATTTCTACCTAGCCAGTGTCATACAGATTTCTATTTCTAACATGCATGTTAGAAACAAGATGTTGCTTGCTGACATGACTTCACTCAATAAACATTCACATTTTAAGTGGTGTGTATGCTGTATGTTAAGGACTGATATAAATTTCTGTGCATTCTTGTTTTAAAAGGAAATGTAATTTAACTTTTTTTTCAAAGTGTTTCGCTCTCTACACACCTGTGTGATTGATAATTGGATCAGTTTTCCTGTTTTCCAGATATTTAAAGAATAATTTTCCACAAAACTACCAGAGATTATCATGAGCACTTTTAGACAAATTTCATTTTTCACCTTTCTGAGGGACTGAAATTGAACAAAACGGTCAAACAGAAATAATACACATCCAGCTAAAACACTGGAAGTCAGGCAAACACCTAGAGAAACACCCTTCTCTCCTTTATTATTATGGGAGATCCTGCTGAAAACCCACTCCAAATATATAAGTGAATGTACAAGTAAAACCTCTTAACAAGACCAACCTACTGACAATCCATCTGTATGCACAAATTTGGAGTTTAGCCAAACTAGTATTCAGTCTCTTGTGCTTTGACAACAATTTTTTGTAACACAGTGTTAAAATATTATCCTGCCATGAAGTTCTTCAGCTTGAAATGAGGACAAAGTCTGGTCCAAAATGTGATGGATTTCACAGTATACAAGCTTCTAAACTATCTCTAGTTTAATAAACTACGCCCAAATGATAAATTGTTTTGCATTGATTTTTTTTCAAACTGGCATCAATACCATTTTTTTCTACACTGACAATATTCCTCCTAATTTAAAAGTCAATGATGTACCAGTCTTAATGCAACAGATATAGAATAACAGATAAATGTCAACATTTTAAAAGCCAAACTATTCATCATTTATAATGCAAACACTGGGATTTATAATGTTTATTTTAAAGCCAGTTTTATATCACCTAATATTATCTACTCAGCTCAGCCAATGTTTATTTATTTTCATGTCTGCCAGAAAAGAGTGAAACTGAATTCACAAAAGGAATGGTATGGGATTCAAACAGCCAAGAATCTTGAGATCTTTAAAAACTCTCTTCTCCTCTATATTAGTTTACTACCATAAAAAATAAGGCATAAACCAACAAGAAAAAAAATAGCAAAGGGGAAAAAAGGTGTTTTTTAAAAAGTTTTGGAATTCATAAAGTTCTCAGACAAAATGCTGATAGTAGCCACATAAGGGCTGTTCTAATTGATCTTTCTGATTTTGGTGGGTTTTGAATTAAACCAGACCCCAAGGATTTTTGTTCAGTGATAGATCCTGACGATTTATGTTCAATGTTTAATCTCATTATTTTTAAAATGAATTGCATGTGTTTAAACAGAACAGGAGGCCTGATTCGGAATCAGTACAGAGCCCTCAGAGCAGCTCTGGCAAGAATGCAAAACAGATAAAGTTAAAATGGGGGGAAAAAAACCCTAATGAATCCCAAGTCTATAAATATTTTCATTTAACTGAATCCTGACCATGGATAAAACAAACTACCTGTGAACAGGCAACATATATACAAACCTAAGATCATACCTAGATAGCAAGAGGAAAATATGAAAAATCAGTGACATAAATGAAAGGCACACAAGGCCATCAACAAATCTTCCAGTTCTGGCAGCGCCCACTGAAGATTACAATCTATTTTATAGAGGCTCATTACTGCTCTGATGTTGGAAATTATTGCCCTGCCAATTTTACACACATTGTTTTCCTTGTGAGCAATCTCTGACCCTCTTTAGTAAAAGAAAGTTAACACTGTTGTAGTAATAGATCTTCAGCAGCCCTATTCATTTTAAGCAAAATGAATTAGGAGCCATGCACAGGAGCAGCTCTGCTGGCACAGTCACCTCTCTGGCAGAAGTGCAGTAAGGAGTTACTAAGGGCAGGAACCTAATCTCAGCCAGCACAGTTGCAGTCAGAAGAGGATGTGTGAATAAAGCCTTAGTAAAACACACTAGCTTTTCATGTGCATGCATTTATACACAGCCTTGAGTGTTGGCAAATTCTGTGGCTGCAGCTACACTTAATTCTGATGTAGGTAGAAGATACAAGGAACAGATTATTCCTTTGCAGTCCTGCTGTTTGTCAGACTATTCTTTCTCCATTGTGACATCATCTTCAGGAGTTTCCAGACTCTCACCACATAAACTAAAAAATACAACTGTGAAGGAAATTTCTAATTGGATATATCAAAAATTGTACCTTAAAAAGAAAAGTTTATTTCATCCTGGACCCACAGAAGCACACAATGGGAAAAAAAAAAAAAAAAAAAAACCCAAACAAACCTTAGAAACCTTTCCCTGTAGATTAAGATCTCATTTGCAAGGTTTAAAGGGATCATTTCGACTGAGTAAGATTTAGCTTGAATTCAAGACGGCCTTTTGTTTTTAGAAGGTGAACACACTGCCAAAGAAACCAAATTACATGCAAAAGCAATGCCACCTAGCAGTGAAAATACAGTGAAGCAGTATAGCTAATTCGAAATGGGAATAGCACCACTCATAAAGCTTTGTTTTCTTGCTGCCATCCTATACACCATGACTTCCCACCCAGACTGACCTGTCAGCATGACCTTACACCTCTACAGCTACAAGCATCTGGCCCAGGAAGAGATGCCAGGCCTTTATGGCCAGGGCTGGATTCACACTGCGGGACCGTGTTTACCTCACCTGATGCTGGGACAAAGTGTCTCTGGGCCTCAGCTGGGCCTCCATGGCCCTGACATAACTATTTGTGTGTGGTCTTTCCCCCAGAGAGTTAAATTTCATTATTATGCAGGCTGTATTGAAGCTTTTATCAGAGCAGGATTTTTTTGGCATGGAACTAAAAGCATGTGATACATGATCAGGGATGTTGCATCACGATACACACAGGGTAAGATACCTACTTCAATAGTATTAGAAAATCACGTGGGATTAGGAGAGTCATAAGTAATTGTGTCATCCACTTTGCTGAGTGGGAGCAGTCTTTGAAATAAATTAGCTCCAGAACAATGCTTAAGTTTGCCTCAGAGGGAAATCACTGGATTTCTGTTAAAGAGAACCCAAGAGAGAACACAATTCATGCAGTGAACATCGTCAGTGGGCTGAAACCTGGGAATGAACTCAAGCCAAGTCATCTGCCCCCATTGCTGCACTCTTTTTCACACCAACTGATACTCCCAACTGGATCCCACAGCTGCCTTTGCCTTTCCCTTGTGCATATGAAATGCTGCCTGCATAAAAGAAATTGAAAAAAATAAAATAAGCATCAGAATGTACTGGGAAACTTCACTGAATAAAAGAAGACATAGACACAAGGAAAGACATACTAAAATCTATAGAAGAACTATCCATAATCACTGCCTGAAATGTACAGATGTTGGTATTTTAACTGAAAAATGTAACCTGACCTTTTGAGATTGTAGGGATCCTTTAAGGCACAGTAATAACTAAATGCTAGAAATGCATAGGTATAATTAAGCATTTGCCTTTTTTGAGTATTTTAAAGTCATTATCTAGATCTTTATTAGCGACATCTACTTTATTACAAATGCAGTGAGAAATTCAGTAGGAGACCTGCAATACAGCTGGAGAATATTACAATTTTCTAAGCTCTCTACTAATCAGGCAAACTGCAAATAAAGACATGTATCTACTTTGACATGTACAGTACCTGGAATCATTGGTTTCCCCACATGGGAAGGCAGCCCATTAGACAGACTGAGCCTCCATACAAAAACATCCATATGCAGAGTGATGTTATGGCTTTAGGACTCTGATGGATGGGAGCACAAAATTAACCAGATGAAGCAATCTTCTAGATCATACAGAGCATATGTGAATTAAGCTATAGAAATATATGGCAGGAGCATATCAGAAAAAAAGGAATAATCAGTGGATGAGCAAAGACAGGTCCATTAAGGACGAGTGGGTCCATTAACCAAAGAAATTCATTAACACAATTATCTGAACTGGTATGAGTAAGATCAGTTTTTGCATCAGCAAACCCAATGTCTGCTTAATAATCCCAAGGAAAAGACAGCATTTCCCTTTTATTCTGTCACCAGTGCTAAGCACATCTCCCCGGAAAACAGTAACACTACCTGATTTTCTAGTTGTTCCTCCTATTATTTCTCTGAACAGGAGCTTTTTTCCCTTCTGTATTAAACCTCCCTATGTCACAGTTGAAGTGGAAGATGTAGGATTGTCAGTGTACAGATTGCTTGTAGAACAGTACATTAAATTAACAGCTTGCCAAAAATTCCCACTTCCACCTTCCCAGCCCACTAAAAGAAAGTAAGATTATTATTAGGTTTGATGGAAAAATAAGTAAATGGCAGAAGAATTAAAGATATGTTGAGCATGAAGCTGGAAACGCAGCTTGCAAGATAGTAGTGGTTTAGTTCAAAGTAACTGAAGGTCTCCTTCTTTATTAAGGCCTCAAAGACAAAAGCTTTTAGCCACAAGTAGCTATGATGGAGCAGCTGAAGAAGCATGCATACACTTAGGCCAGGGTAATTTACGTAAGTTAAAACACATGTTGTCTGTCTAGGCTGCAAACTGTTGTTTATGCACGAATTACAAAAGAAACAGCGTATAGGTCAAGTTGAGGCCACATGAACATATTGGTACTAATGTTCATCAGTGGGCTGGTGTAGGCAAATAGGAGATAACTCTAAAAATTCAAGTTCTTATAACTCTGATTTCATGCCTTTCTTAATGTTCTTGCTGCTTTACCCATAGAGAAAAAGGCAGGTTGTCTCTTCTAAGTTACAATACTGTGAAATTCCCAGATGATACTTCAAAGATGCTCAAGACAGTTATATAACTTCTATTTCATACAGAACAAAAGTCACTGTCATTTTGAAGACAAACTTCTCTTGAGGATTCTGGTAAGATCACATCTTTTTCTAAGCTGACAATGAGGGCTCAAAGAGTTATTGTATATGGGGTATCATCAGGCTGGCAGCCAGTCAACTGCAGGGTTCAACAGGTCTCAATTTTAGGGCCAGTGTTATTTAAAATTTGTATAAATTATCTGGACACAGGAGATAAGTTTGCTGAAAAACACAGGAGGAGCTGTGGAGTCAGTCGAGGGTCAAG
The DNA here is from genome assembly GCF_024509145.1 of Vidua macroura. Classification (NCBI taxonomy): domain Eukaryota; kingdom Metazoa; phylum Chordata; class Aves; order Passeriformes; family Viduidae; genus Vidua; species Vidua macroura. The sequence goes on along the minus strand of NC_071573.1, from coordinate 100,974,057 downwards.
AGGTCTAATATAGAGAGACACTTGCAGAGATTAGGGAGCAGCACAATACCAAGCAAAGAAAAATTAACAAGAGCAAGAGCTGGATTCTCCATCTAGGATGGGGCAATCCTGGTTAAACATACAAACTGGGCTGGAGAGCAGCCCTACAGAAAGAGATCTGAGGGTTTGGATCAATGGAAATGTGAATCTGAGCATGCTCTGGCAGCCAAAAGGGCCAACCATGTCGTACGAGGCACAGCACGACCAGCCACAAGGGCAGTGATTGTCCCTCTGTGCACTGCATTAGTGCAGCTCCACCTCCAAGGCTGTGTGCAATTTTGGGTGCCTCAGCTTAGGAAGGACATCAAACTACTAGAGTCTGTCTAGAGGAGGGTGACAAGATGGTGTCAAAGGCAAGACTTTAGGGGAGTGCCTGACGGAATGGAATGAAGCTGAACCAGGGAAAGACAGCATCATGTTGGACACTGGGAAGAAGTTTCTCACTGAGAGGATGGTTAGGCACAGGGTCACAGCACCAAGCCTGACAGAGTTCCAAGAGTGTCTAGATGACACTCTTAGTTATGTGGTTTAGTTTTAGGTTGTCCTGCAAAGAGCAGGGAATTTGATCCGATGATCTGTATGTCTTCCAAATTGAGATATCCTATAATTCTATGTTTTTACTATACATCTTCTTTCCTGTGATGTTAATAAACTTTCTATAAATAATTATTCATTTTTATCTACTGCATAGTTATAGAAATATGCCATCAACATAATTATAGATTGCTTTTAGAACATGAAGTACTGCTGTGCTGTTTGACTAGAAAAAAGGTATTTTCTTCATACAATACTTGCTCACTATTTCTATTTTACAGATTTTTTCCTACAGTATACAATGTAGGCAAATGGCAATTTTCTTTTACTTTTTCTTCAGAGATACACCATTGCCAGTGTTACTTCTTAGACTTCCTTACTTCCTCACGTAAATATTTAAGCATGAAAGGCAGTACATGGATAATGACAAATGAAGGCAAACCAAAACCAAACCAATGATCTTTGGAATCCTTAAGTACAATTATAAAAGTACAGCTACAAATATCTATAAAATGAGCATTAGTGATACATTTGAATTTCCTTAGTAAATTATAGTATTTCTTTGCCACAGTCTGCATAAAAGTTCTGGAAATTTAGTCAGATTTCCCAACTGACTGAATCATTAACCATAGTCTTTGTGGGAAAAAAAGCAAAGAAATATTCAGCTGTAGTTCAGGAAGCAATACTTTCTCTGTGCATATGTGGAATAAATGAATGCAGGCATGTTTTTTTGAAAGTAGGCATGTTTTCATGTAGATTTTGGTTGGTTGTAGTTCCACTAGCCCTTTATACCCCTCATGTAGCTTTTATTCACAAGAAATAAATCCCAGGTTCTGCCTGATCTCAGCTGATAGTAAGTAAATGCTTTATTTGGTATGAAGGTGAAAAAAATGAGTGAGAGTCATTATCCTTGTAGTCATTAGAAAAACCACAATCAATAAGAACCAAAGGCAATTTCTCTGTAAAGATAACTATGCCCAGCATCACTAGAGGGTCTGGGAGTCTCACAGGCTTTGATTTATTAGTAAGAATCGCCTTTTAAAGTTTACAACTTACTAATCCAAATTTTGCTTTACTTAGCTTTGCTGTAAAATGCCCTCCTTTCTGCTGCAAAATGTCCTCCTTTTATTTTGTTATACAAAACTATACTGTTTTTTCTCATTGTTACTTTTACAGTGTGACAGTTCCATAAGCTTGAAATGCAGAAAAATTGTAAATGTCTTACATTGCCACTTTTCACTTTTTATACAGCAATAATTTCTGGGTTTTGGGGACAGGTGCTATTTTATTAAAAGAGAAATTATGAAAACCAGTAATTTCTTATACAGAGTACATTCTTTTGGTTTAACAAGAAAAAACAGAATTCAAACCATTGCTTTTAACTTGCTATTTCACATTAGAAAACTCCTTCCTTAACTTTGTGCATATTATGCATAGTTTTATTGAATAACACGAAATCTCATCTGAGAGATTCAAAGCTATTGTATCCAAAGACAGACTACCCTAACTAAGAATTTAAATACAGACAGAAATAGACAACAGACTTGAGGTATACGTGAAAAGAAAAACCCCATATTCCCAATACCAAGGCATATAGACACTTTCAATAGAAAATAAAAACATTGTGCCTAAGAGATATTCACAACACAAAGATGATCACAGCCTGACTGAAATTCCATCCCTAAATCATTCCTTTCTGGGCTTCTGCTTATTACATCTTCTGGCAGGAGCTAATCTCACGTGACAGGCCTGATCCAAAGCCATTTGAAGTCGATGGAATGTCTCTTCCTGACTTCAAGGAGCTTTGAATCCAGCCCTTATAAACTTCAAGAACAATACAATTCATGGAAAGTTGTTTTAAGAAAACAATAGCTAACTATTGTCTAAGTAGAAAAGAATGTTAGCTTCAAATGAAATTTACCTGCAATGGTAGATTTGTATTAGGGTTCTTTTATTATCGTTTCTTTATGCATCTAATACAGCTAAAATTTTCCTAAGTGAGAACATGCCATTTCTTTAACAGAAGCCACAGAAAATCAAAACTGTAGTCAAAACCAAGAAGAAAAGTAAAAATAAAAATAACATTTTGTACATAGTACATTTAGGTTTTCTAAGAAAATAAAAGATCACTTTTAAGGCCTCAATTAATTCAGTATTTTCTTAAACAGCTGTACATTAAGGACAAAACAGAACAAGAGGTTTCAAAAATGTATCAGTTGTTCCTGAAGTCAGAAAATCAAAAGATAGAATAAAAAAATTTTAAAAACCCACCAAACAAAGCCGATCTAGTTGTATAAGCAAGGGGGTGCGCTGACAGGAAAGCAATTTATTTTGTTTTTCTTTTATAATAAAACCCCTGATTGTCTACTAACTTAAGTAAATATCAAAGCTACAGGTGACAACTACTACACCAGACATGGTGAGCAATGACAGACTGTTATTTGTATTCTGAAAATAACATAACTGAAATAAGCCCTGAAATAACAATTAAGATAACTGTAAACACTGGTGGAAGAGAAGTCCTGTTTCTGTGATGTGTCTTTTCTCTCATTTATAAGAAAAATGAGGCAATGTAGACCAGTACAGACCCTGCTGTTGATCTGATGTGCATTTGTAGCAGTAAATTTACACTGACAAAGAAGCAAATCAAACTTAGCTCTACCACCTCCAAGTTCCCAATGCACCAGAGAGGTGGTTCCAACTTCCTCTCTCACACAAATCAACTCACTACAGCTATTTTAGTTACCTAATGTTGAGATGAAAACATAGAAACTTCTAATTAAGCATTTCCAGAATGTCCAGCTTCAGAGAATGATTCTATGTTTTATAGCAAAAAAAAAACCCCAAAAAAAAAAAAAAAAAAAAAAAAAAAAACCAACCAACCCCAAAAAAAACACCCAAAACCAACAATACAATCAAAACAAAACCCAACATTAGGTCCTAAAGACTCTCATTCATAAGACATACAAACCACTGTTAATTTTCATGGTACATAGTTCTACATGTTTAACAACAAACACTGACACTATAACTTTTGTTAATTAAAAATTTCAGAAGAGTCTATGAAGTATTAGATCAAAACCAATGTAGCCTACACCTCAAAAAGTAAAGTAAATGAGAAAAAGCACAAGTAAAAAGCAAACATTGATTTTTGCAGTGTGGAGATGCTATCGTTTGTCTCCTTTATTTAAGCTCCCAGTATCCACAAGTAAAAATAAACATTTCACTTTATAAATACACCTAACCAAATTGCTGATTTTTTAGTCTGAGTGGATGAAAACACAAAACTGGAAATTTCATTTCAGGCAAGTATAAAATGGTACTTTGATTTTTTCCTAAATGAAATGAAACAGTATTTCTCAGGTCAAACACTATGCCTTGTTTTGGTATCACAAATATTTTTCTTAGAACAATTGTCAAACAGCCCATTTTGTTTGACCTTAAAAGCATATTATTTTGGGAATGTTGTCTTTTTTCTTTGTTGTTGCTTCAGATTTTTAATCTGAAACATTGCCCTGAAGTGAAAAATCAAACTTTAAAGTAAAAAAAAAAAAAGTCAAAACAATATGCAGACTTTAACTTTGTGGATTTTTTTTTTTTCTTCTGACATGAACAAAATTGTTTTGTTCACTCCAAAACTATATTTTGGGTAAAAAACTATTTCTATCCTTTGCTAAATCCCATTTATCCATGTATCAGTTATACCCTATTCTCTCCTCTTCCCACCCAGGCAGCTGGGACACGAGCTGCCCGCAGCTCAGGGTTGTTGGCTGCTATCCCGATCCCCTCGGACCTGCCCTTCTCCCCTCTAACTGCGCTCCTGCTGCTGCTGGGACTAACACTTCCCTAACAGTCAGGAGCGCTGAGCTTCCACTTACCCCCCTGCCGTCTCGGAGCATTCCCAGGTGCTGATAATCTTTTCTCTCTATTGTTGCTGCTGCTTCCCCTCATTTTGGCAGAAGCTACAGCTTTGCAAGTTGTACGGCTCTTACCTCTGAGACCCTCTTTGTTGCTCTGTCTGCGACCACGCTGGAAGCAGGGAGTGATGGATATTAGGGACGCATGAGCCTCCCCTCGCTGTTTAGCAGCGTGGTCTGCAAAGAAAGATAGAGATGCTGCTCCCTCCTCCTCCCCCCTCGCTGTCCCAGCTTCCTCCTCCCGCCTCCTTGCTCCCTCCTTCTCATCCACAGAGAGCTCCAGCTCTCTCTGCGCTCCCACACAATGCTACCTCTCAGCACCAGCTACCTAAGGTCAAGAATACAACCCCTCACCCTTCCCCCGCCTTTTCCTCTCCGCCCAGGCATCTTCACCCCTGCTTCCCACGGAATATGGTATCTTCCCAACCAGACGTGCCTTAGTCGGTTCTGGGATCTAAAGTGTAGACAATTTCAGCAAACCCGGAGAAAAAAGAGTTATAAAACAAAAAATGCACAGGCAAGACGGGGGATATAAAGGGAAAGTGGAAGCCTTTTGGAGAAATTGGAAACTTTGGGGGTTTATCTTTGTGTTAAAAGAAAAATCAAGTCACAGTAGCCAAAGCCTGCCACTTGGAGATTAGTTTAAGAGATCAATACAGATAAAGAAAAGTGCCCTGGATAGCTAGTTATCTCCCAAATCCAGTTTACCTATTGTTTATGCTCTTTGTTTCTCAAGCTTTATTCTAAATAGCTTTTCTGTAAAGAAGCTTCCAAACTTTTCCCCTGCAAAGCCAGACTTAAATACCAGCATACTCTGATGATACAATAGAGAATGAAAGGGAAAAAGTAATCAGAAAAAGTTTTTAAGATTATGAGCTATGAAATAACCCCTTTAAAATCACAGAAAACGCCAGCACAAGTTCTCTGACTTTTCAGCTTGAATGACAAATGTGTTCAAGGGATCTTTTCTCACTTTGAGCAGTTATGGTGATTAGAAGCACTTTCAGGCGACCAGTACATGGCTCCCAAAAATCACATATAATTACAGCTAACCAGCATGTTTTTCTTAAGGACCTAATTTTAGACACATAATAAAACAGTGCTTATAAAGTGGTTATGTTTGTTACAGAGATTGTGGAGAGATGTAAGTGATGCTGAAGAATTCTAAAAGATCTTGACTGCTTAAGGTTATACAACCTTATTTAGGTGGACAGGGTCTCCCTCTTGAGGTCTCGTGACACTTCTGGCTCTCACCAGTGATGTATGGCCACCAAACTGTACCACTCCTAAGCTGTACTAAGTCAGAGGTTTTGTTTTAAGAACGGGAAAACTTTAAAAATAAAAAAGGTTAAAACAAGGAGAGAGAATCAGATTTCTATCTATTTTGGCGCTAAAATATCTCTATAAAATCATCTACATGCTTTTCTAGAACAGTCCAGAGATGTCACATTTGTCAGCACAATTTCTGAAGGTCAGAACTTCTTTCTGATGGTCAGCAAAGGAAGCTTTAGAATGGACCGATCATTTGGAAGTAACATATCAGTAGGACCAGAGGTTGTTTACACAAAATACAAAACTGTTGAACTACCAGCTATAAGATTAAGACCTATATATACACCTTAAACCAACTTCAGTAGTAGAAGAGTGGATCACCAATGGCTGACTGATGAGGGAACACACGGCTTTAATGAAGCTTGATACCTTGTACAGCACAGAACATGGAAGTGACAGAAAACTATTCAGGATACACAAATACAGACAGTGAAATGTTGCAGGCATCTCTCATAGCAATGGATTATTGAAAAGGCAAATTCAATTAAGTACTAAATGAAAAACAACACATGTGCAAGAAAATATCTGCCTTGTGGCTCTAAGAAGCCACAGTGGCACTCAGAGCCAAGATGCTGACAGTATGGGTACTCTACAGAGATTTGGAGATCAGTGGAAGAACAAAAGCAGCTAGCAGAAGTCACCTATCCAGAGAGCAGGAGAATGGTCAGGGAATTAAAACTGGGTCCAACTCTGCTGAGTCTCTCCAGTGTGGGAGCATACCAGGGGCAATAGACACACCAGTGGCATGAAGTGCAGTCCTTTTCCCTTGCAGCAGACAACTCGCTCTTTTTGAACCAACATTTTTGCACTGCTTCAGCCAACAGCAGCAGCCGAAAAACCAGGCAATCCCAAACATACTTTCTCCTTCCTATTTGCTTTTGTCCAAATTCAGGGAAGTAATCTGGCACAGAGAGAATGGAGGGATGTTTCTCCCAAATCCACACTTCACAACACCAGCCTTTGATGCTTTTTTCCCTGCTCTGGCTGCAACTGCCAATTATATGCATAATGATGGACTACTAGCCACTTGGTAAAGAGGGGCTTGAGCACCATAGACAGTTTTCTCTAAACGGCTCAATGCTCACCAGTTGTTGAAAAGGTACACACTATGTTTTAGAAAAAGAATAGAGAATAAAGAAGAAAATATCAGTTTGAAATTGCATTAAGTCTATACTTACGCCTTCTTGTACCTTGACTGGGTATCTGATAATGGGATCATAGGTAGCTTCTTAGAAGGGACCACTAGCTGTGTCTAACCCAATCTCACAGTCAAAGACTAGTCAGCTATGCAGTGAGGTTACTTAGGGCTATATTCAGTTGTATCCTTGGAAACTTCCAAGGATGAAGACTGCACAACATTTCTGGACCATCTGATCCACAGCTTTATTGTTCTCATGTTGGAGAACAATGGGAAAAATTTCCTTTTCCCCCTTTTTTTCCCCTTTTCAGATTACAGTGTTATTCCTTTCAAATGTCACATTTGAAAAGGCTACAGCAGAACAGAAAAGCAACATACTGACTAGAGATTTGAAATAACTTCCACTAAAAACAGATTACATAGGTTAGGAGTCTTGAAATTAGAAAACTGGTAACTGAGCTGATAAATATCTATTGAAATATTTAGTTGAGAATAATATGGAAAAAGTGCACTGAAAAGAAATTCTTCCAGTTTCCCGTAACACAGGAATTACAGAGTACCAAATTACATGATTAGGGAACATATTTGAAACAGAATTACTTCATTTTTTTCTAACAAGTTAAAATTATAGAACTCACTGCTGTAAAAACTGAGCACTTTTCCTTTCCTGTAATTATATAAATTGTCATTTACAATTAATAATTTATTATTATTTATTATAATTTGTCTTCTGATCAGAACCAGCTCAAGGTGAAGAAAAGGAAGCTGAAGGAGACCTTATTACTCTCTACAACCACCTGTAAGGAGGTTGTAATGAGGAGAGTGTTGGTCTCTTTTTCCAAATAATAAGAGATAGGATGAGAGGAAACAGCCTCAAGCAGCACCAGAGGAGGATTAGATTGGATATTAGGGGAAACTTCTTCACCAAAAGGGTTGTCAAGCTTTGGAACAGGCTGCCCAGGGAAGTGGTTAAGTCACCATTCCCGGAGGTATTTAGAAGATGTGCCAATGGGGCACACAGGGACACAGTTTAGTGGTAGACTTGGCAGTGCTGAGTTAATAGTTGGACTTGATGATGTTAGAGGTCTTTTCCAACCTAAATGAATCTCTAAGGTTCCTCAGTATTGTAGGCAAAACTGCATTTTGCCATTCCTCAATGGTAAAACAATGGTATTACCATTCAGTGGTAAAAACTACCTTCCATTTTGCTTGTGGTGGAAATGTGAGAGGAAGGGAAGGATGAAAAGAGAAGCAGAAAAGCCCGCTTAGCTTTAATCCTCTGGGGCTGGAGGTGATCTCATCTTGCTGGAGGCCTGGGACCTGTTCACAAGGGCTGTTACTCCCTGATGGTAAGACATGGAAGCACTGGAGCTGGACTAGCAGAGCATAGAGGAATGCAGATGCCTCAAAAATGGAAACAAGTACCTGAGTTTCTCCAGTGCTTTCCAGTGTTTTTTACAGCATCTGTATACAGCTTGTCTCCCAGTGGCAGGTAACCCACTTTCCCAGAATCTCCTTCTCCTACACCTTCCCTCAGCACAAACAGGTGCCCCAACATTTCTCATCCATTTCAAGTTCTCACTGCTATTAGAGAGTGAGAAACTGGAGGAAAGGATGGAAGCGGCCAATGTACTTTGTCTTAGGCTTGAATTACTTTTATGCATCTTGACAATCCCACCATCAGTGAATGTGCTATATCATAAATCTCACTGCACACATAACAGCAAGCTTCTCTAATTTCAAGTAGGTACTGTATAACACTTTTTCACATTATAAAATTAAATCATAAAATAATTTTTTAAAAACTCACAATAAAAACCCCCAAAAAACCAAACCAAAATCAAACAAATGAAAAATCACAAAAAACAACCAAACAAAAACTAAAATAAAAACAAAAACCCCAAACAAAACAAAACCAAAAAAAAACCTCAAAACAACAAAAAAAACACTAACTTCAAGGATATTTTTAAACTCGGGATATAACGACAACCACCTTATAAGGACATATTTCAACTTTTCCATACATTTAAAGTTGACAAAATTAAATACATCGGGGAATTTTGCACCTCCTCTGCCACAGAAAAGATACAAACAAAAAATATAATAATGACTTTTTGCAACAGGAATCTTCTTCTGTTGATAAATTCCTCAGCATGGATCAAAACTTCCAGCAGGCTCTGTAAAGACCTATGCCTAGAAAACCCCCAGACTCTGTCATATAATGGCAGATGGCTTACTGCCAAATTTCCAAACCTTCCTAAGAACACAATATTCACTGAACTTTTTCAGTAAGACACCAGTGTTCATATACAGTAAGTACTTGCTATTTACACAACCCTAATGTCACCTTAAGGGTCCTTTTTCCATCTATATAAGTTCTTTTCTAAATTAGAGGTAGAAGAAGCAGGAGCTTCAGTTTATATCATGAACTAAACCCTATGTCTCCAATGTGATACCACATCCATGCCTTTTAAGTGTCTTTCAGGACATGAGAAAAATGAATACTGTTTAGCACTGTGCTGCTCTGATCTGATTAACTGATTCAATCTTCCTCATACTCACACAACAAAGTGAAGAAATAGGAGATCTGCCTTCTTAGACTAAAGGATGACTATTTGCCATGTATACAGGAAGAATTGTTTTCAAGCAGATTAAGCTGAGCACTGTTGCATCCCGGGTTGCAATCAGATTAGGGGTTTTATAATGTCAAGTTAGCCTGTTCTGTGTACCCCTTTGTACACCCCTGTTCCCTCTGTGATGGTTCGCTCAAGGCTGCCTGCCACTGGGGCTTTCCCACGCCACTCCAGTAACCACCCCCTGTTCTTTCCTGAAACTTCCTTGTCAGTTACCCCATCCCCATATCCCTGTTCGTCCCAGAGCCCTGTGTCTGCCCCTGTCGCGTCCCCGTTGGTCACCATGGTCCACGTCACCAGCACGGTGCCTGTCCCCATTGGGCAGGAGGGCTTCTGCCCTCCTCAGCCCGCCCCCTATAAAATCCCGCACGCCCCCAAGTCCCAGCGCAATTTTGTCCACACGGCCCTAGGGAGCGAGCCACGGTTCTCCATCGCAGCTCCACGTGACAAATAAAAGCTCTCCAGCCAACCACGTGGACAGATTGGACATTCCTTCCCTCTTTGTCTCACCCTGGCAACAGAGCGTGGCCAGCCCCACCACCGGTGCATGGAACGCAGCAGTGCCCAGGACAAGCGGCAGCCCCGGGTCCTGCTGAGAAGCAGCGCCTTTGCCGGGCTCTCCAGAGCTGCCCAGGACCAGGGAAAACAACGCAACGCCGCAGAGCACATCAAGAAAAATTCTACTATTGCCAGAAACAGATTTAAGTAACTACATTTTACAGCATAAAAATTTATACCTTTATACCTAGTGGTTATGCAGTGGTGAGGACCTTAGGGAGGCCTGGAAGCTTCTACAGACTGACATACTAATATACAAAAAAATGGATAATTCTATAGCCCGATGTAGTTCAAACAGATATTTACAGCTATTGCTGTCTTTCATGATTTTGTACTTTTGCACTTTTGCAGGAATATATTTCCTCTGGCTCATCTTTTCAGCAATACATGTGCACCTAATGTAAGATCTAGTTACAAGATCATTGTCTTGAAATGAAAGATTGTATTTGATACAGAGCTGTAGAGTTTTACAGAAAGCAGCCTTGGCTTTAACTCCAGAATGCTGTAACCACTGTATACATAAAGAAAGAAAAAAAATCATATAAGGGTGTAAGGTACTCTTTAATGGATGTATTTCTAGTTTCAGGATCACATATGTAGGCTAATTAATATTATTAGTATATTAGTGCAGCAAAAAGTAAAAGAGTGGGAAAATAATGTGAGTAAAAACAAAGGTTGAATATTACAATGGCAATATAAAAACCACCAAAAAAACTCATACTGCATTAAATACAAACCATCCACCCATTTCACTGCTGCATGAAGTTTACCAGTAAAAACTTTAACAAAGCAAATTTCAGCTGCTTAAAATAAAAGTAAAACCTATGTGCCATGCCTAAGAAGTGCATGGCAAAGTATTTACCATGTATTTACAAGTATTTACCAAAGTATTTACAAGTAATTTAAGAAGCATTTTTAAGAAACTTATGTTTTGCCTTTCAGATACAATAATTTAAAAATATTAGTGAATCCACTATTCTGGCAGGTTTTGATGGTAAAAGATCAGATTTAGGAAATGAATTATTGCCCCCTGGTGGCACATTAAGAATCAATGTAATGAAAAAGAAACCAATTTCAAATAAATAAGCAAATCTTTTATTTTAAGAATCATGTTGTGTACAATTAATATCTGGAGGTGTTTAAAGAATGCACAGTCATTTTAATATGTATTAAGACAACAGTAAATGGGGTATAATTTACATTTTCATCTTCATGATGATTCTAATAAAGAATGTGTTATGTTTAATTATCAGCTTTGTAAAATGTAAATAATAACATACCAGAATAAAACTCTTTATCAGCAGAATGCCACAGCAAAAACTCCTGACAGTCAAGGAAATTACTTCAACATCTAATTTTCATGTAAAAGAATAGGTCTTTTTAATTTTCATATAAATATAGAAAACACTTCCTGAATCTGAATCCAAGTGGGGCTCTTCTTTGCTCCATGAGATAACATCAGCAGGCAAGGACAGAGAAGCACGGGAACAACAGGATTTGATCTTATGACTGTCTAGAATAACGGCATAGTTAAACATTGATGCAATGTTTTCCACATGGGTTAATACAGGAATTCATGCATCCTAATCCTCAAATTATGAGTTGTTAGCATCCTTCTAACATCCGATCAGCCAACAGCCACCACCAACTCCTATTCAATGACTTTAATACTGCTTGGCACATTCCTTACGTCACCTCAAACTAACATGGCCATAAACATCTACTCCAAACCGTTTTGCTGTTCCAGGTGGAAAAAACCTGCTTTATCACAGTGGGTTTATACAATCTGTAATTGCAATGATAAAATACATCTTCCAGAATACAAAAAAGAGTGAGAAATATTCATTCCTCATGGAACTACACACATTACCACAGAGAAGTTAGCAATTACGTTATGTTGCACACACAAAAATGAGCATTTTTACTATTTAGTGTAATCACATGTCCCTTTCATGATAGGAAAACCTGCACCCGCAGCAGTCTAACCTTGCCTTGCAATACTGACAACCAGCATTTGCATGACGTCTTTAAAGGCACAACTCCAAATCTCCCAAAACACAGACATCTTGTCTTCGAGGAGCTGTAATACATTTTTCCTTCTTTTATTCTTGTTGATTCACTAGAGCACAAGAACGACTCACCTCAGTTCTACACTTCTCTACAAGGTCAACTATTACCATGCAAGTACTTGACTGAAAATTGAAGAAAACTCCATTCTCTATTGAGGCATCTGATGTATCACTGCTGATACCATAAGCTACTCTAAAGGACTGTCTAACTGGAAGGGCTATGAAATACACAGTAAATGAAAATTAATTCAGTATTTATTCAAGATGATAGAGTATGACTTGTTTGGTCTGACACATTAGAATATGAATAAAGTTCTTCATGGCTTTGAATTCCTCATACCAGACTAGCCGTTTTACATGTCTGATGAAATCAGGACTAGAAATTTCACCTGAAATGTGGGTGGGAGAAGCAAACTAGTTCATAATTCTTAAAGCAAAAGAACTCCATGACAGACTTACCTGCTGTAGAAGAGAGTTAATTGCCATAAAGAGCAATTAAGCAACAAATGGGATACCTAACAAGGATCTGTGTTTAGAAGAAATGTTTTTGACAAATGGAAGTTATCTATGCAATTGTAAATTTTGAGACTACTGCTGAGGCTGGCAAATAACAAGGTGTCAGTGCTTGTAAAACATTATTGGAAGTATGGAGGAAAGGGCTTGGGAAAGGATGTTGCTGCAAGGTAAATGTACAGGATTAGTTTGGACATGCCACATTTGATGGCTCCTGTCTGGCCCTAGAGGAACATACCTTGCCCTTCACTCACAAACCTCTTGTAATTAACTTATACCTGACATGGTCATTTTATCCATGTCTCCCCTATGAGTGACACACATAGCTTTGGCTGCCTCATGCTAGCAAGTATTGACAAAACCAAGTAATTTGGCAGGGAGTCAATACTAATTACTCTCACACATACTTGCATGGCAATGCTCAGCCAGAATGCTCTCTCCTAACTCTTGCTGTCACCTGGAGGAAAGAGAAATCTCCCTCCTCGCGGTGACCAGTGAGAACCCTCCTTGAGGGGAAGCCGTATGAGGAGTGCCTGAGGTCACCTGGCTTATTCAGCCTGGAGGAGACTGAGGGGAGGCCTCATTGCAGTTACAACTTCCTTGTGAGGGGAGGAGGAGGGGCCGACACTTCTCTTTGGTGACGAGGGACAGGACCTAATGGAATTACTGGAAGTTGTGCCAGAGAAGGTTTGGGTTGGATATTAGAAAATGGTTCTTTACCCAGTGGTTGGGCCCTGGAACAAGCTCCTCAGGAAAGGGGTCACAGCACCAGCCTGCCAGAGCTCAAGAAGCACTTGGACAGCATTCTCAGGCACACGGTGACTCTTGAAGTGTTCTGTGCAGGGCCAGAAGCTGGACTCAACGATCCATGTGGGTCCCTTCGAACTCAACATATTCTGTGACTCCTTCCTTAACCCACGTTGGCTGCTGCAGTGCTCAGTGTCGCTCCCGCTGTCGCAAAGGCGAGGACAGGGATTGAGGGGATCGTTTCCTCCGCCGGTCTGGCAGGCTGATGGGAGGGGAGGAAAGGAGCTGATTCGGCGCCTTCCGGCCGGCGCTCGGTGAGGCGGGGGCTGTCCCGGGCGGGCGGGAGAAGCCGGGAGGAGCCGGGCAGGGCGGGAAGGCGCCGCGGGGGCCGATGGGTAACAGAGGGAGAAGGCGGTGGCGCCGCGCGCGCCCCGGCCGCGGAGGGGAGGGCGCGTGCGCGGGTGCCGCCCGTTTCCGCCCCAGCGGCCGCCTCAGGCGGGAGCCGCGCCCATGACGGGCAGCGATGAGGGTCGGAGCCGCCCCGCGGCGCCCCGCGCCCGGCCGCGCTTCGGAGCGTCGGTGTGAGGCCGTCTGTGCGCTCTCCCTCTCCAGCGCCTCGCCGCGGGGCAGGGAGGAGGGGCAGGGCGGACATGGCCAGCCCCGACGAATGGGAGCGCCTGAAGCCCCTGCAGCCGGACACGCTGCGTGAGAGTGAGGTACGTGGCGGGAGGCGCTGCCTGTGGATGGGGAGAGGGTGGGACGGCGCTGCAGCTGCGCTCCTGCGGGAGCTTGTGAGGAGGCGGCCGAAAGCCCGTCCTACGTCTCTGGGCGGGAAAGATGCGGTGGGCCCGGCAGCGTGGTACCCGAATGGAGCGTTGGGGTGCTTCCCTCCCTCGTGACATTGTGATGGGCTTCCCGGGAAAGGTGCTAGAATGCAAAAGGATGGTTTTTCTTGCCCCTGTTACCTATAGCCTCTTAATCGAGCTAAAGATGTTGTAGCCAGGTATGAGAAAAGGGGACTAAAATGTGTTTTCTCCTCTTAATGTCTGAGATCATCTTACGTGCAGCTGCCACCATTGCCTTTAGCAATGCTATGAAGTAGCTAGCAAAAAAGCCTATTTTATAAAACTTTCTAAAAAATGTTACATGGTTTTAGTTAATCCTGATGGTGCATACTTTTAATTTTGTGAAATATTTTAAATATTTTATTTTTTTTTTTAATTAATAGTGTCAATTGAACTAAAGGTTACTTGGTAGTATTAAAGCCATGAAAGAGTTCATGTAAGTTTTTAGGTGGGCAATTGAAGTGATGACTGTAAAAAGCAAATGGTGTTTGGCACAGCTGCTTTGTGTAGATACTTAGATGAGTGTACAATGGGTGATACTTTCCTGAATCAGCTTCTTATAAACAGGGAGGTCAAAGATGTGGTAATCATTAACAGCCTTGCCTGTGATGGCCATGGAATAGTGGGTGTGAATTACATTTAGTGCAGGCAGCAGATTGGTGGGATCCCTGGACAAGAGGCCATGAACTGCCCAACCCTTGGGATAATAAAAGGGGACAGAGATGGTGGCACTGCTAAGGTGGATGAAGAGAGACACATGGGGAGACACTGCAGGAGCAGAGGACTCAGGGTGAAGAGCAAGATTTACCTGAGTGGACTATGAGGGTATAAAGCCTTAGAGGTTCCTTTGCTGTGTGTCTCTCTTTGGAGGTACCAGCTCGGGCTGTTTCTGTATTGCTGTACTGTGAATAAATTGCTTTATGGAGAGACATCTGAGATTCTGCAGTGGGAAACCTGGGGTTGAACCAGTGAGGAAACATGGCCTGACTGCATGAGTGTGGTGTGTAGGGAGTCAGGTGGGCTTCCCAATAGCTCACTGAGGCAGTCCACCATGAAGGGGCTTCAGTCCCAGCAGTGACAGCATGAGACTTACGGGGAGTCTCATGAATGGTCAGACTGGGAAGTTTTCTTAACAGTGGGATATTCAAGACCTTCAGCCTACTAGTAAGGAAGGCTAGTAGTAAAGTTCAGAACCTGGATTCCAGCTTATTCAGTCTTCAAGACTCCAGCTTGTTCTGCCAAGAGGTAGGTTGAGATTTTTGGGAAGGCAGCTTTGGAAGCTGGAGGATCTGAAGAGATGGAGATCAGTAAGGAGAACCATGTTTCATCGTGACACTCTTGGCAAAAAGAACAGGACAGACTAAAGAACAAGGATAAAAAGTGCCTGGACATACAGATATGATGCTTGGAAAGCCAAAATAGTTGTGTTGGAACTAGCAAGGAATGTCAAAGGTCACAATATTGAAGAAATTTCCTTGTCGGACCATTCAGGAGCCACTCTTGTCAGTCACTCTCACACCACCTGAGCTGGGACCAATGCCCCTTTGCAGCAGCACCCCCACACTCGCACAGACAAGGTCCCCTCACCAGAGTGACCCCAGGTTTCCCATAGCAGAGTCTTAGACATTTGGATCTTTAAAATAACTTAATCAACAACAGCTGGAACAGGGACCCTAAATAAAGGAAACCTTTGGCTTGTATACCCTGAATTGGGTTTTTGTGGTCAGGTTTTGATAGCAGGTGGGGGCTGCAGGGTGGCTTCTGTGAGAAGCTGCCAGAAGTTTCCCTCATGTCCTGCAGAGCTAATGCCAGGCAGCTCCAGGATGGATCTGTCACTGGCCAAGGCAGAGTTAATCAGAGATAGTAGCAGTGCCTCAGTGATAACATATTTAAGAAGGGGGGGGGGGGGGGGGGGGAAGTTATCATACAGTTGTAATTACAGCCAGAGAAGAGTGGAGTGAGAGTGTGTGAGAGGAACAACTCTGCAGACACCAAGGTGAGTGGAGAAAGAGGAGGTGGAGGTGCTCCCGGTGCCAGAGCAGAGCCTCCCTGCAGCCTGTGGTGCAGCCCATGATGAAGCAGCTGCAGCCCATGGAGGACCATGGGGATGCAGAGATCCATGTGCAGCCTATGGAAGAGACCCAGGCTGGAGCAGGTGCCTGAAGGGAGGCTGTGAACTTGTGGGAAGCCCATGCTGGAGCAAGTTCCTAGCAGGGACCTGTGGATCCATGGAGAGTGGATCCATGCTGGAGCAGGCTTTCTGGTAGGACTTGTGACCCTTGACCCACACTGGAGCAGGCTGTGCCTGAAGGACTGTGCCCTGAGGAAAGCTGATGGACATTGAAGCAGTTGGTGAACTGTTGCTGTGGGATGGACTTATATTGCAGAACTTCATGGAGGGTTTCTTCTGTGGGAAGTAGACGAAGGACTCTCCACCCTGAGCAGCAGCAGGGACAACATTTGATTAACTGACATAACCCCCATTCCCATCTCCCTGCGTTGCTGGTGTGGAGGAGGTGGAGCTTGGGAAGGTGGGAGGGGTGGGGGGAAGGTGTTTTCTTAAGATGTGTTTTATTTCTCATTATTCTGCTCTGATTTTATTGGTAATAAATTTAATTAATATTCCCAAGTTGAGTCTGTTTTGCCCATGATGGTATTTGGGGAGTGATTTCTTCTGGTCCTTAGCTCAACTCACAAACTTCTTGTTATATCTCCCCCCTGACCACTTGTAGAGGGGAATGATAGACCAGCTTTGGTGGATGCCTGGCAGGGTCTGTCCTGTTGTCAGGTGGAGGATGTGAGGTTTATGGGCTGGAGGAAGGAGTCATCTAACACCTCATGAACCTGGGAAGTTGAAAATCAAGTGTTAAAGCCTTACCTTTACCCTGCAGTGGTACAGGCTGGGGACCATCCTGTTGAAAGGACCTGGGCTTCCTCATGGATGGTGGGCTAAATGTGCACCTGCATTTTGTCCTGACATTAAGGCATATGAGGCTCTTAGCAGAAGAACAGTAAATTGAGGGAAATTATTATTTTTCTTTACTTGAAAGTATATTAGATTGCCCTTGGAATGCTGTTCCTGATCTAGGCTCACTAGTACAGGAAGGCTATTAATAAACTCCTTGTTGAGAGAACTTGTTAAGCCACAACAGCCCTGCAGTAAAATCATAACATTGCCTGAGTTGGAAAGGACCCATAAAGATCGTCAAGTCCAACTCCTACCCCAGCACAGGACAATCCCAAAATGCTCTCATGTTCCTGAGAGCATTATCCAAGAGCTTCTTGAACTCTGGCAGGCTTGGTGCTGTGACTGCTTCCTTGAGGAGCCTGTTCCAGTGCCCAATCACCACTTGGGTGAAAAACAGTTTTCCTAATACCTAACTCAAACTTCCCCTGACAAGTTTCATTCCATACTTGCAAGCAAGTTAAGAACTTTAAAAGGTTACCAGATATTTCACAGTTGTACACGATGGGTGACTGAAAGGAAATGACCATGAATTGAAACAAAAGAAGCAAGAGAGGTTGCAGCTTGCCTGAGCATCAGCAAGTTCAATGGTGTTTCCTGTTTTTGAAAAAAGTGAGTTGTGCTGAGATTAAGGGCTGAAAATTCTGGCAGGAATTAAAGAGCATGTATTCCTTCTATCTAGTGACACATCTTTACAGTAATAGCCATTGAGTTGTCAGAGCTGTGATGGCTGTAACCTCTAAAGTAGATTTGATGATTTCTTCTGAAGAAGCTCCCCCTGTCGATAGCATTTTAAGACAGTTGTTTTTTTCCCTTTTTATTTCCTCAGGCATCAATGGTCAACTTGAATGTGCACAAGGACACACAGCTTGTGAAAAGTAAGTTGCTATGTGTAATGTGTGAAAATTAATCTTGCAGTATGTTGTGTCTTTCTACAATGTGAGTACAATGCTGTAGACAAATGAAAAATAGTATTTAATATCAGAAGAGCAGGAAAAATGCTGAACACTGACTGAAATGACAGATGTGAAGCAATATATTCTTTATAGTTTTTCCTTTTCAGATCTGTTGCAAGTATACCTTCCCACTGCTATATAGAAAATAGTACACAGGAAAAGTGAGTCAGAGAAAAGTGGAATAACATACTAGCAACCAGTGCATTTCAACTGGTGTTAATAAATGTGGAAATAAACTTGAGTGAATTTCTGGGTTGTTGGGGTTTTTTTTGTTTATTTTCTCACCAGCTGAGTTGTTTCACACATTTCACAGTAACACAGTCCAAAACTGAGTTGTTGAACCTGTCCCTTTGTGTTAAGGAGTGCACAAACTTGTAGCCATGGAATGGGTGTGATACGTTATGAGTAAAAGTGCGTATCTCATTATTCTTAGGAAAAATACTGATGGTTGAAGTAAAAGTGTCTAGAGTACTTTGTTTACACACTCACCTTTTCTTGAAGCATTAGACTGGAATATTGCCCAGGGACACAGGTTGATCAGATGAAATACCTGGTTTGCTTTACAGGAGAAAAGATAAGTAACAGGAGAATTTGACAATCTTTTATTGGCTGGCATCAAATGAGTGTGTGCATACCATGACTTTTTGTGCCTCAGAAGTAGGTGCTTTTTTTGTGCTTTTTGCATACATAAATAACAATCTCAAGTTATTAATCAGTGATTTCTGCTGTTTCTGCAAATATGGTGGTAATGGATACACATAGCACAGTGATTTCTTAAACCAGGGTGTCAGGGTAGCTGTAGATCTTTGTTGTATTAGTAAATCAAACAATGGAATGACCAGTTCTTTTGCCCTGAAACCAAATAGTGCAAACAGTTTGTCTACATAGTAAGTTCTTCAGTTCCAGAACAGATTGGTCCTCTCCAGGCTGAAACAGTCCTGAAGCCAAGATGACTCCTGAACCATGCCTAATGGTTACTTGCGAGGTCTGCTGGTTAAACTGGACCAAAAAGATGTGAAAAAATACTCTAATAGTGTCATGCAGCAGAGATAGAGCTGTATTTCTCTGGCAGCACCTCAGCACTGTTCATAGTTAACCAAGGGTTTCAGTAATTGTTCAGTAATCCAATCCCACGTCCTGTAGAACATACAGTTACTCAGTTATTTATATCCATACTAGCAGTATGGAGTTGAAAGCACATGAATGCTGAAAGCACAAAAATGCATGCTTGCTATTTAGATAAAATCATTGCAAACAAATGAAGGTTTGTGTAGTTAATAGGCTTTTTATGATGCCATTGCAATGTAAGCATTAAAAACTGCACTGCTTCCAGACTTTTACCTTCATTGTTACTTCATCACTCTCACTTTTTTTACTTCATGCTTATGTAGTAGCTTACCCTAAATATTCTGCCAAAACTTTACAGAAACTGCGGAAGTCAAAAGGCCTCGATTTGATGCATCCTTGGTGCTTTTGACACGAAGATTTATGGCTCTTCTCAGAAAAGCTCCAGACGGTGTCCTTGATTTAAATGAAGTAGCAACAACACTTGGAGTACGAAAACGAAGAGTGTATGACATCACCAATGTGTTGGATGGCATCGACTTGATTCAGAAAAGATCTAAGAATCATATCCAGTGGATGTGAGTTGACTTTGAAGCTTCTAGTTTCTGAAACAGTAAATCCCAACAGTGTTGAGCAATGTTTATAACTTTAAGAGTATCTTTAAGCATATTAAGTTACTTCTCCTGTATAATATTTTAAGTTCTGTATCCTTCCTTATGCTATGTGAAT
Organism: Vidua macroura; assembly: GCF_024509145.1. Classification (NCBI taxonomy): domain Eukaryota; kingdom Metazoa; phylum Chordata; class Aves; order Passeriformes; family Viduidae; genus Vidua; species Vidua macroura. The sequence continues at coordinate 100,954,017 of NC_071573.1, read as the reverse complement.
TACCTAATATGTTAACAAGTATCAAGTGCAGAAGTACATGGAAGCATATTTCAGCAGAATAAAGCATGCCAGACTTCCTTACTGTTTGCTGTTAGTATACTTGATGTTTAATAAACAGGCTTTTATTTATACAAACAAGCTAGACAATTTTCATATTCTTCCAGAGGTAACGATCTTGACCAACTTATTGGAAAAGCACAAGAGCAGCAAAACCTTAGAGATGAACTTAATGACTTATCAGTCATGGAAGAAGCGCTGGATGAATTAATCAAGACTTGTGCTCATCAGATATTTGAACTAACAGATGACAAAGAAAATGCTAAATATCCTTTCAACTCCTGCATTATTTTAACACATTATTTTGGTTGCACATACTCGCATATCTAGTAAGGTGTAGGCTGATACCACAGGTATGCAGTCCTGCTTGGTAATGAGTTTTATAATAGCAAACTTTCTGATTATTTTGCATTTGAGAATGCCAGTCATGTGCCCTGCTTTGCAATATCATGGACAGTCTAGCCTGTCCTCAGAGGAGTGCTGCTTGTGTGACCTTTCCACTGCAGAAGAATGAAGTGAGGCAATAGTCTTAGCACCCTGACCATCACCCTGTTCTCTCCATTTGAGTCATCTCAGGGGCAGGTTTTGACCTACCATTGAGCTCAAACTGCTTAGTGAGATGACAAAGAGGACTCAGAATGGAGTCCCAGTGGCCTGTCACCAAGGAGATAAAATGGTATGTTGGTTATGTCCTAATACTCTTCTCTGTTAAAAGAGATTCCAGTGCAGTTCTGACTTTCAAATGGGTTTTGACAATAGAAAAGAGATTAATTTTAATATATAGCATAAAGATTGAATTTTGGCTTTGGGTTACAATAAAATATTACTTAGCTCCCTTGTTTGGCAGGTTAAGATGTGTGCGCAAATGAAATGTGCTCATATTCTTTACACCTTACTGGTTAAGAAAATAATTCTACAGTGTCTCAGGAAATTATTTCCATGTTATTAGAAAACAGAATGTAATTCCTGAAGAACAGTATTCGTTCTGCTTTGTAGACTTAGGACAACATCTGTGAAGACTATTCAGTTTTTTTTATAATATTGAATATATTTTTAAAAGCTTTTTTTCCTTCCTGGAAATACAGAAAAAGTATTTTTCTACCATTAGCTGATACTTCATTTTACAAAGCTAATATTAACCTCTGCTGAATTGTTGATCAATTTTCTGAAATTGGTATTCTGCCTCAACATATCTTGACATCACACTCTTGCTTCTGCCCATGAACAAATTACTTTACATAATCCTTGACTAATGTATACACTAGCTTATGTGACGTACCAAGATATCCGAAGGATTCAGGCATTTCAGGAACAGATTGTGATTGCAATCAAAGCTCCAGAGGAAACCAATTTGCAAATACCAGTTCCTAAAGATGTAAGTTTTATACATTTCTCCTAAAGGAACAAAAGGTTTTAAATTTGATTTTTTGCAGCAGCAGTCAGTAATTGACTTCTAGTTTCTCTGTCATACAGATAAATGTTAAATGTTAATGTAGTTAAATGTTCTTGTGTTCCACTGAACAGTGCTGCAGGGATAATAGTCTTGGAAGCTTACTTGCTGTATTTTTCTTTTTGCCTAAATTACTAAGCCATAAATGTATCTGAGCTTTAGTTACCTGGTTTTGTTAGAGAGAATGGAACAGTTGTAATAAAGCATGCAATGTACAGTATGGTTGGAAAAAGAAAACATTTTGTCACTCTGGTAGGTCATATCTAGAGGGATTTTTCAAGGAGTGGGGCTGTGCCCCACGGTGCAATACACAGGCTCCATTCTTGTCTCACACAGGAGCCAGACCTTTGCCCCCTGCACCCAGCAGGGCTGCAGCTGCATAGTGGGACCTGTGTACTGGGAACCCACTGTTGGTAGTGCTCTGAGAGGACAAATCCTGGAAGACAGCCTAAGATAACAAACAGAACTTTAATTCCATTTTCTTTTTTGCATGAGCATTTTTGATAATCTTCCCAGTTGCATAGTCATTGAAGTTGCCTTGCTGTGTGGATACATATCTGGGGATATCTTAGGAAAAGGAAATGAATCAGTAGAACCAGAGTTAGATCTACTGCATAGGTCTCCAGTAGTTTCCCTGATCAAAGGAGCTGTCTCTCATGCAGTGGAGATGAAAAAGATATAATTCCAAATGCCTCCTGAAGCAATAGAAAGGTAGAATTAAAAAAGTTGTACATTAGAACCGAATATTTTCTCCATTGTTCATTAAGATTTATTTGCTCTGTGTCTGGCAATGTGATGTCTGCTGAAGGAAAGCAGTAGAAGCAATAAGCTTTACTATTTTGTTAAAGCTATGTGCTCCAGTTTGTTGTCTGTTTCATGGCACTGTTTTGTCAAGTTTTTAAATACTGTTACTCTTCGTAAACATATACTTAAGTCTTGGTCATATATCTGAAGGTCAGTAGAAAGACTAAACAAATACTTAAATGCACATTCATCAAAAATGAAAGCTTGTTAGCTTAATTCTGCAAAATAATTATCCTGCACATGTATGTAATAGTCATAATTTATGTGGAAGCAGTAACACAATTTTAAATAGTTACATCATTTCTGTATTTGTTCTGTTCTTAATCTATTGTCTTTAAAATACATGCAAAAATAAAGAATGTATAAGATTTATTCTTTCAATTATATACAAGTTGCTGTTTTATAGGATCACATAGAAGTACATGTGAAGAGCACAAAAGGACCCATTGACGTGTATCTATGTGAGGTGGAAAAAGAAAATCCAGGTGCCAAAACTTGTGAAGATATGGATACTGTCACTAGTGAAACTGAGACATAATTTTATCCTGATGAAGGTAACAGCCTCCTTTTATATTTTTATCCACATGTATTTTTTGTTTGTTTAAGATTATCCTGATAAAGTTGTAAGCTGTACTGTTGAACAAGTGTAAATTTCTGTGCATAGATTGTGGGCTAAGATGTGTGGGAGTTTAGGAAACGCCTGGAAGAGAAGTCTGTGCTGTTGTGCTACCTCACAGCAACAGGAGGTCAGAGAGTCAGGCACGTGCACACAGAGCAAGGCGCTCTTGTTCCCGGCCTTTTCCTTCCTTTGCTCTTTGCTGGTTTCCTGTCGGAGCTGCGCTCCGTGGATGGAGCAGCGTGTGTCAGCTCTCAGCTGCTGAGCTACAGAGTCTGCTCAGCTGAGATTGTTGCCATGAGAGTTATGATGCTGCTGTAAACGAGACTGTGCTGCTGTTCATTTCTGCCCTAAGGGAAGGCAGACAGAAGAGGGGACGTAATATTTTAATCTCCTAAAACAAGATTGGATGGAATAGAGATTCTGAAGAACCCTAGTGCTGCAGGATGTTTTGGCTTAAAAATAAATGTGGCAGGAATTGCAGTAGCTCAGAACAAAAAGAAAGAAATCATCTTTAGAAGTGCTGCTTTATAGGTGAAGGGAAGAGTTGACTTTTTCATCCTAGGCATTTTAAAAATTCATTTCCCTTGTGGAATAACTCAGAATTGTATTTTATACAATTAGAGTAATCATATTCCTTTTTTCTTTCCTTTTCAAGCGAGATCTCCGATGGAAGAGAAAAAAACATTTGAGATGCCAGATTAATTACAACACAAAAATCTAATATAGAATGTAAATATCTGTGTTATAGGACTTTTCCAAACTGCTTGGATCTACAAACTTTGGAACATTTCAGGTTACAAAGTGTTTTAAAAACCCAGCAGTGGATTGGTTGAGTGCTTTCACAGGATTGCTAATGTTCCCAAGTAAAAAGGCTTGTTTCTGGAGTTGCGTTTAGGAGTTTTGTTTTCTTAATTGCATGTGGCCTACAGAGCTTTGGGAAAACAGTATTTTTACCTTATAATTTTAATTGACAGAAAATATAGATAATAATTACTTCCAAAAAATAAGGTTGGAGAACAATTTCTGGAAGGGTCCACAATCTGTGTGAGAATGTGTAAAATGAGGAAATGTACTTTTCTGTTCTGAGGCTGCACTACTAAGCAGGATTGTCAAATATAAGTGTAACAAAGAACTGGTGTATTGGAAGCCTTTGCTATAAAGAACAAGATGTAAATATCCTGAGAGTTATGCCTTACACTGTGTAGGTGCTGTTTGCATCCAGCTCTACATGAACTATGGTATCAACACTGAAGTGAAATGTTTGGGCTCTGTGTATATACTTGTATCATTTCTAGGTAGTTACTGATGTACATTTATTGAGATGGTTTGCATTTCTGCCTCTGTACAGCAAAGAAATAAAATAAGCTTACAAAAATATGAAATAAGTCTAATGAAACATGTTGGGTTGCATTTGCTGCAATTCACTTGGGAACTAAAAATATTTTAAATTATGTATAAATTTAAAATCTGTTTTACATGGTGCTGTCAGATAACACTTGATGTCAGATTTTGTGATTCACTTAGATATGGAGCTTTTGATGCCACAGTACTGTAGCAATTTTCAGAAGAATGAATGATAACTACTTAAATTGGTCCCTTCCAGTTTCTGGAGTTTACATACAGCAGAGCTTTAGTTGAGTATCGTGATGTCTTTGTGGCTCAGCTTGCAAAAATACATGAAATACTTTAGGACTATGTCTGTATTAGCCATCTTTCATATCCATAAAGCTGTCAGATTTGTATACTGGAACTTCTAAAGGAGTGAACTGTCACTGTACAAATGCTGTGCTCACTTCATCCCAATATGGTTTCTGTAGGGGTGAGGTGGGTTGGCAGGTTTGGTTTTAAATGGGAAGTCCAAGTCCATGAGTCACGCAGTATTGACAACTATACATGCACTCACAAGTGAGAACATCAAAGCTAATTAACCTCTACATATTCTAGCCAGCAACTCTACAGCTATTTTAGACAGATGAAGTGAATTTAAATGCTCTATGTTCTACAGTACAAATAATGTGGCACAGCTGACGCGATGAGCATAAAATGCTAAGGAAGTCTGTCATCAACAGTGGAACAATTCATTGAAATGAAACATTAGGATTTTTAATTTTGAACAAATTTCTAGTGATTGTTTTTCCTCACTCATTTGTACAGGTTTTTCAGCAGTATAATTAATGTTTTTAGCCACACAATTGTCACAGTGATATGGAAGAAGCTGTAATATGACAATTATACTGTTAATATTTTATTAAATACATCTGTGGTTTTAATGGTGCACTTTCAGTGGAACGAATGGACTTTGGAAAATTAAACCACTGCTTTTACTACTTAGTTATGTACAGTATTACCCATTGGTGATGCTGGAAAACAATGTACTGTATAAGCTCAGTGCACTAACTAGCTGAAAATATTCAACTTGGACTTGAAAAATTCCTGAGTGATGCTGAACTTACACACAAGTTACAAGGTCACTTGTAAATGTGACAGGACCTTACTCTGAATTTTTATAATAGTGCTTGATTTTTTTTTTCTTTTGAGAGATTTTTTTTTTTTTTGCTGAGTCTATATCTGTGCATTTTCAGTACATTTGTATGTGTAACAAGCTCTCTTGGCTATTTGAGGACTCTAATAAATTAAAAGTTTCTAGTATGCTTTCTGCTTTCCCTTCAATAAGAATGGCTAAGCATCTAAATGCATTAATCAGCAATAGCAACAACCAGGATCGATAATTATTAAATTCCTGGTTTTGCTGATTCTACTGGAAAAAGCACTGCACGTTGCCAGTTCAGCCCTTATTTGGTGTGGGAAGTCACTTGTCAGAGTTTTCAGATGTGAACTACAGTTTTAAATAATGTGATTTTTAAAGAGTGAAGATTCCTGCAAATTATTATCTGTTGGAAAGCATTTGAAAGCAATTTTCTTCATTTTGAATAATCTTTTTGGTGTGTGTGGAGAGACTCATTTATAAGCATAATTAAACACTGATTTCAAAAGTCACTTTAGCTTGTCCTTGTCAGTGGCAAGGTTCACCTGCTGGCCAGGCCATGAGCTGCTCCCAGTGTGCTGGGGCTGGCTGCAAACTCTGAACCCTTGTGTTCCATGGCCCTGGCACCCTGCTGGGACCTCAGTAACTGCTGAAGGGTTTAGCAGGAGCACAAATCTGCTATTTTTGGTTCCACTTCTGGATCTGCTTGGGGTAACTTGTGAGAAGTGCAATGAGGTTAAAATCTATAAACTACACTAGGTTGTGTAGGTTATATAAATCTAGACGAGGCTCCTCACTGTTTGTAGATGTTTACGGAGGACTGGGGTACTCGTTTGTAGAAAAGCACAATCTGTGTTTCGAAGGAAATTTAATTGTGTTTGCAGAGAAAGGGCAGCCTGGTTCCTTCCTTCCCTGCCAGGCCCTGCAGGCAGACAGTGGGTGATCTGAGGGCCTGGAGCTGCGCTCTCCAGACACCCACCATGTGGACATGGGGTGATGGAAGTTCCTCACCATGTGATCCATGAATGAGGTGACGTTTCAAATTGACTCTAGATTAAGGGATGGGGTTATAGAAGACAATCCTAGAAGCTGTAATGGCAAATTCGAAGATCCAAGCTCAGCACATTGCAACTCTTTTATTGACTTCTATTAGGCCACTGTGGGGGGTGCATTCCCCCCACCCCAGCCACTCTGTGATCTCAGAAATATTCATTAGGCCTCAGCCTTTACAAACAGCAGCTGGCTGAGCTTCTCATGAGCTTATCAGAAACACTCTTCTCCCAGGAACTTTTGCTGTCTAACAAGCTCCTGTGTTTTAATGAACAGCCTTGGAAATTTATTTTTGTTGCCTGAACAACAACCTAAGTGGAATAAAATTTTTGTTATCAAACTTTCAAAGAAAGTTACCAACCTGACTTGTGGCCAGGATGGAAAATTACTGTGACTAAAGCCAACTCTTGTGGCCCTGTACACACTAGCCCAAAGTGAGACCCTTGGAGCTCTCCTGGCCAATACCAGACACTCTGCTGCTAGCTGGGCATTCAAGGATAAAATCAAGCTTCCCAGAAGTTAGTTGTGATCTTTTCACAATCCCTAAAACACCTACAAAACCATGACAATATCCACACAGTGCCTCCATCCTATACACTAAAGCAGGTTGCACAGAATTCAGTCAGGAGCTGAGAACTGTGTTTTACTTGATAATGCTACTCCCCGCAGATGGTCAAAGAACCTTTTTACCAAGCAATGTTCTCACCATCAGTGCCAGTAATAATTTGTGTGAGAAATAATTTCTCATTTAAAAAATCTCCCTGGTTTTAGAAACAGCTTCAACCTTAACTGCCCAGCAATGTGTGACATTGTCTTCAGGCTGACAAGAAGCTACTGGAGGTGATTTCTGTATTTATTCAGCTGAAGAGAAAACAAACACATTTAAAATTATGGAATATTATCCTATCCTGGAAGAATATTAATGAGGGAAATGCAGAGATATAGGATTAATTCCTCCTGTGATTAGAGGTTAAAATAAAGCAAAGTAAAAGCAAAACACTGTGAAAGCATTAGCATTGCCTTTCTTTTGAGATAAAAAAGACTTAATTGCAGATTTATCTTAAAGATCTGAATAAACAAATGCTTTCTATCTTTGGGATAGAAACAAATGCTAGTCTTTCAAATTGCCAAAATTGACACATTGTCAGTGTCCATGCAGAGATTAGTAGTTTTGACTCAAAAAATATTGACAACCCTGGGCCACTGAGCAGCAGAAGAGGCAAATGTGGATTAGCGTGTATTTATTGATTAATTATGTGTTTCTCCTGGTCTGAAATACTCTAGACTGTATTAAAAATTTACTGCAGGTTGAAGCTCAGGAATCTTACTTCTTTCAAAAAGGCTTTAAATTTGTGACTCTAGATGATGACTAGACTCTTTAAAACAAGTATTTTCCAATCAATATATGTTTTATTCCCAATCTGTAAAATTCTGTTCCTTTATACATGGAGAAAGTATAAACTGCTTGGAAAGAGGGATTGGACAGTTGTCCAGATATTGCTGTCTGTAATCTATGTATGTGTCTCTGAGGATCAGTTGCGTGGAAATGAAAACACGATAACAGCAATTGTTTAGATAGATTTCGCCTAAAAACTTCTCAGGCATTTATGTTCTCTCTCCTGACTTTATGCCAATTGTCCATCTCTTATATTGACACATGGAGTATCCTGATCAGGCTGGTGGTGTATGTTCAGTCAATTGCTTCCAATCCATATAACAAAATCGAGGTTCAACTAGAAATACTCATTCTGCCATGGTTTTATTGACAGCAGATGATGGATTTGAAATGGGCCTGAGTTCAGCTCTAAGTATAATTTACTTAATTTTTGCACTATGATATTTTTGTATAGGTAATTCTTATTTAAAAGTAATAATGGATTCACAATGGTAATACTGGTAGTACAGATGAATTACGGAGATACAGAACTACCATTATCAGAAGGATGAGATGTGTAACGCGCAGCCGTATGTCGTTTCTGTTTCCATACAGAGAAAATCTCAGGGTGGGCTGTCCTTTAAGGACAGTTTTACTTGCATATAAACCTATATCTCCTTTCAACACCACATCCTGCTGCTGTATGGCAGCTTGCTGCCTCTGGAACAAACCATTCTTCTGTGCTGTGCCCATTTGCAAAAAGGGAGGACTGTCTTGGTCTCTTTTGCAAACTCTGATCAGTTCTGCTCTGCAGTGACTCCTAAGAGTATGCCAGCTTCCCTGGGACCCTCCACAGGATGCTTGTCCAGCACCAGCAAGGGCAATCCCCAGACTTGCTGTGCTCCATGAAGTAACCACAGTGGGTGCCCTGGGACAGCATCCTTACCGAAGACAGTACTGGAGACCTCTTCACTATCTAATTTAAAGATGCTATCCCAGGGCTCTCATTTCTGCTGCATGACTTTTAACAAATTAAAAAGCAAAATAAATTCAATGTTCCAAACACATAAACATAATTAGCATCTTACTGACAATTTCAGTTAAGAAGCTGAAGTGTACAGATATACAAATAAGTGTTCCTTATGTTTATTTTACATATACTTTGTGTTTTTTGGTTTTTTTTCCCTTTTGATATTCTATCAGTCTTGTATTAAAAATGCAAGAAGATCCAAAACATTTAATTAATCTTCAAGTATAACTTGCCTTTTTTTTCAATGATGAAAAAGTTGTTCTCACTCTAGGTTAAATAAATTGACATTTAAAAAAGACTTAAGAGACAGGATTAACCCTTTCCTCATACTACCTCCCAACACATCTGTTTTTTACAGTGGCCAGTGAAATGGGTTCCGCCTTCAGGTATCAAGGCTTGCGTGAAACAAACACTGTAAACACCCTGAACTGGTGCAGAGTTTCCAGGGAAACTTTGGTGAAACGGAAAAAGGGAGACATTATCTGCCATTTTTTATCTGTGTGTGTCAGACAGTTCCCCAGCCCCGCAGAGGACCCAGCGGCACAGAGGAGCACATCTGCCCCTGCTGAGCCCGGGGATGCCAGAGCTGCAGGGCCACTAGAGGGATGTCTACAACCATCCTTCCACAGCTTCTGAAGCAAACCACCACTTCACATTCCTGACCAGCTGCAAATCGCACACGGCAACCAACAGTCCTTAGAAATGCTGCAACAGAGGCATCAGAGGGCTGCTTGCCATGGCCTAGGGAGAGTATTTGAACACTACCAGTTGGAAAGATGAGATGCAATGCTTGGAGTGCTATAAGGTCCAAGACAGCAGACCAGAAATGATACAGTCATGATGGATTCATAGAATGCTTTCGGTTACAAAGGACCTTGACAATAATCTAATTCCAACCCCCCTTGTTCTGGTTGAATGGTTTTAACACTATTAAAAACTACATCTAGTTCTATCCTTTTATTTGATTCCAATAGTTTAGCTTGTATCTAGTGGAATGGCATAATCTATTTAAACTATCAACAAGTTAGCACAAGGCTCACTGCAAACAGTGATTTTTTATTAGTTTAAATTAGTTGACTAGAAAAGCATGAAAATGTAATAGAGAAGAGTTCCCTCTCCTACAGTGATCGGCTATCAGAACTGATAGGATGAAAGGGGCTGCAAAAAAAGGAAAACATGAGTAAAGCAAAGAAATAAGCATTAGTTGTAAGTGCTATAAAACAGCTTGTGTACTCCAGAACAGCATAAGTAAGGAGCCCCAATTTACTGCCCTGGTTGGGTAGATGGGTCAAACTGTTACTTTTAATTACATTTACTAATAAAAAAAAAGTTTCAATTTATGTGGAAAAGAAGCATCATGGATTTTAAAAGAGGTAATAGTTAGAGTTGGGTGATTTATTTATTTATTTTAATAGTTAATTCCCCGGAAAATGTGGTTTCAGTCATGTCTAAACTATTTGCTTCAAATTTGCTGCACAGTTTTGGCTGGAAAAAAACCAAAGGGGATAAACTGTGTCGGAGGAAAGTCCCCAATTACCCAACAGCTCAATGATCAGAGCATTTACTTAGGTAGCAGAGACCCCTTAACAGAGGCTCTATTGAGGTGGACTATGCTCAGACTTTCCTGTGACCACTTTGATTTTTGTCCCAGTTGCGAGGAATGGGGACACACCTCCCAAAGGAGCAGGCTGGTTCCCAGAGTAGGAAGCTGTGATTCTCATGCTCCCCCTCGCTGACCCAACAAACTTGGTGCCTTTGTGCAGGTCAGCAGCTTCATTGTGAGGAAGAATTTCCCCTTTGTCCTGCTTCATGGATACCAAGTCCTTGGACAGCTTTCTAAAAAGTAAAATTCTGCTTCAGGTTCCCTTGGACAAAAGTAGGATTTCCTCATCCTAAGTATATCCATGCTATGACATTCTTTCAAGAATCCAAAACAAATATTCTACATCAGATTAAAACATAACATTTAATGGTTCACGCAAAGAAATAACCTTCAGGTTATTTTCTTTCAGCAAGGAAAAGCAACCAGTTTAGTTATGTCCACACTGTGCTGATTTTTATGACATTCACGGCAGTTCTTGAACAAAAATGCAACTTCCACCAAGTCTTTAACTGATCATGAAATAGTTTGATAACCTTCATCCAGACTACCCTATGCTTCTTACAAACCCTTAAGTCTGCAGCCACATAAAAACTGAAAATGACATTGAGAGCTCCTGACTCCAGTCCTTGTGGTGCTGGACACCATATCTTATGGCCCTTTCAAAGTGCACTGATACACTGCAGGTAGGTATATTCTGGCTGCCTTTACTTGGATGAAGGTTGTACTAACCCCACATTGTGAATAGCTAGAAACAGTCTTATTTCCCATCTGTGCTTATTTGTGGCCAGTTTACTCGCATATACTCTTCTGCCAGCATTGTTCTGTAATGTACAGCTCTTAAACTCCTTGCTTGATGTTTTTGGTGTATCTTTAGACACCACCATATTCTCATTCACCTCTCTGCTGGATCTAGAAAACTGAGTTATTCAAGCTACTTCACATAAAACAGGCTGCTTTGTTCTTTTATCTCTGCCAAATTCCCATTTTCAGTTCCTCTTCTCCAATCAGAGGAATTGAACTATTTATGTCCCAGTGTTCTCACTTGATCTTGCCCTAGCCTATCACACTGGAGCATCTTTGTTAAATTTTACAATACCATTTATACTTTTTAATTGCACATTTTCATTAACTCGTGTAAACCTGAAGTAATTCTCCTCAGCTATTTCCCAGTGGTAAGTTCCCACATTACATCAGAATTTCTTACTAGTCCCCAAGGACACTCCCTCTATAGACTGTACCATTTAATAATGTCCTGTTTCTATCATTCCCATCACTGAGCTGATCCAGATCTTCTGAGCAATATCCCAACCCTCAACTCTCTGTGAGTTGTCTGATGCAAACAGCATCAGCAGCATAGTCCTGGATTACATCCTGGTAAACAAAAAGGTTCCAATTTCAAAAAGTTAAACAAGATGGACAGGGACTGGTCCTTGTAGTTCCTACCAATCCAAATCTTCAAGGATTCATCTAATACCTACCTCCCTATTTCACCCCATAAGGCATTGCTATCCTACATGAAGTGGGTTCTTTTTAATTTGGCAACAGCATGATATCCCTCAGAATGTTTTACTCTCCTATAAAAATTGTACATGAAAATGTCTTCTAATAAATCTCACTAACTTCAGCTTTCTCACATCAAAATCTTCCAAGTTTTCTTCCAAATTGGTTGCAATTACCTCCTGTAATACCTTATTTTTTTCTTATCCATAAACATGGAAAATTAAAGTATTACAAGATATGTTTTTCTTATCCATGTGTAGTGTTTCATTTTAATATTGTCCCCCATCACCAAAAACTAAGGCAAAACTGAGATCATCTCTATGTCAGCCTCTTCACAAAGTAATCCCATTTATTATTTGACAGTCAAGTCTAGAAATAACAGTAGTTAAACATACTGTTCATGTTGGACAAAAGGATAGATAGAAAAGTAATACTTTTTCCAAGCAATATCCTCCCTCCCTTCCTCCCTTCCCCCTTCCCCTCCCTTCCCTCCTCCTTGACTCTGATGCTATTTAAATGCAAAGTCATGTCATTTCTCAAAGTGCATATAATTATATGCAAATATTTCCTTATATGCAAAGCTGTGTTTTCACTCATGCACTCACAACTGTTCTTATTCATATCTAACAGCCCCTGCAACTTCCCTGAGAGCAGGCACAGCAGCTGTAGTTATTTACACCCCGTTATCAGCTGGACTGGCTTCGTTTCCCCACAATTAATAGTAGCTAAGTCTTGATGAAAAGCAGATCACAGGAATGACAGTGCTAATGCAGAAACACATAATGTGGGTATTCAGAGATGCACACAGAAACTCTACACTAATCATCTTTTTTTAGCTTGCTCTATCCAAGTCATCTTCTACTGGCATTTCCCCCTAATTGCCAGGAGCATTCAGTGCCTGAGGTTTTACTGTCATTTTCCAAGCCAGTTCCTGCATACTTATGTCAAAAGGCCAGATCAAAAGAAGGATTGATTTGGTGCCTCCAGTGGTTCTCACACCAAAATCCAAGATGACAACTGAAAAAAATACTCAATAGCTGTATAACTGTGCAGGTCACTAAGTTTGCTACGTACCTCTCTGCCTCAATCCTGCTGAGTGTTCTCATCAAAAGGCTACAGAGCCTTTTTTTCCTGGCATTCCATTTCTTATTAATGCAATTTTCTGCAAAACCACACACCACCCTGCAAGATAGTGTCTAGGAAGTTTATTTGGAGGTGTACTGTGCAACATGAATTGCCACAGGATGGAGAAAAGACAACACGTACATGGGTTCTTGTTCTGCTGATGGATTCTGGATCAGATCAGGGTGAACATGCTGGTTCAGATTATGTCTCATCTAGGAAAACATGGGCCTTTGGCCACATTTCTCATAAATCCTATTCAGTATCTAATGTTTAAATGTTTGATCCTAAATACAGAATAAACTATCAGAAATGCTTTTGTTCTTACAGGTATGTGTTCACTGGAAGAGATTGTTACAGGCATGCAAGTGACAGGTCTGAATCAACCTCTAGTCCCCTTGTCAAATTAAAAAGAGGCAGAGATAGCTTTGAGAAGCTCTGGCCAGCACTTCCAAAGGATCAGAAGCGTTTTACTCCTGCATATTTCCAATATTTCAACCTTTATGATGGGTCATGTAAAGGAAGTGCTGGAGATAATGCTCACAGCAGAAAGAAGAGCAGCAGAAACCCTCCTCTGCTCCAAGATACTGTGAGGTATAAACAGCCTACTGACAGCATAACAGCAAGGATTTCATAAATCACAGCAGTGTCTCCAACTCCTGTGATTTACACCTAAGGGCCACAGAGCCCTAAGCTTCACCTAAATACACAAAGCAGCAAAGGAAAACTCGAGGACACTTTGTTCTTAGTCTCCAAGCTACACTTACTGCAAGTTTCCTCCTGGGACTTACAGGAGAGAATCTGGCACATCACCATCACGTAAGTATTTCAATTAACCTAGATTTACAGCTTCACTTCTGTCTTCCCAATGCATCCAAGAAACTACTTTATCATATATATATGAAACTACCTTATTAACAAAAGCAATGTTATTTAACTGGGGAGAATTATGTAAGCAATTAAGAACCAGGCAGAGACCAAGTCCTGTGTTATCAGACACACCCAGGCATTAGACAGCCGCTTTTGATTCACACCTCCTTTTCTTGATTCTCTGGTATTTGTGCTTAAGATACTGACTTTAACACAGCAACAGACAATACCAACTAATAATTCTGTATTTATCAGCTATATATGCTGTTTGAAAAAATGGGAAGCAGCTACCTGGCACACCTTCAGAGACAAAGGTACATGCCTTTCCAAGCAGAACAGTAGATATAGGCCTTTACCTACTAAGCTTACCAGATGAAGACATTTTCTTTAGCATTTGCTTGATTACTTTGGTTTGCACTTAATTATACAGATGGCTGAGTGGTTTTGTAATTTTATAGCTGGCCTGTGCTGGTAATTGATGTGGTAGTGTCAGTCTTACTGAGGCTGGTTTGAAAATGCATGGGGTTTAAAAAGCTGCTTGTATTTAAAGCCGCTAGTTACAATGCAAGAGATGAATTAAATGAAAGAATGTTAAACAATGTTGGTTTTTTTTTTTCCTGTGGACTTTACATAACTGTACTATTTGTCCCAAGACAACACTGGAATCATTATATCAAAGATGAAGATTGTGGCTGACTTTGCAAGTCCTTCAAAAACATAACTCCTATATACATACATTGTGTACCTGTCTTCCTGTCTGCTTACATTAACCTAAAATGAAGAAGTTTCTTTTTAATCCAGAAAAAATAATTTATTAACCCTCAGACAGACTGAACACTAGCATGTGAGAAAGGAAAATTAAAGCAAACAAACAAACAAAACCCACAATAAACTTTTATTCCTTTTCACTCCTAATTCATACTTATTAATATAAAAGTAAAGAAAGCCCTGTACTAATGATATAAATCTACATTATTTTCTGGAAGTAGAATGATGATCTTTAGCTACGCCCTCCAAAGTCTCAAGACCTCATTATCTAAAAAATTACTTGTCCTATTTCCATCACAACAACACTGATCCACGTCAGTGCAGCGTCCTAATCGAGTGATGATAGTTATGCACCTTTGCCTGTAGCAGTCTGACATGGTTTACTTTTGGCAGCTTTCAAAGACTGTATTTCTTGGACTATTGACAGGTGTTTTGTCCTTCTTACTCTGTTGTCACAATTTGGTTCTCATTTGGGTTAGAGTTGATTCATGTCACTGGATAAAGATAGTCCATGATATCTCTGGCAACTCACTTAGCTCTTCTATCTGTTCTAACGTATGCAAAACACAAAAATGGACCAGATCCACGAGATGCTAAACCTAAATTTTAGAGAACCTAGCTGTTAGGAGAATCAACTCCCCTGTCAGTAGTGCTCTTATGTTCTTCAAATATTTGCAGATTGGGAGCCTGAAAAGAGGATTTGCAAAAGCCTTACTTAGCCAGTAGCAAGTGCTAAAAGCACAGCCCCTTCTCTTAAAATAGATGCACACATGGGTAGTTTGTCTCCTTTTGCAATAGTAGTGAAAGCATGCCTGAAGTCCAAAGCCAAATCCCTCTTCTCCCTGAATAGGCTTGGGGCCTAAAGGAACAACCTGAAGCGGATTGCTTTTAAGCAATAAGCCCCACATACCAACTTCTCACAAATCTGTACCTATAAATGTAGCTAGTTGTGAAAATGGTCAACAGCAAATTCCCTACTGCCTTGGGACACTTAAAACATATTTGGACTTTAGATATCTGAAGAGTTCAGCAGCATTTCAGGGAGCAAACAGAGAGATGAAGGATCCAACTGCAGACTCCTAGGCTTAAAGCTACAGTAGGCACACTCGAAGGCTTGGACTTTGCCTTACAAAACATAGTAAATAGCATTTGACAATTCACTGCATGGGACTTCAAAACTAGCATACACAGAGTGAGTAGGAAGAGTTCTTCCTTAGATGGTCATTGCAGGATTTACACCACTGAGAGATTTACACCACTGAAGGCAGAAAAGGTAGAACTGTAAAAAGACCACAGAAGGTGGTGCTAATTTTCCTCTAGATCATGTTAAAACAGTGTTTTTTCCAAACGCTGAGAGAAAGATCTGACTTTCTGTTTTTGTTACTTAGTCACTTATAACCAGCAATAAATCTTCTGCTGATGATTTTGTTGAGGATTCGTGCTGTACAAAGGAATTCAGCTGACTACTGTTGTCAATTTGTCCCTGTAACAGAGTAAAACTTGTTTAGTCAGTAAACAGATATATCCTGAAGGGTGGAAGAATAGATCTGTTGGGCAAGAATTTCAAGAAGGTACTATTTCTACACACTTACTTTTGAAGTCACAATCACACTTTTTTTCCTATGTATAAAGGGATGTTATGCTTATTTAAGATTTTCTTTGTTACCTTTGTTTAGATAGCACCCTGAACAATGCCATTAAATCACCTAAGCTAAAGATCAGTTTTTACAAAGCTTATAGATAAGAAAAACTGAAGAAAAAAGAAGCACCTTGCCTAGAGCCAAGAGGAAACTAAGAGCTCACATCATCACATAACCTGGTGCCCAACTCTGAGCTCCTTGAAATCACCCCCAAAGTTGTTGTTCACAGTAACAGAACTTAGCACAAGCTCCTTATTGATCACTAGAGACACACTCCTCATGTTTGGTCTGTTGTCCAAATCTATTTTAAATCCTTTAAAAAAAACAAAACATGTTTGTTGTCCCACTTCTAAAAATTAGCCAATGTATATGCTGCAAGTGAAGAAATCATGTTTATTTTAGGTAATTTAGAGTTTTGAACTGTTGTTTTGCAAGGCTGTGTAACTTCATGATCTGGCTAGTACCCACATATAATCCTAGTAGCAACCCAACTCATTCTCACACTTACTTCTTTTATCTCCTAGCAAAGTAAAATGTTCAAGAAGAATATGTGAGTTTTTTTTGGTGGTGCTGCAGTTAAGCAGATCCTAATCTGTTTTGAAGATGAAGTAGTCCTAAGATATAAATAACCAGTGCCTCTCCCAAACAGATTTCACCAATTCCTTCAGAAAACTCACAAACTCAATGTGTTTCATTGTAAAGTGTGAGTGATAACGCCCATATTGACTTTTCAAAATGTTCTTGTGTATGGATGTTTCTGTCAGGCTTGAAGATTTTGACTCAGTGGACTGTAAAAGAATCCAGTTATGGGGTTTGGGTGGATATTCAGAGCAGACCTTCCCTCTAGCTGGGAGTTGTTTAGCACCAGGGCCCTGACTCAGAATATCAGTGAGTGTGATCTCGCTCAAAGCCATACAAGTGACTAACATATTTACTTCTCTGACTCTCTCTCCTCTTCCTTTAAAGTTAAAATATTGAGCCACTTTTCTGACATCAGCTCACTGCCAGCCAGCTGTCAGCTGAAAGTCAACACAATAAAATGTTAACCTTTCCTCCCTGAGGTCCCTCCACCTGAGCAAATGACACCTCCACAGTCTCTGTTGTTCTGCCCTAGAACATCTGCCCAGCAGCCACATCTCAGGGCTTCTGGAACCATAGTTTGGCCACAACCTCACATGCCATTCCATGGAGCATCCCTACCATCCAACTCCCCACCTCCATCCCTGCAGCCACAGCTCAGGCATCAGTGACACCCTCCCTGCTGTAGCCTCTTCTTGCCTGTCCCCTCAAAGTGCCCACCAAGCGTGATAAGGTGGCTGCACCCATCTCCAGCACAGTGTGGAGGCTCATCTTCCTCAGGGGGCATGAGGGTGGCCTGCACCTTCCCCAGCACAGCTCCTCACTGCCTAGTTCTTCTTCCTCCATCTCCTACATGTAGGATATACACACAGGAGAGGGATGGAGTACCTCTTCTATGAAAGAATTTGGATTGCTCAGCCTGGAAAAGAGAAAGCTTTGCAGTGACCTTATTGTGGCCTTTCAATACCTGAAGAGAATTTATAGAAAAGATAGGGCAAGACTATTGACAAGACCATGTAGCAACAAAACAACGGGGAACAGTTTCAAATTCAAGGAGTGTAGGTTTAGATTAGATATGGGGGGAAAAAAAATCTTTACCATGAGGGCAGTGAGGCACTGGAATACGTTGCCCAGGGAAATTGTGGATGCCCCATCCCTGACATGGAAGGGCCAGGTTGGATGGAGCCCTGAGCAATCTGGCCGAGTGAAAGGTGTCACTGCCCATGGCACGGGACTTGGAATTAGATGATATTTAAGGTCCTTTCCAACCGAAAACATTCCATGAATCTCTGATTCATGCTGTAAGCACTGCTACTCTGTCGGAAGCACTGCTCTCCCACCTTCTCAAACATTTTTCGCTTTTCTTCCTGTGTGCTTGACGCCATGTGGGCAGGGTGAGGTCTCATGTGCCAAAACGCACACAGCCTTTTCTCTGAGCGGCTGCCTTGTCCAGGCCCGGCACGGCCCCGCCGAGCTCAGGGCTGTAGCCGGGCGCTGATCGAGCGCTGAACAATGCGCCGCTCGCAGCGGGGCCTTGTGGGTAGGGGAGGCGGCCTCAGCGGCGCCGGGGAGCGGGAGGCCGCGCCGAGCCGGGGGTGGGCGGAACGCGGAGAGCGGCGAGGGAAAGCGAGGCTGGCGGGGACCGCGGCTCCCGCCCCAGCAGCCGGCGAGCGCTGCAGAGGGAGCCGCTCCCCTTTCGCTCCCCGCCTCCCCCCGCCCTCGGAGCGATGTCCCGGCGGAGCGGGCAGTGAGGCGGCGGCCGCCGAGGGACGCCCTGAGCGGGGAGAGGCGGGGGCACGGCGGGAAGCGCTCCGTCCCTCCCTTCCAGCTCTTTCCCCTCCCTCTCCCGCGCCCGGCGGAGCAGCGGCCGTTTTCCCTCGCCCTTCATGCCCGGGCGGCGGCCACCGGCGGCGCTCCCCTCCGCTCCCGCCTCGCCGCCCCCGCCCTTCCCGGGCTCGCCGCCGCGCTAGGCCCGCCGGGCGGCCCCGCGCAGTGCCCTCCGCGGGCCCGGCACTAGGCGGGCCGGAGGATGAGCCAGCAGCCGGCGGGGAAGATGTCGGCGGCTCCCCTGGCGGCCGAGGCGCTGGAGCCGGCGGCGGGGATGCTCGAGGGCCGCCAGAGGAAGCTGGAGTCCATGATCCGCGACCCGCGTTCCCCGGTCAACGTGGAGAGCCTGCTGGTAAGGGACGGCCGCGCCTGGGGGAAGCGCTCGGCGGGGGAACAAAGGGAGCGCTGCCCTCGCCTCAGGCGGGCGGGAGGGAACGGGAAGGAAGGAAAGGGCTCCCGCGTCCTGAAAGTGTTTTCCTGGGGGAGGACGAAAGATCGTCTCCACGCCCCCGGCCGGGCCACTGGCAGCGGGGAGGTGGCGGGAGCGGCCCTCGCCCCCAGGACTGTGTTGAGCGAGGGGACGGGCACGGCGCTGTGAGAGGAGAGCGAGCGCTCCCCGATTAGCTACATCTTATTTGGGGGAAAGCGAGAAACGTCCTTGGCGAGGTCTGCTCCAGGGAGAGGAAAACCCCTTGCTTTCCCTCCCAGCATCGTTCACACCGTTCGCTTTCGCGTCTGGGAATCACAGCGTGTCCGTCCCCAAAGTACCTGCCTTTGTGTGCGCTGCCGGGCACCCATCGCTCACCCACTCTGAAACGTCCCCTGGTGAAGCTGAGGTTGCTGTGTGATGTGGAAATAATTCAGGAAAACGGGACACGCCTAAGGGAGAAATGTAACTGGAGGGTCCAGTGACCCTTCACGTTTATTTTTCAATGGGGCAAATTGATTCGTCTGTGTCCTGTTTCAAATAGCATTTTTCCGTGTGAGTGCATGAAATACAATTTACCTTAGAGAGAAATCTATGCCCTTGTGAAGAAGTGTGAAAATTTAGATTTTCTCATTTAACCATCTGAACTCTAGAAAGGCAGCCAAGAGACAGATTATTACCATTATTGTTATCAGTACTATAATTATTAGTATTTTAACTGAACTTTAGGGTCTTCAGATCGTATATTTCCAGTCTGCCCTAAGATTTCCAATGTGTCCCAGTTATGAGGAGCAGAAAAAGGGGTAATAAATCCCAGTCCTTCCAACAGTTGCTCAGGGCACTTACACTGTGTCTTTTTTTGTGCTTTCAAATGACTCAGTCCTGTTTGGCCAAAAATACAGGAACTGACTGAACAGAATGTATGCCTGTGCTGTGTGGAGAATATAGGAATTTCCTATAACATCTGAAAAATGTTCTTCCCGAGGCTGTGGTGCTGTGTTACTCCTCTTATACATGTTCAGAGGCATAATGACAGCCATAGTCAATGGAGGGGGGTGGGAAACAGTGCTACATATCTGACTGGATTCAGATAAGTTTTTGCCTAGGCCAAAGCAGAGAGAGCTGCCTCTGGGCTTCGCTCCCAGCATTTTCACTTTGGTATTTTGCTTGGAAAACTTTGACCTGTGGCCAAAAAAGAGCAGTTAAAAATAGTACAGTCGTTCTGAAAAATGCATCAGGTTAATACTTAACCCCAGTAGGCTTTTTCACACTCTGCTTTTGTACTCAACAGCATGATTCTTTTATTTTCTCACCTCCCATGTCTTGGACAAAGATGGAATACACTAAAATATGTTTATGTTTCTGAAGAGAAATCCTAGCTACAAAATTGAGATTGGGCTGCTTAGAACTTGATTTTTTTTTGTTTTGTATGCTAGCAATGTAGACTGCTTCATGTAATACATTGAGAAAGCAAACCATGGGAAAGTGTTAGCTGGATTATAAATGCTTTTTTTTTCTACAGTAAAAGTCATCACTGTTCTCTACACTCTGTCTGTGAGTATTGTTTAAAAAACTAGCAGCAAGTGAAATATAATGCTAATCAATCAAATTTCCTAGCTTGTGCAGTCTACATATCTGTGTATGAAATAATGGACTTTTTATTACTCTTATTAAGGAAATTTGCAACAGATTTCCTGTCAAAGCACTTTCTTTTGGTCTCTGGTATTGTTGCTTTATGCAATTTGACATTAATTTTGCATTGGTGTGCTGCTAAATAGTCTGAGTATGAAAGCATATTCATATTGAAAAATTTACTTGTTTACTAAACAGCTCCCTTGCACTGTAAATTATCAAAAATTGAAATGTGTTTTCAGTTAAAAGTAGAAATACAGCAACATGAACTGAGAGTCAGGGAAAGCATCTTAAAAAGACTAGCTGGAATGCCACTATTCCATCCTCCAAAAATAACATAACCAAAACTAAAAATGTGGAATGGAATTCAAAATGGAATTCATTTCCTTACAGTGTAAAAAGTCATAAACAGCTGCTATTCTGTATTTTGTGTGCATGCTTTATTTTTGGGAAGCCGTAAAAAGCGAAAAAGTAGCTGTTGATCTATAACACATGGTGTAAATTTGAAAGGCGTGAGAAGCTGAGGTAATAAGCTGTCTTTCTCTAGATAGCAATTCCACTGTCATCAAGAGATGTTTTATTCAGTGGCTCTAAATGAAGAGACTTTCTTTGCGTACCTTCCTGACCGCAGAGTGGCTGACCACATCCATCTGTTTCTTCAGCAGGAGAATCTATGAAGCCAAATACATTGATTATGTTCCTCCCATCCCCCTTCGGGGCTCAAGAGAGACTATTAGATTTTCTAATGGGATTATTGCTATATTGTGTGCCTTAACAGTTATTAATGCCTGTGTTGAGCATAATTTTTTGTGTTTGATTAAAGCGTATCTTCAAAAAAGACCTATGCATTCTCAGTTCAGAGGCATTATGAGATGGAGAACTCTGCATTTAGTTTGTTCTCACAGGCAGTTATGAGGACAAAATAAAACGTCCCAGGAAACAGCCAACCAACCGAAATGTGTGGCATGGTTATTACCACCCTTTTTCTTCTAAATAAAAAAATAATCATGAAGGACTTTCTACTCATTAGCATAGATGAGATGCACAGCCAGCACTTGGTGGGGTTCTTCTGGTTTTGGTCTGATAAAGAGATGAAAAGAGGAATGCTAGAACTGTGTACTTGGTGCCATGATAGGTGTCTGCAAAGACATCCACAAAGGAAGTGGTTATTGCAACCTCATTGAGGCGTTGGCTGAGTGCTCATTCTCTCATTGTATCTTGTTGAAAGCTTGTTGTTAGGTTGCCTATGCTAAGATAAATAATTTTGATATTGTCACTTTGGTGACAATAGCTTTCTATGGTACAGTCTTGCTCTTTTTGGGCATGTAACAGTGCATTAATGGTTATGAAAACCTGTTTCCAGTATTACATTTAGATCATGCAGATTACTTTGTAAAGCTACCATATTTTTATTATTTGCTTTTCTGCCAGTTGTGTCACCCACTAATTTAATGAAGTGACATTTTTATGTGTACTGCATGTACACATGGATGATAGCACTTAATGGCATTTGACCTTGACTGATCCATAAGAAACCCTTCTATAAATACATTCCTACCAAATAGTTCCAAGTTGACAGCTAAATTTAAGGAGAGCTTAACAGTGCTCAAATACATTTGGGCATTTATGATTTTGCATATAAGCTCTATCTACAGTATGAACTGAGTTATTTTTGATAATATTTCATACACATTCTGTAGCGGTGTGTTGGCAAGTGCTATCTTCTCTAAAACAAGAGCAGATAGGCCTACACTGTAGGCTGTGTAAAACTAATCCAGACCTCTGCTTCCTTGCCTTGTGTAATTGTTTCACTTCAGTGCATGTTGAACTCAACTTTTGAGTTGTGTGGTGGTGATGAACAGCTCTGGTAAATCTTACCATCCTCTTCCTGCAGTGCTGTGCATGGGCTGGAGCTGCTCGAGTGCAGTTGTCCAGAGAAAGGTGCTGGTGTTTGCCCTTGGTCTCACTCTTCAGTGCAGGCCTCAGGATTTTAGCGTTAAGCTTGAAATTTGACATTACACTGGAGGTGTAAAATGTTGAGTATATTCTGGCTGCTCTGCTATGGTTGTGTCAGCTTTTGAAAGAAGGAGCTCTTAAAACTGTTAATTAGGCAGTGCAACAGTGAAATTATGAGCACAGTGCTGGAATGCAAACATGGTGGACTGAGAAATGGAGAGATGATTAGCAGGAGAGGGCTCAAGTGTCTCAGAATGCACATGCCTTAGAACCCAAACCCACAAACCAAAACTGAACTAATTTACCATTTATTTATTTTTTTTTAATTTAAGCTGACAGGTAAACTGTGTATTTACACTAGTTTGAACATGAATAGATGGGTCATCTACATGGGTCGTTGCCATCAAGACCCTGAATTTTATTCTTAATGAAAAGCGGATTGAACATACAGCTGTGACTCCCATTCTTTCAATAGGTGCATCTGTCCATAAAGATCTCATCAACTGAATAGATGCCAGCCTTGTACCAAGAATGTTAATTGAGCAGATCACTAGGCTGGGCTCTGTTAATTCAGGGTCTCCAGGCCATCATGGCTGATACAAGGTATTCCTTAGCAGGATTTTAGCCTTAGGAACTTCCTATGTATTACATAATTAATGTGAAAATTGTTTTGCTTTCCTGAATTTATTGCCACACATAATTTTGAATCAGCAAGAACAATCTGTTGTGTTAATTTGAGCCAGCAAGTACAGGGAAGAGATTCAAATGTAGCAGTTAGCAGGATCTCATCTAAAATTCATTCCCCACTAAGTAATTTGAAGGCCAGATGATTCTCTGTTCTTAAAGAAATAACCTTTCCTTGTTTGTCATATTTCCTGTGCTGTTATTTCTCTCTTAGTTTCTAACTCTTTCTATAAATATTCTGTTTTTGATCTGTGATTTTAGAACATCTACTGCAGAGTTAAAAAATATGATCCTTAAGGAAATGGAATTGTCTTTTGTTCATTGTTCCCCTCTGATGGATTTATATATAGCAGTATGGTTAGGTGGAAAAAGATAGTTCTACTTTTCTGACAGCTTTATGTGTTTTTATATTCTGACTTATTCTACACTAAGGATTAAAATGTTTCACTTCTGGTTTGAGAAAGGAAAAATAGCATTTTGCTCAGCTTCAGGTCTTTTTACTGCCACATGAGATGCATGCAGATTTTGTATGTGTGTATTCACAATAGGCATGTTCACTCCGATTATTTCATCTCTATTGATCAGGTTACAGAGTGTGTCATTAGTATCCTTTAATTGTTCAATCTTTGTAACAATTTAAGAGAAATATAAATACACCTACACTATCAAGTTAGCAGAGTTTTCTTCTGCTTTATATGTGCAGGAATAAAATTCAGTAACTCTTCACTTCTCCAAATATTAGTAGTCTCAGTTTCAGTTGAAATGTGTGCAAATGCTTGTTAGAACTTGGTTTTTAAAGTACATTTTGAGTTCTAACTAATGGCAGAGCAGTGCCAA
The DNA here is from genome assembly GCF_024509145.1 of Vidua macroura. Lineage (NCBI taxonomy): Eukaryota > Metazoa > Chordata > Aves > Passeriformes > Viduidae > Vidua > Vidua macroura. The sequence goes on along the minus strand of NC_071573.1, from coordinate 100,929,702 downwards.
AGCATTTGGCTCTTTGTCTAATAATGCAGTCCATAACAAAAGCTGCCTAATTTAAAAAGAAAGAAAAGTGCTATCTCCAAAGTGCTAGAGCCAATCTCCACAGCAAGCAGTTAATGATTTCTTGCCAGTGTTTGATCTACAAAATATGACTGGAATTGTATCAGTGTCACAGAGGAGCTGACTTTGGATTTTAAAGATGAAAGTGATTGAGATTGGGTAGTAGAGTATTATATAATGAAAGATATTAAAAAAATAAATCTGTGTATTTTTATAACTCATAAGCATGGGGAGTTTTGGGAGGAAGAATGCTATATTGTGTCCAAGGTTTCTTCTAAACTGTTACACTGTAAAGCAGCGAATGTTTCTGGTAACAAATTTATTTAAAATAAATTTTTCTTGGTACATCCCATTGGTTAAAAACAAGAATACCGTGTTTATATTGGCAGACTTGGCTAGTAATAAACTTATTTTAATGAGCTGTTCGAAATGTAAACACAAGGTTGATTGTAGTGCTCAGTTCCCCAGCCATACCTACCGTGTGTGAAGCTCCTGCAGCAGTGCAGTGTCCGAAAAGCCCGCGGTGCTCAGAGAGCGCCCCTGAGCCCGGCCACACGCGGCTTCCTGAGTGCAGGTGAGGAATCACCTGCATCCTTCATTGGCAACATTATATTCATTACCTGCTAACAGAGTTTTAAGACTGTATGCTTAAATCAGTGATTGGGCCCCTAATGTGCAGACTGCTTGAAATATTTGCAAGATTGTGATTTTGTGAATTTTGTCCAGATTTCACTATGCTGGATAGTCTCAGTCTGTAACAGGTGCTTTATGTAGTATGGACTTAGCTTTTTCTCTGTATTCGTCTGCTACTGTTACAGCTATTGAGAGAGGGACCCTTTTTTGTCTGTGAACTATCATAGAGTTTTGTTGTTGGATGGACACAGATTTCTTCACTGTCATGTGAAATGTGCCTCGTGTTCAGTTTCTGCTTCATTTGTTGCAGGGTGCGGAAGGTGATAGACATGAGAAGAAGAACAATCTGGGTATGACATACAGTGGGATTTTGATTATGCTTGTCTTCCATTAATTTTATGTAAAATGACTTACCTGAGTCAAATCTTTTGCAAAAAATAATCACATGCTTTGTGTTTTGTGTGCCCAGATGGAGACTAATGAGTTACGATGTTAGCGTTCAGCATTGTTACTCTAATTCCACAGTCATTTCATAATTCATTTTTTTTTAAGGATAGTGTTGTTCACATGGTACAGAGAATAAAAAAATGGTGCACAGGAGGGTCTGAATCCTAATCTATTGCTATCACTTTATGGCTTCAGACAAATCTTTCTTCATTTCCAGCTATATGAAATGGGATGAATAAATGAGATGAAGCTTTATTTTTAAGACGTACTGGAAAATACTTTAATATTTAGAATAGACTTATGTGATTAAAAAAGATGATCACAAGTAAGCTATGCTGACACGTTTAATTCCAAACCTTGAGGCATCAGGTAATCAAGTAATTGTTCTATTGCCTTTTGACTGTTCTAAATCATGGGTACTGATTTTATTAGTCTGTATTTAAAGTACAGAATTACAGGATCCTACATAAAGCAAGATAAAGTTTGAGTGACTCATCTAAACACAAGAATTTTCTTGTACTTTTCTTCAGGAGGAAATGAAGGGGAGGTCACATACTGGCATGAAAGTAGGCTTAAGCAACTATGAAAGAAGAAAAGTTAAGCTTTAGCAAATACTCTTTTTTTTTTTTTTAATCTCAAAACACATAATGTTGACTGTTACTGTCACCAAATAAATAAATAACTAGAAGAAAAAATGCCTGAATTCCACACTTTCTTCCAAATGCTATTTAAAGTTTAACTAAAATCTTGATTACTATTTAAAGACTGTAACGCATCATTGTTCTTTGTCCATGTCACTGCTGTTACAGGTAGTTGTCCAAAGTCTATGGCTTAATTGTTGATTAAATATCAAACATAGTTCTGTCAACAGCATAGATTTACCCTAGTATGGAATATATAGAGAGAAGGATCTTCGGGTTCTATGGGAATTCCTTTTTATTGAATGAGCTCTGAATTTGGAAATCTACTTGTGTTTGTTGCTACTATACAACTTGATTGACCCTCTTTATTTTTCTTTTGTTTGAAATAAAGAGTGCTGCATTGATAAATTTACAGTACTGTCTATGTGCATAGTTTCAAAGAGATTATGCTCTAGAAACAGCAATAGCACAGGTTTTGGTTGAGGGTTATACAAATGTTTGGCTTGCCTATACTATAAAAATGTTCTATTTCATACAGAAAATAGTCTTAAACTGGTTTTTCTTGTGGTTTCTGAAACTAGTTTGTTGTTGTAGTCTCTGTTTTCAGTTTAAGTACAAGAATAGGGAGACAAGCCTTGTCATTTGTTACATGTTTAGGACACAGATTTTTATTTGTAAATTACTTAGCACCATCTGCTATATAGGGAAGGCTGTATTATGATAGGCTTCTGCAATGTGCAGCTAAAGTCATTGGAAACAAGCTGCAGTAAATAGATAAAAGATCTTACGAGGTTATTTAATATTGGTTGCACCCCTTCTTGCACAATTCTATAACTATGCTTGACTTCTGAATTACGGTTTTTGTGTGGAATTTTAAACTTTAGTGATAAAATAACCATGAAGTCTCTCAATTTAGGAATAGTTCTAATAATTCCTTCTAATAGTTTAGGAAAATGGAGAAGAGCAGGGAATAATACCTTGTTGGAAGCTGTTGGTTTAGTGAGTAAGTAATGAAAACCTTTCCAGTATCAGGGGTATGCATGCATGATTTGTTTCCTTTAGGGAACGTCTCAGGACCTCCTCCTCCAACAGTAAAAGGTAGCCCACTTAGGCATTAAGCCATAGTTTTTATTTCTTGGCCTGTTCAATTTAATGACCTCTTTAGGATGTATAAACCTGGATTATAAAATACCCCCCCCCTTTTATTTTATGTTCTTTTATATGAAAAGTGACTGAGAACAACTGCTTGAATTACTCATCTGGCAAGGAGGTACTGACAGTTTATTATTGTATTGCAGCTGCTGCTAGTAATTTAAACATTATTCTGTGTTAATTTTTTTTCTCTGTGAGTACAAAATAATAATTCTGTTAAACTTTAGACTTGCATCCATGCTGCTATTACAAGCACCTGAACTATAGATTTGATAGGGAAAGCTGAAAATTGCTGCACTTTCAAAAAATCCCTATTACTAAATTGTTAAGTTTTATAAAGCAATTTTTAAAATTGCTTTCAAGTTCATTTTTCAGTATTAGTTTAATTATATGGAATGTGATTATTTTTTATTGTATTTTTAAGTTATTTTCCTTATTCCCCACTTGGCATCTTCCCAGAACTGAAGGATTTGTCTTGACTCTGCATATGTGGCATTATTGACAGTGAGGGTGGGAAGCAGCAGAACTCTGTTGTCAGAATTCTGCTGGTAAAACCAGAACGTAACAGCAAATGAGGCAGCCTGAACATTGCTTTGTATGCATGTAGTGTTCTGTGTCAGGAATATTTTAAGCTTGTATTAAAAGATAAACAATAAATACACTAATTTAAGCTACATCTCCTGAAAAAAACATTAGTGTTGGCAATTCCTTTTAATCATAGATATCTAGCTAGTTCTCTTGTTTAGAAATTATTTCTGCTCAGATTATGAAGAAAACCTCTAAATATGGACACTGTGATGAAGAATGGTTCATGTGCGTAGAAGCCTGAAACAGTAGCACCATGGAGTGTGAATCATTTCATCTATTTTAATGGTTGACTGCATCTGAAGAAAGGCAATTTAAGTGTCAAAATAAACTATTTCAGTGCTCTCATTTTTTTAGAAGAAACCAGTATTTGTTTCCCACATGTGCCTTGCAGTGTTTCTCAAGTGCCAGAAATCCCAAAGTCCCTTCTCTACCTGTGAAAGCATCTTTGGCAAATTTTGACAGATAAAAAATAACTTTATATGTAACTTTAAAATTTTTGTAAGGTATTAGGTTTTACATTATTTAAAAAGCTCCTGGCTTTATTTTCTATGACTCTACAGCAGGACTTCACTGAGTCAGAAAATTAGAGACAGCATTGAGCCTAACTGCAGAGCTTATTTTATGTTTTCTACATAGAATGGACTGATCTGCTTATACCATGTTGCTGAAAGAATGTTTGCTATAGGTTGGGCAAAAGTACATATGGTGATATGGTATTCATGTTTTGAAATCACACTGTCTAAATCTATGAGGGAAGATGTGCAGTATGTCTTACAAACAGATTTGAATTAATAAAATTGCAGTATACTTGAAATACAAATTCTTTTTTGATAAAACCAAGTGAATGTATACTGAAGTTTTTTCTGTTTATCAGCGGTTTACATCAAATAGATGCTGAATGTCACTGGGGAGAGGAATGGCTGTTTTGCCTTTTTGGATCATGCAGGAAGCATGACTGAAGAAAAGTCTTAGACACATTTTTATTCCAAGGTAGAACTTTTTAGTTCTATTTTGATTTCAAGCTTATTTTCTAGAGTTTATCAGAAGAGGCTGCCATGTAATTGGACTCCTTTCTTGGCACACGAGAATTGTTCTTGGTTTTATACACAGACTAAATTTCTGAATTGTGGAATTTGTTTTGGTTTTACTGTCATCATGCCTTGATTTTTTTTCTCATGTGTAAACTCTTAGCACTGTTGGGTCAGTTGTCCTCTAAAATGCAAGTGAGGGACAAACAAATGTGCTTGAAGCTGTAATATCATAGGGTCACTGATGCTGAAAGCACATATGGATTGTGAGAGAAGAATAACATTTTTATCTTCTTTGTGTTTGATTGCATGTAAAAAAACAATGAAAAAGTCGTTATTGTGGTAAAATGTCACTGTCACCTGTAAGTTTGTATCTAATAGAGTAACTTAGACTGTGTCAGGGTTCTCCCCTGTAGCTGGTGTGGTATTGCCCTGTCCCTAAACGGAATTTCCTGGCCCAAGGTTGACCAAAAGCATCACTGTGGTTACAAAAAGGGGTTGTAACCACACAGCGGTTCAGGTGCTGCTGTTGTTTCACAAAAGGATTCACCAGAATACCCTTTCAGCTCAGAATATTCTGTGTATTCTTCTGTGAATCTGTGATTTAAGTCAAAGCCAGCAGAATAATCAGCAATTTAGGCTTAAAATGAACCTTGCCAGTGCTCAGTGTGAATGATGGTTTACAAGGCCACATCTGTAGCAGCAAGTGAAACAAGAGCAGCACCAATTATCTCATGTTATTCCTGAGTTATTTCTGAAAATGCTGGTCTTTGTGTAAATGAACATATTCAATAATCAAATTTTTTGTATGTCTGAACTCCCTTTGACTGTGAGGTGTATGTAGCTAGTCGTATGCATATTTTCCATGTAGGGTAGTAAGGAATGACAAGAAACTCAAATAATTTAGGGACCCAATTATGTCTAGAATGGCCTGAAACACCAAGGTCATTCTCTTACCTACTCAATGGGCAGTGAAGCTGTTAAACTGTTTTTTGTTGATGCAATGACTTTGTATCCCCCGATTTAGATTGTGCTTTAGTAGAGAGTTAGCGGCAGTGTGTTACTTTTCTTGGCCCCAGTCAGCTCTTGAGTGCCCGGCTTGGGCGTCTCGTCTTCTCTTTGGGGCCAGGGCTTGCCGCAATTCCCGGGCGCTTCTGCTGCCGCACTCCGGGGTGGGCTGCTGTCTGCGCTTTGCCGTTGGCACGAGGGAGGAAACGAAGAGGCAGGGAATTGTCCAAATCCATTCGCGTGGCAGCTGGATGCTTTATTGGCCACAAGAGCCACGATGGAGAAGCTGCCGCCCGCTCCCAACCTCATGTGGACGAATATGGCACCGGGACCGGGGGGGAGCGGGATGATATAGGGGTGGGACAGGGAGGACCGGAGCCCTCCCGGCCAAGGAATACAGCGCTGTGGTGATGACGTGTTCTACAGCAACCAATGGGAACACGGCAGGGGCGGACACGGGGCTTTGGGGCGAGTGGGATCGTGGGAATGGATGTGATGGGCATGGAATCCTCAGGAGTTGGCAGGGAGTGGTTACAAGAGTGACAGGGGGGAAACTCCAGTGGCAGGCAGCCTGGAGCTGACCACTGTGGTGGGGGGGGGAAACATGGGGGATGCGCGAGGGTACACAGAACCAGCAAACTAACAAAGATCAGAACCCCTAATCTGAACCCAAACCCAGGATGCAACAAGACTTACTAGTGATCTGTACTTGCTGTTGGGTAGTGCCAACAGCCCAACTACTGTTGTGGCTGTCCTGTTTCTGGTTAGGTTATGGTTGTGTGCTCTCCACCTGTGTATATTCATATAGGATCTGTGCAGAAATACTCTTACAAGAGACCTATGTAAATTTTCTTTCTTCCCCACAATCTTTAGCCAAGTGCATATGCTTCTTCTGACCTTAATGGTCTTTATGCACAAGTTTTTTCCTCAAATGTAAAAATTGTGATTCCTTGAGGAAGCAGCTGATGCAGATGGCTCTTGCGGGGATTAGCGGATTTAGGCAAATATTTTCTTGCCTTTCCATATAGGAATCACTTGTTGCCAAAACTGAAGGAAAATTTAGGAGACATCGAGTCATTGTCTGTGGGAAAACTGTTTTCCACTTATAAAACCATGAGGAATTTGAAATCTACTTTCTATTTTGCTTTGCTTTCCCAAGTAATTTAGGATATTCACTTAGCCCTGAATTTCTTTCCATATTTTTATTTAGCAGTTGTGGGGTTTTCAATTATTTGTATTCTGAAGATACATTTGCTTAAAAAAAGGAAAGTGATTATGGTGGAATAAACACAAACTAAATAAACTGAAAAATATTCTTCTATTTTAAAATTTCTTTTTTGCTACCACAATCTCAGCTGATATTTTTAATACCAATTTGTAAACAAATTCTGATAGAGGTTTAATTTAACTGTCTTAATGAAAGCCGTCCTGTGTATCTTCTGACAAGGTGAAAAGGTAGAATTTCATTGCCTGCATATATGAAGATAATACCACTACCTTGCAAAGCTATTATCAATTGGAAAGAATATTTTATATCTGGTTCAAGTTTTACAGTGCCCAGGAGCCTTTACTTGTAATAAATTTACATTGAAAAGGCTGTGAAATAGTCCTACCATTCTGAAGATACAAGGTACTTCATTGTCAGATTGAGACCAAACTTCCTGAGGATGTGGGTTCCTTTGTGGAGATCTCTATCAGCCATAGACAAAGATGTTAGAATGTCCATGGGGGATGAGGGAAGCCTAAAAATACTGTAGGATGCTGTCTCTGTTTCTGAAATACTTCTAGAAGCAGAAAGAGATGAGATTTTGCAGACACAAACTTAGTAAATAGGTGCGTGCTGTGCTTGGGTCAGATAACTCTGGTCTGTAATCTGGATGTAAATGCAGCAGCAATTAAGACAATCTTAAATAATCTCAGATAGTCTACAAAGCTCTGAAAGAAGATACAACAGCGAGGGTGGCCCTCTTATTTTGGAAAAGATGGGCACAGCAGAGGACAGATGTTTTCTAAGATACATGTGCAATACTTTTTATTAATGGCGGCAACTTAACTTTTCTGCCTTAGGACTAGCACATTTAGAAGAGGAACAGGCATGGTCTATTCTTCTGGTGGTCTTGATAATTGGAATAAGGTTTTCTGGATTATTCTTTAATAGTCTAGATTTTGATTTTTTAATTTTTTTTTTTTATTATTTTTTTATTTGTTTAAGTGCTTCCGTCATTAAGCGTAGTACCAATCAAATTTTTATGTACTTAACAAAAATACATCTGTCTTGGAAGAATTTGTAGATGAACCAATAAAATTGTACAGTGTTAGATGAAGATACCAAGCAGCTTTTAAAATAAAAACATGAAATGTTCAGAAATCTGAAGAACAGAGAAGTCTTTCAGTATGAGAAACTAAGCCTCAGGGATCTCAGAAACTTTTTAACCCCTGTCTTTCTCCTTTAGTAGTTATATGAATCCATTTAAAAACAAATAGCCAACATAAATAGTTTCCCTATCAGTTAAAGCAGTAGCTCCACCTGCTTCCCTGAGGCACCACCTTGGTAGTGACACAATATTTGTGCTGGTGTGTTATGAATTGCTTTGAGTACTAACCTGGATTAAAACTAGCCTGAATAATTTTCTTAGCTAATCCTGGCAGATTTGCAGAATGATCACCAACCATATTAACAAGGACAAATGCTGGATTCTGTATCTGGGATGGGGCAACCCCAGTTCTGTGCATAGACAGTGGAATGAGATGCTGGAGAGCAGTGCCATGGAAAGGGATTTGGACGTCCTGGTCAGTAGAAAGTTGAACATGAGCCAGCAGTGTCCTGGCAGCTGGGAGGGCCATCCCTGTCCTGGGTGCATCAGGGACAGCATCACCAGCCAGGCAAGGGAGGGGATTGTCCTGCTCTGCTCTGGGGCGGCCTCACCTCCAGTGCTGGGGGCAGTTCTGGGTGCCACAGTATAAGAAGGACACAGACCTATTGCAGTGTCCAAAGGAGGGCAGCAAAGATGGTGAAGGACCCTGAGGGGAAGCTGTGTGAGGAGTGGCTGAGGTCATTTGGTCTGTTCAGCCTGGAGGGGACTGAGGGCAGACCCCACTGCAGTTACAACTTCCTTGTGAGGGGAAGAGGAAGGACAGACACTGATCTTTTCACTCTCAAGACCAGTGAAAGGACTTCGGGAAACAGCATGAAGCTGAGTCAGGGGAGGTTTAGGTTGGATATCAGGAAGAAGTTTTTCATCTAGAGGTTGGGCCCAGGCTTCACAGGGACATGGTCATAGCACCAGTCTGATAGAGCTCAAGAAGTGTTTGAACAATCCTCTTGGGCACATGGTGGGTTTCTTGGGGATGTTCTGTGCAGGGCCTGAAGTTCGACTCAGTGATCCTTGTGGGTCCCTTACAATTCAACATATTCTATGAGTCTATGAGCTATCACAATAACATAAAAAACCAAGCCACCCACAATCCTGAATCTCTCCAAAGCAAACTAAAAAACCCACAGCGTACCTCCTTTCTCCAAAGAGCTAGGTTCCAAGTTAATGTTTATTGATTAAAATATACAACCTACTTTTTCTGAATGCAGGCCATCATCTGCATGTCCTACCACAGTGTTGGTAATGAAACTTTGAGGAGAGCATGAATCCAAGAAAAAAATTTTGTGCACTGCTCTGCAAATACTGTAGTTTCTTTCAGATTACAGAGAACTTCAGCTAGAATATGCTAATATAAACTTAGGAGAAATGAGAATGAGAATAAAAGAATGAAATATTCTGCTATCACATTCAGGGGTACTACCACACTGTCTTACTAGTCTGTGTACAGAGAAAATTGTAGAAACTGGAAAGGGCTTCTTTTAAAAAAACAGTACAAAGTCAATTCTGATCAGTACTTGCCTGTCTTTGAATTTAGATAATTTAAACAGGTGTTTTGTGCTTTAGTCTACTGCTTTAATCTGTTCTTTTAGGAAAAAGCAGGAATCTGTGAGTAAACATGCTTGTTTTAAAGATAAATACTGGCTCATATTTTCTTCTGGAAATAGTGGAATCCACCAACATAAGAAACGCCAGAATGGCTAATTTCAGTTGTTAGCTGCCAGTGATTAGCTAAAAGTTGTTCTTAGTGCCATGTTATTATTTTTCCATCTCCAGTATGTAGGTTCTGTTACATGGGCACAAAGCGGACTGATACCACTGCAGCCTGCTTTGATACCTGACTGAATTAAATTATATCAGTACTAATTTGACCTTACACAGTCTTCTGATTTTATACTCTTACATGAGGGCAAAGAAAAGAAAGTATTATATATATTATTTATATAATATATATATATAATACATATATATTTATATATATATAATATATATGGTAGAAGAAAGAAGTATTTTGAATGATGGGTACCATTTACAAATTAAGGAAATAGCTGATTATTGATGTATCATTTTCACTACTGATTACAAAATTCTTTCAGAATTACAGAATAATTTGACTTGAAAGGGGCTTTTAAAATCATGTAGTTCCAACCCTCCTGCCATGGGCAGGGACATTGTCCACTAAACCAGATTGATCAAAGTCCCATCCAAACTGACCTGGAACTTTTCCAGAGACAGGACATCCGCAACCTCTCTGGACAAAAAGTGTCTCAACATCCTCACTGTAAAGATTTTCTCCTTATGTCCATTATAAATCTCCCATCTTTGAATTTAAAAATGTTATCCCTTGTCCTGTAATTGCAAGCACTGCTAAAAGGTCTCTTAACTTTCCACTTAGCCCCCTTTAAGTATTAAAAGGTCACAGTAAGGTCTCCCTGAAGCCTCTTCTCCAGGCTGAACAAAACCAATTCTCTCATTCTTTTGTCAAGGGAGAAGTGCTCCATCCCTCTGATCATTTTGGTGCCCTTCCTCTGGACTCACTCCAACAGGTCCATGTCCTTCCTGTGCTGGGGACCCCAGAGCTGGATGCAGCACTGCAGGTGGGGTCTCACTAGAGCAGAGCAGAGGGGCAGAATCCCCTCCCTCCCCTGCTGCCCACACTGCTTTGGATGCAGCCCAGGACATGGCACGTGGCTGGATCATGTCCAGCCTCTCATCCACCAGCACCCCAAAGTTCTTCCGCGCGCAAATCCTTCATCCCCTAGCCTGTCTGAATTGCCCCAGCCCATGCCCTTGACTTGGCACTTGGCCTTGTTGAACTTCATAAGGTTCACATGAAGAAGCAGCCAATAGTTTACTGCAGTAACTGGAATTGGTATTCTTGATTTTTTGCCTGAAAATGTTAGAAAACTATGCCAAATACAATTTAGGGAGAGAACAGCCACTTGCAGTGTCACTGCAATCAGTTTTACATTCAATTTGTTTCTGATTTGTAGCCTGATGCTAAGCAATTCAGAGCTCTGTTTTGGTAACAAAATGGATTGAGAGTTGTAAAAAAAATTTTTTTCACCATTAGAGTGCAGGAATCGTGACAGGATGAATTTCTGTAGATAATGGATCTCCTGGTCAGATAAGCTAAAGGCAATTTTCTTTCAGCGAAGTGGGGGTCCCAGGGAATAGTTACTTTCATACAATTTCCTTTTTTTGACAACACTAATGTCAAAAATCAAATACAGCTAATCAAAAATCTGTATTGTTATACTTGTTCAGATGTTGTCAAAATGTGAATGTATCATCCCTTCACAAAACAAAGATACAAATTTCTCTGTCATAGTGGGAAGCTTCTTTGGCTGTTTGAATTCTTTCCCCCTAGGTAAACATAATAGATAGCCAGATGTGGATTTTTAAAATTATTTCTTAACAAATCATGAAAGTGAAATGGAGCCTAGAGAGATGGATTCCTGGAAGTCCTTTGAAAGACACTTTGGGATAGGGGTAGTGTTTTTCAGAAATATTATTAGAGTGCAGTTTTGCAAGCCCTTACATGTGTGTTTAGCTTAAAACATTTTAGTAAATACAATTAAGTGGGTAGGACTACTTATAGGCCCAGAATTAGACATAAGGTTGTTTCAGTCCACAGGGCTGTGGATTGGGTGGTTGTGCCAGGACTGTGTAATTTTTCCTTGTCATCTCTTTGATATGTAAGATACTTCTTGTACCCACTTCATTCTAATCTCTCTTCTCATCTTAGAGCAGCATGGAGCCATTTCAGTTGAGGCTAACAGATGAAGTCTATTTCCTAATAAAAATATGCTCTGTTTAAGTGGATTCCTGACATCTAAGAGCTAATGTTTGAATGTGTGTTCTGTTAGCATGTAGTTCTGTGAGCTTAGTCATTACTGCTTTGAAGCCAGAGTTTACTGTATGTGAAATTTAGTCATGCATTCAGTAATATATTCAACTCATATCTGTGGAAATCTGCCTCTTTTTTTCTCAGGTATTCACTGTGTTTTTGGAGTGAGTTTTGTGGCGGAATAATTGGAGGAAGAGGAAAGGGCAGATGTCCTGGCTCCAGTAATGATTTTATTTTTTTCAGATGCCAGGTGTTTTTTTTTCTGTTACTAAAATATCCAGGTGAAACTTCGAGCATAACTGGAATATTTGCAACTGTGCCACTGTGATGAAGATCACAGAAGTAGAATTGCTGATTTGTCACATCTTTAAATATGAACAGGTTGATGGAACCTTTTTGTTATTTTTCTAAAAGACAATGTCTGAAAAACATTTAATTTTTTCCATGGTGCTGTCAGCTTTACTTGAGATCACTGGTCAGAGTCTACAATGTTTCTTGTTGTATATATATATATATATATATATGTGTGTGTGTGTGTGTCTGTAATTGGAAGATAGTATTTCTTCGCTGAAAGTGAGTTTTGGCCAGAGATTTGTTTCATGTGCCTTACTTGAGTAGTTACAACAATGTGTTACTCTTCATCTCTGTTATGATTATCTAAGTGTTTATTTTCTGAATGTTCAACCTTTTTGGCAAACATGAATATGTAACACTGGAAATAATAATAAGTATTTTTCAATATTTTTAGTGAGGAAATATGTATACTACCTGTCTTTTCTTTCCCCTGAGTGTTTCAGTAAGTTTAATCAGGTGATACTGGCTGACAGATATTTTCTCATGTTTACCTCATCTTGCCAAGTGTTTAGTGACTTTTACTTTGCTTTTATACATACTTTGCTCATTTTGGTACAAACTGCACTACCTTTGCTAGGTTAGTCTTTGAAAAGCAATTTCAACCCAAACTGTCAAAAAATAACCAGCTATCAACTTTTTCTCTCCTTTTTCTTCAAAAGGGGATCTTAAAAAGAATAAATATATATCAAAATTTTGGGATAAATTGTAGTATTTCCTAAGCACTAATTTTGTAAGTGATTGTGGTAATTGCTAACCTCTTTACTGTTTGTAGGAGAAACTTGCTGCAACAAATTTCAAATGTTGTTGAAAGAACACACTTCAGTGTCATGGAATACATTTAAAAACATGAGTTTGATATAAGTGAAGAAAACTGCAGTCTGTCTCAGTTCTGGGGCACTGGCTGCCCCCAGAGCTGCAAGTTCTCTTTGTGTTTAGAGTTTGGAGAATTACATTCACTTTTCCCTAAGTTGTTGTGCTGGCTTCCTCAGCTGTGGTATTTGGAGACAAAACCCTGCAGGAAAAATGTAGCATCTGACTAGGAAAGAGACAGCTTGTGCTGGAAAAATGGTGAGCTTTTCTGTGGTCCTTAATTCTGTGGAATTTCATTGCCTAATTTTGGACCAGTCTCGCAAAATCCTAGGCTTCCAAATAGAGATGATAAAACTCACCTCTGTTTTGCAAATCTTCTATGCTCAAGAAGAATGTAATTATACACCAGAATCTTCAGGTGAGAGATTTCACTGGTGTGGTGACACTGTAAGGGCCAGTTGATGAACTCTGTGTTCCTCAAGGAATGCTGAGATCAATTTGTAAAGTCTAAATCTACTATAGGAGCCAAAGGCAAATGCTTTGAGACAGCTGGTCTGGCTCTGGAGTAACACTGCAGTGGTACAACAGGACTAGGCTCCAGAAATCTTCATGTCCATAAAATTGTATTGCAGCACTCCAGAAAGATTTAAGATAAGTTGAATAAGTAAGTCTTATCTGCAGTATGAGATAGGAAGTTGAAGAGGAAAAATGTTGTTCAGATTTTTGCAGGGTAGGGTTTTTTAAGGGTAGGGAGAAAAGAGATTTTCAAGTTGACAGTGCGGATACATGAAACTCAGGATAAACATTCTTTCGAACTACTTAATATAAATCCAAACAACACTTTTATGAGCGAGGTCATGACCATTGTCTTAAATGGAATGAAAAAGGAAAATTACTTGAAGAGGTGATGTTATTGTTTCTCTGTAGAGGATAATAGTTTGCAATTAATCTTTTCCCAAAATATGTCCTTACTGATATAGCTCTGTGTGTTTACAGCTGAAGGGGACCTTTGTGCAGTATGTCAGTATGATTTTCTTAAAAATTATTTTCCACCTTTTCACTCCCTCTAAATGTACAGATCTATTTCCTAAGCAAAAGAAGGTACTGTTTACATGTGTGAAGAGTTTTTTATATAGTTATATAAATATTCAATTTGACATTTTTACTTTGTTTTTATGTTTGGCAGGAAGTGAAAAATGAACTTACTGGCTTACTCTAAAATATGTAGGGAGTGTTTTGTTCTTGAGAGGTCTCTCTGTCCATTTGGATGTGAACCATAACTGAGTGAAACAAAACATTTTCTGTGGCTAAACTAATTGCTATGGATAGTATGAATTTATCTTACAGAATTATGGAAGTATTTTCTATTCTGATTAGTATGCCAAGAAATAGTCAGTTCTGAAGATACACAGCTTTTCAAGTGAAGTCATATTGGTAGAATAAAATAAACAAATTCTTTACAGCTGTATAGTTCTTACAGCTTTTTGTTGTTTTGTTATTGCTTTTTCCCCCTCTCTGTGTTTCAGGTTTGAATGAAATGACATTTTCTCTAGAGTAATTCCCCATGCATGAGACTGATCTGCCTTGGTTGATATATTCTTTCTGTTGCCTTTTCACTGATTATTTTACTTTGCAGTGAGCAGGTTTAAGGGGATAATTGGCCAAAAATGAAAACAAGCAGAAGATCTGTCCAGTTTAGCTCCCTAAACTGGCTTGTTCAGGGTGAGAAAGACATAACTGCTGAGGCAAAGGAGGGGTGGGGATTTTGTTTAGGGGATAAGGAGACTGGTTTAGACTGTCCTGGAACTTCATCCTCAGACCTTGGATAGATCACTTCTGTATGCAAACATATGCTGCTTGACTGGTTACTCTGCAGCTCTGAAAATTACTGTGGGTTGCTGTAATTTATTTACTCATTGTTAGGTGCCTGCAACACACAGCTTTGGAAGCAAATGTTAGTGTTAACCTGCTTCCGAAGTTTGTTTTGGGAAGAGTTGGGTGGAGTAAGTTCTTGAGACATCCATCGTGACTGCTGTGGATATCACCAGTAGCACAGGCTCAAGCTTCCCCTTTCTCTGTGGTTTTTATTCAACTGCTTCTTAACCGGGTCAACAGCGTAATGGCTGTGTTTTGCAGTCTGGGCCAAATGAAAAGAAACAAGCTTCAAAAGGTTATTTCACACTTGTCCTTGATACAGCATGTATATTTGAATGCCATATATTGGTAATTATTTTATATAAAAATTGTAAGTATTGGTCACTCTTAATGAACAGTACAAGCTGTTCAGTATTTCCATCTCAAAAGCCCTCCCACAGAGCTATTTTTGATCACTTTTCTTCAGTGAATTGAAACAGAGCAGTTACCAACATGTTTTACAGTTTTAGCATTTCAACACTTGTTATTTGTGGAAGTCCTTCAGGCTTTGTTAGCAAATGTAGCAAAAGATGTAGCAAATAATTAGTTCATCATGTATTCCAAGGGTCATTCACTGCAACTAGGCTTTTTCTCATTTCACCTTTAAGACAATCCTGTTTAAATTATTTTAATTGACTCTAATATGTTTAGGCATGAGTTTCAGACTTATTAACTTTATTTTTTTCCAAAGTGTCATTATAAAATACCATTCTGTATAGTTAGTGTTTGCAATACCTGTGAAAATTTGTTTTGTGTAAGCCAGATATTTTGAGATGTTGAGACGTGGAAGTAGGTGATGTAGGAGGCATAGAGTGCACAGAGTTTATTTATAAATCTAGTAGGTGCATTATTGTTAATGTCATGGGAGGAATATATTAATGTTCTCATTTACATAACCTTTTTAATGAACGGCTTAATTGTCTGAAAGTTATCTTGTTAAAGAAATTAAATGACATCACAGAACTAGAACTAAAACATTGGACAGATTTGTGTTAAGCTATAAACTGTGTTCCAAGAAATTACATAAAATAAATACTATGAATGTAGAGCTCCAAATTCGTATGGCCACCCAGGCGCTCTGTTGATGAAAGCCCAGCGATTTATGCAGTTGGAGATGGTGCTAGGCTAGATCCTCTAATGCTCCCCAGTCAAGTTTTTGAAGTGCTGTTAAATAATATTTCTATCAAACATTTGATAATTTACTGAGAGCATTTTTCAGTTATCATGGCTACTTCTGTCAAATTCCACTATGCAGTCATCCTCACTAAAAACTCTCTTTGCAGCATATGGAAGTTAAATGATTATAACAGAGTTACAATTGAAATTGTACAGTAAATTTAATACTTCCACAGAAAATGCTGAGATAGTATCATTTCATACAACAGATCTACAGAACTTCTTTCTAAATGGTTATTGACAGTATTTATTAGGAATTCTCTGCTTTTGTGAAGTTGGTGGAATGCCATTGTTTAGCGATGAAGTAGAACTGGAGTATTGTTTTTTCCCATTGAGTAGACTGAAAACGAACAAGCTTTCAGAGGGCAATGTAAAGAAGGCACTAAGGTTAGAGAAAAACTCCTGGTGTCCTCCCAAGGCCTGTAGGTGCATCTAGAGGAAAAATGAAGACCTGAACTGTTCTAGTCTAAAGAGAAGGATTGAAAAGCATTATTTAAAAGCTTGACTTTGCTGGAAAAAAGTCCATAATATTGAAAAGTTTGTGGTGTTTTCAATCTGAAGGTTTGAAAAGGTTTTTTACTGTGTCATCTGATGAGAAGAACAGCAAGCATTGTTGCAGATCTCTTCACATGTAATGAAGAAAAATATATTAATTGTATGAAAAAATGACATGGCAACCTGGCCTGTGTAGATGACTTTGAAGAGCTGCAAATGTGCTGGCTGAGTAAGACATTGCAACTCTGAAGAAGATCTACAACTGTGGTCAAACATCTCATATTGAGAGCAGTTAATGACAAATAATGAAAATAATGCAAGATCAGTTTTGAGAAAATGATTTTTTGTCTGGGCATCCGGCTGATATGGAGCTATAGCAAGGAAAGAAACCGAAAGAAGAAAAGATCAGGAGGTAAGAGGAACACAGGAGTATGGGTTTATTAAAAATCTACTTCTGACTTTGTATTACTGGCTCAGCTAAAGCACCACTTTTTAAAAAGTCTTAAAATGAAAATGAGACAGTTCTGCTGACTTCAGTAGAAACAAAATTGCTCTTAACTGAAGTGCTGTATTGCAGCACAAAGAAGTAAGAAACTTTTAGCTTTCCTCCTTATTTCTGTAGCATAAAGCGTTGGTGCAGCTTGGTTTGCAAGTGGAAGTTGTGAGAGCACTTATCTCGTTTTCCTGCCTGCTGTGCAGAATGGCTTACCTCTGCATTTACGGGGATAGTACTTCGTGTTCCTCTGAGCTGCCCAAAAACTCACAGCATAAATTTCCATTGATCTTAGGTCTTCTGTCATGCTTTAAAATGTGCATTCGGTCCATTTCTGTCCAGGAAAGGGCCTAGATCATGACATGTCAGCAGGAGGGCTGTGCAGCTGGAAGGCATCTGTGTCTTAGGGCTTTTGGAGGGGTTGATGGAGGTCTCTGAATGCGTCCTCCTTTTTGACTTGGTGAGAAAATTTAAAAGGAGAAAGTTGGTTTACTAAGATTATGACTGCTTGGAAGAATGTACATAATTGCAGCGTGCCGTAGTTATGCAGTCAGTCAGAAAGTGAGTTTTCATAGAGCATCATGATTTACTTTGCCACAGTTATACTGAGTGTTGTTTTAGTGTTTTCTATTGTAAATGTCAGTTTAGCAAAGTATGGTATCACACTTGGAGTTTAAAGTTTGACTTACGCATTGTTTGGATAAATTGCAAGTCTTAATGTTGTTAAAAATTCATGCTTTTCACAGAATCATTCACATGGTAGCTCATGCAGATGATTCTGTGTTATGTACCACCTTAAATTTGAGGCTGAGCAGGAAATTAAATAACTTCCCATTTAATCATGTACTTACTAGAGGATAGTATTTGAGCAGCTGTTCCTAGGAGTGGGCAGGTGCCCTATTCTGCTTTTGTTCAGCTACTTCCTGTGGTGAGTGGAAGATTTTTTTAAATGAAATAAAGTATGATAATTTCTTAAACATTTCAGAAGATGAAAATGTCATACTGTAAACTTCACACATACAATCTTAATTGAGGTAATGGGGGGGGGGGTTGGAATCAATATATAGAAAAGCATGGTTGCAAATTTCTAGGTGGCTTCAGAACTTGGAAGACTTTTGGAAATGTCAGACTAGAATGATTTCTACCTACTTAACTGCTAATTTTCCCATAGTAGGTTTTTTCCTAGCATTTTTTTTTTTAAATAGAGAAAATCTAAAATTGTGCTAGTAAGACATTTCATATTTAAAATATTTCTGCTTGACAAAGGGAATGAGTTAATATTTTCATCAGCATTCTTGTTAATTGAACATCACAACTGTAAATGTAAAATTGATCTGCAGAACAGTACATCCTAGCAAATAGCACTGAATTCTGGTAAATTACATTCTGGTAAAGAAGGGTAATGTTTGTACAGTTAGAATGGAATTCCATGTCCGAGATAAGGATAAGGCTGTTGCTCTGAGGGCAGCATTGGCTTTCATATGCAGCTGAAGAAGAGTCTCTTAGTTTTGAAAATGTCTGTGGTGCTGTCTTGGGGATGTGGGTTGTTTTATTCTGAGGCAAGGAGAAGTTGCCATGATGTAGCAGGGAAGAGCCAGCAAATACTGGTGGGGAAGCAGCTCTGAAGGCTTCTTGGTATAGGAGGGGAATTCTGGTTCTTATTCCTGCGTGTGTAAAGGGACATAAAGTCCCTTCTCCTGACCATAGCTGTAAGTGTGGAGGACACGACCAGAGTGGCTGTGTCCTGCCCTGGCCACCATTGCTCCTCTGCTCTCAGCAATACTGTGAGCTGCAGGGGACAGGGTGCCTAGCAAAGGGATGGTAAAGGCAGCATTTTTATTAAGCTGATCCTATTTCCCAACAAAGCATGCTAGTTGCTTGGCCGAGTGTTGTGTTTGCAGAATGGATATGAGCTGTGACACTGGTATAGAGTGAACATTCATAAGCGGGAGGAGGAAGGAATTGCATCACTATGCTGGTATCTGCATAGGGAAGACTTCATTGGCTTGTTATAGAATATTTTTCTCTGGAAACTTAGGTCACTTGTGATTCTGAAATCAGGGCTGTCCTCTTGGCAGAAGACTGTACTCTTAGAGTTGAGTTTTTTTTTTCTTTCACCTGTACCCATTTTATTTGTTGATGTTGTTTTGTTTGACCTGTACCCTACTCAGCCTGTGCTGTGTACCTGAAAGGCTTCCCATTTGTCTGTGCTGTCACATTGGAGGTGCTGGCATTCCCTACTCTTGCTTTGTAAGCCTACTGGATTGCTTTTCATAGAATCATTAAGACTGGAAAAGACCCTTAAGATCATCAAGTCCAACCACTAACCTAACATTAAAAAAACAATAAACTTCCATTTTCAGATTATTTCCCCCCACATTATTCACATGGATGTCACGTGGGGAACTCTGGAAACAAATTACAAATCATGAATCATATTCTGTGTTGATGTACATGTGCTGGTGAATGACCTGAAAGTCATCTATTTTGCTGTCTCAATGAACGACTTCAAGGCACATGGTTCTTTCACTTGTTTATACTGGGAAGAACTCAGATAAGAGGTTGTCAAATCTGGTTCAATTTATGATACTTTGTGGACTTTTTTTTACATATGCATGTAGGAGTACCTGCAAAAAAAAAACAAAAAACCAACAACATGGTCCTTATACTAAAGAAATTTATAAACAAAGATTGTAAAAGTCCAGAACTAGTTCCAGAATCTTGACACTAATTCTAGAATTCTAGCACTAGTTGGTGTTAGTAGGATTTTAGAATTTACAGGAAGATAATTTTTGAAATAATTGGCTTCAGTTTCTCCAACATTACCAATCTATGGTGTAGCTAGGGAGTTAAATTTCCATTTAATTAATTTGATTTATTTTAAAAATAATTGAGTACCTAATTTATCATATATTTTAATAGTAATGGGAATTAAAGTCAGTGCAGAAATATTGGTTTATAATTGGAATTAAGCCATTCAGACTGAAAAAGCCATAATCATTTTAGCTGCTCCTTTCTTCCTTTTGCCCAAGTCTAAGTGATAATATGTAGAATTCCTTTCAACATGTGTTTCAAATGATCTTTGACATTTCCCTCTGTAATCTTTTTCTATCCTTTAATCTTTTTAACTGTTGACCACCTTTCTTGTCTGCATTATGTCTGCTAAAACTCTGACCTGTTTTTTCTGGTTATTTTAATACTAACTTGGATTTTCAGTATTACGATTTACTGTAGAAACGTGTTTGTGGATTTTCATTCTTCCAAATCCTTTGTATGAGCAAATATGAGCTTGTTTTCATGCCAAACTTTCATCAATATTTGATGATTAATAGGTCTTAAATATCTTCTAATTCGATGACCTCAGTATTTCTTAGCCTGTCTAACACTTCTTTGCCTATCCTTTGCAGAAGTTTTATGTTGCTGCTATTAGGCAAATACAATCATATGTACCTTTCAAACAGGTTTCCATGACAGATTTGTTATTCAGATGTATGGAAGTCACTGTGGGATCAAACACCATAGTAGGAATTAGCTGCACTTTAATGAATTTTCACAAATAATTGTTGTTGTGGTAGCTGTAATTCAGTGTTTCTGAAAAGTACATGTAAACATGGGTGATTTGAGCACATAATGAAATTAGGTATATGCTTTCGAAGAACTGAAATTATATTTTGAGATCAATGAGTCAGAATAAAGGATTACTGCTTCTAGGAGTTCTATTTTGGTATGTAACTAAAGTATTTCCACTGAGAGCTATGGCATTCTGAGTGAAGAGATGGGTTAAATATAGAATTGCATACTGTGTAGTGTAGGGTGATAGCAAAATTTAGAAATAAGTATTAGAAGATAAGCTGCATGCTGGGTCATTGCACCTCTAAGTGATGAAAATTAAAATGGGATCTTCTTACCTTTCACCTGTGTACCTCCATACCTTCATCTCCTTGGTTTCTTTACAGGAAGTTATAACCAGGAACTCTCTTGAAGAGTAAAGTTGCATATCAGCTTCAAAATGTGGTGGGCTGGGTGCGATCTTTTCTTGAGAGCTCAGAGACTTGTATGTCCATCTGAAAATCACATTACTCGTGGATGTGCGTATGTAGAGCAAAAGCTTTGATTTTACTTCATCCATAATGAACAGAAGAGTGAGTTTACAATACCTCAGGAATAAAATCTTTACTGTGAAAAAAAGTGTATTTGCTTTAATTTCAGAATTTTACAACAGTGCTTGTGTTAGTACAGATAAGTGGTTTTTTTAATTGAATTTGAAAATAATCATTTCCTAGACTGATGAAATTGTGCAAATAACACTAAATTCAAAATTTAGATACTGAGAATTGAGATGTCTGGGAAAAAAAGACACTAGAGTTCTCTTAAAGATAAAACATATTTAAAGTAGGGATATAACTTAAAATAATTTTCACTCTTAGCAGTAAAACTCTAAGGAACTTCATTATGATTTTAAGTCTCTTCTAAAAGGACTACCGTTTCCTTTGCCAGTTTGATATGATTCCTTTTCACAAATGCAAACAAAAAGTTCTTATATACATAGGCACACCGAATTGTTTGATTTGCACCTACAGCTGGAACACTGGGAAGAGGGATGTTCTGGGAACTCATTATGCAAATTCCAGACCAAGTGTCCCACTTTATTTCAGAGTTACCATCTAGAGTATTACCAAAACAAATGGCTTTTTTTAACTAGAATGAGGTTTAACCAGCTGTAAAATTGATAATCAGTCATGGTATTTCAGAAACTGCAGTGTGAGTGTTTTTTGCATTGTCTGTGCAGTAATGGAAGTGAAGTTCCTAGAACACTGAATGTACCTGAAAGTAGTTTTTAAGCTTCCCAAGAGAAATTTGAATTCTGTTGGTTTTGTATTCACTGAGCAAGAGGTGAACTTGTGTCCAGGAAGGACTGCACAAAGTATTGCACAGCCACCCATTCCATGCTGGATTATCATGTTGAAAGGGAAGTTAGATAAGGTTGGGCAGTCAATCTTTGCTCTATTTTGTCCTCTAAGTTTTGATTTTATTTCCTTCTAATATGTCTGTGTGTGTATGCAGTTGTACTGCCACTCCCAAGATGTAAAAGCTGGCTTAAAATAGATGCAGTATGACTTTAAAACATTACTAAATGGTTAATAGTTATTTTGTTGTATATTTCAAAGATGAGAAAATTTGTTTAATTGCACAGGGCTGATACTAAGTCCTTTCAAATGTTTTCTGCAAGCTCATAGACTGCTTTGTATAGCAGTAGCCCTTGATTTGGCTGTTGCCAGAGCTGGCATCTGAATCCAGCCTCTGTTTTCTCACATGTCACAGAATGATTTAGATTGGAAAAGACCTCCAAGATTGTCAAAGCCCAACTTTGACCACTCACCACCTCATCAACAAATTACTCCTCCAGCCCCAAATTTCAAGGCTCCTCTTGAAGGTTGGGAGGATGACAGGCAAGATACAATGTACTGGTTTCAGAATGGTTTATCTTAGTCTCTGTTGTTGAAACTCTTCTCTTTTTCCATGTATACTTTTGAGTTTGGCATGATGTTCTCTTTTGTCCAGAGCATGTAATACGTAGGCTGAAAGAAACTTATCTTACTTCCATGTAATTATTTGTAGGGATTAAAGCAGCTTGTGTGAGCATGAAAAGACAGTTTCCATCACTAGTTTGCATTAGGAATTTTTCTAGCCTAACAATGCTGTTCCTAGCAGTAGTCAGTAGCTCAGAAGTGCCTGGGACAGAGTGCAGAAGAAGGACTCTGCCTGTTCAATTCCACTCTCCCAGCTTGGGGAGATGGGGCAACTCAGGGAATCTCCAAGGTAGATGTGGTGTTTTTCTGTCTCTCAGCCCTTGACAGCTTTATCTCCCTTGAATCGAATAGCCTTCGGCCCGATGTAAACTCCTTGGCAGCAGAAACATCCCGTGCCAATAAGTTCTATGATGTGAATAAACCCTTCCCTTCTGTTTTAAGTGTCTTGCATGCTGGCTTCATTTGCCTTCCATCTTCCTGGGATCCAGCTAGCCAGGAAGTCTGAGTCACCACATACGTAGGAGACCAGGTTCTAGTTGAATGCCTGTGATACTGTCTGATGTTGTCTCTGCTTATTTCAATTTGTGCTTATCCGTCAGGCATCTCTTATCTTAGATTTGACTGCAATACAAAACAAAACAGAGTCATGATCTTCTACAGACAGGCCCCAGTCCGTGATCGATGACACTGTGATAATACAATTCACGATGAAATTTTGTTTCACAAAATATCCTATCAGCTCTTCTAACAGCAATGTCTAGCCAAATAATTTGTGGTATTTCTGGAGATGCAAATGGCACCCTGTCAGTAATTGAGTTCTGGTTGAAGCTATTTCCAGAATTGAATACAAATACCTATCATAGGATAATTTAGGGTGCAAGGGACCTGTGGAGGTCTTCTGGTCCAAACTGCTGATGTACTTATTATCAGCCTCAATTAGATGGTGTTTAAGAATTTCACTTGGAAAATATCTAAAGATGGAGATGCCATATCCTCTCTGGGCAACCTGTTCCAAGATTTGACAGTGGTGAAGAAAATGTTTCCATGTAGCCATATGGCAACCTGTGTCTGTCGCCTCTTCTCGTACTCCTCTGCCACAGGGCCCACTGCTGACCTGTGACCAGTTTTTTGTTCACCAGGACCCTCAGTTCCTTTTCCTCAAAACCACTGTCTAGCCAGCAAGTGCCAGCCACTCCTGGTATGTGGTGGTATTCCAGCCCACACGCAGGAGTCTGTGTGTGTCACTGAACTGCAGGAGGCAGTTCAGCCCATTTTCCCCAGCCTTTCTGGGTACCTCTGAATAGCAGCTCTGTCCTCCAGTGTATCAGCCACTGCCCCGGTTGTGTTATCCATGAGGTTGCTGAAGGTACACTGTGTCCTAGCTTTTGGGTCATTAGTAAAAACAAACAGTATTGGTCCCAGTATTGCTCCCATTACTAGTCCCTGGGGAATGCCAGCGGTCACCAGGTGCCAAGTTGGACTTGCTATCCACTTGCTGATCACAGTGATACTTTGAGCCGGATGATCCAGCCAGGTTTCCACCCAGCTGATTGTTTGAGTACCCAAGTGGCCCATACAATTCCTGCAGGAATCTGTATTGAATACCTTGCTGAAGTCTAGATAAACAAAATAAACAACACCGCTCACTCCTTCGGTACTGAAAAAGTCATCTCCTTAGAGAAGATAAATTGATTATGTACAATTTACTTTTGATCAATTGATTCAGTTATCTTATTCTGCATTTAATTGATAATGGTGTCCAGGGGCCTGAACTTAATTGGAATTTTGGCCTGTTTTTCTGCAGGTCCTCCTTGTTGAACATGAGCAGAAAACTTGTCCTTTTCTACTTAACAGGAGACTCCCCCAGTTGTTGTGACCTCTCAGAGGAAGTAGAGAGCAGCCTGGTAATGATTTTGACTGACTCCTTCACGCCCCTCAGATGGATCCCATAAGGATGCCTGAGGTGGAGCTTGTATGTCCTAAGGGACAACAGCAAAAAAAGGCATGAAGTGCTCATCTTCGTCCCCAGATCTCCTGCTTTACCAAGACAGTATGCCCCCATTTACTTTCTTTAGTTGCTGATTTATTCATAGAAGCTTTTGTTCTTGTATTTCATACCCTGTCATACCCTTTACCCAGCACCTGAGCCTGTCATTGTGTGTGAGTGTGCATGTATGTGTGTATATTCTGGTTTTCTAGGGACAGACATACTAAATGCTTCTCAGTTTAAGAGAAACAGGTTTAATCACAGTCATTCTGTGTCATGCTCAAAGTCATGCTTTTTATGCGTGGCACAGGATTTTTTACACTATCCAAAGTGTGATAATGTGTTTATTTTATTATGGTCGTACATGACATTTGAATATCTTGCAGGCACTGATATGGTGATGTTTTTCCTGACTGAGGCAAAACTGAGGTGCTGTGTACAAGCACAAGTGTTTATTGCTTGTATTTGTCTCTTCAAGCTGCAATAGTTTATGGTTTTTTTCTTTGGTATCTTAGTATTATGTAATGTTTATTTTTAAATACAGTTCCTTCTGGTATTACTTGCAATTAGCATTAAAAGCTTCTGCAAACTGATTCATAAGGCAGAGGATATAACAACACCCACTGAGTGGAATTTATGGCTAGATAAACAGATCAGAAATTAAGAGCTGTTATTTTCCTGAGTATGTGATCAACTGTGATAGAAATTTTAAATTTTGTAATGAATTCACATGCTAGCAGCTTCTAAAACAAAGTCCTGCAGTTGCATTGATGTCTTTTAAACTTTACATTAACTAGATTTTAGTGACTAAAGAAATAAAAGTTCTTCCAAGACTGAACTAATTTATTGTTAAAGTAGTTGAAAAAATCCTTCAGAGTAAATTTTTTGCTCTTTCCTGTGGTCCTTTGCATCACCTTCTCTTCAATGAAAGAAGCCCAAAGATCTGGATAAAGGCTACCCACAGCTTTGGGGAGCAGTTGTTAGCTTAAGGTCTTAACTAATTTTGTGGGAGAAACAGCTAATTAATATAGATTTGTGCACAGAACTAACTTCTTGCTCAGAAACTTGGAAAATTAGTAATTATAGCAGCAGATTGCAATAGGCATTCACTTCACCAGGCTTGCTGAAGTAGTCTTTCAAATGTCTGCAGATAGCAAGTTCTGTCAACAATTCTTTTCTACTGCTTTACTTAATACTTTTTTATGGTAAAGAAATTCCTTATTCAAGGACTGTCTTTATCTTGGCAAGAACAGAAGTTTTTGGACTCACTGATACAAAAACTGATTTTAATGTTGCTAATCTGCCATATGCTCAGGTCAAAAGTAATTGTAGCATCTCAGAATAAGGCAGCTTTGAAGACCTCCAGAGGTCATCTAGGTTCAAAGTGGCTGCTCAGTGTCTGTCCTGAGTGTGAATCCAGTCTCTTTTATACAGGACAGCCAGTTATGTGGCACGACAGGGTTTGTTTTTCTCCATGTTTTGGGGGGGAGTTTTCAAACACTTTTAGTTGGGCTTGTCAAGAGAGACAAACTCTGTTACAGTCCTAGAAGCTGAGGCTATTGACCTCTTAAATATTCTTTTGTTATTGAAGTTGATGAGAAAACTTCAGTTTTTGTTAATACCTGATCATCATGGATTTTACAAATGGTGGAACTATTACTTTAGTCAGTCCCAAGAAGAATGTATGCAGAGTTCCAGCAGAAAACATCCAGAAAAATTCCTGTTCTACTTTAAAATCTACAATGTTCCATTGGAAGTCCTGACACAGGAATTGGAATTGAAGTGTTCTGTTATTTTATATATTTAAATATTTTAAATATTTATGTATTTTAACATATTTATGTGTAGGTTTTTCCATAGTGCATCCAAGTTCTGTACTCCAAAGTCAGATGCGATTTTGATTACCTCAGTTTTATTCATCCCTTTAACTGGAAATCTGGGCTCATGGAATTATGGTGGAGTACAGCACTTACATTTCAAGAAATATGTGGTGCTGACAGAATATGCTGCTGACATCAAATCTGAAGTTAAGCAGGAGGTAACATGATGGGCAGGCCATAATTTATTTGGTTAGAAGTATTTTAAAGAGTGATTTTAAACAGTTGCTGGTATTTTTAGTACAGGGAAATTTTATAATTATTTGTTCTGAATCAGTGACTACAAAAAACCCCAAGTCCTTTTATAACTTCTAATTAATCATGCTTTTAAGAGAGGAGGTTGCTAGGCTTTTTCTTGATTTTTTTCTTTCAAGCCATGTTTGCAGCTCCAGTTACTGTAATAAGAGGTAGTTACAATTTTTGTTTACCCGAATAAATATCCTTTTTAGTTAGTAGGTTGTGTACTTGCATCTTATTTATCCATGTTTGCTAAATAGATTAATAAAAATACATAATATAATACAACCATCAGCTTTAAGTGAAGGAATATATAGGAAATACATTTACCCGAAACCAAGTTCACGGGGGAATTGAAGGGTGAGTGATTCCGATGGTATGACATGCAATGGATAGTTGCTGACAGTAGCTTCACTGACTGAACTGTCTGAGGTTACAAAAAGATAAATAGAATCATTTTCATGGTGGACAAGTGGGATTCTTAGTTAATATGGAACAAGGATGACTTTGTTGTCAAAACATGATTTTAAGAATAGGCTGTGTGTCTCTCTCTATCCTCAAGCACAGATGAGCCTCCTGACCTTTTATCTGTGTTCCTGATGTTGCCTCTTAGTCTAACAGCTGTAGCTTTTGGAAGCCCTTTTTGAGAAAAGAGAAATGAATAAAAGAATGTGTGTTTCATTTTCTTGAAACAGTAGGTAATTCCATTTTTTCAGGATGTCAGAGAAACAATTCCAGGCATAGGTTTATTTTTTGTGCATTTGTAGATAGTCTTTTTGCAGTTCTAGTACTTGTACTAGATTGATTGCCTGGGCAAACTCCATCTGAGGTGGTGCATAAATGACTGTGGGAAAGTGACAGTCAAAATTACCAACCTGCTCTTCCTCTCTTGTTAGGGAGCAAAGATTGCTAATAAAGGCCTTGGAGGTTTACAATTAATAGGAAATTATCTCTAGTGTAATTTTAACAGGTTTGTAGTTCTGGGCTTTGGTGCACATTAATGTTTTGAGAGCAGTGTGAATTCTAAAATCAAAAGTAGCTAAAGAACCTGGAAATGTCCAGTGACTTCAGACGAAAGTAAATTATGCTGAACTACTGAATTTTCCATGGCTACAGTGATAATCAGCAACATATGCAAGACCAGTTTGATTTTATTAAAGCTTAAAGAGAAAACAGCAACAGCCAATTTGGAGGAAAAAATGTGCATTTTTGTAATGGTTAAGTTTTTGGGTAGTTTTTTTAAGTAAATAATGTTAAGCTGTATCTTCAGAGCTTCTGGTTTACTCCTGTTTCCAGTCCTTTTTCTTTGGATTGATTTACTGCCTTTGTGTATTTCTTACAGTAATTTGTGAAGAGATTTTAGGTAGGCTTGGAAGGAATTTTAGAGATCACTGCTAAAGGATCCACAGTAGCTGGACCTACTGTAATAAATATTTCTCTAGCTTGTGAATCTCTTGTGAAGGTGATTTCTCAACTCCCTTGAGGAGCTGCATTGTCAGTTTATCACTACTGCTATTTAGAACTTTTTTCCCTAATCTGCTGCGACCTAACCTTTGTACCTAATTCAGCTAACTTTTATGCTGTTTTGGGGAAGGTGAGGAATTGTCTATCATCAGCATCACTCATAACAGCTTTTTATGTTCTGAGAGAACTTGTCCTGTCTCCTTAGACTAACCTTTTTAAAGACTAAAGTCTCTGGTCCTGACAGCCTATTTTAGTGCAAATTGCTTATTATTTCCCTGTCCTTGTTAACTTCCCTTCAGTTCTTTTCCAGCTTGTCTTTTGCAGTCGTCTGTATAGGGATTCACAGAACTGGACACAATATTCTGGCTTAGGCTGTACCAATATCAGCAAATGATTTCTGATCTTTGTTTACAAAAGAATCTTAGTTCTCTGTGAGGTTTTATCCAATGCACCTCCTGTTTATGCATTGTTTATGCATCTAGTCTGCTATAACCCCACATCATTTTCCATCATCTTCCTGCTTGGTCATTATGTCAATTTTTATATTCTGTGCATTTAACGTCTTTCAAAAGTATATGTTAGTGGAGATTTTTCCCCCATTTTTGCCCTTTGAGTTGCATCTGACTGTATTTTTCAGGGTTTTTTTTTCTTCTTTTTGAGGTAATTTTGAATGCAGTAAAAAGCCTGTGTTCAAAACTCCAAGCTTGATATCATTTGCTGAATTTATTTATTTTATTTTTAGTTTTTAATAGATCTCTTTCTAATTCTGTTGCTTTCTTGTGGCAATGAAAATATTCTGTAGAACTGAAACAGGACAAACCTCAGGGAATTTCTTCTTGACACACTTTTCCAAGTCCTGATAATTACCAAACTCCTAATAATTATCTTTTGGACCTTTTCTCCATGATTTCCTATATCATATTTTTTTACTTTGACAATGTTAATGTTGAGTCCTGCATTTTTTCTTTGAGAAGAATACAAAAAACCTTAAACCCTAGATCTCACATGTTAATATTCTAGGTGTTTACAAGATGATTAATGTCTTGTTCTAACTCCCCATGGCCAAATATTCTGATCTGTAGTTTGGAAAACCCTATGCCTTTTAATGGGAGTGCTTTGATTTACCCTTTTCAGTCCTGCTGACCTCTCCTGTTCTCCTGAGTTTTCAATGTAAATTGATTGGGACAGTCTCCTTAAATACTGTGAGTGAATTTCAGTGTATCTTGCTGTCCTCAGCACATTTCTTCATGTATATAATGATTTTCTTTAGGATTTGTTTTCATTCTTATCCCAGAAAGCATGGAAAACTTAAACCTTCTGTGTGCATTCTTTGTTTTTTTTTTTTTAACTTTTAATGGATTTTTCTGCTCATTTTTAATATAAAGTATCTTCCATTATTTTCTCTTGTCTCATGTAAACTACAACTCATTGTAGCCCTTTGCCTTCCTGATCATAATTTATGTGCTTTTACTGTTCCATAGTGGTGTTTCTTAACATCTGTCTTGTTGCATCTTGAACAATTTTGTGATTATACTTTTGTAACTATTTAGAAGGAAGCTGGTTTTGGGCTGTTACCATCCTGTTGTTATCATTACTCTTTCACACTGTGCCTTTCAAATAGCAGGGGAAAATGTATAAAGCCATTAAAATATGCACGTAAGATGCAGCACATAAGAAGACATGTCTTGAGGAGTATTGCTTGTATGATGAAGAAATATTTGCCTGTATTCAGTAGTAGACAACATCAAAACCATTTCAGTATTTGTTTACCTTCATGTACAGAAATCAGATTGTAAGTAAAGTCTGTTGTTAAGTATTTACATACTCATTTGTGGACAGTAGCTGCTTTTAGGTTTCTAAACTGTACATACTCAATACTGTTAAAGAAAACCTGTAAATTAATGTAAAACTGTTAAAGAACTAGAATAGCAAGACCTCCCAGCAGTAAATGTTGGCTGCATTATCATGGCCCAGATTATTCCTTCACATACTGATTACTAACACTTCAATAGGAGAAAAGTGAATTGTACATATCCTAGAGATCACTGAGCAGGGAAAAGGCTGTATTTGCCTTGCATATGACCTTTCAGTTGTTTTTCCTATTGTGTGCTGTTACTGAGCTGTTCACCTTGCATCCAAATGTAGCTTCTCTATTATGGAAAGAACTAATTGCTCAGGAAAGACCAGAATTATTTAGGGGTCCCATTGGCATATGGAAGAACATAGTGGAGGTTTAGTTCTGGGGAAGAATCATTAGATGCTCACATCCTGTGTTTGTAGATTTGGTTACTTCTGTCTTTGAAAGCATTTAGGCCCAGTTAGAAAAATGCAATGTGATGTTACAAGACTTTTCTATCCTTATTTTTTTGCTGCAACATATTTTATTAAATTTTATTTGGTGGTTTGTAAAAGGAAAGTAATATTTAGTTTTTAAATAAATAATGTTATGGTGAAATTTCCATGGGATCTCATGGGTGTAGGTTGGAAGGGAACCTTGAAAGATCATCTATTCCAACTCTTTGTCTGTGGGCAGGGACATCTTTCTCTAGATCAGGCTTTTTATATTTTCCAGTTATTGCAGGATTATGAATTGTTTTCTGAAGTAATTGATACCTTTTCTGTTCAGTCATCCACTATTTGGCCTCATGTTTTATTTTTTTCACATAATGAAAGTAAGGAATAAATCAAAATAGCCAAAGCTGCGTTTGACAGCCACTGAAGTTTACATGCACATATCAATGTTAGACAGGTTCAGAGAGTTACTTCAACATCAGAAACTCTTATCAGCACATAATGGTTTAATTTGATGAAGGGTTATGTGAGATTGCCTGGAATTCTCATTATTGAGAAGCTACTAGTATTTTTCCCTATCACTGACCCGTCTGTCAGAGAAGAACATAAACATTTAGTTCCCGTATTTCATGAACTTTTCTTGCCTTTTCTTTGTTTTTTCCTTGGTTCATTCAGTCGGTAAGCAGTGCAAACTGCTTGCTGGGGAAGCCAAGCTCCATGTTGTCCACAGAAGGCGACTGCTGTCAGAGTGGCCAAGAGCTCTGCTCCTCTTGTAGTCAGAGGGTGTTGCAAAATTTATCAAGTTTGGTCTTTTATCTTCGAGAACATTTCAGCATGTTTGCCATCAGCAAAAGGCTTTTGCTGGGGGCAGATCTATCTTTACCAGTGATGCATTTGCTTGGAAGCTGCTATTTTTGGCCTGTTAGCTCAGAGTCTTTTGTAATAGCAGAAAGTGGAAGTGAGCAGTGAAATCCCTTTAATAGCATATTTCCTGGTTCAAGTGACTTATCTGTGAGGCCTAGACAGAGGAGATGTCATTTCGTGGATTACTTCTCTTCAGTCCCAACTGTCTGTTTTACTGCATAATCTTTTGACCCAGCTTCTTAATTGTAGTTAATTTTTCTGTTAAGTCATATAAAGGTCTTTCAATGAAAATTTGAAGCTTTAAGGAAACAACTTTTGACAAAAATGTTAGTGTGCAAGACACATTTTTCATAAATTACATGTTGATATGAAGTCTCTTACATTAAAATTTTGTTTAAAAGCTTAAAATCTTGTCTTTGAAAGAATATGATAATAAGATTTGTTCACAGGGCTAAAAAAACATTTGACACACTTTCTGTTCCTTGTGATGATTATCCTGATCACCTCTCTTTGACACTAGCTGTATCTGGCTGTGTTCTAGAGTTAGGACATTTCCAAAGAGGTAAAATAGTCAGTTGTGTTGTTCTCAAATTTCCTTTTATTAATAACTACTTGTGAAAATTGTTACCTGAAGTCCATGAAAAAGAGGCAAAAAGAGCTAATTAAAAATTAGGTGCAAATATGATTCTCAGTTTGTCTAGCCCACAAAAAAGCCATGGAATCAGAATGACACGTGGGAAAAAAGTGACATCTGAAATTATAATATACAGTTCCGCTTAAATTGGAACATGTAATATTGGTTTGGACCTTGTAATCCAACTTCACTAAAATTTTTGTTGGGGTGATAACTGTTCTTTCCCCTGATGTTTTGCATAAAATGGAAGTCAGGCACCCTATATATGGGTTTCTTGTCAACCACTACAATATCTTCACATGAAAAGCATTAAGACATAAGGTGACCTCACCTCTCTTCCCCTCCAAAATAGGAAGAACAGAAATACTCCTTCCTGATTTTTGTTAGCACAGAGTGCTTTTACATCTCCCTTCAAGTGTCTACCCAGCTGTTAGTGATCATGAGAGAATTTTCTCAGTAGCAGTGAAAGAATAATGTTGGAGTTCAGTGTAGACTGCCATCTAATTGGAATTGATATTTATTGAGCTAGGTAAAATCCTAAAAGGTGGCCCAGCCATTCCCAGCAGGGCATTCAGCATGGTCCTTCTCTGCACGTTGCAGGGTGAGGATCCATATTTCTGCAGACACACTGTACTGCAGAAGGAGATACCCTTTTTTGAAGGTGGTGGTTGGCAAATCAAAAGTAGTATGGATCTATTATGCTATTTTGCAGGAAGCAATCTCAAATTAGTACTTTCTGTTGGATTTGTTGAGATTATTGGGCATTACCTGTGCAATTCATGTAGTAACTAATCCATAAGTATATAACAACTTTGTTACTTTGGTTTGGTTTTATTGTATCTTCTGTAAAAGTGTCATATAAATTAGGAATAGATATAAGTCATCTTCTGTCCCTCTGAAAGATGAGTATGATGTCCTGGTGCATCACTCCTTTCTCCTTAATGTGTGTCTTGCAGGAACTGTTATGGTCAAGGCTGAAATAATTCCTATATTTATTATTATTAAAGCAACTATTGTGCCTTTTTTATTGACTTTCTATTTGCTTATTTGCACTGTCTTACGCTTCTTTCAGGTAAGAAGTTCTAAAACTTGATGTGTAAGACCGTCATAACAGTTAAGGTTACATAGAGTCAAGAGTAAAATTCCACCTTTTTTCTGTGCAGCAGTGGAAATATTATAGGTGTTAGAGAATGTTTGAGGTTGGCAAGGACCTCTTGATATTGTCTGGTCCAACACCCTGCTAACTGCAGTGTCTACCGAAGGAGGTTGCCCAGGACCAAATTATGCCTCTGTGGGTAATTTGTTCCAGTACTTGACCACTCTCACAGGGAAAAAGTGTGGTGTTCAAATAGAGTTTTGTGTGTTTTACCTTATGTCCATTGACTCTTGTCCTGTCAATGAGCAGTGCCTTTTCTTCTGTCCTTCCCAACAGACACTGATGAGCTCCCCTGCCCTGAGTCTTTGCCTCTCAGGCCGCAGAGTCACAGTTCTTTGAGCCTTTTCTCCTTGGAGAAATGCGTTAGTGCCTTAATCTTACTGGCCCTAGGATTCACTCCAGTAGATCCCTGCCTTTGATGGTTTGGGAGACCAGGAGTGAACATTGCATTCCAGGTGGGACCTCCTCAGTGCAGAGTAGAGAGGAACCTGTTGTTCACCACGACCTTCAGGTGCTTCTTTGCAAAGTTGCTCTCCTGCTTGTCAGGCCACAGCCTATACCTGGTACCTGGAGTTTTTCCTTTCCAGCAGCAGGACTTGGCTTTTTCTCTCATTGACCTTTGTGAAAACCTTCTCTGTCCAAGAGAAGTGCCAGTGCAGGGGTGCACTGCTGGTGACTGGCTCCAACTGGATTTTGTGCCACTGATCAGTCTTCCGGGCTGAGTCTTTCAACCAGCTTTTAATCATTTGCCTAATCCATACTCCATCAATGTGTCTGTGACACTTTCCAAGGCACTTTCATTTGTTAGGAGGCAAAAATAAATAAATAAATAAAATCTCTTCATTTTGGAAATTGTCTTAACCATTAATGTGTTTTGTGGTGTAAACTGATATTGCCATGGATGTGGTGGTCTTACTTTTGTATGAGCTTATTTAGGATGAAGTGGCATTCAAAATGTATTTAATAATCTTAGGCTTTGCTTTTGAATATCCCCAGATATGTTATTAAAATGAATATAATAATTTCAGTAATATTTGCAATAAATTATACCTTCCCACATATATTAATAAAAATATCAAATCAGCAGGTTGTTAGCTATAGCCTGAGTTATTAAGAAGACTGAAAAGCTATCTAGTTCTGTTGGCTGCCTATTAATAAACATGATGTGGTCTCTGACTTAAATCTCCGTGATGCCCTGTCAAGGCTCAAAAACCTGAAAAAGCAGTCTCAGGATTTTGTCCTTAGGCAATGAATAAAGCTGCCAGTTCAAGTTGAACACTGGAGCTGCTGACAATGGATGGTGTATACTCCTCTTAGTATCTGAAACTAATTTTTAGTTTTATTTGTCCCTGTGTAACTGGAAAGGTCTCTGTGTTTGAAGAGTAATTTTCTAAAGCTTTTCCAGGTTGCAGAAAGGTGGAATTGAGTAAAGTCTTGTAACAGACATTAAAATGCTATTTTTAGTTTAGTTTTTTGGTGATCTCATCCCTTACCATTTTAGGAGTCTCAATTGTATTCTGCTGAGGCATTGATAATGGGTAGCAGAACGGCATGTAGAGTTCTGTCTCATCTTCTGTTGAGTCACTTAGAAAAGGTATTTTAGTGCTGTGAGCCTGAATTACATGGTGAATTGTCTTCTTAAGTTTAAGTCATGTCTTGCTTCCAAGAAAAATGTGTGGTTGGTTTTTGTATGCCCAGAATGAGAAGGTAGCAAGACTTTGATCAAAGCAATAATATGGATATACAAACATAAAGTCTTTGCAGGAAAAGTGTAACAGAAGTACGAAAAATTGATTGACTGAGCTGAGTATCTTAAATCAGTGTTTAATGAGTAAGATTACTTACTGATTAAGATTAAAACGACTACTCCAGTTTAAGTCCCAGTGCCACTAGCAGTGGTAATACAGCAGTACTGTTTATAGAACTTGGAGCCAGTCAGTTTGTTGGCTTCTCTGCTGGTTTATAAACATACTTGAGAGCTTGTTTGATTTGCCTACTAGGAATGTAATGCCTGCTTGAATAATGCATAATCAGTCTCAGTGCAGTAATTTTAAGTTGTTAATTAAAATTTTAGAATTCAATTAACTTTTTTTTTTTTTTTTTTTTCAGGATGGCTTGAATTCTTTGGTCCTTGATCTGGATTATCCAGCGCTGAGGAAGAACAAGAACATTGATAATTTTTTAAATAGATGTAAGTTGCAAGTGGCCCTTAAACAATGACATTGTTGTGATCTCAATCATAAGAAGTTGAGTGGTAAGAAATGCATTGCTCATGGTTATTCTACTAATTTTTATAACTCTGAGCTTTGGAGACCATTTATTACAGAGAGAAATTTCATTTAAGGGAGTTGTTATATTGTGAAAATATGTTGGAAAATACCAGATTTTTATTTTCCTAAATACAGTTGGAAAAACCTTTTTATGTTATTTTCTTATCTTACGTATGCGTAGCTACATAACTTGCTACGTATATCCTAGTTATTGTTCTTCAGGAATTCATTGCACTGAAGTCAACATTATTTATATAGTCATATTTCATCTAACAGAGAAGTTTTCTGTAGGATTTTAAAACTAAATTGTTGTACCTTAAAATCTGTTGGTTGATTTTTGAACCTTTGCATGAATGTTTGTGATTCTCCCCAAATTAATTGTAGACATAATCCTGGAATTTATTAAGCATATGATTCTACATCAGAGTAGCTGTATTTTGTGGTTTTGAAGTGTTTTCTATTATTGTATATAAGCAGAACCTTTTTTCTTGTAAAAGTAGCAGATTATTTTGTAATTTGCAGTGATAAACCTTCTTGGAATAACTATGTTTTGTAGTGAGCTTATTTTGAGATATATATTTAAAAAAAAACCTTTTCTATTGCATATGTTGAGGGTAGGTTTCTGCAGATGCAGTCTTATTATCAACTCCTTTTAAATCCTTTACTGGTAAGATCTGTATATGTCTGCCCTCTGTTGCCCTGGGACTCCTTGAAATATCCACTCACACTCCTCACTTGAATAGTGGCTGGTGTAGTAATTTGTGGTGAGTTCTTTGTTTGGAATTCAGTGCTTTTCCGTGAGGTTTAGCAGAGCCCTGTAGATGGACATACAGCTTTTACAGTTGCCAGTAAAGTCTCATTTGGAGAAATCACTTAGAATACAGTAAATAAGAAAGAGCAGATTAGGACATAGAAGCATTGGGATTATTTTCAGTCAGAGTTCAAAGGAATTCAAGTGGGTATTTATGAAAGAAAGGGTCTGTAACAACATATTAAGTACCTTTGTTATTTGCAACTGAGCATTTTGTATGTGTAAAGTGAGGGGAAACCCCTATGAAAATGACATAAATAACATTTATCAGCAACTTCTATAAGCTGGTCATATGTGCTTTTACGTTACTATTTTTGCAGTAGAACAAAATTAGAAGCTTCTCTCTTATCAGAAGACCAATGTCTTTTGAGTATTAGAAATAATAACTGTGGAAAAACAATGTAACCTCAGGAACAGGTTGGGGTTTTGGTTGTTATTTGATTGGTTGCTTTTTGTTTGTTTGCTTGGTTTTTGTAGCCCCTGAACATTCTGGCTGGCTGTCTCCCTTTTTTCAAAGGCTGTTGCTCCTTCTCCTCCTCTAGGTTATCTGTCATTGTTGTTATAAATATTTTTAAGTATCTTATGTGACCTGGAGGCAACCAGCAATGTCAGAAACATGAAAATATACTTTTGTTCACAATTTTGTTATTGCATTTTTATTGTTAAATCAGCTGACAGTATACAGTTGAAATAGCCAAATACTAGTTAAAAGAATTTTGAGATGTGTTACAAAAAAATTCACAGTAGTTAATAAAGAGTTTTCAAGGGTGCACTTCATCCTTACGTGTTGAACTTTAAAAAATCATGCAACACCTGACTATTTTGGCCAACATATTGTGTGACAAAGCATCTTTTGTAAGAATCACACATGTAACTTCTCTTCTGTTTCTGTACTGACTGGGAGAGAATAAAAATAGTTCTGCATGTCTTCTGTGATTTACACTTTGAGAAAAAACAAATTGAAATGAGAATTTTGTAAACATTTGAGACTGGTAATATTTTGATATTGCAAAAGAAATAATCAATCCTGCCACTGTGATTCATTTCAAAGTCTTTTCCAACACAGGTGGTTATATGGTCTGTTATATACCACACAGGGGAACTGAGCAGAATTAATGCAGACAGTCAGGTTTCATTTTTTCTTTTTATTAAAACTAGTCAGGCAAAAGAAAAGCAAAGACCAGATTCTGATTTTCATTTCACTTCACTAATACATGTGCTAGCACAAAATGAACCACTCAGGTACAGGAAAAAACAGGACAACTGAGTTCTTATTTACATTGCCATTTTATGCAGTTTAAAATTCCTGGGAAGTCTCATAGCTTGGGTCTTCTTGGAAGCTGTTCTGAGGGTAGCAGGTATCACTGGAAAGAGTATGGCATGTGCTTACTGAAGCCTCTTGCCACCTTGGGCTTGGAAGAAAAGCTGGGAACTGTATTGAGAATTTGTGGAACTGTAAGTTGCTGCCTTCTTAGGGTAAGGAACAGTGAGTTCTTGTCTCTTGTAATTTTTCTCAGCATCTGAAGAACTGCCGCAAATGCCCAACTGAGAACTGCTGTCAAAAGGTTCTGACAAACTGATGAGCAGTCTGTGCCAGGGGCCTGGAGCTTGCATCCTTCCCCAGGGCTTCCTGAGGCCAGCACGGAGAGGTGACAGGGCCTCCTGGGAGTTACACTGTGCTGCACCGGGAGACAGCTAAAGCAGAGTCACTGCGATTCTTCTCATCCACATTACACAAGTCTGCAGAAAATCAAACTTTCAGTCAGTTTAATCACTTAATTCTTCCACAATAACAATTTGAGAGATGAATTTTCTTTTCCCCACCACAATCCCAGGGGTTTGCATACACCCTACTTACAACCTACATCAAGTCATTACTATTTGGGTTAATGTTTTATTAAGTTTTTTTAAATTTAAAAGTGAAATAGCTTGCACTTCAGGTGAGACATTAATTTATCTTCGGCTCAACTCATAATTGCAAGCTGAAACTTGAATGTTTCAAGTATTTCACAAAGGCAGTTTATTAATTGTCCATTCCATAGCTGTTTGGTGTATTCTGTTTCTGTGACCACTTCACCGAAGCAGCCTCTTCACTCGTTTAATATGAAAGAAATTCTTTGATTGCCTGCTTTGCTTTACTATTGTGATTTCTTACTACTTTCTCTAAGGTTTTGAACCAAAGTGTAGCCTGTGTTTGTAATAAGAGGCATATTAAATATTTGACATAATACAGCTATTGCTTTTCAGTCTATTTGTTCCTTTTCTGTTCCTTTAATCAGCTGTTGAGATTCTGATTTAAATTGCTCTGTTTTTTAGAGTATTCATGGAACAGAAAAGCGTAATGCAATATTTAATTCCCAAAACAATGAGAGGAATCTCATAGTCCTCTGAGAGCAAAAACAAATTTGCTTATTTTAGAAAAGGAAGCTGAGTTTTTCAGCATGGGCTTGGTGTAACAAATCTTTCTTGGTCTTTTCCTCTTCTGTCATCCAGGCAAAGACAATAGGTTGAGTAAATTCTTCCAAGTCAATTTTTCTGCTGTCTAA
Source organism: Vidua macroura (assembly GCF_024509145.1). Classification (NCBI taxonomy): domain Eukaryota; kingdom Metazoa; phylum Chordata; class Aves; order Passeriformes; family Viduidae; genus Vidua; species Vidua macroura. The sequence continues at coordinate 100,891,015 of NC_071573.1, read as the reverse complement.
GATTTGCCAAGTGTTAAATTGTATCTTAGTGGCTTGTGCCTTTTTTGGTGGTCTCCTATTCAGATGCAACTTAGTCTGAAATAGTTAAATAACAGGTTTAAGTAATAGTTGGAAACATTTAACAATTTATAATCTTCATTAATAGAAGGGCACAAAAAATGGATTTTAAATAAGTCCAAACAGCAGCACAGAGAGGGGCACCATCAACAAGCCTTGTATGACCCAGAAGTCTTGACTCCCTAAATGGATCAGTGATTTTTCTATGCATTATTGAGCATCACTCAAGAGTTGTAAACTTGTGCTGTTAAAATGATTTGCTGATGTTATGTAGGTTGGCAGACTTGTAGAGTGTAGTAACAGTGGATGTATTTACAGTAGAAGGGAACAGTAGAGATGTGGCACCTGTGCACCAGTTTTTCTAGACTCCCTGAATAAACTCCCTGGAAAGTTCCTTTGGCCTTTCCTCTCCAGGCATACACTGCTTACTTGGAAGATGCATCTGTTAAGATTAATTTCTTGCAAAATCAACAGTTCTGGTTCCTTCCCTTGCATTTTATTATGTCATTTGAAGTTGCTGAATCCTGCCCAGCTGTGTGGTTACTGACAGGAGCCAGTGTTACCCACTGTGGTGTGAGTGCCTCCCAGGGTTGCAGCTCTGTGTGCTCCGTGCTTCCTGTCAGCAGCATTCATGAAATGTCAGATGTCAACCAGAATCTTGGAAGTTTAGTGCACTATAGAACTTCCACTGAGTTAAGGAGCTAATTGCTCCTCTGGTTTTCTCTTGGCTTCTCTAAGGCAGCTCCCTGCCAGGTCTTCACAGTCACCTCAGCATGCTTGGCTCCAGTTCCATTCTTAATGATACTGTTTTGGTAGGATTAGGGATGGGAGAGGTATCAAATAACCAACTTTCCCAAGCAGAGTGTGGAAGCCACAGTGTGTAAGACAAAATGTCTTAGATGTATAAACAAGTTATATGTCAGTGTCATTAACCACATTCCCTTTTGGGTACTTGGTAGATACAAAGCAATTCAGCCCTGCCATCAGGCTTATTTTCATTACATTAGAGATGTGTTCTCTGTAAGCTAGAGAGGGCTGCTGCTTTCTGTTTCCCTGTGTTGTGCTCTTTTCCATCTATGTAAGAGAATATACTTTTCATGGTCCCCTTTTATTTCTCTGAGGGAGGAAGCATTGCCCTATCTGGAGCTGTGCTTTCTAGTTCCTCCTGATTCTGCAAGGTCTCCAGCAGCTTCTTCTTCTTCATACACCTTTGACCACACACCAGATCACCCCTAATTACTTTAGTCTGTTGTGCTTTCTGTTTGGTTTTGTTCAGCTGTGGGTTTGCAGCACTTCCTGGCTGTACTTCAGTTTAACTTCTGGCTGGACTTCTGCCTAGGGCAGCAACTTTTGACTTAATGTACTCCGTAGCAGCACTCATTGACTGACTGTGTCTGATCTGTGGGATAAAATTGCAATCCCTTGCAATTTTATTCATCATATATACGTTCCCCAGAACTGCTTGATACACATTTTTTTTTTAAGATAAAATAACCTGCATATGAACTTTTATTTTTTTTTTTACCTTAAAAGGTAGAAAAGTTTGGATTTTCCTTCCTCCCTCCCTCCAGTACCCTTTACTGTCCTAGACAGGTATTTTTTCCATTTTCACAGGCATTTGCAACCTTCAGGCACGTTCTTTCTGCCAGCTGTCAGTGACTGATCCAAACACTCTGCCCTTTCAGAAGGTGAAACTTGATTTGTTTAAAAGTTCTAGCGCCATTTTCAAAGAGTAAATCAAAAGCTGTCTTTAAAGACTCTTTGTATCTGGTCCTTCCTGTGTTAACAAAGATAACTGAGTCATAGGTGATGGTATTCTCATATTTTAGGACTTTTACTTAAATGTCACAATATTTCTGTAAGATTCCATTGCATCCTGGGGCTGGGGAGTCCATCTAATGCCTTCCTTTAAACATAACATTTTTCTTCTGGGTTTTGTGCTGTTGCAAATTCATGAGACGTGTGCATACAGATACCAAAACTTTCAAACTCATCTGTGTGAAATCTGAAAATTCAGACCGCTATAAGAAGGCTGCTATTGGAAAGGACTCCTGCTCCCTGAATTAAATCATGTTATATGATATGTGAACTAAATCTTATGATCCAGTATGTTGCAATTATGATGTGGCTTCAGGGTTAATCTAAGCTTGCCTTCTTGCACCCCAGTTTTTTGTTTCAGGTTAGTTCCATGCATTGATTATCTGTTCCATATCCATACGATTTTATGCCAAAATAGACAACCATCTGTGTTAGTGATGCCTTCGCAACATTTGCATCCCTATGTGGTATTATTATTAACTGAGATTATTACATTTTAAAGGAGTTAGGAGGAGTGACCTCATTGCTCTCTAAAGAGGGGGAAAGTGGAGAGGGAAGTGCTGAGCTCTGCTTCCTGGGATGCAGTGACAGGACATATGGGAATGGTCCAAAGCTGCACTAGGGGAGATTCAGACAAGACATCATGAAGCATTTCTTTACTGTGAGGGTGGTCAGACACTGGAACAGTCTTCCTTGAGAGACAAGCAATGTCCCAATCTTGTCAGTGTTTAAGAGTCATTTGACAACCTTTAACCCTTGGTCAGCCCTGAAACAGTCGAACAATTGCAGTGGTGGTCGCTGTGGGTGCCTTTGAACTGAAAGGGCTGTTTGAAATAGTCTATTCTATTCTATCTTTTAGCAAAGCAAGTAGGATTTCTCAATTTTCAACATGTCACAGGGATGATAAAACTAGTAACTCCTCAGCTGGTTGTTTCATATATTTTTTGGGTTTTCCATTGCTTGTTTGCATTATTTAATGCTTGAAGAGTTTCACTGGAGCTGTAGTAACTTTGTTTATAGTTTCTACCTCTACAGAAGTATTCCTGTGAGTTTCTCCTCAGATACTGAGCTGCATAAAACTACACACTGCTTTTTCAATGTGTTTAGATCCCTGCTCATTTCACATATTTGAAAACACTGGAACATGTCAGAAACATTTAAAATAAACTCATGTCATTCCCATGTCTAATGAGATGTAACATTATATTCAAACATGTAACTGCACATTCTCTGTCACTTGAAGTTTGCTGATATTCACTGCTGCTTTCTGTGAATTTGTATTTATCTTCCTTGTCTAGTGCCAGGCCTTGTGATCTGCAGTTCCAAACGCAGCATTCCCTTTGCAATCTGCAAAATTAGTTAATAATATTAACAAAAATAATAAACTTGGTGTGGATGAAGCACTGTTGCTTTCCTGTGCTTTTGGTCTAAGCTTTCATGATTCTGTATGGAAACAAAATCACAGTCCCCTCAACTCCTCTTCCTGTTGACACACTGAATTACTTTGGTCTTATTAGTACACTGAATGTAGCAGATTGGTTTACTTTTGGAGATTTTAATTGCCTCTGTCCTTACAACTTTACTAGCAGACCATTCCCTCATTGTAACATTAATCTCTCCTTTTCCCTGTCACATCCAGTCTTTTCCTCAGAAGAAACTTACAGTTGTGTTTTTGTGTTCCACCGCTTAGGAACGATCTCTGGAGGTCAGCTGGTCCAAGTCAAAGTCAAGCCAGTTTTGATGTTATATCAGATTGTTCAGGTCTTGTGCAGTTGAATTTTGAGAATTTCCAAAGATTGAGTTTTTCAGCTCCACTTGACAGTCTGCGCCTTTCCCCAGTTCTTACTATTCTTTTCCTACAAAACAAAAGAGTCTGGTGACTCTTGTCCTTTCACTTGTACCCCTTAGAAGTAAAACCTCATTTCAACTTCTGTTGAGACCAACCATTTATCCATCCCTAACCTGAACAATTCCAGTTCTCTCAGCTTCTCTTGAGCATCATGTGAGCATCTTGGTGGTCTTCCATGAAGCTAGGGAATGTTTAGTATTTTTTGTGCACTGAGGACCCCAAAGTTAGTAATAATATTCCACATATGGTTTCTCAAATGACAGGTAAGGGAAGAAATCTACTTCCATCAACCTACGTGCAGTTACCAGCACGTACTTGCACAGTCAGTGCGAAGGTTGGCTCCTCATTCCTGTCTGCTTGGCTTGTTTTCCACCAGGGCTGTCAGGTCCTCTTTCTCATGGTGCCTTCTAGCTGGTGAGTGCATCCTATTCTGTTCTGTGGTGCTGTTCCATCCCAGCTACAGGACTCTGCACTTGCTGTTGAGCTGTGAACTTCCTGTCAACTCGTTACTCACGCTGTCTGGGTCACTCATAGAAGCCACCCTACCCTCCAGTGTGTCAGCTTTGAACTTAAAACCACTGACTGTGACTCCAGCAGCTTTTCCACTTGCCTGGTGATTCCTCCGTGCAGTCCATGTCAGCATGGACTTTGGCTATAAAGATACTTTGAGATGGTGTGTTGGAAGTCATGCTACAGTCAATGAAATGTACTGCTTTCTCTTTGTCCATCAAGACAGACATGTCATTATTGAATGAAATCAGGTTAGTCAAACACACTTTGTCCTTTCTAGATCCATTCTGGCTGTTCTTATCCTTCCACGGTGCATCACGTGCTTGGAAGTGGATTCCTGAAGGATTTTTCTCCATTATCGTCTTGGGCAGTGTGGTCAGGCTGCTGTTCCATCCTGTAGCCTCCTTGTTGTCCCTTTAGAATATGGATGTGGCATTTGTGCTTTACCAGTCATCACCTTCCCAAGTTGCCATGATCTTCCAAAGGTGATAGAGAACAACCTGATAATGGTCTTGACTGGTATTTTCAGCACACCTAGATGCATCCTGTATTGTCTCAAGACCTGGTATATGCCAAGTTTGCTTTACTGGAGCTAGGAGGCCTCTGAGCAGGGCTTGAGAGTGAAGTGAAGCAAAAAAGGCATAGACTGCCTTGATCTTCTCCATGTCCCTGGTACTAGATCACCTCCCTCACTGAGAGCAGTGGGATCATATTTGCCTCAGTCTTTCTTTTATGGCCAATGTATTTATAGAGTGTCTTGTATCCCTTCATAATCCAGGCTAGTTTCAGTTCCAGCTGAGCTTGGCTTTCCTAATTCTATCTATTCTGGTTTAAGAGGTTCCTGCTGGGCAACCCAACTCAGCTTCCATGTTCCAAACCTTTACCTTTTGTGGTGAGTTGAGGCAGAGGTTGCCCATTTAGACAGACTGGCTCCTTGCCATTCCTGCTCGATTTCTAACTAGAACAGCTCGATAGCTAACTAGAACAGACTGTTCTTGTGCTATGAACATGTCATCTTTGAAGATCAGCCCACTCCTCTGCCCTTCACAGCAGCTTTTCACAGGATCCTGCCAGTGAGTTTTCCAAACGAGCCATAGTGTGTTCTCCTGAAGTCCAAGGTCTGCTATTTTCCTTCTTCAGGTCTGTTCTAGTCTTAAATTCCACTATCTTACCATTGCTTCTGCCCACAGACTTTGTCTTCCTGAATCAGTTCATTCTTGTCTGTGAGTAATAAATCAGAGTGCCTCCTTGTCCATTTCTGTTGTACTCCTAGTTAGACATAAGGGTCCCTGCTACTGAAATCCCTGTGTTGTGTTGTATGACACACACAGATACTGATACGATCCATAACTGAAAAACACGTATCACTTCTTATGGCTAAGCCTTGTACTTTAACACCTTTTGATTTCAGAGGACTCTGTGCAGAAGGAGAGTTCTGTCTGGTGTCAGTTAGGTGCTTGTTTTGAGGATTGTTAGGACTCAGTAAAATGCCTTATTGGCTTATTGCTTGTTTGGAAGAAAAGAAGTGTTCCTGATGGTCAGGCATCTCTTGGATTCCTTGTAACCTGCCAAGTTGCTCTTCATGAATATGTAGGAATGGTTAAGCTATTTACTAGATGTTCTTATCATTAACTCCCTTAGACCATGTCATCTTTAATGTCATACTGGATTAACTGTATTTCTGATCCTTTTCTCCCCTGTATTCAGATCTGAGATCCTCTTTAATGCCTTTCTAGGGATAAAATTCCATGGTATTTTACCCTAAATAGGGATCTTGCAGTATAAACCTCTACCCCTCTCTGAATATAAGCATCCACAGCTTTTCATACAATTTCATGCTCTTCCCTGGTAGAGTTCTTACTCCAGCCACCTGTTTTGCTTTGTTTTGTTCTTCCTCTAAGTGTGTGTAGGAGCTTGTCATGCCTCAGATTACCTCCAGTATTATGGATTCCATTATCTTTTGTCCTCGTTAAAAGAATAGATTTTAAAAATGCATTTAGCTGGAAATGCATTCATAGCATGGTTCATTTACAAGAGTCTAGGACCTTGTATGTTTTTAGAACTTGTCAGAGATCAGAATTTCACTGTTTTCCCTTTTACAGATTCTCACAACTGCCAATACTGACAGACAGTGCTTATGTGCAGAATGCTGAACAGAGCATTGTAGACATCATTTTAAGAAGTGTAAAACTACACGTGTGAACACCCTAAAAGCACTCTGAGATGGCCAGCTGTTACATACACATATGTAAACTTGAATCAGTTTTGTATGGAATGGGTGAGTGGATGTGCCAGATCTTTGTGTGATCTGCAGTTGTACATGAAGGTTACCGAGCCACATTCCTTGCCATGTGAGAGCTGTTGAACCCTCCAGGTGTGTAGGAGCAGGTTGCACCTGCAGTACTTTTTGTGTACCACATACTCCACCTTGGCATTATCAGTGAAGTGTCAGTGGAACCTGGGAGTGCAGCAGGGTAGCAAGGAATGGTTGAAAATTCCAGATAGGCATCTCTGGCTCTCTTCATTACCAGAGTCTTATTATTAGAGGTGTGAAATGAGAGTCAGCAAAATAAGAAAGATATTTCAGTTGTTACAGCTAAAGGTAGATGGTTAATGCTTTCCAGAGAATAATGAAAGGGAATATTAATAGTGACTACAGATTTCAAGAATTACCAAGAAGGCTCTAAACATATGAATAAAAATAACTTTGTTTTACTCTAATGAATAGCTAAAATTGTATTCTCTTAATGAATGCATTATCACAACTTCTGTTTGATTTGTTTTAGATGAGAAGATTGTGGAAAAAATTCGAGCTTTACAAATGAAAGCTGAAGACTATGATGTTGTTAAGGTGATTGGAAGAGGGGCTTTTGGAGAAGTGCAGCTGGTAAGAATGTAATGATTTTATGTTTAGACAGATTAACAGCTTTAGCTAAAATCTTCCTCAGTCTTCACGTTTTATATTTAAAAATTCTTCTTAAAAAGAGTAAGTGTAATTTTCATTGTGTTGAGAGATTGTTTCTGTGCATAGTAAACAGTAAATCTGAGTTTAAAATATGATGGATAGGAAGGGAAGAACTCAGGAATGTTTTCTATCCTTTGATCAAAATCAAAAAGGCAGTTCATGGCAATTCTAAATCTTTTTGGCCACAAGTATTACTGTATAATAATGTCTGAAACCTTCTACAAAAGAGCAGGTGAACACTGCAACAAAAGATTTTTGGTTTGTTCTTATAATTGTGATGCTTGCATTGTATTTTAAGTGACATGACTCACAGAATTTTTAAAAGATTCTTTCCATAATATTGTCCCCTTGATATTGCATGCAATATAATATCTAAAGTATGAATGGGATTACTTTTAAAATTTCTATTGCAGAGAAATTCTGTTATTTAAAAAAGGTAAACTACAAAAAGTAACTTGGTGTATCACATATAGTCTGATTTTCATTTAATTTTGATTTTTCCAGGACTTCCAAGTCCTACTGTCTGATAGGTGGCACAAAAATGTGAACATATGTATGAGATGGATTGGTATGTCAGTTTTGAAATAAGCATTGGATGTAAGTGCCAGATAGAATCTAGAATGCAAACATTAGGGACAAGTTACCATGAGGTAACAGATAACTCTGCACCAGCTGATCCATGGTGATTTTCTGGGTGAGCATTTTTAGAGGAAGAGAGATATGAAACAAGTCAATGGAAAGGGGAGCAAGTAATTTGCTGCAATTGAATCTTGTTATCTTACTACCACAGGGTAACAAAAATTATCCTTTTGCTTGTACTTGTTAAACTGGAAATGGCATTTTGCTACTCTCTGGTAATTTTGCATTAGGAAGCTGGGAAAATCATATTGTCTTGTAATCTATAACCATTTTGGCAGATACAAAGATGTGTTGGAGTTTTGTTGAGGAATGTGGTAAGATCTAAGCTGTGAAGGGCTTATAGGAGACACTGTGTATAATGGCAATAAATTTATGATGCATTTATAAAATTCTTTGTAATTTCCATATTAATGTTGCTGAAATTTGTTGAAACTGGTAAAAAATCCTCTGACTAGCCTAATGTTATTTGCATGAATCATAGATAATTTGCAAATTTAGATGTGATTAGTATGGCAGATAGCAATATCTAATCAGCAATTTTTATTCATATTTTTTAGAACCACTTCATCTAAGTCTAGTAACATAAGAATGTAGCACCCTCTTCCCTTTCTTTCTATCTGGGTCATTTACACTATGTTTTTTGTCCAGAAGAGTGAGTGAACTATGGAGTGGAATATTTCCAAAAATTCTCATTTTCTAGCAAGACTTTAAAGAATTATTATGTATTTTTATATCCTTGTATGATTTTATATCTTTGTAGGCAAGAAATTAAAAACAAAACCAAAACCTTCAGCAGAACCTTACTTTCTTGTGAAGAGGCTGTTGCAGGGTGCTTGTAAGAAAGCAGTATACTCCATGTCTTTTCAATGACGGTCATATCAAATGGTTTATTTTAAAGTCTTCTATTAGACACTTGTATCTTTACATTAATCCACATGGAGCAGTGAATAGAGACACTCCTTACGCACTGGCATGTGATGTCAGTGAAAAATCAAGTTGTAAAAAGCAGAGTTCCTTGTCCATTTGTTGAGGGGGTAGGAGATGAAAAAGTGCAAGTCCCAATAACAGAAGTCATGTGCCATTTTTAGATGTCACACTCATATTTCCTGGAAGCATCCAAGAGAACTATATTTTTGATGTGCTTCAAAAATGAAAATAGATTGTTTTCATATGTGTATTTCTTAAGAACAGAAGGGCTTTTCTAAATTATTTTTATTTTCTTTTTAACATTTAATTTCCAATAGAACGTCATGATTTGTTCTGGAAACTCTTTATCTTAATCCACCACGTCATACACAATTTAAATTTTTAAGCAGAGATGATTTTTCATAGTGTACATACTGCAGTTAGGCACTTAGAAGGATCTGAAGACAAATTTTATTTTTCATTTGCCTGACCATTAAAATGTAATGACAAAATGCCTAGTAACCTGGTGATACAATGATGGGGTTTGGGTTGTGTTGTTGTCATGGTGTTTTTTTTTTTTTTTTTAATCTTTAATAAGCCCTTCAAAAAAAGCAAGAAGACTTCCGTGTCTTCATATAGAGCTCTTCTGTACTTCATGTCAATTTAAAAGAACACTTTTTCTGCAGAGTAAAAATACAAGCAGAAATCATAATGTTATGCAGTCTTACAGCTGAAAAGCAGTGGGCTAATAAGTACAGCTGCAGATCTGAGCTAATATTAGCTGCTGATGTGGACATAAATACATCAATTTTTTGCCTCACAAGGTATGGTACAAGTTTAAACTATTGAGCTAAGCTCTATCTATTTCTACTCCATTCAAAATGTTGACACCACTGTTGCAGATGATGGCTTTGCAGTAATGAAAATATTTTGCAATACTTTCTGTGATCAAAATAGAAATTTGCTTCAGTGGGGATTAAATACAGAAAGAACCATAAATAGAACATGATTAAGTACGTGAGTTAATTAATGAATGTTGTGTTATCAGTATGTGTTGTTGTGCATAGGAAATGTAGCACAAATATTTATTATATATTTCTAATGATTATATTAGAATGCTCATTTTTTGGCATGTAATGTTTGCAGCATAAAATAGTCAGCTCGTTCATTTAATTTTGTTTTCCCTTAGTCTTCTGCTGCAGTATAAAATTTTTTTGGTAAAGAACTGATGTGAAGCAATCAGCTTCCCAGATTCTGTCAAGAAAGTGAAATACATTCTCTACTGTTGTGTCTTACAGCTAGATTTTTTTAAAGGCTTGATTTTTCCTCTTCCTCTCCCCTCCAAAAATTTTTAAAAATAGTCCAATAAAGAGAGATCAGATGACTCTGGTCTGAGTATCTGACTGTGGTGGAGAAACAATTTCCTTATAAATCCAGAAGTATTAAACTCTACACTTGTGCTCTGGTCTCTGGATTTGCTGGGTCTGTAGTGATGGGGAAAGCTAAGAAAATGATTGCCAGCTGCCAGATCGCTTTTCTCTTACGCAGTGCCGTGAATAAAAGTGACTGGTGTCTAGGGCAGAGAGAAAAATTGAATTATGCTGCTCAATATGTTACTTCTGGTTTATGCAGAAACAATTATTTATGAAAGCACATCCTGAGTTCCTCTTGTTTGTTTTCACTTGTGGAAAATTATCTTGATTTGAAATTGAAACTTATCCTCAGTTCCATCTCCAAGGTCTAACCATGAAGGACTGTAATGTTGCAGTGACACAGCAGACTGACCTGCTCATGTACTGGAAGAGAAAATTAAAGCAAAGTTAACAGTTCCTTGTGTTTGGGTGCTACAGGATGGTCTGGGTGACAGTCTTTACCGTCTTATTTCTTAGTGTTGCAAAGCAGTGATTGTCATGGCCTGCGTAAACAGATGCTGGTTTATTTTACTTCATTAAGTGCTTTGTTTATTAGGTTTAATTCCTCATCCACTGCTGATGTACAGTTCTGTAGTAAAGCAGATAAAACAGTCATGTTTTATTACCTGAAAATTTGTCAGAACATGAACTTTGATACACTATCTGTAGTCATTTCTTATGGCTTTATTGAGTATTCTAGGATACCTGTAATTACTTCAAGCTATAGAGTTAATTTCAAAACTCCACTCTAGGATCGTAATTTTTTTCAAAACCATAAAAGAGACGGTATCATTACCAATACTGTGTACTAAATCTGATCACTTCAAATGGATGTGTTATTTTCTTTCCCTACAGATTGTCTTCCTGTGTGAATGCTGGGGAAATTATGGAGGCATTTTGTTTATTGAAAGTATTAGATTCTTGAAGCAGAGTAATTTCTTTTTTCTTAATGCATTTTCATGAGTTAAACAAAGCCATGTTACTCAGTGCTAATGGCATGAAGGGATTTTCCTACCTATTTTGAGAGTTACTCTGGTGAGCTGCAGTTTAAATTTGGCAGTTCATTTTAACAGTTGGAAGAAATTGAAACGTGACAGTTAAATACTGAATAATCTGCTGTATGAGCTAATATCTGTATGTACAAATATAGCTCTGAGTAAAGAGCACAGTGACTAGCAGCTCAAAAGGCTGTCTCCAGGGGCCATGGTGCTGATAGCAGGAGGAATGCCAGTGGTAGGTCTGCTCACCTGCAAGGAGTGCCAAGACATACTTAGTCTCTGGCTGTGCCAGCGTACTTGTTATTGCTTTGCTTTGGTACAGAGAAAGAGCCCATCTTGAAATTTTCTCAAGAAATCATTTAGCCAGTAACCTATTGGCACTATTTAGATAGGTATACAGACTGATTTTGGGCCCCCCACCCCTCTTTACTTTGTTTTTACTTTATATGAGCTTCCTTCAGACTGATTGCAAGATTTTTTTTTAACCCAAGTCATGGGAGACAGTTGTTTTTCTAAATGCAGGCAGCTACTCTAACTGCACCTAGTGACTTTAGGAATTGTAAACTGCTAAATACATTGCAGAGCTTCCGTGTGAAGTTTCACGGAAAATGCATCTTCAATTGAAAAATATATTTTTGAGGTTTCTGGTCTTTGTGTTTCTTCTGGTTTTGGGCAGGATTACAAATGCTCTACTTAGGGGAGTATAGTTCATGGTGTACCACCAAGGCTTTGTAAATTATCCCATGTGGGATTAGTAAGTGGGAAGAAGTTAATTTTCAAAATACTGTTTTAGGACACCTTCACTAGTTGAATAATTAATGGCCTAAAATACTCATAGAGTTGTTAATGCACATGGATACCATGTTTCTGTTCTGGTGTTAGTTGGAGGTTTTTTGATCTAATTGTAGAGAAGGTTGTTTGTTAGTGTTAAACTATGCAAGATACTAATAATAAAACTTTGCACATATATCTTGAAGACAAAAAGTCCCAATTTCAAGAACAGCAACTCCTTAAATAATCCTCTTTTTGTTTATGTTCTTCCTTTTTCCAAGATTACTCCTTCCACCTGATGCTTCTTCTGTTCCTTCAGCAATATTAAATTTTGCAGCTCCTCAGGAGCAGGAGACTGATGCTCCCAGATCTGTAGACCAAAGAGGTGCCTCTGAAGCTTTGCTATGCAGGTGTCATGGACCTGCATCTACAGCTGTTCAGAAAAACCTATTAAACATTCTTTCATGAACATAATTAAACTCAGATATTGTGCAAAACTAAGAGGTTAGGAGATCTGCTTTATTTACTAGATGTGAGAGGTTTTAAATGCACCAGAAAATCATAACTTCAGTTTCTGGTGCATTTCACAATTTTCATGAATCACTGTCACAAACTAGTCCACTGGATTTTTTATTTTAACAGGAAAAAAATAGGCAGAAACTTAAGGTCCTGATGACTCAAACTTCTTATAGCTGAATACTTCTCACCTTGTTTCTTTAAGAAACACTCAAGAATGTTAAAAACATGTTCCTTTAATAGTTTTTTCATAAAGTAGCATGTCTCATGATTACTTAGCTGAGTAACAACTGCAATGTGCAATTTAAGGATTTGGTTTCATGTCCAAATTCAGATGAAGTTTTCAAAAATGTTTTCAGATTTTGTAATAAAAGCTTTAATTCCAGTTTTCCAACAAGATTTATTGTATTAATTTTGCATAATTTAAAGTGAATTCAAGAGCTGTTTAGGAAAATAAATGGAAGCAATCATGTTTTGGTGTAAAATAAAAATTGGCAGAGGCTCAAGCAGACTGCTTGCCCAGTTTCTAACATGGATGAATTCAACAGCTGACAGTGTTCAGAATAAGAAAATAAAAGCAGACTTAGACTTTATTTCCTGCTATGGTGGGTATTTTGAGCAGCTGTTAAACTTTTCTTTTTAGGTTTGGAAGTTCTCAAATCCTCATTGTGTAGAAAATTGGGTGTTTGAAGACCTGGAGGCATCACATCACAGAAAGCAGTTTGCACGTAGCAGAAACATACTATGCTGGTACTCAGGTTTTTAAGAAGGCATTTTAAAAAGGTTGATTCTCTTCTTTCTCAACCAACAGGTTCGCCATAAAATGACACAGAAGGTTTATGCAATGAAGCTCCTTAGTAAATTTGAAATGATCAAGAGATCAGATTCAGCCTTTTTCTGGGAAGAAAGAGATATCATGGCCTTTGCCAACAGCCCGTGGGTGGTTCAGGTAAGGAAGATGTGTAAAAGTAAAATAATAACAACAACAACAATATTAATGATGCTGAGGCCATAAATACTTCCCAGTCTTGAGCTGGTTGTGAATTTACATTGAAACTCAAATCAAGATTTAGTTTCAGATTTTTACTTCTAAAGAATACATTTTTACAGCAATTTCACTAAGTTTTATATATTTGGCTGTGCTAAAAAGTAGATTAATTTGCGTTTTAATTACTACAAATGCATCATAAAACAGAATTGAATAGATTTTTGAAATGCCTACATAATTATTTGGAATAATAGGGAAGTTATCTTTCCAACTGTGAAAAATTATGTATAGGAATGTAGAAACAAATGTGATTGGTATTTCCAGTCTTTCCTCATGATACAGTCAGTTGATCACAGGCAATTGGTATTAAGAGTGCTTTAAATAGTCGCTGTCTTTTCAGCTGCAGTTTGATATATGGATGAGTGTGCAGTCCTGGTCTCCTGCAAGACAGGGGCTGTAGCAGTGGTTTCCTTGAAACCATCTTCTTGTAGTGGTCAGCACGCGGCATGCCCAAGGAACAGAGAGTTGATTTCTTCATCTGGTCTTGGACACCGTCACTTGCAGCTGTCTTGTGACATGTGTCATCAAGATGCTGTAATGTGAATTATGCCTTTGGGGACAATCATTACTGATTATTGCCATTTGTTGTAACTGGTAAATTGCACCAGTTAACAAAAGGAGTAGTGAAAACGTGTGCTTAGAGAAATCGTTAGTCCTTAATTTTAAAAAATAATTAATTTAAATGCTCTGCTATATATTGCTATGCTTCTGTATATTTGATAAGACTGACTTTAGGCTTTCCATGTATTTTTAATAGCATTTTACCTCAGTTGTACAAACATGTTTTGGTCTTTGAGCATGTTTTGTGCTCTTGCCTGTATTCAGCAGAAATATTTAAACAAACAGATGATTTTTTTTATTTAGTTCTTTGTTCTAGTAACAGTAATTGTCAGGAACTATTTTTCACATGCAGTTGAAAGTAATGCGAAATGCATGGCGTGGATTTTCAAAGGAAACCTTCACAAGCAGGATATAAATGTGTGTCTGCATTTGTAAATAGCAAATGAACTAAAGTGTAGTTGCAATTGTGCCTTCTATGATTACGTGTCTTAGTGTGATATAGTTAGGTGATGTGATCCAGTGGGGTAGGACATTGAGCTGGTTTGAAGAAAACGTAGGTCCTGTTCTGATCTAGAAACTGGGACAGATCACACTGCTTCTCTCTGTCTAGTTTTTAATGTGAAAAATAAATGAAACAAGAGCCCTAGATAGTTCTAATTTTTTAATGAAATCCCTTGAGGGCAATAACAAAAGTGCTGTATAAAGACATAGTGCTGTTATCTATTATTATTTTAATATCTCTACATGTGACAAAATTGAGATTATCTTGAATTTTCATTTGGATTTTAATGACCCGATACATTATTGTACTATATATTGCATATATTATCCATTTGTGCAAACAAATACAGTGCAGCATATATGTTTTAAAATCTATATTTCTAATCTAGGTCTTCTGTCACTAGTTATACAAGTAATTTTAATCTGAAGGCCAAATCTCCATAATAACATACCTGCCTTTCACGGTTCCTCATCCTCCACAGTCTCCCTAATTCTGACTTCATCCTTTCCACATATCCTATTTTTCAATTGCCTTTTAATTTTGCGTGTAATTGAAAGATGTGAATGCTTTTAGTTTTTAAAGTAAGGCAGTATTCCCTGAGAAATAAGGTGAGACTTTCAGGGACTTTCACAACAGTCACTGAACATTTGATAGTAATGCTTTTTGCTGGACTGGGCTATTTTCAGACCTGGTGATCACCGAGTGGAATCTCTAAAACTTCAGCACTCTAGGTCTGAAATGCATTTTAAAGAAACTGAATTTACTTTCACTTTCATGCCAGTAGGAAACATACTGACTGCCACTTATACCAGATCAGTATTTTATTGTTAAGGACAATTTCTTTGAATTGTGTTTGTTTTCTTCAGGAACATTTTGGTTTTATTTCTTATTTCAATATGTGTTGATTTAGGACAAAGTCAGCAGTGACTTTGCAAACAAGTTCAGAGATATGGAATTTATAATCTAGAAAATTTGGAAACAGTATAAGATGCTGCTCAGTGTTGAGCTATTTTCAAATCAGAACATACTGCTCCCTGTTGCAGATTTGATACTTTGCATTTTGACTCAGTAATACTTCTTAATGCCAAGAAACATGGAGAGAGAGAGAGAGATACAGATAGACAGATAGATAGATAGATGCCTGTAGTATTAAAATAATCAGGAAATATTTTTTTACTTTCTCAAAAATTATGAGGGAGTTCTGAAGTTCAGTAAACTTCAAGGTACTCTCATAATTAATAGAAAAATGTATTTTTTATGCATATTAAAAGTAATCTTGAAAACGTATTCTCAGGTTCAATGAAACTTCAAGAAAAACAGCTTTATTCTTTTCCCTAGCTGTCTGAAAAGTAATTGCATTTTTTTCCTTTTTTAACATTGCAGCTATTTTGTGCCTTTCAAGATGACAAATATTTGTACATGGTAATGGAATACATGCCAGGTGGAGATCTTGTAAACCTTATGAGCAATTACGATGTGCCTGAGAAATGGGCCAAGTTCTACACAGCTGAAGTTGTTCTTGCTCTTGATGCAATTCACTCCATGGGCTTGATACACAGAGATGTGAAGCCTGACAATATGCTTTTAGATAAGTATGGGCATCTGAAGCTGGCAGATTTTGGCACTTGCATGAAAATGGATGAAGTAAGTATGCAGCTGAACAATTAACCATCTATTAAACTGTAATTCTAACTTACATCTATATCTAAGGTTATTTTCTTATGAAGTATAATACCCAAATGAATATTCATCTAATGATCTACTTGGTTGGAAAGCTGATTCTTGTTTCCTATTTTTAAATATAAGAGTATTTTAAATAGTGTAACCTTTTCTGTTATAAACTGTTCTCTCACACGGAAGAAGGATGTAAACTTAACTCTCTGCTATTTTTGAAAGCATATGCATTTATGAATTTCCAAGGTACATTTTTTTTGCCAAATGTTTGAAAAGCTCACAAGATAACTCTTAGTTTTAACATTAATAATCTTGGAACAGTTAATAAGCTGACATTTTTTTGTAAATTGAATTATTTTATAGGCAAGATACATTCCGTGTGTGTTTTTCTTTTATGTAATTGTTCTCATAGCATCCTCTAGTGGTCATTCAAATGAGGTCACAGTACAACAGCAGTGGTATGTGATATATTGATCAAAATCTGTTAGTTATTTGTCAGGATGCCAAGATGTCAATTAAAATCATTGAACTGTCCAGATTTAGCCATGTATAGCCAAATACAGTTTTCTAATGAGTTTCTATAAGAATATTTTTAACAGGGTACTTTATATTATTAAAAAAACTTGAAAATAAAACGACCTTTGTAGTTTGCACTCTTAGAATCTTGCCTGACAGACAGTGTTATGCTGTAATTTACAGAATATACTTTTCCTATGAAAAACTGTAAGATTATAACATATACCAAAAAAACCTGTATATGAATGTGCATTATGATTTACCTGATCTTTGAAAGTTTTCTGTAGTAGTGTTGGCAAGGGTGATCCTTTTAAGCTTACTTGCTTTTATGTTTTGGGGTTTTTTTCTGTATTGTTTAGGCAGTGCTTGATATAATTTCTGCTATCTACTTAATTTGCATTTGCATCATTAATTTAATGTCTCTTCAGCAGTATCCAGAAGTACTGTGTCTGTTTAGGGTGGGGTTTTTTCGCATGACAATATATTAATTTCATCATTGTCCAGCTGCAGCTTTTTATTGCAGTTCAGTCTTTTCAGGTTTGTTGATGTTGTAGTTGTTAGTCTAAAGGCAGAGTTAGTATTTACCTCCATTTTGTTGATTTATTTTCCTGTATTTTAGAGGACAGCATTTACTTTAATTGAAAAAATCAAAAGTAGTACTTGGTCTCATTAATATTTGTTTTGAATCAGTAGATTGTAATGTCTTAAGGGAATCTGTTGCTCATTGGAAGGGACAACAAAAAAAGCATCAAAAAAACTCACAATATATAGCTACCAAAAAAAAGGTGATCCTCTGTGCTGTTTGAGGGACTCCAGAAATGGTGGACCGACACCTTTTACTTTTTTTTTTCATTTTTGCTGCTATTGTTAAAAGAATGGACTACTAAAATGCAGATGATGGGACTGTAAATGTGACAAATGCATCCGTGTTTCTCATAAAGTTACAGTGAGTTCCACTTAGATGGGGCATCATCAGTGGACCAGTGATATCCTAGAGAAGTTAATTTTTTAAAGGATTACATTTTAAGTTCTTTCTGTTTCTCACACTCAGTGGAATGGCAAAAATTTTTTCTACAGGAAGCTTTAGAAGTTGAGAGGTTCTGGATTGTCTCCAAATCTCATGCTACTTCTTACAAAACATGAACACATCCCAGCTGTGTAAATATAATATTGGTGTTGGCAGACTGATTTGTAAAAAAATATATGCTTACCCAATATTTATTTATTTTTTGTATTTGGATCTCTTTTAGCAGTTGTGAGCATTAGCATCTTCCTTATGCTCTTGAGAGCCCAGGAAAATTTTAGTGCAATTTGTTGAGGGATTTTTCTGACCTTTGCTGTGGAATTGTGTTCAGTGTTTGATTGTCAGTCAGGCCAGGCCAGAGCAGACACTTGCAGCAGAGTTTCTCCTTAAAAGAGTTGCTAAGTGTTTTAGTGATCTTTCCCAGCATAAAAGAAACTGTTCTGTTTTTGTAACTCAGTTGTGATATTTGGAGGTTTGTGGCGTTGTTTTTCATTGTTTGTCTTGTTTTTTTTAAAATTAGTTGTCTAACTGAGTGAGTATTTCTGTTGTTGAATAAAGAATGGCGTTAGACTCAAAAATTCAGTAGGAATCGTGGTTCTCTTTTTTGGTATTTAGGTATATTACGTAGACCAGGGCAGGGTTCACCAGTCTGTCTAATCCTCAGGTGTTGTGTAAGAAACTAAACAGCAGCTGGCTTTTGTGGGTATTGCAGGGCCAGGAGCTCCCAGTGTTGCCATCAACAGCACTGTCCTGTGCTGACTGAGCTTTCAGCAGAGCACGAGTTCAGAGAGTATCTGTTGAAAAAGATGTGACCAAAAGAAGGGATTGTTGAGATTGCCACTTGGGATTGTTGCCTTAGCCCAGGCAGTTCAGCTGAAAGAAGCCGTGTTTTCCTCTTTTTGGAACTCAGCTTCTTTCTCATTGAAGCTTGTCCAGTGGGGAGGACTCTGCTGGATCATTCCTGCCTCAGTGCATTGTCTGCTGTTAACACCTGATGTGTGCAGTCCTCATGTTTCCACACAAACACCCTCCAGCTCTTGTTTATTGGAAGGAACTTCCTGAGGGAGTGAAAGCCTGATTGTCAGCCTTGGTTCAAGACATCAAGTCCTTCAGGTTTGATGGAGATCCTCCTGAAGATGAAACCTGAATTGCTTTGTCTTCAGCAATATAATAATGCTGAATGATGCTGGGAAACACAAAAGCCTCACCTCCAAGTTGCCAGGAGCTGAGAGAACATTGCTGTCTCCTGGACAGCCTATTTTTTAAGATTGTGCACTGTAATCTCTCACATAGCTGAAGGTCCACCATGATCTTTTGAGGTGATGAGAAAAGTTTAATGTATAACAGTGGCCTGAGACTCCTGACAGGAAGCTTTGCATGGCAACTGTTATAGAAGTATGCTACTCAGGCATGGAGGCTTAGTGTTTGAAACACAGGAGTAACACATTGCCTGGAGAAAACAGCACCATTTGAGTCTCTTCAGAATGCAGGGACTGCCAAGGTGCTCTGTATTGGACAGAGAGCATGTTCCTGTTTACTCTACTTTGATGCTAGAGATCACAGTCTGACTGTGCTTTAAAGGTACCCAGTACTTAAAAATACATACAGAACACCCAAGTTCTTTGAAAGAAGTGTGTGAATGAGCAGAACAGAAATTGGCAATTTCATATTCAGGTGATAATGGGCCAACCTCCTGAGGGACCTGGTAGAATGCCCGTTTTGTGATGCAGTCCCACAGGCTGCTAGATAATCTCTTATCAGCTCCTTTTCCTGTGACTGGTTGAGTCAGATGATCTTTCAGGTCCCTTCCAAGCCAGGCTGTTCTGTGATCTGTAAATGCTTTTCTAGGTTAGTTCCTGAGACAGAAGGTAGAGAGTTTTATGGGGTGTAAGTAGAACCAGCTTCATGTGGGTCAGAGAGCTATGGCCTGTTGAGCCTGGTGTTAGCATGCAAAGGCTTCTTTTACTGTAGAAGTTTTTGTTTTGTTTTACTGTTCAATTCTTTGTCATCTTGTATGAAAACTTGAAGTATTACTACATGGAGTTCTTTAACATCTGTAACATTTTTGAAAATACTTTCCTTGTCGCTGCATAGCAGCCATCAGACTTGTGTAGGTCTGGCTGGGTTCTGGCGCAGCCTTTACTTTGTTTGTTTAAGACCTCAGAAAATATCAACATGTGTAACATATTACAAAGTATTTTTGCTTTGGTGTATTAGGTATAGAGGGATGGGAAATAGGATGTTATTAAGTGCTTAGGTGCCAAGGGGGAGAGGCTGTGACTGAAGCTGCAGACTTCAGAGAGAACTCTATCAGAACTATTTTGGTGACTTTGTTTTTAAAGAATCTCCTTACCCAGGAAGGGATTCAAGTGGTTTCTACCAGACTTGACTGAGCAAAAATTCAGAATTTCCCCTGTTGTAATTGTGTGTTTGGATAAGGAAGATATAGACACACAGCAGTGTTGGAGCCTCATTAAGTTGCCACAATCCTACTGGATGAGCAGAACCACATAACCCTAGAGCAATTCCTCCTGTGCTCAAAGCAAAGAGAGGTTTAAGCTTCAGAGAAGTTAATGCAGGTTAGTGCACAGAGTGCTGTGACAAGCAGGATATTCAAACAGTGGTTCCTTGCCATGTGCTAGATCCATTTTCAAATGCTCTCAACTTTAGATTCCTGGAGTCTTTGAGCTTTAGTTTATTTTGCAGTGTTAAAATGTGTTTGCCTGTATTTTTCTTTGTCTAATGAATGCAATAGGTCTTCTGCAAAGAGCTAACTTCATTTTCTTACCCCAGTATGAATAAGCTATGTGCTATCTCATCCAGTATAGAATGCAAAATGAAGTTTGCCTGCTCTTCATTCTGGAACTGAGAAGTTAAAATTTCTTTAGGTTTCAGTTTTAGCTTGGAGTCATAGAAGACAGGCATTTGCCAGAAGGACATTTGAAATATGCCGTAGGTCTTTATAGTATAGAGTCATCCCTTTAATTTTTGTCAGCTGGTTAATGACTTTCTGGATTCTGTTTTAGTACAGAAATAAAAGCTTTTCATACTTCATGTTGTATATGACAAAGAATATTATAATGTGTTGTCTAAATTTTGTGTATCAGTACAATTCCAAAATCGAATGGTTCTCTTATTTTCTTTAAATATGTATTTTGAACTTAGTTGTTGCTACTAATATTGTGTATTAATATTCAAATTTAATACATATTGCCATTCATGCTGATGGCAAAATGCATGAAAAACCTTTCTAAAATGGTTTAGATAAAACTTCAGATTAGGAAACAGAATAAGAGATAAGTGTATTTTTGGTAGTTCTCTAACTTCATCCAGGATTTCATTTCATTCATCCATCTGGTCTCAGGAGTGAATTTAGTGAATTTCTTTAAAGGAAACAAGACTTACAATTCTGAATCAAAATGATGGCAGAGCTGATTGATGCTTCTGCGTCACTCAGTCCATACATTTTTAGTTTCTCAGTGTGAAGCATAGTATGAGGAATCATTTCATTGATACAATTGTGGTAATATGTTAATTAAAAAAAAAGCTTTGCTATTCATTAAAAATAGCTTCTCCTTTTATTCTTCTTTCTATATATAAACAAAAACAAGTATGTATAAAAATTTACCTATAATTTGATTTATTGGCTGAATTAGACAAAATTGTTAGGTATCTGCTTTGTAGGGCCTAGAGTTCATAGCTTGTCGAAACTATTCTAAAATTTGTCCCTGAATTCAATGAGAAAAGGAGCAGTCTGATATGCTGTGTACCTTCAGATTAAAACCATTGGTAAAAATAATAAAATTGGTGTGTTTTGAGAAGATAAAGTGAAGAGAAATCACTATGGAGTAGGCAGGGATAAGCACATTACCAAGAAATGTCGTTTCAATCCATAGTGCTTCTTGAATTATAATTAGTCTTTAAAACACACTCCTGAAACCAAGTATTTTAGGCTATATTTTTTATGATTTTCTGTCCTACTAACAGAGGAGTTGGTTAAAGAGGTGCTCAGAAGCCCCTTGAGCTGAGCTGTTTGTGTTGTTGCTGTTGCCCAGACAGGAATGGTGCGCTGCGACACAGCCGTGGGGACTCCCGACTACATCTCGCCCGAAGTCCTGAAATCGCAGGGGGGTGATGGGTACTATGGACGGGAATGTGACTGGTGGTCTGTAGGGGTTTTCCTTTTTGAGATGTTAGTTGGTAAGTAATGATTTCTTCTGCTAATGAGACTATCATTGAGTCTTCCCTGTGCCTTTAGCTGCACTTTGCTGCATGGAGGCTGCTCGTACCTCACTGACAGCTTCTGACTTCTGGCTGTGCTGTGGCTCATTGCTGTTCTCTTTGCTCTCTGTCACTCTCGTCCTGTGACAGCTGTTTGCGTGCTTGCTCAGTGATTAGTTCCTCAACTCGATTCAGCTTAAAACTAATTCTTAGAATAGTTTGAACTGGGGTCAGCTACCTCACCACATTTGTGCCACCTCAGGCAGGATTGAGTTTGCAGGGACACAAGAGGTGAGAGGAAAGGCAAGGGCAGGCCTGCTCTTTACTTTTCTCCTCCTTTTCCACAGCACATCAGTGTCTTCTGTTAGGTCAAAGTGCGGGTATGGCTCAATACTTTTTTTTTTTTGCTTGAGTCAGGATTTTCTAGTAAAATACACTGGACTGCTATGGCAACAAACATAGAATATAATCTGTTCAGGAGATGAGTCATCTGCATCTTAAAATATAGTGAGGATCAATATGATAGTCTGGTAACAAAATACTGATTATGGACAGATGGAATTGAGCATACAGTTATTAAAAATCAGCATTTTCTGGGAATATTGCAGATTTGATGTTTCTAGTACGCTGAGACAGGAAATACACTTAAACATGATGCTATTACTACTTCTAGTAGTAATTCTTTCAGAATGACATCATTTTGACTTTAAGAATGTGTGGTTTATAGTTAATAGTCTCTTATGAACAATTTTAGCAGTAAATAAAATTATTCCATTCTTAAAATATTGGACATAGCTGTCCAGAATATTTCCTCAGCATTTCAAAGCCTCTTTTTCACCCCCACTTGTATCTAGGAGGAAAATATTACTTCATTTCTCCATATCCCACATATTGGTAGAAAGTATCTATTTTAATCTGTGCTTATGCTCAGATTCAGGCTGTGGTCTTCTAAAACTTTGCACTTCAAAGGAAGCACAGAAACGGTTCTATTATTCTGGTGATAAAACCGCAGAATTAATGAAAATGCTAATTTTATTACGAAAATGAAAATTTTATTGTGTGCTTAACTAAACCGTAAAATGTTGGTCACAAGATGAATCCTAACTTTAGTTCAGTGACTTAAGATAGTTTTGAGGTGTGGCCAAAATTAAAGCTGTTTCCAAGACAGAAGAGGATTGAGAAGAGGAAGGTTGGGAAAGAGAGAGGCAACAGCAAATATCAGTGATTTCCACCTGCAATGCACTGGTATGGCAACCTAATAAATTTGCTAAAAGTCTAGAAGTTAAGTTCAAGCTGGTGTATACTAATTTCTTATTTTGCTATAAAATGACAGAAAGAGACAAAAGTTAGGTTTGTTCTTTCAAAAGCAGAATGGTTGTTGTCCATTGGTTTGTTTGTACATTTTTTCATGTTCTTGGCTTTTGAAATGCTCAGTTCCTCGTTGGAAGGCTGCAGCCTGTGGTGCCAGGTGATTCCTGCCTGCACGCAGCACACCAGAACCGAGGAAAGAGCCTGGCTCACGTGACTGTTCACCTTCTCTATTAAACCTATGGATTAGTTGGGAGAGAGGATCCCTGTGAAAGTTGCAGCTTCTTGATTACAGACCCAAACCATTTGTATGTTAAGAATGTTGCCAGTTAATTTGATTGTCAGTTGTCTTTATCACAGCCTATTCTTTTCACTTGCCCCAGTTTTACCTTTCTTAAGTCTAATTCCTTTCAAATATCTTTTAACTACAGCCTAGGCTGGAAACCTCTGGATGAGAAAAGTCTTATTATTTTAAAAGCCACCTGCCATGGGCACTCAAGCTGATGTAATTTGTCAGTCAACAAGATTTATTAATATGGGTTTAACAGTGTGGTAACACACTGGAAGGCTTTTGCTCAGAGCTGACATGCCTTAGGGAACATAGACCTGTGTGCCTCTGAAATGGTATTCAGAGAGCTTTGGTGAATTCCTTCTAACAAATGTGCATGAACAAGTCTTAAATGAGTTTGGTCCATTTTACCCTTGAAATGTTTAAAGATTGATTAATATGGGTGTCGGCCATTATGTAAATTAGAAAATATATTGAGAGCTTTAAGGCAGAACAAAAGATGTAATTCACCAGGCAAAATTTTGATAGGGATAGACAGGATGGAAAATGGTGTAGTTTGTAACACAGACATTATAGGGAAGGAATATTTTTAGTAGTATACATTATTTGTACACTGCATGTCCAATTTTTTTTTGTTTTTCTTAATAAAAGACTCTTCTAGGTAAACTGCTTGTAGACTTTTCATTATCTCTTCTGTCTTATTCAACTCACATAACTTAAACATGATGTAAAATCACAGCCAGTTTACTATTTTATTTTCAGGCGATACTCCTTTTTATGCAGACTCACTAGTAGGAACATACAGTAAAATTATGGATCATAAGAACTCATTGCATTTCCCTGATGATGTGGAAATCTCTAAGCATGCAAAGAACCTTATCTGTGCCTTTTTAACTGATAGGTAAGTGCACATACTATTCTGGCACTGGTTTTTATTTTGGATGGTACATTGTAAAAAATAATTCCTTCTCCTACTTCTTCTGATCTCTGTTCAAATCTCTTCTGCCAAACCTCCTGTTCTCTAGTTTTCCTTTTGAGGTGTTTTTTCCAGGTATTGTATTTTATTTCTATGAGCAGTTGTTACAACTCTTGTTAACACCATAGTTTGTGCTGGACAAATCCTTCCAATCGCAGTAACACACTTGTAACGCTGAAAGTAATTCGTAACCTCAGAGGCAATGACAAAATTGTTTTGCTCAGTGTCTATGTGGCTGTTACTTAAAAAAAAGTGGAAGGAAATACGTATCTGAAAGTAAGCATGTATTTACTGATTTTTTTTTTCATTTGCTTTGTTGCATTAATTGGTAAATATAGCTAACAAACCTTCAAGGTCATTGTTTTGGCTACAAAAAAAAAATCCTAGAAGTTTCCCTTAATGGACCTAATCCACTTACTGAAATTAAGCTGTGTAAGCTTGTTCTTGACCTGAGCAATTACATTTTGTTTACTTTCAGAAAGCAGAGATAATCTTCAATTTCACTGATTTAAAAGAACAGTGTAGGTCCACAGTTAACTCTGGATCGATGATGCCTTCTTATGCTTTCCTGTGGTCACCTGAACTTGGCTGGAGCAGGGCATCCTGCCGCTATAGGAGGAGGAATTAGGAAAACAAAATGCCTTATAATGGGTTTTACATTTGAAGAGAGATTGTTTGCTCTACTGAGCAAGCCTGTGGTTGGTCAGGAAGGATGTGCTTTATTTAACAGCATTTTTCACCCTTAGTACCTGAAGGGTAGAGAGAAAATATGATTAGAATTTATTAGTGTAAATGTAGTAAGGTGGACTTCTACTACGTGTGTCCCTCTTCCTGTTTATATTTAACACAGGGCTCGAGCAATTTATTTGAAACAGATGCTGCGTGATCACTGCTGAAGCACTTAAAGAAGGACTAAACATCGACCCTGTGATTTATGGCTTCTTTTCCATGCATTGTTTTTATGTCCTGTTCTTGTACGTAGTTTCGAGACTCCTCTGTTCAAACTAAAAGTTTCTTGTTGCACTTAAGATCTACTTCGTGGCAAATATCAGCAAGAGACGTGTCAGGGTTAGTTGTGGGGCAGAGGATGGAATTCTTAGAATATTTATTTTAGTCCAGCTTTGAATAACTGTTCTGTGCAGCAAGTCAGACCTTCCTTCACTTGCGTCTTATGGTCTGTCATGTGGTTTGGCAGACACAAAAGTTCTGCAGTTTTATTTCCCCCAAGGGTGTTGAGTTTTTGTTTGTGTTTTTAGTTTTTTCTTAGTTTTTGCCTCAGTGCTTGCTTTCTTGCTTTACTCCCCACGTGGCAGATTCCAGATTCTGGATGTTTTAGCAGTCACAGGGAGAGTGCATGCTAAGAATCAGTAAATTTTATATAAGGAACTACAGATTAGTGGTTGGTGGTTTTTAAATTTTGTTTTTGTTTGACCATTAATGTGGTTAACACAGACAATCTTTACAGAAAGTTTCATTGCTGCTTATGAACAAGTCAGAATTTAAAAAAAAAAAAAAAAACAAAAGCAGCTATTTTTCCTAATGTGACTCCGGATTAATGGCTGTTTAGGGATGTGCGACTTGGGAGAAATGGAGTTGAAGAAATAAAGCATCACCCTTTCTTCAGAAGTGATCAGTGGAACTGGGACAACATTCGAGAGAGTAAGTAAATCAGGTTAAAAGTTCTCTTTTATTCAGTATTTACAATAGTAGAAATTAAAATAAACTTACAGTTTTTTATACAGACTTTGTATAAACAAAGTCATTTCTGTCTATCAAGAATCTTGCTCAAACATTCATATTTATCACTTGTAGTATAAAACCTTATATGAGGAAGGGTTAATACATATGCATTTTTCCTACTGGAATTATTTCACCTTTATCATGTTTTTAATGTAGATGTTTCAATTTTAAACAATGGAATTGGATGGTTCAGAATTTTATCTGAAAGGAATGTATGTTAGCTTCTGTTTCTCTGGTTTTTTTGTTCTTTTGAGGTGGGTTTTTTTGTTTTCTTTCATTTTTCTTTTAATCTTCTGATAGTTAAGACAGTAGTTTGACAGTGATCTTGTCAGTTTTACTGCTTTTCATGTGAGGTATTGAGAACCTGATAGCTTTAGGTAAAAAAGCAAAGTATGTCAGTTCTCATAAGGTTGTCATATCTTATAAAGTTATATATTTACTAAGAAGTTTTAAAATTATTATTGTATTTAAAGTTATATTCTCAAGTGTGATTACCTGAACAAGTATGTCTTGCATACTAGATGGTCTATGCATTAGGCAACAAATACAAAAATTGATTGCTCTAGAAAAAATGGTTCATAATAATATTTCCAGATTTGCTGTCTGGTTAATACATATTTAATTCCAAGTTATTTAAGGACATCTTATAATACAGTCTTCTAACACTAGAGAGATACCTGTATATAGCAAGTGGCTGAATCTTGGAGTGAAATGCATCTTTTTTCCCCTTTTTATAGCTGCTGCTCCTGTTGTTCCTGAGCTTAGCAGTGATATAGATAGCAGTAATTTTGATGACATTGAGGACGACAAGGGAGACGTGGAAACCTTTCCAATCCCCAAAGCCTTCGTGGGAAACCAACTGCCTTTCATAGGATTTACCTATTACAGAGACAATTTGTATGTGATAATTTAATATGCATTTTTAAAAACATACCTGCACAATTTTTCTTATATTCTTTCATTTTTTTCACTCTAAATACATAACATATTCCTTGCATTATATTAATTTATGTCCAAATGTAAAGATACAAAATGCAAGTTTGAGTAAAATAATTGGTTAAACTTTCAATTATTCCAATAACTCTGATTAAGCAGAGTGCACAAAATTATACAATATCTTAAAAAATCAATTAGGGTGAAAATTCTGATAGATTTGTAATTTTTTTTCTAAAATGGCTTTTTATTAGTTATTTTAGAAGAAAGCTTACACAGCATAATAACTTTCTAGAATTCATCTTGAATAATCAAGAAATAATTGTATTAATTAAAAAATTACAAGCTGCTGTAGTTTTTGAAACATTCTGTTAAGGAACAGTTCAAATCAGAAAGATGCACTAACACCAAAATGAACAAGCTTCATTCTGAGAACAGCATAGGACAAATTGAGATTTGAGAGAATTGATTAAAACGTCCAGGTTGCCAGAGTTGCTGAAAACTTTAGTGAAAGCTGGAGGGATTTGTGTTTGTTTTTGACAGGTTGCTAAGTGACTCCTCTCAGTCTTGCAGAGAAAATGAATCTGTGCAATCTAGTAAAAATGAGGTTAGTGCCTTTTTTTCTTTGTATTAATGGGATGATTAACTAATTTAGTTAAGTCTGTTAAGAAAAGACAAAGTAAAATAAGTGTTGAAACAGTTTTGTGGGGGGCTTTTTGTCTTTTAATGATCCTCAATAAAAATGATATTTTCTATTTACAGGACAGCAAGGAAGTAAGTATAGTATCTGCATTAAGAAAGGAATAAAAAACCCTTCATAATTTTACATGGATGTGAAGTATCTTAAATGTTTATTCACCAAATTATTAGCAGTAAACCAGTTGTATTTTGAAACAGTTGTAATCAAGTGTTAAAGTACTGTAGTATAAAGATAAATGAATACAGATATTTCTCAAATTCTTTTTGCATCCAGAATTTGTTTGGAAAGCCAGTGTGTGAGGCTGTGTTTCCTACAGACAGCATTACTCTTGTGAAGGTCCCACACTTGCATTAATGATTCATGACTGATTTATTCAGAGTTTGAAAAAGTAAATTGTCACCTGCAGGGATAAAAGAATGTTTAAATCATATTCCAGTTGGAGCATATGGAGCATGTTTATCCAGCTTTGGAAGATTGACAAATGAATTTAAATTTGCATGACAGGAAAAGCAATGGCATTTTCATACACTTACTTCATCATGTTACTTAAACATTTGTATTATTCAAGTGTAGATAGTATATTGTTAACATTTTTTAAAACTTACAATTCCTTTTCAAATTTTAAAAAATACATAAAGGAAATGCATTATGTATTGATCAGATAAATTTAAATGCACAAGTTTATTAGACTCCACTTCCTTCCTGTCATTGATGAATAGATGAATAGTTTTAGGCTTCACCTTTCAATAGAAATGGTACTGCTGTTTAAAATACATATGGTCACATTCATGATGTTTGCTTTATGTTGTGTTAGTAAATGCAGATGGCAAAATTTTGCATTTCACTGCTGACAACTTATTTTATTTGCATTTTCTCAAGCAACAAATCTCCGGTTTTGATGTCCTTTTCAATGTTCCTGTTGTGGAAATCTTCTAATTGTAACAATTACAAAGTGTTTTGGAAACCACATTTTTACATTTCATGTTTGGGGGGTAGAGGAAGAGGAGGAAGGGAGGAAAATAAATGCATTTGAAAGCCTGAAGTAATGAGATTAATCCAAAATTTATTATTTATAATTTATTTCATTAATATTTGGGTACTGGACTCACAATTATTTCTTAAAAATATTTTAGTAAGCAAACCAAAGCATTTCCAAAGTTACCATTAGCTTCCAAGATGTAAGACTAAGAAATTCTTCTTTATGTGAAATCATTGAGCATGTTTAGCCATATTGTCTAAGATTGTCCAATTTGGTCATGTACACCCCTTTTTTATTTTTTCATTTCATTTAGAAAATGCTATCCAAAACCATCTGCTCCAGTGGAAAGTCTCTGGCTACAGAGCACAACAAAGGGCCGGTAACAATGTTCTTTGCCCATATAAATTTAATGACTCACAATCTGTGGCACATAATTCTGTGATGGTTCAATTCAATATGCAGCAAATTTTGTTCCCATAAATCCATATATTTAAAATTATCAGAATTAATACCTTGTAAAGATGCAACCTTCTAGTGATGGTTTTAAAATAATGTACTGGAAGATTTAATTAATTTTCCTTGCTTTCCCTTATTTTTTATTTCATTGAATTGCATTTGTTTTCTGTGAAAATATTTTTATATGTGGGCCATGCTTTTTTGACATTTTACACAGTTTCAGAAAAAACTAAGCAAGCTAGAAGAACAGCTCAGTAATGAATTACAAGCCAAAGATGAACTAGAACAGAAGTACAGGTGAGAATGTTTCAACATGTTTGATATGTTTATAAAGATGTTTTATTAGACCTTTTGTTTTTGAATGCTTAAAAGCATTTTAATCCACTTTGGGGATTCCCAACCCTGCAAGCAGACCTCACTGTAAGTTGCTGGCTTAATTCTCGCTACTCCTTTGACTACCGGGGTGGTTGTTTCGGGGTTGGTTTAGATTTTTTTTTTCTTTAATTCCATATAAGAATCTCACTATTTAGTGGTTTCACCAGTCCTTGAGGTTTTTGCTTAAAATAGAATATCTTGCATAAAATTATTGAGACAAAAACACCTTACATAAAATTAGTGAAACACATTCAAACATTCTAATTTCTGTATTATCAGCAGGGTTTAAAATTATTTTTCAAATTTGTTCAGGTCTACAAGTGTTCGTTTAGAGAAGATAGCAAAAGAGCTTGATGAAGAGGTAAGGCCGTAGATTTCTTACTGGAATTAGAACTTTAACATTTGTGCATGGATTTTTCCCTTCAATAACATCAAATTGCTTTTGAGTAGCTGTATATTTTATAGCAAATAACACTAGTTGATTTCTTGGTGTTCATAAGCATGAAATTGTTGTCACTGCTAAAATATTTTCATTACGTTTTCTATACTGTAACTGTGCATTTCTTTCTAGAACTAGATTTTTACCATATTTTTAACTTGGCAGGCAGCGTGACACAAATATCCCATACAGATTTTAAAAATTGAAGGTGTGATAGTAGTGTTTCCAGAGGAGGAAGACCATGCTTTGGATTGTTTGGTGTTAGTAAAAGAACCCTATTTCTTGCCCTGCTTTGCACCTTACTGCTTCTTCAAATTTAGATATGGCTGTGCACAACTTAATGTATGGTTCATGCAGGTGCATGTCAAGACCTTACCTTTACATGTATGTTTCTCTGCTCCCAGAGTGACTGCTTAGGCAGGTCTACCAGGTTTGTCAAATCCAGATGATCAAACAATATTTAAATTGCAAAGCTCCTGGCCATAGACATCCTGGGCTGGATTTGACCACGTGTTCTGATACGTAGTATTTGCAGCAGGCAGATGGACTGGCTTCCTCCATTACAGACTAAACTGAGTGCATGAGCTGTGTTTTTATCGTATAAGAATACCACTCCTGTGTGTGTCATTAGTGGTGTGGTTTTTTTTAATATATCCAGATAACTTCAAGGAAGAATGTAGAGTCTGCAGTCAGGCAGTTAGAGAGAGAGAAGGCTCTTCTTCAGCATAAGAATACAGAATACCAGAGGAAAGCAGAACATGAAGCAGATAAGAAACGCAATTTGGAAAATGAGGGTATGTTGAACCATGCTTGAAGGTTCCATTTTGATGTGGGTTTTTAATACTTAAAATAAATGAATTATAGTTCCAACTGAAGTGTTTTCATGACAGTGATTAACAATGTTGAATTGTTTTTGTTGCAGTTAACAGTTTGAAAGACCAACTTGAAGATTTAAAAAAGAGGAATCAGAACTCTCAAATATCCAATGAAAAAATTAGTCAACTACAAAGACAGGTATGTCAACTTTATATACTTATATTTTAAAATAATCAGTGCTTGAAGTACAGATTTTGGTAACAGTGGAGGAATTTGAAATGTGTAAATGGGTTTTAAAAGCTGTTCTTTCTTGTTAGGTTTTGGTGTTCAAATGTAATCTTAAAATATACTCCTTATTTCTTTAACCCATAAAACCTAGTATTCTGTAGTAGAAATAGTGGCCTTTATATTTTGATTGTTTCTGAAGTATGTTTTTATCAATCTTAGTTGGATGAAGCCAATTCTTTGCTGCGGTCAGAGTCTGATACTGCAGCCAGGTTAAGGAAGAACCAGACAGAAAGCACAAAGCAAATCCAGCAGCTGGAAATTAATAATAGAGAACTACAAGATAAGAACTGCCTGCTAGAGAATGCAAAACTCAAACTGGAGAAGGAGTATCTCAATCTTCAGTCAGCTCTAGAATCAGAAAGGAGAGATCGAAGTCATGGATCAGAGATTATCAGTGATTTACAAGGTATTTCTGCAAATCTTCTGAAGTTAAGATTGCTTCTTGTTTCTGGTATGGGTAGTGTTATTTGAGTTTCAGACTGTGACTAGGTAAGCGTGCTTTTTGTAAAATGTTATATAATTGTGAATAGCATTTAAGAAAAAATGTGTGGCAACATCTATAAAACATTATTGATAACTTCTAGAATCACTCTAAAAGGAGACATTCTTAATAGTCAGAACTAGGAGCTGTTACATTTCAAAAATGTTACCTCTAAATAGATAAAAATACAGTCTTGTTTTCACACACTGACCTTACTGATATTTTGGTAATTTTAAGGTCGAATATCTAGCCTCGAAGAAGAAGTGAAAAATGGAAAGAGTGCATTAGCCAAACTGGAAATGGAGAAAAGACAATTGCAGGAAAAGCTTACAGATTTAGAAAAGGTAACAGCACTGATAGATGAACATTGGTGTTACATTCTTATAAAATTTTTGAATTTGAACTTTTATTACTTGAGACATTGCAACCAAACATACACAAAAAAAAAAAAAAGCCTTGTTTTCCGCTTTTTTTTTTTTCCCCAAATTGAGAAGTGGGGGAAAAAAGACATCATTTCCCATACAGTCATAATACATTTTACTTCTGAAGTACTTAATTATGTACTCCGGTGTGAACCTTAACAGTACAATAGCTTCATTTCATTTCATTTGTGTGGAGGTTTTTTAAACTCTCATTATTGCCAAAAATAAAAGAGCCTCTGCTAACAGGATTTTTTAAACAAATTTGTTATTGAAACAAAAGGCTTGAAAAATTTCTTCAATAAACTTAATCTTCGGGCTGCTCTTACTATAGAATGTTGGTTGTTAAGGCAGTAATTCTATAATTGTTTGCTACTGGGGATGTCACTGTAAATATTTTGAACACTTTGGTGTTCACAAAGAAACATTTATGGAAATGAGTTCTCAACTCCTTAGCATGAGCTCTCTCTTCTATTCCAAGCATCCTTCCAAGAAGCATGTTACTGTTGTTCAAAATTCTGCCACTAACCTTGTGTATTTAATGGTTTATTTCAGTGTTATTTTTATTTTAACAGGAAAAGAGCAACATGGAAATAGATATGACATATAAATTTAAAGTTATGCAGCAGAACCTTGAACAAGAAGAAGCTGAACATAAAGCCACAAAAGCACGATTAGCAGACAAAAATAAGATCTATGAGTCTATAGAGGAAGCAAAATCTGAAGCCATGAAAGGTATGTATTTGACATCACAGTTGGACTTAGGTGTGAATTGTCCAAAGTAGATAATATAATCTTTCACCATGCAAATTCTGGTGCATCTCATGACAACTGAAATACTTTGAAGAGAGGGATAATTGCCAAAAAAATCCAGAAGATAGCTCTTACTTTTGAATTAAATGGCTTATGTTTATTGCAGCTAATTAAAAAGCTACCTACAGATCCTGTCCTTCCAATTGCAGAACATTTACAAAAATTTTGAGCATGCAGATCTTCAAAAGAAGCAAGAATTATTCAGTAATAATGGCTGAGTTACCTGGCATATCAGGTTCTCAAACAGCTTCAGCTCTTTGATTTTATATTATCACAGTCAGAGCACAGTAGATTTAAATGTTTTATTTTTAAAATTCCACCCATTTTGTTCATCTCAGAGGTGTTGCAGATAAACTGAAAGTTATCTAGAAGCTCAAAAGTAGGAAATAGCTGTCAGAAATGCTTGAAAAAGCAGCCTCTGGGTGTGTATCTACTGTGAAAATTTTAATTAATCACTTCTAAGTAGTCTTTCTATTCAGTTTTAAAAGGAAAAACATGTGGCTTATTGTTAGTACAGGGTAGACATCCTCTTCCCTTTGCCCTCCAAAATCTGCTGTTTGCACTTCACTGATGTCTTACATCTTTTACTTCACAGAAATGGAAAAGAAACTTTTGGAAGAGAGAGCTTTAAAGCAGAAAGTAGAAAATCGGCTGTTGGAAGCTGAGAAGCAGCGCTCCATGTTAGACTGTGATCTCAAACAATCGCAACAGAAAATAAATGAGCTCCTTCGGCAGAAGGATATACTGAGTGAAGATGTAAGGAGCACTGACCAAAGGAGTCTTGAGTCAAACATGTTTTCCATGTCCTAGTATTTTTCCTGTTATAGCTGTATTTAGGAAAATTTGTGAATGAAAGTGGCAACAAAGTTTTCCTTCTCTGCCTTAGAAACTTTAAAAAGTCTGCTTATGAAATGTGGTGTCATTTTTCTGAAATATTCATTCAAATATTCAGCATTATTCATGTTAAAAGGTTTGTCCTCTATAGTGGTAAATGCTGTGAGATTGACATGGAAAAACTAGGTAATTTCATGTGTGCTAATGCCTTTATTCAGGAAGCAGCTTTGATTTAGCAAGAGATGTAAAGGAAGTCAATTAGAGACTTCCTTTTTTAAATGTTTTTCCTGTTTAAATGTTGTTTTCTTTTGTAGATCTGTAAAATTCACAGGTTTCTGCTTCTTTTTCAGGTAAAAAACTTGACATTAAAAATAGAGCAAGAAACACAAAAGCGCTGTCTCACTCAAAATGACCTCAAGATGCAAACACAGCAGGTCAACACCTTGAGAATGTCAGAGAAGCAGTTAAAACAGGAGAATAACCACCTTCAGGAAATCAAATTAAGTCTGGAAAAACAAAACAATGAACTCCGCAAGTATGCAAGTTGCTCTATATGTTTTTGTCATGTTACTGATTTGAAACATTTTTGGAACAAAAGCTGGGAGCAAAATTAATTTTAAAAGTTGCTGCAAAGAATAGGCTATTCTACAGTGCAAAACTTAATTGTTCTTTAAAATAATTTACAGTGACTCTAATTTTGACTTGCCCTAGTGATTCAGCAGTGTATAGGTTTGTATCAAAAGGTGTTTATTATCCAGAAAATCTTGGAAAACACAGCTTAAATATGGGTCTGAAAACTTCAGAGAAACACTTATTTAACTGGAGGCCTAGGTACTTTTTTTAATGATGTAGGACTTCAGTGAAGAGGAAAGTTACTGGAATTATTAGTCTAGGAGAGCTTACCAGAGTTGGAAATTAATACCGCTACAGAGCTACCAAGCATAACCATTGGAAATACCTTGTACTACAGATCTTTAAACGCATCTGTTGGTCCTTCAGATAGGAGTGTCAGTGGTTCTTCAAGGTCTTACAAGTAGTATTTGCACCTAAGGAAAGAAACAATGTTATTTTTTACATAAAGAACTTTCTTGTGAATGAAAAGACCAGATTACCACACGTATCAGATGAATCTCAATCCTAGCTTCTTTATGACTTGGATGTTTTGTCTCCCTGTGCTTTGCCTTTTGTCAGCAAGATGCAGTTAGTCATGTAGAAGGTGGCCATAATGTGGAACACTGGCAGAAGTCTTTTCTGCTACATTTCTGTGTTATGGAGCTGACTGTTGTTTAAATAACAGATGAATTCAAGAAAATATGCACGTCAAGGAATACAGACATTCACAGACTGTGCTCTAGCAAAAAGGAGACTCAAAACAACCAATCAGATCAGTGACATTTTACATGGAAATTAGATTCTGTTGGTGGCTGTTTACTTTATCAGTGTCTCTTACCAGTTAAACTTTGTGACACTGTTGTAGTTAGTGTGTTAGCAGTATTAAACTGACTTGCTATGAGTGCAGTATTCTCAGCTGTACAAGTGAAAAAGATATCTGGTACCCAGAGGAAGCTTCAGGTTTAATAGTTGATGATACTTAGGTCAAGAAATTGCTGGAGATCTCAAGAGTGTGAATGCTGTCTTTTCTGTTTACTGCTTTGGAATATCTTCATATCTTTAAAGCATGTTCTTCCTTTCTAGGGAACGTCAAGATGCAGATGGACAAATGAAAGAGCTTCAAGACCAGCTCGAAGCTGAACAATATTTCTCAGTATGTTTTATGCTGGTTTATTTTTATATTAATCTGTTTACTGAGTATGTTAGCTTTTCTTCTTCCCCCTCAGCCATCAGATGTTTCACATCTGTAACCCAAAGCTACTGGTTTTTCTTGTGCCTGTCTCCAGCGTTGTCTGCTGCCTTGATCTTGATCATGTTGAGAAATGTCACAGCTTTGTGGGGGAGCTCAGAGGGAGGAGTCAAGCAACTAATTTTTCCACATTGTGAATAATCTCGTGCATGTTTTTAAGCCTTTTCCATGGTATGGTAGAGAGAATTGTATTCTCATGTGATGTGACAATACATGTGCATCTACAGCTCAGAAGGAAATTTTGCATTACGACCAAACTTGGTAGTTATCTGTTGGAGTTTTTCATTTATTGTGGCAAGGTGCACCAGAATAAATAGGTAGGATACTTAAAAATCATCACTGGCAAGTGGAGGTTAGATTTTATTAACAGTGCACAGCCAGTCACATTGCATGAGATGCCAAAAGGCTTGTTTCAATATTAACGGAAAATTAAGATTTCCTTGTGGATTTAGGTCAGTGAAGAGAAGGCCTACCTAAAATTTTATAGATGAAAATGTTACACATATTAAAGGAAAGAAAGGGAGCATAGAGGTCAGTTGACTGCTGTAGATGGGCCAGAGAGACAATCTGTCTTGAAATCCCTGCAGTAAGTACACTTAGTGTCATCTGTTCACTTGTCCTGTAGTCAGTCATTTGAATGGACAGAGCAATATAATGTTTCTTTCATTTTCTTCAGAGTTCTAAATTCATATTGATTCCATGAAATTTTGAATTTCAAATTATTTTCTAATTGGTTCTTCCCTTATTCCTGTATTTCCCTTGGTTCTTTAACTGTCATATTGGTTTCATGGATATGTGTGATTGGAATCTAAACTCCACATGCCTAATTACATCAGACAAATATTTAAAATAGTAGAGAAAAAGAAATTAAGTATTTTCTCTGCTTCTGATACTTCTGATTTTGTATAAAATAGTTATTTTCCCATTTAGAATATCCTTAGCAGTATGTATACAAACAAAGAAAATGAAAGTCATAGATCTACCCATTCACAAATATACAAAAAAAAAAAAGGAAAAACAACAAAGTAAAATAACCAAAGCACATTTGTGAATCATGGTGACATTTAGATAAGTTTCAAGAAGGCATTGCACAATTATACTCTAATTAGTGTGATTAAGGAACTGCGTACCATGTCAACTTGTATAAATTTTGTGGACCTTTAAAAGTATAGAAATCACATGATTTTCTTTCCAACTTTAAATTCTAGACTCTCTATAAGACACAAGTTCGAGAACTTAAAGAAGAATGTGAGGAAAAGACCAAAATTTGTAAAGAAATGCAGCAAAAGATACAAGAGTTACAGGATGAGAGGTAGGTTTTGCTAGTTGGATTACTAGTGCCTAAAAGATCAGGATGGCTTTTTGTTGTTTTCTTTCCTCCCCTCCCCTCCCTAACCTACCCATTTTAAAGTTAAAAGTGTATATCAATAATTTGCAGAGATTCCTTGGCTGCTCAGCTAGAGATTACTTTGACAAAAGCAGATTCAGAACAACTTGCCCGTTCCATTGCTGAAGAACAGTACTCTGATTTGGAAAAAGAGAAGATTATGAAAGAGCTGGAGATTAAAGAGATGATGGCGAGGCATAAACAGGAACTTACTGAGAAAGATGCCACCATAGCCTCAGTGAGTTACATGATCTATAATTTTGGTAGAGGTTGTATGTGAGCTTTATTTGCAGTTTGAGTTATCCATTGCTCTTTAGCAGATTTAGAGATATACAAATATACCTAATGTTTTAAAAATATTTATGTCTTATGATTGAACTTCAAGAATCTCTTACTGTGTTTCTTCCATGCATTTCTCTGACCATTCTTTCTTCTGCAAGTCCTCTTACCCTTATCCTGGTCTCACTCTGCAGCATTTTCTTGTAATGCTGCTTTGTTTGCCAAATGAGTTTTGTTACATGGTCACATGTCCTTTTTTCCTTCTTTTCTTTTTTTTTTTTTTTTTTTTTTTAGTTGGAGGAAGCAAATAGGACACTAACTAGTGATGTGGCTAACCTTGCTAATGAGAAAGAAGAACTAAACAATAAACTGAAGGAAGCACAAGAACGTATGTAATCCCTGAACAAAATGTGATTTAAATTTAAACTAGATTTGTTCTTTAATAGTACTATATGTGTTTGTCATGAATTTTCATAGATTTTCTTTTAATTACCTTGCTACAGAAATTACAAAGCTTAAAGAAGAAGAAGCAAATGTAGGAAATATTAAAGCACAATTTGAGAAACAGTTGTTGAATGAAAGAACGTTAAAAACCCAGGTAAGCAAATATATTCAAATGCATGTAGACACAGTGTTCATGAATCAAATAATTTTTAATAGAATACTTTCTGCTATAAACTATTGATATATACCAGTATTGCTTTATTTGTTTTTGCTCTGAAAGAAAGTATTTTGGGTTTTTTTTCCCTTCTTCTAAGTAGACTTTCAGTGTAGTGAAACTGGATCCTTATGATTCATAATAGAGGAACTTCTATCCAGATGCAGTTCACCAGCAAAAGCCTTCATTTCTGTCAAATGATTTGATGAGTTACTGGTTTCAGTCTTGATTTACATGCCTCTACAAGTTCTCTAAATACATTTCTGATTTTAATCTAGATTGTTTTTTAGAACAAGTGGCATTTTAATACAAAGACATATTTTGGGTCTAGCTAGTGAAAATGGAAGGAATTATTTAAATGAGTGAAAGGGCTCACACAGCTAATGCTTGCTTCAAGTAAAAAGGGCATCATTACCTATTTTATATTTTGTGTAATACATTGAATTAAAGCAAGCTTGTAGTACTGGATTGCAGAGGTCTTAGTTTGTGCCTGATTATAGACGGAGAGAAGACTTTATTTCTTCACAACGTAACTCTGTGTATTTATTAGTGTGGTTTTTGTCACTTTTTTCTTTCTCACGGGAAGGCTGTGAATAAATTGGCTGAAATCATGAATCGGAAGGGTCCAGTCAAACGTGGAGCTGACACTGATGTACGGCGGAAGGAAAAGGAGAATAGGAAGCTGCATATGGAACTGAAGTCTGAACGAGAAAAGTTAACCCAGATGATGATCAAATATCAGAAGGAAATAAACGAAATGCAGGCAGTAAGATCCTTTTGTAAATATAAACATTGCGGTATTTTCTGTAAAATCTTACTATTGATAGAGACTTTAGGGTAACATATCCAATCTCTATTTCTGAATTTCCCCAACCAGAAGAAATACACAGAATATATAGAGAGATTGGCTACAAATTCTGCATAATTTTCTCTGAGTAACCAAATATTGTGATAATAGGAAATCTTGCAATTTATTCCTGCAGCAAATAGCAGAAGAGAGTCAGATACGGATTGAATTGCAGATGACTCTGGACAGCAAAGACAGTGACATTGAACAGCTTCGTTCCCAGCTGCAGTCACTGCACATTGGGCTGGACAACAGTAGCATAGGCAGTGGACCTGGAGAGGCTGAGGCAGATGATGGATTCCCTGGTATGTTAATTTTATTAATATTTTTACATTAACTGGGTTTATACCACTGTTTTTCCATAGAAACTGGAGTATTAAATTGATGGTCTGATGATTCTGTGATTCTCATCTTCATCTATTTCTACCATCTTATCGATCCTTTGATAGTGATCACTTGCTCACCTGCTAATTAAATCTGTCTGTTGTAATACTTCACCTTACATTTATTTAAAGAAGTTGTTCTTTTTAATTCTGTTGTGCTCCATTAGAACTGAATATTTTTTTCACTTTATTTTGGTGGTTACTTTGCAATTACTGTGTGTATGTGATAAAATGTAAAACTAATACTCTCCTAGAGATTCTATTTTGACTTCTTTCTACTTTTCCTCCTTTATGCTTTATGTTTAGTCCATATCACTCAATCCCACACTATGGAATCCATGTCCTTTACCTATCAGCACTCTTCTACCTCTGTCAGTATTGCCACTAAGCCTTCCAGTTCTCGCATGCTTCTTGATTCCGATTCTGACTCAGAGGAAGAACCTTTGTCTTGTTCCCACAGCCCTACAGAAGTTGATAGCACAGGTGATATCCCTGAGAACCATTTGCTTTTGTTCTTATTGTGTCATTTTCTCTGTTTCAGAACTAATACTATTAATACATAGTGAAAGAAACATAAACCAAATCTGGCAGATAACATGCTGTTTACTGCTGCAGCAGCAGTAAACATTGCCATCAAAACATGAGAAAGTTTGCATGAACAAATAACTGGCCTGTTTTCTCTAAATGTTTGCAAATGCTTGCTGACAGTTATAAACCCACCATGTTTATTGAAGCATTGAATAAATGAGCCTTATGGCTTGTTTTCAAGATAGCCTCTACACAGTATCTGCAGCTCTCTGTATGACCCTAAGGTACTGGACACCAAAACCTCAAATATTTGTGTTTAAGTGAAGTGTGGAAACATCTAACTCCTCACATCTAAATATATATGATCTTCTTGTAGAAATTAATTGTCCTGAATATGACATTGTTTTGCCTTAAAAGTGTATTATGAATGATAAGGCCCTGTTTTATTAATTCTATATTCATTTTATATGACTACACATACACTCTTTTAACAAAGCTTCTGTTTAGTGTTAATGTTAGAAGTAGGTTTTTTATTGCATTCAAATTTCTGTATTTCACATGAGGTTCCTTTAAAGTGTGAATACCTTTCCACTGAACATAGAACCTCTTTTGGTATTTTGACATTACTTCATCAAACTAGAGTAAAGAATAATGCATTTCCTCTATTTTTCTCATTCTCTGGTTTTTGCTTTGAAGCTTCTAATGAAAGAAAACCTACATGCATACATATATTTTTTACTTGCTAGCTGCTGTTGTGATATGTGCATGGATTTGCTTTGTTCTAAAATAAAAATTATAGCTAAGATGAGATTTTTTGCTGATATAATTACAAAAGATTTGAGGTAGGATAGTGTCTTCTGTTGTTTCTCCCCTCGTAGTATTTATAAGCATGTATTTTGAGAAGTTTGGAATATTCTGCCCTTTTTCTGATCTGTTAGTATTGAATGGACACCAGAAGTGAAGAAGTATAATGAGAAGCTCTCATTTTATCTAATTTAATCTGTATTACAGGTTACAGAGAAAAATAGGAAAATCATATTTTAGGAAATAGGAGAAATATTCATGTTTTTGCTCTACTTGTGCTTCCTGAATATGGGGTAGACTATTTGTTTGCATCAACGTTATGCTTGTTACACTTTCTATGAGGTGTAGTTGAAAGGAACAATATAAGGTAGAAGGTTTGAGGCAAAACAAATGTTACAGAACTGTTTCATGTACTTGATATGTGTATTAAAATAGGTCACCAACAGCACTGCTGGTAGCATTGAAGACAGTGTGGATCTGTGTATCTTGCTTTAAGTCTCTCTAACACAAAAAGAATTCTATGAATATCTAGTAATTATTGTTACACTGTGTTAAACATGGGCAGGAACCTGCAAATGTCCTCTGATGAGAAGGAAAATAGTTTTTGTAATTTTGCAGTATGTTTCTGCTTGTTCCATGGTTTTGTCTTTGTTAATGCTTAACACTTCACTATTTTTGACTTGGAGGTTCCTCAGCAGCCAGTAGAGGTTATCTGCTAGGGTAGGAAACTCATTAGAGAAATTTTATTGCAATTAAGTATTTCCCCTTAATAAAACATAGGGGGAAGAAAGACTTGTGTTATGTGCAGCTACAAAAATAGGGTGGAAGGGTATGTGTTCCTATGTATTACCAAGCACTGTGAAAGTGTGATCCTGTTAAGCTTTTGGTGACTACTGAAATGTGTGTGTCAAACAACAGCTGAGCTCTCCATACTCTTGATAAATCAAATCTGACAAATGTGCCAGTGTAATATAAAATACTGCAAGCGTGTGAAAGGGCAGTTGAGTTCAGGCAAGGCCTAAAGGTTAGCCAAAAATTACTTATTTTGGTTTAGAAAGCCTAGGAGATACAGGCATAATTAGAGAAAAGAAAAATTTACAGACCAAAAATTATGAATTAGAATGTTAAACTGGCATTTTCCCCAGCATATAGGGTATATAGGTTATTTGTGGTGGTAATTTGCCTTTTTTTTGGTCTTGAATTGGATATTGTGTGGTTTGTACTAATATCTTTAGATGCTGTTGTAAAAGGTAACAGTCAATTGACATAAGGCTTTTAAGACTTGAAAAAACTACTAAAGGGAATGTGTGTGCTATAATTGTAAGTTTGTTCTTCCCCTTCCTACTTGTGTCTACTACTTCTTTGTCATTGCATTGCTGGTTATTGGCTGTATTCAGTGGTACATTATTTAATGTATTCCTGAACATTTACCATGGTAAACTTTGCAAGATCTCATACTGTTAAATAGTTCATCTTCTCATGTTTGCTCTCTTGCTTTATTATTGATGTTCAATAGCTTTTAAAATGCACAGTACTTTCAAAAAAATTTTGTCTGTTCTTTGATACATATCTCTTTTTCAGAATCCAGATTGGAAGGCTGGCTATCAATGCCTGTTAGAAATAACACTAAAAAATTTGGATGGGTTAAAAAGGTAAGAAAACCAGATTTATGATTTTGTTTCATGCGTAGGTTCAACTTTAAACTTACTGTAGGTTTTGAACACTTCAGTTTTTCTTTTATATGAGTTTTCTCATTACTTAAATGTATAAAATATGTTAACTGGTAATGCCTACATCTGAGAGGAGCAGCTTAAGACAATTGCAGTAGTTTAAGACACCTCTTTGTATAGCCAGAGGTGAGAACAGTCATTCATGATCTTCAAATGTTTATACATGCCATAAGCATTCCCAGCAGTATTACACAGCTGGAATTAGGCAGAGTCTAGAAACAGGTGTTCTTGACAATTTCTTTATTTAGGAGATAAGACTAAAACCTACTCTTCCTGCCTTGTTCAGCCTTCATTTGTTTACTGCTTCTCAGTAACCCCTTTGATGAGTCTTTACCCAAAATGTAACATACACATTTTCATACAAATTTCCTTACTGCTGCCATACAGTTAATTCTAGGCAAAATTCTGGAAGTAGGACATCTTTTAGGTAATTAGCTTTTTAGTGAAGATTGCTAGCTATTCTAGTAAGTATAATAGTGATATTTTAAAGTATGATTCCTATTAGTTGTCACCTGCACACATGAAATAGGCAGAGGATGGCAGTTACTGTCTCTACCAGTCCAAGTGGAAATTAAATCAATAAAACAGAAAGGAAAAGCTTATATCTTACTTTCTTCCTGGCTTTCAGTTTTGTTTCTTCATAGATATTTAAATATGTTTAAAAATCAGTTAATCTGATAATATAACTTGATTTATCAGATAATCTGAATTTTGTTTGTTATGCAATGAATTCCTTGGCATGGACTTAGTATATTTTCCATGTAGGTACCATTTAATGAAATTGTATAAAAATATTGCTACAACATATGTGATAGATAATTGCTGTGACATATTTGACATCTGTGATGAGCTGGATTAAAACATGTTTTATCCTTTTGTCTCTTTACAGTATGTAATTGTAAGCAGCAAGAAGATCCTGTTCTATGACAGCGAACAAGATAAAGAACAGTCTAATCCCCATATGGTATTGGATATAGAGTAAGTATTGCCATGTGTGTTTCCTTCTTCTGATTTGTAGGTGAACTGTTGGAACTGTGACCAAAGGGCCTGTTGAGGTCCAGTCTGGGGGCACAACATCACATGGGAGATGATTTTTTTTTAATCTGAACTATAGAGCTGCACCCACTGTGGCGCACAGTGGGGTTTGTTTTAGGCACTGGTGCAGGAACACCAGTGCTCAGTGTGGTGCTCAGACTCATCTAGAGAGTTGCCCTGAGCCCTGGTGTCACTGAAGTGCACCCACTAGCTCAGCTAGACCTTCCTCACACACACTTGGGTGCAAAGCATGTAATGAAAACTGTAACAGAGCAGATATCATTTTCAATATTCATGTATTTTCTCGTACAACACGGCCTTACAGGTGGGTTATATAGTTAATTTATTTTCTTAATAAATGCAGAATCTGGCTATTCAGAGCATGGGGACAGGATTGTGTTGGAAGCATGCCAGCAGCCATTAAAGTCACACAATGATGGTTTCTCAGTGCTTTTGCAAATATAGACAGATGCTTGTCAATTTTTATTTAGGGTTTGTTCATGTGCAGGGTTGAAAGACAGGGCTTTACCAAGTGATTAGAAATCTGTACGAATTTGACCAATCTTCAGTGGTTCTAAACCTTAAATGTGGTATGTTGTAGCCTAACTTAATCTGTCACATTTGTCATTGTGGTAACATTAATTTTTGTCCTTATTGAAACAATTTCCTATAGCAAACTCTTCCATGTCCGACCAGTCACTCAGACTGATGTGTACAGAGCAGATTCCAAGGAAATTCCTAGGATATTCCAGGTATTTATTAGCAAATTAATGTTTCTAGTGTAACAGACATGGCATTTCAGACATTGTCAAAATGATTGTCTAATGAAATATTTACTAAAAAATCATTGAAAAATCATTCCTAGTGTACTTCTTCAATCTTTGTATTTAGATAATAACTGTGAATTTATATTTGCCAACTAGGAGTATTGAGATTATTTTGCTTTCATTCTAGATCCTATATGCTAATGAAGGAGAGAGCAAAAAGGAACAGGAATTTCCTGTAGAGCCCATGGGAGAGAAGTCAAATTACATTTGTCACAAAGGACATGAGTTCATACCTACTCTTTACCACTTCCCAACCAATTGTGAAGCTTGTATGAAGCCCCTGTGGCACATGTTCAAACCTCCTCCTGCTCTGGAATGTCGCCGCTGCCATATCAAATGTCACAAAGATCACATGGATAAAAAGGAAGAGATTATAGCGCCTTGCAAAGGT
Source organism: Vidua macroura (assembly GCF_024509145.1). Lineage (NCBI taxonomy): Eukaryota > Metazoa > Chordata > Aves > Passeriformes > Viduidae > Vidua > Vidua macroura. The sequence goes on along the minus strand of NC_071573.1, from coordinate 100,846,452 downwards.
AAACAGCAAGTATTTGAATATGCAGATAGTGCTGGAGTCACAAGGCATTCTAATAGATCAGAGGATTCTAGTAATGGTCTGACACCAACTAAACATAAAGGCTGGTTTGTCTTTTATTAGTACGTGGCCATCAGCCCCTTTCCAAGGGTGTCTCCATGAGGGTCACTCTGCTCTGAGTTCATGGCACGTGGCTGTGGTGTGCATGTGCCTGTTGAGTTGTCATCCCTGTGCAGCAGAGCGTGGTGGCTGTAAAGTGCTCACGCTGTGTTTTGTGCTCCGCTGTGGGAAACAACAGCGCTATGGAAGGGGTTACATTTGGTGAAGGCTGCTCCTTGTGACTCAACATCATATAATTTCTTAGTCTCAGTCACACCTCTTTGGATTACCCGTGTTTTCTTCCACTTGAATGTGTATCTTCCACAGTACTAAGTTGTTACTCTTGAAATATAAGGAGGCGGCACTGTCAGCATCCAGGAAACCTACTGGTTCATTTTAGTTTTGACCTCTCTGCTGATTTCTCTGCTTCAAGTATGAGAGTATGCTAATCTGACAGCTAATTTTTGATGTGGGGCCATGTTTAGAATAATAAAGATACTAATTTTTATTTTTAAAATCTTATTACAGTGTACTATGATATTTCTACGGCAAAGAATCTACTACTGTTAGCTAATTCTACAGAAGAACAGCAGAAATGGGTGAGCCGACTGGTGAAAAAAATACCCAAGAAGCCTCCAGCACCAGACCCCTTTGCTCGATCTTCTCCCAGAACTTCCATGAAGGTACAGCCGAACCAGTCCATCAGACGACCAAGTCGACAGCTTCCTCCAAACAAACCAAGGTGACACAAGAGCTTCTATTTAATTTATTGTTCTGAATGTTTTACTACAATTAGTTTCAATTTCTTATTCAGGGTAGAAGGACCCATGCTAATGTCTCATGATTCCTAATCAGATTCTTCTGACTGGGTAAAAATTGTCCATACAAAAATCATTAGTTTACTTCTGGATCTCTTTTGAGGAGCAGAATCCTATCTGCTGTGCTGTGGAAGTTGATAGCATTCTGCAGGTAGCATTTATATGATTGCACAGGCCAGAGTTTCTGGTTTTTTTCCAGTTTGCTTTTTCATCACCGCAGTACTAATTTATATTTGTTTATGTCAGTTCCCAGTGCTGGCAGCCTGTGAAAAGATTAGTCTCACTTATTTTGTTCATCGCAGTATTCCAGTTTAGCAAAGGCTTAACATTTTTCCCCAGAGAGGTAATTGGGCAGTGCCTAGACAGGATTGCTCTCCTTTTTTCTGTGACCAGACTGGCACCAGTATCTCAGGTGGTTGGGTGAGACCTGGGCTGGGTGAATGGACAGAGTTACAGTGGAGAATGCAGAGAAGCACACTCTTGCTGTGATGCTGCTATTACTACAAAACATCCTTACACTATGAAGCATAAGGATCTTAAAGAGATACTTATATTTTAATGGGTGGAAATGCATAGTGGAAGGACTTAGCGTAATTTAATTTCACTTCCCTCCCAACCTTCATACAGTCTAACTTTTGGTGATTTAATTTACATATTTTAAAGAGGATCAGACCTCATAATTTGAATTTTAAATTAATAGATTTATTATAATCATCAAGGAAAAAAAGCTTTTAAATCACTTTTTAGGGACCAATTATTGAAGAGATTCTTTGTGCAAAAATAATCAAAATATCAGTGATAGGACTGAAAGCATGAATCAGGAAAACATTCATGACAATTTGGGGGACAAATAGATCACTTTTCTTCTGCACACTGTTTACAGTCTAACTTAGTGGTGTTACTCTGTTTCTTGCTGTTAAGATATAAAGGTATATAAATTCTGATTTTCTTTTCAACAGCTATTCTTAGGTGTTCTGCAAATATTCTTCGCCTTCCGTTTTTTCAGTCTTGAACTTTGGTACAAAATGCTTTCATAGCATAGTATTTACCATTCTATACTGGTGGGAAAAGGAGGGGAATGAGTGTTTTTGTGTGTAAAGCACTTCAGTTTAAGTTTCCAAGTTAGCCTCACAAATGTACCTAAAAGATGAAAAGTGTAGTTCTGTGAGGTCATGTCACCTATTACCAGAATAATGCAGGTCTGTCAAACCAGTGGAAATTTGTATGGATTTAAACACCTTTAATTAGAAACCACATACTCATAAATAACTATAATTGCTATGGTAAATTTATATCTCAGTGTTGCTTCTATGAGGCTTTTGTGCAAGGGTTTACCATATGAAATAATTAATTTTCCTTCATAAACTATATTAAGAATGAAGATGTGGTTGCCAATTCAGTCTCAGGACTGAGCAGTGGGCCCTGGAAGCCAGGTTAGGGCTGGGGCTGCACCAAGAGGAGCACAGCTGGGTGACTGAGGAAAGAGATTATACCCCTCTGTTCACTCCATATTCTGCAGCACAACACTGCCTCCACCTCTGACCCCCAAATTCCAGTCAGACATCAACACACTGGGGAAGGACCAAGCAGAGGCCACCAGGATGGTCAGAGCAGATGCCTGAGGGAGCTGGGTTTGTTCAGCCTGGGTGATGGACATGTCCAGGGGCTCCCATAGCAGCCTGCCCCAGCCTCTGGGGAGGGTATCCAAGAGACAGAGCCAGGCTCGTCAGTGCTGCATGGTGAGAAACAAGGGGCTCACCTGAACCAGGAGACATGCCAGCTGGATAGAAGGAAAAGCCAATGCAGAGAGAGAGGCCACTGAGGCTGTACAGGCTCCATCCCTGGAGGCTCTCAACAGCTGACAAGGCCTTGAATATTCTGGGCTGGCTTTGTATCTGACCCTGCTTTGATCAGGAGGTTGGGCTAGAAACCTCCTGAGGTCCCTTCCAAGCTTCCAAATGCTGTCCCTGCTAGGAATTTCACACAATGATGTTTTCTTCAAGGTTTTCATGGCTGTTTTTCTTCTCCTTAAATCTGTGAGGATTTAAGAAAGTTTTTCGTACAGTTTTTCATACAGACCATATAATTTCTGCTTAGCCATTTGGTTGGATCGTGCCAAACAGATAATTCCAAACTGAAAGAAACTCAACTTTAATGTATTTTACTTCCTAATAAATTTTTTAAGTGTAATAGCCATAGTTCATGTAACAAATTAATATTGAGCCTTTTCAGGGCTATATCACATTTAAAGATTTAAATAGTTTAAAGCCTGAAAATCCAAATTCCCCTGAGACCCATTTTATTTAAAATGTGTGATTAACTGTAGTAAACAATGTAGCATGTTTCTATTGTTGCTCTCTTAGGGTAAGGTTTCCATGCCTGTATCCTATGCTTGGCATACAACCCTAATTAGGATCCTTCCAGCTCACTGGAGAAATGACTAGGCTAGGTTTCATTTGTTGTAGCTATAGCAATTGAAAAGTTAGTACTTAAGGTATTACAACAGAAAGAGATGAGTGCTTCTAGACAGTGATTCACCCCATCCCAAAATAAATGCCTCAGATAAGTAAAATGACTCACTTGCTGACAGGGTTTGCCTTGCTTGCCTTCTTTGTTCTATAGTGACCATACAAGGAGCAAAGACAGGGAGGCCGATACAAGAAGTTAATATATCCTCTTTTTTGGCATTGCTTAACTTTAAATAATGAGCTACAGGATAGCTTCATAGTGTAATCATCCTGTATTTGGGATACAGTAAAATCCTGCTATATTCGTTTGTACATTCAGATGAAGTGCTGTCTTATTCAATGTTCTTTTCAGCACTCAAAATCACTTCATTTTATTGGAAAAACTGTTAGGTTTGTGTTATTGTCTGGAAGGGCATAGCAGGAGAGCATAAAACCACCTCAGTCAGCAAGAACAGCAACAAAACAGAAAGCAGATGATTTTAAAAAAGGTACATGTTGGTCTTTCCTGTTGAAATTCAGGGGGGAAAATCAATATGGTAAGAATTCTGTATTGAATTGAATGATATTTGAGACGCATTTGCAATGAATGCAATATTCTTAACTTATATGAACACTAACTGAATCTTCATACTCGTGATAGGCAAAGGAACAAACCCACCTACCTTAAACAGTCTTTCAGATAAAAAGGTTTAGTGGTAGCAAAAGGAATTTTCAAGTCTTTTATAGAAGTATGACACTCATTAAACATCAAACCCTCCTGTTGCAGATTACTTGATCTGGCATTTAAGGACTGGGATTGGTCCTTTGATGATGTTGATGATATTGATGGTGATGATGATGATGATGACGATGTTTTTGATTTCTGAAGAAGTATAAGGGGTAAATCTAAATAGAGAGGAATGGATTTGTTTGCCTTTGAATACAGCATGCTATGTTGGATTTTGTTTCTAAAAGCAGAGAAAATACAAGATCTCATTTTAAAATTTTAAATAGAAAAAATGAGATTCTGTTCATCATATTGAACTTTTAGAGGAGTCATTTTCATTAAAACAAAGTTGTTGCCTTTGCCAGTGTTTTTATTTTTCTAATCTTAGATCCTTTTTTTTTTTCAAAATTCATGTCTGCCTGCCTGAATAAAACCCCAAAACTGCTGTTTTCAGGATCATTGCTCATCTCTAATGCTAATACTGCTAACCTCAGCATAGAATATTTGAAGGATAAAAGGGAGATGGTAGCAGTTGGATGTTTAGCTGAAATAGACTTGGTATTTACAAACACTTTTCATTTTTAAGCTTTGAATATAAACTGGTCTATGGCTAGCAGACATGAAATCAATGGAGTTCTGCATTTTGCTTTTCTACCTCTGTTCTGAAGTGAATTTGACTTGGCTTTCCTTTGCAGTGCTGTGCTTTCTGGGTACCTAACCACGCATTTGAAAACTATGTAAACAAATGGGTTTGCAGCTTCCGTGGTGTGGTTTCCTTGACTGCTTTAGAAAGATCCGGCCGTTGCACTGATCTGATTTGTCCCATGGCTTAATTCTGGATGTATTGCGAATAGCTTTACCTATTTTATAGACCTCAGGATCTGATCATTTCACACATTGATTCAATCTTTTATTTACACAGAAAAAAAACCCTAAATGTTAAATGGCTAAGAATTGTTTTAAACAGTATGTGGGATGTGTCTCAGCTGTATAACAATGGCACTGGGGCAGCTCCTCTGCTGTGTGCTCAGGGAACTGAGGAACCAGCTCCTGCAGAACTTAACTGGCTTAGTGTTCACAGTAATGAGCATTATGTTAATTAAATATACTGCATCTTTGTGTATTAAAAGCTTACTGATCACTAATCCTTTAGAAGTAACTATTACACTGTGCATATTGTACTTTACCCTCATGTATTGCAAGGGGGTTTAATTGATTTGGGATTACAGTGTGCAAGGATGTGCTATACTGAAGTAATGTTGCTGTTGGATGCAGAGGAAAGGTGCTTCTCTCAAGTACAATGATGAACCCATCTTAAAGGAAGACTTTGAAGAAGTATTTTTTGTCAGATTTACATTTGTTGCATTTACTGACCAAACTTCCTGCTTCTTTTTCAGCTAACTGCTTTCCATGAATGCAGACACAGTCAAGGTGATAATTTTCTTCCCATTACAGCAAGACTGAAACATATCCCAAAATATATTAAAAATATATATTTTCCTGAAAGATTGTGCTATATATATCAGAGGTTTACATTTTTGCTGCAATATAAATTACTAATCTCTAAGGGTTTTCCTGTATTCTCCCAAGTGACTGATCAGTTGAGGAATGGTTGGTAAATAGTTAAAGGATATGTTAGGTAACCTTTTAAAGTGTGTTCCACAAAAGCTTTCTTGGCAAGACACATACACTACATTTCATAAAAGGATCAAGAGGAATGAGTATTGAAATGGAAGAAACTGACTTTCCAGCTTTCATAAAGATGCCACCAGCATGTCTGCAAGTAGAACCTGAGGAAGATCCACCATAGTGATATAGACTGCATCTGTGAGAAGTGACCATTAAACTGTGTATATATATTGTACTGTAATACTGCAAGAGGGGTTTAAAAATCTTTCCACTTTATTTTTTTATGCTTATTAATCAGATACCGTTACTTATTGCAGTTGCAACTATGCACTTGTATAAAGCCATAACGTTGAAGTTTATATCATTCATACACATCTGTCAGAAGCTGCATGTCAGTGTTCAGCAGCTAGTATAGGTTTGAAGTATATACTAGTTTCAGCTACATCATCATGGGCAATCCCCTTTTACCTGTCTAATTGCCTTAATTTAAATTTTTTTCAAGTTTTTTTTTGCCCATTCTTTCTATTTAAGGAAAAAGAAAGTTTACCAGCTCTTAGGATGCAGTTTTGCTTTGTGGCAGAAAAAAATAGTGCACTATTTTTACACCTATTAAGTATATCAGTGTCAACCTATTTTGAATGTATATCAACTGGTTTTAAGGGTGGAGAAGTGTTGGTTACAGAAACAATGTCTGAGAGCATGGGATTTACCATACCATTTGCTTGTACATGTAACTGCTCATCCAGCCCTTTTTACAAACCTCAATACTAGCTATTGACTTATATTAACCCTCATTAAGTGCTATGAAACTTCATTTTGCCTTGTTTTTGCATACTCTCCTAGATGTGGTTTTTTTTTTGGTTTGGTTTTTTTTTTTTTAATTTCTGGAAAATAAAAGAATCTGTGACTATTTTTACATTTCACAACACAATATCTGAGGACTGTCACAAACTTTAAGAAAAGTGAAACATACTGTAGATGTATTTTAAAAGTTTTAATCTGGTTCTCTAGCACATAGCTGTAGGCATAGGTAAATAATTCAGTAGTGTGTTTTGAGAACTGATAGCTGGGAAGAAGGGGCCTCAGAGGCACTTATTCTGACTTTTTTTTTTTTTAACTTGGAGTTGTACAAAAAATATAATATATATGGGCTCATTCATGATGTGTTCATAATTATCCCAGAAAATGCATGTTTTATACAACTACAGTATGTGATGTTAAACATATTGACAGTAAAAAATGTAGTCTCCTATTTGGTCTCTTTATATATATATAAATATATATATATATTTAGAATATATATATATATATAAAATATTGTGTGGGAGTGCAGTAATTTAAAATATGATCTAACACTTCAATGAAGGAGGACATTTCACTTTAAAATTTTGTTTGTTTGTTTTTATTTTTTAAAGAGTGTTGAAATGTTTGGAAGGATAGGACCATGTTTTATTTAACACTATCATGAAAGGTGGACTTGGAAACACTGAAATACTGAAAAATAATAAATATATTTACATTTTGTAACCTCTACTACAGTTCAGCTTAACAAAGCAAGAATGTATTAAGTTTTCTATTTATGTGCTCACAAAGTAAAATGCTGTTTGTGAGTTCTTAAATTCAAAACTAAAACTTTCATATCATTTCTGTTAGATATTATAACCCAGAGCACAGCTACAGTGGTTTTTCCCTGCTTGTTTTGATTTACAGAAGTACGGTATATTTTTAGATAATGCAGATTTGCATAGAGTACAACATTAAAAATGTATACAGTAAAACTGTTTCCATTCACTGAATGCATAAATATTTTATATATATATATAAAAAAATGTTACATTGTGGGAAGTTCTATCCTTTTCTGAATTGGAGAATATTATATATATATATATATATTTTTAAATAAACTATTTGAGTAAGGTAAAATAGTTCCTGAACTTGAGAAGCTGGTAATTAATTGAAATATTAAAATATAATGATAAGCACTGCAGCAGATATGGGAAAGGCAAGGGCTGCTCCAAAGACAGTCCACCAAGAGGAAGAGCAGACTCCAAGGGAACTGTTTGGCAGCTCCTCCACTGCTGGGGCTGGATCCTTTGCACTTTCTCTCCCCGGCTTGCCCTCATTTACTGTGAATCCACAGGGCCCTGCTAAGCCTGACACTTTAGGAAATGTACTATATTATAGTATTTGCTAGCCACAGTGTATAAATTCCATGCTTGTACAAATGCATGAGCTGTTTGTACAGCAGGCTGTACTGAGATGGAGTCGTGGAGCAGTACAGGCCTCGGGGGAGCACTGGGCTCCTGTGCTCTGACCTCTGCTCAGAGCAGAGCTAACTTCGCACGGCTTCCTCGGGGCCAGTGGTCTGAGGTGCATGAACCTCACTTTGTACCCAGGACACAAAAGGCAGAGCTGCTCTTCTGTCCTTCTCCCTTATCCTGCTGTGAAATGCAAACACATCTTTAATGCTAGTTCCCGGAGTTTGTGTTGTTTCCTTATTGTCTAGTGGTGACCTTTTAATATTTTTGAGAGAAGGGCATGTTCATGAACTAAGGAGTATTTGTCTTGAAAGTCGCTGATGTTATAACATTTTCTTGTTGTTACAGGCTTGTCCTAAGCAAACAGGACATTTTTATGGCCTGAATGACTTACCTATAGAAAATTCTCTCATTGCAAGTCCTTTTGTCTCACAAGAGTAAACAAGTGGTATAGCCAAGCTGCAGATTAATCTTCTGGAAAAAGCAGAGGTCAGACTTGGAGCCAGAAGCTCAAGGCACTTGTTTGGAAGTTGCTCCTTAGTTCCCAATCCAAGAGCTCACCAGCACAGAAGGACAGGCAGACCCCATTGGAATTACTTTGTCAGGTGTCAGAAAGACCTTTCTGCAATGAGATTTCCACTTCTGTCCTAGTTGTGTGCTGCAATTCCCTACCACTGCCAAAGTGCAGGCCCTCCCAGCACTGCCAGCAATCCAGCACCAAATCTGCTTTTAACTAGAGGAAAACTCTGGTGGTTCTTGTGCTTCTGAGCATGGCTGATGCTGTAACCAAAAACATGACATAACATCACAGTAGGATGTAGGACTTGGAAACATGCGAGGCTCAAGGATTTTAGCAGTGATAGGGGCCAAATTTAAAACATCACTGAAGTTTCGCTGCAAGTGTCTAAATATCTTTCTGCTTCTTGAAAACACTGAACCACCTGCTTTTTGACAGGCATTCAGTGGCTCTCTGAAGGCACCAAGGCCAGGAAAGCTGCTACTGAAATTATGTGCTTTTTCTCTTTCATTTCTTTTTTGTTTCTAATGTCAAGTGATCATTAGAAATTTGAGCCTTTCTGTTTGTAATCTTACAGTGTATTAGTTTCCCATCTAGCTTTGAGAGAATCATCCTTAAAAGAGAATTATATATTTTGTTCCCAAGTGCCTTTACTCATCCTGTGAGGTTGTATTTGGGATGCTGCTGTGAAAAGGGGGAACTTATATGAAAGCAAACTTCTTACCTGCATTGCTCATACAAACCCTTACTGACCTCCTTATTCTGTTTTTGAGGCAGAAGAACCAACAGTGCAAGGTCCAGTTTAGTGGAGTATTTCAGTCTCCTCCATATTCCTGGACAGTTTGCCTTGACATTCATGTTAAAATAATTATTTATTTTTTTATGTAATAAAAAAGAATATATCAAGTTGGAAGGGACCTATAAGGATCATCAAATCAAACTCTCTGCTCCTCACAGAACTACCTAAAATTAAACCATATGACTAAAAGCATAATCTAGACACTCCTTGATCTCTGACAAGCTTGGTGCCTTTTTCAGTGCGTTACAGTTTTTTACAAATTATCATCTCTGCACATAGTACACTTTAAATTAAAAGCATTATTACTTATTTTTTAAGACGATCTTCTGAATAATTTAGGGTTCTGTCAGAATCCCAAGGATCATAGGGTGTGCCTGCTGCTCTGAAGTATCCCTCATGAGGATGAGAAGGAGTCTTCTTTCTCCATAAAAGATGTTATGGAGTGGTTCTGAAAATACAAGTTGTGTTCCATGTTGAAGTTGCCTAAAAATTGGACAGGTATATATACTCAGACATTCTCATCTGAGAAATTAGGCAAGTCTACTACAATGTGTGTGGCAGAGAAGAACACTCAAAACACATCCAGCCTAGTTCTCCCCAGAAACTACTGCAATGAATGGAAAAGCTGTAACTATAGAAACATAGTTCTAGGAAGTGGGGATGTAGAGAAAAGAATGTATTGGCATATGGATGCTAATTACTAATTAATGAAAATTGGGGTTTGGAATCTTTGCCACTTTGTAGGCAGGAAGCAGTATTTTATAAAGATAAGAAAGCCACATTACAACTTGGTATTGCAAGGGTGAAGCCTTGGATTTGACTGCAGCTGCTTTTGCTCTAATAATCTTGTAGAAGCTGCAAGATTAAAGTGATCTTTCAAAATAAAAGTCATGGTGAAAGGTCACAAAATTTCAATTATAAGTGTATGTAGTCCTGATACCTTAAAGAACTCTGGAAAGACACATCATCACCCTGAAAAGAAAGGGCAGAGAGTCCAATAATGTAATGTTCCTGCAGCCTTTATTTGTTGGAGGAGCTGCACAGAAATGCTTCCACAACTGCATAGGATGCTTCAGTCCTACCACCTCATTTTAAGGTCTAGGCCTTCAGTGTTTCTTCAGAGATGTGTGCCTGCTTCTATGCATAGTCTTATATTGTCCCTGTCGGCCTCATGTCATGTAGTTCTTGTCATTTGTCATTCTTCTTCTGGGTGCTTTTTGTCCAACATGCTCTTGCACCACTTGGTAAGCCTGGCTATCCAGCGATAAGTACACCAGGCTTGTGAGATCACAGCCAGTCCTCTTGTCCTTTGGATCACCAACTGCTTAGACTTTGGGCACTGAATTGCCTTCAATTTGTGCTACTTTTATTAACAAGTGAACTGGTAGAAACTTTTTTTTGGAGTTACCTGAGATGTTAAATCCCTTAATTTTTTAAGACTGAAGGAGCTGGGTACCCCACCTGAGGTCTGAGCCCTGTTTCATATTGGCTCACCTTGCATTGTCTCTGATCTCAACTGTTCCATTTTCTGGTAGGCTCTTGGAGCAGGTCTTGCACCTGGGTGCAGGTCTGGCTGCAGCTTCAGGACTTGAATCTGCTTGCTGGATCCCATGGTCTCATATGTCTGTGTGATGTTTTCCAGCATATTACAATCCCTGTGTCCTGGGGGCCACTGAGATTCAGTAGGATCCGTGTAGCCTTTAGTCCAGTCGGGAGCCATGGGGCGAGGCTCCCCTGCCAGCTCCATTCTGACCTACAGCAATGGAAGTTGTATTACTGGAAGGTGGGCATTTGTGCAAACTATAAAAAACCAACAAGGCTGAGAGAGGAAAATACCCACGAGCTCAGAGAGTCCGTGAGGACAGTGCATTTCATGGAAAAAAAAAAAATTAAAATCTCAAAATATAAGTCAGACTCTTGAAAGACAACTCTACAGGATCTGCATATAGTCAGCTGTTCAAAGGTGAAAGAATTTCTCTCCAGTAATTATTTAAAATATGCTTTATAGAAGCTCAATTTGTGCTTCATTAAGATTTACAAGACAGAGGGAACACTGAGGCACAGGATGGTTTTCCTATGGTATGAATCTTGGTACTGCTGGCCAAAGCCCTCACATTCCAAAGCAGAAATCTTGCACATTCCAGAGCAGGCATATGCACAGATGACTTGCAATTATAGTAAGGTGGTAAGTAGAATTGATTTTCAGCATGGAGCCATTTACTACTCAGTTTGAATCAGAATCATCATTAGCCAACTTAACTTGTCACATTTTAGGCTGGTGCAGGTTCTGTACTTTACATCATTTTCCAGAATACTTGACAGATAAAACAAGGTATCTGTGCACTTAAAGCTCCCTCCCTGCGAGTCAGTGATACCACATAATGCACAGAGGCACCTGTTTAGGCTTCTGACAATTTAAGAAATTTGTAAGATGAAATAATGAAACAAAACAGTATGAACAAAATTGTGACAATTATTTAAACTGTCTTTCAGGTATCACAAATTAAATTTAATTAAAACTATGGTGTAAAAATCTCTTATTTTACCCCTGGCCCAAAGATTTAATTTTTTTTCCAAGACAGAGATAGTTGCCCCAAACTACTGCCAATGGAGAATGGAATAGCTGACACCTTTAACTTGAAAATGTCTGTATATCTGTCTTGCCATTAGGCAGGAAACACCTGAGGTTCATCAGGACTCAGGTCTGTGAGGCTGGCAAGGTCTTGTAACTGGATCCATCACAAGTGAAGATCTGTCAGATTCTTACAGTGATGTTCACTGTGGCTCCCAGGCACCTGTTTGACCTCAACAGTTGCCATCACTGAGAACTCTGAAGTGTCCTGGAGAACCCTGGCTCAAAATCCAGCAAATTATTTTTTGTAAAAACCAAGAACTTTAGAACATCCTTTTTAAAGATTTTTTTTTCAGCTTCCTCACCTTCAAAAGTGAGACATCCTTAGACTACGATTAGTGATGAAGGTGACATTTCATGTTCTGCTTCATACATAAATATGAATTTCAAGTGTGGAAAATTTTGGAAGAGAGTGGAAAAACCAGCCTGAAGAGAATTTGGAGGGAAGCCATTATTATTTATCATCAGGGAAAATACATGGCGGGGAAACTACCTCATTTCAGTTATCTCCGCATCTGTGGAGTTTTTCATTATTGTGTTCCTTCTGTGGACTCAGCTGTTACTTCCTTTTTTTATTTCCCCCCTATTATATATGTCACTAAATGGATGATTGGTGGAGGAAGAGTAATTTTACCTCATTCAAAGAAGGGAGTGAAGGTGTTCTGTAAGATTGGGGCCATTCAGCTAATTCTGAATTACTTTCTCCAGAGTCAAACTGCACTAAAATCCAGCTCTCAATCTGCAGCAGTTGGGGGCTGTCACTGCCTCCCCACCCCACGCCTTTCTCTCGTGTTTCAGTAGATCGGATGAGCAGAGCCAGGAGCAGGAGTAGCCACATGCAGAGTGTAAGGCAGACAGAGGCTTGGGGGTCAGGCAGGGACAGGGACTTCTGGGCAGTCCAAGCAATCTCATCCCTTGCTGGATTGGAGCAGCACAAGGAAAGACATCTGTGTCCACTTTGCACAGAATGCCCAGTGTTAAGGGAGGCCCGTAGAGTGGGGAGAGGATGGCTTTGCATTTGTGTTCAGTGTTCTGTTCACTGAGGACAGTCCAGAAAAAATAAACTATACACATCTTCCACTGTCTACATCCATGTTCAGACCTGCAGCCTGCTGTCTCTGGACTCACATCATTATTCTTTCAATAGTAAATCTTAGGGTAAATGTTTTCTCTGTCATACAGCTGAAGTGAGCTTCTAGCTTACCTGCTGCCAAATCCAGTCACAGTTCATCATAGCCACTGCTGGAGGTACTTGGGGTTATTTATTGGACTCCAGAGTTATTTATTGGAATCCAGAGCACAGACAAGGAGACTCAAAGTTTTTGAAAGCCCTGGCAAGACACATACTTTGTCAGCCAGGGCAGGACAGGTTGTGTTACCTCGTGAGCATATGTGAACTGGTACAATTAGACACCGAGTGTGTAATTCCACACTTGTACAGCATCTCTGAATGGAGTTGGATTACTTCCAGCCCTGTGGACAAGAGCTACTTACTTGCTTACACCTTCTGCCATAAATCCAAGGTGCTTTCCCTGCTTGCTTTTGCCCTGCTGCTGCATTACACAGCAAACAACCTCCTTGTTTCCGCCCTGATACTGGTGAATGATGAGTTTAACAAGATTTATCCTGCCTATGTATTTGTCTAAAGCTGTTGCCTTTAATCCAGCCACTGAGAAGATTATTCTTTACCTACTGGAAAACACAGTGTCTGCGCTTTCATGGGGCTTGCCTGGAATTTAAATGTGCCTCTGTTTATGAAAGTGAAAGTTACTCTCTAAGAGAGGAAAAAGTGTGTAAAACTATTAACTGCTAGTTTCTGATTTGTTCCATATCTCTTGCAGCTTGAATGAGAACTCATGGTCCAGCTTTCCAAGTCCACAAAATTACTTTACCTTAACTTCATTAATTACCCAACTTTGTTTGTTTTCCTCACTTTTTTTCCCCCACAGATTTCTAAGGTGATTTATTAAAAATGCATTAAGTAACCTATTAAGAACTGTTCTTAAATGCATTTTCAGTATTTTATGATAAAAAACCATCTTGAGGTGCTGATTCTCAAACCAAAAATGGAGCAGCTTCATCTTGCTACAGCATCACTCAGGAGTGTGAAAGGTGTCAATAACAGAGAGGGTTTGGATTCCATACAAATCTTTCTCTATCAAGAAAAGTCTTTAATTAAAAAGCAAGTGTGTTTTTTTTTCATTTTAAGATGCTGGAGCTCTTTAGCATTTGGCAGGTCAATATTCAGCCTGATGCTTCAAGTGTTAAGGTGAAAGCTGCCCATTTATGACCTGTAATGAATATTTCATTTTCTCTCCATATATGGAAACAATAAAAATTCAAATGCAATGAAAATTATCTGTAAGAATGACACTATCAATCTTGAAGAAGAGCATTTATTAGTATCACCTGGAAAATGTATCACATGCCACCTGCCACCATTTAGACCACTTCAGATACTTTACACAGCTTTAGTCAAATCAGAATGTTTACAATTAATCTTTCAACCAACATAGAAAGATTTATACTTTTTATTGGAGCAGTAAAAAAAAAAGCTCATCTTTGACTTGCTCTCAATGACATGGGATACATGAAATCAATGCCCACAGACACATCTCTTCCCAGCCCTTCCCACTAAAATTTAGAGTACGAGGCAGCTGTTTTCTGATGGTGAATGCTCCAATTGCTGCATGCTCACTGGCAAAACATCTGCTTTTGCAGATCCCTTTGCTCCACAGCAGTCACACAATTCAGAATGTTGTGAAAAAAACCTGCCTCAAATGAAGTCAATGCAGTCTTCCCACAGTTTTCAAGGGTGTTGGGATCAAGGGTGCTTAGGTTTTTACATGCCAATCAACAGAATACCGTAAGAACTCTTGGAATGTTGTATCTTTTAATTTTGGAGAATGTAATGACAAATGAAGGCAAGCTATATGATTACCAATGTAACTTTTGGTTGTGAAGGCAGTACTTCCAAAACTAAAATCCTCTGTTAACAATTGTCAAGAATATCCTTTCCCCCTTTTTACTCTAAGTACTACAAATTGATTATAATTTCTGAAGTAAAAGTTTAAGTGAAGTATATGTTCTTCAACTCACTTAGCACTGACAGGCCAAAAACTTATGAACCACAGAGCACAAATCACCAAAACCTGACAACCACAGGAGATCAGTCTGCTGAGATACATCAAGGTGCACATGTCAGTGTGAATGGTGTTTGGGAATTCTGGATATCATTCCAGGAATTTTTGCTTGAACAGCATTTTTAACTGTTGGTCAGAGTTTCATTAATTCCCATACATTCTAGTTCCTGCTGTTCCCAAAACAGTATGTTCAGTGAATGAGAGCTCAGGTTGAAAAGTAATTCGTAGTTGAGTTTTTGCTCTCTTATCCAATAAAAACAGGGTATACTGAGGAAAGTGACTATGGGTATCCTGTATCAGCTGTATAAATTGTACTGTTAAATGTTGCATGTAAGTGCTACAATCCCAGCTGGGTTTGTGACTTAGTAATTAGAACCTTATTCTGGATTGGATCTTGACTCAGATTTTCTTCATCCTCTAATACAGGCAGTTAATGTTGAACTAATTGAGTTGCTTGCAAGAAGACAAACTTCTGTTGTGGTTTTTCAGTCTTGCAGCAGGACGAGTCAGTATGTTGGTGCAAAATTGATCATGTATAATTGAAGAAAATTGCTTATATGTAACCGGAAAGTACTGAAGTGATACCAGAATATATATACATCTAACTATGAAATACCTTGTAGTAAAAAAAAATCCAGAGAAAATGTGATATCAGTGAAACTTGTCTGAAATGACCAATAAAAATATGCTGCTTAAATTAAGTATCTTATCAGAATTATTTCTAAGAGAAAGTAAGCATGAATGTATTATAGTGTAAGTCTGCAAGTACTGTAAATATTGTAAGTACACAAAAGGGTAAATATTAGAGAAAGAGAGCTTCCTCAATCTCTGAAGAATTCTTAAATTCTTTAGGCTTAATTATATTTTTTTATGGTAATGATATGTGTGCTGATGAGTGTCTTCTAATCAGTCTTTTTAGTCTTCCTGTAGTGCAGGATTGTGGCTGTGACCCAAATATTGAGAATGAGCATGACTATGAAACGGATGAGAACTAAAAGAGAAAAAAATATATTGTAAGCATAAATCAAAAAAATCAACTTCTGTTACAACACTGGTTTGTAAGCTTTTGCTGGTGTTCAGACAGGCTGGTTCACATTCAGAACTGTTTTCAGCCAATTAGTTTCAATTACCATGTTCAGGAACCCACACATTCTGAGCATGAATCCAAGAGAAAACAGCATGTAGCACTTGATCACTTTAAGAGATAGCTCAAAATTATACACTCCAGTACCTTTAATTCTTTTGTAACCTGGAGAATAGTACAAGCATGAGAAGCCTCATATAAATGTATATGTACACCAAAAGTTAAATTCTAAGTCACAGCTCACATGTCCTTTATAGTTGCACTTGTTATTTATAATAAAGGAATTACTTTCTACTGCCATCTCTTAAGTTTAGACTTCGAGAAGACAGGAGATACTTGTATCTGTCAGACTTTAATGACAGAAAATTTGACAACTGAGAAAAAAAACAAACGGTTTTTCAGTACCTGGGTTAACTCAGCTTTAAAAACCATAACAGCATAGTACCTCTACCTGTGAGAAGGTATTTAAAGTATAGGTATGTCTGATGTCCATTTGGTAGGTGGAATATTCACAGAAATGTACACAAAACTTTGTTTCAGAACTATCTGATACCTGACTCTTTCCTACGTGTCAATGTGTTCAGTGTTGTAACTTAACTGGAAACAGTTTTTATTAGAGCAGCACAGCATCAGTGTTTGCTGCTGGCCCTTCCATGTTCCGAAGTGGATGGTGCTCTATTTCAAACAGCAGCTTTACCCAGTGCCAGCTTTGCTTTCCTGGTGTTTCCTCCTTCTGCACAGTGAACTCCCACCCCCTCAGTGAAAATATGTAGCTGTGGGTGATGTGGACTCGGTACCTGACCCTGACTAAAGCCCTGCATGAGCATTTTGCCAAATCTTTGGTGACCATTTAACTGCACAGCCCCAGGAACTCCTTACCTTGGCAAAGAAAAAGCAGCAAGCATGGGGGTGGAAATGTGGGCCAGAAATGAGATTTCCTTTTCCAGTAAAAGACCCACTTGAAATGCTTGCAAAGCTACAGCTTTTTTGGGTTGCAGAGGCTGTTTAAAAATTACAAAATCCATTCAAGTGATGTTTCTGATGAAATAGTTTTGAACAAGAACAAGGAACCACCAGATGAAGTACAAAGGGTTTGTTACTGTTCTTACATCCACCAAGTCTTGATTTTGAACAATTTACTGAAAAATCTATGACACTCCCTAGCTCTTGCAGTTTTCTCAGGATGGTAAGAAGCTGTTAAATAAATTTGCTTTATAATTTGCTGGAAATCATATATTTTAAGTCAGTTTTTTTAGTTTCTTACCAGCCTACCATTTCATTTTCAGCCTGCCATAAACTTTCTGAATGTTGGACCTAAAACTGTTCACATACTAAGCTGAACTTTAGTTTTCTAGAAGATTTTTTTCATTCATAGAGCTGTAAAAAATACTTATTACTTGAAATTCTCATTCAATTACTACAGGATTTCTTTAAATTATATTTTACTACATTTATTAATTTATTAAAATAGTAAATGTTTTTAATACTTTATTCTGCTATTTTCAGAATTAATTTTGTGGTGCTTTTGCTTTTTGAAAAGAAAAAAAAATCTTTTGGACCACTTGCACCACATGACAAGCGAAAGCAGTTTTCTGGCTTTTTTTTTCGTTAATGTCTTTGCCGGATGTGTAATCCTGTGTAACTCCTGCCCTCACCATGCCAACCTATCACATTCATGGTTTGTTCTTGTGACACCTTCTAGGTGTTTTACAAAACAACTAAAAACTACTGTGGCAGCTGTTCCCTTGGAAAGGCAGAGAATTACATACTTGACTCACCTGCGAGATCATTTGTAGTCATTACAGTTGTAATAATTCTTGCTGTAAATTGAATGAATTGTGATTAGTGGAACACATAGGACACATTTATACTTTTAAAAAATATGAAATACCTGTTTTTCAACAGAAGATAATCTTGCATGAAAATATATACTGTACACATTCCCACTTTTAGTGTGTCCACTCTTCACCATTTTGGCTTCAGAAATCAAGCTCTCAAAGCTGACTGACAATGTATTAACGGTCTTTTTTAATGAGAAAATCACAGATATAATTAGAACTTTTAAATCTATCATGCTAGATTGGACGTGGTCAGTTTACTGCTTTTCTTTCTGTTCAGCCCCTGCTTCAGGAGCTGACAGTGAGCTACACCCACAGTTGAGTTAGCATGACTTAACCATTGGGAATGTTCACGTGTGTGCCTTCAAGTTTTGCAAATACAAGGAATTCAGCTTCCCTTCCCACAAGGAACCTAAATGTTAATTATTTCACACTTGCAGCAAAATAAAAGCATTTACAAAGTTTACTGTCACTGTTCACCACAACTTCTAATTACTGACTTTTTTTTCATATAGAAATAGATCCAGCATCACTGGATGGTGAGTTTTATAGTGAGAATATTTTAAACGAGTTTTGTGAAGATGCAAAAGGCACTTCTGTCAAACAGCTGCAGAACTGTTCATGCAGACCACTGGGGAATTGCCACAGGAACTCCACAAATGACTGTTCATAAATTCTGTCAAGAAATGTAATTACAAGTAGCCATAGAGTTAAAGGTATTTAGCATTAAGTGTGTATTTATTTGTAGACAGATTTTCAAAACTAGCATTTTCTGACTGTATACCTGAAATTTTAGCACCTTTTCATGCTGGACCACTAGTAACTTTATTAAATCATAGAACATGGAAAAATTTTCCTCATAAAGACAGCCTTTCAGTTATTTCAATTCCAGTTCCCTTGGTCATATTCACACTTTAAGTCATTGGTTTTTATCATTGGTGTCAAAGATAAAACTTGTTTTCAAGAGACTGTGTGTTATCTGAGTCCCAGGCATCAGCACTGAGGGAAACTAAGGCAAAATCTTTACCTACTATGATTGAATAAAGACCTATGAAAAAAGGAATTAGGAGAACTCAGTACTTTGCACCAAGTTGTCTGTAGCTTACTTGCAGAGGCATATACAGACATGCCCCAGGTCAGGGCGCTCACTTGTCCGGAATCTTTGGTGTCCAAGAGATGCTGCAGCTGAACAAGCTTACTGGCTGCACTGACGAACGTGCACAGATTCTGAAAAGCAAGTGAAAAAGATAGAGAACATCTCTCATGGCCTCTGCCATGGTATTATCTGAATAGGAGTAGTTTTTTCATTTAGAATAAAAAAAAGTTTACACTTTTCCAGTATTTGGCAACCCAAGTGCTTCGGCTTCTTCATAAGGAACAAAAACTGGAAGTAAGCAAAAACTGGAAGTGGCCAGAAACAAGGACTCATTTCTGAGGTACTGCCCAGCAAGAAGCTCAAAGAGCTTCAACAGTTGCTACTGTTGTTGGCAAATGCTTGAGAGAGGCAAATGCAGTAAGAAGCAAAGAAACAAAAAAAGCTTCTCAACCTGTTCCATAGAACTGTTTATAAAAGTCAGCTAAAATGAGACTGACCTAGTCTAAACAGCAAGGTTGATTCAGACCATCTGTTACCATTAAGTCTGGCAAACCAAACCATAAAGGAATGAGAAAACTGACAAGAATGTGTGGAAAATTAGTCCAGTTGGAGGGAAAAAATAGTAACAGGAATGCACTGTTCACTCAGTCCCCCTTTTAGAGGGGATTTTGCAAAGGCAGCAGGTACAGAGGACTCCACACAGGCCTTTGTGCCCTGCCTGGATTTCTGCTGCAAGTAAGGATCAGCATAGGGCTTGGAAGCTTTTCTCCCCATCTGTATCATCTCTTGCATTAGCAGGTCCAGTTCATCTCAATTACATTTTTACATTCTCTCTCCTGCTAAGAAAAGACTGTCTTTAACTTTTGTAGGCATTATCAGATGATATGTTTCTTGCAAATTGGTACGACTAAAGGGGAAAAAAGAAATCCATCACGATCCCTGTTTCAAACGCTTTGATGCTCTATTCTCTTCCTCTTGTGTTAAAGGTTTATTGGTTGGGGTTATGACATTAGGACTAAAGTGGCAGTAGAACTTCAACATTTTAAGTATTTGCTAGTTTTAATTAAGGCACCACCAAGTAACAGCTTATCTCAGAACATGCCTTTTTCGCCCCCAGAGAGTCTCTACTTTCAGTGCTGTTTTCCAGCTACTCGCAAAAGTAAGAACCTGTATCTGAAAACTGGTTGGTTATTCTGAAAGCTGACCTAAATGATAAATTCTTCCAAGGACATATATATAGCAGAAAGTCCACTAATAAATACTTCCGGAAAAAAAAGTAATTTCATGTGAAGATCTAATTTCGGATAATCATGTAGCACTTACCATGGCCAGGTCTATTATCCACTTCTGCAGTGTTAGCATGTACCATCCCCCCCAAAATCTTATATTACGTTAAGTTTCATAGCACTGAAAATTATAGGATACAAAGTTCTCAAAACTGCCTGAGGAATAATATTTTTTTAAACATCTGGAAATAATCTTATTGAAACTTTTTAACAGACTATACAATCCAGATAAAACATACTAAGAACTGGTTGAAACACTAAGTGTTCCTATTTTTCACACTGTCTTTGGTCAAATAGTGTCTGGAGTTTCTCAAAACCTGCTCCTAAGCACAAGATTTGAGATTTAAACCCAAGTCCTATTTAGAAAAAAAAACAAACAGTACTGTCTTTATTGTAATAAGTACAACCTGCATGGGCAGGCAGGAATTAAAAAAAAAAATTAAAAAAAAAATCTGTAATTTCTACTCTGCATCCCTGTAGAAAATATGTAAATTAAGGATTTAGTTTACTCTATCAGTTGGGAGCCTTCTAAAGCACAGCAAACATATAAAGCTTATTTCCTGCAGAGGTTTTACTGTGATCCCAGAAATCAGTGTGTGAATGTGGAATACATGTTGAGGGGTGCCTGAGAATTATTTACAATAGTAGCACGAAAGAAACGATGGCACAGCTGCTATACGAAGAACTACCAAACAAGCCCCATAAAACAAACTTCCGGGTTTCAAAGGATACGCGACTGCATAGAAAAAAGCTCGTCTCGCTTTTCCGCTGAAATGCATAATACAGCAAAGGAGAATGACATCTGCAATAAACAAAAGATGGCTCGTCACAGAAAGGACCAAAGGGGCCCAAACACAATCTTAGACCGTTCCACTGGGCACAAGCTCTGAGGAGACTCCTTTCTTACTGCTTTTGTCTCTCAAATGAGATTGATGACCAAAATACTGCAAGCTCCAAAACGAAGCTTTTCTTAGAGTCTGGAGTGTTTAGTATGTTTCTCTCCCATGTGGAGAATCAGACAAAAGGATGAGTTTACACTGTGACTCTGTGTAATAATTAGGTTTTTCTCCTCTACCTGACCATCTCTTTCAATGGCATTTAAAAGAATTCAGTTTTATAAGAGATGTTAATTCCCTCTTCCCCCCAACTCCAGCATCACTGCAGTGGAGCACTGTACCTACACACAGAGACTTGGAGGGCTGAATGAGCCCCATTTCGTTTCCAAAACATGGCTTACAAAAATTACCTTGTGCAATGACGATGGGATACTCCAGGTATGTCTCCAGGGGGTAACCATAATAGATCTGGTACCTCAGAAACACAAGGAGGCTGAACAGAGAGATACAAAACATGACTGCACAAAGGGACACAAATGTCTTCACAACTTTTATACTGTCTGGTGGTGCCAAAAGGCTCCAGATAGTTGTAGCTCTTGCTGTCAAACTGATCAAACAAAACACAGGCACACAGAACAAGCCTGATCATTCTGTAATCTATTTCTGTTACCCTCACTGCCCACACTTCTCATCAACGTCTTTATGTCACAGTCTGTAAGGCATAATTTTATTAATTATAACTGGGGAGAAAGAAATAAAGGCTTCCAGACCTAGGCGATACCATCTCTCTCCAAGAGCCTTGGCACTTCTAGGATAACTCTGATTTCTTTATTCAATTTATACAATAAGAAAGTTTGTAGGGGTAGAAAGTGTCTTCCAAGCTGTCTAGACTATACTGTTATGAGATTACTCAGTGTAGCTCTACTGGTCAGACTAAGAGTCTGTTTCTAAGTGCACCAAACAATGGCAATTTTCCTTCCTGCCATTCCACAATACGGTACCTAAAAGTAACTGAACTTTTACGTTTTCTGTACTTCTAACTCTCCTGCAAGTCCATGGGGTTAGATAGAAAATTCAAAGCTGTATAAAAAACAGAAAACACTCAAAGCAGTTTTACGGAAGAAAAAATATTATGGTTTCTGGTGCAGAAAAATGGCAGAAGGAACAGCCTGCCTTGTAAGAAAATGGCTTTTACAGTATTTAGATTTTAAATGTCTGAACATCCTAAAAGTACTATTTGATGTAGAGTCAAATCAGACTCCTAGCCACCAGCGCCATGTTTCTGTGTCACTCCTCACGCCTCTAACTCTGTTGATTTCACAGAACCAGCCCAGTTTGTACTGGTAGTCATACAGCTCCCTGCAACTGGATGCAAAGTCTTTAAAGGTAGAAAGACAAACAGCCTATTAAATACAATAAATGTTTCAAAGAAGACCAGAACCTGTAGTTGTGTGGGTACCGTAGTTCTCACACAGGTGCTGAAGAGACATTTCCAACTACTCCATGCTCATCTCAAACATTACTTACAAAGTCTTTTTAATGCACACCAACGTACACGAATTATTGAAGTGCTGTCACCGCTTTTTGCCTGAGGCTGTGGGGTCAGTAATCTCTGCTGGAACTCCAATTTGCTTCATTTACTCTGAGGTGTGTTAAGGATAAACAGCAGCAACACAGGTTCAGTGCTGTAGAGAGAAGCAAGCGGGGAGCAGCCACGGCGGAACCTGAGGGATTCTGCACAGCTCCACTAAGAGGTGTCTGTAAACCTGAGCTGTGGCCCTGTCCGGAGACACGGCACAGGCACCTTCAGACACAGCACGCCGTTTTTGTGAGGGGATTTTTCTGGATGAAACCCCCTTTCCTAGCTTGGCGCGGGGAGGTGGCAGCTACCCCGCTGGATGTTCTGCCCATCTCCACCGCCCGATTCGGACAACGCAGGGCTCTTCAAGGTGTTTTCTCTCACTAGCACCCACAGCTGAACGTGCACACACCGAGTTTATTTATTTGTCGTTTCATACAATCCTCCTTAAGCAAGATTTAATAAGCCTAGCCCATGTAAGCTCATTACAGGCTCACAAGTCTTTGGAGTTTGACACAGCTTGTAATTTTCTTAAGGAATTATTTAAGTCTCAGATTTGGGTGAGGGAAGCCTGTCTGACAAGTACAGCCACCTGCACCACAGGGTACACGGGCCACTGAATAACCTAAACACAGGCTTACACCCTCTGCAGCTGCTGTATGCACCGACATGCGTGGTCCGGGACCGTTTGGGGCACGTTAAAAAAGCCGAGTTTCCCTTTAAATGACAAAGCGGAATCACTAAAACAGGAAGTTCCTTCCCGAAAGGCTCTGTGGGTTCAGCTGGCGGCGCTGGTCCTGAGCTCCGAACGGGGCGATGTGGCACCGCGGGAGCGGGGGGTGCTCGCCGCCCCCAGGCCGCCCCTCAGCGCACCCTCACGCCTGACCTGAGCCGCGGAGGAAGGAATGAATTCCTGGCTGCCGCAGCAGCCCCAGGGCCCCGCACCCCCGGCCGAGGGGACGCGCGGCTCCAGCCGCTGCTCCCGCCGCTGTCCCCGTGTGCCCCCGCCGCCTTACCCGGCCAGCTCCAGGAGGAGGCTGCTCACGCTGAGTCCCCACGCCGAGCCAGCCCTCAGCACCGCCACCAGCTGCGGCAGCTTGATCACGGCACACACGGCCCAGGTTGTCAAGTGCACCAGGTCCAGCAGCCCCGGCGCCATCCCGCTGCGGCGGCCCGGGACGGGGAATCCGCGGAGCGGCGGGCGGGGTGTGGAGGGACGGTGGCGCCGGCGCGGCCCTCACGGAGCGCCCGGGGCGCCCACACTGCCCGGGGCACGAGGAGGGGAGAGCCAGGCCCGGCGGAGCATCCGCGGCCCCGTCGGCAGCGGCAGTGCCACGGTTACCCCCGGCCCGTGGTGTCGAACGCCGCGGTGACCCAGGGGACACCCCCGTCGACCCCCGGCCGCTGGTTGAGGCCTCCCTGCCTCTGACTCCCTCGGTGACCGGGCCGAGAACCGCTCCGCTCCAGGTTCGGAGTGTTGATCCTGGAATGACTCTGTTACCATAAACAACACCCCCAGAACAGGAATGACGTGATGCTGTGCCGGCCATAGGCCGTGTTCACCCCCCCGAGCAGTGCAGGTCAGCTCCGGCTTTGGAGCTGTAGGCTGGAACTCAGTTTTCTCCCCCAGAGTAGAGTCCCGAGTGCTCCAGCGCCCGTGGCTTTCAGGTCACTCTCTCTGGACTGCTGTGGAGCTAATTCTGCAGCAGGGATCACACGGGTCTGACAACAGCACTTTATTTTTACAAGAAAAACGTGCAGCAAAATTAAAAGTTGCTGGACTTGTCAGATGATACTGAAATTGGCTGGAATGAACTTTTTAACACAGTTTGAAGTCTTAGAAAGCAGGCATTGTGCAGGACACAGTGGATTTATTCTGTGTCTGGAGTGAGACTTTACAGCAGGGTTTTTATTCATTATAACTATATATATTCATTAAAACGTGATTCTTATTTAATATATAAATATAATTTTCCTAGAACCAATTTGCATGCATTCACCTCTTACTAGAAGTTTATGGTTCTGGAGGTTTATTAAGAGGGATCTTTGGTGATTGTATTCACTGAATGCTTCGATATTAAAGGTGACTTTCCCTTCAAGTTTTTCTTTGTGTATGTGCTGTTATTTCTTGTTATATAAAATTTGCTAAAAACCCTCTGTAGGCCTCCTTATCTGTTTCTCCACAGGTTCCAGCTGTGTTTATCACCCTGAGTGCATACCTTTACATTCTTTTATCTTTTTTTTTTTTTTTTTTGCCAGTTAATCTTTCAGCAACTTCAGGGGAGCTGAAAATTGTTATTCTTTAAGTTATTTATCACAGGTTATTGGAGGTGGAATAGCTTCTCCAGACCATACACCTACCTACCATACACAGTTACATACAAAACCAGTAAAGTTTTTGTACTTCTCAGTTTCTCAGAACTAAATAAAGGTTATCCTAGGAACACACATTTGTAGTGATTATGCATGGACAGAATCATTCGTGCGTGCATAAGGCCAGGACTGCTCCAACTGCTGTCAAATCTACACCATTAATTCAGAGTTTTACCTAGAATGTAATTGCTTTAACATGAGGGGTTATTCACAGGCATAACATTTATTCTTTTTTATTTTAATTTTAATTTTAATGAAAGTTGTATTTTACTATGGTCACTAGTTCTTAAAATGGCTTAAGACAGGTATATTGCATTAATTCTGCATACCCTTGGTGGTATTTTAAATCAGTATTTCTGATTCTGAATTTATAAATCATGTTGCCCTTTGGTAATTCAGTCATAAAAGGAAGCAGAAGTACATAAAGTACTTCTTTCTATAGAAGTACATACAATCTCAAAACTCAGAAATAAATAGCCCCCAATACGAAATTCCTATGTAGAAACTGTGTTTCTGTTAATACAATTCAAAGTAATGAAGCTTTTCAAAGAAAATAAGGTAAAAGAAGAAAATACAATTTGGGTTTACCTTAAATAGTAACCGTTCCAAGATTTTCTTGATAAACTGAATTGTTCACTTTGTGGGAGAGTTATGTACTTGAAAAAAGTTGAGAAATTGTCATACAAGATGAAGTTATTTAAAGTTAGGTCTGAGGTGTAGATGTGTCTGTCATTTCAGATAAACTGAGAATAACAGAGAAATATCTAAGACGTTGCATATTTGCACTACTGTGTGGATGCTGATCCAAAAACTTATAAAATTGTCAGTAATGTAATGCCTTGTACCTTCCTAGAGTAATCAAGAAGCTGAACTAACTTCAAACTATTAAGCAGGTCCATGAGTCCATTTTATTCAACTGTTTTTATATTTAAGAAGATATTAAGTATTTAGCTTTAGTCAGCATTTTACCTTTTTAAAAACACATCCTGCTTTGCATTGCAAGCAGTCAGATGACCAGGATGATTTGCCATCTCCCCTGCCCTGTCTGTGTAATGGTCCCACTCTGCATCTGTTCACTGCCCACGTGAGAAGCAGCTTAGGGAAGGAAAAGACATCACAGTGCTGGGCAGCCTCGTCCAAGGTAATGAAAAAAATTTAATCTGTGAGCAGTATGAGAAATTCTTCCTAGTGTGTCTAGATTACTTCATTCTACATCAAGTTTCAGTTTTGGTGAGTTGCAGCAGAATGCAAGACCCCTTCAAATTGCAGTTCAGGAAATGAATTCATAACATCCGAGTCTCCAGTGCAGATTGCCAGTTCTGCAGCAGATGGGCAGTGGTTTAACACTGCTGCACCTCAAATGGGAGTGCACAGGTTGATTCCTATTGAAAATAACACAGAGAAGGAAAATAATCTTCCTGTAGTAACTAAGGACAAAAAACCAAAACATTTTTTTCCCCATAATCATGTTGGCTTATCACAGTTGAATTTTTGAACAGAATGCCTTAAATTTTGTGGGTTTACAAGGAATGCAGAGAGTGCACTCTTGCTGGTTATTTCCCCAGCCTGCCATGCTAACAGGGAATAGTTCATTTTATAGAAAATTGATGTTTTAAACTCTATGTTACATCCACCATTGAGGAACCTGTGCAGATGGGGACCGTCCCTGAGAGACATACAAAGCAAGGCTGGGGGTGGACAGAGTTGCCAGGGACAACAGGTTACAGGAGGCTCCTTTGTTTGCCCAGGGAAGGGAGCATGAACAGTGTGTCAACCCATAGAGCTCAGGAAAGAAACCAGAGGAATTAGACATACCAGCACTGTTGCAGGGCTGTGACCTCTTAGGGATCACACTGACAGTATGGCACAGCACATTACGAGTGGGAGGATTCAAGCTTTTTTGGAAAAGCAGAAGTTGTGTTCTACACAAAACAGTTTCTATTTGCCTGGAGCTTTCCCCTGCTTGTTGTAATAAGCACTTGAGTCGGCTGAGAGCTGATGGGTCAAAATTGGTGGGGACAATGGCATGGGGAGCACTGTGCAGGCACCTTCTATAAATTGATCAGGAAGAGGAAGCAGATGAAGCTTTAAATAACTACAAGGAGCTCAGAATTGTAAGAACTGCCTGCTTTGGAATACAAAATTGCTCTGCTATCTGGAGGAGCACCCAGTGGGGTAAAAGCAGTCCAATCAATTTTTGTGGGTCATCAAGAACATTCTTTTTTTGTCCCAGATTTGTTACTCATAAACAAAGAAGGAAGGCAGAAAAAATAGGCAATGTTCAGGTATAAGGCAGCCTTGCCATCAGTGACTCCAGGACCTTAGAATTAACACCCCAAGAGAAGGAAGGAGGACAAATAGTAGAATAAAGATTCTGGGCTTCAGAAGAACAGAATTTGTCTTGTTTGGGAAATTGGTTTGTCAGGACCTCTCAGGAACATGCATGCGATGGGGGCAATGGAGATCAGGAGGGTACATTGAAACTCAAAGAGAACATGCTCACAGAACAAAAGCTGGCTCGGCTGGTAAACTGGAACTTGAGCAGGCAGAGGAATAGCTTGGCTGATCCAGCAGTGCTTCTCTGAACTCAAACACCAAAAAGGGAGGGCTGGAAAGATGGAAACAGGTATGAGCTACCTAGGCATGACGGAGTGGAGTTGAATACTGGAACAGTGGCCCAGAGAGGCTCTGACATCTCCATCTGTGGAGATTTTCCCAACTGAGCAGGACAAGGTCCTGAGCAACCTGGTGTAACATCAGCATTGGCCTTGCTTTGAGCAGGGGCTTGGCCTAGAGGCCTCCAGAGGTCCCTTCTGGCCACATGACTGTGATTTCCTGTGCTTTAGTTCTTACACAGGCCGTGTATTTGAGGCTCCATTCTGCCACCAGACACATCAAGATTAAGACAAGGTAAAAATTATCAAGACTTTCAAACAAAATTGAAAAAGGATGGCTATGATTTTAGGTACTCTTCGCCTTTGGTTGTCTTTGCTGAACACTTGTAGTTCCCAAGGACTGTGAGCTTTACTGTTGAGTAGTAGACTGATGCAGAGTTGTCACAAAAGCTCACCTTGAGGAAGAAGTTATCTCTGTGCTGAGGCTCCTTGGTGGCACAATGACACTGCTTCAACTCTGACTTCAAGATCCTTCTCATACTAAAGAAGTCCAATGGATCCCTGTGTGCTTCATGTTTGAGGTTACGTTGTACAAATATGCATGACACGAGTATAAAAGAAACAATGGAAGTTGCATGTAGTTTGTTGGTTCTGTCTGCAGTGTGTTGTATATATTTGTGGGAACTGAAAACATTACTTTATTTATATAAGGTTTACTTGATATTAGGCTGAACAGAAGCATAACAAATTGAATGAAAGTACTATAAGCAAAAAAAAAAAAAAAACCCAAACCCTCTTGACTCAGTGTTTGGTCTGTGGAATGTTTTTCTGAGTTAACAGAAGGCCTTAAGGCCATTCTGGGTAATGACATTTATCTAAAATAATATTGCTATCTAAAAAGTAGTACTGAAAGAGCCTAGAATGCCAAAGACAGATTTTAAAACCTAACCCAAAAGCCTAACAAAGCTAGGATCTGGAAGGAGCAGAAGAGAAGGAAAATACACTAACTAGTGTCCCTATTAGAAAATCTGCATTGAGCTTGTAGCCCAGAGAGAATGTTGAGCTGCAGCTTTTGGATCTGGAACTAGTGTTGTTCTAGATCCATACTTACATCTGACCAAAGAGGAGGCTCCAGCAGGAATTGAGAGTACATAAGGGCAGCAGCCCTTGCCAAGGTCCTACTGAATGATGTCTCCTGCACTCTTGCTAAATGTCTTAAGATTCTCCCAGTGTGCAAATGGATCTGCCAGCACTGAGGAGCAGCTACAGTTACAATCATGCTTATTCCAGCAAAGACCTCACCGGGTCTGAAACACTGCCAGGTGCGGGTTTAACACTGGCCTTTGCAGGGTTTTTTATGTATCTCTATGGTAACACAGTGCTAGCAATGTGTCAGCATTCCATTAAGTTTTGTGGTAGAGAGTTGATGTAAACACTGTGTTTTCAGTCTGTCTGGCTTTAAAGAGATATAACAGTGTAACTGATAAATAAGCTTTGAGCTAGATAATATAAAATATGTCCCGTGATGATATTTAGTTATTAGTAACTGGGCAAAGTGAACCCACAGATTTAAGTCATATAGTGATCAGGTCATAGAGCGAACCCAAATGTCATAATTTTTATATTTATTGTGCAAGTTTATTTGGACCTTACCTCTTAATGCAATTTATCAATCATTATATGCCAGCTGAGACTTTCCTCTGGGTTAAGAGACAGTTAATAGAAATTTGCAGTGGTTTTGCTCTATCAGCCTGGCATAAAGGCCTTGTACTGACATGAGGCTGTAACCCCAGATCTTGGAAATTCCATTTTTAAGTGCTGACAGTTTTGCAGATACATAGGATCACACAGCTTCTCAGAGAGGCTTTGGAAAGGTCACAAACTGAAGTCAGTCAATGCCCTGTGACAGAAGAGGGCTGTGGGCAGGCCTGTGCCAGCACCTCTTCAGCTTTCAGCAGAATTCCTGAGTTACGTGGAGAGCCATCTGTGTTTCAAGGAATTCATTGGCACAAACATGAAGTTTTCTGAAGAAGGAAAACATATCTGATGTGGATTCAGAGTAGCAAGTAGAGTTTTCAAGAGAGGAATTCAGATTTAGGAAAGTTTTAGTGGTTTGTATCTGTGCAGGATTTAGGAAATGCAACTTGAGACCATGACAGGCCTCAAAAAAAAAAAACCCCAACAAACCAAAAAATGCTCCACTTTAGAAAACTGTTGTCTGATTTAAGGAGAACTTTACTTCAGAAATTTATTTCTTTTTAGAAACTGAGCAATGTCAATATGTATGCACATAATGCATAAAAAAAGATGATGCACTTACTGGCAGTATTGCCCATCTAAGGTTCATACATAATCATTCTCGCTCTTCCCAGTTCTAGGAATCTTAATGTTTATGCAGTAATTGTCACAGCACAATGAGACCTTCTGTGTAGGAAAACCTGTTTAGTTATTTTTTTTTTTACTTTAAAGTAATCTAAAGGTCAAGAAACAGTTTTAAATACAGTTTCTAAGAAACTGGATTTACAGTAATAAGCCTTATTAAACGAAACTTTATACTTAAGGTGCCATCTGGGAACTATATCCAGAGACTGTTCTAAAAGCACAAGAAACACACATTAATATGGACTTATGTATGTTTTTTTTAAATATATATTTCACACTTTTTAAATTTAAATAGAACTCAAAATGCGAACACACAAAATCCAGATGTACTGGAAACACATGTTCACATTATAAATATTATAACTATACTCAAAAATATAGGAGATAAAGCAGTATATAACTAAGGGAAGAACTAAATCAATACAGCTACCCACTTGTGCCATTAACTGAAATAAATAAAGAAAATGAATTCTCTAAACATGGATAATCCCTTGTTTGAGATCTGGAAACAAAAGTGAAACAAAAAAAAAGCTTATAAAACTGAAGCCCAAATGATACACCATAAAAATGCTTTACAGGCAACTTACCACACAGTTTAATATCTACACAGTCTCTTTGATAAATGGACTTTCAACAGATTATTTACAGATTTCACTATTATTATAATCTCATCCAATCTTTCTAAGACACTCTGCTTATATAAATAAGGATTAGTTGGCAAAGTTAATTACTGTAAAAGAAAAATGACTGGTAAATTTGGGATGAAATTGGAGTCTAGAGTTTGTCTGTTTGCTCCCTTCTACTTGCAGGTGCTAAGGCAGTTTTGATTAGGACCCTGGATATTCCCAAAAGGTCTTTTCTGGAGGTAGCTGTACATGGTGGAGACCCAAACTAACTTTGGAATTGTAATGCTGGAGAGCTAATTGCAGCAACATAAAATAATTTATGTGTAATTATTAGGGAAAGTGTAATAATTTAACAAAATCAGGTGTTCAATTCTACACAATGTTCCCATATCACACAGATTATCTGATCTATTCTACATAGGAAACTGTGGTTCTCAAGACATTCCCCTTTAATCATTAAAATGTCGAAATGCTTAAGAGTTGCTATTGATTTCAACAGGAAATAGGAACGAATTGGAGTTCTGTGGTGAACAGAGCTGGTCCTATCCAGTTGTTGCCCACTAGTATTTTAGAGTAATTTCAATTACCTTGAACTCAGACTCATAAGGTCAAGATATTAGCTTAATTGCACATAAAAAGAGTCAGTTGTGGGTTGATGTGATCTCACAACAAGGCACAGAGCTACATTTTCCAAGGTTGCACTCTTGGACAATTAAGCCAAAAATTATTGCATATTTTGGCTCCTTTTCAGGTATTCCTACAGAGTTTCCAGTTGTGATCTGTTGGCCTGAAGTGACCGTGCAAGGGAGGATACAGCAGAGGGGAGTGCAGGGCTTTTCCTGTGCTGTACACATATTGCCACTGCACGTCCCCACTTCAAGAAATGCTTGGCATCTCCATGGCTGCTTTATCTGATTAAGGACACAGGACTGCACATTTTTACTAAAGACTTCGTCCATTTTTTAAAAAGAAAATTGGCTGTTGCCATTCACAGAAATGACATAATATGTTCTTTGAGAAGTGTCCTTACGTGGCTGCCAAGAGGGCATAAACAAGCCTTTCAGATGTGTGTGATTAAAAGAGACACATCTAGACTTCATGAAAAGTATCCTATATGAATAGTTAGAAAAATTAGAAATATATTTCAATCCAAAAAAAGTTATTAATCTGTATTTTAGAGGTGAAATCTATTTAAACCTGGTATAATTAAAATAGGAATTTTTAAAAAATTCTTTGTGAATGTTTTTGAAAAACCATTTTTGCAAAATATGTTCTGATCCTAACAGCTCTGGTTAGTCATACAATTGGTGAAAAGCTCTTCAGACAGTTATTCAGTTTATACAATAAAAGACAAACCCTGTTAAATACATCCCTCTTGATGGATGTGTGTGTTTAACCTTCAAAGGTGGAGATTCCTCAGGGAATCCATTTCATGCTGTATTATCCTTACTACTAGCTTCCCAAAAAGTTAATGTGATTTTTCCATGCTAAAACTTAAGCTTGTTATTTTTGCTGTTGCGTGACATTCCCTCGAAGTGCAAATTACTTGTTTTATCATTCCAGAGATGCACACCTATCTAAAGACTGCTATCCTCTTCCAGGACTGCTTTTCTTCCTTCAGGTTAAACTTCTAAGTCTTTTTAACCTTTCCTTATATGACATGTCTTCCCATACTCCAGTTGCCATCACTGCTTCTCTAAACTCTGATTAGTAGCTCACATCTTTACGGTAAGATGTGGAAGGTCCTGTCCAAAACCAGAAGTGCTTCAGTTGAAACAATGCTGGTTCTAAGTGAAGTGGGAGGATAGAACCATGTGCTGCTTAGACTATCCTCTTACCCTCCAGTTTGCAGGAACTCTCTGGGAAAAGGATTCTCTGGATTCACACACAGTAAACAGAGTCAAGAATCTGAAATTATTTAATGCAATTAAAAAGGCACTAAGTGTCCTTTCTGGTGGATTACTTGATGTAGAGTGAGTGCCATCTGGAGGTTAGGAAACAGAGCTCTGTATGCTTTCATGCTGAAAAACAAAATCCCCTAGGTTTACAAACAAAATGTTCTTACATGAGTAGGAGCTTGAGTCTTACACATACTGGGCATCCACCACTAAGGGTAAAGTTTGTGACCCAGAGTAAGGCATGCAAGGGCAATGTCTCTTGCTGTTATGCAATCACCAGAAAATGTGTAACCTCTGAGTGACCTATGCAGTTTTCAGAAAAAGCTCTGGACAGCACAAGGACAAGAAAAGTCTTGATCTGCTCTTTCCTCTCCTGCTTTCAGGAGACAAATGAGTTCCTGGTGCAGTTTTCTGCTCACAGGAGAGAGCAGAAAGCATTTTAGCTGAACATTTTAAAAAGACGGTTCCCATTTGGTGTGTCTGAACTCAGTTCTCCATCATCATTCATGTCTCCACAGAGTGGAATCAGCCTTCCTTACCTGGGCTAGTTGCATGAGGTGGTCTTCCTTCTTTAGGTAACTTAGTTGTCAGCTTGAAAGCCCTGATCCTTCAGTTCTCACTGTTGAGAAAGCCAAGAGGAGAAGCGCTGGGGAGTCGTGACTTCAGAGGGTGGGACCTGGCTCTTCTTGCTACTGTGCCTTTTTTTTTTGCCGGAGACCACGTGGATCAGTGATCACACTCGTCACAGTGGTCACCTAGTTTGCTGAGCTTTCTTCTGCCTCTGAAGTCTAATCATGAAAACAAATAGCTTTAATTGCAAAGTGTGAGTACACCCATCTCCATCTCAGTCTGGTGAGAGAATGCAGCCTGTTGTGTCAAGGCAATGCTAATGGTTTCTGTGTTGAGCTCCATTTAGGCCTGAGCATGATCCTGCAGAAGTTACATACAGCTTAAAGGACAGATACTGTGTGTACCATCTCCATGCTCTCCTCCTTGCAGATTTTTCCCTACAGAGCAGCAGGCCATAAAGTCTCAACCTACGTAATGAAGATGCACTGGCTGAACAGGCTTTTGTTGCTGTTGTGCTGATTTAGCTTGAGGATGGTTTCCCTGGGAAACCACAGATTTTAGGGACTATGAACCTGTTAAATTCAAGGTTGACAATCCTGAAGGTGTAAGACAGATTGCTGAGCCAACACACCTTCAGAGCAAAATGTGAAAGCCTTCTTCCTTGTCAATGAGTTTCCATCAGCTAAACCAGAAAAAAAAAAAGCATAAGGGAAAGGAATTGAAGAGCAGCAAATCCACAGAAACAAAAATGAAAACTAGTTCTTCCTCCCTCAGCAAGGAGTGGTGAAAAGCCCAAACCATGTCTCACATGCCTAAGTATTATTCTTTAGAGCAAGTTTAAACATGCAGATGACAGAAGTTGATGAATCCTTGTCTAACTACATGAAATGCAACAAGCTGCTGTGTTTTTATCATGCTGGCTTTCAGAACTGGAAGTGCATTTTTTACGTTGTGACTCATCTGAGCAGATCTCTATTAATTGTTTGCTTTCAGGAGATAAAATTCAGGAAGAAATGGTCTTTTGTCTCTAATCTTGTTCTTTCAGATGTTAGTGGCATCCTTACTGTAGATTTGCATGGAAAGATGGATGAGATCTGTAGTGCTGTCTGTATATGGCACAGTCACTCAAAATTTGAAGAGAATCATCTATTATGACATTGTTGGACCAGATCTGTTTTCACCCTTGAAACAACTTGCTTTGTTGTTGTTATATTGTTACTGAAGCACTAAGAAAGCTGGAGCTCACTCTCAAGTTTCCTGTTTCGTGCAGCACTGCTGAAGAATTCATATTTACCAGAGCCCTGCCAAGCTCAGTATTCATTTGGCTGCAGTAGTTTAGTTGGTTGAGTTGGGAACTTTGCTTGAGAAGACAGACATATAGCTTGGCACTTGGCAGTGGCTTCTGCTCCTCTCTCTTACCCTGGATAAAACAAAGACCAATAATAAGTTTTCAAAACTGAAAGAATTGCTTCTTACAAAAGTACAACTTACTGAAATTATTTGTAATATCAGCACTTATAATATCAGCCCTTCTGCTTTCAAAATTAGAATTTAAATGTACTGAAATATATATCATACTGAATGTACATGAAAGTGTTGTAGAAATAAAGCAAAACAATTGATTTTTTTTCTTTGCTGTCTTATGATAGGATAACAGAGGGAAATGAATAATTTTGAAATGTGTTGCATAAAATGTTATCTGGGATGGAAGTTACCCTGCTCTAGAATGGTTGTGATGTGGGAAGTTTTTTCTTTTATTTTTAGTAAGTGGCTTGGGTTTCAGCAAGATGATTATCTTACAAATTTGCTCCTAGGAAGCTGATTCTTCCAGCACCTGTCTTTTTGCCAAGTTGTTAACATTAAAATAGATTGAACACACATAGGTAGCAGAGAAAAACATTTCAGCTCTTTTTATTTTTCCTAAAGATTATAGTAGTAAAGAATTTGCCAATAATGCCTAGGTATGCTTCAATTTGAAATATTAGCCTAGCTCAAATTGATGAAAACTAAAAAGAGCATGGGTACATTTAAATGTCTGTTCAAAACTCAACATTTGTTCATGGTCCTTTAGGAACCTCCAGTTCTGGTAGCTTGGAATAGAAGTAAAAAATACAGTGTCAAATTTTTTGTCTTTAAATAAATTGGTTAATGTTGATTATAATTGAATGCCTGTTCAACTGCTCAGTTTGACATGTACAGCCCAGATCTTATACCTGCAGATTCCTTGTACTAAAACCAGTCTTTTTGGTGATGGAGCCCAGGGTTTTCTTTATTCCCACATTATATGAGGAGTGGGTGTTGTTTTTGCTAAGGGAAGGTGAGAATACCATGTCCCACAATGCCTTCTGCAAATGCAAATAAATTACTCATGTCCTGAGTTGCTCTAGAAAACATTTGTCCAATGCTTTGAGTAAGACACAGCATCTTATTTTTGAAATGACCAATACTTTGCTGGCAGAAGTCCCTGGTAGGAGTTCCCAGAGCCATATTGCTGCAGGCAAATATCCATGGGAGTATTCTGTGCAGATAGGCAGCTGTGCTAGGAGCACGTGGAGTCAGAAGACCTGAATTTTGCACTTCAGCTCTGTTCTATACCTGGTGTGGGACTGCAGGGCAAGTCCTTTGATTTTCTGACCTTTGCTTTTCTCGACCTGAAATGGAGAAAACATCAGTTCACCCACTATTGTAAGAGGGGTGTGAGTCAAGAGAGGAAACAGTTCTGTACAGCTGTATCTGTAGCAGGGCTCAAGGGACACCTGGGTTGACTCTGAGCTGCTTGCCTGTGCTGCATCTAAGCTCATTGAACTAGTGCTGAAGCTGTACATCCTTCTGAGCTGAGCTCGACTGTACAGCACAGCCATGTACCATGTGGAGCTAGGATAAATAGATTTCTGTGCTGCACTCCCCTGTCCAGTGCAGATATTCCCCAGGTGCAAATAAAATTGAATTTAGGACTGTTGTGTTTATCACTATATGTCTTGGTATACCAGCACAGCACTGGGGTCCTAGAATTTTTTATCTTGATATGCAGCCATTATTTGAGCGTTATGAGGTTTGGGTGATACTGGATGGTGCTAATTAGTGAGAAATATGGTCTCAGGCATTGCCCTACACCTACTTCAAGTCAGACCATTTAATGCATACCAGCCTTTCTCCATTATTGTTTTTGGGACAGGAATGTGGAAGTGAAGGACAGTCCCCTGCAAGCTGTAGGGTATATAGTTTGATGAATCCATCTTTAGGCATCTTTTTCTTCACAAGCCTGTCCTACCCTTTTGCAAGAGTTTCTGTCTTCATAGCTAAAACTGGAAAACAGAACATGCATCAACTGTATGATGTGTTACATTACACATGAAAGTGAGTTTGCACCAATATTCATGACTGTCAACCCCAGGGACAGGCACACAATCCTTCCTTCTGCCTTAGCTAGGGAATGAGTATGGAACAGGCTGAGCCTGTTGAGCAAGAGTCTGAGTGTCCCAGCACAACTGGGAGAGAGTAACATTGCCCTGGCTTTGCATGCATCAGAGTCCTGGCATCAGCCTGTCCCTCAAGCCAACAGAGCCAGGCAAGACTGCAGACACATCTCTAGGGGAATCAGGGCTGGGGAAATCAGGGCTGGGATCTGTAAATCCTCTGGAAGGCTGAAGGGGGTGAAGGTTTCAGATGGTTTTATTTCCCATTTTAGAAAATTCGGAGTGATATTCTTTTTCTTCCCTTTCCTTTAGCTTGGGCAGTGTGCAGCTGGAAATGGAGCTGACTAATTTTACCAAGAATATTCTTCTAATAGACATACTGATGATGAATACTGAAGTATAAACACTTTCTCAGGATATGTGGCAGAGACAGGATCTTATTTTCAGGTTCCTTTGGGTCACTGGTGCGTGCACAGCCAAAGCTAAAGTTGTACGTGTGCAGCAGTCTGCTGAAATACCATAGCAGTGGGGCAAGTTCAGTAGATTTACAGACTGGGAATACAAAATTGTATTTTGGCAGAACACTCTGTTCAGCTTCCATTTCAGTCATTTCCAAGAGTATGAGAAGAGGTGATAATATCACTGTGTCTGCAATAAATTATAAAGCTTGGAACTTTTATGTCTTCATTGTGGAAATCTCTAAAAGCTAAAAGATACTTAACATGCAGTTCTTTGCATCGATTTTCAGCTTCAGCCCAGCATGCTGGGAGATATTAGGACAGATTTTGTCCAGTGAAGGAGAGCAGAGGTAGTGTAACCCTAGAAAGGAAGGTATTAGGATCTGATCCAAAGTCCCTGCAGCAGCAAATTTTGTTTGATAGTGTTGGCTTTGGATCAAGCCCTAATGCTGTCAGGGACTATCAGGACCATTGTCAAGACAAGCCAGAGGCATGAACTGGAACAAGTGACTTACCAGATTCTTCTTCCTCTCTGTCCAGCCTCCACAGACTCTCCAGATCTTATCCTATTGGATCTGGTCTGCCTGTTTGTCTGCTCATGCCCAAGTAGCCATTTGTGCAGTGGTTGCCAGTTCTGCTCAGCTGGGTGCTGCCAGGACACAGAAGGAGCTGGGGCTGGTTGCCCCAGAGGCATGGTTCCTGTTTGCTTAACCAAGGTATTTCTCCTGATTCCAGAACCCCTTTTCAGCTTGTCCATTTTGAGACTCACCATATACCCAGCCTTTTTAGCTATATTGTGACTTCTCAGAAAGTGAAACCTATTCTTGTTGCACTTTTGAAGTTTCTTTTCTCCTAACATTTTTTTTTTCAGCTGTTGCTTTGGAGTGCTTTCAGAAAAGAACATATACAGCAGCACTGACAGGCAGTGCTCAGCGCTGGTTTATTTCCCTCTTATTTAATGCCCCTTTCCTACTGCTTTCTGTTGCATCATTGCTTGAGTGCTGTTGGGGTTTTCATGGTAACAGCAATTTCATAAGAAGTGACCGTAATTGGAAGCAGTGGGATCTCCAGATGTAACCAGCAAACTCTTAGCTTACAAGGTGATTACAGTGACTGCAGCTGCAAGCTGACAGTGACAGCAGCCTCTATTCAAAATCCTCAGAACAATAAAGTCTGGTTTAATAGCAAAGGGTGCTGTGGAGATTGCTGCTGAGTAGTCAGGAGGACTTTTGTTGTGGTTATGTAGCAGAAGCAAAAGCTCGTGAAAGCTGCTGGTTTCTCTGTGTGTTTACTGTCTCTATTGGAAATGTTTGACTTGTGAATATATACCAGAGGAGGAGCAGAAACCCAGTGTGACAGCTGCTGGGGCCTTGAACTCTGTTTGGGGCAGAGATGTTTGGTTAAAATTAAGTGTTTCAAGGAATCT
This sequence comes from Vidua macroura, assembly GCF_024509145.1. NCBI lineage: Eukaryota > Metazoa > Chordata > Aves > Passeriformes > Viduidae > Vidua > Vidua macroura. The sequence continues at coordinate 100,807,903 of NC_071573.1, read as the reverse complement.
GTTCTGAAAGCTTCTTATTTTCAAATTTTAAAAAGTTTTCTAAGCACTTGGAGAGTTCTGCAGAAGGTATTAAGCAACTGTGAGAAGTTTTTATGTAACTTTAAATGATCATTAGTATAAAAAGTGAGAATTTTCAAAACAGTGTCCAAAATGTCAGTGTTTGTCTTTGCAGTCAGCCTGTTGGGCTTCTGTGGGATGAACTCACTTCCTCAAGTATTCGTGTTCTTGCAGGAAAACAGAATATTTAAAGTATAAATTTCCTCTGAAATTCTTGACTGACTTGTTTTTGAGTAGTGTGGATTTGTTCCAGATGAATTATATCCTCTTGTTTCATCTTTCTGGTAAATGCTAATGAACTTTGAATCTACTTCAGGGGGATTTTGGCAAACTTATTTGCTTGCAGTATTGGGAAACACATACTGAATTTGGCAGATAATTTCTTTAACAATAGTTGTAACTATACAACAATCCAAACACTTCATGTAGACAAGTTGAGCAAGAAATATTTCTACAATTCTACAATAATTTTGGAAAAGTTATTCTGAATTTGAAGATTGTGATAACTTAAGGTAAATTCCACCTCAAGCCCCTATGTTTGCTTTGGTTTTGAATTAAATTTTAATAGGCTTTTTGTTTATTTGCTATTTTTTCTGAGATAATTGAAACATGAATAGTGTTTTTCATCTCTTTCAGCCAAAAGGAAAAAGAAGTAATTTAGCCACATAGCATTATCATAAAGTGAAGAAATTTAGTGTTTTTCAGCGTGTACTAATAGTTGTCCCTGTTCCTCTTGTGGAATGTGCTTATCCTGTTGCATTTGGTCCAGGGTCCTCTCCAAGTGGGAGTGTGTACAGCTGGTTGGAGAACAGTGTTTTGGCAGCATCTGATTGCTTTAAAAGGAATCTGAGGCACATTTGGAAAAACCAATGCATTAATCAGAGTGCATGGGATTTTAGCTCCTGATCTGTTCAGAAAAGGATGCTGATGGAAAGACTGTTCCTCTTAATTCTTGTGTACAAAATTCCTGTATCAGATCAGAATTTTAATTCTGATTATTCTTTCAAGTCACTTTCGGCAAATTAAACAGTAATAAGCTAAAACTCTTTGTACTGAGGACAGCCTCCAAATGACTACTTGCAGCTACCAAATAAATTCGACAGAAAGATTACAAGCCTATGTTTTAAGTCTATGCCATTGTGTGATCTCAGCAGACCTGGCGCAGATACTGAACTGTTTCCCCTCATTTTTCCCATTTGCCAATTTAGCATTTTATTGGCTCATTTGAATTGGTACAGCTGATTTACTGTGTACATATTTTCATCCTGTAGGTTGATGTTTATTGTGGCTTCATGCCACATGCATCGATGTAAACTGATTAGAACATCTTGATTTTTTCTGGTTGGGGACATGAAACTTGAAAAATGAGTGTCACTGTCAAAGATGGCCTTTGCTTAGAAGTTTGTTTTGTGATTAATTAATTTGACAAGCAAATGCCAGGGCCTGTCATTTTGAAGGAGAACTTGACTGAGGTTAGTCTTTTGGTTTTACAAGACAAGTGATAATATGCACTACAAATTAATCTGGCAGAAATATAGCAATTATTTCTTTGAGTCAAAGGAAAAGATGCCTAGAGAGGCTTTTTATAGAGGAAAAATTTCAGGCAAAACCTTTTTATTTGACCACAAGAGGGTATTGCAGTATCAGTTATGCAAGACTTCAACTAATGTTTGCCTTTATGTGCTCTGACTTATTTTTAAAATATATATTTCTCAAAACTCAAAACTGATCATTTTAATTAGGCAGTAGTTAAGAAAATCAGGTTTTGTATGCCGGTATTTTATGTCCTTGTCCAAGGGCAATTTCTGAGTTGTTTTTTCCTAAAATTTATAGTAAATGTTTCTTAATGCCTTAGAGGTTCCCTTCACTGGACAACAGAGACTTAGACAGTTACTCTGAAACAATGAAAAACTTCATAGAAATGGCTTGCAAGGATACATCAGTCACATTAGAGAAATAGTAACAGGAGATGAATGTGTTGCTGCTTTGTCTGGAAGTGCCCATTGGTCTAGGATGGGAGCTGGCACAGTCACTGAGACCCTGATCTGATTTTTCCATGTGGTTTTGCTTGAAGGAATAAGTTCTGAAATCTTTTTTAGCTCATTTGTGTTTCCCAATTTTCTCATTTACACCCAGTTCTTCTACAGTATACATCCAATGTTGATTTGCACTTTTTAATAACTCAATACTCTGTTGCAATAGTTCCCTACAAAAGTTGTGTATTCTGAACTTCAAGGGCTGTGTTGCCAAATGTTTGTGCCATGGGAGAGGGACCTAGAAGGATTTTTGGATTCAGCCACTCCTAGATCTACTGCTGAATTTAGGAGAAGGTGCATGGGGTGCCTGCATGTCTCTCAACAAGCTCACCTTGTAAAAGAAGAGCAGCCATATCATATCTCTGTGAGGATCAAGTTTCCAAGGGTTCTGATAGTGACTGATGGACAACAAAGGAATTTTCATGCAAGAAAGTTTGTGAGCTACTGCAGAGATTTAAGTAGCACACACATTTAAAAGCCCTGGTGGAGTGCATATTCAAATAAGAGGCGGGAGCAAAAGCTGGAGGAGAGGGCAGCCCTCTGGAGACCAGCTTCTCGGAGCAGATCACAATTTGGAAGATCTCTGTCACTTCATGACAAGTGAAGACATCCCCATGGAAATCTTTCAGCACAGGCAGTATTTCCTTCCTGCCTCAAATAGTGGCATTTGACTTGTCATCATCATCTTCCTCGAATGAATGAAGATCAGTCAATCAGTCAGGGTTGCAGGCTGGAAGGTGGGCCGTGGCTATGGCTGGCAGAGCAGGCTGTGAGGTGGTCGGTCGGTCAGAGGACACTGAGCAACCAGCAGAGAAGTGACATTTGGCAGGGCATTAACACACTGCTTTTTCATCAGCCCTGGGTGTTAAGCACCGAGGGCTCTGGAAAGCTTGGAGATGGCAGGTCCTGCTGGTGAGCCATATCTTGGTCTGGCAGGAGCAGAATGCCTGGGTCTCTGTATGCAGGCAAAATGAAAACAAATTCAGCCAGCTACCACTTTGGAGTCAAACTCCGTTTAAGCAATTTATGTACCTGACTGATTAAAGGCATCATGCATTAAATTTTGCTGTGGGTTTCTTAAAAAATCTACTTCTTTCATGTTTTTATGGAGTTCTGCTGATAGACTGTGGCAAGTGGAGTGTCTGTTGCATCAGCAGTGTACAAATACCATGGGAGGAATGTCTGCTGCCAGTGACAGAGTCTGACACTTCAAAATACAACCAAAGCTGTAGTACAGACTGCAAGAAATCTGTTGTGATTTTTTTTTATCCCCTTATAATGGTTGTAAAATATGTTAACTACTGATGTGCAGTTTTCCCTATTTGAAGCAAAAATTATTTATTTGGGCTGGTGTGTGAGTAGGGATTTGATGGTATCTGGTTTTAGGAGAAAGAACTTTAAATATATGTAGTGTTCCTCACAGGCTGAAGAATCTTTTCAGTTATATTACACATAATTTACATATATGCTATTACACATAATTTAAGTCTCAGAGGCCAGATCCTGTAAAGAAGTGCAATATTGTAGGCACAACCAAAGTTATCTTTGTTAGTCAGAGTTGAGTTAAAGTCACATCCTCACCACAGCAGGGAGCTCTGGTAACTGCACAGTGAAGCTTGGCTTTATTGATCCTCACTGTTGGCTCACACAATTTGATAGCAGGTCTAGGAGAATTGCAGGGTATAAACTGGCTGAGTTCTCTTCAGAGGCCATGCTTTGTGCTGCCTAAGCACCTGTGGCAGTGGATTGGCCTCTGAGTCTGACGTGGCTCTGATTCCTGCACTCCTGGGGTCTGCAGCTGCTCACAGAATCAGCTTACAGGGCAGGGAAGCTGCCTCAAAAATACTACAGAGGCTCGGTTTCCCCCCTCTGCTACCTGTAGCACTATGGATTACCTACCTGTTGTCCTGTGAATTACAACATTCCAGCTGTGTATTATTACATATTTCAATGCTCAAGATGCTTTTCCAGTTTTGGGTTTTTTTTGCATTATTCTCTGGTTTTTACCTGTCTCCTCTGGCAGCTAAGGGTATAATTTGTTGATCTACATTTTGGTACACTGAATGTTTCATTTGCCATCTGCTCACCATATTCATAAAAGACATTAACTTTCTGTTTTTATGTGAGAAACCAAAAATTCTCTGCTGCAAGTTATGCAAAGTTTTCAAAGCACAATACCTAAAATTTATTTTAAATTGTGTCTCACTATTAAATGAAAGGTGGCACCTGGCTTTCAAAATGTTCTTCACCCTTGTTAGTTTTGTTGGCTGAGAATTGAGCTACTTTCTGTTAATTTTTTTTCAAGGTAACTGTCAGAATCTTCTCTGAACATGTCAATCACAAGCTTTGTCTATTTTTCAGCAAAGCTTTTAGTGTCTTCATTGCAGCTGTTAGTGTCAGTTTCCTTTTTAACTGTAGAAGCTAGTGTCAAATCACACTTCAGGCTGATGTTTGTCTTTCTCTGACTGCTGGGGATTGGAAAGAAGTTCTCCCTAAAGGCAGGATGTTCCCATAATGAGGGCTGTGTATAACCTTTCCTTTGATACACTAAAATCTGGTGGCAGATTTCCAGAGATGATGAGAATTCAGGTCTGAAGGGACCTCAGGAGGTCTCTAGCCCAACCTTCTCCTCAGAGCATGAGCTATGAAGTCAGACCAGCTGGTCAGGGCTTTATGCTGTTGATCTTGAAAGCCTCCAAGGACAGAGACTGCAGAACCATTTTGGATAATGCATCTCACCTCAGGGTTGCCACTGTGATGATGTGGCTTATATACAGTCAGAACCTCTCCTGTTTCAACTTGTGCCCATTTTATTTCATTCCTCCACTGAGCCATGCTCTAAGCAGCCTGACTGTGTCTTTCCAATAATCTGATTGCAGTTACTGGGACTCTGCTCTTTGGTCTCCCCACAGCCTTCTCTGCTCCAGGCTGGGCAGAGTTGGATCGCCAGTTGCATTGTCTGTGTTACACTGATGTGTCAGACCTTTACCTGACCCACTCTGTTCTCTGTCCCTGCCTGATTTGACCATTTACACTGCTCATGCCCAGCAGGGCAGATGCTCCATGAGATCTAGAAAGGAAAATATCAGAGTGTACTTGGAGTGCACAATCCATTTTGGCATTCTTTTCTTAGATCACCTGCACTGTTCTGTAGCCCAGTTCAGCCTTATTCCTGCTATGGTTGTACAGAGCTTGACTGTGTTGCTGTAGAGTTGGAGAATTTTGCTCAGTGAAGAAATGGCCATCCAGAAAAATGTGAAATATTCCTGGATGTGTTTGGAGCTTTTTCTCTTTAGCTCAGTTGTGCAACCATTCACATGTGAATACTCAAACAGGCAAAACTGACAGGAAAACAGCTGCATTCCCAGACCTTTAGGCCAGAGTAGCCAAACAGACTGGGAAAAAATTTCAGACTGGATTTTCACTGCACCAGGTGCTTCAATAATAATCTTGTTATGGTGTGATAAAGAGAATGGGAGTCTGCCTCTTAGAGTGGGCTGTATTCTAGTTTTCAGGACAGGTCCCAGTTTCTAGGAAACCTTTTGCTTAGGTCACTACTTAAATTTAGAATCCTCTCAAAACAGTATACAAAAATACAACTAAGAGTGCAGTTGTAGAATTAGGATTAAATCCTGTCTTCTTGCATTTGGTCACTTTATGAGAAAAAGGGCAATATCTTATCCTATTTTTTGTGTGAACTCCCTGCATAATCTACACATGTACAGTATGAGTATCATATATCTCTCTTTTAAAATCCAGCTCTGATCACAGTGCTGTTAGAAGTGCACCTAGCAGCATTTTCCGTGTAGGCATCATGAAAAACTTCGGCCAAACTGAGATTATGGAAAACTGTTGCCCTGTTTCACATTAAGCATTTAATCTTGAAATATAGTGAGATCAGTGAATCTTTAATGAGAAATAGGTTTTCTGAAATGCTTCCACGTTCTGGAGGCCCAGGACAGAAAACACGGCAATGCCTGACAGCATGAAGAGCCCCATGTCAGTTGAGGTCTCGTACAGCTTCCAGCATTCCTGGCACTTAATAGCAGGCATCTCAAAGTTCTGAGATACTGGGATACCTGGGACCTTGGTTTCTGGGCAGACTACTCAAGGCTTCCATATATTTTTAAAAGAATGGAAAAAATAGCAACCAAAATAGGGATATTCAGATGGGCTTTTTAATTCTTTGTCTACTTCAGCATTCCAAGTCCTTGGTAGATTAAACCATGACAAAAACGTTTTGTAAATCTTGTTCTTGTCTGCTGACCATGCTAAAAATCCTTTAAATGTATTCCAAATTGTTTAAGGCTGACTAACCCATGCAAAATTAGTTGGGTCAGTGAGATAATCACACATAGAAGCATCTACTGCCATTTAGAAAGCCCTAGGATAGCTGAGAAGTCCATGATGGGCCACCAGATCCGTAGCTAAGCTGCAAGAGACCTGCATCTTTCTACAAAAGCAGGAGGGACAGGCAACATCTGGCTGTCATGTTTCACTGGATGACCATGAGTGTGTCAGTACTTCACATCCTGACATCCACTCAAACACATCTCCCAGTCAGCTCCACTTACTGCATTGTGGATTGTGCCATGGAGTGGTCCTGGAACACGCAGCCTGTGGGGACTCTCAGAGTGCTGCTGGGGAAGGTGAGGTGCACCTGCTCTGCAGCTGCTCACAGCTGTCAGCCTTGAGCACCAGGGAAGAGCAGGCAGCCCATGACCTGCAGGATGGGTTAAACATCTCTGTGGGTCCTTAACCACAGCCAGTTTCACTCCAGAGATCCACTTCCTGCTGCTGCACACGTGTTCCCTACACCTCCATTACCTGTAGGGTGGCAGAGATATCATTAAAGGAGTCCTATAGCAGCTGTTGAACATGAGATTTACTGTGAGGGAAAGGTATAACTACCCTTGTGCTAGGAAAAGAGTGCCAGGGCCCACTCTCTGGATGGGAATCATAAACATTTCCCACATTAGTGAAGAAGTTTGTACTAAGTGATTACGTTATATTGCATGGTCTGTTCTGTTACTTAATTCCTGTTTAAAAAGGAACTCAGCCAGGAGCAAAGGAAGAGGTTGGGTGAAGGACTTTGTAGAAAAATAGCTTAACTTCCCAGTCTTTTTCTCTGTTTGATAAGTTTAATATTCCTAATTCCAGCCATTTTTTCCCTCATAAAATTTTGTTATGTACTTGAACCTGACAATTGGAGGATTGAGGATGTGTTTGGACTGCCTTTTCTTGCAAGTCTGATGATGACAACAACTTATGCCATTAGCATAAAATAAAAAGCCCAAACCATTTTACAGTTTACAGAAGCTAAAAGTTTTGCTGATGAATGGGAATATCCATATTGGAAATAGCCTGCACTGGCTCTGTAGTTGAAATGGTACCATACTCTTGCAGAAGGCCAGATAGAGATAGAGATTTTGAATGAAGCCTCTCTGTGCTGTATGCATTTGCTCTTTGCCTGTTTCCATTCCTCCATGGTGTCATTAACTTGCCATAATGTGAATATTCTTTCAGGTTGCATACCTTAGCTTGCACAAACCTCCCATTTTGCAGGAGGAAAACAGCAACAATCAAAGCAGATTTTTCAGACTGCTCCTTTTTAAAAAAACCTTGTCCCCAAATACAGATTAAAACACAACTTTCAACAAAAAAAGTTTATCTTACTTTTCTGTATGTCTTTGTTTGTGGTGAGTGTTCAGATTCATCAGTACCTTGGTCCGTGGTGGCTGCTTTACTTTGTACATTCTGTTTTATGGATTCTGCTGTTGGGATTGTTGTTAGCTGGGAAAAGTAAATAGACTTTGAGAAAGAGATCACACCATAGCAACCTTCATCTTCAGTTTACAGTTCAAATAAACATCTGTGCTGTGGAAATTTATGTCCTGAAGAATTTTCTAAACTAGAACTTTAATTGGTTTAATAACAAAAGGATTAATGCACATAAGTTGAAGATGAATCTACATTCAATATTTAAATGGTGAATAATTTTATTTTTTAAAAGCTACCATTGACCCTGAGATTATCTCAGCTGGTCAGAGCATGGTGCTAATACCACCAAGTTTGTGAGGTCAATCCCCATGTGGGCCATTTACTTAAGAGTTGAACTCTTAAGTTCAACTTGTGAGATCCTTGTGGGTCCCTTCCAATTCAGAAGATTCTGTGAATCTGTAAATCATACATCACAGGTACTCAATAGGAAGAGAGTATTTTTCACTTATTTACAATACCAGAAAGTACATGATTGTTTTGAGGGAGAAGTTCCTGTAAGCAACCAGCAGAACATGACTTCTCCCATTAAAATCAATATTAAAACTCCCCTTGTTTAATGGCAGCAACTCCATGTGTGTTTTGAAAACCCAAACCTGTCAGTTTGTAATTTCCTCAACTTTTGGTTAAAGAAGTAGATTTTACTCCAGCAAAACATCTATTGTCTGAACTGGATGTTTTGGTCCCCTCTGAACATCCTGGCTGGAGGGAGATCTTTGACCTTTAAAGGGTATGCCAGGAAAGGACATTTTTTCCTTCCTGCATCTGATACTAAGACACTGTTGCTGGCAGTACTTTGGGTATGTTCTTTTCTTAATATGCAAATTGGCAAGATTTTATTCCAAAGTGTAATAATTCCTTAGAGATTTCAGCTGTATGTGTTTGTCCTTCAGCTGGCTTGCCTTTATAATTGGCCAGTGGTGCAGAAAGCATGGTCAGGGGAAGTGTCAGTGCGGGATGGAGTCACCATTTGCGAGGATCTTCTATCTAGTGAGGCCCTTGTGGGTTTTGGCACAGAGAGTGGCCGGAGAAGCCAATTAGGAAGTAGAGTAGGGTTAGGTACAGTTTTAATATCAGGGTATTGCCCCACTGATATAAATTATCATAAAAAGCCAATAACTGCAGGACACCAGTGGAATATTAGTCCTGAAATCCAGGGGTAGGTGATCCCCACAGAGCCCCCTGCACAGTGCTTGCTCAGAGCCCACCTGCACCACACACACCTGCAGATTTGTGCCTCTTCTCTCCCAGCTGCCTTCCATCATGTGAAGATTAGCTGGGTGAGGGGAAAGCCAAGCTTTTTATGTAGTGCTGGCTGCTATAGAAACCACGAGCTCTGTGACAGCAAGCTTAGCTGCATGGACACAGCCAGCAACAGCTCCTGATCAGGGGATGCTGTAACTGCACTCTCAGTTTTCAGTGTTCTTGACCAAAACCCAGCTGCCTTTGAACTGTTGTGTGTCTGTGGCTCTGCAACGTGCAGGTGTTTAACGTGAGAAATAAGATGCCAAATGTCTGACGTTGTTCACACTGTAGAGGAAATCCACAGCTCCACTATAAAGGTTTATCTGCCATCTCAAGTCTGTCGCAACGTGTGGATGACATCAAACCTCTAGTGATTGAATTATGGCTGTAACTTTCCCCAGAACATCACTTTCAGCCATCTCTGTGTCTGTCCAGATGTAAAGAGCCAGCATTAAAAGAGGTGATATATGAAAAGTATTGTGTCTGCTATGCTTTTCAGTGTTAAGATAAAAAAGTCTATAAAATGTCTAATAGATATTTCTGGAGTAAGAAGAGGATGGAGCTGTTGGCTGTGAGGGAAGAAAAGTAATCTGGCATTGATCCTTGGTCAAAAGGACAATGCTGCTTATTCTGGTAAGTCTGGCTTTAGGAAAAGAAACAGAACAAGAAGAGAGGAAACAAATGTAGAACATCCCAAAGACATCTGAAGTACACTCTGCTAAAAGTAAAAAGGAACTTATCTTAATGAAATGTTTTAAAGCAGTAGTTATGATTGCTTCTGTCTGGGTTACAAGATCTCTAGAGGAAGAAAAAGGGATCTGCTTTTTTAAAACCCAAGTTCTGGATGGTATGGCTGAGGCAGTATCTCAAAAACATTTACCTGAGAGACAAATCTGAAAAAAAAAAAGTACCTGATGAGTACAAAAAAAAAAAACAACATGGAAAATACAATACAAAATAAAAAAAATTAGAAGCTGAACTTGCTTTGGGCTCCAAAACATTATTCTCAGAGGAACTTGTGTCCCATGGGCAGAGTATTGAGTGGGGTGGAGGTGAGGCAGGGACTGTGGATGGAGACTGGGGAGCTTGCTGTGGATGGGAAGGATGAGAGCTTTGAATGCTGACCTCTACTTCTGCAAGTTATAAGCTAATTTTGTCCTGCTTTTGTCCTGCTTTATCCAGCTCCTCTCCTTTCAAACACTAGCACAGGCTATGCTACATGCACAGCAGCCTCCCCTTTGAGGAATAAATGTCGCAGCAAAATATTGGTGCTTCTCCAGGTCCCATTGAGTACCTTCTGCAAATCCAGGGTCCTTGAATTTTGAGACAAGTGGAACTCAGAACAAAAACAGCAGACTCGTGGCGTTGACAAACTGCATACACCAGCTATTGGAAAGTGCACACTGAAAGAAAGGGGATGGCTCACCCCCTCTGCTTTGAAATCAGTAGCCAGTCAGAAGATGCTCTGGAAGTACTGGAGTTGATCCCATAGTGGAGTAAGGATTCTGACAAACTGCAAAGCCAAGAAATATGGCATGATTTACACACCCACTTCTTAGTTCTGAATAATCTAGGATTATTGCTGCCAGACAAACTAAATTGGTGCTGTCATAAGCTCTCAAAGGCAGGCAATAGCAAAACCAATTCAAGGGGTTTTGTTTCCTTCTTTGATTTTTTTAGGGCTTTGCTAGCTGTGAAAATGATGAAACACCCAAAACAGTGTGAGAGAAAAGACTTTTTGGGATTATACTAAGTAATCTTGCTGGTGGGAAGCACGCAATTATGTACTGTCAGCATATGGAACGTGATGGGACTATAATTTGTCTATGTTATTTCCCTGGGTTGCCAAAGAAACCATAATAAGAAAAGTCAAAGTGCTCCTGTTCTTATTGATCTTTTTAACAAATTCTCACAAGCAGCATTGACTGTTATAATTATTTTCTCTTCTCTAAGCTGATATCTGATGTCACACATACCACAGCTGGTTAGCCAGTGCTGAAATCTAGCATAAAACTCTGTAAAAAAGGCTAAACTGAAGGAAATTGAATGAGCGCATGAATGCTTTCCTTTGCTGTTTCTTTAAAAGCTGTATTGATGTTGTCAGAAATGAGAAAAAAAAGGTTGCCAAGTCCAAGAAAATTAATCCTTGTCAATTTTAAGGAGGGTGATATGATGATGAAAGTCTCCTTGATGGCTGGCAGCATCAGTGGTGTGTTCAAGGAAGAGCAAGAGCTCTTTGGAAACATTTCTTTCCAACCATAGGCCAAGGCAGGTTTGCTTGGCAGCCTTGGGAAATAATAGTGGTGTACCTTGGATGGACTTTGGGAGACACAAGACAAGGAGGGCAGTGGCAGGGACCTGCTGGAGGACAAACAGCTCTGGAGCAGTAGTAGCAATAGGGAAGAAGGAAGCCAGAATAGGGAAGAAGGACTTTTCATCCCCAGTCCCTGTGGTGCCAGTAGTTAAGCAGGTGTTTGAAGGCTTCCTCGTCACCCTTGTTCTCATTCTCCTCCTCATTTTTCTCCTCATCCTCTTCCTCTTCCTCCCTGGCACAGGGACTGGGGTCTTTGGGGCTCCGTGGAGAAGTGAGGTAATGAGGCCACACCAGAAGATGGAGGAAAGCTGACCAACTGGCACATCCTGGAGTTAAAATTTTAATATTATTTTTTTTCCCTTTTCCTTCTCTGTCCTTTGAAAAGGGGTGCTCTGGTCCTGAAGTATCTCTGCTATCTATGCAATCATAATTTTTTATCCAAAAAACTGAGTTTACAGATAGAGTGATGGCTAAAATGAACCTATACACTGGAGTGTCTGCAAACACATCCCATGCTATTTCTGCAGCCTCTTGTAGCAGCTGCCTGTAGCCCCACAGCTGAAAAGTTTATCTGAGTAGTAGATGCAGAGAAAAGAGACTTATTATTACTGTATAAATAAAAGCCCAAGCAGGACAGAAAAATGTTTATTCTTTAGAGGAAGCTGAGCTAAAAAATCTGAGCTTTAGCTGTGAGACTAGAGAGGTTTTTGGTCATTTGGAGCATGAAAAGCAAGGGTGTTCCTTTAGTCAGATTTTTGTATTCACTTGCAAAGTCTCTGTCCCCTGTTGACCTCAGATGATGAGCAGTGACATATGGATGCTGTGGGAGGCTGGGACTGGGAAGGCAGTTCTCTTAGGTCAAGAGACTGCATGACCTTGACAAGTGTAATGCACCTATGGCTGGTCTGCAACTCTGGTTGGGAAGATTAAAAAATGGTTCAGATTTATTCAGGGTGCAAAGCAAGCCTTGGAAGAGCTCTTGGAAGCTCTTGGTGAAAGCTGAGAGGTGGACATACAAGCAGAAATGTTAAAGTTGAGTTTGTATCCATGTGGTTGTCTACCTTTTCCTAAAACTAATGGAAAACACATGTTTTCCCTCATATTTGAAAGAATTTTCTCAAGTATGTTTAATAGTATGTGAAGAAGATATGACAACACCTTCCTGCCTAATTGGCAGCCTGCAGCTAACTTACGAGCCTTTCTTAATAGCATTTCTATTATCCTCCTTCATACTGAGTGTGAGTGCAAGATATAACTTCAGTAAAATTATTACAGCCCTATTTTTAACCTCCCTGTGCAGAGTAACAGTTGGGGCATCAAGAAGCTCTGGTGTTTGGAAATTATGTCTGACAGCCCCAGGAAAGTGTGAAAGAGAGCTGCCCTCTCAAAGCCAGTAAATAGTCATCCCAATAACTACTGTGTCTGAGAGATGTTTAGAGTCCTTTGTCTCAATGGAGATTTGATGAAACTGAAAAAAACCCAAACCATTGTATGTAGGTGCTTGGAAGAACAGAAAACATTTTTCTTACCGTATCATGTAGAAGAAATTAGGTGACCCCACTGGCCAACCTTCCCTCTGTAGATCCTTTCCATCAGAGCTTCAAAAACATCTTGAGAAATCTTTCAACACTGAAGGAAAGTCCCTAAAGATAATCAAGTGGTTTTTGCATTACCACAATGGCCTCTAATCCTGAGAGCCACTTAAGGAGTGGAAGTGGTTCTCAAATTATTTCTGCCTGCCCTCTTCCCATGCTGGCTTAAGTCTCTTCCCAGGCATCCATACCCACCACTGAGTGGGCAAGGCAGGATGGAATTACACATTTACTGCAAACGGACCTCTGTGTCATGTAACACATCAAACAAATCATCAGCCACAAGACTGTGGTCAGTGGCTGCTGAAACTGGATCTGAAATTATTGCAGGATCTATCGTTAGAGGCAGTTATTATGGAATATAGATCATCTTCTGCATATACTATTTTCCCATTTTAGTCTATCTGCTATGTAAAGTGTCTCTCTGTTGAACCATGGCATCTTCTCAATCAGCAGCTCCATCCATTACAGCTGTGCTGTGCAGTTTGCCTGTAAATAGTAAAAGGATTGTAATTGTATGGCTTGTGACAGCTTGTGACAGCAAGCAGTGTGGCCAGCCCTTTATCATTGCATTTCTGTGGGCATTTATGTTGGTGTTTGATTGGTAGCTTAGCTATAAATTTGCATAAATCTGATCATTTTCATAAAATTTGATTTGAACAACCAACACAGCATTTTGTACTATTTTTCCTTTCTTTCCTTGTTTCCTAGTAGATAGTGGTTCTATTTGGTGTTTAGGTAAGTGGTGAAATTAAAGCTCTGTAATTTCAATACAGTAAATATCTCTACATTAATGATTTAAAGAAAATTTCATTTACTCAGTATATATAATGGAACACATACATGTTCTATGCTATGAGTACATCACATGTGCATTGTACATGAATGCTCCCATATTACACACACAGTGTTGAAACAAGCCAAGTTTTGACCAAAATCCAATGAGATCCCAGGACTAAGGCAGCCTTTATTCTTATTTCCCTTTGGGTGTATGAGAAGCCCTAAGTTTTGTGCCTGTGCCTGTTTCTGTTGCAGATCTGGGCTCCCATTGAGAAGCTGCTTATTGAAGACAGGGGGTACCTTGCCTGCAGACCACAGCAGCTCGTTTAGGTGCAGGAAGAAGAAAACCACGCAGAAGAAAATCAGCTCAGGTGTATTCCTGGGCTGCAAAGTTCTATCAAAGGGGTGGCATCTAGTCCCTCAGATAGAAAGTTGCTCAAGAGACACTGTTCCTGGAACACAGGATGTAGCAGTCAGAGGCCCTGAAAGGCCTCCATGGCAGTCACTAGCCTAAGATAAGAAATGCAGAGTCATGATGAGTGGACCAGAGCTGCCCCTCTTCTGCACATCAGACCCCTGTTATTTCTCTGTAAGGCTATAGGTCGTATTCTCCTCGACCCCAGCGATAGGTCAATTCCTGATCCCTCAACAGCCTATATAAACCCATACCATTGCCCAGTTCAGACAGAAGAGCTGTCACTGGAACCCTTTGCAGAAGCTGCCAATGAAGACATCTCCGCAGAACTCCACACAGCCTTCACCTCTCTCCTTCCCTGCGTCTGCCGAGGCACTTTGCGAGCACAGAGCTGAAATCACTAAGAGCTGAAATCACTAGAGCTGAAATCACTCCACAAGTGTTCGCTAAAGATGCCAGTGGCTCGGGGTTAGCCCAAGGGCCCAGGCAGGCTGCGCCTCATCAGCACAGTGCTATCCGGGACACCTACGGCGGCTGCTGCCCTGGGGGCCAGACGGACCCCCGGGGACCTCCAAGCCGTAATAACAGGATGCCTCTTCGGCTGTTCTTGTTCTCCAAGGTGATGTGTTATAATGAACAAACAAACTTGTAGCTCAGGACTATATCTCTGTGTCTCCAGAAGACACCTTTATCCCCCTTGTTTAAAAATTTTAAGAGTCTATTATTCAGGACATTCATAATTTAATGCAAATAATAACAATTATATGAGTAATGGTAAGCAGCTTTCTTTCTTGGCTTTGAGCCAGGTAAGCAAGACATTATTTTTGTGATATTGGGAGTGATTCAAACCAGATCTCCTGTACTTAGAAGAAATGCCCTTGTATATATAGTGGACTTTAAGCACTTGCCTTACTAAAAGGGCATGAGGCCCTGCTCTCATGACATCAGTACCAAAATCCCCATGGTCAGAAAAAAACCCCAAAGCCCTAACTAGGTACTGTAAAAGAAAAGCATGCTTCATTTATAGGTGTTGCTTAATGGTATAGTCAAGCTTTGAAAATGCTGCCCTCTTTTCAGGATGCAATTGGAGAGCAACCCTGGCTCCTTATCCGGGTGGTTCCCTGCCAAAAGCCTGGGAGTTGGGCTGGGTGGGAGGGCTGCTGCCATGTGTTCTCCCAGTAGCAGGTCTCTTGAGTTGCTGCTGTCAGTAGGAAAGGTGTTATTAGCTCCTTTAGGACAGTGTTTTGACAAGATGCTGGATGTACAATCTCACAGGAGTATTAAGAGGTTTGCTGCCAGACTCCCAGATCTCTTACTGCTCACAGGCAGAGAGGCATTTTATGATTCTGAGTTTTATGGCTTGAGTCATTCATTCTAGCTGCTGGTATAAAGCAGTTCCTGGAACATGTACTGCCAAATTTGGAGTTACATTGAAATTGTAACAAAAGATATTGCTAGAAGTATTGTAGGAAGAAAAAAAAAAAAAAAAGAGAAATTATATGGAGGGAAAAAAAGTACGTTCCCTATATTAATTTACAGGAGTTGCTGAGCTGTTTTGGTAGCTGAAGTCAGACAGGGAAATGTTCAGACATGATGGCTAAGGTTTATAATCACAGAACTTATAGAAATTTATAATCACAGAAAACCTGCCTTTTACAACGGGAAAGTCAAGATATCGTCACCCCCAGCAGCATCTCCAATCTCCCTACCACCAGTCTCGGCATAAAGAATTTGTGAAAATTGCTGAAATTGCTGTCACTATTGCTGTCAGCTTCCCCTTGCACAAAGTCATTCAAGGGCTGATCACCTGCCGGGAAAAACATCCTTTTGGGATTATTCGGGCAGTTTGGGCGCGCGTTGCTTTCCAGCAGGTGGGTGAGGGCCCCGGGGAGGCGCGGCTGCGGCTCCGCTCCGTGCCCGGGTAGCAGCCAGCAGAGGGGAGCCGACAGCCGCGCATCCCTCTCCGCCTGCCGCAGGAGAGTGCAGGCTGCCGGGGCGTGGGTGAATGAAAGAATGGCTGAATGAATAAACGAATGAATGAGTGTCTTCCTTTGCATTTCCAGCTGCTCTGGTTTTTATTTTCCTTCTGTGTTGTAGAGGTGTTGGAAGTAGGCTTTCTGGTGAGTTAGGATATTTAAAAGTGATGTGTTGATGACATAAATATACATCAATTCCCAAAACAGTGAACAGTACATTTTTTTTTCCTGAACATTTTGTACTAGACAACATGGAGCTGTCTCTGAGCCTCTAAATGAGTCTGTAATACATCAGCAGGTTAATAAACCAACATTATAGACAAGATCTTGAGACAGAACTGCATATCTGATAATCACATCCCTGGTAATTTTGTTTTACTGGAATATTCCAACTGTCTCTTTTCTTCACAAACTGTAAAGGGACAGAAGTAAATGGACTGGAAAACATCATTTAGCAATGTTTCTGTCCCTTGCTTATGCAATGACTCTTGCCTTCTCTTCAGTTTTTTGAGGGAGGTTCTTGTGTTTTTTTGCTGGGAGATTCAGCCTGCACGGAGCCACAAATCACTCACTAGATTTGAAGGGTGATCCTGCTCTTCTCAAAAATGCTGCTCCTTTTCCCAGCAGGAGCAGAAGACAGGAAGCCAGCAGCAGGAAAAGCTCCAGCAGTGTGGGTGGGACAGATGTATTGAAGAGCACCGATTAAGGGTGAAGAGGGTGCAGGGTCAGTGGTTACTATGCAATATCAAAGGAAAAAGGGAGGATGCACCTTTTGCAATGCAGTAAAAGAACTTATTAAGGTGAGAGAGATAATGTTGGAGAAGGGGTGACAGAAGTATTGGTGAGAACAGATTTTGTAGTGGGACTCTGGCAAAAGTGGAGAATATCAATTAACAAGGTTAAAAGCAGAAGGCTGGAAGGAGGCAGATCAAAAATCAAGAGGGAAGAGGATGGACAATATCTGTGAAACAGGAGAAAGGTGAGCACCAACCCATGTGGGTTCCTGGTGATGTCCCAATGCCTGCTGGCAGTGACTCTTCTCAGCTCTCACTGTTCCTCATTTGGCTTCTATAAGATGATGGTGGCTTGGCTTTGTAGGTTCACAGGATTATTCAGGTTATTCATAGAAAGGGCCTCATGAGATCATCTAATATTTGATCATCTTCCCTTCTCCCTCTCTGCCTCATCTGATTAAAGCTTTTCTGTCTCTTACATGTAGTGCTACCACAATGGTTTTGAGTAGATCTGCTATGTTACAAATAATAAAACCCCCTGTTACCCAGAGACATCAGGCATGTGGATGCACAAGGTCTCAGCAGCTATGCAAGGGAAGAAAGACAAACATAAGCAAAGAGGGTGTACATTTCCTCTGACTTTAATGTGGTTGCATCCATGCTTGTGATGCCTAAATTCCCTGTGTAGCTGCAAACTGCTGAGTTGCCTACTTGAGGCACTTTTCCTGGTCATTCTGTACAAACTTCATCACAGACGTAATGCCAGTGAGAGGTGAAGTGCTGTACACGTATCTTGTGGCATGGAAGAGCTTTGCAGCACAGCCTCTGCTCAGATGCAGATAAATGTGATTCCTGAATGTAGCACTTGCTTTCTGAGAGCAAGCAGCCAGCTTCCCAAAACTACCCACCAGATTCAGGAGAGGTGTATTCCCATTGTGTTTTGTATTACTAGTCTCTTATTTTCACGCTAACCTTTGCTTTCTGAGATTTGATAGGATATTCCTGTAAAACACCACAATTATTGGTTTAAAAACATGATACCCTGCCATAGTCAGCAGGGCAGATGGGTTTGGAAGAAACCAGCTGTGCCTAGAAGGTGGAAAAACTACTTTCCAGGAGGAAGGAGGGAAGTGTTTCAGAAGGAATATGGTGTGCTTCATCCTAAAATATCAGGGTCATCAATGTGGAGAGCAAGGTGGAGCAGTGATTCTCCTCTCAGCTGCTTTGGAGCAGTGGTGAGTGCCCAACCCTTGCCTTGTCCCTCACCAGTCCCAGGGGAGGTTGGCAGCACTTCTCTGTCCAGGAGACACCATTTCAGAGAGCTTTGCTGAAGGACCAGGGCAGTCCCTCTCAGGGCTGCTGGGGTTGTCTCAGCAGCCCGTGGCACAGTGCCCAGCACCAGAACCGCTGGGATCACGGCCGGGAAACAAAGCACTGACTGACCTGCTCCTGCTTGCCTGGACTGCTGCATGTTTTGACCTTGTCTTTGGAGGTTCATCGTGCCTGTTGGAGAGGCTTTATTGCTGCAAAAAAGCTTTTCTAACTCTTCTTCTATTCTGGGGAATTATGCTCTGGAAAGGTAAAATGTATATATTGTATGGAGAAGAAGGACACTGATCTTTTGCTTTCTGACATATATTAATTTATTAAATTCCATTTTTCTCCTCAAAGTAAGTTTTGTTTAAGGGTGCCCAGGAATGAGACAGGTAAACAGAATATATAAGCACATACATATATGGAAATAGTACCAGTGGTCATACTCACCATTCTTTCTGAAAATTTTAATTCCCTTCCCATCCACTGTGGATGACTTTTAAAGAGAAAACATAATTTGCTGTAGGCAGGATAAAAGGCCTTTCTCTGTGAGCTGACTAAGTCTTTCAAGTGCCTTTGGTGGGCCACAGTTAATGAAGCACAAAAAATTAATCATAGGCTGTTATGAGCCAAAGTGCTGTGATTTTCTCAATCTCACTCCACTTGATCTGAAAAAATCTTGCTGGAAGAAAAAGCTTATACTTGAATGTTAGCTACCATGATTGCTTAAACCTGGATGCAACATGCACACAATTTTTCATATTAGAAATATATATTCCCTTCCACCTTCTTTTCCTCTTTTTGGTGCAAAATGAAAAGGGGATGAAGTTAGCATCAATTCAAATTTTGAGGATTATTAAAATTTGGAAGGATGGGTTCATCTACCATGAGCATTTTTGGCTCAAATGCAAGAACCATTGGAAATATTGGGGCAGAAAAAAAAGACCCCCAACAAAAAAATCCCAAAACCAACCCAATGAACCAAAACTAACAAAACCCAACCAACCAAACAAAACCAACAAAAGCCAACCAAACAAACAAAGCCTCAAACAAAATCTTAAGGACTTCCTGCCTGATATTTCATCTCTAACTGTCAACAAGCCCCTAGATGTGTTTTCAGAAATACAGTACTCTGTAGGCTGCTCTTCACTACTCAGAGAGATTTTTCCAGGATATTTCATTATCTCAGGCAGGCAAATGGCTGAGCAATGGCTGAGTGGTTTACTGTAAAACAAAAACCTTTCAGAAGTAGAAAGATTATGTTTGCATGAGCCTTTACTGAGAGGCTTGCACTTTCACAGTCCTTGCATGAGAGCCAGGCTCCAGCTGAGGGGCAGAGGATGTCATTGCACAGCTATAATCTCAATTATAATTTATCATTCCAATCACAATAACATGAGTGACTGAGAATTCTTTTTCAGTGCAGTTTCACAGCCACAGAAACAAAATATTTTTTAAAAATCTTCTGTCGGCATTCCCTAAGGTTCTAATTCCATCTTTTAAATTTCATAGATATATTTCTTACAGGCAGCAGAAATGGAGTGTGGCCTTTGCTGAGAAGAAATACTGGTGCCTCTTGCCTTGCCCTTGACCCTCCTGTGTGATATATTCATCAGTTTACAGAGGTATACTGAGATGCCTCTCTGCTTCTCCTTCCTGGGTAATCCAGTTCTGCATCAGTACCACTGTAAAACTGTCTCCCCAGAGCCAGACCTTGCTCATCCGGAAATTTTCTTTGTTGTGCTCACACATCTTCATGTGTGGCGTTTTTTGTATTGTAGCTTTAATAAACTCTCACAGGAATATACCTGTCACTTTGAACACATCTTGCTGCCAGCCATCTAACAATAATCTCCAATAGTATTCTGGCATCTGGAAAGACTACTTCAGGAATATGTGAATTTCTCCCAGTCCTATCACTCTGGATCAGCTATATGGGAATGAGTTACATTTTCCAAAATATCAATATCAAGTTAAAAGACATCAGTATATTGATTCTGTGTTTTGACTTGGGGCTGGGAGTTCAAGTATTTACAGACTTCCGCTTTGTAAGACTCTTTCCATTATGGAAATAAGATGTGCCAATTTAAAGTAAGTGCAAATTAATGAGATGAAGAGCTCAGAATGTTTTTCCAAATAAAGGAAGCACTAAAATTTTATTAGGCATCTAGGTGCAGTTAAGGTTAATAAACCAACACAATTTTGATCCAGCTTGATGTATCCTTATTATCCAACCAGAGAGCGCCGAGCAGTCTGGTGTACAATGGCACTAGTCCCATTTCACCTGAGTTATAATTCCTCTTGCATATCTTTCAAGCAATCATCTCTCCAACATACTGAGGATTATGCAAATGTAGTTTTGCTTGATTGGAAATCCAGAGATCCCAGCACATTGTTGCATTTTGAAGCTAAGAGATGATCCAGAGATGACAATATAATAGACAGATAGAGATAATAATACAAACAAATACAAATAGAGATAATAAACCAAACTCTTTTGCTGCATAATTAATTTGGTAATGTTCAGGGTTTTTTGTTTGTTTGTTTGTTTGTTTGTTTGTTTTGGGGTTTTTTTTGTTTGGTTGGTTTTTTTTTTTTTTTTTTTTTTTTTTTTTTTTTTTGTCATGTCAGGTCTGATTTTTCACTTTGGACATAGTGTGTCTTGTGAGTCCGCCAAGCTTTTATCTGAGCTCCACTCCTCTTGCTTTATACCCCACATAAGTTTCTAACTGTGATAGTCTCTCTAAATGGACTTTCAAGTAATTGACTGAATAATAGGTGAATTAAGCTACATTTTAGTTAAGTCCTTATATATCATATATCTTTACTAATATGTTCTACACCTTTGGAAGAGTGTAGGTGGACTAGTTTTCTAACGATTGGACATTCCCAACCTCATGCCACTGGCCACCATCTTGCACAGGAATCTCCTGAAAGAGTTTTCACTTCCCATTTTGAATATGCTATGTGGGAAACTCTTGGAATCTGCAGAAATAGAGGGAAGTTTTACTGGAAATACTCATCTGCTAACCAAACAATTCTCAAATTGAGACACTGAAACAGGTTGCCCAGAGAAGCTGTAGATGTCCCATCCCCAGGAGTCTTCAAAGTCAGGTTGGGTGGGGCTCTGAGCAAGCTGGTCTAGTGGAAGGTGTCCCTGCCTGTGGCAGGTGAGCTGAGAACTGGATGATCTTTAAGGTCCTTTCCTACCCAAACCATCCTATGATTCTATGAAATGCTCCCAGGAAAAACAGCAGCAGTTGGATGGAAGTCCCAGATATTATTTCCCTGATTTGTTCTGATTCAACCTCATACAATTTGAGATCTTGCTAAATCACCTTAGTTGTTTGAGTTTCCAAGGAGAGCTGTATCAAAATTCAGCCTTCAAATCTCCACTTTGATACCAACCATGGAATTAGCAGGGAGAACAAAAATAACAGGAACAAGTCCTATCACCCCACAGCTGGATGAGCAAACATCTTCCTTCCCAAAGTTTAGCCTGCTAGAATAACAAAAGTTTTATTGCCTGCAGCCTCTTCTCCAGGGAAGTCCTTTCTTGCAGTAATCCAGACAGCAAGCTGAGAGGAGGATCAGGCTGATTCTGTTTGTCCTGCTTTTTTTCTTCTGTTACCCTTTATATTGCATAGCCCAGGAAAGGGAATTGGGATATTATCAGTTCACAGCCTACCAGAAACATGCTGAAATAGGTTTGGCCATTCAGAAACATGAACAAAATATTCCTGACTCCTGCTATTTTTTTTGTATTTTGTGGCCCACACAAGGCCAAATCTAAATGTGAAATATTAAATTAATGTGGAAACATTTAAAAAAAAAGGTTCAGTGTGCCCTTGCCATGCAAATAATGACAATAAACGATCCTGTAAGCCTCTGGGTCATTCAGGTTTGTTTCTAACACCTCTCTTTAGTACTACAGAGGCATACATTTATATCAACCTCCTTAGTGTCAGACCAATCTAATCTGGCAAATAATCTAATACGTTTTGTTTCCTAAATATCAAAACACTTTTCTGACCTTCCAGATTAATTCCAATATGACAAATTAACACATCTCAGTACTTTTTCTTTTGCTGAGTTAACAACTGCTGAGGTCTGTTTTTATGACAAAGGTAAATCATTCCTCCTTCCATTGTGATAATTAATGGTGTCCTCCACCAGTATGGGCTCACAGCAGTCCTGTCACTTTCTGTGACTGGTACAATTATGATCAGCATTAGAGAGAACATTCCTGCTTTTCTACTGGGACTGCTGAGGATGAATGGATGCTATTAAAAACAGTAGCTGATGTGTATAGTACTATTCATCAGCATCTGTTAAATGCTTATTCTTATATGTTGGATAGTTGGTGATATTTTAAATTCTAACTTGAATTTTTGGATGGAATGTCACTGTCTTTCTGAAAGTTTGAAGAGGCACATTAGCCAGGAACTGCAGAAAGTCGTACTTTAGACAAACTCTTTGATAGGTATTTTGGGATTTCACTGGTGTAGTCCCACTGGGTCCTGTGGAATCAGGCTTGCTTTGCAATATCCCTCATAATTTACTGAAATATCTCATAATTTACTGAAATATGACTTATCATGTTTCAAAATATCTGTAGGCTGTTAAAATCTGCAGCTGTTCAAACCTACAATCTCAGATCCTGGAGACCCTCCTACATGCACAGTATGGCCTGTAACTGCCCTCCTGGCGTGGTCTGTCTGGAAGGAACAGCTCCAGTTTAGCAGCTTTGAAGTTATGATTTTGGAGGCATTATGCCCTCCTTTAGAGGGTCTCTAAGTCCTTCACCTCTATACTGAATGCTCTGTAGTTTGCAGCCATGGCAGAAGAAGACAGTTGTGTCTCTAGATGAAGTTACAGATATTAGAGCAGGGATTCCTTGTGCTACTAAACCATGTAAATTTACACTCTTCTGTGGAAGCATCTATAAAAGGCTTCTAAGCTCCAAGCTCCCAATAAGCTCCCAGTAGAAGCTGGTAGCTGGAGACTGTAGCAAACTTTTCATTTCTTAGCTGTTCACGAGGGCTCCCATTTTTCTTTGGACGTTTCCTGAGGCAGCATCTGACTGCAGGGCTGGAGCAGCCTGTGCCCAGCTTCTTCCCTGGGTCCCAGGGCAAGGTGTGGGTCTGGGGTGGGAGAAGGGTCCTTCTCCAAGTGCAGCTAATGCCAGTGAGGAAGGAGGTAGCAGAGAGCACAGAAGGAAAATGCTTGGCCAAGAGTTAGGGAAGACCAGTACAGACAGTGCTGATGGGTGTGCAGGACTGGAAAAGGATTTATGGGGATTTATCATTTCTGTAGACAAGACTATTAGCAAAGGTTTATTTTCTGAAGCTGTGATTAGATAGAGACTCCTCAGCATTGGCCAATGGTCCCTTGGGTCTGGAATGATTCCCAGGGTTTGAAAGAGCAAAGAGGAGATTACAAAGAGAGAGCCCCAGTGGAAACCTTCACAAATGGTTCAGCATGTGGTCTCTGCCCCCCTGGAAAGACTGAGGACATAGAACAAGCACTGGCTGAGGAAATGACTGCAAAAGGACCCACACCAACCCACCCCCAGCTTGTTGCAGTAAGAGCCATCATAGAAGCAGAGCCACATTCTGATAGCTACACATCACTCAGTCCTGCACCCTCAGACACAACAAAGCTCTTCCTCTACCTTATCCCATGGCTCTGAGCTGTCTGAATTCTGAATAGCTGCAGCACTACAGCATTAAATCTGCCTGTACTTGGTTGGAGGTTTGGAGGCTTACAATTACTATTTGAAACCTGTCTTTTTTGTGTGTGTGTTTTTTTTTTTTTTTTTTTTTTGTGTTTTTTTTTTTTGTTTTTGTTTTTTTTTTTTTTTTTTTTTTTTTGTTAGAGGAAATGATTTCTTAGGGAAGAGGTTGCACAGAGCTCACATTCTTTGAGAAACTGTTTTGACAGCCATCCCAAATATATTTTTGGTTAGGTTTATTTCAAGTAGCAGATATGATCTAAGGTCTCATTCAAGTCAGAAAAAATGGCCTAGGAGAGGAACTGATAAAACACATCTGAAGGCATACACAGAAATTGCAGGGATGTGATGATCCTGAGAAGGCTCTTGAGATGTACCTGTTTCTGTAGGTGGTGGTAATGAGGTATATTACTGTCCCATCCATATCACTGATTCCATGGATTCCATGTGGGTTATTTCCAGTTTTTCTACTGGAAAAATAACTTGATGTGGCACAACTGAGTGCTTTCAGCCCATAAAGAGAATATGGCATGATCCCCAAGGATAGCATGCATGAGACCCAGACCCTCTATTAACCTCTGCTTTCAGCTCACCACACATCTGTGGCTGAATCCCTCATCCTGTTGTGCTTCTGCCTCTCTTTGTGTATTTGCTTGGGGCTTTTTATTTTTCTGGGTTAGTCATAAGCTCCTTAGGATTCACAGACTTGTAAGCCTTGTGTCTCTACAGCACTCAGTGTACCCTGGACCCATCCTCAGGGTAATGGTGATGGCACAGTAATGCCAAGGGGATCTGGAGAGAGAGGGGCTGCTGCTGCTTTCTGAAACTGAAATTGGTATATTGAGGTCTCCTGCATCTCCATTGTTTTAAATGGAATGCTTTGCTGACTCTGCTATGCTCAAAAATACATCAAGTAACTGGGAAAGGGAACTATTTTAAAGCATCCCTAACTTATCATACTTCTTCATCTTGAACTGGATCACCTTGAGAGTACCAAACACATGGTTTATGTAGGTTAAGGTCATACTGAAAGTGAGATTTCCTAGTCTGGGAGTAGAAGAGATGTTGGGTGACTTAGGTGCTTACTCACTGAATTCACACATCCACTTCTAACCCTGAGCAACCACTCAGTCAGTAACAAGGGGAAGGAAATACAATATTTTTAAAATGCTAAAACAATGCAAAGAGATAACTTAAAAAAATATAGCTAGATGATTCACAAATGGAAATAAATAAATACACAACATAAATGATGCATTGCAGTAATTTATTCAGCTACAGTAATAATGGTGTTGTGGGTAGGGATAGCTACTCTTATAACCTGTAAAAAAGAAAAAAAAGTTGTACCCTAACAAAAACATCCCCAGGAAATGAATGTTGATTTAGATTTGACATTACAAACCATTTTACAGAAACCTGGGAAACTTTAAAAAATGTATTCAATAACATATTTCTTTTAGGAACTAATAATGCCATTTTATTTCCCTCAGAAGGTATGTGGGATCTTTTTAAAAGCAGCCACAACATTACACTCCCCTTTCCCAGCCCCAGACAGGAAATCCTGGAGGCAGGCCATTAATAATGTAAAAATGCCTTGTGTGAAAGTCATAAGTCTTTCTGAATCTGTGAGATCAATCAGATGCTAGAGCTTTAGATAAAAGTGTGAATTTCCAGATTCTGTATTGCCATGTTGTTGCTGCTTCTGAATTTTTTACTAATTTTACTTACAATTGTGATTCTAGGTCTCTGACACCACCAACAGTTTTGCTTCCTATCATGCCCAGTTATCTCTACTAGGGTTGTGCTGGGTGGAAGGGCTGTTAACATGAGCAAGCCTAAGTCAGTCTCCAAAGATGAAAAGAAATGGAATTTTTTTAAACAAGAAGTCTCTGAAAATGTACCATCCTTGTGGATGTGGCTTGGCAGAGCCCAACTGTGTACAAGCAGTGGGTTCTTCACGAGCTGCCTGGAACCATTAATCCTCTCAACCCTGCAGTGTCTTACAGGAGAATTACCCTTGCTCTTACATGATGGCCCACCTGGGCTGCACAGGAAAGGATTCAGCTTCAAAAAGCAAGATTAAACCTTGTGCAATCCTCTCACAGGGCTGTGCACACATAGCTCTCCTGCATCCCATACTGGCTCACTAAACCACAGCCCTTTGCTACTATAGCATAAAAAAAACCCCTATTTTTTTCCTGTAGCAATATGTTTTGTTTTGTTCAGGGAAAATCAGGATAAAACCAACGTTTGTTAAAGAGAACACATAGGAGAAAATTTCACAAACTGCTTCTGATCAGTATTTTTCTGGGTCTTGTTTTGAAAGAAAAATTGAAAAATGTCAAAGGAAATATTTGAAAACAATAAGAAAATATTTATTTCCTCCACCATTCTTTCTGTAGGAAAACCCCAGTAATTTCTCTCAGGTGTTGCCCACAATATGTGCTGTGCTGGAGCTGGGTGACAGGAGAGCTGCCCACATTCACTGGAGAGCTCCTGGTGGTGTGGTGCCAGTTATTCCCATCAGCACAGCTGTGGCCTTGCAGGACACAGAGTGGGACCTGCTGTGGCACAGTGCAGCTGCTGTCCAAATGGGGAAGCTGCTTCTTCCCCAAGAACTCATCATCCTCAGCAACACCTGTCTCACAATTCAGGGGCCACAAATTCAGCCTGCTCGTCCCTTGTACCCACAGCATTTCCAGTGTTCATAGGAAACATTTCCCTTCCATTGTAATGGAATAGAGAGCTTTCATCGCTGAGTCCAAACAGTGAATAAGCACATTAAGGGAATAGATTGGCAATAACTGAGGCCCTAAAGTTTTGAAGCAAGAATTAAATACCCCAACTAACATTACATTGAGATCCCATTTGCTTTATCTGCTTATTAGCTTGTATCTGAGACACTAAATAGTGCCAGGACCAGCTCGCTGTGCCACCCTGGCACAGACTAACCCTGTGTCTGGAGAGGAGGAGAGCCAGTCTTGGAGCAGGGGAGTGCAATAGCACAGCTTGGCTGGCCATGTCAGTCATGTCCTGCTCTCTTCTGCTTCAAAATAGGCACTGCACTGAAACAGAAGCTGCACTGAAATCACCTGCTGAAAGTAACACCGGAAGATCCTTGGTGCCAACCCCTGAACACTTCATAGGAATTGCTTGGGATGATGGACAGAACTGCAGCTGTGACCCTCCTACCAAGGTGACCTTCCTAATATTGTTCAATTTACTAAGGTGAATGTGGCTAGTTTTGGCAGAAGAAAAGTAGAGAAGAGTCACTGGCAAAGGACATAACCTGTGGTTAAAAGTGCTTGAGAGAGTGGCAGTGAAGGAGAGGTGGAGACTGCAGAAACTCTAGGTGAAAGGACCACAGTAACAGGGTTTGCAAAGGGCTTTAGAGGAGTACAGGCTGCTGCTGATAAATGTAACAGATACTAAGGAAAATGGGAGATTTTTCATTTAAATGTTCTGGGGATCCAGAGGCAATTTTTTTTTGAGTGGGGATCACCCAGCAGTCTTTCCCTTTTGTTTCCATCACCGCCTCTTCCAGTCATATCAGTGATTCAGATCAACTGCAAATAGTGCCTGATGGATTAACTCTGAGCATAGGTGTGGCAGCGAAAGCTTTCTGTTAACCTTCAGATGAGCAGCTGCTGGGAGAAACTAGGCTGCCTCTCAGCCATAAAAGTTATTTCCCTCCCAGTAAACTAAATAAGATGAGGACATGGGCAGGGCTGGCACATGTTTGTCCATTCTGTGGGATTGCTGGCCCATCCCTGATACAGCTGTAGGGCAGGACTGCTGCCAGAGGGTGGCTGAGCAGGATCTGTCCCTCTACACAGTGTGAGTGCTGGCAATAGCAAAGTCAGCTGTACAGGTGCAAGACAAGTCATGCCAGTCACCCTCCAAACTAGACAATGTTCTGAGCGTGGAATGAGTTATTTACTAATGTGCATAGAGGAAAAAAGCTTTAATTCACACTTGCATGTATCAGGACAGCAGCAGAAGGCTAACTCTTCTTTACAGAGTGGTTCTGTGCTGCCTACAAAAGCCATGCTACAGAAAGCTAGTTGAACCAAAGGATCAAAAAGATACTTGATTCCTTCTGTCATTTTGTATGGCCTTCACCTGCCTAAAAACAGTTATTGAAACCTTTTTTTCCCTCTGCCTTAGTTTCTTGTAATGAATAAAAATCCCCATAGAAATGCCATCCACTAAAGATGGCATCTCAGTCAAATATTGCCCTTGAGGAAAAAAACCCAATAACTACAAAAACTTTCTAACAGAAAAAATTAACAGCATTGCATAACACAGATTATTATGTCCTACTTTGCGCAGCTATGTTTCTCCAAGAGGTGATCCTGTATTCTGTATATGGTTACCTCTTTAAAGGAGGCTATTCGCCCATCTTCCCATGACATGAAAAATATAGTAAAGTGTTCTTCTTTTTCCCAGCAGCTCAGTGTTCACATTTTTCACAATGCTTATGATATTAGGCTACAAAGGCTTTTTCATTACTCCCAGTACTTTGATTAGAAAAGCTGCTTCTTCATACATAAAGTTGCAAGAAATTTATGTGTTTCTGGTGCTATGTCATCAGTGAAACAAGTAAGATTTTGTATTATATGATTTTTCAATAAAATGCAGTGCAATTCACTGTACTTAAAGGAACATTAATATCAAATGAAAACTTATTACAATAATCAAATTTAATATCCATTTCATGAGGAGGAATTTCATGACCAGCAATTAATTATAGCAGGAGTTGAGAACATGCAATTAAACATAGATGTGACTGGGATACAATACTTGTGGCCTCTGATCACCTGGACATGACATTTGAAATTTGTATCTAAGTCCTGATCTCTTGCACTTAAACTTGTAAAATAAACATTAGATAGGGCAAGAGAACTTGAAACAAGGGATATTTTCCAATTGGGAATTGAAGGTATGCTTTTGAACCCGTGTGGTAGTTACTGTTTTCCAGACAATATCAATGGGCTCATCAACATAATTACAACAGACTCACTGGGGATGAAATGGGGATACTGTCCAAAATAGAGATACTGACAACATGAGGATACTGTCCCAAATGGGGATACTGTCCAGCATGGGATACTGACCCAGCTGCTCACTGGCACTCAGTGACTTGTATAAAATTTCACAGAGGAAGCACAAACATATCCACGTTGATTGGTAATTCACAGATTATCAGCAATACACCAAGCCCCTTTTGAGGTCACAATGCAAACTGCCCCAGCTGACTTCAGTTAGCACCTAAGGCAAGCACTGCATCCTGTTGCTTCACAGGGAGAGGTATTGATCAGTTCAGTTGGTGACCTGTCATTTGATTTGTGCTGATTCCTCACTGAGAACTCAGGCTCTCTGCCTTCACTTGGGCCAAAGAACACCGTGTACTGTACATTTCTCCATGATTCCCTATGCCTGCTTTTGGAAAAGGCCCAGGGAGCAGAGCAGGATGCTCTGAAAGTGTAATGGGCTTATGCACAGATTGCTGAGCGTGGACCTGTGTTTCCCTGCCACTGGTCCCTCTCAGCACAGGGCAGAGCCCACCCCAGCAGCAGACCAGCCCTTCCTCAGCTGCCTGCTGAAACACTGAGCAGGCTGAGCTGGCTGCTGGGATGGAGAGCGCTGCGTTCATCTGCAGCCAGTCCACCAATCTCCATTTCTGTTGCCATGGATACAAGAATGAAGCACTAGCTTCGTTCAGGATTAGCTATTTTTATTGTAATTACACAACAGGAAATTATTTGACTATTTTTCCCTTTATCTCACACATAGTTTATTTATGTTATGATGCTTCAAGTGCTTGTACTGAGCCCCCAAGCACTGACTTGCTGTTGGTGGGGGGCTACTCCCTGCTGTGGGGAGGGATGCTGACGGTGCTGGGCAAGAGCTCATGGTCGAGAATTAATGTTGATACATTTTCTGCCGTGGAATGAAGTGAAGTGCAGTTGTGTAGCTGGTGGGTGCAGCAGCTTGTGTCCATCTGTTTCTGTAGCACAGGATCACTGGCAGGTCTGTGTGAAGACAGGTTCAGGAAAGCAGAGTGGAGGGAAGAACCTGTTAGGCAGTTAGCATTAGGAAATGTGACCTTGCCAGCATTGATGGACACTGAATGATAACCAAATGCTGATGAGATGCTCCAGGAGGGAAGCAGAGGAGTGTGCAGGCATCCTGAGGCCGAAGCTGTACTATCCAGCCCAGATGGGGAAAAGCATGTCAAGGAAATGAAACCCAGACTCTCCAAGCCTCTTGGTCTGTCCTGAGGAATCCAGTCATAGGGTGATCCATGTCATCCTGCATCAAATGTAAGAGGAAAGAGTGTTACCACATAAACCACAGCAGGTACCATCTCACAGCTTGTGTCTCCTGCAATCCAGGCAGCTCTGTCTTGCACTCCATATCTACATTGAAATTCATACAGAGAAAAGCACTTTAAGAAGGACTTTATAAAGAAAAAATGGGAAACCACCCTCACTGGACATGAAGAAGTTTTGTCTTTGCACCTACTGCTGCTACAGTTCAGAAGTGGTGAGTTTTTCACTTTCTGCAATACTGATTTTTCGGACAATCTTTTAGCCATTAGCTGGATAGATCTAACAGAGAGGGGATGCTGAGCCAGGATTTGAGAGCCATGGATTAAACTCCTGAGTTTGCCCTGGCCTCTGAGGGGCCGTGCCTCACTCAATTTCTGCTCTTTGCACCAATTTACCTCCCTGCACCAGCCACGCTTGGCTGCACAATGGGGACCTGTCTGGAGCCCCCAAAATTTTTGTTCCTTTCACCTCTGTGGTGCATTTGGTCATGATTCATGGAGAAGACTGCATGCTCAGGAATGGATGCTTTCCCTGATCAATAACAAAAATTATTTTTAAAATTGCCCCCAGGAGAGTGTAATAAAAGGACATTTGAAGTGATGAAAACTTTGGAGAATTGGATGCTTTATTTAATGCTTTTTACTAATGAAATTTCTGGCCTCAATGTAATTTTTGTAATTTTTCCACAAGTCATTCTTTTGAATGAGAGTCCTGCTAATGCATAGGAAAAATTTTGAAGAATTCGTAATTACTCACTAGTTTTATAGAGAAATGGCACTAAAAATATGAAAGGTGTTGAATTAAAAATATGTTTTAGATTGGTATGTGGAAGCACCAATGAAAGAAATAGGACAGTAATTTAAGAAATAATAGAGGCAAACTGCTAAATTATTCTATTTACTCACTGAGATGTGTGAACCACATCAGGTTATGGGGAAACTCAGAATACAAACTGTTGCCTCTGATGGTTTTTGTTGCCATTAACTAGATCTGTCCTAAATCTTAAATTTCATTATTTAATATTAGAAACTGACTCTGTGTTTGGCCATGTGAATTAGTGTGACCTGTTTTCTTGGTTTGATGAAGACCAGTTAACTAAGAAGAATAGAGAGGGAGGTCCAGCTACATCTTGGTGATAAAATGTAGGCATCTTATGTTTGGCATTTAGCTTTCATTTGATCAGAACTGTTCCACAGGATGTGCTGTCTTTCTCTACCAAGGCACATGCCAGCATTTCACTTTACTTCCATTAACATATCACTCTTACTCAAAGCTGGTGTTCTCTCTGCCTCCTGTCAACCCAACAGTCATTAATCTCTTCACAGAGTATACTTCTGTCCCACATATTTTTGCCTGGATCCCTTGAGACCCGAGGGGGACACATCCTTGCTTTCCATCTGCTTGCTGAAAGCTGCAGGACCACAGTCCATTTGCAGCCCTGCACAAGATCAAAACTGGCAAGGTCTTACCATTAGGAAAAAACAGAATTTTCATGGAGTTAGCAGTAAGTTTAAGAAGCCAAAACAAGTGGTTATGAGACGCCAATCTTGACAGTGCCCTTAATCCAATTAAAGCTATGTCTGAAAAATTGTTCTCATTTTGGCCTACGTGATTGAGCAGTGTTTGGAGTCTTGTGCTAGGACAATCAAGAAGTATATTGTGAATTAGAATGGGACAGAAAGATCTTAGGTTTATAATCAGACAAGGCCTCAATTGATTAATATTTAATTATCTCCAAGACCAGAATTCTTCATTTTCAAAAGACCAGTCCTGTGATTTAAGTTTGTTATCACTTTGTAGCAGTGTATGTTAGTTGAGTGATATGAAGATCTTAATTAGAGTCAGAAGCTTTTACATGAAGATATTAAAGAAGCACAAATGGGCTTTTGAATATGTTTGATCATTTTTAAGGGTTCTCTTAAAGCACTTTATATCTCTTTCCTCAGATTACTGTTGTAGATTTTTCAAAATTGCATCTTCATTTCTCATTTTGGAAGCCAATTAATTTTTTTCAAGGACACTCTTTTGATTTATATTCCCCAATGTACAAAGCCACAGACCTACTGCTGACAATATTTTCCCAACTTGAAAGTACATTTTAATAACTGAACTCTACATACCCAATGGCAAGGAAATTTGTGCAAATACAATTTTGCTTGACAAGTACAATAAGATTATAACTATGTGGAAATTCATGGTCACAGATTTGATGTGTTTAGACAGAAAGCTAATCTGCAGGAAATCTTTGAGGAGTTCATTGGTGATAAAAAATATATTGTGAACCACAATAGCATCTGTTTGGGGTTCCACATATGAATTTAGTTCTTTAGCATTTGGGACGTCAATCAAAGGACATTCCCATGGTCAAGTCTCTGTGATAGAGCAATATGTGAGGCTGTGGAAGAACCATTGCAGGGAAAACCATTGGCTGTGTTGGGGTGCAGTTCCCCTGGTCTAGACAAGTTGTGAGATCTATATGATCCAAACAACTTGGATAAGCCTGGTATTATTCCTTCTGACAGTGTGGATTTTAGTCATATTTGCCCATATAAATATAAATGGGCAAATGGTTACCATGGGCAATGGCAGCCACCACTGTTTGCCAGCAGTTGTTGCTAAAAAAAATGTAAATCTTGTGCAGAAGACTGCAGATGGGAATGTAAGGTGTAGGAGGAAGATACGGAAAATCAGAAAAGGACAATGACAGATCTGGGAAATAGGAGATAAGGAAGAGTTTGGAAGTGCAAGAGGATGTCAGGACAGTGAGCAGCTGGGAAATACTGCATGATGTAAGGCCAGGGAAGACAATAATGGGAAATTGAAGGGATCCTTAGCAGGAACAGAGAAGACCAGAAAGTCTCATGGATGCAATCAGAAGCAGATGAGATTTCCTTTTCTTGAAGGAAAATGTGTACATGTGACTCACTGAAGGCAGATTTGCAGGTAAATGTGGCTCAGATCTGCAATCTAGCGAGTTAATCTTCCCCAAACTGAAGTTATGCTAGCATCCAACCACCTCTGTCTGTGTCCCTAAAGCATTTGAAAGGCGTTTCTGAGGCTGTCTGCATTTACCTGCACTGTATCAGGCCAGTGACACACAGTGCCCCAGATCTCTGTACGGGTCCAGTCACATCCTGTGGGGCTGTGGGGTGCATCCCCACGTTGGGTGCCCACAGCCTGATCACTGATTTGTTCTGCAGCAGGTGGGATTCACAACAACCTGGTTTTGGCTCAGTTTGGATGTTTTGGCTCAGTTTGGATGTACAGGTCAGTGCCAGGCCTCATACCGCTCCCGTGGCTGGCCAGGTCACATACAGCACAGACAAGGATCCTTCCTTTCCCTTTGCAGACCAGGTAGAGACATGACATCACTAATTTCTTCTTCTGAATTTCAACCATTTTTTGCATTCTTCTGTTACAGAGCTTTCTTCGGGGTTTTTGTACAAACCTCACCATGAAATTAAAAGTAAGGTTAAGTCACACCTCTCTACTGAGGTAATTAAAATATATTTGGCCTAGGATTCATCTGAAATCACTGTATTTAGAGGCACCTTCTGGTAGTGCTTATGTCTTTTGTTATGGATAACTAGGGCATGTAGGGTGGTCCCAGGCTGGACTCTGGGGATAACCTATATGTGCTGAGATAACCTCCAGAGAGATGAGAAAGGCAAACCTCAAACTCGCTGCCTAATGCAGATTAGATATCCAACTATATGGTTACAATTTGGTGAGATAAAGCTCAGTTTATAATAGGCATACACATTTATTTATAAATTAATTTCAGTTTGTGGTAGTAAGTGTATTAGGAAAAGGTGTGGTTTTGTTCCCTATCCTGGCATCAGAAACAGATAGTCTAACATTTTAATGGAAATTGCTGTTACATTCAAATTTGTGGAAGATTAGATTGGATCTTTTCCAGAATTATGGTAATTTCTTTATATAATACTTGGTCTTGCTTTAAAGACTTGCTTTTATATATGTGCTATCTATATATGCTATATGTGTGTATATATACATGCAGACTTCATATATATGTATGTTGTCTCTTTGTTTGAATGTATGCTTGAATTTTGAAGTCTTATAACTCCTGAAGCATTTTGCTTTCTTTTTCTATGCAACACTCTATGTATGGAGCTGAAATCCTTTCTTGTCTTGGTGAGATGAAGAGCTCTCATTTCATACATCTTTATGCAGAACCAGAAACCTTCCCTGCCTCTGAGCAGGAAGAAAGAAGAGCAAGGAAGCTGCACAGCTTCAAGATGTGACCACACTGACTGGTAGGAGAGTGTTATTTGAGGCAGATGAGAGGGAAAAGCCCTCAGGAACAGGAACCAGTTGTATTGAACAATCTGAATGCAGATTTAGAAAGGAATTCCATTGGAAAGCTACTTTTATGCTTTTGAGCTGCTATGTCCTACCAAGGGCAAAAGCGCGAGCCTTGAAGTGAGCTTCGAAATCAATGATCACTTTTGTGATCCTCCTCTGGCTAGTTCTTTCATAAGGAGAAGGGAAGCTAGACTAGGTATTTTTTTCTTTATCGAGTTCTGTTACACAGGCAATTAAACTAAATGCCTTGGCATGCTAATGAGTCCTTTTTCCCTCTATCTTTTTAAGATACCCCAATTCTTCCTTCTTTTTCTCATATGTCCAGACTATAATTAGTTGTTTCTGTCTTCTCTGCTGAGGTTCATTAGTCATTGCTGGGCCAAAAACTGAGATTCAATACCATGGTTCTCTAAAACCAGAGCAGGCTGAGTCATTAAGAAATGACTGTGTACACAACATGGTGGGACTTAACTTTCTGATCTGGTCACAGCCAGAGTCCTTTGCAGCACTTATTAGTGGCTCATGCAGTATCTTTGATATGTAGAGTGTCTGTGGCCATTTTGGTTACTGTTCTAAATATTATCAGTTGGGGGTGCTTTCTTCATGTATAGCATCTTGACTGAAACATCATATTTTTCTGAAAAAGAGCCTGGAGGACTGGAATCTCTTCTCAGTTTCTAAAAGAAGCTAATCCAGAAAACCTCTGGTGGTCTCCTTTCATTGCATCAGGAGCAGACACCCTGCAATGAGTTCAATCTTTCCAATCAAGCACAAAACCAGAAAGGCCTGATGCATACCCCTAGAAGCTATCACTGGCTGCTGCTGTCTGTTTCTGGAGTGCAATTAGTGCTTGTTCCTCAGCAATGAATTTGCAGATCCACCAAGTTTCATGCATCACACATGACACTAAGTTATCTAGCCCTCCTTACTGACCCCCTCTGCCATTTCTCTGTCTCACTGTACTCTCTGTGATGCCAAATAACCTCTCACTCTTTAGTCCCATTTGCCTCATGCACCCAATCAGCATCTGTGTGATCTCGTCATCACCTGGATTCAGTGGATTCTGAGATTTCATCTAGGAAATGCAATGATGTAGCAATGCCTCGAAGGAGGCTGTCTGGAAAAGCATCCTGAAGTTACACTGTAACTTCTAACTATAGAAATGAAGTAGCCTCACTTCTACTTCTATAAATCAGGTTCTTCAGTGAAGGAAATTGCTATTATAGAGGTTTTCTATGGCTTTCTTAAGTAATATGTTGGTCTAAAACAGCTTTTTTTTTTTTTTTTTTTTTTTTTTTTTTTTTTTTTTTTTTTTTTTTTTTTTTACACTAGTGTCTACATTCCTTACTCCTGTGTTTCCCCACCATCTAATGCACCAAACTCTTGTTTACCTTCTCTTTGCCTATAAGCAGGCAGGTGAGCAAAAAGTTGTACTGAAACCACAAAGAAATTGAAACTGTCGAAATGATAGAAAACTGTGGGTTAAGGGAGCTGAAGAGACAAGGGAAGAGGAAAAACTGGAGATAGTCTTCTTCTATATCCACTTATCAAATCCTTGAATCCTAAGTTCCCTATCTTTTGGGGAAAAGATGTAAGGTAAGTGGTCTCATACAGCCCACTGATAGCAAGAATTAACAGGGACAAGAAGCCACCACCCTGTGTCTATTTAAGCCTGTAGGGTGAAACAAAGCAGAAAAAACAGGATGAAAATATCTTAAATATATCTGAAAATATCTGTAAATATCTTAAAAAAACCTCCATCCCTAAAACTCTCAAGCCTCTCAGGCAACAGGAATAAGAGAAGGGACCTGAAAGGGAATAGAATCTGCTTCTGAAAAAACCATCATGAGGATGAAAATGATCAGTGGCTCCTCAGACACCACTCAGAACATCAGCTACTTCTTCCAACAGCACCACAGCCGTCCCAATTGCAGCTCAAGCCCAGTCATGCTTTCTGCCTTTTGTAGGCCTCCTCTTCCCTTGGGCCTTTCAAGGCTTTGTGTAATTACATGCCAGGAAGGCAGAAACCCTCTGCACAGAAGCTTGAGGGAAATAGAAACTTTGGGTCAAGGAGATGGTCTGAAGGGAAAATTTGGAGGAGTGATAGGAAGCAAAGTTTTTTGGGGAAAAAATCCTTCTTAGAAGTGCTCAGTGAGCTATGAGACAGACAAGAGAGCATCCTCCAAACCCATGGGGCTCATGTCTTGCTCATCCAGGTGCTTGTGCTCATCTCTGCACTGAGCATGAGACATAAGCTCAATTTCCCCTGCACTCAGAGCTCCTTCAAGCTTCAGGGGATTGGGAGAAAAGAAATAGATTCAGTCTGTCCTGTAAAATGAGTCTGTGCTGGTTTCATCTGGGACAGAGTTCATTTTCTCCCTGGTACAGTGCTGTGGCAAATGTTGATAGCACAGTGATGTTTTAGTTGTTGAGTGCTAACACTAAATCAAGGACTTCTCTGTGTCATGCTCTGCCAGGGAGGAGGTACACAGGAAGCCACAGAAGTATGGCTAGGACCCTGCTGACCAAACTGGCCAAAGGGATGTTCCATAGCACAGAGCATTGTGTTCAGTAGACAAACAGGGGAAGGTGGCTGGGGTTGGAGGGAATTGCTGTTCAGGGATGGGCTGGGCATCACTCAGTGGGTAGTGAACAACTGCAGCATGTACCACTTGCCTCTTGGGGCCTTTTATTCCTTTCTATTTTCTATTAATTACAACTATTATAATTATAATAATTATTATTAATAATACTAGTAGTAGTATATTTTATTTTGTTTCAAATACTGAACTATTCTTATGCCAACCCATGAAGTTTACTCTTTTTTTTTTATTCTCCTCCCCACCAGGGTGAGTAGACTGAGTGGCTGTGTGGTACTCAGTTCCAGGCTGGGGTTAAACCACAGCAGAGCTTCACAGCAAAGCAGCTGCTCTCAAGGTGCTTTTCTGATGTCACTCAGCTCCTCTCATGAAGTTATTGCTTAATGCTGGTTGCTATAACAACCTGTTAGTCTTTTTCACTATTACTCATGCAGCACAAATGCCTACAGGTATGTCACTGTTGTAAAATTCAACTTTAAAGTTTACATTTAAAAATATTTATCCTATCTCACTGGCACAAAACACACAGCTTTACAGATATTTTTCTTATATATATAAGAAAAGCCATCTACAACTCATCCTGTGCTATCTGAAGGAAAAAAGGAATCAACCTGAGGAAAGAGCATCCTTTCAGTGAACCAGCATTTTAGCTGAATACTTCCCTCTTTTATGTTCAGTATTTCCAAAATCTTTTTCAAAAGCTCATTTTAACCTCTTAGATTCTGTTTTTAAAAGTTGCATTTTGTGTAGAGGAAGCACCTACAAGTATTGTAGTCAAGCCTGTAGCTTTCTGTATATGTATTTCTGTTAGGAGTAGGAATGAACAGAGAAAGTGCTCTAAGAAAGTGTTTATCTCTTTTTTGAGCTCATGTGAAATACTATCTCTTTGGTTATAGTAAAGACTACAAGGAAAGATGTCAATACAAGAGGTCATACTGTGGATGGGAAATCCCTTTTGGTGGTTGAATTGCTGGTGCTGGTTCTGAATTAACAATTAGCTCCATGGAAGAAATAAAAAACAGCAAACCAGACAGACTTAACTGTCTTGGAAATATCTTCAAACATTCTAGGGTGTGAACAAGCTCAGTGAAATATTTACAGTGCTGCATTGTCTCTCTCTGCAGTGGAGTGACAGCTGAGGGGCCCCATGGCCATGACCAACCTCAGCATCTGGCACTCTCCTCCTGCTCCTCTCCCAGTCACACTCTGCAGCAGCAGACACTCTGCAGACTGGTAGCAAAAATCTAAAATAAATGCTGCCAGCAAGTAGGAGTCAGTCCCTCAAAGGTGCCTCTCCCTCTCCATTAACTATAGGAGAAACCTACAGTCACCTCTAGTGAAAACTCTGATTTTGGGGCCAGACAAAAGTGTGCAAAGCTAGATGGGAATGTGCTGGCCTTGGTGGCTTCTATGTATGGCATGGAAGCAGCTATGACTGTGCTGCTTTTTGGGGCACTATTCTTCCATTGGTGCAGTGAAATCTTGCATCCTTTGGGTTGCAGGTCACTGCTCTGGTGACACTCAGACCTGGCAGGGGATGACTGACCCACAGGCAGCCTATTGTCCCCACACACAGGAGAGGGGTCAGCCTGGAGCTTTTTATGGGGTGATATTCAGATGAACCCTGCCTCCAGCATCCTTCACTCTTACATCTCCAGCAATAGATTTGATTTATGTTTTGCCAAATAGAAGTGGGCTAAATTATCTAGAGGGGATTCTAGGAAGCATCATAAACATGGAAATTAAATGGAAGTTAAAGCCCAATTCTTTTGTCTCAAAAAAAGAAAAAAATTTTCCCCATTTCTCCAGAATTCATGGAAGCACTATGAAACAGTAGCCAAGTTTTCCAAGTTTTCCACTGTCAGAGGTCCATGCTCGTGAAAGAATTCAAAGTAAGGATAAAACACACTTAAAGAAAAGTCCTGTTTCAGAAGGGTAAAACTAACATTGTGTAATTCTTCCAGCTTTCAGTAAGATATATTTACTTTAAAATTTAAAGATGGTGCTCCAGTCAGGGATGTATAAACTATGAATCCTTTCTTCTACTGTTGTAGACAGATATTTTAGGAAAAAATGCCATGGAATCAGTCCAAAGAAACATACTATATATATGAAAATATCAAACAAGTGTACAAAAATTTCTTATGCTTTGGTAAAAATACAGAGCTCAGCTTGCATCCCCATGCAGTCATATTCATACAACACCAGATTAGCTACATGATTCATGAGTCAGTGTTTCTACTCTCAGGTTTCTGAAATGTGGGCTGCCAGAACTGAGCTTGGCCAGTACAGCATCACAACATCCAGAGTAAATGGCTGATGACATTTTTTTTCACTCCTAGTTTAAGAACAGGGAGAGGAGGTGCAGTAGAGCTGCTATTTCCTGATTGCCTCATCTGAGATTAGGGCTTTTAAAATTCTTGTCTTCTGTGTCACTATTGCTTGAAGACACTGTTCTTGCTCCCTCTGTTTTTCTTAAGTAACATGATCTGACCTCAGAATGTTGTGGTTAACAATGTTAATGCTGGTCCTTGCCTGGAAACTGGTGAGGATGAGATTTGAATGGCAAGGAAAGAGAAGCAAAGTACTCAAGGATCCACACATTGATGATCTGAGCACACAATGAATGATTGTCTGAACTGGGCATGTTTTAGCCAAATTCTTCACAAGGTTTTACACCCCACTCCAAAATGATTTCTGGCTTTGATTAACTGACAGAATTGCCAGGAATTTGCAGCACTTCTTTGCTACTGCCTTGGGAGGCAGCAGGAGGATGCAAAATGCTGCAGTGGCCCCATTGCATCTTTGAAGTATTTTTCATCAATTCTGGACTTGAGACCTCACAGACATATTAGGAGACTTCATGAATAGGTTTTTTATTGAGTTAGAGGAAAGGAGGAAGGAGAATGGTGCCGAGCCAAAGACACAGCCTTGACCATGTTTATTCTGTGGGTTGGGCAGGAGGAGGGGCACAGACAAATTGGAAGCCTTGTTTCACTGCCAGAGGGCTGTTTAACTGGGAAGAAAGGAACTGGTAAATGGGGGTGCTGAGCAACTTCAAGCAAGATGACAGTCTCTTTTGTGGAGCTGAGAGAAGGTTATTCCATTTTCAGTACACTTCAGCTGCAAAAATGAGGCAGATCCTGTGGCACAATATTGTAGTGTTAAAAAGGGTGATGGTCAATCTCTTTGATGGTCCAAAGAATACTCCCTACTTAGAGACATGAGAAACGTGTGAGCAGAGCTCTTATTTTGCAAATAAATATTAAAAGCTTTATTTAGAGAAAGAGTATTTGGGGAAGTGTTCTTGGGTGATACCTCTGCATGCTCCCTACACTGTACAATGGAAAATAGCAGCTTTCTATGGATTTTTTTTTTAATAAGTGTTCTAATATTTATTCTCCTGCTTAAGAATGTAATATTACTGAAAATCTGCAAACTGGGATTCTATACATTTTTTCAAGAGATAACATTTCTTTCCCAGGGCTGCTGCAATTGTTCATCCTTCTGCAGTCTGTATGATTTCTTTCACTTCTCTAAAGAAAAGTAATTCCTGTTTTCAATGTGCACAGCAAGGTTCATCTTCCACAATATGGGATTACCCTGTCAGTTGAATGGTTGCTGCATGTTAGATATATTAACCACCAATGTTAACCTCTCTGTGCTGGTGGGCTAGCAATGTTACCAGCCTCTAAGATAATCCTTGCTCATTGATGAAAAATACACTCTTCCTCTGAATTTTGAAGAGAATTACTGATAATCAAAGAATGTGTCTGCCAAGCACATAACATGCTGCTTGTGTGGTCTGTCAAATTAGCAAAGTCCCCTAAGAAGAATCAACTGTCTTTATTAGACAAATGAAATCTTATTGTGTTGGCAGAAAGGTTTACATTCCCAATTATGAAACAAAATCACTAAATAAAAAGAACTAAATATAGTTTGGGGTGGGATTTTGTTGTTGCTGTTGTTTTTTGTGTTGGGTTTTTTGTGTTTGTTTTTTATTGGTTCCCATGGTTGGAAACAACAAAAAGCCTTCTCTCTTTTGGGCTTGATGTCCCTGGTGAGTTTTTTAAGTTACCTGGCTGTGCTTTTGTTTAGCTGGAATTGCCTGCTTTGCTAAGCTTTCTTCTGGACTTCCTCCAGTGGAAATCAGTGTTATGAAGCAAGACAGGAGAATTGCTTTCAACTTGTCATGTTGTACATTTGTCTGTGCCTGAAACCTTCATGTT
Organism: Vidua macroura; assembly: GCF_024509145.1. NCBI lineage: Eukaryota > Metazoa > Chordata > Aves > Passeriformes > Viduidae > Vidua > Vidua macroura. The sequence goes on along the minus strand of NC_071573.1, from coordinate 100,766,438 downwards.
TCTTCCTTTCTCTTTTGTTCTTTGCACTGGAGTTTTCTCATCTTCTTTTTTAAAGCTTTTTAATGATCCTAGGCAGGAGCCAATTGGGTGCTATGAATGAAGCATTCTGGGTTTTTCTGGAGGTGGAGATATCACAACAGATGCAAGACTTCTTTCAAACTATCTAAATTATGCATTGAAAGCAGTGTTCACCGTATAAAATATTCATTATACATGGATCTTGCCAAACTCATATTTTCTAGACTATTACATCCTCTTCTCAGAGATAGCATGTGACATAGCAACAATTTAAAATTTGACACTTAGACCGCTTTCTAAGCTACTGTCTCCCTCTCCATTTCTTCCCTTCATATCCAAAGGAAGACACAAGAAACCTTGAAATAGGTAGCCTAAGATAACTGCGGCGTGGGTTTTTGCTCTCCCCGGCCGCACGCGGCTCTTGGGAGCCCGGCTGTGGCGTAGCTTCCACGTGCTGCCGGGGTTTGCTGCCGCGGGTTCCCGGACACGGCTCCGTGTCTCGGGCGCGTGGGCTGGCCAACCGCTGTTACCGTGCGCTAGGGACCCGGCAAAGAGGAAGGAATTTGTCCATTTACTCCGTGCTTGGCAGGAACGGTTTATTGGTCACGTGGCGCGGTTCGATGGAAAGACGCGACCGCTCCCGGCACTCGCATGGGAGAAAATGGCGTCTGACTGCCGGCGGGATAGGGCTTTATAGAGGGGCGGGGCGAGAGGATCCACGGCCTGCCGCCCAATAGGGGCGGCTGCCGTGGCGATGATGTCAGCAACCGCGACCAACCAGAGAGCCCCGTAGGGGCGGGCGCCGAGCCAGAGCGGGCTGAGCGGGATCGTGTGGCCAGCACGGGGTTTCCCGGGGCCGGACGGCAGGGTGGTTACAGGAGCAGCACAGGGGTAAGAGCCGGCAGCAGGCAACATGGGGGCAGAAACCGCGGGGGGGAACAACGCGGGGAAAACGCGGGATTACAGAACTTGACTTATTTTAACATAAATTAAAAACCCTAATCTAAACCCAAACTCCGGGATGCAACAGATAACCACTTTCTAGGGAAGATTCCAGTAGAGACTGACTTAAAGGGTTCAGACAAGGCTGAATTACAGAAAGGTAAAAGCAGTTCATGATCCACTGTTCAAAAAGCCCATCAGCCCTTTCTTTCTAAGAATAGATGAGGTTCATCTCTCAAGCAATACAAGTGCATTTGCCTAACTCACAGCATCTTTGTCTCTTTCTTAAAAAGAAAGGTACTAAAGGTACTAAAGAATAAAGGTACTAAAGAATTCTCCAGATGTCAAAAATACTGGGTCATTTGGACAGTAAGGAGTCTTTAGGTGTTATGGAGTGATAAAAATATTATTTCGCTTCTTTTAATATTCCTTTCTTTCTCTTTTCTTTCTGCTTTTCCTTTGTATTCTGTACATCTGTCTTCTGGATTGCTTCAAGAATGTGAAAATTAGTTAATGAATGACCAAGTTTAACAGTGACAAAATGTTTCACACAAGGTTTGGATTTTCAGGAGATGCAATGGTTGCCTCCAAAAGTAAAGATCCACTAAGGATCTGCCTTGCACAGTGCTTCCTTTTGGATTTAGGAGGGATTCACTTTCACCATAGGATCATTCAGGTCAGAAAGGACCCCAGGAGGTCTCTAGTCTAGGCAAGTCTACTTGAAGCAAGATGAGATACAAAATCAGACCAGATTTCTTTATTCATTTAGTACTTCCTGAGAGTTTATTTTTTCATGGTAGAGGGTGGTGGTGGTCTAAAATATTGTACTCTAGCTGTTTTTAATTGAATAATTTGCAGTTTCTTATACACTCCCTTTACAACATTACTGGACATTATTGGCTGTCAGGTGTGGCAGCTTGAAAGTTCAAACAGAACATCTCAGTTAATGCTAAGTGATAAGAAGATTGTCATTGTAATGGCCAAAGGATGCAGGGTAGCAATGCCTGTAGGTACAGGTAACATCTACTTTTAATGTCTTATTAGGCCAAGTGAAACAAGAGAATGAAGGGATCAAACTCTCCAGTTGAGTCCCTTTGTCATCTTCACTTGAAGAGCTCTAAAGAAAAGAATTTTAAACCAGCCTTAATATTTGGCAAATGGAAGAATGTAGACTGAAGGAGGAAGGGAAGTTATCATTCCCAAAGGAAATTGCTTTGAAATCCTACACAGAAGATACTGGAAACTGTAGATTTCCTGCAGGATTTCTCAGACATCTTTGACCTTTTAAATTCCTTTAAGTAGCCCCATTGATTCTTACATATAAAGATGAATATTAGAGCACAGTAAATTCAACAAGACACTGGGAAACTGAGAACCTGATGGGACTGGAAACAGCAAAGTGACCAGAGGAGAAATAAAGTTGGTTTCCTATTTTGTGTTTCCTATTTTGTATTTACAGATCTTAGTAAATGGAAGCTGTGTCAAGTATGCACAGTCAGATCAATCACATGTAAATATAAGAAGCCTTGAGTTGCAGTAACCCTACCTACCTTTTTGTAGATTATGCAGAGATCGACTGCCTTAAGCAAAGGTAAAACTGTGAGAACGACAAGCAATTTTAGCACTGAAGGTGGCTATTGTAAGCTACTAGAAAAGAACAAGAAATTCATCACTCTCTTCAATCTTTGAGACAGAAGAACATCCCTCTTCCTTATATGTTATATCGCAACCACAACTTTGAATGTAAGAGGGAATTACTGGATAAAGTTCTTTTTCCATTTAGGACCATTCTAGCATAGGAACTATCACAGAGGGCCACGAAAATAATAATTCTCCTGTTGAAGACTCATTCAACTGCAACATCCACCCAAACGACACTCAAGTAGGCCTGTTGTGAAAATGCCTGCATTACCCTTTACCACTGACTGTACTGACAGGGTGGTCTCACCTGGGGGACAACAAGGGCCAGCTGCTCCAGGGAGACAGCCAAGCCAGGAACTGAGCATGAGTCAGTGCAAACCTTGCGCTCACCCATAGTCCCAGTCCCACAGGAGCAGATAATGGGGGTCTGATAGCCCTTGACTTGGCAAGAAATGGACCAGGACCTGGATCTAGCCAAGTCCTCCAGCCAGAAGGAGAAGGAGACTAGGCCAGAAACAGGGCTGGGAAGAAGCTGTGACGTGGCTCTGAAGTCCATCCATGTGTGTTCACCCACAGTGTGACTTAGGCGGGGGCTGACAGCTGAAATGGGGCTAATCACGTGTAAGTGCACAGTTGAGAAAAGAGGGACAAGTAGTTCTTTATACCACAACATTTAAATGTTCATTTTGTTATTGTAGTACCAAACAGCTTTCATGAATAACCCTCTAATACTGAGCTTCCATCATAAGGTCACTTGCTTAATCCCACCTAGGCAGCGACAAACAGCAAGCTGTGTCTGACTCAATAATTTCTCTCACACCCTCTCATTATATGCATTTGAATAAAACTGCTCTGTACCCTGCTGAGTAATCTTCCCAAACCATGCTGCTGGTTGGGTAGGGCTCAAGGAAAGACAGAGCAATTCAGTCTTGGCATGAACAGAAGCCAGCTTTTAACTAGATTGAATTTTCACAGTAAGGCAATAACTTTGGTGTTGAAATGCAAATAATTACTGTTGTAATTGCTTTTTGGCATCCACAGGTGTGTTGACTGCCTCTCAAGCTGAATAAAATGACAAGGATGGTTTTAAAACATGGTTTTAAAAGCTCGCAATATTCCTGCCTTCTTCAAAGTTCACTGAAAACCAGTGGGAATAATTTTCAGAGGTGCATGAGTCTCCTTATGAAAGGTCACAAACTTTATGTTCTCTCAGATGTCTGGGAAAATTTATTCAAGGCTAAGATTAAGTAACCAGGTAAAGAACTCGGTCTCTGTGAATGAGCTGGAATTTAATGCAGCCCTCCTGTGTCCCATAAAAACATGAAAAAGGTCTTACTGGTTCAGAGCAAATATCCACCTAGCCTGAAAATGTCTGTAAGTAGATACCTGAGAAATTGTAATAGCAGGAGAAATCTGTGTGAAATTTCTTCCCCCTGCCTCAGTCTACATCCACCAATTTCAGGCCAATGGATTTCCTCTGCCTGCCCCAATTTGTCTGTTCAGCTTCCCCTTGGAATAATTTTTTACCTGATATATAATTTAATTTTCCTTGCTTTTTTGGCTTCACCAAACACTGAGCTTATCAGGGAACAGGTGCTGTTTCCCAAGGCCTCAGTCCTGAGGGGTTCTGGTTTGCTCAGAAGCAGAACTTTATGTGTGAATCATTTGCCATCTTGTGCATCTTTTTACATTCATCTCTATCACAATTCATCTGGTATCTTACGGCCTTGGCAATCATTTTCCTAAGATCCTTCCTAGTGCTACTTATTTCTCTTTGCACCACTCTGAGCAGCTCTGGATCACCAGCAAACCTTCCCCATGCTCTGACCTCCCTGACCTTATGTGATGGAATTGGTCTGGAGGGCTTTGGGGCTGGGAACTTCTTAGGTGCTTCTTTTGCACTCGTTCACATTCTCTCTGCATGCAGGACTATCTTTTCTTTCAAGCACACTCCCTGCATAAAGCACACACAGAATCTAAAACCAGAAATTTCTTTTAAATATTTATTGGCTTTTCTTTTCCCCAAATGGATGGGCATCTTGCTTTCTCCATCTTTATTTATATAAATGGCATCCACCTTGCCCAGAAGGCAAATGGTATTACCTTCACAAACACAGAGGATTTTGTATCTTCAGCATGTGTACATTTCTGCACACTTTCAAATAAGTGTGTAAGAAAATGCTGAAATTAATATTTAATGTGAATACATTTGACTCCAGCTGCAGAAGGCAGCAGTCTTTCAGCAATTGTTATTCTCTCAGATGTGGCTAATGTCAGAAATATAGGAGAAGAACTGAACTACCAATTAAGTATTTTGCCTGTCCCATGATATTTTGTTTATTTTCACTTCATAGACAAAAGAGTGACTACAGGGACTAAACACTCAGGCTTTCCCTTTATGAAGCTGCAACATAATGGACAAATAAAGTACAAAATTGCCTCTCTTGTATTAACTACATTTACAATTTTTAGAAAAGTGAGCAGATCAAGGGTCAAATTAACTTAAAATTTCCCAGTGCATTATTAGAATCAAAACAAATGTCCATTGTGCTGTATATTCCACTTCGTGACCACTGCTGAGCTGCATGAAGAACACAATTTTTCTCCAGGCAGACAAAACCAAGACAAATTAATTTTCTTAAAAGTTCAATAGATCCTAGAGCTTGGCAAACATTACTGATCTTCTTATGCTCAGCAGTGCTACTTAAGAAGAGAGATACCACTGTAAAGTATTTTTTCAAAGAAAGACTGATGCTAGTTCAATAAAGATAAAACAGCTTGGGATTAATTAGCTGCAGTCATACAAATAAGTATAAAATAATGAGCCATTATAAATTATGTCTTATACAGTTAATAGTCATACAATTTTCATGAAAAGATTATACAATTTCTTATAATATTAAATTAATTTTTACTCATTACCTCACAAAGTTGAAAATATTTCTTTTTTAGACCTTCTGCATTAAGATTTGAACTACACTAGCTGCCACATCCAGCTTGCAAATGCTCTCCAAATATCTCCAACTTCTGAAGTCAGAAACTTCTACCATGTTTTGGCTAATCCTAATTTAGTAGTTTTAAAGCATATATAAGATAAATCATTGGAAGCTGTCACACTTCATCAGACAGCAAGGAAAAGCTGTTCCCAGTGAAGAGGGCAGTGGTCCAGCCCAAAGGCTGGACACACATAAGCTGAGGACCAAGATTTCAATGTGATCAGTTCCTTGAATGGGGACAGAGTTACAAAGCTTTCACAAGAATGGTCTCTCACAGTGTATGGTAATGCTTTTATTTAGGAATGACATTGAGCATCATCTCTACTGAAATATGAGACCATGTCTCAGAAATATCACTGTTAATCTTTGAAGAAAGAAACTTGATGTATTATGTTTAAATTGTATAATGGGTAAATTTTATTCTCTCAAGACATAAATTTTAAGGGTAAATTTTATTCTTTCAAGGTTTCACTGCTAGTGCCTTTATTTTAGTTAACTACGAAAATACATATTTTATCCCAAAGATATACTTTGCATTTAGTTAGGTGATGATGGAATATAATTCATGTGTATGTTATTCCATAAATTATATTGGGCCTTAAATTTTTATCCCCTCAAGCATCCTCAGATGCTTATGTCTACTCATAAAATAATCTGTCTTCAACCATTACACCTTTATTCCCCCTGTTAAACAGGCTGAAGGCACCTGCCTGTGGGGAAAGCACCTCCCAAGTAAGCAGGGGAGTGGGTTTGGGGAAACCCAGCAGCAGTGTGCCTCCACATCTGCTTGGTCACCTGATGCTAGAACATTTGGGATACCATATCAGCATTGCCAATAACAAGGAATTGGTGTGAGCTTCTTTCACATGAATTGTGTTAAATGTGGAGATGACATGATCAGTAAATATTTCTGATATGAGTCAGGAATAGGTCCTGTAGAGTGTCTGAAACGGCAGTTGTGGCTTAAAATGTCCTGTATAGTGTCTGAAACAGCAGTTGTGTCTTAAAATGTCATTCTGAGACCAAGCAGGCACTGAAAAAAAAAAAGACAAGTAACCCCTCAGTCATGGCACTAAGCTTTCCCTGCAGAAATGCAACACCCAGGTGCTATTTGGGCTGTTTGAGGTGGCAGATCTCTCACAAAAGTTACACTTTCTTTCCAAAAGGTCATTCCCTGGTGGGTCAAGGTGAGGGGGGTTTGACAGGCTGATGAGTGGCTCAGCAGTGCTGCTCAGGTGGAACCTGTGTCCCCACTCTCATTTTCCCCAGCTCTGAGGCAGCAGATGGAGGGTGGGCATCCTGCTGGGCTGGGGGACTGGCCCCTCACTGCTCCAGCAGTCTCTGGGGCTTGGCAGGGAAATTGGAAGTATTCAGTGGCATTTACATATTGAAGTGGGTTCAGAGTACCTAGAGAATGTTCAGCCTATCGTGCAAAACTGCAGTTTGCTCTGATTCCCTTGCCTTTATGGCTGCAGTTAATAATTTCCTGGTGTCCCCCATAAGGTGCCACTGTCTAATATAATCCAGAAAATAATTAAGTGCATCAGAAGTCACTCAGTTCCCTCTTGTGTTAGCTTATCCTTCCATACTGTGGCTGTTAAAAACTCCCTTTTTGTGTATTTCCTTAGTAAATACTAAAACAAAACCCATATTGTCCCATAACAGTTTTTTCCTGCAAGAACCATAGTTCTGCAAGGAGGAACATTGGAGATGGACCAATGAGTGAACTGAAATTGATAAAATGATCTAAAGGTAATTACCAATGTATATAGCAAACAGATAATTTCTTTGGAAGTTATTTTACCCACAAATGATGTCAGTATCTTCTGTCTAATACAAGTGAAAAATAAACTTTCTTTTGGCTCTGTCATTTTACAAATTTGTACATGGTCACAACAATGCTGTGATCAGTTTCTCCCATTCTATCCTTACTTTGAAATATTTCTAGGTATGCATGCATGAGAAAGAGAATAAATCAAGATACATCTGGACAAGAATATAGGATAGGAGATGTTTTAAAAGATTCAAAAGCCCAAGAGGGTTTGTGGACCTTAGGGACAAACATTCTTGAGTAAAGCTATTCTATTTGAAATTTTTTTTGTTGTTGTTTTAAAATGTACTGGCTAAATTGATACTTCAGGGCCCGGATGTTAAAATCTATTACACTACAAGTGGGTTATTGCTGCTTATCATCATTTGCTTTATTATTGTTTACAAAATCCTCTAGAACCCCCAGAGGACTGCTTGGGAATAAACAAGCAGACATGGTTCGGTATTGCAAAAAGCTGCAGAAAATAAGACGTGTTTGCTACAGAGCTGCACGTGACCCTGAGGCAAAAAAGCACCTGAGGCATCCAACACCTCTCAGAGTGGATCTGCAGCCTGGATCTGCAGACCACAATTTCGATTTATTGTGACCTCTTTTCTCTTTTTTCTAAATTTCTATTTAAATTGTCTCAGTCTTATGCCTGAGGTTGCAAGGTTCAGGGAGAGAAGTCAACTGTATTAGCCTCAACTGTATTTGAAAGAAAACCTCTCCAGCTCTAAAGGAAAAAGACTGTAAGGAGTCTGCCTTTGAGACCACTGGATTAATGGATTTCAGATGAATGTCTAGGGGAAACTGGAAAAAAAGGTGATGCAACATCCAGCAAATAGGTGTGATAAATGGATATCTGGAGGTGAAAGTTTTCTCTTCCCTCTTTCTGGCTGTCTTAGAGCAGTAAGGGCAGGCTGCTCCACAGGGCAGGGGAGCTGGGGGTCCAGGGTGATGCAGGGCTGGCCAGGGTTTTGCCAAGGGTCAGCAGAAGTGCCAGAGGAAGCCTTATCTCCCTTATACTAAAGCTCGTGCTAAACCCAGGAACCATGATTAGGTAAAAGGGAGGCAGATGACATTCTCCTCACAAGTTCCTATGGCTTCTTATTGCTTCAATCACACAATTCAAATGCACAACTCAATTGTGTAAAATATGTACATCTTAAGTCTATTGACCAAATTTTTCATTTGTTTAAAATATTATTTCTCTCTGAGTTCATTGGAACCACCACAGGTTATGGAAATCTGGTTTCTTTATTGGTTTCAGGCTCTATTGCAAACAGCTGTACAGTAATAAAGGCTGATCTTTAAAAAAAGGAAGAGATATAATCCCTGTAAAAAAACCTCAGCAGTTCTAGAAAACAAGTCTAAGCAAAGCTTTATATCTGTTTCTATCCAAAAAGTATATTGCTAAATAAAATTAGATGTCAGCAAAGTCAACAAAAGGTTTTACCCCAAGTGATTTGATGGAATTTTGTATGGGCTGAATGGTGCCCTCTGAGGCTCTCATATGACACAGACACTCTCTGAAGTAAGATAGTTTTAGAAATCTGGATGGAGAGAAAATGTGGAACTCTCTAGATTACAGAACAGCATCTCCCCCAGTCAGCCCAGTGTCACCGATCCTGACATTTACTACACTGCTTTTACCTGAAAGAAACAGCATCTTGCAGCAGTGGAAATAGGTCCAGTGTGATGCAGAAGATAACACTCCTGAGGTGCACAGTTAATGCTTTAATATGCACTTTTTAAGCCATTATTTTGGACAGACATCTTTCAGACTGAGAGTCCAGGTGTCTCTTTTGATTATGCCAATCCTCTATCCTATCTGAGACTCTTCCTAGGCAGCTCTACAGACTATTTACAGAGTGGCTACATTACTTGAGACCTCATTAACAGTAAAGAATCCAACTACGGTGAGCTGAAAAATGTCTGAGTTTTTTCCTTTTATATGCCATGAGACTGAGATAATGCTGGACTGTAAAGGGCATCAGTGAAACCTGACCACTGCTAAAGGAATTAAATCTCAATTTGAGGGAGAGGTGTGGTTACTCTGCCTCAGGACCCCATCACAATGCAGCAGAAAGGTACAGGGCTGGGGTGTGCAGATCCAGAGTACAAAACCGTGGCTTTTCCCCCAGTACTTCCAGTTTCACCATAGCTCCCAGATGTGGGAAGTGAAAATAGTCACCAAGAGACAAGCCTGAAAATGAGACTCTGGGTTGTACATACACCTTTTCCCCTCACACATACACTTGCAGAAGGCAGTGAAATAAATTTTGTTAAGTTACAAATGGAAACTGGCAATAGCCTTGCTCGAGTCAGAGAAGGGAGCAGCCCTCCCAAGAAGCTGTGGAGAAGGCTGGCTGTGGAGAGGAATGTCCCAGTAGGGATGGATGCTCTGGCAGGTGAGTGTCTGAAGTGGAGCTGTGCCCAGGGCTCGGTGCTGGGGCCAGCACTGCTGGACATCCTTGTCAGCAGCACAGTGGGACCGAGAGCACACTGAGCAAGATTGCCTCACAGGCTGTGAGGTGCAGCCACACGCTGGACAGAAGGAATGACATCCAGAGGTACCTGGAAAGGCCTCAGAGGTGGCACTGTGCAAACCTTATGAAGTTCAAAAAAACCCAGGTGCAAGGTGCTGCACCTGGCTTGGGGCAATCCCAAGCACAAGTACAAGCTGTGGGTACATGTCACCTATACGTGGAAGGTTCATATTTTTAGCTCCACCTATTTTTCATGCCAAATCCCCACATTCTCTAATTTTATATCCCTAATGGGGCAAACAACTTGGCCTATGCCTTACCTGTGACACCACATCCCACCTTTCTGAGGAGTGTCTCTGAATGGTACAGGTCTATCTTTCTGCTACCCAGGAATACACGACTGTCACAGTTGATGTTAGCAATATGTAGGATTTCAACAACTATTTTTTCCTTCTACTTCTTTCTGTCCACTTTTCCTTTTTCATTTCTTTTGTGAGTGAATGTGGTTCCTATTGTGTACTTTCCAACTGTACAAATGAAATAATTAGTTGGTGAAGAGGTGATGCAACCATTAGACATTATTATCTTTTGTGGAATTATGAAGATAAAACTATATGAGCCTTATCTGGTATTGTATTCACAGACTATACAAGTGTAACTCTAGTGAACTATGCTTATTTCATGCAAAGGTTTCAGTGGAAATATTAATAGATTGAACAGTGTATTCAAAAAAAGAAGGATGAAAATGTCATAGCATTATAGATTAATTTTTTTTTCCTGAGAGGAACTCATCTCCTTGAGCATGGTTCTGGAAACATTTTAATTAAGTCTATCAGGTTTTAATCCCTGCCCTTTATTTCACTCTTTCAGACAACACAAGGAGAATTGTAATTGCTGACAACTTCTAAGTCTAAGAGATCAAAAATGCCACATTTCTTACAGCGAAGAAAGCAAAAGAAGATCATTTGGAGGAGAACCTATATATTCCTCTGACATGAATTCCAAGAATTCTATTGTTTTCTTTTAGTTAAATCTCCTTCTGGGGATGAATGGAGTGACTCTTGGGAAATGTATAGTATGTAAAAAGTTTTGACTGTACATTATGCCTGTATTAAATTTATTTTAACCAATCAGCAGTGAGGAACCCTAAAATATTCCAGTGAATTAGATGAAAAAACAATTTTCAATTTTCTTTTTTTCCCCTATCTCTTGCCCCTTCTCTTCTTTTAAAGACAAATATTTATTATCATATTTTAAAATGAAATTTGCAAGCTTAGAAAAATGATTCTTGAAAAAAATTCTGCTTCTTGTTTCCCCCTTCCCCAAATGTCACTGTTTATCTACAAAAGTGGGTCACATTACTTGATCAGTTAAATGTCCAGAGAATTATGCCATGACCCTTTCAGTCACATGTGGTCATCAAAGATCTCTTGCAGAGGTAATTTAGGTCTCTTCATTCTTCCTGTTGGAATATATATGATCTTCTAGGCATGTGAACTCATCCTAGCCCTGGCTATTCCCCAGGTGAACCTCCAGACAAGTGGCTGTAAATTATAATGCTTATATTCAGATGTGTGGTGGGTTACTGCTGAAAAACTGTGGTGATCTGGGTAGGAACTCTTAAATACTTGACTTTCTAGCAGAACTTTCTTTCCAATTACAGTGACTAAGTTTCTGTCTGGTATTTACTGGTCTTAGAAATGTTAACATAATTATGCCACATCTATAGATTTTATATTACATCTGCCAAGGGATGTGCAGGGACACCTACAGTTTCATTGCAACGCTACTAATTTTTCACTTGCGCTGTTTTCTTCCTGTGATGCAATTACCTATAAAAAGACATTATGGCATTTTTGAATGCATACTTTCCAAACTGGTATTATATCAGTGCCATCACTGTCACCAGTGCAAAAGAAGCTGTGTTTGGAATTCAGTGGTGACTCAGCAGGCCAGTGATTTTTCAATTTCCCAACGAATTACTTGCTCAGTTACAAAATATTATCTGAAATTTGTCTTCTATGTTGGAGACACTTCTGTGCTTCCTGGATGAAATGAAAGTACTTAATGGTGCTTTTCAACTGTAAGACAATAAATACCTGTTATGCAAACAGCAGAGTAGATGCAGTAAAGTGCCACTGTGTTATCCCAGCCCGTGGCTGGGTTTGGCTTTACAGACAGTGCCTGAGGCAGCCTCTGTCCCTTGTGCTCACACATGGTCTGTGAGGAGCAATGGGAGAGGGGCTCCCAGGATACTCTGTATTGAACTCAAAATTGCACTCACCAGTGAAGGAGTAAGACACAAGGTCAGAGAAAGAACTAGCACCAAGACTGAGAGGAGCATAGACAAAAAAAATTTACATTGTCCTAAGAATAACTGGGGATGATAACCTAATTTTGTGTGATAGCAAATACCTACTCTCATTTTCTCTCTGAGGCTTGATTATAGTCATGAATGAGAAGATTTATTTTAAGGGCTTTTGATTGATTGGGTTGGGGGTGGGAGGAGGTGCAACCTGTTTTAGAGTGTGAGATGTAAAACTGATACAGTTATTAATAAGCATTGTGTTGCATAAGCTTGTAGCTGTGGCTGCTGGCCTGAAGGCCAATCTGTGTAAGGGGTCTGACAGCCCCTGCTGTGAAGAGCTGACCTCAGAAATGAGGTGTCCACTTCTTTTTTTTTTTTCCTCTACCTTGAGCTGAAGTTGCCCAGTTGGACAGCTTTCCTGTGATTGTATGCTTCCAGCCTTACTGTAGCCAGATTACAGGAGTCACATGTTGGAGCTGTAAGGTCTCTCGGTATTTCACAGAATGGTAGAACATGACCACACCAAGTGTGGGAGTCCTGCCAGAGCAGGAATTGTGCTTTTGTGGTTGCTGGCCCTAAATTAGTTTCAGAGCAGCCCATTGTGTTCTCTTGGCTTTGGGTGCAGATGTTGATTTGTGCAAGACAAGATTTGTGCAAGACCTGCTGCACAGGTTCTCCCAGCATGGGGGTGACCAGCAGCCCCTGGCAGACCCTGCACAGCACCTTTGGCAGAAGAGAGGGAGCTGTGGTCCCTTAGGAGGGGATTGCAGAGCAGAGGACTTCTGCTCCCTCTCTGGTCATTGCAGCTCCTGCAGCCTGGCTGTGTCTAAGACACATCAGCAGCTGAGAATGATTTTTTAAGGCTGGCTCCTGTAGAACTGCTGGGAAAAAGAGACTCTAAGATGAGCTGGTTAATCTTTGCACACACTCTTTTGTAGCCTTATATCTGTACCAATAAATCCTAGGGATGCAAGTACATTGTAACATACAAACTCACCCTCACAGCTCAGTAAGTCTATTCTTCCATTGCTATGCAGCCCTGTGCAGTCAGGATCTATTTCTCATTCTCAAAGCAATGCTCTTCTTTGTTGAAGCATCTGCTCACTCTTCTCTCCTTGTGTTTCTTTTTCTTTCTATTGACAGTCAAGTAACAAATTAATGCCGTTTAAGTTCAAACAAACAATCAAACCCACCCCTTACACCCATATGTAGCTGGTTGAGGTGAATTGTTTGCCACCTATAAAGAGCAGTTTCTATTTTTCCACTGTGATGAAACACTCTGAATTTGTGTTTCCAGGTGTTTTGTGGTCCAGGTGTTTTAATTTTTTTAGCATAATATGTCTTGAGGAGATTAAACAGAAGAGCATCTGAAAGTAAAAATCCAATGTCAGTCACAGACAGAAGGGCATGATTTGTCTCAAATTAATCCTCTTAATCTTTGACAGGTATATTCCTATAGGTAACCTTTTTCCATTTGCATTTATGATGCTGAAACATAAGGTGATGCTTTCTTTGCACGCCATCCACATGGAGGTATCTTCCTTTATCTCAGCCACAGTACACTTTTAAGTTAAACGTGAAAATGTGGAAGACAATGCAGGAGAAGTGGCAAGCTGCTATCCCTGGAAGTAATTTGAAGGGTTCACACTGGAGTGTTTGGGCAGGACTGAGGTGCTCTGTGGCTCACCCCTGAGCCTGGCTGACAGTGTGGCTGTGCCAAGTGTGGCAGAGAGGCAGAGCAGTGTGTGCCTGGCTATGGGTGCCAGGGGCAAAGCGTTGCAGCCACCAATCTTCCCCAAAGGCTGACATCTGGTACCTGTTCAGACCTCAGACAGGAGGAGGGCTTGAAGAGGAAGTTTTCTTTATGCCCTTCTGCAGGTAATGGTGGTGTTTCATTTTCTTATCTCAATCTCACTTTTTGAAATCACTTTTATATTTTTTCTGATTTGTCTTTCACTATCATTTCTTTATTTGGTAGCGTTAATTTCTTCTTTTTGATTTTGCATCCTCTCTTCCATCTCCAGATTTCTTCTACTTCCCTCTGTCTTTCCATATTCCTCTTCTAGTTTAGTTTTTGTTCTCTTTCCCAAGCTTTTTCCCCTCTGCATCTCGGTCTGTGCAAAGAAAGCATCACCTATGCCTCGGCTGGGAATAGTGCTCCTTGCATGCAGGATATTGCTACTACAGCTTTGGGAAGCCTCCTCCTCCATGCAGTTCCCTTTGCTGTCTTCCCAGTTTCTCCAGTTACTGGCAGGTCAGACAGAGGAGGGACTGTATAATCTATCACACAAGTTACCTCTTTAAACTAAGTTTAGACGATAAAAGGCAAGGAAAAAAGAAATAAGTTGAGCTGCAAAATGGAAGTTTTGTAACTTCCCTGAATTAAATGTTTGTCTCTGCAACAATATCCGAAAGCAGATTTGTAGGGAAAAAAATAGGAATGAAGAAGCACATTTTATATTTCCTCTGAGAATTTCTGGCCTCCATACTTCATTGTTAGAAACCTTATGAGCCTGAATTTCCTTTATATGTTTCTCCTCAGTGCACAGAATATGCTGGTGCCTGTAAGGCTGAGGAGGAAACGTTATGACCTCTGCAAGCTTAGTTCAGGCTTTGTGTCTCCCTGTATCTCTACAGCTCACAGAGTGTCAAGGCAGTGATCAAAATTGTCAGCCATTTCCCAGGCAAGGAAGGAAACATGCTTGCATCACTTCCATGATGCTTCTATTTCCATAAAGCTAATGCAAAAATTTCAGAGATAAACATGGTGGGTAAATTGTTGCTCCTTCTAATCACTGATATTGCTTGGGTTGCCACTGCAAAAATGGGATAATCTTTTCTTTTAACTGCCTAGTTGTGGATGATTAGCCATTTGCCACCTTTCAATATCACAGCATGGCAGTGTGCCAGAATGCAGAAATTAGGCACTCAGTCCCTAATGAATCCCATTTCCTCTCTGGCATCAACATAGATGCAGCCTTTGCTGGCACTTTACCAATGGTAGAAGAAAAATGTTAGAATCTAGGTTTTAAGTGGTTCCTTCTAAACTCCTGTGTCCTGTGGGGTTTTTTTCCACAAACTTTTTGTTTGCTAAGAAGAAACACCTCATAACTATGTGTGAATCTAAATATTTGTTTTGTTTGGAAAAACATTTTGATTTTTACTGTTGGAGCCTTGTGCTTCTGTCCTTTGTTATAGCCATGTATTTTTCCCTGTACTCACTAGACACAGAATGATTAGTCACCCAAAATATACCAGGCATGGGTTATTTTTTTTTTCTTTGTTTCAGTTACCCTTTCTTCATCCCTTTAAATACACAACTGGAATATTATATGGTATTCAGGAAATGATACAGTTTTATGGCAGGAATAAATTTGTGTTGTTTGACTTTTAGTATTTATTTAACTTTGAAAACCTTTTTGCTGTTTTTTTCTTTTTAATTTTTTTAATTGGACAGGTCTTTCCAGAAACTGCTTTTGAGTCCTTTGTTTTAGCACCTAAATTGATAAAGTAATTATTGTCCTGCTAGGTGCTTTCAGATGTTGTTTGCTCAAACAGTGCATTTACAAGTACTTTTACAATCTTGAAATGCTTCTGCTTTCTGCTGATCTAACCTTCCCAGAGTGCTAAAATGCCAATTAGGCCAGAATCCATAACCTATCAATCTAAATGGGAGAGACACCTCAAAACCCATGAAGACCTAGGCCCTCATGAGACCAATTTTATGAACTCCTTGCAGGGTGTGTAAGTGTAGCCAGCCCCGAACCCTTCTGATGTTGCGCTGGCAGATGCCATTTAAAGTCTCAATCCTCAGACTATTCAACTGCAGCTTTTAAAGACAGAAATGGGGAGGAAGACTCATTTTGCTGCACACTGGATTCGAGAGCTCTTTGGCTTTCATGCATCAGCAGCTGTTGCAGCTGTCGAAGCCACAGTTCCAAGAGCTATCTCCTCTTATCACTGTAGGGGATAATTAGGGATCATTCAGCCAATCAGAATACTCCAAGAGGAAGAGAGATCTTCAGACACATGTTTTTAAAACTCCAGCATTCATTAAAATTTTGGTCACATTATGTATGACATTGCAGGTGCTTGCAGATTCATACACCGGAATGCTTTCCCTTTCATACTCTTCTCTCTCTCTGTGATTGCCAGTAATGTGAATACAATCATTTTCATGGACACTGAAAAACAGGCAATTATGGAATAAAAATACTTTTGCTTCTGCTGGCAGTGGGTGAAGTGACAGGAACATTAATTATGCTGGAATGCACAATAATACAATATTCAGGAAGTGAGAAAATCATCTGGGCATGAAAAAAATGGCTTTTTTTCTTCTTTATGATTTAAGCACTGTGAAATTGTTGTGGACATGGACCAAATCCACTTCTCAGTCATGATGCTGATGCAAATGAACAGAAACTATGTTTACTTGCAGTGAAGCATTGGTTTCATCAGTGTAACAGGAAGCTGGGTTTGCCACAGACCCCGGTGGGAAGGTGATTTTGACCAGCTGTCTAATTGCATGTAAAGCAATTGGACAAACTGCCTTCCATAGCTTCAAAATTTGAATTCAGGGCCAGAGCTGAGTTGTGGCCTTATCTTACTGCTGAGAGATGCTGCACCAGACTAGAGAGAGATGCAGGCTCTGAATATCTTTGAATTGCACAGCCTGAAGTCTGTAACCAAATGCCATGGTTTGAGTCTCCCTCAGTGGGAGGGGGAAGAAACTCTGCAATCCAGCTAGGAAATCAGCATGAAACTCAAATACAGCCAAGCAGCCAATAGCTATATCAAAGTGAGTTAGAGAGACGCTGAGCAGAGAGTTCCATCTAAAAAGCATACTTCAAACAGCTATTCATTTTTGTATGATCTACATAGCTGTAGTAATTTTCTAAACCACCATAGTTCATTAAAAAAATTGGACACTTGACAATTTTTGAGGTGTGAATAGAAATGTACAGGGCAACCTTTATACTGAGTGGTCTGCAAAGATTGCAGCTGTATATGCCACCATGTTTTTACTGGGTGCCTTTCAAAAGGGTAGATAGTTGACCTCTGAATTGAAAAAGAAAAAAGCAAAAGTTAAATGTGGTGGGATGGTCAGAGGTGGTCTCTTTTCTTGGGTGACATAAGCAAATCACTTCGGTCTGGTGCAGGTACTTGAGTTCTTATGGGTCTTATGTGCATGAGATCAATTAATAAGAAATTATATGTTATTATAAAGTATAAGTATAAATGTTTTTGTGAAGTGCAATGGCCCATGGAAGACTAGCTTATATAAAATGTCCCTTATAGCATCATTTAATTAGAGATTTACAGTGCATTCCTGACCTTGTCAGCTGAATGTATCATTGAATCACTTTGGAATTACTAAAATGCCCATTGTTTCAGCAGTTGGCTGATGCTGGGAAAATGTAAATTTTCAATATATTCAATGCTGGTTTTTGATAGGTATAATTTTAATCAGAACTACACCTAATTTCCCAGCTCAGAAACTGTGATCCTGAAGCGAGCTGAAGAAATGTAAGTTGGCTTATAAGGAAAAGTTTAGATGAAAAGAAAAACTGTGAAAAATCTTGTCTCATTCATTTAAAGCATGTCTTTTCTACTCCATTTTGTCCTGGTCCTATCCTTTTTGATATTATTTGGATTATAATTGGACTGAAAATGAAACAAATTGGAACTTTTTGTGCAGGTTGCTGGGAGGACCTAGCTGACTGATCCACCCACTTATTTATAAATGAAAAAGATATTTTTCACTTTAAAAAGTTAACAATCTTCAAAAATTAAATGCTTTCTCTATACGATGACATAGACTCTGTTTTCAAATAGTTTTTCAAATGCTCTGTATTCTCTTAGACCAAAATAATACAAGCCTTTAACAACAAAGCTGCTGATTCTGGCTGTACAAAACAATGCTTTAAAAAGGTTTCTAAAACCCGTTTTGAAGAAGAGACAAAGATAAGATAGAGTATATAAATGACAAAGAGGGAGAAACTAAGATGACAAAGAAAGCAAAAAGAAATATCACTTGTCTAACTTGTTTTGGTGTCTTTGCTGAAAATCTTAAATGACCTGTCAATAATAAAATTCTATTTAAATCTTCTTTCTCCTGAGATTTATATTTGAGTGAAATAATGCAGAAATATTGAATGGTATAACACTGAGATTGTGCTTGGTATCAAGGTGAGATTAAATTACCCCACTCCTTATGTTTTCAAATTGCCTTTTCATTTTTACATTTTTTTATTATACGGAATAACCTCCTAAAACCTTGAATGAGGCAGTGTTTCAATCACAGACCAGCTTGCCTATTGACAGGTCAGTCTATCTAAATGCCAGCCAGCTCTTCCTTTCGTACCTATATTAAATTCAGTGATTTATCTTGTGTGTTTCCCAGCAGATCTTTTGTTAGACAACCAGGTTTACAAAAAAGGCAGTAAGCTGAAGAGATGTTTAATAAATGGTAGATGGGGATAGAGGATGATTTGGAAAAACAGTGTAATTTTCTTAAGTGTAACAAGTTGAAATTGCGTATTTTAGATACTTCAGTTTTTCTGTGCCTCAGGTCACTAAGCCACAAGAGCACCATGTCAAGCAGGGAGGTGCTGCTTCTTCAACTGGTTAATGAAGCACAGAGAAAGAGACCCCCAAACCCACTGAAATCAGAGCAAGTCTTAAGGAGTTGTTTCCTTGGGACAAGTCTGCCTTTAGGACACATCTCCATCTGGGTCTGTCACCCACAGTTCCTTTTGTGCTCACTTTTGAGACATGTCCTTCTGTCTGTGTAAGTACCTGCCTTAAGGTGAGAGCAGCTGGATCTCAGATGTGTACTGTTCCTCTAGAAACAACCAAGTCCCACTCACACCCTGGCTGAGCCCTTCCCTTCCCAACAAAAAGACAAAAAGCCCCTAAAGAAGGGTAGGCATTTGTGCCTTTTGGATCAATGCAGTACCATGGTTTTGAAACACAACTGCAATTCCAAGTGTCCAGCACACAGAGATCTGGCATTTGCTGACTGCTCAGCAATGCTGAAGATACAATGAAAACTAGATTTCAAAAATCCATCACCCACACCTGGCACATGACTAAGGATCACTCTTCTTAAAAATAGTAAGGTTGCATACAGTATTTAACTGCATAAATTAAGATACTGTCCATTTAGGCACATGAATTATGCTCAGTTCTTGGCATCTAATATACCATCCTTCCAAAAGTAAGTGCCAAAAATCACATAATATCTAATACGGAAAAGTAGCGCTTTTGGGGACCTCCAGAGGGAAATCCAGTTCTCTGAAATTAAGACATCTAAATTGGATATCTGGTTCCCAATCTGCATAAATAGCTGCTATATCCCTTTGTTTTGCCAATCTAACCAGCAGATAGTAAGCAGTAATGACTCTGCCTCAACTAAGTTGTCTCTACTGATGCCTCAGGTTTTAGCTTTCATATTTTTCCGATTCTGTGCTGCATGAGTGTGTACTTCTGAGCTTCATATTAGGGGATAGTAAGCTTTCTTCACAGAGTAGGTAGACAAAACAATTGCTTCTCTAGCTGGGGACCAAGGACAAATGATCCAAATTTCAGGCCCAAAAGCATAAACAACAGTGGACTGAACAGAGAAAAACAAGAAAGATGGAACTTCATGGGCTAAAGCTATAATTGGACAATTAACTCCAATATGAGACTCCATGACTGGTCATGCATTTTGTGACCATTTTGGGTTCATCTTGAGTGTAGCCCTGGCTGGGCTCTTGTGCTACCTGAGGTGGATGCATTGAGGCTTTCTAATAAATACCTACTTTAGCTCTGCCTAGCCTCTGTTCTAGGTCAGCCTTCAAAACATTACAGACAGAACTGCACTGCAGACTCTTAGGGTGTCCTCTTTAATGTTCAGTTGCTGCTGGAGAAGAACAAGGATTTCCAATAGATCCAATATCTTATTAGCACTATCACATGGACATCTCCTGTCCCCTCTTCAATGGCACACATACCTGTGTGTGGGCAGTGGAAGCACTCCCCCAGAGTGGTTCATCTTGACTAAACTGAGATTTCTGCACAGTGGAGGTCTACAACAGCACTAGTTATGGTCAACTGTCTTTACAACCCCCGAGAGAAACTGGCAATAAAGGAATACAATTCATCCACCCATTTCAGAGCTCTACATAAGGGTGCAATAAATGGTACTCTACAAATGTCCTTTCTGTCCATTGAGTATAAAGGGAGTCTAAAGTTGACAGCTGAAATGTATATAATTAAGTAAATGAATCCTATGCTAAGCGACTTATTCAAAAGCAAATCAATAATATAAAACCAACGGGATAATATTAATTTTTATCATTAATACCCTGGGTCAATCTGTCTTGACATTTTTCTCTGTAAGGAAATTGTATATTGAAAGATCAACAAAGTATGAGTTGCTTAAATACATGGTTTAAATACTTCCATGTATTTCTGGAGTCATTTTGTCCCACTTAGCAATAAGGAAACAGTTACAAATATGTTCCCATACTCCCACTTACTCCTTTTACGTACAATTGAAGTTTATTATTCTATTTTTTCTCTTTTATCTTTCAGCATGTATTTTCTTTATAAGTATTAGAAATCCTAGGGTAGTAGGAAAGAATTAATTTAAGTAGTTGGTCTGGAAATTTTACCCAATTTCTCTGTGTTTGCCATTCTAAAGACCTTTTTTTTCTTTGGTTTAATCATTTATACTAAGACTTTAAATCTCTTTTGATTTTAATTTGAGAGAGATATCCTATTGGATATTTATCCTTCTCACCAAACAGACTATTGTAGGCCTGTTTTGTTCTCACTCCCAAACAAGTGAACCCAAGATAAAATATAAAGGATTATGAAATTACATTTAAGCTGCAAAAGAAATGTCAGGTTGCAGGTAAATTTAACATCAAAGCCACAGATTTGGTCAAAGGAGAGTTCCCATTTGACTCCTTTGACACAGCACACAGGAATTCTTGTGCAGTACTTCACTGTAGAATTTACAGCCTATATCAGTGAGCCGAGCTTGCTCTGGGTCTGCATGTCTCTTGTGGATTTTTCCTCTACCACTATCCCCAGGGAACAATTGTTCCACAGTTTTACTGCTTTGAGGGGTAGGAAGTCTCTTCTATGTTCACTTTCAATTTATTAAAAGAGGCCTGAGCCCAGATGAGCAATGTTCTGGTCCCACAGAGTGAAATTAGAATCCTGTCAATTATGATTTTGCCCATATTACCTGTGCTAATCTCAGCCAGCAGCTGTTGCTGCCCCAAGATTTTTGCATGTCTGACAATATCAGTGCTTCTCCAAACTAAACCAAAACCATCACGATTTGCAAAAACTTTCATTTGTAAATGCATTTCTTATATTTGAAATTAAATGCAATTTCTTTGAAAGTGGAAGTTCCAAGCTATGTTCAGCACTGTTCCACAGCTCAATACCAATTATAATCCATTCTAAGACTGAGCCAGCGAATTTGCTTTGACCAAGCCTGTGTTGTATGTAAACACAGGTCTTTATGTGCCCAGAGTTAGCAAAATAGCAGTTTTCATGCATGCTAAAGAAAGATTAGCTTAAAGAGATAATGTTACAGAATAATGAGTTGTTCCCACAAACCATCTGCTCTTCTCCTACACTAAAAAAAAAAAATCTGAATCCAATTCCTTTGTTTTGATTAAAGGTTTCTTTGCAAATTATTGTTTCTGAACTTCAAAAACAGAGAATGTTTTAATGAAACCCTGGATTGGAAGAAAAAATGTAATTCTTTCCTGTATACTCTTAATAAATGAATGTAAGTTATCTGTGGGTTGTTAACAGTTTTAGAACCCAAACCTCCATATTTTTGCTGTAAAACAGTGGAGCTATTATATTCATCCTGACAGAGAGTTCTAGAGAAAGGGAGTAAGAAAATCCCAGGGCACAAGATCTGCCATTTGTGAGAAGCACTTCTTATAAAAAGATGCTTTTCTGATTTAGGCAAGGAACATATTTTTAGAAGACACTTTATTTTTGTGCCATACTTCACAAGCTATTTGAAAAATCCAAACTAATTTTGTCATCTGGGAAATGCTCCATGCAAGGCCTAAAGTTCATAAAATGCAGGAGCTAATCCTCCCTTGCTCTTCCAGGTGGTCGCTCTCTCTGCTCCTTCCTCAGTAAAACACCTCTGCTGCCAAAAGGCCCTTCAGTGTGTCATCCAAGTGTGCCTGGTGATCAGGGGGTGTAAGAAAAAGGGTACTCCCAGAGTGATCCCTTTCCTGACCCCAGCCCTGCTAAAACAAAGTCTGTCTGAGTCTATCACAAGATAGGCACAGCACAGGTCTCTCTGATGCCTGGGGTCTGATCTTTAAGGCACAGCCTGAGCCAGAGAACAAATGTGAGAACCCCATTTGCTTAATACCCATCTTCCATAACTCCACCGTTTAATAACTCTATACCCAAGAGTATTAGCATTATAATATAGGAACACGCCTTGATTTTCTGGTGAGATAGTCCCTAGAATCAGTGTGCCTCAAGGGACTAAGGGCTAACACGAAGAACCACCAAGCCAACAGAGTCCTTCCTAAGTCAGGTAAATCTCTGTACCTTTTACAGACTTATCTTTCCTCCCTGCTCGCCCTTCATATCTTCCACAAGTTGAGACATGGGTGGAAAGGACAGCTTGCTTCCTCTGCAGCATCTTTGATCTTTCTCATGGTATTATTCCCACATCATGTGCATGGTAGAAACTAGACATACCTCAAGAAAAGGTGCAAGAGAAATATCACAAACTCCTGAGTATCTTGCATCTTGGCCTGTCTGAAAAGACCTACACAGTGAAAGACTGCACAACCTGCTCCTTGGGTACCCAGACCTGTGAAGGAGAGGCATACTTTAAATTTATAAATGGTTACAACTGTTCCTGTTATAAAAACCAGCTGAAACAGCTGATGCCCTTTGGGCCCATTATGTGAAAATTTTGTTCATCTGTTAGTCTGTAGATGAATACATTAAATTACTATAAATGCTTGAGTTGATCTGAATTAGGGCAGAGGGTTTTCAGAATAATCACAGTAAGATCCTTCATGAATGAAGAAGAGATGATTGTTACTATTTTCCTACAGTTACGAGCTGGATGCGTTCAGTGCAGTAGACTGTATTTTCCATCCCTGTAATGATGAGAATATTTGTCTGGGTGGCCTTGCCAGGGATTCCCTGGGACTCCCAGTGGCCCAAACCACAAGGGAAGACAACCCTGTTGAGAGCAAGGAAGGTTTGCAGTTATCAAATGCATGAGCTTTTTCTTACATCTGCAGATTCTGTGACTGCTTATCACACTCTGGGGCCTTCCTTAGGGTCACAAAAGCAGCCAGGTTTTCTGTAGGAAATGCCTGTCTGCCCAGGACCATCAGCATTGTCAGAGGATTACAGGATCTTTCAAGTACAGACAAGCCATCAGTGGCAAATGCATGACAGAATCTCCTTCCATGTCCTGTTTCCTTTCAAGTTTTCTCTCTGGCTCTTGTGTTTTTCAGGAAATGTGAACTCCAACATGTCTTTGAAGTGCTAACAGGTGTGTTGCTACTCCTTTCCTAATGTCTGCTGTGGAAGAACTTCATAACACTGTCTTTCAGTTTCTCTTTGAGAAAGCCTTCTTCTCTGGCTCATGGATCTATCTTGAAATGTCCATTAATCTGGAGTTATTTATAATCACATGAAATGTAATGCTAGTAGAGCTTCTTACCCTTTTTGTCATTGCAAAGTACTAAGGAAATCCCCTAAAAGTCACCTCAGCAAGCCCCATCTTGGAAGCCATGACCTCATGGCTCTTTCCTGTGTTGGTCTTCAAAATCAAAAGAAAAAATCAAAGGTTATCCAAGAAAAAGCATCAAGTTCTTAGGAGTTTTTTTTTGAATTCTAGGCCACAGATAGCTTCTCTCTCACAAGACAGATAAAATCCTATCATGGATATGTTCTGAAACCTTCAAGCTCAAGAAGTTCCATTCTTGGGAAAGAGGGTTACTCTAGAGGAAATCTGACAGATTTCATCAACAACTTCATCTATACCACGGACAGCAGATTAAACAGCTGCATCATACCTGCCTAAGCAAGACTTTAATTCCCCACAAAACCAGCAGGAACAGTTAGTCCAGATGTGCATGCTGTCCATGCTCTTAGTTACCATGGACACCTCTACTCTAGATAACATCTGAGCACATTTGGGCCACTGATAACATGGGGCTCAGAATCACCTACTTGGTAAAGTCTGGGGTCCTAATCAGCCCAGGGTCCTCATCAACACAGGGGTTTCACAGCATCACTGCAGGTTGATTCTTCATGAACTGTGAATAGAAGAAGGATTTGTGTTGGGTGAGAAATTGCACAGTACCAGTTCCCTGAGAGGCACAAATTTTAAAAGCTGACCACATAAATTCATCTACTTTTCTTGTAAAGTTAACAACCTTCTTTCAAGCTTCCAAAAATATACTACTGGTTATGTACTTTGCCGTCAGTTGCCTGATTCTGGACATTTTTGTTTCCATGCTAGATCATAAAGCTGCACATCCTTAGCTCTTTCTACATCATCCACATCCTTTTCTCTTGCTACCTCACCCAATGTACTTAAAGGAAACAACATACCAGGTTTTCCCCTTAACAAAGCTGTCTTCTGAGTCCTGGCGGATATAAACTAGGATAATCCCCACTGAAGCCAGCAGTGATATAGCAGTGATATATCAGTGAAACCAGTGCTGTGAAGATAAGGTCAGGGGAGAGACAAACAATAGGGCCTGAACCAAAACAGACTCTGAATATTGCTGAGAGCTGAATACCTTTTCATAAATGTCTCCTTTTTGTTAAATGCTTGATTGCAGTGCTGGGGAAAGTAGGGTTGGAACTAAACCTCTGGCAGTGCCTGTACTATTAGAACATTCAAGACTGCTAATAAGGCAGACAAGGAGATTGTTCCCCAGTCATGACAGGCAGTGGCACAAAGCACCTTCAGGTAACTCCCTTCTGTCCCAGGTGTGACCTCATCTGTACTGCACAGAGTCACACATACATACATTAGATATAGATATAGATATAGATGATATAGATATAGATATAGATATAGATATAGATATAGATATAGATATAGATGATATAGATATATGTGGAAGTGTTAACTAGGAGTGTGCTCTGGACACCAGAATAAACTGTTCTAGCAAGGGAGACAGCAAATAAACAATGTGACAATCTTTCAAATGTTGAGGTTCTTAGTCCATTGCTCCAGCACTATTTAGTTTACAAGCTCAGCTGCAACTTCAGAAAGCCTCTCAGTCATTCCCCTGCTCCAGGAAAGGATCAGCTGTACAACCTAAGACATTCTGCCAAAAAAACTGCTGTTTAATCTCTTCTTTGCAAGAAAGGTTGTGTTGGAAACACTACAACTGCTCTCAGCAACCAAATCCAATGCTCTGTACATCAATAGAGGTTTTTTTCCTATGGTCCCACTAGAAGTCTCCCACTCCCTCATCTTATGCTCATTATTACTCATCCTGTCCACTGAAAGTGCAGATCCAAATATAGACAATTTAGAGCACATATATGCCATGATTCTGGCCCATCACTTACTTACATTTAAGTGTGGAAATATGATTAAGTAATTCAAATCCATCGTAAATGCACATTCTCTTACAGGCCAAAGGGAAGGAGCAAGTACTCTGTCATTTAATAAAATCTAGTTCAAAATAGCATTGTTTAAACAAATCATCCTAAGATAAATAAACTGTGAATTAAAGCTCTCCACTGTTCCACCTAGAAAAAAGATCCAGCACTAGAGTGCAGGAATGGTCTTTACTTCAGTGAAGCTCAAATAAAACTGGGAATGCTTGTTTATGTGACTTTGCTCATTTATAAAGTGCCTGTTGCTATAGCAGCTAAATGCTTGTAGCAAACTTGCATAAACAGAAATTCTTATAAAAATGTGTTGTAGTAGTTAATGACTGATTTTATTCCTGTGTCTCAACTAAGTTCACATGGCATGATCTGACACATGAGAAAACTGGCCATTGGGGTTGCAAAGGCCATATATAGGGGCAAGTCCATTTTGTTCTTGCAATTAGCCTGAATTTATATATATATATACATAATCCTGTGGAAGTTTCCACTGTCATTTGCACTTTAATAGAATAAATATCTTTAAGAATGTTTTGGAAATTTGTTATCTGGATGTATAAAGCACTCAGCTCTTGGGATGAAGAACTACGTACACTATCAGTACAGAATGACTATAGTCTTGGCCTAATTTGGAAGTGGTGTGTTAAGGGATATAAAACATATACCAATGATCTAGAAGGTCTTCAGGCCAGCATGAGCTAAGGCAAGCAAAATGTCACAGAAATAGTTCCCCTTTCATAAGCCCTATGACGTCAGTTCTCTGAAACTGTACCCAAACAGCAGAGTGGGCAGAAGCTGTTGGAGGCAGGGTGTCTTTCACTCTTCACTCCTGCATGTGTTGAGAGACCTCCTGAACTCCTTTCCAGGACCATCTCTTTCTGCCAGACCCAGACTTGCCCTACTGCAGTGGTAGAAGCACAACCCTTCATAGAAAAAACCTCCCAGATAAGTTGCTGATCAGCACAGACAATTCTGGAAAGAAAAGGAAACAAGAAATGGCAATGAATATGTAATTAAGGCATTCAGAGAGCTGTTCATTGGACTGATTTCTTTGTTTGAGCATTTTTTTTTCCCATCAAAATGTCATATGGGATATATCTGTTGAATATAAAAGCCTTGCAGATTTCCTATGGCAGTTTTTTAAGGAGGCTTCTGACAAAACCAAAATGGAGATAATGTCCCATCTGTTCAGATACTGGATGCATAGCTGGAATTGAGCAGAGGGCTGAAAGGCAATGCAGGCAAGGAGAGGAGTGCAGCAAGGCAGCAGAGCCAAAGAGGGGCCAGGAGTATCTGACAGCATTGCAAAACAGGTGGTAAAAAGATTTCTGTTTTTTTGTGTGTGATGAAAACATGACATTCAGAGCAGCCTGATTTGGCCATGTTGCTTACACAGCTGTAGGGTACCAATTTGTGACAGTCAGTCACTTCTCCCCTTCCACCAACACTCCAAGCCTGTACTCTCAGCTGTGCTTCACAGCCCAGAAGAGCATCTTGTGAAGGATCCTGCTGCTGGGGTTAAAAGCCCATCTGTGAGTGACAACGGGCTCACAGCTGGGCATGGAGTTGGTCTGAAATGAGAACATCACTATTTGCTCAACAGAGGGATTGCAAGGCAGCTAGTGGTCACCTGCTGAGCCTGGTGGAGCAGCTGTGCCCAGGAGGGATTCAGCTGCTTAGCAGTGTAGCTGCAACCTTCTTAGGGGACTCTGCTTAGGAAACATTCCTGGAAAGGTGAGGTTTTCCTGATGGCCCTTAGCACCACTTCTCTGGCTGATACTTTCTATGTCACTAATTTGTTCAAGGCATGTCAAACAGGAGAGTGAGCGGGTGTTGATTTTTACACTATTTTGCATTATTTTGCATTATGTTGTCCCAAGCAGACTGTACAGCAGGAACATGAATCCTCAGCTTATCCTGGAGGTGATTTAAAGATCCAGTAGAACACATAACCAGGTATTTTTGATCCTAGCTTAACATACATATCCTTATAGACTATAATGTGTTGATCCTGGCTGATAGCTGGGCCCCCACTCAGCTGCTCACTCACTCCCCACTGGCAGGAAGGGAGAGAGAATTTGAAGATCAAAAGCCAAAAACCTGTGTGTTGAAATGCTAGGCAAGTGTTAATAGTTTAATAGCTGAAACCAAGCTGCTTGCAGAAGCAAAGTAAGTGTAAAGCACTTTTAAGTGTAAGTACTGCTCAGCAATAACTAAAATATCCTCATATTATCAACACTCCCAAACATGGCACCATATGAGCTTCTGTGAAGAATGTTCACTGCACTGCATCCTAGCTAGACCTAGCACATATCCTCATATATGTTTCTAGCATAGGTTGCTTTACTTAGTCTTTCTTACTGCTTCTTAGGGATATTTTTTAATAGTAATGATGCTAGTAATGTTAGTTATGTCTTGTTAATTCAGCAGTTAGTATAGACTAGCTAATGCTTTTCCATCAAAAATGCAGATCTTTTTTCTTGCATAGAGCTAACCATCAAGGGGCAGGTTATTATTCTTTGCAATAACCCAGCTGAAGACTTGTCCACTTCTGGCATTTTCCTTCAGTAGCCAGAATTACAACATGTGGATAGGCGGGGTTTTGGTTAGGAAGGGCAACATCTGCAATAGCAATGTGTATCAGCTCAGAGATCTGGAGTAAGGTGCACATCATAACTTTTAGAGACTCCACATTATTTGATGAGATGCAGATTGTTTATTTCATATGTAAGTGCAAATTAATTAGGTTTGAATCATTCTGGCAGTAGTTTGGCAGAGGAAAGTTTGCTGATTTGTTGAACAACAATGATTTAGTCACTCTGAAGTGTTCATAAATATACATAAGTAATATATTCCAAGAAGAAGCAGTTTAAGATCACTTAAAGCAGAATCCAGTCTTAGAAGCAAAGAGTGATGGGCAAGGCTGATAGGTTTTTAATCCTTGTATACAGAAAAACAAGAACGTCTTTTTTTTTTTTTTTTTTGGCATCCCTATTACTCCAAATTCCTTCAGTAACACTTTAGTACATTCACAGCTGTTTTTAACTCCCACAAGAAGATTATAGAGCAGATCCGCCTGGGAGCTATTCCCAAGCAATGCAATGAAAGGCAAGAAGGTTTTGGGGAGGAGCAAGTATGGAAGTCCCAAAGCCGTGCCCAACCTGATCTACTTCTGGCATGGGATGGATGTTTCAGCAGGTGAGGAACAGCAGTTTATGTTGTTTAACAAGGCCTTTGACAAACACCCACAGTATCCTGTCATCATAACTGGGGGCATAGGGGCTGGGTTAATGGATGATAAGGTTGGTGGAAAATTGTCTGGAATTCCTGGTGTTGTGATCAGTAGGATAAAATCTACCTGAAGAATTCCTCAGGGACTGATGGTGGAAGATCATCCCATGTCCTTATTAATGATCTGGAGTATGGGATGGAGTTCTCACTGCCAAAGTGAGAACTACTGGGATCAGTAGTCCTCTTCCATGCTATGATCTTGTAAATATATCATGTCTTTGAGGGAAACTTAGGAAAATATCCATGTTCTTAAATAAACTGAAACCTGATGATTTGACCAAATTTTCATTGAGCCACTGTGACAATCATAATGTTTTTATGTCGCTTTTTTTAGAACTGCTGGCTAAAGTATATATCTTATATCATCTGATGTAATTGTGGCTATGTGGTTATAGAAGATCCTTTGAATAAATTACCATTTTTCCTAAAAAAAATTTAGACAGAGGTATCTGGACTCCAAGTAGGGTAAACTTCTAAATCAGGTCAGATTATCTGCTGCTACAGTTGTATAAAACTACCCTGATTTCCTTTTTGGACCATTTTCTGCACTTTGTTGTTTTCATTGCTGATGTAGCACTGGCACACTGACCCTCAGCTCTTGAAAGGAAATAGATACAAGAAATAAACTAGTAAAGCTTTTTCAATGTCCTGTCCTTCCAGGTGTCTGATGGGCTGCAACACTTTAAAGCTGTAGTTCCCAGCTAGATTCAGCATAAGTGGATGTTTGCATTTACTAACTCCAGTTATATTGCCACACATGTGACTCTTGCTGTGGCAGTGCAGAGCTCTTTGTTGTACATCTACAAGCCACTGGGAGGGATGATGCTCACAGCTTATGAGAAATCCTAGAGATAGTCAGTAGTGAAGAGAAATGGAAAACTCGTGTAGTTCTCAGAGCATCACACGGAGCTGAGCAAATGCTGGATTGTGCTGATACCCTCCATAGTGCAGTGGGGTCAGCTCAGTCCCTAGGTTCAGCCTGTTTGCACAAACACTATTTCCACTTTTGGACCTTTGGGATCTTCCTGACTCTGATGTAGACGTGGCCAGACCAGCCTAATGACATGATATCAAGTACTTTTAATTTATCTCTAAAAGAAATAAAGTTCACTACACAGACCCCTAGGGTAGCTGGGCTCGCTATTGCATGGTTTGAGAAGATGTTAAGATACTCTGAAATGCATTTGTTTGAGCACATCACACTGGTGTCAGGAGTATCTGTTGGCTGCTCTCTGGCTAGCTGTGGAGCTGGCAGGTGCTTGTTAGTGAACTAAAGGTTCTGCAGATGTTGGATCCATGCACCCAGGGCAGATTTCTCTGCTCTGACTCAGATCATGTCATTGCTGTCAGCCTGAAACATCACTGCAGAGCCATCACTGATGCCATGGAGGGTGTCCAGCTGATCTGGACAAATGACATCTCCCAGACCGTGTCAGGGCGTGACAACAATTAAGTATAACAGAAAGAGGTATTAGTGTACTTTGCCTTACCTGGATGTATTTGAATTACACCACAAACCCCTCCTAAGCCTCCCCACAGGGTACTTTGCACCCTACAGACTCAATCAAGACAAGGAAAGGCAGCATTGCATTTATCTTCTAATGAGGTATCAAATGCACGAACTTCCATCCTGCTACATTTCAGCACTGGCACTGACAAGGCTGCTGAAACAAGAGAACAACTACAAAAAATTAGTCTTCATAGGGCTTTCCCAGTCAATTTCTGGTCCACCCTAAGTGGGTCACCTCAGATATATTTCTTCACATTCAAGCTGAGCACAATGTAACTGGCCATTGCATAATGCCAGGTCTCCTGGAGATACTAGCAGCTGATGATTATTGCATTTCCCACTGTTTTGAGTATCTGTGCTTATGATTAACTCTTTCTTTCACTTCTGGGTGGATGACAGACTCCAGCCTACCCTTGGGAGTACGATAAGCCATTGCTTCATGACGTGGATAATAAATCTTAGCTGGATGGCAGCAAAACCAGAATGAGGCATGAAGTGTGCAGCACTTTGGCACTTCTAAGTAGTGCAGAATACATTTCCTCAGCTGTGCAGCTGCCAGGACACCACCAAACCTTTTCTCTCTCATTTGAATTAGCTTCTTACAGAAGGCTGAGGCAAGCTCCTGTTTCCAGCCCTTAGTGCTAAAGCGCTTTGTGGCTTGAAGCTAAGGATATGCAGAAAGCTTCTCACGGGCTCCTGCAGGCATGCAGATGGCTTTGCCTGTCTGTCTCTTCTGGTACAGGCATTTTTATGATAAGGAAGAAGCTTGTCAGAGCAGAATCCACAAAAGAAATCACTCTGAAACCCTTGAAGAAATTCCCTAAGGGCCAGAAGTACATCATAGGCATTGTTGCCTTTAACTGTAACAGAAAAGTTCTATTTTTCAGCTGTGTTTTCTGCCTCAGAGACAACAATTTGCAGTGTTGATTAGTGCAATCTGGGAAAATCTTTAGGTAACATAGTGGTGAATATGACAGAAACTTTGTTATGTAACTAAATATAACCCTCTTGTAATCAAATATTTTTAAGTGCATTAAAAATATATTTTTTTTAATATTCAGGTAATTTCATAAACAGAAGTTCATAAAATATACATTTTTACTCTTACAGAAACGTCCTTACTTGTTTATTCATTTATATATAACTGCACATGGGTATGATATATGTATGTTTATTTTAATATCCAAAATGGCTCACAAGACAAATAATTTGCAAGTACATAAATATTTTCCTGAATGTTTCTATGCCTTTCTTACTAAGAGTCTTATGCTTCCCTCTGAATTCTTCTAGAGTAGAAAGGAAAGCTACACCTTCCTCTCACTGCTTTGCTCTCTTTCATAAAATCAAAAATATCAAATGCTGTCACATGAAAGTAGACCAACTGTATTTTCAACCTCTGGAAAAAAATCTGAGCAATATAGACATGCAGACATGCAACTCTAACAGATTTGACTAATTAACCAGCTCACAGCAAAACTTATTTTTCAATTATCTTGCTACCAGACATACACAGGAGTGGAGGGCACTGTAAGTTACTGTGAGAAGAGTTATATTCACCCTATATTTATATTCACATCTGTGTTTTCTTTATGTTATTATGCATTTGTGAGTCCTACACAAGTATTTTTGCAGAGCTTCAGAAGAGGGTGGGACTATGTTTTAACAATTTTTGTATCCTGAGCACCAGCCCTGAGCTATAACACAATATAAAATGCTGACAACTGGTTTGGAGTACTGAGCTGGAAGAGCTCCAGCCAGCAGTGTAGAGAAAGGCCTCTGATCTTCACCAGGGGAGATTCATGAAGAGGATGGCTTTTCTCTGCTCTTCTCTCACTCTTTTCTTCTACTCCTGTCTGCTCACAGATCTTGAGACTAAGGCAGTTCTACCATCTAGATGCATTAGTTGAAAAGCACCATTTCTCCAGGAGGAGAAAAATATCAGATTTCCTCTTGTGACTTCTAACTTTCTTTGTAAGTGGGTTAAAAATTTCTCACAGAAGGTCCCTCAGAGAGGACAGTCAACAAACTGGTTGTTTTATCCCAACAGACTGTCTTGGGTTACTCCAAGTTTCCTTCTGAGTGGTGCAAAGTACATGTAGATGAAACTGCAATGACAGGATCTTAATTTTAATGCTTATCTATTTATTTAGGAACAATATGGTTCCTCGTAGCCACCTGGTATTGCTGAAGATGGGGAGCTGTGCTGGGGCATCTGCAGGGAACACCCTTCCCCTGGAGGTAGGGGTGGAAGGAGAGGCAGGTGCTCCTCATTGCCTCCTGCTTAGAACTGCTGTCTGTGGAGGGGCCAGGAACAGCTCAGGCAGATGATGGGCATTGCTGTTCTCCACTGCCATTAAGGCTGGAGAGAATTTGGAACTGGCTCAACAAATGCCTCTGACAAATGCTCTAAGTAACAGTGTCTTAAAAAAATAAAATATGAAAATATTTTAGAGTTAATTCCTGTCTGGATGTCGTATCCTTGAATCTTCTTCTCTTATTTTACTCTTTAATGAAGTGTAAAAGCTAACAATGGCCCCAGCCTGGGTGGATGTACAGCTGAGATAGATAGGATTCCCTCCAGCCCCTCTGAAACTGCCAAGGAGGTGAAGCAAGAGTCATGTTCATGTTAAAGCAATAAGAGGCTGATGTAATCTCTCTCTTGGGACTTAGAGAATACCAAATCCTGGTCCTTGCCTCCTCAAATTGCTTCTCTGTATGCTTACTGCATAATGCCTTCTAGCAGGCTAGGCTGTGCTCAGGCTGTGGCTGAGCAACTGGCTTTGTGATACCGGCACCTGCGATGGGAGAGGCTCAAAGCTGCTGTCCCTCCTCCAGCCTATCCACTGTGCAAAGAGATCAGCATATGTGACATTCCCTGTCTAAGAAATCTGAATCTCAAGTGCTCTTCATCCCTGCTCCTTGCTGAAAACCAGGTGCTATTCCCAGCTGCTCCAGTGCTGGAGTTTGAGTAAAGCACATGTGATGTGTGGTAGGTCATCTGCAGCACATGAAACACCCACAGCCTAAGTGTGCCTGTGACATTGGCCAGCAGGAAGTGTGGGGTTGAAACCCTTAATCTGTGAGGGCCAAAGGGAAGTGGGTGCTGAGCTGGTGGGATCTGCTCTGACAGCCTGCAAGGCCCCACCGCTCCACATTGTGTAGGAAGCTCCTTTGGGCACTAAGGGCTCAGGAATGTGTCAGGGGATGTCAACAGCAATATGGCACCTCTTTGGCTTTGCAAGAAGAAAAGTCTTGGAGTATCTGAAGTACTTTGCTGTTTGTGAGTCTGTGTCTTTCAGTACTAACACAAGGAATCATAGAATCATAAACTCTGGTTAGGTTGGAACAGACCTTTTAGATCTTCAAATCCAACCATTAATCCAATATTGACAAGCCCACCATTAAACCATGTCCCTGAGTGCTGCATTTGCAGACCTTTTAAATAGCTCCAGGGACAGCGTCTCTACCACTTCCCTGGGCAGCCTGTTCCAATGCTTGACAATCCTTTCAGTGAAGAAATTTTTCCATATATCCAATCGGAACCTCCTCTAACTCAGTTTGAGGCCATTTCCTCTTGTACAGTTGCTTATGCCAAGGGTGCAGCTGTGTCTTTGTGTGGCTGTAAATGTGCTGCCTTTCCCCCATGATACAAGCATTGCTGGTTCCCCATCTGTATCCTACCTTGTGCCACCTACCAGACCCTTGCTCTGGCCCCCTGTGTTTCTTGGAGATAAATATCATCCTCAAGGGTTTTCAGAAGCTGGAGATTCAAGTAGTTGATGGATTTAAAATGCTGAAGACATCCACTTATTTTTCCTTATCTTCTAGTTGAGTTAGCAGAGCAAAATCCACTGCTGCTATGAATTGTTGGCTTATGCAATGTGGAGTACATTCCTCTACAAAATGTCAAAGTGTTTCTTGAGGAAATCTCAAGAAAATAGCTATATTCAATGGTTATGTATAGTTCTTCAAAATAAGAAAAAGTTGTTTGTTTTATTTGATTTGATTTTATTAACCTTAAATAAATTGCTGTGAAACCAAATAAATTGTGCAAAGATTGTTCTTGGCTGATTTACCAGTGAGGGTGTTTCTAAGTGTACAATTAATGTAACAACATAAATGCAAATTAATGTAACTGAACAATGTAAATCCAAAAATAACTAGACAGTCTAGCCCCAGACTGGGAGCTGGTTTATAGGCCCTTTTGAGATTTAGTGGCTGTTGCTATTGCAACATTTAAACCATTTATGAGATAAATGGCTGAGATAAAATCTAGTATCACTGCTTTTTAGAGCTGTGGGGATACTTTTATGCCTAGAGAGCAGCTTCTTACAGATAGTTTGTGAAGAGCATTTGCTTTTGAAAAATCAGGGTATCAGTCTCTCTGTCTCTAATCCCATTCACCCAAAAAAATGCAATAAAATTTTGGTGCTCTGAGAAAAACTTTATTCTTAATTCATACCCTCTCTGTTGTGCAAGCTGACTTCTGAAAGAGCTTGTTTTGAGAGTACCATGAAATACACAATTCATCAAACTTTTCATCCCACCATGCCCCCCCCCCCCCAAATAAAGGGAAAATGCCGCAATGGAAACTTTTTGTGGTATTTCTTCTGGAAGAAATGGTATAACAAGATAACAGGAGAGTTTGCCTCTTGCAGTCACTGCCTAAGGTCAGAGCAATCTTTGAAGCCTGGCTTGGAGACATATCACAGCATTGGAACAGGCAATTGCTGTGCTGCTGTCTGCTTTCAAATATGTGAGATTCAAACAGGGAAAAAAAAATGCTTTATCAGTTTTATCAATGAAATTTCTACAGGAGAAAATCTGAGTCCAAAGTCTATGGATCTCATAGGATTTTGCATGATGGAATTTGCCTAGGAGTGATGTCTGAGACATGAAGGACTATAACTGAGACTAAGGGCTAAGTGCTGATCTGTGCTTTTTATTTAAACTCTGCTCTGCTCCCTGTCCTGGGTCTTAGTTGCTGATTCTATTCACTTGTAAGACTGTTGGTCAATGCCATAGATTGTGGTCACTGCCATTGATTCAGCCACACCAGCTAATTTCTTCCCAAAACTTTCTCATTCGTGGTCTCCAGAATTAAAAAAATATTATCCATGTGCCAAATGGAAAGGATTAGAAGACTTGGACTATGAACCCATGAAAGTTGTCATTCAGATTTGCTCCTGGAGGCATGACTAAGTGTTCACCTTCCCCGTGGGAAGTTTTATATCAAAAACACACCAATATCTGTCATGGTGATTTCCACTTCTGGCTGTCTAGCTCGGCATCATAGAAAAGACAAAATGCTTTCTAAGGAACCATTTAAGAGAGACAGCTCTGTTTGAAGAAAACAAAATGGCAGTAACAGTCGTGTCTGAGAACCACCCTGATACAGGGCTAGTTAGTGAGGCAGATGTAGGCTGAAAGAGGAGGTGTAGAGCAGCCACAAAGAAGATGCTCTAAAAGCCCAGAGGTACCTTTCTCCTAAGTACAGAGCAGCAGAACATGGTTAATTGAGGAATGATAGCACTTTTTGCATGGTGGACACACTGTTCCTAGCAATAATGTGCTCTTAATGGGGAAATATCTTCCATCAACCTGAAAGATGGATAGGTGGTTTTGAAGAAGAAAGAAAGAAGATGATTAATGCTGATACAACAAAACCATAAAAGGTTATTGAGTGGAGCAAAGTTACAGTCTTTGATCTGTTTCACTGAAAACCACTCTGTCGGCTGCTCCCTCAAGCAATTCACAGCAACCTCAATGCATATGACCATAACTGAGAGCAGAGAAAGGTTGCTTTCAGCAGTAGCTGTCTTACTTCAATGAGACAGACACCTTTAAGTGGCTTGGCTCTTCTGAAAATAGTGTCTGCTTAAATGCAGGCATGCTAGCACACGGTATTGGGGATGAGCTGCTCCCTGCAGTGTTTAAAATGGGATTCAGCCCAGCAGCTGTGCTGCTCCGTCACTCGAGAGGGTATCATCTTCCCTACAGTACTTTTGCAGTGTGCCCAAAAGGTCAGTAGCTCGGGACAGGTTTATAGTGGTGATGGTAGAGGTGTCTGGGGCGTTTTAATTTATTTTTTTTTTCTGTATTCTTCCATAATACTCTGCTAGAAGCCCCATCTAGCTTGGACAAAACATGCAGAGTTTCTCCAGTAGCTGCCCCTGTAACAGGATTATCTCTCCTATGCTACACTGTACTGTAGAGCTGTTAGTTAAAAATGGAAATCACTCATGTGCTTTGGCTCTGAAATTGCATTTGATAAAGATCAAGACACTTTGGTGATTAACTAAATAGGCCAGTTATTCAAAGGTAGCATTCCCAAAATAAAGTATATCAGCATTTTCATGTGTAACTGGTACATTTCAAATGCCACTCAGGAAGGGAAGGAGTGTTAGTGTTGGACTCACATTCTTGCCAAGAGAATCATGGGGGACAAGGCTCTTCATGGAAGTTTTGTGCAGTGAGATGGATGGGGTTCAAAACTCTTACAAGCTCTTTTATTTACTTTGTTCACCTTTGAGAAAGATTTCCTTTAGTGAATAGGCAAACAATAAGAGCTAACAGAGCTTCTGGATACAAGACATTATCTGCTTCTGGTAGTAATGAGCACTGCAAATTACTCATGGAAAATTCACACTGGGAATAAAATTAGTGAGTATGCTGTAACTGGTTTCTGAAACTGTTCCAAATGACCAGCATTCCTGTGTAGTTTCTTTCAGCCCAGGTTTTAAAGCTGTTTGCAGACATTAATTACTTACACCTACCATGTGGCAGGAGAAGAGATGATGATTCAAGGAAAAGTAAGAATAGGATGAAACAAGTCTGCATGACTGTTAGAAGGCACCCTGTCTAGGCTGAATCCGTCCCTAATGCTTTGTGGCCTTCTGTAAAATGATGCCAACTTCCAATTATTTTCAGCTGGATTCCTGAAATGATACCCACTTCAATGGCACTATATACATGAGTGAGAAAAGTACAGGAAATAGAGGGGTCAAAAGACATGTAATTAAAAACAAATTTCTCTTGAAAAATGTATCAATTCTGGGCCCACTTACAGACAGTTAGCAAATGTTTAAGTACTTCATCTATATGGGAACTACAGGTCTGAGTAGCCCTAATCGCTCTTCATTGCCCCTGACTCAATTATATAATTACCTTTAAAGAGACAATTATCTACTAAAGTGTCTGCTCACTTTTAAAAACTCCCATACATTAGTGAGTGAAGGGAAAGAAGGAAATATCCTCTTTATGAAGTAACTATGGCCAAAGTCTCTGTACTGGACCTCTGGGAGCCAAAAATTATGTCAAATAAGACTATCGGACATTGGGGGAACTGCTTTATCCTCCTGTCCAAAGGTAGAATAATGCCTTGTGCCTGGGGCATCACATCCTTGTCCAGTTTCTTCCTGACCTCTAGTAACACAGACTGTACAAACCTCTTGTGCCACCCGCTACCATCCTTCATTAATTTCTCACTCTAGAAAGCTTTTAGCTATTGAAAACCCACTTACTGTAGCTAGAGCCCATTAAATTAAGTTTTCTACACTGAGCACAGTGAAGAAGTGTTCCCATCTGTGAGTGCTGATATCTGTCCCTGGGGCCACAGAGTGGTAGTGGGTTTCCTTTGATGGCAAAGCTGGCTGAGAGCAGTTCTGCTCTTCTTACTGTGGGCTGTTCCCCTCTTCCCTTGCTCCTGCCAGGCCCTGCCTGCCTGAGGCTCTGCAGGGAGTTCAGCACAGTGCCTGAGAGCTTCTTCTCCTCTTCTCTTACAGGGACTCATCTAAAGATGACCTTACACCTGGAGCCCAGTCAAGCCCTTGAGGTATTGATACCAAACTGCTGTGGAGAGGCATGGGGCTTCCCCACCTGAGGAAAACACTACAGTATTGATACTCTGCCTTACTCCAGCTCTGTCAGTCTAGCTATGAACTCTTTGCAGCTGCATACTCCTTGAATCACAGAGCCCAAAGCTCAAGTATATGACTTGCCAGGTCCCATAACTCCTCAGTGAAGTTTTGATTTTTCCATGTGTTGAAAGATAGCACACATCTTCATATTTCCTAGCATGGCCCTAGATGTATCCTTTCTTCCACAGAAGTGGTATAGAGTGATTTGCATTCACTTTGTCCTACTGTGTCTAAATATGTGTGTCTTGACTACATCCCTGTCTTCACCCTAAGTGCTCTAGAGTGTACAAAATGTGTTCTTCTCATAACCTCTGTGCAATGGGTTTATTTCTTCCTGAAATTAAACCTGTACTCAATATTGCACTGTAGGGAAAAAACTGCCCTGAGGAAAGCCTGTTTGCTTTTTGACTAAGTCTCTTAAATATTGAGACCTGCGTAAATACTGGAAACTCTGAATCAATGTGGATTTTTTTTCTGGAGTAGGTTTTTTGGTTGTTTTATTTAATTTTGAGGGTTGGAGATCTTTTAGATTTGTTTGTTTGTTCATTTTTAACATGGGGACAGAATTTGACCTGGCTTGTTAAAATACTTAATTATAAGGTACCTAATCCATCACCATCGAAGTATGCTCCTGTTGAGCTCACTTCTGAACAATTCTCTCAGGCACATGCTGTGACTCTTGGAAATGGTGCTGTGCAGGGCCAGGAGTTGGACTCAATGATCCTTGTGGGTGCCTTTGAACTCAGCACATTCTGTGATTCTGTGATGAATTGTCTGATCTCCCACTACCATTAATGAAGATCTAGTAAGAGCAATCAATGAACGATTCAGCTGAACAGAAACTTCGTACCTACTTTATGGTGAGCTAAATTGCTCTTCAGGCTCCAGTGACTCTAATGGGAGTATAGGAACCAAGTAACCCAAAAGTACCTAAATGTAAGTCATTGTTTCACACTGATTCTTGTACTTGATGGTCCCTAGTCAACAAAAAGCATCAGACTATTTCAAAGAGCATTTTGTTTGACCCATTTTAGAAATCTGCCTTAGGGGATGCATTAATTTTTATCTATATAACATGAAATTAGGTCTATAGCTTTAAGATAACTATAAAGTTTAGCAATCCTAAAACTCTCCAGCTGATTCAATCCCCATATGATTATGACCAGAACCTAAACCAAGATAACAGTTTGAATATATGTTATCTACTGCTTCAAAAAAGACCTGGAAAAAAACACCATATATATGTATAACTTCAGGCTCAATTAAGGGCAGAAAAGGTTTTTGCTTCTCTCCTATATCCATATTTAAAATTAATTCTGGTTTTCATAAAATACATAATCAGTGCTGTGCTCATTCCTGTAAGGTGTTGTCTGAGCTAACAGTTTAGCAAAACAAAAATGGTTGGGTTTCTATGTGTCCCGTACATACAGAGTTAAAATTTATGTCTCACCTGGGTGTTAGAAGATGAAGGACTAACAGGTTCTGTGGCTCTAGCCCAAAAAAGCACTGTAAAATGCCAGGATACTGACCTCTTCTGTAACTCTAAAAATAATCCCCATTATTCTGAAATCATGAGTGATTGAGCAAAAGGTGTGTGATCAGTAGGAGTTTTGTAAGGCAGTCAATATAATCAGAAGTGTTTTTCATTTAATGTAAAACATGTCTATATCAAATGATGAAATGGAAATCAAGCAACCTAGAGAAGTAAAAACTCTTCACGGTCTATCACCAGTGTTCAGTCACAAGACTTCAGTCACTATCGAAATGATGATAAAGACCCTTTTATGCTTCAGTTAATGACATTCACCTGACATTACTATCCAGTAGATGCACAATTAATTTTATTGCTAGGCCTTATAGTTTAATGGCTTCTTCTAGAATGTACATCAGAAAATAAATCAATCAGTGCTGGAAATTAATGAGTGCAAGAGCTTAGATTTAATGGAGCAGAAGATGAATTCACTGGTGCAAAACTTTGTGTGAACTGGAGAAGGTAGATAACTGAGCAAGAGATACTCATTTATTTATAGAAATTTCCCTAGCCTGGCAGAGCTCTCAAAACTGATCAGCTGCTAATTTCTACTGAAAACTGCCTAAGGAAAGAACCAAGCTCCTCAAGAAGGAAAACAAGTATTGGTTACCTTCCAAAAACATTGTGGTTTACATTATGTCTCTGGTCACTTTGTGACTAGTGATACAAAGTGGACACCTAAATCTTGTGAGTCTTAGGCACTCATCAAGACCTGCAATGGTATCGCTCTGTCCTAATCTTAATTTTCTATAATACCCTCCTGAATATAAAACCTGACATTTAAAATTCTTTGTTATCTCACACCTGACTAGTCTATCTTTTAGAACCTCTTAAAAATAATTATTTTGGCTTTATGTCAGGAATGGCAATCTTTGTTCTTAGATAAATACTTCAACAACTTCACTGTTCATTTTTTTCCCCTCCAAATAAAAGGAAAGTGTTGACAAGAGAGTGCACTTTGGTGTTTGGTTTTTCATTAGGGTTTTTTTGTATATTAATTCAATTTAAACAGACTTGCACATTTGTATGTTATGCATGCATGCACACACACAGACAAATCTATATTGGTATGAAAGCAAGTCCCTGCTAAACATTTTTAAATGCTTCTTTTTAGCTTAGATTCTATTTATATAGCAATGACAATTTAAAGAAAAGCCTCAAAGACAAAATGAGACTTCCAGCAGAATAAATAGTTTCCTTGGAACAGCAGGAAAACCACTCATTAAGAGGGTGTAGAAGGGCTGTAAACTGCAGCCTGAAAAGTAAAACAAAATCCTCTCCTGCTGGCTAAACTGGTGAGCCCCCACTCTTCAGTTCCGCTTGTAATTTGGATGACTCACCAGGACTTTGCAGTACCACTTATTTGTCTACAATTACTTCATAACTCTTCAATTATGTAGGACTTCTTGGATTCCAAAATCTGCCTTAGGAGGGCTGTGATAGCAGGATCTTTTTATAGACCTGGGTTTGCAGTGAGCAATCTGTGATATCAGATGGGGATGTTCTCAGTGGTTGTGCTCCTCAGGTGGGCAGTGTCACCAGCACTGAGCTGTGCTGTGGCTCAGCTGTGCTTCCAAAAGGGGAGAATTCCACTAAGACAAGGTTCCTATGATATGAGGTTGGCAGAGTATGGGGAGCTCTGTGAGCATGTGCATGGAAATTTGGTTGAACACAGAATTGGTGAATGTGAAAATAGTCAGCCTTTGCATAAGCTTAGGTGAGATAATACTGTCTGATGCCTACATTAATTCCACTGGCTCATTGTGATTTTAAATTTGAAGCAAAGACTAGAAAACAATAAAGAACTCAGCTCTGTGCTTTGGCATCACTGCCTGGATGCTCCTGTCAGTGATTACCCAGATAATTGTTCAAGTGAATCAAAATATTTTAAAATAACTCTGCTCTAATTGTTAATAATGATATTTTGTCTCAGCAAACGTGCCAAATATCAGTGCCAAGATTTTAGACGTTAACTTACAGTCAATGAACAAGCCCTGATTAAAGAAATCAATTTATTAAAAGAATGCATGGATTTGTATGATGTGGAAAGGTTAATATTTTTATTTCCCTGATTATAATCACATCTACCTTAAATTCTGGTTTTATAGGCTGTATTTAACAAATCACTTTTGCTCATGAATAAAATTAACTTCTCACAAAAGGCCAGCTGCTTCAGAATGGGATGTGATGCCTTGTCTCCTTCATACCTCATCTAAACAGTCACACACAAAGCAGGAGAGCTTATATTTCTTTATACCTGACAGGAGATCTGAGTCTGCCTGGAGTCATGGTGCTTCACACACAGAGTGGCTGGAATTCTTATTAATAAAATTCTTATTAATAAAAATGCTGAGAGATCTGCAGCTAAATTTTGCTATTAGCATTATTTCAGCAGCTTCATTTTGGAAATAAATGAAGCATTCATTTTGCAGAATGACCTTTTCTTTCTCCAAGAAGCTCTATATCTAGTAATTGTTAGGTCTTTTAATTTCTGAGGTGTGTTACTACATGCACACAAAATATTTGTACTTTGAAGCCTAAGCTCAAGCCAGTAATGCATATGTATAACCTGGAACAATCCAGTGTGGAGAAAACAACCTGCAGCTCCTATTCACACCAATAATGAAATTAAATTGAAAACCACCAGCCTGCTGAGCTTAGGGAGAACAGAAACCTAAATACCAACCAGCTGTAACTTCACCCAGCTGCAGCTCTTGGCAGATTATCACCCAGGGACCCAGGAAGGAGTAGGGCAGCCCTCCCCATCTGCCACCTCCGAAGATCCATCTGGCTGTGCAGTGAATGGGTGTGGGACGTGGCCCTGTCTCCCTGTCCCCATATCACACGTCGTCACCTTGTTTTGGTCTGCTACCCAGCCAGGCAAACCTCTGCCAGCTCTGGGCACAGGGCAGAGCTGGGCACAGGGGCCCTGGGGAGAGGGGAGGTCACCAGCTACTTTAGGGATGGGGCAGTTCCTGCAGCACAGCTGGTGCAGCACCTGGGAATAGGAACAGATGGGACAAGAGCCCCATGTGCTGGTGCTGCTGCAGGAAAGAATGAAACGTGGAGATAAACCTGAAGCTTTGGAAATGTATTCCCATGGGCTGTTTCCAGCTGAGTGAGAGCTTCCTGTGGGCATGAAGACATGACTTTTGGCAGCTTCCTATGGCTGTGGTGGGATGCTAGGTTCAGGGAGATAGCACCTTGGTGAACCCTGCCCAAGGAGCAGCACCTAAGGAGCAGCACTTTCCTCATGAGCCCTCGATTTCTGCAGTCTTCCTGTCTATCCAGTCTAGCCTGTGCAACATGCTCTAGGGGGTCACCCACTGACCAGGGAGGCTCAACCAGATGACCTATGTGGTTTCTGTCATCCCTTCCAACCAGTCCAGCTTCATGGGATTCTGTGATTCTCTGCAGGAAGGCGGTGCACCCAAAGCATGGAAAAACTTCTTGGCTGGGAGTTTGGGACCGCCTGGCACAGCACAGTGCAGAAAGGTTGTATCCCTGACAGCTTCTGGGGCTGGCCTTTGCCTTTGATGGGGTTCTTTCTATCCCTCTGAGACCATCCTGAGCCACAAATGTGACACTACCCCTGGCTGGTGCTGCTGGTGTTGCCTCAGCCCCAAGTGTGGAGCTGCTGCAGGCAATGCACACTCTGCTGGGTGATGTTCTCTTGTCACAAGGCAAGGGCAAGAGCCTGTGAATTACAGTGAGCAACACATCACTGCAGCCTGTTTGGAATCAATCCAAAGCCC
Source organism: Vidua macroura (assembly GCF_024509145.1). Taxonomy (NCBI): domain Eukaryota; kingdom Metazoa; phylum Chordata; class Aves; order Passeriformes; family Viduidae; genus Vidua; species Vidua macroura. The sequence goes on along the minus strand of NC_071573.1, from coordinate 100,722,584 downwards.
ATTAAAGGCAATGGAAAGACTCCACATTTCCACTCTGCTTTAAAAACTATTATCCTTTATTTCTGTCAGGAGTCTTGTTTCACAGTAGATAGCATGCACTGTCACAAATCACTCAGAAGAAGCAGCAAGCACTTACTTAATACAGGGTAGCTAAAGGTGCATATTCAAATGTTTCTTATCTGGCCAAAGCACATGAAACTATTTCTGGACAAATTTTTCTGAGGAATACTGCTTCTGTGCTTCTCCCATCAGTTTACTGCCTCTCCTTCTGAAGTCGAAATCTCAGACTTAGGGTTTATTTGCACTCTGAAAAATGTCTGTTATGCTATTGATACATATCTTCTAATAAAATAATGACCAGTGTGCTGGAAAATAACTTTAATGTAAAGGTATTTCATGTAGGTCCCAAGTTAATCAAAGCAGTTTTGACTCTCAGGTTTATGGGTTGTTGCTGGTACACACCTCTCAGCTAACAAAGATCACAGCTGTGTGGATTTTTAGTTGAATAAAGCAGCCTCTTGCAGTATATCTAAATCCCAAATACAAGGATAATTCTGACTCTATGCATACTAACCAGCTGCTTTCCAGTTACCATTAAAATGCTCTGTACTATAAAGGTGCAAATACTACCTTACCCATAAAGATGTTTGTCTTTATGGGTCTCTTCAGGTCACATTTTATAGGTTATAGAAAAGTCCAGCTACCTTCAGTGTCAACTATTTTTGAACAGAAATCTAAGACTATTCAACCCATCAGATGATACTTTTAGCTAGAAGAGAATATATAAAGCAGAGGCACTAAGAGATGAAGCTGTCCCTACTGCACTGAGCTGTGGGATCTCCAGCAGGCCTGTATCTTGTATAAACCCCCAAAATTGTCTACTTCCATCTGAGTGTTAATATTCCCTTTTGCCAACTGCTTATTTGAAAATCAACAAGACAGATAATGCCACCAGTGCTCATTCAGGATTATCTCTCCCTCAGGAAAAAAAAAAATCTCTTGGTTAAGTAACAATCCTGCTGGCTTTTTTGTTAGAGCAGGAAGGACAGCTCTTCTCTGCACCACGGACACTTTCCTCCTGGTCAGGACAAAAATTAATCCTGAGGAACAGCTGAGGATGCCATGCCAATAGCAGAGGAAAAAAATGTACCTTCCATTTCAGCCAGTGACATCAAGTTCCAAGCTGGAATGCCTTTAAGCTCCAAATCAACTTGCTGTTTGGTCTCCAGGGTACCCACTGCTGGGTACCCACGTGTCCTCCAGAGCTGCAGTTTTCCCTCATCACTGACAAGACAAAAAAATATTGGCACAGAATTGGGCACAGAAATGGAGAATAAAGAAATAACACAAAAGCTGCTAGGAAAGGAAGGACCACCAGGGATTGACCAAAATCCTGCAAGAGCAGTGCCCTTCCTGTTGCTCTTTGTGGGCACAAGAGATGGGTAGAGACCCAGCTTGCTCCTTTCATCCGTGCTGGTCCCCTGTATGTGGGAAGATGTTGTTGTTCCAGTGTATGTCAGACTGCAGGATCAGACCTGAAATGACCAAGAAGTGATGGTCACTCAGGCTGTTGGGAGTGAGTGGAATTTACTGAGCATCTTTCTCTAAGCCTGTAAGCTGTACGTGGTGTGCTCCTGCCTGTTGAGCACAGAGGAGACACAAGGACACAACAAATTCATATAATTCAGAAAGATGATCTTGAATAACTTACTTTGTATCTTAGGCTAATAATTTCATTTTTGGGTTCCCACAACACAAATGCAAAGAAGAGAGAAGACCCTTGTAACACTTACGACCATAAATGCAGTTTTTACTTTTCTCATTAAAACAATAGGCTTTGGACTTCAGTTTTCTTCACAGCCCCTCTGGCTTTCCTACATGCACTGAGAACCCTTCCTCCTGGCCACTCAGACATGAAAACAGAAGGTCTGCATAAGGTCAAATAGATTAGTTGAATAAATCAAATTAGGAAATGAAGAATCATCACTTTTCAAAGCTGGCTTGTGACAGAAAAAAACCACATTTTTCTTTGTTATTTGATTTTCATAATCAAATACACAAAATTATATTCCTGAAAAAAAAGAATCAATGACCAAAGTCAAGCTAAATTTCTGCTGCTATTTTGCTGAAAGTACTTGCATAGGCAGGATACATGTGGCTTTGAGCATTTACCTAACTGCATCAGCTGTGTTGGCAGCTGCAGAGACTTGCAGAGATGACAGGTGGGTCTCCAGGGCATGGAGAGCTGACACAGGTACTTGTGGTACCTTCTGAAAGAGCAGTGTGCTGACATAGAGCTCTCCATTTGAACTGGAGGCTGTTTCCACACGTCTCCCATTCCTTTGAGAGACAGAGCTGAAGCCTTTCACAACCCCTGGATGCAAAACATAAATAAGTGGTCAGCTCTGGGATTTGTGCTGCCTGCCATGCAGAGGTGGGAGGAGAGGCAGTAGCTCCCAGCCACTCCAATGCAGGAGCCACAGGCTCTGGATTCTGCCTTTCTCTGTAAACTGCAGCTGGAGAACTGTCTTGACTCAAATAATTACAGTTTTAAATTGACACAGCAAATTTGTCAGGAAAAAGAATGCAATGTTAGAAAACACATTTTTGTTCATACCCTGGGCAAAGGTTTGGTTTCACCCTTCTGAGATATGTGACTGGTTATACAACTTTATTAATATGATAAGTCAGAGATAGTTCCTATAGCAAGAAGCTTCCAATTTAAATTGACAGAACAGAAGACAATTAGAAACAAAGGAACAGAGAGATTCCCTTGTAAAGATCTGCAGCTTTTTACTTACTTGAAACCTGATGTCAAAAAGCTCTGTTCACTGCCATGGATTCAGTTCCTGGGTGCAGAAAACAGGTTTGAGGAGCCTAGGGGAAAGAGAACTGAGCATTTTCTTGCACAAGTATTAAATGTAGAGATGTTTTGCAGGTGTAAGGAAAATGTATCTGCTGTCAGGGGTTCAGTACTTAAAAAAATTTATCTGCTAAAATGCTTGGGGTTGGAAACTAATACTATTTGGAGTTGTGAGCTGTATCATCGTAGTGCCATGAAGTAAAACTGCTTTTATCCTGAGAAATGCAGAAAACATAGAGAAAAAATATGCTTACTTGAAACAATTTATTTTAATTTCATAAAATAATTCACAAGATGTTTATTCTTAAGGATGGTATAGAGCTTTTTCAAATCTATAAAGAAGAAACTGGAACAAGTGGTTTCAAAAAGAGCTGGTCATTTTCCCTTTTCTCACCAGAAAACCTGAACAGAATGGGAAGCATTCCCTCAAAAATCAAGGCCAAAAAGTGAAGATTAGCAGGGTAAATTTGCAAAACTTTGGGCAGGAGAAAAAGGAAAATTACAGTGCCCAGGAGGTGAATTTGAAAGAACAAGCTATATGTACACCCTTTACTTCCTGACGTATAAACTTTTAGTCCAGAAAAATTCCACAATGCAAGTGATATCAGCTCAGTTGTTCTGTACAGCCCATCTGTATGTAAGTCAGGGCTGTTCCTGGTGTCACAGCCAGGTACCAAAGCTGGCTAATGAGGAAACCTATTGATCTGTAGCATTTTCTTTCAAAAGTTTAAAAGCAAAGGCAAACTGTGAAAATGAAGTGATCACTGTCCTCTAACATGACAGCTTTCTCATCTGCTGTCCCCTGTTTGCCACTGTTCTGGTGCTCCTAGTACACTGCATACTGGAGATTCCAAACAAGAAGTGTGAGAAGTTTGACTTTTATTCACCCCAGGTGCAAATATTGGCTTTCACCTTTCTTAGCATGTGACCAGTTATACAATATTAACTGATAGGTTTTTAATTTCTGATTTGTTTCTGAAACTAAAATTTGATTTCTGTATTTCAATAGAAAGTTGAAAAATCTTGCCTATGGGAACTACTTACATAAGAATCTTTCTGTACCCAGCAGCGATCCTCACTGCATGGTTTTATTAATCATTGAGTTAGATCTCTTGCTAATCTTGGGAAGACTACAGAGAGGGGACCTGACTCTGCCTGCCTTTTCAACAGCATGGGAAGGGTGTAGTCCTTAGTGCTCCTGTGCTGTTCTAGATCTGCCCTTTTTGAAGGAATGAGTGGTACCAATGAGAAGAGTTGCTGCTATCCAGCAATTGCAATATATGATCTTTATATTGGGGATTTCAACTGAAAAATTATTCATTACAATAAGAGAAGCATGAGAAATATTTACTTCATTAACTATTGAGTCAATAATGCTGATTTTTTGTTAGAATTACAGAACAGGTATTGAGATGTAAAACTCATTACTTCCCTTTGACCATTTTGTATTTTTACCTTTACAAAACACTCATGTGGCTGGAAGCCGTGAAAACATGAGTGTTTAAGTGATGAGTTTGATTCATGATTTTTGTTTATGGCATGAAGATAAAGCATACTGATCTGCACAAGAAAGCAAGAATTGACTACTTGGTCTAGTTCTTCTTTTTCACTGTGAACTCAAGTGGGACAAGCAGCTCAGAATTTCCTACTTATTTCTTTTACTGCACTGCTTGCATAAAAACATAAAAGCAACAGGACATAACAGACTAATTGAAACCCACCAGATCATTCATATCTCCTGTATAGTAAGTGGGTTTTGTTTGTTTGTTTGTCTGTTTGTTTTTTTGTGGGGTTTTTTTTTGTTTGTTTGTTTGTTTTTTTTGTTTTTTTTTTGTTAGTTATACTCAGATGTCTCAAAACTGTCATCCATAATCTAGAATAAGGATGACTTTCCCTCTCCCCAAAGCATCAGCACTTTGGAAACACTCTCCAGGTGTTGTTTCCAGAGCATCAATCCTATTTTCAGTGTGCTTTTTTTGGAAATAATTCCTGGTGACTTCAGGACAGGGCTTGGCAAAAAGAATTTAATCCAAATTCCCTCTTCCCTGGCACTGACAACACCTCTGTTAGGACCTTAGGACCCCATCTCTCAGAAACAGTCTTTGGACCCTCAAGCTTTTGTGTGCTGTGGACTGGAAGTGCTTGCCCTTGGGTGCCCTTGGCAAGCAGTGTTTCCTAGAGAGCAGAAATGCAGTGTGTTGGTGTAGTACAGCCCATCCTGTTTGATGCATTATTAGGTATTATTAAACATTCTTCATCGTGCCATTTGTGCTAAAATAATTTTACCATCTGTCCTCATAGTTTCCCTTTGATTTGTTGCTAAATGATGGAAGTTGGGGCATTTCATATGGACTTGGCTCTTTTTCATTATCAAATTAATGATCTGTTCAAGTTTAACTGTGCAACTTCTTATTATGTGAGTCTATTAGCAAAAAGACTCTTAGACAGAAACCCTGAGTGCCCCACTTTGTATCCATCACTACCCTGGCATGTTCTCTTCCTCCAGGGAACAGTAATGTCCATTCTTACTGAGTGGCTGGAAAATGAAGTTATCCAGCAATACAGGAGCTCACCTAAAGGGATAATAATTTTTTTCAATGTTTTGTACTAATTTAAAATTTTCCCTGGACTGCATTAAAGACAAAAATTTTCTAGATTTTTCTTGATTTACTGCTAAAAATTGATCTTAAGCCCCTGTTTTCTCTTTCTTTAGTCTCCTTTCATTCTGCATAATCAAATTTCAGGGGGTAAAAGTTTTTCCTTTCTCAAGTACTCTGTGCCAACATTCACTGGTGAGTTGGTGTCAGTATCAGGAAGCTGCCAAGCCATACAGAAAATCTGTATCCTATGAGTACTCCCAAGAAGTGCAGCTTTGGTCCCAATGGTGACAAGTGACATATTGATTATTAAATATAACATCTTGCCAGCTCCCATCTCTCAGTCCTTTTTTGTTCTGCAGTTTCAAAGCTAGTGAAACCAAGCTTGTCTATACCTAGTCAAACGTTTTCTTTATCTGTTGGGGTTTTATTAATTTGTATATCAGAAAGTTTGAATAAAGTTAGTCCAGAGTGTGGAACCCTCTTAGAGGTGAGGACTTGCAGCTGAGCATACTTATTACTTTTGAAGTCTTTCCAGCAAGAACATCTGCTTTTCCATACTTGCATCAGGAAGTTGAAGACCTGGGTTCAGTTTCTACTTCTTCCTAACTTGAAGGAGATCCCCATTCCCTTCCCTGCTTCCAGCTGAGCACCCTGACAACCAGGCAGTTATATCAGCACCCACCTTCCTTGCTTCTGAAGCAAGGTGCCTGCATACAGATCACAGCAGGGGAGCCTAAGGAGAGGGGGGTGACACCACACCATAGAGCTTCACAACACTAGGTTGATGGTGTGGAGGGCAGGAAGAGCAGGAATCTGCTCCCCTGGCCCAGCTTCCAGGAATGAAAACTCCCATTACTGTGGTTTCTTTGGGCTGGAGCTTAGGCTGTCACCATGCAGTGTCTGGGGTTAAGCAACTCTTATATCATTCCCAGATCACAACACACTTCTGTCAGGAGCTGGCTTCTGACTCCTGAACTTGTACACTGCGGGATGCACATATCAATGTCCAGACTAGGTGGCCACTTCATTTTCCAGGTTACATTGTACAGGGCACCCAATTTCTCTCTAAAGTGTTATGCCATGGCCATCAGAAAAACCCTCTGCACTATGTGCAAACACTAGGGGTTTTCTGAATGTTGCCAGGAAGTAAATGTGAACTTTTTCTACAAACGTAGAAATAATTTTGCACAGAGAAGCTCAAACAGGACATTAAATGTCAGCAAAGCAGAGAGCCCTGGAACTCACTGAACCTGATTTTTATCCTGTGCAGGTCTCTGGCTACTTCTAACATGAATATCTTTGCAATAAAATGTTGGGTGTTGGGCTGCTATTATGATTTTTTTTTTTTTTTAACTGTGGTTTCGGAAAGGCTTATTTGCAGCTACTTCTACTCCATATTGTTGACATTTTGAAATAAAGAAATGTATTATTAAATTGTGTAATTTTTATTAGTTCAGCAGCTTGCCTATGAAAGACATTACTGAGATTTTGAAACTGAGTTACACAAAAGTCATCTGGGGATTGGGCTAGTAAACAAAAGAGATCCTACCAAAACAAATTGAAAAATACAGAAGTGTTTGTCAAAGCCAAAAGTCAGGACTTAATAATACATGCTGCCAAAATTGTTGTACATATTTATGCAGTTGATTCATTGAGAAATACTAGGGAAGAGTTGAAAAGGCAATCACAAATTACATATTTTGAAATTTTTTATAGACTCATAGAATCATTTAGGTTGGAAAAGACCTCTAACATCGAGTCCAACAATTAAGCCAGCACTGCCAAGTTTAGCACTAAACCACATTCCCAAGTGCCACATCTATGCATCTTTGAAATACCTCCAGAGATGGCTACTCTATCATTTCCCTGGGCAGCCTGTCCCCGTGTCTGACAGCCCTTTCTGTGACAAGATTTTGCCTAATATCCAAAATCTCTCCCAGCTCAACTTGAGGCCATTTTGTCTTGTCCTATCACTTAGAGGAGAGGAGAGGAGAGGAGAGGAGAGGAGAGGAGAGGAGAGGAGAGGTTGGTTACAACTTCCTTTCAGGTAGTTATAGCGAATAATAAGGTCTCCCTGAGCATCCTTTTCCCTGAGCTAAACAACCCCAGGTCCCTCAGTTGTTCCTCATCAGACTTGTGCTCCAGACCCTTCACCACCTCTGTTTCTCTTCTCTGGACTCACTCCAGCCCTTCAATGTCTTTGAGGGGCCCAGAACTGGACACAGCACTCGAGGTGTGGCCTCACCAGTGCTGAATACTGGGGATGGTCACTGCCCTGGTCCTGCTGGCCACACTGTATCTGATAGAGGCCAGGATACCATTGTTCTTGGCCATGTGGCACATGCTGGCTCATATTCAACCAGCTGTCAACCAGCACCCCCAGGTCATTTTCTGTTGGGCAGGTTTCCAGGCACTCTTGGGAGGAGCTGTTGACTCCCTCAAAGGCTGAGAGGCCCTGCACTGAAACTTTGATGAATTAGAAGACTGGGCAATCACCAACCTTATGAAGGGTAACAGAAACAGGAGCCAGACTCTGCATCTGGGATGGGGCAGCCCTGGGTGTATGGACAGACTGGGAAATGAGATTCTGGACAACAGTGCCATGGAAAGGGACCTTGGGGTCCTGGTCAGTGACAAGCTGAACGTGAGCCAGCAGTGCCCTGGCAGCCAGGAGGGCCAACCCTGTACTGGAGGCATCAGGCCAAGCATGGCCAGCTGGGCAAGGAAAGGGATTGCCCTGCTCTCCTCTGCACTGGGGTGGCCTCACCTCCAGTGCTGGGGGCAGTTCTGGGTACCACAATGTAAAAAGGACATTAAACTATCGCAGAGTGTCCAAAGGAGGGCAACAAAGATGGTGAAGGTCCCTGAGGGGAAGCTGTGTGAGGAGTGGCTGAGGTCATTTCGAGGAGACTGAGGGCAGACCTCACTGCAGTTACAACTTCTTCGTGAGAGGAAGAGGAGGGGCAGGCACTGATCTCTTCTCTGAGGACAGGACCTGCGGGAATGGCCTGAAGTTGTGCCAGAGGGGTTTTAGGCTGGATATTAGGAAAGGTTCTTCACCTTGAGTGTGGCTGGGTACTGCAATGGGCTCCCCAGGAAGCTGTCACAGCAGTTTGCTGGATATCAATGACATTTTCATTAGTTTGGTGAACATGTAGTTTACTTGCAATATTAATTGCAAAATTACAACATAAATATAAAAATAACTTCAATTAATTGAATTCTCAAACAGCTAATGTATCATCTGGGAAATGATGAGAAATAGACAGCGTCCTCATGGGAAGCGAAAAGAACTCTACCATGCACTGGGTATAGGAAATAATAAAAGAGTAAAAAGGGTATTTGCAAGCTAGTAGGATTAACAGCAAACTGTAGATGCTGTTGCAGTGGATTGCTAGTTTACATAGCTAGGATGAGCCTTAAGATATGTTTTGAAGTCTTTTTGTGGGCTGTAAGAACAAGAAAGCAATGGGTTTGTGACAGTCCTGAAAATGTTACCACAATGAAGGATCAGGTTGAAAAGAAAAGATCTGTGTCACCATGGGCTTTGTAGGAAGCTCAGCACCAACCCATTGCTGATGATGCCATGGCCACCATAAAACCCCTCTGCATTATGTCAGTAGGTTAGGGCTTGCCCCTGTGCAGGTATTTGTCCTTGTATTGGTCCTTATATTAGTTCCATTTTACATTTTGGTGTCCTGGACCTAAGGGACCAGTTTGCAACACAAACTATACAAAGAATTACTGCAATCCTCTTGAGAACAGAGCAATAAGTTATGAGGATGGAGGGCAGAGCTACAGTTGGAAAACCACTTAGCAATGTTGTGCTTGGAAAATGCAAGTAAACATGTGGAGTAAATATCTGCATTAAATGTAAGAACAAAACCTAGAAACTGTAAATATTTAAACATAAGTGTTCAAGCAAAAGCTGGGAATGTGCTGATAGTATCTATGACAAAATCAGTCTTGAATTTGCAATGTGGCAATGCTGCAAATGGAAGGCTCTCTCGGGATGCATTGCTCTGGCAGGTCAGGGACCAGAGACCAGAGGCTGGGGGGCAGCTGCTGTGTCCTGTGCTGTGTGACAGCATGAGGACACAGCTCATGCTGTGAGAGACCCACTTCTCACTGCATTCTGGATCCAGGCCCAGGACAGGGCACTGATCAGCTGAGATCAGCTATAATCCATGGGGCTGTACTCTTTCAGGAGTTTAGCTGGTATATCTGCTCTAAGAAGTGCAACAGAGCAAATCTTGTGGCACTGTTTTCCACTAGTGTGATGATATGTTACAGTTCTAGTCTACAGAAACTCCAGCCAAGAGTACTTGTGTTCTGTGTAGTACTAGGATGTGGATGGTAATTAAAATGAATTTAAATTATAGAAGAGTAACAGAAAGGAAAAAAAAATTATTAACTGAAAACTGGTTCTGTATTGTGGAGAAGATTAATCAGATTTATGGGACAGTGGAGACAACATGATGGCAAACATTTGGGAAATGTCAGCAGTGGAAAGTCCTTGTTTGTGTAGGATGACATTAGGATAGAGAAAGTTTTGAGGAGCATTCCCCAGCAGAGTTGGTGAGAATCTCATTATCTGAGTTTGAAAAACTAGATAGAACAAAATGTTTAAAAATATTTCTGAGGGGCAAATTTTGTCCATATGGAAAGGTGTACCTGGAGACATGACATTTCTCTTCCATTTCTAGATATAATAAGTATAACCTTCACAGCTGTAGAAAAATGTGTGGCATGTCAGGTTCTTGTCTTTTGGAATAAAGGGACGTAGGATGTAATGAAAGGATATCAAGGATACCTTTGACAAGGATATGTTTATGGCTTGATTAAATAGCTGATACACAAAACCCAGTGAAGACTGATTAGAAAGGAAGCTGTAATCATGCAACAGATAAAAAAATGCTTTTCAATCCACATGTGATAATTTACTGCAAACTTAACCATAAGTGTGATTAGGAGCGGTGGCCTATATGGTGTTTTTTTTCAGATTGCTAAAGCAATTGATTACAACTGAAATAGAAAGAAAACTTCAAATGAAGTATAAGACATTGCTTGGGTAATACACATAAGGGAATTTATTGAGCTCTATAGAGGTATGTCATTCCAATTGCACAGACATCCAGTCTGAATTAATTTAAAATTAGAGAAAACAATAGAAAATTAGTATTTGCATCAATATGCTACATGTTAAACAATTGCTAACTTTAAAGATCCATGAAAGAAGAGGTGCCTAGGAAAGGTTGCATCTGCAACTTTTTATGGGTGCCTGCTGGATCAGGGCAACCTGCTGGATCAGGAAGTCCTGCCTGTCTAATCTTTCCCTTTTTGTAGCTATCCTTGTCCACATTCTGGATAGGAGAGTGGCTGGGATTTGGAAAGCTTTGCATGAGGTCCAGGGTCTGCCTATGATTTTGTGTCAATCATTTCTATGATTTCTAAGAGAGTTACCTAACAACTCAGGACTGTGGTTTCCATCTGTACCCTGAGCAGTACAAGACATCCCTGGCAGGCTCAGTTCCAGACCGAGTCCTCATTTCAGTGTCCTTGTGTGAGTACCTGCATGGAAAAGGCCTCTCAGTCTCAGTGATCAAAGGAGATGCCTGGGGCCTTTTGAGACACTCTTAACACCCATGTGAGCTTCATGGGTATGACCCAGAAAATGTAGGGGGCCTGTGGGGTGTCCTAGGGTGTCTCAGATGGCTCAACACTTACATTTCAGGACATGAATCACAGCCTGGATCTGTTCTGTCTGTAATGCAAATAAAGCACACAGACACCTACATGCTGACACCTCACATTAGGTGTCTTGAACCATAGCCCACCCATCCACCATGCTGCTTCTCCTGTACCTGTCACCATGGAAATGACCTCCTTGCTGGGACACTCTCCTTTGAGTTTTCCCCAAAGTGTTGGGACAGTCTGGAGCACTTAGCCACCTCTGTCAGAAGTGCTAAGTAGCCCTCCATGGGTGAGGCTGCACACCATAACCTGATAGAGAAAATTCCCTTCTTCAGAGAGACAAAAGCAGTTGCACAGAGAGGAAGCAAATATTTGAAATGTTGAGCTTTGGGCTGTATCCAGACCTGGATAGAGTTTGGACCATTTCCTAGCATGGCCAGCCTGGTTTACACAGTGCTTGTGTAGTTGCCTCAGGGAAGCAAATATTATTTTCCTGCTAAAAGAGGGCACCTTAAATTTATTTCAGCTACTACTAGTAGTAGCATAAGTGGTGTTTACCTAAGATAAGATAAAAGTGGGAAGAGGTGAGTGCAGAGGACAATATATGTCTTAGCCATCATATTACTGCAGAATTCTAAATGACAAAAATTCTTCTACTGTGCTTTGTATGACAAGAGAGGTGCAAAATCACTTTATATGAAGAAGCATACAGAATGAACAAGAAAATATGTTCAGGGCAAATCCCAGGAGACATCTAATTACTCCTGGAATTCGAAACTGATATTGCAGGTTGCATGGCAAATTTCTGAGACAGAATGTGATGAGATCTCCCAAAAATTTCTTTCTTAATTATGCTGGAAAAACGTTTTAAAATCATCAGCAGGTTAACCTGTCTGGTGGATACTGGGAGCTCTTATTTCATTTTCCATGACAAACACATGCAGCCAGTAAATCTGTATTCCTAAAGACTCATGTTAAAAACTCAGCCCTGCTCCCTTCCAAGGCATGAGGGAAGTCTCTGGCACTCTGTTCCATTTACATGGCACTCTGGAAGGAGTACAGAGACAAACATTACATTCAAAAGCTCTGAAAAGATAGGCTTTTTAGTCTTTATAGTAATTATCCCTCATTAATTTTAATAAGGGTTATGAAAACACTGGACAAAGGAAACAGACTGTGTGGGATGAATTCACAAGATAAAATTTACTAAGGTATATACTTTAACTCTTTGGTTTCCTATGCTCTTAAACACATATGAAACTTGGAAAAGAATGCAATATGCAATATGGAAAAAAAATTCATCATCATTCTGTAAAAACATATGAGTGATAGTAAAAAGGAGCTGTTCTTTGCACAAGTGATTTTACATAATTTGTTTTCTTACCCACTTAGCCTTTCGAGTTTCACTTAACAAAAAAGTTTAAAAAAACTGAACATCTTCCCGTGTTTTGAAATTACATGGGCCAAATACCCCAGAGGAAAAGAAAAAAAAAAAAAGACAAATTTTCAAAATCTTATCAAGTAAAAGTGAAAGCAGACTGAATCGGGGTTTTGGATCATGGTTATAGCAATGCTTTCCAGCCATTGTACTCACTTTGGAATTGCTTGGAACTTACTGATTGTAGATAGGAAACTTTCTAAAGTAGCTTGAGTTGCAGGTGATGCAATAGCTCTCCCTCTGATGAAAGCCAAACTAACTGCTCAAAGCCAGTTTGTGGTAGAGGATAATTGGCTTTTCCATCTAAGTTGATCCATCTAATTCTTCCATCTAAGAATTCTGGAGAGCTTTTTCAGATATGTGGTGTCTGTTTATTTAGTGAAGGTTCCTGAAGCAACCTGTCCTTTTTCCAGTCTGTAACATTTCTCTTTTAGGACAGGATTCATTTTTGTGTTTGTACATGAATCTATCATATGGGTGACTCCTCCCCTCCTTCCTATAGGTCTCTTGGTTAATATTTCTGTCCTACATGGTGATTTACACATCTGAATTTGGACAGCTTGTTCTTTTTTCACCACCGGAAAGCACAGTGGTATTAATTCTAGACCTAATATATTGAGAACAATTGTAATAAAATATTATATAATATTCCATTTGTCACAAAGATTAAAATAATTTCACATAACATATTAAAACCATGAGATAATGAGACTGTTGAAGTTGTGGAAACCCCATTAATCTTGTTTAATTTAGGAGAACTCAATGGCAGTAAATCACAGCTTGTTCTACCTACAAGGAAGGAAGATGCTCTAAAAATTGTGGGTCAGCAATAAAACTCCTTGGGCAGTGCAGTTAAAATGTGTAATCCATCATGAAACAGTATATAGAGCTGCAGTCCAATGTTTGGAAAAGGTTAATATAATTTTTTTTTTTTACTTTTTTACTGTGCTAGCAGAGAAAGCCTGGTTTGCCCTCTTCTCTGTGGAGAAGGTCCCACATTCAAGCCGTATATGCAGAAGATATCCTGTACTCACAGGGATATATGGAACACAGTAATGACAGTGAGTACTTTTTTTCTTCCCATCTCCACATTTTCATTTCTTACAGTAACTTTCAGTGTATTTGCCCTCTGCTGGGGACCCATTTCATTAATGATGCAGTGCAATGACGAGTCTCAGCTGAGCAGATCACGGGACCTGTCATTAACCTTGTCTTGTTGGTAACATTTTCTCGCGTCAGCCTTCTGACTGTAACTTACTCTTTAACCTGGAAATATTTCTGAGACAGCAAGCACAGCACACAGCTCTGCCAAACCCAACACTCACTGAGACACATTGGTGCTGTCCATGGCCAACACTGTCAAATGCCTGGGCTGAGCAGCAGCAAGGTCATTGTCCAGTGGAAGGACAAATGGCACCATTTGGTGTTCTACTTTAATAATGGCACACATTTGAAAGGCTTGTGTTATTTTGTCTGAGTGTTTGTGTGATTTCTTCTTTCTTTCCTGAGATTCTCCACTGAAACTTCTGCATTTGAAATTGCAGCATACAACAACCCTTGTTACATAAGCAGGAGTTGGGGATTGCAGGAGCTGATTTACAGTTACAGGGTATGAAAATTATTCCAAGGTAAGTGGAAAGAGACATGGAAAAAAGCAGTAGTGTGGCTTCCTAATCTGATAGGGCAGGCTAGAGGTATAGCAATATAGAAGATGTGCACATGCAAAGGAACTTGGTTCCTCTGAGAGACCAGACATGCAAAAAATTGTGTGGTCTGTAAGAAGCTATAGAAATATGACTGAAGAGTTTGGCTGGAGAAGGAGACCAAAAAACTTTGTTTTGTCATGGGCAAAACTTAACATGGATTTGTTGTGGCAATTTAGCAACTACAAAGTGTCAATGACTCTTTAGAAAATTATTTTGACAAAATCTTCATTTGCATTCTCAAGATGATTCAAAACCAGGAAATATTATCCCTGTCTTGAATTCTGAAGGATCTTTTTCCACCTTTGCCAAGTCCTGCTCTTACTTAACATCAGGGGACATGTTGGAGAGTGACAGCAAGAAGAATAATAGGGAAAGGAAAAGTCAGATAAAATGAGTTTCTATTTTTCACTCCACTGTTAACATTGAAACTTTTGACAGTTCCTTTAATCTGTCTTTTCTGCTTCATGCATAGGTGGAACTGGAAAAGTACAGCTTTTCTCAGGAGTACTTTCCATGTGAAATTATAAAGTTTTCCATGAGAACAGGATGAAAATATGAAAAGGGGATTTTTCTTTTGCCACACTCACAAACTTTCACTCTCTTCCAGCTTTTGTAGAGCTAAGAAATAGTAAGAGAGTGTGAAGAAGAGGAGCAAAATACATTTCATTTATAAAAATAACCCCTTCCCTTTTACACACTTGACTATGATTTCTGAACACAACACTTTCTCTTAAAATGCAGCACTTCTAATCCATTCCTATTGTGGCACAGCTGGTGAGGCTATGGGTTAAATCTGTGTGCACATAATTCTCAATTCTGCAACAGAAAACCTTGGCAAAAATCTTCTTGACACTTTTTTTTTTTTTTTTCCATTTTTATAAGCTATGTCTCTGCCTGCTTCCCCTTTAAAACAGGTTTTTGGTTCAGTTATACTTGCAGATGAAGAGTATGTTGGAAAAATGTT
Organism: Vidua macroura; assembly: GCF_024509145.1. Lineage (NCBI taxonomy): Eukaryota > Metazoa > Chordata > Aves > Passeriformes > Viduidae > Vidua > Vidua macroura. The sequence goes on along the minus strand of NC_071573.1, from coordinate 100,707,319 downwards.
AGCTGTCTCTTATTGTGAGTGTGATAATGTTCCCTGAGGGCTCATTGCTTATAAAAAATATCTTCATCCTGCAGCCAAAGAATTAACCTCAGAAGCCCAAAAGCCACAGGATCAGGAAGTCAACTCATTGAACAAAAAGCACTGAAGAGCAAAAGCTGACATTAGGAGTAAGATATATTTTATAGGATATACCTGGACCTCCACTGCACCGTAGACACAATTCGGGTGCCAGAGTTCAGGAGAGCAGCCCAACTTCAAGTCCTAAGACTGATTAGATCCCAAGAGGCTGTTTAAAAACAAACAAAGCAAATAAAAACCCAAACAAAACATGTCCTTTAAGCACCTAAAGTTCTTCAGTGCATGGTTCCCAGCCAGACTTTTCCCATGGCTGCCTTGCCAAGAGATCCAGTGTGCTGGGCTGTGCATGGTGTATCTTCTGCTCTGAAGTTGGCAGGAGGTACTAACCAGCTGATTTTGACTGTACCACCTTGCTGGGTGGATGAGAAGCAGGGCAAATCCTCTGCTTTGGGGTGCCAATGCTTGGCCATCCTGCCTCCAGCTGGAGTGGGGCTCTCCAAGAAACAAAGAGCACAGCACATCCTGTGAAGCTGGGACTGGGCATGGCACTGTGGCTGTGCCAGCAAGTGCTGACCTGTGCCTGCACCTGGGCACACCAGGGCTGCCCACGGCCTTCCTGCAGCTCTCTCCAAATCAGGGCTATAATCTGTGTGTCTAATTTAAGTTTCCTTATTGAATCTAACACATCAAATGTGTGAAGATATCACCCACAAATGCTGTTTTAAACATCCTACACCATATGTTGACAGAGCCTTTTGGCTGTGACCAAGTGGCTTGGCTAAACAAATGTTAGAAAATATGTTAGAAGAATGACTCCTTTTGCCTATCCAAATAAAACCGAGCTGGCAAGTGAATATCTTTCATCTACACTGGGTTTTACATAATTGTTTCAATATTCCTTTTTAATGTGCCTGTGTACCTGTGGATGAATCTTGATTGTTCTTAAGTGAAATATTGTGAATCAAATCATGATGACAGAATCTTGACTATTTAATTAATGTGTTAGCATGTAACTGTAGCTTGATTCCTACAAAGGAGTAAATTAACAACTTCATTTAACTATGCTGTTCGCAGTGGAAAAGAGCACACTTAAGTGCTCCATGGTGTGATTTACACCTGCTTAATTACTTTAATTTACAAATTGTCTAAATTACCTTGCCATAGAGGAGGATTGGGAACAAAATCCATTAATAGAGTTAAAACTTCAGACTTCAATGCCAGTTTGGTACACTACCTTTTTCAGAGGTGATTCAGAAGCTATTCATAAGAGGAAAAATCCATGGCTATTCATACATCTCTCCATCTTGAACCCCCAGATATCTCAGTTTAGATTAAAATTTTAATTTTATGTCATGTCAGTAGAGAAAGAGGGAATGTTTTTGTTGTTGTTAAGGTTTTTTGGTTTTTTGTGAGCAAGTGGCATTGGAAATGTGGATCATCTGTCATGTTTGGACTTTTCACGTGTCCCACAGTAAAACCATTCCTGCCATCCATATCCAAACCCAGTGCTGAAACATGCAACTCGTTCTACTTGTCAGTGCTCATAATTAAATAAGGACTTAAGCTGAATATATTTTGGACCTGGATTTAAAGTTCCTGAGTGACTCTTGTCCATACAGTGGGCCAAACCAAACTGTAGTCCTACACTGTTGAATACCATGCTGGTATTCAAAATTCATGGCTAAGTGTGTGAGCCAGTAGCTCTGCTGGTCCTGATCCCTTTTCTGTGCTGAGTGCCAGGATTAGGTCCTATTCATTGCCTGTGGAAACCAGGGCTCACAGACTCAGGGCCTTTGAAAGCCAGTAAGTTTCTCTCTGTTTTAGAGAGAGCAGCAGTTTTAAAATGAGGTGTTTTGAAGAATTCACTCTGAAGTTCTTGACATGTTTTGTCAGAAGCTGAATTCCCCAGTGACATTGGGAGGAAGAACTGGGAATTATTTCAGTGGGAAAATTGAAAAGCATGCATCAGTAATACATGGATATTTTCATGTGATATATTAAATTTGAAATTGGGCTAGAGGGATATAAGGGGTAGACCAAATACAATACAAAATCAAAACACTGGTGTGTATACATAGAAAGTAAGTTTATTAGTAAGTCTCTAAACAATTTATTATTAATTGTTGTAGTAAGTACCCCAAATCATCAGATTCCTTCTTTTTCCTTTGCTAATTCTCAACTGTTTCCTAATACCCTATTTGTAAAAGAGTGAAGAACCTTGAACAGACACGTTTCAATAATCTCGATAACAACCAGAGAAGTTCTCTAAAGTCAGAAGTAGAAGAATAACTATCCTTTTATGACTTCTCCCTAGAAACTATATATTAAAAAGTACAGCTCCTCTTCATGGTACATTAAGAGCAATTATATTCTGTAAATGTATTCCAAGACAAAATTGAAGTTCATATCTATTTTAAAGATTTTACTGAGTCCTTAGTGAGAATATTATTTTATTGTTTGAGATCCTCACAGACATGGAAATAAATTTATTAGTCTCATAAAAGAGGAAATTACTTTTTAACTGTTTTCTATTTATCAAAACAGAATGTATATTAATATAGTAAAATTGCATAAGAAATTAAATATAGAAATCCCCCAAAAAAATCTTGTACATTCATAGATATTTCTTTATATGAGGAGATGTTTGATGTAGGCTGCATAGCTTTCCCTTTTATCCCACTCTGGTGAAAAATCAAAACTATAAAATCTGTGCAAATGGAAAAACTTAGTAGAACAACCAACTCTGAGATTAATAAGTGACATTTCTTCAGATGAAAGGAATATGAAAAACATAACTTTATTCTCTAAAAATAGATAACCAACAGAAGTTTATGAAGTGGTGTAGATTACTAAACCTGGTGTGTTAGCCTGAAATCCCCACTGCTGGAGGCAGCTCCTCGTGCTCTGCTCTCCTCCATCCAGGACTGTTAAGAGTGCAAGTTGCTGAGTGCATACTGAACACATGATAACAGCATTACTGATATTTAGAGCTCATGTAAGATGATGAAGAGCCTTTTCTGTCCCTTGATTTATCCTTGCACCAACCTTTGAGGGAAGTCAGAAAAGTGCTACTATCTTTATTTTCCAGACAAGAAATCGAGGGAGCAGGGTGCTGAAAGTGTAAGTGCAGGCAACCCCTGGGGAGAAAGGAGGTGCCATCCCAAGGAGACAGTTCGGTCTGCAAGAGTGGTGTCCAGCAGTGCCCAGCAGCAGCTCAGACATCTTGTTTGTCCTTGTTTTGCCCTGAAATCATAGAATCATAGAATGGTTTGCATTGGAAGGGCTCTGAAAATCAGCCAGTTCCAACCTCCCTGCCATGGGCACAGACGCCTTTCACTACATCAGGTATTTCAGAGCCTCATCCAACCTGACCTTGAACACTTCCAGGCATGAGACATATATCCACAGCTTCTCTGGGCAGCCTGTTCCAATGCCTCATCACTCTCACAGTACAGAATTTCTTCCTAATATCTAATCTAAACCTAGCCTCAGTTTGAAGCCACTACTCCCTGTTCTATTGCTACATGCCCTTGTAAAAAGTCCCTCTACAGCTTTCATGTAGACTCCCTTCAGGTACGGGAAGACAAAAGTACATAAGACTTTCTCCTTTTGCAATTCTTTAAAGTGAAGCCTGACCATCTCTGCCCCATGCTCCAGCTCTTAGATAATTAAGCAGATTTTGAAGCCCTGAGCAAGGTTTAAGGTGAAGATATTTAGAAGATGAATTAGGTAAAGGGAAGTGGGAGAGGAAGAGAAGGGAAAATGTAAAAGGAAGGAAAGGCAGGGGAAGGGAACAGGGAAATAACTATCTCAAGTGCTTGTACAAAAGGTCTGAATGAATAAAAAAGACTCCACATATATACACATGTGATTCTTCTATTTAGTTTTGGGGAACTGTGAGAGTCCACATCCTGTCCCTGTGCCCACTAAGCCTGGCCTAGCAGCTGGTTTGATACTAATCACTCCAATGAGCTCCTTTACTGGAGCATGACACTGCATGTTGTAAATGATACCGTGCCCACTCCTGCACAGAACTTGAGGTCTCACAAGGTACAACAGGTGAAGGAAGTACAGTGTCCCTAATTTTGCTTTTTGAAGGCAGTCAGAAAGTTAGAGGACATCTTCCACTTTTGTTAAAATAAATTACCATGCATTTTGCTTCCTTGTGTGTACCTAAACATCCATATTCTATTCCTTTTCTTTTATTAAAAAAAGATTTTTCCCCATGGAAGAACATATGAAGCAATAATTAGCTTTCAAGGTTCATTAAGTGCTGAGCTTCTGTCAAAAATAATCACATGTCATTTCTTAAAAACAGATTAATAATGAAACTACTTTAGTCCAGCTATTAACTATATTTTAAACAGCTTTTTAAAAGTTATAAATAACTTCAAGCCAGCCAAGTGACTGCAGAAAATGGGAGCAGAAATCAGAATAAGGCCATTGTCTTTCACATATCACTGTGGAAGAGTCAAGCTACTGTTAAACACCTGTTAAAATTCATATCCTAAATTCAAGCATGACAGGCTTCTTTAGTTTCACTGGTTTCTAGTAACTTTAAAAAGGGCTAGCTTTTCTCACTAAGTTAGATGTGAAACAACCATCTAATTTCACTTTTTTGTCAACCCTATTTTGTTAAAAAAAAAAGGAAAGACCAAGCTAATAAATACTAATTGACAGTACCAATACTAATATACTAATTGGCAGTACCAATTTTAAAACTTTTGTTACCAATTCCTGTTCAACAGCAAGATGATTTTAGCTCCATTCAGGTGACATTTACCTGATCGCAAAGAATTAAAAATTGGTATTGCTATTACTACCTTTACAGCGTTGCTTTTGTACCAATGACTCCTTCTACACAGCAAATACCCAGGTTGTGTCCATTGTGACACAGAAACAGGAGTGAACACTGGCTCCAGATCAGCTCTGCAATCCTTTGGCAAACCTAGAGTAATTGTTTTTCAGTATCAGTCTTTAACTCACCTTTTTGTTTCTGGACCCTTAACATTAATGAGACATTTTAGTAACCTTTAGGCACTATTTAATTAGTCAGTAGTATAATTAGCTGCAAGTGGAGTCAACTGAAGACATGGTAAGCCTTGCACCTGAGACAGCCTGACACATACAATCATAGAATCTTAGAATAGTCTGGGTTACAAGGGACATTTAAAGGTCACCTAGTCCCACCCCCTTTGCACTGAGCAGGGACATTTTCAACTAGATCTGGTGGCTCAGAGCCTGGTCTAACTGGACCTTGAATGGTTCTAGGGATGGGGCACCCACAATTTCTCTTGGCAACTTCTGCCAGTGTTCTACCATCCTTATTGTAAAAAAAAATCTTCTTATATCTTGTCTAAATCTGCTCTCTTTTAATTTAAAACCATTTCACCTTATGCTATTGCAACAGATGCTGCTAAAAAGTTTGAGCCCATCTTTCTTATAAGCCTCTTTTAGGTAGGTACTGGAAGGCCAAAATTAGGTCTCCCCAGAGTCTTTTCCAGGCTGAACAAACACATTTCTCTCAACCTTTCCCCACGGGATATGTGCTCCATCCCTCTGATCATTGTGGCCTCCTCTGGACTGGCTCCAACAGGTCCAGGTCCTTCCTGTGCAGGGGACCCCAGGGCTGGATGCAGCACTGCAGGTGGGGTCTCAGCAGAGCAGAGCAGAGTAGAGGGGCAGAATCCCCTCCCTCACCTGCTGCCCACGCTGCTTTGGATGCAGACCAAGACATGTTTGGCTTTCTGGGCTGCAAGGGCACATGGCTAGGTAATGTCCAGCTTCTCACCTACAGCACCCCCAAGTCCTTCTCTTCAGGTTTGTTCTCATTGAGTTCTCCTAGTATTTAAGGAATATTATCTTATGATTTACTTCATCCTTTTTCTAAGTAATTCTATTGATAGTTTTTCTATGCCCCTTGATTTGCTATGCTGTTAAATTTCCTGTTTATAAAACTAATGGATTCGCTTGGTTACTGCTCAATAAAACAAAGAAGATGATGATTTTCCTCCTATATATGCCATTATAAAAATTGTTTTTCTCTCAGGGAACCTTCCAGTGCTTCCTTCTGCATTGTAATTATTGTAACTATAGAGTGGTGACATTTGCATGAAGGAGCAATTCAATCAGGAATACCTAACTACTCAACCCAATGACTGAAAAGGTGAAATGAAACAAAACTTAGTTGTTCTTTTGATTTGAAGTCATAACACTATTAAAATGACCAGCAATTGTTATGGTGGAATTGAGAACAGGAATGTAAAAATGCAGGGCTCCTGTGCTTCAAGCACTGGAAGTACTCTCCCATGCCCTAGGTCCAAGGTAAATCACTGGGATGCAGCACAGATGGATTGGCATGCAGGCTGCTGGAGGGACCTCCACCTTACACATCCTGTAATCCTGAAGGGAAGCAACACAGACTTTCTAAATGCAGCACACAGTAAATCTGTGTGACCCCAGATGCTCCCAAGCCATCCATGTTCTGGTGCTGGAGTTTCAACACTTGGTCTCAGATGTGGTAAGGACCAATTTCCCAGTCAGCTTACAGCTTACCCTGATCAGGCACCAGTACAAAGGCATGCAAACTTTGCACTAACAACTCTGTTAAGAGCACTATTATAGAAATGCACTTCTATTAAAAGTGTCATTGACCTAATAACAGCTGCAGAGCTTTCCATAAACATTGGAGGAAGCCATCAACAATTCACTTTATTTATTCTATTCTTTTTCCTTGAATTATTTTTTCCAGGTTTGATTGGCTGTACAACTTGCTGAACATAAGTATTTTTCACTAAACTTTAAAACCCACCATGCTGTGATTTTTTCTGGCTTTCCATAAAGGTCTTCAGACTACCAAGTTAAAAGAGAAGATCCTGTCTTGAGACCTCATCTGAACATCACCAGATGGCTCTGGGACATCACCTGATGGTTTTATAAAAATGAGTTTTCCCTAGAGAAAAAGGATGGGAATCATTCAGTTGTGCAGCCAACCTACATCCTGGCATATTATTAAATAATTTATTGCCAAGAGTAAAGGCAAGTAGCAGGAAGGGAAATTTTAACTCAGCTGTAGGAAGAGAGACGATTTCAGCAGAGGAGGGAGCATATTTTTCATTCATGCCCTGGACATGGATTATTGAAAAAATGTTCAAAATCAGACTCATTTGAGAAGTATCAGTTTGCAAATTCTACAATTCCAGCTCAGGTCTGACCATTGGTGGTGCTCAGCTCTGCCCCAACTGTGCTCTACTCCCTTTCAAGCTGTCTGATACCTCCTCAATCTTTGCAAAGGCTGTGGGCAAGAGGCTGAGCACCAGCAGTGGTTGGTGGTTGGACTGGGAAGACTTTGGCACCCTGGCAGACACTGGGGACCTGAATTTGCACCACACAACAAGGCTTTGTTTCCTTCAAACTTCCAGGCTCTTCAGCCTTTCACTTGGGATTACAGCTGCAGGCAACATCACTCTTCAGGCAGGAACAGACAGAGGAAAATTTCCTTTAAGTTTACAGGAAAGTAATCTTTTTAACTTCTGTGTTAAGCATCATAGAGACTGCAGATGTGAACAGTTTTACAAAAGACACTTTCCGGCACTGTGATTTTGACTTCAGAGCTCACTTGGCACTTGATGTCTGCATGTGATTTGCAGCTTCAGATGCATTTTAAAAAGAATGAGATTTATAATAATTGGCACAGAGGCATTTTTGTCTCTACTGAGATGTTCTTGCTTGGCATCTTAGCTGGTCACCTGGAGCACACCTACGTGAGGAGACATTAACAAACCGCTGCTACATTACCATTATGAAGACTATGGGCAGTAATGTGGCCATTCCCAGCCAAGTAAGTTCTTCCTTTTTCCATATTCACATGATACTTCCTAAATTCAGAAAATATTTAGTTCAGAGTCCATCAGTCATAAATATCCTAGACGGTAAAATCATGAAATATTTGTATGTATCTTGAAGGTGCTGATGTACAGAACTGATTTTAACTTGCCCAACCCTACTGAAGTCTTGGGAAAGAAACGAATTGTTGTCATTAGGGCTTCATCTTGTCACCATGGTATTCTTTTTCTACCTTGTTATCTGCCAGCTAAGGAAAGAAAAATATTGTGCACATAGTCCCTGCCAAATGACTCCTCAGCTCACTGCCAGATCCTTTCCCTCTGTTCTCCACACCATGTTACTGGCAATTTGATCCAGGGCTCTCCTTTTGGGAGAGTTTCTATATTCCTTAATACCACATAAAACAGAGCCAGGGATGATTTGGGTTCACAGTGACTGATCCCACACATTATCTTCCCATACTGTCCTGGCAGGTCTCAGAAATTCACACACCCCAAATCTCTATCAGGCTGTGCCTTATTCATTGCACCAAATACTCTCAGTGTCACAGCATGAACCACTCCACTTTCCCACGTTATGACAACACCTTCACATTTTTTTCAAGTTATTGAAATTAAAAAATCCCAGAAAATCACAGTAATGTTTTAAGTCTCTCTGCCCAGAGAAGACCCAGGATGGATGCTCTGCTCTGTGGATAGGGCCATTTGCTGGACAAGGGGCTGGTAGGTAGTGTAAATAGTTGTTGACTGATGATGCTTCTTCCTCAGCTTTTTAAAGCATTGTATAATTACCCAGGACATACTGATAAATTGAGACCCAGTTCACTCTGTAACTACTTAAAGTGGGATTTTTTAAAAGAACAAAGATATTGTGTATCTTGGTGAAGTCAGAGGCTTAGTGGCATATAATTCCAAATGACCTGCAAGAACTCTTAACATTAAATGGGAAATTCTGTAAAGCACAGCTTTAAAGCTCATTCTCAGTTTATTTGATTCATAAACATAATAAGGGAAAAAGAAACCCAAGAGGGGAAAATAGCAGAAGCTTGGACTAGGAGTACAAAATAATGCAAACCAAAAATACTTAATTTTCACTTATAATGAAGGGATGTACTTTAAAACTATATTATACGCAGTATTGATCTTTATAAAAAAAAAATAGAAGCTGGAAAGAAATGGTTGCTGAATCATGCTGGCTTTGTTGGCTGCTCAGAAATCCTGTTGGTTGCTGAACACTACCAGGAGCTTTCCAGGCACCTTGGAAGTGTGAAGGAGGATTATTGCTGTAATTGCACAGCACAGGCAGAACACAGCTCCAGAGAGACTTTGGGCCTCTTGAGACTTTATCATCATCATCTGCAATTCCAGAGCCTGGATTCAGGGGCTGTATGAGGTGATAAATCCTGAGCCTGGAAAAAGTTGGGCTGTATCACATGTCCTTGCTCAGTTCTTATCCTTTTCTATTTATTTTTTATATGCATAGTTCTCTGTGCAGAGCTTTGCACTAAACATTAGTCAAGGCATGTTTTCATGTCAGATTGCAGTTTATGTAGAAAATAGATTCTTAAACTCCACTGTTGCACAGAATAAAGAGTGAAGCAGTGGGTCTGCACTTCTAAATCCCAAAGTGAACCAAGGAAGAATTTAATTTCCTTTTAAATATTACAAACAAGTGAGCCTTATGAAGTTTCAAAGACAGATGTATGTATTTAGGTAATTCAGGTAATATAGGCTTGAGCCAATCAGTTCTTGATATCTTAGGCCTGTTTCAGGCAATTTAAATTTTTACCTTATTTTTCAATGTATGTTTGCTCTGGAAATTGCATTGAGTGTGTGGTCTGTTTGTGTCACCATTCCATTTATGAAGTGAGACTTGACAGACCTCAAGACCTACTCTGCAAAGAGTCACCCCATACTGTGGTGATGCTTTCAGCTTTAATTTGGTAAATAAATAACGCACATGAATAATAAATTACAATTTCTATCTGCACATGAAATGCTTGTGCTCTTGGGCCCATTGCACACAGTTGGCTATCATTCTGAAAAGTGTAGCAAATCAGTAGCTCCTAACACTGGAGATGTTATCAAGAAGTTAATTCCTCAGTGACATCTCCTTGTATTCATGTATCTCAATCATTTGGGACTCTGATTTCGGATCTACTCTGAGATCGGCAGGACAATGACCCCAAACATTTCACACTGGTGTATATGGTTATGACCCTAGATCTTCTCAGTGGTACTAATTTCTGGAAGTAATCATTAATTTCCTGTGGATTTTTGTGCTCAAAAATGCCATAAATCAAACTTGGCTTTTCTACTCTATACAAGGCACATTGTGCTGTACAGTGGCTGTCTATTCTGACGAGACATTTAACGGGCACAAGTCACACTGTTGATGCAAATATCTGATCCCATGGCCGTTTTCGTCACTTTTTGTGAAACATAAACCTGGATCAGTTAAATTTCACTTATCCTGAATTTTTGTCCTTTTCCTACCTGAAACTTTCCAAGTTTGGCCTTACCATCTGACAACTGTGTCAGTGTTCAGGTCTGCACACAAGAGCTATCGGGTCACCTGCAGAGATCCCTTCTTTCCAGGAGTTTAACTGATACATCCATCTACTGTTGAAAGTATGGCATTTTTTTCCCCTCACAGAGCTAGAATCCAAGTATATCTCTGTAATTCATTGTGTCAAATCCCCTACCAATGTCCTGACACTCCTCAACCCAAATGTGAAAGAGGCAGAGATCATTAGTTTAGTACTAAACTCTTCTTTTCCAATCTTCTCAAAAAATCTCTACAACCTTTTGTGTCTGCTTAACAAACAGTAAGATTTATGGCTGTTTCCTAAAGTAACTTAAAAAATGTTTATTGATTTTAATGTGTACTCACCAGTGATCACTTCACCTGTTAGCAGAGCATACCCATTTCTAGGAAAATACAGGAGCTCACATTATGTACAGCAAAGCAATTTGAAATAGGAAATAGACTTCACCCAATTGAAATTATAAAGATACTTAGTCAGGAAGAATGTAATTACCTAAGATGAAATTTGGCCAGAAGATGAAAGCTAATCTTATTCTATCCAGTGTCTACTTAACCTCATATCTTTATAGAGATATGTATAGAGATATGAAATTTTTATGAAAAAATAAATGCCCTCCCAGCATACGCATGCATACACGCACACAAAAAATTTACTCTTTGATATTAGGATTTGCTTTTCTTTACTAGGCAGAGTTGCTTTGTAATGCAGGATCAGGAAAGTTGCAAATATAAAATATATGGCAGGTACACCATCAAAGACTTCAGAGGCTGAAGCAGGAGCAAAATGCAGGAGATAACGCAAAACTGAGCTGCAGTCTGGTAGAGCTGTCAGTCACTAAATTCTCTGCTAGAAAAAAGATACCAGCTCTTTACCCGGTCCTCGTTTCCACAAGCATCTTTCTGTACCCCCTGAACCCTTGAATTTTCACAGACACTCTCCCAAAACAGTGGAGTTTACCAGTTTACAACTACCCTCCTATATTCAAGTTACCACTTGGCAGGAAAAGGTGCTCCTCCCACCACAGGCATGGACATCCTTCTGTCAAGGCAGCTAAAGCTCACACCAAACCTTCTTCTATTTCCTTTGCAATGAAAGCATTGCTTCCCATTGCACTTTCCCAAATGATTTAGGACATTTTTGTGTTTAGCTCCTCTCTACAGCAATGAGGCCCTCCGTTTCCCTACAGCATGGGATAACAATATGTACCTTGTTGTTAAAATGCGGTTCTAGCAATTACCCTTTCATTTTTAAAATTTGCTACAGTACTAATCCAACTGAGTTTTTAGAAAAGAACATCCTTTTGTAATTGTGAAATAAATTTGTACAGGAAAACTTTCATATATAAGCAATTGTATTTATTCTATATTTCTGACTTCACAGCAGCCAGAATTAGGATGAAGAAAAAGGACCAGACATCATATAAAATGATTTCCAGCCACAGCTAATATCACCTATCTTCTATCATTGCATGGAAAAGTGGAAACAGAAACATACAAAGAGAGTCCAAAATTTGAATAACAAATTGATTTTTCCTCAGATGCTAATGGTTACAACAAGGAATAGTGAGAGAATATGTAAGTGTTAACACAGCGTTACCTACAGCAACTGAGTGACTAAGATGCTTATTGTTATGTTAAGTAATCAAAAGTAGCTGCAGTCTTAAAAGAGTGGCAGATCAACCCTATTTAGGCATACTTTTTAAAATGGGTGTTCATCAGCTGTTTTCTTGTAGGAGGAATCAATTAGTAGGACTAAATTGTAGTCCTGAGTAGTACATCAGCAAAAATAGATGAAGCAATCACAGCATCAGCAACTGTCATCTTCTCCCTGGAGAAACAAAGGCAGGTTTTAGCATCTTCATGGGTTGCAAGGGACAGCATGGAAAGGAGTGATAAGTGTATTTTTCTGTCTTTTAGACTTTTGGTAGTAACACAGGAGATCTGAAATCTGGTAGTAAATTGTATAAGCACCACTGGTTTTCTCACTGATTACTAAGTTAAAATTTTCTGCAGTGCAATCAGAGAATTGTCAAAGAAGCTTTGATTACACAGAAGACTATATACTTAGCATGTCAGTAATAAAACCCTGGTTAATCAAGCTCATGCTTCTTCCCCTCTTGACCTCACACCAATAGCTCTCTAAAGCCTTCACAGGTTGGAGTGGAGCACTGCCATAAGGCCTTCCTTGTCTTATTGTACAGCACATGCAGCTGCATGGTACAGGAACTTTCACCAAGGGGAAAGAGAAGGGCACCCCAGGAGCTACCTCACACACCCAAACACCGACACACCCCAGGGAGAGGAGCACACAGCTATGCCAGAAATTGCTCTTGACCTCTGAGAGGTTTTGTGGGAGGACCATCCCTGACATGACAGTCACTGGACACAGAGAAAGGACTATGGATGTGTAAGGTGACAACATGCCCTCATATCTGCTATTTACTTGAACCTAGTCATCTGTTCTGTGTTACATTCAGTCAGAGGTGAGGAGTAGAGCAGTGACAGGACAGACCATGTTCTCCAGGCATCTTACTGAACATGGCAAAGGTAGGCAGGGGAAAGGTTTTTCTTATGCGTCACTCAATGCTATTGAAGACCTTCTTAGCACAGATGAACCAGTGAATGTGAAATGAAGATTCTACTTTAGTAATTAATAAAGTATCAGCTCATAATTTTCCATGTCACATGTTAAGTTATTAGTCTTTGATACACAGAGGTGCTGTTGAAGTGCAAACCCATTGCTGGGTAGACTTAGAAAGGCTTAAGTCTTGTTAGTAATAAGAATTTTAACATGAACCTGGCTTTTTTTCTGAGAAGATTTTGGCACTATGAGTTCACATGGCCTGTAAGTTCCTTAGACAGCTTATGCAGCATGCAGTTTGGAAATCATCTGTTATACAACTACATGTGTTTTCACAGGGGAGTGGCAGGTTTTTTACTAGCTCTTGCTGGTAATGAGACAGAATGGAGTGCAGCAGTTCCTCTGATAGAGTCATACTCTCCTCACAGGTCTCTGGATTCAGGGAAGACCTCCACAGAGAATTATGAGGTGAGCTGCTGGGATGGGCACAGCAGAAAGTTACCAGAGGCTAAGCTTGATGCAAGTGTACCCCAACTTACTCATTCAGCAATGCATATCTGTATGAGCTCTTTCCCATGGTAAACTACGTTATCGTTGTTTTACAGAAGGATAAATAATCTCATATTTATTGTGGGACAAGGGCAACTTCTGCTAAAAAACTACTTGCCTGATTGTGTAGGTCCATCTTATTTCCACCAGCCAATCCATTTTATTAAAAGTTCATGATAAAAGGCTCATGTAAAGATCCACTTTTATAAATGTTTATCTTGTTATCTGAAAATGCTGCAACGCTAGTACAGGCAGCAAAAGATAATGGAATGTTTGTACTGTCTTTGCTTAGCTAGCACAAGCAAAATTGATAAAGCAAACTTATGCCAGTAAGATGGCTTTGTTTTGATAAATTATCCACAGAAGCCTTGTTCTCTAAAGGTTGGCTGATCAGTCAAGGTTTTCTGTGTTTTTACAGTATCTGCTGTGCACAGATATCTGCGCAGTCACATAAGAGCTACCTCAATAACCATAGTATGCTTGCTCTTTGATGTTACTACTTCTCACAGACCCTTTCCCCAAATCCTCCATAACAATTTAGAGCAACAATTGCTCTAACATCAGTCTTCTCTATTACCAGATTTGCATTTTCTAATTTGTAATTAATTTTATATTGGTCCACATCAACACAGACGACAGCCAGCTCTGCTCCCCAAGCTCTGTTCAAAGAATGAGGCTGCAGTTCAGAGCCTCCTCGCTTCCCTGGCAGGGCAGCTCCAGGTGCAGGGACCTCCACGGGGCTCTGCAGAGGCCTGGGATGTGTAACCACTTGAGAGATTAAGTCAGAGCAGGCAGGGGAATGTAGAGGGGCATATTCATAGCACCTTATATGTACCTAAGTTAAGTGGTATGTCTTCCATGTCCAAGAGAATGTAAGAAAATGAGAAGATCTGTTCTGAGGGTTCAGCTCCTGGCTCCCTGCAGATGCCATGGGAAGAAAATGTTGTGATCCCTAAATCTGACTGTTGCCAGCCCTGTGGCAGACTGAGCTGTCCATGCTCCCTTGAGCTCAGGCACTGAAGTGGTCACAGCCTCAGAGAGCTTCTGCAGACAGAAAGGTGTCTGTGTTCAGGGCAAGAGCTCTTTTTTCTGTTTGCTTAAATCCTGTTTGTGAACTAGGAGCCTGACCTTTCTGGTGTGGATGTGATGTATTTACAGCTCATGAGACAAAATTTGAGGTGTCCTTGCATGGAAGCTTGCATGAAGGAAACCCCCCAAACTCTTGGAAAGTGATAGATAAATAGCAACCCAAATTATCTTGTATTCATTAAACAGAAGACAGCTGCTAGGAGGAAAAACTGATATCTTGGGGACTGCAAATCACAAGCAGATGCAGTGCTTCACTAATTGTCAACTGGTTCAACCTCTTCTGCTCATCTCTTAAGTGCCAGTAATGCATTTGTAACTCAGACACTATAGGAAATACATTTCTGCATAGCAAACAACTGGGAAAATGTATCCAAATTAACTATAAGTCTCCGGCTGAGCTTTTGTTTTTTGACTACTGCTTTAATACACACAGCACAATGGATTTATAAACAGAATGTGTGAAACAGTATATTCATCTAGGGCCTGCACCATTGAGGTCTGAGTAGTTTATCCTACTGAATAGGTTCTCTGCTGTGATTTGTATTGGCAAGACTGGACCAGAAATATTGAGTCATGGTATGTAAAGCATAGTCTGCTTCAGAGTTACTGTAAGGTTGCATTTCTTATCAGACTCTCCAAAGGGAAGAAATTAGAAGGATAGTCTTATTAACATTCATAACTGTACTTACAAAATTTGGAAATATAAGTGTATGTACAGTACATGCAAGGTACAAACAGGCTGAAAAACAACTATAGACAGTGTAAATCCTGTTGTGGATTCCCAAATCCTTTGAATTATCTCTCCAGCCATTTACAGCCATCTGTCATGGTTTGACACTGGCCAAATGCCAGGCACCCACGAGAGTCGCCCACTCACCCTCCCCTGCCACAGCTGGGCAGTGGAGAGGAAAAATTAACAAAGGCTTCGTGAGTTAAGGACCAGGACAAAACACTCCAAGGGCAAAACAGGCGTAGAGTTACGAGGCAAGTTTATTACTAACAGAATTAGAGGAAAATAATGAGAAGTAAGAAAAGCCCTTAAAACACTGCTTCCCCACCCCCCACCCAGCCCCTCCCTCCTTCCCACTGACAGCACAGAGAGACAGAGCATGGGGGTTTGGTCAGTTCATCACCGAGATTTTCTTCTGCTGCTCTGCTCCTTCCCCTGTGAGGCCGTGGGGTGCCTCCCAAGGGAGACAGCTCTCCATGAACTTCTCCAGCGTGGCTCCAATATCACCAGCAGCAGCCCTAGCACACCTGCTGCAGTGTGAACTCCTCCCACGGGCAGACAGTCCTCCCAAAACTGCTGCAACATGGGTCATTCTTCCATGGGGTGCAGTGCTCCAAGGACAGGCTGCTCCAGCCTGGGAGAGAAGGGGCGTCTCTCTCCCACTGGATCACAGCTTACTCCAGGCATCCTGCTCTGGCACAGGCACCTCCCAATGGGCTGTGGGTGGATCTCTGCATTCCCTGGACCCCCACGGGCTGCAGGGGCACAGCTGCTTCACCATGGTCTCACCACGGCCTGCAGAGGAATCTCAGCTCTGGCTACTGGAGCAGCTCCTCCCCCTTCTTCTCCCCTGACCTTGGTGTCACCATGTTGTTTCCTTCCCATGTTCTCATCTCCTCTTCTTCTACCACTAAAGGAAAAAACTGTGTTCACTTTGTTTTGATTTTCTTCTTAAATATGTTATCACAGAGGTGTTACCATCCTCTCTAATTGGCCCAGCCTTGGCCAGCAGCATGTCCATCTTCAGTGTCATCAGGGATTGGCTCTGCTGGATGTGGTGGAAGCTTCCAGCAGCTTCTCACAGAAACCACCTCTGTGGCCCCTCCACTACCAAAAAAATAGGCTGTGCAAAACCACTGTCCTTGCACTTTCTGCTTCTATAAGCAGCCTCTTTGTAGCAAGAAAATGGTACAAATCTCAGAGAATAAGGCAATAAGCTCGTGACTTTGGTTACTTGAAAAATATTACAACAAATGAATTCTGTGTGCATGTTATCAATGTTGTGTTTTGGACATTATGCTTATCCTGTAGTAAATGTTCTGCAGGATTGAGAAGGATTTTTCAAGAGTAGAAACTAATTTTTTGGTTAGGTGAGAGATTTTCAGAGGTATAAAGTTTCAGAGGTAAAGTAGATTATCTGCTGTTTTTCCTGAGCTGAGGTGGAAAGCACACAACATGGATAGCATGATAATTTTCTGTCTCACTGGGCAATGCTTTGTGCATTTACTGTACAGAATCCCTCTACAGGATGCTGCAGTCAGCCAGTACCCTATCCTCATCCAAGTCCTGACAATCACAGCTATTTGTGTGTGTCAAGCGAACTTATTAAGCTTAGAAATAACATTACATTTTTCATTTAGTAAGTACTAAAATGATTAAAAGTACAAAAAAAATGCCCTTTCATGAAGATAATTTCTAACTAATATTTTTTTTTTTATTTGCTTTACTGCATCTTCTGCTGCAGGATAAGACCTAGAAGGCAAAAAAACCTATAAATTCTTACATGGAAACCCCTTCATTATTGTCTTTAAGGAAGAGTAATGGCAAACAGACTGTGATTTCTTATTTCTAAAATCTAGATATTTCTTGAATACAAGTAGGGAATTACTACTTGAGGTTTGGACTTGAGAAATTACTATTTTCAGCCAATGCATCCCTCAGTTTCCCCTAAGAAGATGCTGAAATGTGCTCATGTGGGAATTATCCGTGCTTTGTTAGCGTGTGTATTTTGTACAAGCAGGTACTGGAATTTATACTGCCCATGTAAGCTAAAGAAGTTACACACATCCTGCAATTTGCAGGATTGGGTCCTTTAATTGCTTTATTTTCCACACTTGTCATCTAGAGAGAAACAGTGCTGCAAGGAACATGCGATTTTTCTGAGTATTTTAGGTCAAGTTTAGGGAAGAGAAAGATTTTAAAATAAGTAACTGTATGCTATAACCAAATTTTCATTTGGTGTTTTTTTTTTTGTTGTTGATGTTTGTTTGTTTGGGGTTTTTTTGTTTGTTTGTTTGTGGGTTTTTGGGTTTTTTTGTTTTTTTCTTTTTTTTTTTTTTGCAGAACCAAATATTTATTTGTTACAAATCTGCAACAAGGAAAATTTAAGTTTATTAGCATTCAGGGAAAAAAGAAAAGGATTAAGAATGTCCACTACTGTTTTTTGACTATGGAGTACTGGAACATATTTAGCTAACTCTTCCTTCCTGGATGTCTCTACTCCCTGACAGCTGTGGCAGAGACCGAAAGTGATTCTGTTCCATCCATTGCACCCCTCAACTCGTTCCTTGTTTTCTTCACCAGATTTCCTAAAGTTTTTTGGCATTGGTTCACTACTCTCATGATGCTCTTATCTATAGCAACCGAGTATTTACTTTTGTCTCTTTGTACCCAAGGCTGTATTTATAAAACATCATGAAATTTCCAGGTAAAACTGGCTCTTCAGTGCAATTTCAAATAAAAAGCATGAAGGACACATGAAATCCTAACATAAAAGAAAATCATTGAGAAAGAACTACTGGCACTGAGGATTGTTTTAAACCATACATTTTGTCAGATTAATTAGTCAGGATTAGTTTCTACTGCAAATTTATGCAGTGGCTTGATCATTGAACTTCACTGATAATTACTTACTTGCATCCTCATAAAAAAGAGGAGATAAATGGTAGTTGATGAAAGGCTCTAATTTAATGTCCCTGCAGAAATAAAAACAAACTTTGCTTTTATACAGAATGGTCACACAGAGAATTTCTATTTTTTTGCTTTGAATGTGGGATTGTTATTAACTGAAAGGAATTATTTAACATAAAATAAGAGGTAAAATGTTCTCTTACGCTGGGATCAAACTGCTCATTATTGCTTTGATCATTTTTTTAAATAAAATGAAAAGAACTTATTCTCTTTTGGATGACTTTAAAGTAGACTTTACAGAACATCTAGAAGAAAAATCTTGATAATTTCCTTATTTTCCTTCCTTCTTTTCCTTCCTTCCTTCCTTCCTTCCTTCCTTCCTTCCTTCCTTCCTTCCTTCCTTCCTTCCTTCCTTCCTTCCTTCCTTCCTTCCTTCCTTCCTTCCTTCCTTCCTTCCTTCCTTCCTTCCTTCCTTCCTTCCTTCCTTCCCTATAATTAGGAATTCTAAAATAGTTGAAGGGAGAATCTCAGTTTTACTGCACGTTTCTCAGATGCCTCCAATTTGCAGACCCTGCTGGGTTTTGATTATGAATCTCTAGGAAATCAGAAACTCAATTTAGGGAACAGGAAAACATTTCTGCATGTTTCTTTGGAAACTCATACACTGTTTGCAATACGGGAGAGCCCAGGAGCTGTGCCTGGCTGTGTCTGTGACACAAGGCATTTACATGGTAAAAAAAAAAGATCCTTTAGTCTTTTCTCCAGAGAATTACATTTCATGTTCAACAGCACTAGTGGAACAAAACAAACAAAGCGGGATTGAAAGAGGCAACTCCTCCAGGTATGTTTTGCATAGCATATTGTCTATAAATGTAATGGACAGATTAGAAGTGGTAACAGATTTGATTCCAGCTTACTTGTTAATTTTTGTTATAGCCTTCTGTAGGGCAAGCTAATTTTTAGGGCTTGGTCATGAACCATTTATTTAGTCAAGCTTTCTTTTGCTTTCCTTTCTCATTTGTGCATTTCTGGTTTTGGACTCTTTGAGCATAAAATCATGTTGATTCTTTTTCCTCCTGTTTCAGATGAAAGAGAGAAAGAGTCCATTTTGAAATCTTTTCAATGGCTGAATTGAGCACTACACATTTTCAGCAAACAGTCCTTCTCCTCAAATCTCCTGGTTTAAATTTTCAGTCACAAAGTACTGCTGTTGTACGCCAAACAGCTAATTATGTTGCTCCAAATAATCACCTCCAAATGGAGAGGGTGACAAAAAAAAAGCCCTTTTGCCAAGGATTTTACAGATCTTAAATCCTCCTGGGAGGGAGACAGACAGAATATGGAGCCAAGGAAGAAAATGTCTTCAAGTACTTTTTGGTAGTAGGTTTTGTCATTTACAATTATTTTTTTAATGATAATCCTTTGACTATAGTGGAGAAATGGAACATCATGTTTGTCAATTAATGTGGAGTTCTTTACAAAAGATGTTATGACATTTCCTCACCCTGTCTACATCAATACGACAGTCTCATTAATAGCTCACTGGGTTTTTTTTCCCTCATGTTTTTACCATGGGGACAAGTATGGAGTCACCACTCTTTCTGTTGTGTGCCTTCACCTTCTCCTCATGCAGTATCTGTCTAGCCTCTCATGACTTAGTTCAAAACACTACTTTGGATATCTGTTTGCTGCAGAGAGTCATAAATATGAATTTATGTAACCTAGTGTTTATTTAATGAAACCAGTGCTCATTACACTGGAAGTGAATTGTTAACTGCCTTTTCTGAAAATGTGTTTAAAATAAGGGCCTTAGTTAACAAGTGGCTTCCAGTGTCTCATTTTTGGGGTAGCTGTGAATGAATTACTAAGAGAGGGGTACTACCCAATGTGCTCTGCACGTCCTACTAGCAAATATAAATATTCAATATCACTATGAATTTTTAGGTAACAAGGAGCAGAAAATTCACCCTTTATATCACCTTCCCTGCTGCACAGGAGCTTTCACAGAAGAGTCAACCAGAAGAATTTAGATTTCTCTTCCTGTGAAGGGCTGTGTGAGACAAATGCCTCAAACAGTAGGAGATACCTGTGTGTCTACCATTCCTTGTGGAGGTTGGCAATGCTGGCATTGCAGAGGTGACCGAGCACTTTGCTTAGGAATTTTGGAAAAGAAATCACTGAGATGATTTGATATACATAAATATGGTAGGAATTACCACTATTTAAAATAACAAAAATAGTAAAATGTGTATATGCCTAGGCAAAATGTTTAGATGTTGTTAGATTTAGTTTTGAGTTGTTTATATATCCTACCAAAAGAACCTCATCTCCCATTTAATGCAATAAAACATAACCAATAATTCTGCAAAATAGGTTAACTGGCAGAGGTAGGTGGATTTAAGTCCATGTTTACTGTTCTGTAGTAGAATGGAAAACACTTAACTTTATTAGCACAAGAATAATGTGATTTGAGATAAACCTAAGACAAGATGCCAAGAAAACTGCGCAAGACATATTTCAGTGCTGAAATGACAGTGCTAGGATCAGTACACACAAAATCTCTTTCCTTAATATTTTCTTTAACTGCAAGATTTGCATTTGACAGTTAAATGCTGTAATTTTGAGGGACTCACTAGATTGCTTTATTTTCCTCTTTTGGTAGACTTCTCTGCTCTCTGATCCCATTCCTGAGGAATTCTAGGTCTATCACAGTGCTGCAATGTCCATTGCTAACTGTGCTTTCAAATGCTCTGTCCCTGAGATGGCAAACTTGGCAGGGAATGGAGCCATTCCCAGATTCTTCTGGTGATAAAATCTGGTCTGACAAAGACCTTCTTCTCTATCTGACCTGTTTGGGACTGGACCTGTGAATTGAAAAAGTGCATGAAAATATATGAGCTCAAAGTACCCTGAGTTTCTCCTCACCACTGCATAAGGGGAATTTTGTGAGCTTCAGGGGTACCAGGGGGACTAAAAAGGTTGATACAGGGTGCAGCCCTTGTCAGTTTGTGCAAAGTAGTAATGAGGACCCAGAACATTCTGCTTAGTCCTACCTGCAGGGTGGCAGTCTCTGAGCAACTGCAAACCCCTACAGCTGCTCTATAATTCTCCCATTTAATCCTCTCACCCTTGCTCCCAACTAAGGTACACAGTAAAACAGCACCAGAAAAAATCTCCAGAGTAATAGAATATTTTTTGTTTGGTTGGAGTTTTTTGGTGTCGTTTTTTTGGGGGGTTTTTTGTTTGTTTGGGTTGGTATATTGTTATTGTTGTTGGGGTTTTTTTGTAGTGTTTTTTTTCTGTATCCTCCCTGTCTATGCATGGAAGTTAAACCAATAGGCTCAAGCACTGCTCAAGAGAGAAGACAGAACAGGTCTCTGTGATTCCACTGGGTAATTTCTGTCTATGTTTACTTGAGTTGGGAAAAATCACTCCCAAAGAGATTGATTGGTGCCCACAAATTATGTAAGAGAAATGCAGATAAAGACATACACATTTGGGGTAAGGAGGTGGTGGATGTTTAAAAACAAAATCCACTCCCCCATGAAATAACCTGGCATTGCTTGAGAGCTGATCTGTGCGTGAGCCTTGAATCTGATGCTTCCAATGTCCTGTGGTTCAAATGGAACTCTGCCTCATCTGACCCATAGAGACACTCAATGTTTGCCTGATTGAGAATAGAGCCATATCAAAGCACTGGCATTTACATAATTAACTATATGTAGTAAGGAGAGGTCTGCATTCACAATTCACTAACCCAGAACTTGTAAAAAGCTGATGGTCCTAAAGACAGGCTGGTGATTTCAAACTGTCTTTGACAGGCAGAAGCTCCCTATGGGGCTTATTTCCTGATCCACTGAGGTCTCCATGGATGATTCATTGTCATTTCACCCCCTGACAGGAGGTAACACCCTGCTCTTTCTTGGGACAGCACTGAAAACCACAGCCCTAGGTTCTCTTAGCTGACTCAACCACAGCTCCAGAAGCACTGCCATAATCAGTTGCATTGCTCAAAGATTGAAATTGTTCCAGGCTGTTTGGTGTTTTTTTTCCACACTAAAAGTGTATTTAAATTAATGTTGTTTGGCACAAACAGTAGTTGAACTAATTTCTTGCTCTCTCACAGCCTTGTTTGTGGTGCAGCATAGCACTCCGTGCTGTCTGCTGTGGCTGCTTCCTCAACAGACTGTTCAGTGGAAAAGAAAATGCTACAATCAAAGTCATCATATTGAAAATAGCAATTTTATTTAGTCTTCATCTACAAGGAGAAGCCAAACTTTTCAAGTATTTGTGTATTGCTTTTTCACATGCAGCCTTAAACTGTAAGGGTTATGAAGGAGAAAATGAATTTTTCCTTCTACAGCATGACATTTAAGAAGGATACAACTGTGCAATACTGAAATAACCTCAGGAAAAATCTGTTATTTTTATAGAAAACATTAAATAATCATTAGAGGTTAATGAACTTTCTTATCAGAAGGGACTATTCAGCCTGACTTCTCTGGAGGAGGACTACTAGAGTCAGTTCAAAATAACTCGTGCAAAAATCCAAAATCTCTTGAAGTGAATACCACCTCTCTTTTTCTTCAATACTCAGCAGGTCCCCTGAACCACCTCTTAGGTGAAAGTTTTAAAACTTGAATTTGAATGTACCTCATATGGTCAGACATCCATTTTGGAGGGACAGTACAATGGCATGTGTGTGTGTATGTATGTACACCCCAAAATGATGGCAGGTTCATTCCATATGCTAGACACAAATAAAACTGTGAAATGCTTCTCTGCATCCCAGTAAAAATAAAATCCCAGAAAAGACTTGTGCTGATTCTGTGGATGTTATAATTGTGAATTGTTTTACTGAATGTGAGGTTACGTTTGATGGTGTCTCTGCTTTGAGTTGATTCTTTAGGTTAACTGTAAAGGCAGGCATTTGTAACTAAAATCTTCACTATATCCAGTCCCAGATGGGTTTCTTGGCTGATGCATGTGATAGGAGTCATCTTTTATCCCTATGTGTCCGTAGACTACATAATCATGATTTTCTGTTTTCTGTCTCAAAACATCCCTACCAAAGATTCAGCAAGCTTGGCTTGTTTCCAAAAAAGCATCCTTTGTGAGAATTAAAAGAGAATGTTTGGAACACTATATAATAAAAGCAAACAAAATACAGCAGAAATAATTTTTGATCTCAGCAAAAGCTGAAAATGAAAATAAATAAAGACCAAGTGCTGCTTACTGAAATTTCTCTGCAGTGTGCACAGAGCAGAAAATAAAATAATATTATCATTCTTGAAAGCACAACACAAAGCAATGCTGATATGGTACAGTTCCATCTGCTGGCTGGGGAAGAAGAAAAGAAAAAGCAATTAAGAACATTATAAATTTGGTTTGTTGCTCTGGGCTGGAAAGATCCAGTCAAGCATGCTGTGATTCTGAACAGAGAAGTACAGGAGACAAGCCAAGAGAGAATTCCTCTTGATATTATCACTTGACCTGTTTCCGTTGCCTTGCACAGCTCTCCCAGCCAAGGATATATCTATAGGCAAATCACCTCTGGCTGTCAAAGCTAAAATCTGACAGTTTGTGTATAAATTCACACTCCTGAGGATGTGTGGGCTAAATACCAGCCTGGACAACTTGCTCCTCCAGTCTGGCCCTGTGAAAGAGCACCACTCTGCACACCTCACTGAAGACACATAGCCCTGATTTCTAGAGCATGGAACTAGGTGACCATTTTGACTTGTCCTATTCCTTCTACCATCACCTCCTTGACACAAATTTGTTTAATGTGTGGAACCAAGGAGTAAAAGTAACTCCTGCTCTGTATAGGCAGTGAGAAATCCATACCTCTTCCAGGAAGAAGGCTCAGAATTAATTATCTTGGCAATGGTCTTGTATGTTTTGTCTGTTTGTAAAATGCCAATTAACGAGTACTGACCTTTTGGGGGTGATTCCTTTACAGGACTCCACCTGTGATTCCTTCCGTGGTGATTCTGCACAGTACTCCGATGGTATGCACATAAAACAGTGATGGGAAATGAGCCTTGGAACCAAACCTTATCTTTATATGTCACTGTAATCTGGAGGAAATGAACACAAGAGAGCTCTAAAGTTATATCTGCTTTATAGCATCTGTCCTTGCAAACTGATGATGTAGGATAACCCATTTCTCTGGGACTCTTTCTGGTTCCACTGTTCCCAGAGCTACTGTGACATGGTGCCCTACACGCATCTGTGAAGCACAGCCCATAAACCTGCTACCACTGCCTTAAAATCATTGCTTTGCCATGTTGCCATGTGTAGGTCATCCTGAGCCTGCACTAATTGTACTGAACTGCAGTTATTTTTGTAGGCAGCATGACTCGTTTTTCCATCCCCTTCGCATCTCACACCTGCTTGGTGCGCAGCCAGAGGCTCACACACGGACAGCGGCCCCGTGCCAGGGAGTGGATCTGCCACATCTGCCAAGCAACCAGCAGGCACAATTGTACCATTGGTGGGTCACAGCTTTGGGCAGGAGCAAAGCAGTCACCTGTTTGGATTTATAAATACAAAAGGAATAATGTCAGGCCACTGTAGGCTTGGTGGTGCTTTGCAGTTGACTCTGGGATCTGCCCTGGGCTGGCTTAGTCATTATTGTTTTCATGCTCATGTACAACATAGAGGTGTCAACAACAAGGTCACGCTGGCCAACAAATGTGGCCACAGTGCAGTAGCCTGGCAACGACCTCCACTGGCCATCAGCCACCCAAATCAGCAATAGCTTGGAGAATGCCATGTGCTGAGAACTGAGAATCAACCTGCCAGCACTCAGCTGAGCAGCTGCAGGCTGGGCACAGCCTTCCAGAAGGATATGCTGCGATCTGATGTGAGATTTGTGCCAGATTATCTCAATTCATTAAGTGAGAGAATAGAAAAGATGGCCATTTTAATAAGGGTGGAATTAAACTTGAATACAGAAAAAATGAAACTAGTTGTCCAAACAGAATAAATCTTTTATAGTGTTCCCAGTGGTTTATAAATCATTACCAGCTAGTTCATGTTTGTGTGGAAGCTTTTTGCGAAAAGCTGATTTTTCTTACTGCAAGCATTTTGCTCCTATTCTGTGGGAAAAAATTGTTTGGTTCCATTTACAGAACAAGGTTAGAAATATAATTTTGTGGAGAAATGGTGGGATTCTTGAGACAGAGCAGTAATAAAGAAACCTCAGAAAGAGAAGGTGGAAAAGTGTTATTAGCTCACCAATAAAGGATCGTTTGACCCTGGAAATGTTGATTTGCTCTCTTTTTTTGTATGGCACTGAGGAAACCAGAACTGGTTTTTAAATCTAATGATACAAATTGGAAATAAATTTCAAAGTTAAAATTAGAAGTAGATATGTGAAGAGCAATGTTGTACCTTTGAACTGGTAAGTTTAATTAAAAGACAGGTGTATCCTTAAGGGATGTAAAAGAGCACAGCCTGGATAAGCACTCATAGTTCCTCTCAAATTTGGTTTATTCCTGTTATTAGAAATGGATGAGCCTTCCTCATAAGGGGCTTGTTGTTACTTTCTCCTTTACTGGGCTGCCTGTTTTCTGAGAGCTTGGGAAAATCTTTGTCAACTGTATAGGCACTTTGCATGATGCAAACAGAACTTTGGAAGGATTTTATTTCATTGTCTCTTCTGTAATTTTGCCTATTAATTTAACTTGCAATTTAAAACCTGTTTAATGCATCATTAAACATTTTAGCTTACTCCCAGGATAGATGCTACTATTTCTCATTTAGCAAATTAATGAACTGACGCACAAAGTGTGTAGCTGAGACAGGTGATGCACCTACTAAGCACAGAGCAACCTGTAGTACTTGCTCCTGAGCAAGAAAGGACCTGACCCATGGCTGATAGGGACTGAGAATCACATGAAAAAAGGGTCACTAGAGGAGGTGGGAATGATCTCAGGATCTTAGGAATTGAGTTTGGCTCTGAAAGCAGCTGAAAAGAATGCAAATATTATACTGGCCTGAGGGGTTGCTTGAGGTCCTCACAATTTCATCTTTTTCAGCAGAATGTAATTTAATAGTTTCTAATGGAGTTATCTGAATGGAAATAAAAGGCATCTCTTACAGCACAAACCCCTAAAATAATAAGTTTTATAAATTAATGCTTCAGCCAGTTCAGCATCCAGTCTTGAATAGTATTTCACTCATAAACAAAAAAGACAGTATTTCTGGAATATTATTGGTGTGGAAAAAAGATAGACTATTTAGAACAATATAATAAAATTGTGCTAATTGATGCAAAGATGCAATTTTATCCTGAGATTGTGAAAATATTTCTTCTTATGTTGTTTTATTAATTGACAGTAGATTAGGTTTAAAATGGAGTGCTGATTTGTCTCATGGAATTTAAGAGCATGAAGAAGCACGAAAACAATTCATTTTGTTGTCTTCTATTTTCATGTTCCATTGGTTATTTGAGAGCTTATTTTTTGAACAGGTTGTTACAGTGCATTGCTTCAGCTACCTTAATGCTTTGATTTTGTAGTAAATTATATCCAAGAATGATTCTATTTTTCCTAAATTTGCTGATCTTAGAATTCATTAAATTCAAAATGGTCTCTCATTTAAGCAAGAGATCAGTAATTTTGTAGCCAATGAAAATCATTTATTAAAAATGAGACATGAAAATTCCAAAAATATATTTGTTGTATTTGTATGTAACCAAGTAAACTGCTTTAAAATAAATATGAATATTATGGGTAGCTTTTTGTTATTCCTGTTTTTCATCTCAAATTATTATTTCAAACACCAGATACTTATCTTATTAATTCTTTTCCAAAATCCAATAACTGAAATAAAATTATGTTCCAAAATGGTAGCAGAAATCAATATCGAGAGCTATGAGTGGATGCTCATTGACACAGATAATGCCATTTTCATGTTGCCACGATGTTGGTCCAGATGCTCACATGTCAGTTGTGTGGTGGAGCAGGTGGGTTGGGAAGCTCGAGCAGTTCAGGAGCAACAGTTTTTAGCAGGCTCTGGAGTGACTGTAGATCCATGAGGTCATTTATGACCTATAACTTCAGCTCTGCTGTTTAGTTTATATTCCTACCATGCACAAAATCCCATCCCCAATCATTATTTGAAAATGATCCTTTGTACTCATGGACTGTGTGGGCTTCATTAGGGATTTCTGAGGACTTAAAGGCACAAAAAATCCAGTGCTCTGTTTTCTATACATTCAATGTTTCTGAAGGAAGAAGAAATGTAATTTGAAACTCTGTTGTTCTATTTATAGGTGACCTAATATCACAGGCTGGGTGCATACAAAATTTTATTCAGTTCTGACTGATGGCTGGTAAATCACTCTTGGTCAGATCCGGGTGTATTAAAGTGCTTGGTTGCTTTAGGATGTGAATGTAAATGGCAAAACTCATTTTATGAGCTTAATTATTTCTGGAATTAGGCTTCCCATACAGCTTATTAATGTACCTGATTTTTATTATCTTTTCCTCAATAAAAGCCTCTTTCTTAATAGGTATTTTGACACTGAGGTTTAATGGCATTTAAAAAGATGACAGAGCCAGGCACAGAAATTGCAAGTCATATGTATTAAATTGTTCAGTCATGAAAAGATCATTCCATCCAAAAATGGGATCACTGTTGTTCTTTTTCCATTTAGGTTTTCGTTTTTGCTCTGGTAGTTTGAACATATTACTCTGGATAAAATAATTTTCTTTTCCTTTTAGGAATTAATTTCTTTTTCTGCTTATCCACAAACTAGAAGAGTGAGAGAGACATCAGCTAGAGAATCCCAAGAATATTTATGTTTTTTGAGCACTTAATGGAATCTGTATCAATCAATTTGAGAAAACAAAGTCTTTCAGCATAAAAGCCCCTAATAGTACATTACTCTATGGATAGCTATTCCTTTATTTGTACAAGCCACTCTGCCTTTGAAAATACACTCAATCACCATACTAGTATAATACTTGACTAGGTGACCTTCCAATTCTGAAGGAAAACCAGGTCAAACTTTTTATTGTCAAGATTCTACTGGCTTCTGTTCTTCTCTGCCTCATTGACTTGAGTCAGTAATTCAGATAAGACTTCTTCTGTGGATTTATAACAGAATATTTTATCTTTAAATTTCTTTTCAATAGATTTTTCATTTGCAAAAAGTTCTCTACATTTTAAATGGATGCATGTATTTAAGCTGACATTAATTTTCATAACGAACATGAAAATGTAATATACATAGCCAGCTCAAGCTCATTACTGTGCTATTTAAAAAAATTTCATAACCATATTTGTGCTTAAATAAGTATTCTATTTTTCTTAACAACCTGCATTACTTACAGACAGTGATATGCTCTTGCTGTAGGCAGAGGAAGCACAACTTTTCTGATGGCCTGAAGCTTTTCACCCTGTAGATGCAGTTGCAAAAGGATTGGGGATGCAGTGCTGTGGAGAACATAGATTTTTCCACCATGTACGGAGCAGTAAAAACTTCATGCATGTGCTCTCTTCTTGGAAATGTCTGTCTGGTTAACACATGTTTTCTAGCTCTGAAATGCCACACTTCTGCAATATGTTCTCAGCATAACTCTGGATGAGTGCCTGTGTGAGTGGAGGCGCTTGCAGTGAAGGAGTAATGTGATCTTCTGAATAGATTAATATGAATGGAAGCACTTTGGAAGCAGACATCAGACAGACTTGTGAGGGATTTTCATTCCATTTGCAGGAATTATTTGTAGTCATTACTCATTTTCCAGGGTGTTACACCACTTAATGTAAAAGCCTATCTTTCTGCTAGGGGACAGGCTTGTGAGAGGATTTAGTCTTGTACAGTAAGCAGCGTGACTTGCTTTTCTCCCTGGTAGTTTTGTGGTGGTCTCTAGGTTCTTATGTCCTGGATATATGAATATGGACTGGCCAATCAACTTGTTTCATTGTAAGGACAGATGCAGTTAGAGCAGTGAATATCATCTTATTTGTGTTTAGACTGTGAATATTCTTTAGAAATCCTGTCAAACTGCTGTGACAAGGGAAGCAAAATCACAGAATCAGCTGCTTTGGGATAGACTTTAGGTATCCTCTGTCCAGCTTCTTGCTACAAGCAGAGTCATCTGTGAGTTCAGGCCAGGCTGCTCAGACCTTTACCCATGTGAGTCTTGAGCTTTCCAAGACTGAAGAAGCTCTCCAGGCAGTCTGGTCTCCTGACTGTCCTCAGTGAAGTTTCTTTTCCTATATCCAACTGGAATCTATTCTTTCAGTTTATGACTCCTGCCTCTCATTCTCCTACTGTGCCTTATCGTGGGGAGCCCATCTCAACTCCTTGATAACCCTCCAGATGGGTAGGGCCAGGCTGCTGTGAGACCCTCCTGAAGCTGTCCTTTACCCAGGCTGAACAAGCCCAACTCCCTTCAGCTCTGCTCACAGGACAAGTCCTTAAGCACCAACCAACTTGGTGGCCTCCATTAGACTTTTCCAAGTTTGTCAATGAATTTAAATACCAGGCCAGAAACACTGCTGGAAACACAGAAATAATTGTAGAAATGAGATCTTGAACTTGTATTTCTCACTTCAACGTTTTTATACCAATTCTTTCTCTTGCTGTTCATTGAGCAAGAACCTGTCACCATTTTTAAGAAAGCAAAATCTATTATCACTCCATAAGATGCATTGCTTATAATAGCTATCGTCTTGGATTTTCATTAAAGACATTTTAATCATTTTTCCTACAGTGTCTTCTTTTCATCTTCTTTGCCAAACTCCATGGATGGCAGACACTTTTCAGGATTAATGAATAGTGATAACATCATTAGTCACTATCTCAAGATCCAATAATCCTTTAAAGGAGTGATGTGAAAGTCAATAGGTAAATAAGAAAAGACTTTTAAATTGCTTCCTGTCTCTAACAAGTCAATAAAGGCTCTCAGTGGGAGGGTGAGCATCTCTGTCTCAGTGTAAGAGCTGAGGCTTCTCAGGATAGGATACAAGGACACACGAGAGACAGGAATGTTTCAAGCTTCTTCCAGGCTGACCTGCAGAAGAGGTCTCTTTTCAACTCAGGGTGGCGAGCTGCATGGAAAGGATAGTGCCTTCTCTGTCTTGATTTCTAGTCTTAAAAAATATGTCTGAGCTCTACTTTACCATCACCATTGAAGGAAGAATTGCAGATGATACCAAACTGGGAGGAACGGTCGCTACACTGGAGTGCAGGTCTGCTGGTCATAAAGACCCTGAACCACTTTGTCTCCTTCAAAAATGGGGTAAATGGGATTGAAGAACTGGGCAATGATGTGGAAGTTGAAGAGCTAGGCTGCCATAAGCAAAACACTCATGTCTCATTCCAGCCATTTGCATCTCCACACCTTTGGCTGTGGAGCTGTAAATTCTACACCAAGTAGGATTAAAACATCAGAGAAAAGTAAACTTCCATGCCATCATAAAGAAATATTTCTGCTTGTTTAGAAGCAAGGCAAGTCCTTCACGCATGTCCCTTTCTCCAGTGCTTTTGCTTGACAGTTTGAAGCAAAGCTCCCTTATTCCATGTGGCTGAAAGTAGCCCTGTATCACACCCAGGGCTCTCTCCTTGCAGGAAAAGCTGCCTTTTAATTTCTGACTGTGTCTAAAATAAAGAAAGATCATTCTTAACAGTCTTTTTTTATTTTTTCACAGAAGATTAAATTATCAGGTTAGCTTCTTAGGACATTTTCCCTGAACCCTTCTTCTCCCTTAGGCTAGGTTTAACGTTTAGCTTTGTTGGAATTGCCCAAGAGTAACTACTCATCAGAAAAGCTGGGACATCACTGATGTCCAGCCTGAAAGGTGATTTGTGTCAATGCTTTAGGAACAAGAGCTGAATGGAGGACTAATCCCCTGTATAGAGGAGAGCTCTCCTGCTTCCAGCCAGCAGGCTGGATTTGGCTAGGATGAGTCTGCTGGGCATGTGATTTTGCTTAGAGAGCAGAGATAAAAGGTTCTTATAGAAGTTTGTGCAGCCCCCTACCACGTCCTTAGCTTGTGCATGTGCAGGCACCAGCACTAGACACCAGCACATCCATGTCCATCTCAGAGCAGGGAGTGGAGAGCTTGAATCCCCCTTCCACCACCAGGACAGTCAGAAACCAAAGCACTTTCAACACTCATTTGTGAAAATCCAGGCATGCCATCTCTTAGTATCCACTTTTCTTCAGGGGAAAGCAATAATGCTTATATATACCTCTTACTTAGCATTACAGCCAAGAACTTCAGAGTACTTGGCACTGACAGATATTTTTATAACCAATTAAATAAATGTACAGATGTTCCTCTACATTTATTTCACAAATCTTTAAAAACAATTGACTTTTTTCTCATTTGCTTAACTTTAAGATCAGAAACCAGAAATCAGTTCTTACCTCACAGAGGTTTTAAAGAATAGGCATTCCCTGCAGTGATTTATAATGCCATCCCTGACCTTGGATTACTTGGTAGCAATTAAACCATGTGTTTAAGTTCCTGAACTATTAGGAAATATGTTAGAATGGAAGAATGCTTCTTCATCATGTCCTGTACAAAAATATTCTTTTAATTCAAAAGCCACAACCTTACTGCAATCTCCTTGGTTTTCTTACAGGTACCCATCAGAAGTAACCACAGAAAAGCAGTATATCAATGAAAATAATACAGTGGATTTATTTAATTGCAATTATTGGTGTTTCGAGTTTCATTGAGACTTTTTCTGTAGGACTCACTAACAGGAATTACCAACTGGAAATTAAAGGGACAGGATGTATAGCCATAAATATTCATGAACATGAAATATCCTTCTGTGCTGCATTTTTTTTCCAATTAAGTGAGTCAAGACTGTGCAGGTTGACTCTGACTGTGGAAGAAATAACAGAATGGCAATTTCATTCTGAGGTAAATGGGTAAATGGGGATATGGGAATAGATTGAAGCTCATTAAAGAGTTGGCTTCATAGCTTCATAGTTGTCAACCTCTGGATTGTAAATGGGTGACACTCAGCCAATAAACATTTTCAGCACCATACAGAAGGTAACTAGTAATAGAAAAAATATTTTGGACATAAATTCAAAGGGGAAACATCTAAATATATGTTAGTTACAGATATACCCTATGGTAAATGTAACTATTAAAAGATTCGTCTGTTACAACTGTAGCAAACTCTTCTGAAAGTACTTAAAATATTTTTCATAAATCCTGCAAGACTGACTGTATTTATACATAAATATGTGTATATACAAACATACACACATATATGTGTGCACCATCACTACTCATGATCACTTTGTTGTTAGCAAGTGACTGGCAGTGCTAAAAGTACTGAAAGGACTTTCATCATATGGAATTAAAGCCGCACAAAGGAAATTGGAAAGCGGAGCTTTGTGAGAAGACAGAATGGAATAGAAAATGTAAAAGGTCTCTCATCCCCTTCCCTTTTGCCTCTCCATTCTGTAGTGTCTTTCTCTGTACTGCTTTTTATTCTTCTGCTCTCTATTGCCCTTCTAAATCCTGTGCTACTCCCACCTATTCTCCTCCTCTATTTTCATACTAACTAGCAGTACATCCTTTCATGTTCCCATCAAGCCTGGACAAGTGGCAAATGCTCTCTCTCTCATGCACACTGACTTTTCTCATTGTTCTTAGCTGAAAAGGTGCAACTGTGCTGGCTTTTCAAGACGTTTCAGAAGGGATTTTTCAGGGTGATGAATCAGACTCATTTTGTTCTCCAGTCACTGCACTGCAGCTTTGATGTTTCTGTTCTTCCCAGTAACATGTCAATGTATCTTTTCTGCAATATAACACCATACCAGGCAGTCTGATGGAGGGATAAGTTCACGACATGACTACTACCAAGTGTTAATGCTATTTTGACAGTAATAAAATCTGTGTCTGTCACTCCATCTGTAATAAACAGGAGATGATGTCACACCATTTCTATGCAGGGCCACAGTGTGGACTAAAGAACATGATGCTAAACTTATGTGTGGCACTAAACATCATGGAGCT
The DNA here is from genome assembly GCF_024509145.1 of Vidua macroura. Classification (NCBI taxonomy): domain Eukaryota; kingdom Metazoa; phylum Chordata; class Aves; order Passeriformes; family Viduidae; genus Vidua; species Vidua macroura. Next base: position 100,673,984 of record NC_071573.1, on the reverse strand, counting down.
ACAGCACTACTTGAGCTTCAGCTGATTTATCTTATGATAAAAAAAATGAGCATACAGCAATTGAGTAAATGTTTGCAAATATTTTGCCACTAAATTTAAATCACAGATTTATTGCAATAATAAACATGAGAGTGCATCTTGATGGTTTGTTAATTGAGTTATGTGGGTGGTTAGCCTTTTATTTTTATTCAGATGATTCTATATTTGAGATCACATTATTTAGTTATTTAGTCTGTATTAAGAAAACTGACCGTGGTCATCAGCTATCCCAAGTGATCTTCACTCCTTTTGAAATCCTAGGACAATAACATCAGAGTTATTACATAGACTTTTGTTTGTTCAAATTGAATATGCATGAGAAGCTGTCTAGAGAAAGCTAAAATGCTACAAAATTCGTGGAGTTAGAAGCAATCCTTAAGTATTGTAACAGCAAAACTTTGTACTGACATGGTTTATGAAAATGCCACTCTAACATTCAATTATCAATATTAAAACATGGAAGGTAAATCTCCTTGCAGACTAAGAAAAAAAGTTAATTGGCTTGATCTAGCCTCATCAGCTGGAACATATTGACCACACTGTTACAAGTCATTGTTGAAAGACTCTTGAATTTACATTTCCAGAATAGGAGATGACAGCACAGTTTATAATGCTGTCTCCATTTACATGAGGGATCAGGGACTTGGAGAGGAAGCCTTTTCAGGGTGGAAGAACAGAAAGGGGAGCTGTACAGAGCAGTGGCTGCTCTGTCAGGGTTATGGGCTGCAGAAGTCAAGGCTGCAGGAGCTACTGGAGTGTCTCTTGCATTTTGGAAAACAGTCACCATTCTGCTCCCACGGCTGTTTCTGATCCAGTGCCAGAACACATGGCCCACTGCTAATTTTTATCTCATTTTATACTGACACAACTGGCAAAAGTTCTCTTTTGATCTGTGAGATCAGAAACTGATATTGGGTAATTTAGATTGATGAATTGAGGACAGGATTTGGTAATGCTAGGTGTATAGTTGAACTCAATGTTAAAGGTCTTTTCCAGTCTGAATGATTCTATGATTTACAGGTAGGGGTCCAGCAGCCAGATCCAGGCACCCCCTGATCTAACAGGGAAGACTGAAAGTCATACCATCGTGCTTGTGTCACAGACTGTGGGACCATCATTAATACCAGGTGATTAAGGTACCTTTACTCATATCTGATAGGTATTTTTTTCTAACCAATCAGCAAGGGAGAAACTCATTCTATGATTCTTTTGTAGCAGAAAACTATTCAGCTGCATGGATTTTTTTGTAAAATAAGACCATTCTCTTTGCTTTTCCTCAGCAAAGTGCTCTGTGCCTCACCATGTGATTACAAACTGAGGATGCATTCAGCAGAAGTGGAGGGGCAGGTCAGCATTAAGACACTGTGCACTCTCAGATCCCTCTGGAATCTGATTCTTGTGTAGCATAGGTTGCATCCTATGTCTTGGATTGATGTAGCAGTGAATTAGGTTGAAATCTGGGATTTTACATTAATTTGTTGTACTGCAGTTCTAATTGTAGGCTGCCCAAGAATCAGTAGTGTTGGACTGCATCATAATATTTTTGCCTTTCTGATCAAAATTAAATTTTTCAGTCTACAAAATGTACAAATTTGGATGAGAAAGCTCAGCCCAGAAGGGAGTGTACCAGCAAATTATCTCCCTCTCCCCCATATCTATTTCATCACTACTATCTCATTTACCCTGGAACAGTAAGAAATGTATAGGAATCCAGTTATCTCACTTTATTTCCCTTGGTGGATTCACAGAATATCTCGTGACCTATCAAGCATCTCAAAGCAATGTGGGGATTTCAGCAAACAGACAGTTTACTTACAAGTGGTTGCGACTTCTTTAATCACATTGAACAAGGCTTTTTATTTTTCCCTCCAAAATTCCTGACAATAGAAAGCCATGAGCTTTTCAGGGTGGCAGAGGTTATCATATGACAGCTTAGGCAGCAAAGCCAAGTGTACATGCACTGACACCTGCAAGTCTCAGTCATGGACCCGAACGTTATCACACTGGGGCTGTCTACAACCTTATGATTAAAAAAAGTGTGTTCCCCTCCAAAAAAAAACTTTAGCATCCCTAAGGATGAGGGAAAAATGTTGAATCTCCAAGGCTGCTCTACTTACCTCCTATGATATCGCTTGTACTCTGAACCTCATGGAATTTTGGTCAATAGTGTTTTCTGTATGGGGAGTAGGAAGGGACAGACCTCTTTTGAGAGAATATCAGACACAACCATCCTTTGCCACCCACCTGCTCACTGACAACCAATGCTTAAGAGGCAGTCAGATGAGTGGAGGGAAGAAGAGAGCCCTGGATGCCTCTCCTGATGACTCTTGGGTGGCTGAGCCAAGCACTGTTCTGAGCCAAGCCTGCATGCACCCTCTCCACTCAGCCCCCAGATACTCCTGAAGATCTTTATAGCTTCTTTACACCTCTTTTCCAACTCAGAAACATTTTTGCCGATGAGTTGCATCAGATATGGGAGAGCTCACTTTAATGCCTCTTTTTGATGCTCAGGTCTCATGTGAGCAGCTGTGACAGTAAGAACCCCAACATGAGGAGTACAATAATAGCTCCAGTGTGCAAGGATGAAGCCCAGCTGGCAGCTGAGGTTCACTCCTCCAGCCAAGGCAGTACAAATGTGCCCTATGTGAGTCACAGCAGGGATGATGTTGTACGGCAGCAATTAATTTCTTTCTAAGGCAAATGAGTCCAAATGGTAAAGGCTTTTGCGAATGGAATTTACTGTTCCAATGTAAATAAGGAACTGGCAAACAATAACCACTCCAGCATGAAAGCCCAGCCAGCAATTGGTTGACATTTGGGCTGCAGAGAGTTTGCAGATTCCCCACGAGTTGGAGAGGAGCTGTGTTTTGCAGCAACAATTGATTTATTACTGTGACAACGAGTAGAAATAGAAGGACCTGCTGGCAGACAAGGGTGTGATTTGTTCCTTTGCAAACAAGCAAGCAGTGTCCAGCTGGCCAGTGGCCATTGCCAAGCAAAAGCCCAGAGGAGGATGCAGGTTTTGTCTCCTCTCTGCTTGAGTTTTGCCCACTTAACAGTGATGGAATTAGGGTGGGTTTTTTGGCTTTTTTATTGTACAAAAACAGACTTGTAATTAGTAATGTTTCTACAAAGTAAGTAAGTAAGGGGGAGGCAAAGGTCAGGCTGTCTTCTTTATATTTCACTTCTCAAGCAGTAGGATGACACTTTATCTGCTATTTATGAGCAGAAAATAATTCTCATTTGTATTGCAGCAGCCCCTGTAAGGACCAATCAAGGTCCCATTGTGCTGATGCCTGATTGGTGGCCGTGAGCAGAAAATTGCTGGTGCCTGCTTGGATGCAGCTCAGAAACATCCATTTTTTTGCCATGTAAGGTTTAACACGAGCACATTCTGATCAGCAAAGCACGTAAGTGTACGTGTAAAGCAATCTCTTTCCAGCCAAATGCTTCAGTGTTTCAGGCCTCTCAAAGAGAGGGGAATTTAAATGTGTGCAAAAATGTTCACCTAGGGCTGAGCATTCAGACAGGGCTGCTGCATATGGGCCTCACATCTTCTGAGTGTTCCATGTATGAAAGAGAGTTGTCCTCTGATGCAGGGTTTGGGAGATGAGGGGACAACATGTCCAAGTGAAGTATCAAGCTGGGTTATTTTCTCTCCTGGGCATGTTCTAAGCCTGCCCCACTGCACTGACACCATTCAAAGAGCTGCACTTAGTGGGATCACATGAGTCATTTGACAAACACATCCAGGGTGTGAGCATCAAGACAGATGAATCATTTCCATTTTCTGAAACAAAACATTGAAGTGTAATAGACTGAAATTAAGGTATGAGAAATTAGAGTGAATGAAAATAAAAATATGCCAGGGAGAAGAAATGTCTGATTTTGGAGTAATCTTGATGGAACAAGGGAAGAAACCAAAATGGCATGTAGCATTTAATGGTGGTTAATCTGGTATAGACTAAGTCAGAAGAGATAATTCTTTTCTGGTTGACAATGAACAAGCTGAGACTTCAGGGATATGAGTAGTTAAAATCAATAAGACAATGAATATATCATCTGTGTGAATACAGAGAAGAATATTTGTGGTGTATCATTTTTGCTGCAAAAGTAATAGTAAGGAAAAATCAACAGAGACCAATAGCTAGCTACAACTACTTCATATTCTGCATGTTGTGTAAAATAGCCATTATTTACTATGCTAGTAAGCCTGGAAAACATTGACTTTGTAAAGCTGATAACAGTAATGCAGTGGAAACATTGTCTGGGATCAGTGGAGTGCATCGTACTGATAAAGAATTTCCCTGTAATGCTCTTATAGTAATTGAAGCTGCAGTTTGTTTCTTGCACAGTAAAACAGTCTGAGGCTGGCAGAAGGTTTACTAAAACTTCCCTTTGCAGTACCAAGCAATTTGCCGCCTTCTTCCAGAGACTGCTCGCCTGAGTTTCCACGGCTTTGAGAGCCCTAACACAGAACCTGTGAGCTGTAGCACAGACTCTAATGAATATAGATAATTTCCATTTTTAAGACATTTCACTGTTGTGGAGTGTACAGGTTACTTCCTGGTACAACAGAGAATCGGAGCATGTTGTACTTAAAACCCAAAGCTGGGGTCAGCTTTATCAATGAAATCAGAAAAGGGATCCACTGAAAATAAGAGGATTTTTGTAGGGATATACAGCATTGCATTCAGTCTTTCTTTCCATTTTGAGATTTTTTTAAAAAGAAACTTGTCTACTTCGACTCCTCTAAAGATTTCCCTTCCTTTCTGCTTCTATTATATATCTTTAACTGACCAGCATGATTTACCAGTACTTGACTGTCAGCATGTTAAAAAGATATTCAAGGATACCTTTACATGGGAAGACAAAAAGCAACTTTAAAACACTGGCAGCTTTCTCACCTACATATGATATCAACAAGAAAAGAAACAATTAAATGGCACAGCTTCTCCTGGAGCTCTCAGGCCTTTCCATCCTTTTTATTTTCCTCTTAGCAATTTACACAAGCTTGCCTTGTACATTAGCCTGGCTTGCTTGGCTCCATCATCCACTATAAAATTCCTAAGGCAGGCAAAGCTCCCACTGAATTCAAGCCTAATAGAGTTCATTGCAGGAAGAGAAACCAATTTTGGTTTTAGTGAGATATCTACAGCTGAAGCAAGTGTATTTAAGATACATTGTCCTGAGCTGACTTTCACACTAGTGCTATGCTCCTGCAACTCCCACTGAAGTTTGGTTTACACCAGGCAGTGCAGAACTTATTACCCACATCATTAAGAACCCTTTGTCTCAAAGGGAAAATGTCTTGTGAAAGGCAGTGTGGAAGGAAACGCTGATATTCCCAAATGGACAGTGTAGATAAAATAGTTGAATGGAAAGCGAGCCAGTTCCTCAGAAACCTGGGTGGGTAACAAGTGCATTCTCCTGTGCATGTGCCCAGTAACTGTGTAAGCAAGGAATTGTAAGGGGTTTTGGTGGATACAGGACTGAGGGCTTCATTGAAAGGGAGCAGGGAGGAAGTAATTCTGCCTAGTGTAATTCACAGGACTCTGTTCTATCTGTTTGAGCATATCTGGCAATGCAGGTGTGGCTGGAAGAGGATTGTGGGTTTTTTTCACAGAATCACAGAATATTCTGAGTTGGAAGGGGCCCACAAGGATCATCAAGCCCAGCTATTAAGTGAAAGGTCCGTATGGGGATCAAACCCACAACCTTGGCATTATTAGCACCCTGCTCTAACCAACTGAGCTAATCTCAGTGGATTTATGTCTTCTGGTATAGTTAATTGTTAATTTCTATTCCTTAACTTCTACTTTTTATGGATATTTGAATGTTCTGTTTCAACAAACACCTGTTTGTGACTCTTTTATCCAGTCTCAGGTGAGCATTTTGGGTAGTTATTTGAAAAATCCATATATAGAGAGTACTTGAGACTGAAAACAGTCTTGGTTTCTCCTCTTTAGCATTTTTATCAGATACATTCAAATGGTACGTTAGGCAAAAAGAAATCTGCCCAAAGGGTTCCTGAAACAGCATCACTGTCAGCTTCACTTGCAAAAAGTGATGAGTGCCATTAGCACAGCAAGGGAGAGATGGGCCATGATGCCTGGTCCTCAGCCCTCCTTCTCTTTGATAGGAGCTGGCTCTGGCTCCACATGTTCACCTCGACCCATGCACAGACCAGAGAGGTCATTGCAATTAACCTTGTGTGGCACTGCCACATCTGCAGGACTGAGAGGCTCTCCCACGTGTATGACAGCAGAAAATAGTGGTGTTCTACTATTTTCCATCATTTGTTGCTTTTATTTTTTAAAGTCTCTTCGAATCATATATATGTGTCAATCCAGCAATGAAACCCCAGCTGCTGATGGCTGTTTCTGCCTGAACCTGAGCCTGTCTCCAAAGTGAAGGTGGCTGTGACATGCCAGCCAGAGTGTGGTGTGGGCTGACGTGTTAAACACCTATCATTTCCCTAAGACTAATGCTGTGTGGCACTAAATATTCCAGCCATCTCCTACACTTCTAGCAGCAATTTCCACTCTATTAAGTTCTGCTGTTTATGGTGTCAAGGAAGATAGAAACAGGCTTCATTTTACATACAGTTTAGCATTTGTCACCAATTTACCATCGGGTGGGTTTTTAAGTAAAGGCTATTGAATGAGATTCTGCTACCAGCTATTTGATGTCAAACCTGGATTAATCCTGAATTTACAGCTGTGATTGATGTTATTCAGGAACTAAAAGTTTTCTGCTTCAAGTTTTAACTGTATTACAGGCTGTTTTAAAGATTCAAAATTTTCTAGAAGCAGCCAGGGCTGGCTGCTAGGGCAGATGTCCCACAGGATAACTTCTCCAGAGGACAGTTTGATCTGCTCACTGTGCTCTGAAATTGCTTGAATGGTGAGCTGAGGAATCTCTGTATGAGAAGGGATATCAGCTAAAATTACAGTAGCTCTGTTTTGTTCTCTATAATTCTGGTCAACGGGCTTTCCATAGAAGAGTACTGTATTTTTTTCCCAGACTCCTAATTTCTTATGGAAACAGTGAACCCTTTCCTTCATACACCTGTCAGTCCAAAGTAGAGTCCTTGTGCAGCAAGAGTAAGGAGACACCCAGGTGGTTTATTTGGATTTTTCTGCACTTGGATGTATTCTGGCTATCCAGTCCTGGTTCCCAGGTGAAGAGTATTAAACACTAGGGACAGGGCTCCCCTGAGAGACAATTGTGCTACAGAGTTTCCCATATGTGTCTGGAGATAGTCTCACTTGGAATGCCTTGCATTCATTAATTTAATTGCATAGACTCAGCCAAAGTGCCCACAAAGTGCTTGGGAAGAGCTGCATGTGGGGAAGGCACTACTGGGTTGAGTGGTGCAGCCTGTGCCCACTTCACCCAGAGCACAGAAAGGAAACCTGCAACAAGCATGGTGCAGTTCCCCCTTTGGAAAGACTTCAGAGCTTGTCCTAAATTTGGAGTTGAGAAAGTCCTGTGTCAAAGAGTGGGGACACCAGAGTCTTTGCATTGTGTTGCTTACTCTCTGAGAAAGGGCTTCTCTAACCCTCCCCTTCCACCCTGAAGACTTCCAGATTTTTAAAATCCTTTTCTTTTTTTAGACTGCCTTGTAATAAAGGTAAATCAGCTCTGCTGGGCTGTGTAGAATATTAAAACAATAGAAAGAAAACAAACAACCTCTGGATCACTCCATTCTTCAAGGAGCAGAGCCTTCTGTCCAGCCCTGATTTCAAAGCCAGTGGTTTATGGTAGTTTCCTGATTTGCAAGAGATGTCTCCCCAGGGATCCAGAAAGCCTCTTGTTTTGCACCATCAGCATTATGTGTTCAGCAGGACCCCATGCTCCTCTCCAGGCTCACCATGTGCTTCCAGCCTGCCCTGTCCTTCCACCACTGCCCATGTCTCCCCCTGCTCCTGCAGGGTTTCCACACCATGAGCAAGGCAAATAGACAGGAATCCATCCTGCCCACACACAGCCTTTTAAGAACACATAACTTATAGCAGCAAATCCAACAAATGAGGTCCCTAGTGCAGCAAGATTCACTAAAACCTGTCTGGGCTACAGCAGCACCAAGGTTGTCTCAAAACTCTTTCCACAGAGCCCAGTGCTCAAAGGCATAACTCATTGGAGAAATTAGCCCATAAACTTATTTCTGATAAAAGAGGGTTTTTTAAAATTTAATGTCAGGTTAAATAAATCACAAAGCACAGCAGTCAGGATTTAGCACTTGCAGTGCTAAACCATACTGCTTAGTATTAACACAGTGCTTTCCTCATTCAAGAAAATTCTTTTGCTAACTTAATTCACGCTCAGCTACCTTTTGCATGTCATGAGCAAAGTCAGGAGCATGTAATTTTCCTGCTGATAGATAAGGCTGGACTCACACAGCTTTGTTAGTTTCCCTCTTCTCCCACCCTCAGCACCCCAGCCGAGTCAATTTTTGCTGGTTTGCAGCCCATACCTGTGACCTGGACATCTTAAGCAGTGCAAGGGACAGGATCCTGTCCTTTAGATAAGAGCTGCCTATGGTCCTGGCCAGGCAGCCGAGAGGAGCTGAGGCTGTTGGCAAGCAAGGAACAGGTCTCAGCAGGTGAGACAGAGCAAAAGAGCAGTTCTAGAGGCTAAGAGCAGGGATGTAGAGGGGAGGATGGATGTGAAGGGGTGCTTGGGCTGAGGAGGTACTTATGGTAGCTGTTTCTCTTAGGCAGGAGAGAATTTGGCACAAATGCTGGTGGAAGGGTTCAGGTACAGAAATATTTAGACATTGTTTAAATTATCTTACTTGATGGAAGTATGTAAGGAAGGACATGGTAACAGACATTAGGTCAGGCACGGGGCTGGGGCATCGGGACACCAAGTAGGTGTCCCTGGAGATCAGCAGTTTGAGGTGTGAGGGGTAATGTTGGGAAAGACCTTCAACCTAGGGAAGCAGGGGCTGATTTCTATGCTAGGAGAGATACAGGGTGGGTGGTTTTCCTGAGGAGTAGCTGCCCTTCACTGCACACCTGCCCAGCCCCTGCATGCCACCACTGCTCTCTGCTCCCAGCAGGACAGGGCGCTCCCCACCAGCAGACACAAACTACTCTGCCAGGGAGCAGGGACAAACAAGGTGCCAGAAAAGAGCACAGAGCCCATCCCTCAGCTCTGTGCCCCTCTAGTCACTGCTCCTGGGGGGTGGATGCCACAGGCCCACTGCTTGCCCACATCCCAGGAAAAAAGTACCAAAGACCTGTAGGGGGATCTTGGGCATGAGGTGCCCAGGGATAGGTCACAGCTCGTGTTGCTGCATTTCACCTGGGCAAGGGGCTGCTCAGCACAAAAGGGAACAAATAAAGATAGCTACCCTAGCCCTTTAAACATTTGCTATCCTACTTTTAATTTATGTAAATATATCTGTGTGCCAGTGCTCCCCTTCCCTCCAAGTTGGCATAACTCCTAGTTTCAATGGATTTCTCTGGCACACACCAGACCTATTACACATACAGTTTTTACACCAACCAAATTTAGTCTTATGTAGATGGCACTTGCTTTTGGATAATACCTACACACTGGTGTTGATTAATTAGTATATTAATTAATCAAGAAGATACTGATTAGTGCCTACTACTTTTGTAAACTAACATCTACAAAGTTTGTAGTTATTGTAGGGGAAGGGTATGTTATTTTAAAAAATAACCTAATAACATGATTATTCAGCTAGATATTTTTACCATAAATTAATTGGAGACTCTACTATTTTTACTGAAACTTTCTGTGCACTTACTTTGAAAGAATTAAAATTTCTTATTTAGAATTACTCAATTTAACTTTCTTATAAACTTCCCTTGATTTAGTAGAGAATTAAAGATACCATGATTTAACTTACAGTTTTAAAAAGCTACTTAATTATAAAACCTTCCTGAAAGATCCCTGCATATATAAACCATGCAGTAATTAATAGCTAGAACAAATATTTTTAAATTTGCTCCTTAAAATAAATTTATTCTGTTCTGCATCTCTACTCAAAATATAGTTTCATGACCCATTGAAAATAACTCTTTTTCTGGAAAGAGGAACAGAAACCTCTCCAAAAAATTGATCCCAAAGTACATTTTACAAAACAAAGCCATTTATTCACTCTAATATTCTGCACACAGTATATGCTGATACCTTCAGTATCTCTAGGCTCAAACTACTTGCAACATTTTGCTGTAAGCTTGAATCTAATACAAGTGAGAGGCTGCTTTAATTTTTTTAAGGACCGGTTCCCCTAGCTGCAAAGGCATTGAAGAGAGCCTGGAAGACACAATCTGTGTGATGCTGCTCTTTATTGTCACAGGTACAAAGTTCTGATGTGGCAATGTTGCACATTCAGGTCATTGAACATTTACGGATCAGGAAGGACTTTTCAGTCTCTGAAATGGTTACAAATGGTTTTTATCAGAACATACTCAATATAAGCAGTCTGATCTCAGTGAAGTCCTACTGTTTTATTTTGGGTTAATAATGGTAAAGTCTTACCAACTGTTGATGGAGAAGCCATGGGGTTAATTTATATTCATGTTGGAAAAGCAAAGCAGTGCTCCCTCCCAGCTCTGACAGATCTGCAAGTCTCTTCCATAGCTGATTGTCAGGTTGTCCCGATCTGTAGCTTAGCGCTGACAACAGCTCACAGTTTATTTGCAGCTTTGAAGCCTGGTCCTATGGTGTTTCTCTTCTGACAGGAGATGAATAAAGGTGTCACTGTGGGAGACTTTTATCCGGCTGCTATAAAAAGGACCTTCTTTGCCTTCCCTTGAAAGATCCTCTAGTTCACTTCTGGAGCCTGTGGCTTTCCCCTCAGCAGAATTTAGTTCCATCAGCTCCAATTCATGTTTGGCAGCTGTTTCTAAAACTCTCTGCTTGTTGTAATACCTGACAAAGTTGTTAATGATGGGATGGATGGGGAGAGCGATCGCTATCACCCCACAAAGAAAACTGATGGCAGCATTCAGTTTTCCTAGTGTTGTTTTAGGGTAAATGTCTCCGTATCCAACTGTGGTCATGGTAATGATTGCCCACCAAAATGATTGAGGGATGCTTTTAAATAAAGTTTCGGGGTGACTTTGTTCCATGGTATAACCTAGGGCAGAAAAGACAAAGATTCCAACAGCTAAGTACATGAGGAGCAGCCCAAGCTCCTTAAAGCTGCGTTTCAGGGCATAGGTTAGGGTCTGGAGCCCTGAGGAATGCCGTGCAAGCTTGAAAATCCTTGCGATCCTCATGATGCGCAGTGCCTGGACAGCCTGCTGGACATTGCTCAGTTCCATCAGCTTGGCTCCCAGGTGGGTCAAGGTCAGGCTGACGTAGAAAGGAAGTATTGCTAGCACATCAACAATGTTCATGAAAGAAAGGGCAAAGTGGAGTTTGTTGGGAGAGGAGATCAGCCTCAGTACATACTCCATGGTAAACCAGCCTATGCAGGCGGTCTCGATGCTGTCCAGGGTCGGGTGCTCCATACGGTTCCCCTCTGCATCTACCACCTGCAAGTCTGGGATGGTCCCCACACACATCACAACAGAGGAGATCAAAATAAACAGGAAGGACAGTACAGCAATCACTCGAGCTGGATAGGATGATTCTGGCTTCTCCAGAAATTTCCAGATGCATTTTTGACACTTTTTCCAGCGACTTTCTGAGGCATCTATTCCCAAGTCATCCAGAATGAGTTGCACCCTTCGGGCTATTTCTTCCAGTTCCTCCTTTTTTTCACTTAGGTGAGCTTTGCAGCAGTCATCCAAAAATTTCAGATCGACTTTCCAAAATTCCATTTCGTTCTTGAAACATATGGGGCATATTCCCTTCTTCATGTGAATTTCCCCAAAGTAGTACACGTCAATAATGCATTTGAAAGCATCTGGATCTCTGTCAAAGTAAAACTCTCTCTTTCCAGGATCATAGTCATCACAGAGGGAAAATATGCTATCATATCCCCCTGATAAACAATTGACCAGCTCTGCCAGCCGTGTTTCTGGGTACTGATTCAGGTTATCTCCGTAGAACACCTGCCTTACCCCACCGACATTGACTACAATCTCCATTTCTTCACTTTTTTCTGATCCATCAGTGTCCACATCTGGAAACCTAGAGTCACCTGCCATTTTATAATTGTATTGGATTTGGGCTGATTTTTTAGCCCGTTGTTTGGTTTCACAGCTTTGTGGTTTTAATCCCTCATGAAAGCAAATCAGCACTGAGCCAGCTCTGTTACAAATGTCACCAAACTGCCCTGGAGTCTTGGTGGGAAAGGTCACTGACAGAAACCTGCGGTCGGGAAAGCCTGCTGAGGAATGCAACAAGCTGCAGGGAAAAGACAAGTCATCGGGCTGCTGTGCCTGAAAGCAGGGTGTTAGAAAGCTCCAGCAGACTGGAAAGAGAAGAAAGCATTTAATAAAACTCACCACTCTGTTCAGTGCTCGAGAGTCTTTTCAGGTCCCATTCTGTCTCTAAAAGTGATATCTATTCACAGCTTGGAAGTTCACGGCAGAGAAATAAATCCTGAGCTCTGATTAACGCACCGTGCAGTGAGTGGCAGTTCTCTGAGACACAGCCGGCGGGGTGAGCCCGCGGGAACTGCCGCGGCTTCTGCCTTCGGTTCCGCAGACTTCCCTAGAAAGCTGCTTTTGAATTTTGTTTCTCTTTCCGTTTTCTGTTTACTTTAAGGTCTTCCAGAGTTCATCTGCTGACTCTCGCACATAGTCAGACGGTGCAAACAGGCAGAGGAGAAACTTGTGCTTGTTTTCCCTTCGCTGTTTCCCGGCACAATAGGGAGCCTCGGCTGCCAGGAGTCCTTTCCAAACTCTACCCTCTCCTGGTGAAACGCAGCAAAGCACCAGATGCACGGAAAGCGCTTCTCGGATATTTATATGCCTGCCCAGTGGTACAATTATGTGTTTCTATACTGACAGGAACTTTAAGGAGTTTCTAAAACTTTTTTTTTATCACATGCAAAGCTTAATCATGTATAAAGTCATCCAGAACTGCAGAGAGACACGCAAACATTTTCTCCAGGCAGAAACCAGAAGAAGCAATACTGTGTTTTGGGAATAAACATATGGCATAAATCTTGCTCTCAGAGGGACTGGAGCAACTCTAGAGCATCTCTGTCCTGTGTCAGGGCATTGAGTTAATTTGGATTTTTACTGGTGTCTTTGAGAAAGAACCAGAGACCATAAAGTTTCTGTTGCAGATGTGGAGCAAAACCTCCCCTATATTCTGTGTGTGTTTCCCAAAGCTCTGGGTCCTCAGTTTTAGCTATGTTTCTGTAACCTGTAGTCAGCTGAGCCTGAGGAGGGTTTGAGTAATTTACATCTATTATGATTTCTCAGTGACTGCTACTTACCAGAAGCAGTGCACTGTACTACATCCAGCTCTTTAAAAGTAGAAGTAGAATAACAAGCATTTCCTTTTAACTTTGTTTTCTCTGAATTCCAGGATTTGATTAACATTTTTCCTCTGGACCTCTACATGCAGGAAACCTACCACCCTTAAATTATTAAATCTGACTCTACAGTTCATTTTAGTGGGTCCAGGAAAACCTACAGTTCTTAAGTTAACTGTTTCTGGCCACAGCAGAATTATCTGCACCAGCAAATTATGATCTTTTCTAATTTACTGGCTTCTGAAAAGCTTCTCAGTAGATGGGAATAGAGAGGAGCAAATCCAGCTGACTGTTTGCTTCTTCCGGCTTGTGTCCATCCTGGGAGAAAGATGAGATCTGCAATGTGCCTGCTGTCCTCCTGCTGGTGTCACACAGCTCGGGGGACCCTGGTGAGTACACAGTGTTCCTGCTCCACTGTCTCAGAAGCTTTTGGGTGATTAATAGGAGGTTGTGCACCAGACCTCATCTTGACATGGAGTGTGCTCATAGCATCACATACCTAGGAAAAGGGAGTATCAGGTCCCAGGAAGAGAGTAATATTTATTATTCTACACCTGTGTCATACTGTGAACCTCTGGAGGCCAGTGTCACCTTCATGCGCTCCGGAGTGTGCTGCATAGTTTGGGTATTATACAAGAAGTCCCTTGAATTTTTTTCCAGGCACATATAAATTTAGTGAAACTTGCAAGCTTCTTGGGACAAAATAAATACTTTGGAGACCTGGAAAAACCATCAATTTTTTGGGTTCATCAATAAATAATTACCCACCTGTGGCTCTCCTCCTTACTAACTAACTTGACTCTAGCAAAATAAATTTTAAGATGCCAATAGCAGTGACATGCTTGCACAGGGGAAAATGCAGATGGGATTACTTATCCTATCTCACAAAACAAAATCAAGATCTGGAAAAGTTAGGCTTCAAATTTTGTCATGCAGCATGAGCATAGGAAAAAGTTCTGTAGATTTAAATCCTCAGATTTAACCATCTCTGATACTACTCTCTTTGATCAACAGTTCATTCCAGTGACCTTTTGTTTTTTCTCTAGGTAATGATAAGAAATCAATGCAGGGTCCAGCATGATCAACACAGAAACCTTTGTTTCCAAAAAGGCTTTTCTGCCCGCCTTATCCCTCCCCGTCCATTTTACAGAACAAATACCTACAAAAAGCCACACAGGACATTGTTCCATTTTAAAGGTGAAATCAGCTCCTTTCAGATAATAAATCTCAGCACATTCTCAAAAGGCTGAGAAGAAACTATTTTTGAAATGCCAGATCTGTCCTTATAAAGACTTTACTTAGTGTGGCTGCTAAAATCCTTGTGCTTTATTCTCCCTCGTCTTGCACCTTTTCAGAGTTCTTTACACCTTTCAATGTGCCTGTGAAATGTTAGAGGAGATCTGGTAGCATTTTAAATCCACTTGGGCAAATGTAAATGATCCAAAGAACGGTCAGGGAAATCATAATAAATTAAACTCTTGTTTTTGTAGCTGAAAAGAGAGGCACAGGCTTGCTTGATGAATGTTTGTATCAGATTTATCACGGATCAGCAAACAACAGGAGCAGAAATAATAATTTATTTCATTAATTCATTTTTCATCCACTAAAAGAAAACTTCTCTAATCTAAAAATTTCAGTAGATAATTGTTGCCCTGCAAGTCATTTACGACCAGATTGCTGCAATTATTAGGGCTCCTAAATTCAACTTCTGTTGCCTGTGAGAACAGGTCAAGCTGTGCTGTGTCTGCTGGAAGCAATATGTGCTGGCAATTGAATTCCTACAGACCCAACAAGAAACACAGAGGGTTTTTTTTTCCTGCGTCGGTGCTTTAGCTCAGAGAACAACACATGGATTTGAGCTGACAGTTGTGTTAAGTTTTGGCTGTGGTTCAGACAAGCTCCTTCAGGGAGGAGGAGGAGGACGACGACGAGAAGGCCCAACCAGACACCAAGCCCTGCAGCCCTAGAGAAGGGCTCCTGGGTTGCTGGGCATCCCTGCTGGGGCAGGGGCTGCATTTGGTGGGGCTGCCAATGTCCCGGGGTGGGGCTTGAACCCCAGCAGGGCTTGGTCCACAAAGTGTAGGTGGAGCTCAAAGTGGGTCCCTCCCCATGACACTGGCTCCTTATGAGGAAAGTGGGTGGCACGGAGCACCCAGAGTGCAGCACGGGGACCTGCACTAACTGCGCTCCCCAGGGGATGCTGACGTTCAAGGTTTGGCTCAGTTGTTGACCACTTTTTGGGAAAGGACATTTACCCCTGAGTGGCTTTGTGCCAGTCTGGGAAGAGAGATTGCTCCTCTTGAGCACTAGTCTGGCTCATACTACATTCCTGAATCCCAGCCAGCACCTCTGTGCTGTCAGATGCACTGAGCTGTTCCCCACAGAGCTGTGGGCAGTAGTGGTACATGAAGAACTGTGAATGGGTCAGGAGCCAACCCTAGAGAGATAAGATTGGATTCCACTTACAGAAGGGTGCTTAATACAGAGGCAGGACTTGGACAGGCCCTCTGCAAGCAGGCTGTGGTGCAGTCAGCCCCTGCATGCACTGAGCAGAGCCTGCATCTGACCTCTCCCTTCTCCCAAAATCACGGGCAAGCTCAAGAAAGTTTAGGGACCTGGCTCTGACTGTCCAAGTAAGAAACAGCTAAAGCATGTCTGGCACAGATCCAGCCCACGCTGACCAGCAAACATGGACATTTCCTAGCCAACATATGGCCTTCAGAGACAGTTCCCAGCAGCGAATTTGCAGGCAGCACCAGTACTGCAGATTAAAAGGACTTCTTAAGAGAGATGGAGACCAGTTGTCAGTTTGCCTCAATGCCTAGAGACATCCTGATGTTGCATCCCAGACCGGAGGAGCCGTGGTGCCCCGCTGGGCACGGCAGCTACTCCATGCCCGGGAGAGACACCAGAACACCGCATCCTTGGGCACATGCAAATCTGCTTATACTCAGTATAGCCCTCTCACCCACTTCTGTTGTGTTATATTTGGGTTTTAAAAGACACTTGCAGTACTGGACCTGTGACAGATCCAGCAAGAGATCTCAACATCTGGAGATGGGGAATGGAAATATCTTATTCTTCCTCCCTTCCTTGGGGTATTGTGGGGTCAAAGTTTTCAGCCAGTTGCATGGACATCACTTCTTCAGCTGACAGTACAAGGTTCTGTAAAGAAAAAAAGCACCATGTAATTACTTCATGCCAATCACAAGAAATGGGAAGCAGATAACCTGGAAGGAGGGGAAGCAATTAATGATGCCATTCTGGGCTTCAGAAAGAGCAAGTCATCCAGAGCAGCTATTCTGGCTACTTTACCACAGCCAGCTTTAGTAAGAGGTTCAGGAAAGATTTTGCTGTAAGAACTCTTTAGGGTTTCCAAATCTAAGGAGGATTCTACTGGTTAGCGCAGCAACATCACAATCACACTGGAAGATCCAGCACACCCTCTTTGACAAAGAAATCCAGCTACTGCAACATGTTGGTTTATCCTTTATAGCTCAATATTTCAAATCTATTTTTAAATCACACCTTCTTTTATCCTTATAACATGCTGTACAATAAAATCAGCTGTTTTGACACATCAAGAGCACATGGATTGCTTTCCCATGGGCACTGTGGCTCCCAGCATGGATGTGGTGGCACTGCCATAGCACCAGCACCAACCTCATGCACCACCCCAGCATATCCAAAGGGCAGCAGGGCATGACTTGATGCCATGGACTGTTAAAACCAGGGCCTGTGGGAAAGGAGTTGTGGGCACTGACTGCCTGCAGAAAACCTCTGTCATGCAGTGGCAGCAGCTCGTGGTCCCAGCACTGATGTGTGTCTTGTGTGTGTCAACATGAGCTACTGGAGTGAAAGCTTCAGCATGAAAGATGTTCATTGCCCACTGCTGCTATTTCTAGCAACAGATGAGTCTTTTAAATCCCTTGATATGGTAAAAGAAAGGTCCTTGTAAAGCTAGAGAAACAAATTGTCTACTTTTTAAAATACATCTCCGTCCTTTGTATGATGTTCTCAATACAAGAGACTTCCTTCAGATTGATATATTAAGAACAAGAGGTTATGAAATGTCTGAACTGAGATGGGTAGCTGGACTGTAACAGATATGTTCACCTTGCAAATCTGGTTTTATGTGTCACTGTTTCCAGCATATTTACATATTTCCCCAAGACTATTATTTCAAAGTAGTTTTTGTCCCAGTTTATTTCCCCTCTCTTAGCTACTTTGTTATTTTTTCAAGTTCAAAATTTATACATTGTCAGTTTATTGTATCAGACCTTTTAATTAATACCTTATTAAAGGGCTGGTAATAGCTCGCTGCAAATTTCAATTGGCCTTGCTTCCATTTGACATTAATGAGTCTGTTTTCCTGTACAATTATACCTGCCTTAAGTGACCACTCAGGAGTACAGCCAAATCTCTGATTTAATGTAAATTACTTTAAATAAATAAAATGGAACCTTCACTTTAAGCAGCTAACAGATGGGTTCAAATTAAGCATATCAGTGAGCCATGAATAGGATGGGAGTTGGAGATGCTGTAAAAGATTTAAGAACCTTGGCTTGTTTACACCATCACTGTCTCTTGAGGAAGGACTGGAATTCTGTTTCTTGCTCTTAAACGCTGCCATCAAAAGCTTTGAATGTGGTTGGATGTACAAAGAAAAGCAAAAGAACAAGGTGAAAATACTTACTACAGTTGCAGAGAGAATTACTTAAAAATTACGAATTGCATATACATTGAGTATGGCCATGGTCCAAAAATTTGCATGTACACATGTAATTAGGGGCTGTATCATAGTAAATAGGTACATGAAGGTGATTCAATGCAGTTTGCATGGGTCATCTCAGCTATGGCATTTCCTAGCTCAGTCTGCCTTTGCACTCCCACTGTTGACTTTTATCAAGACTTGCTGTAAGTAATTTCCTGCAGGACCCATGACAACTTGGTGCTGCTGCCCAGCAACTTTCCTGGAGGCAGCTTGAATGTGGGAGGCCCAGCAGAGAAATGTAAACGGTACTGGGGTAAGTAAGCAGATGAATGTAATGGTACTATCAGAGGGTCTTGCTGGTGGCTCTGGTGAAGTGATGAGCCTGGCCTTCCCAAAGGTGAACATTCCCATCACTACCAAATGATTTTGTTGCCAGTAATTGACTTGAAGAAAAGACCAAGACCGTGGCAGCAGAGAGGGAGGTGCAATGGGAAGACTGTCTCCTAAGTTTCGGTAGCCAAGACACAAAAACAGATATAAGACTGATGGAGCAGAGATTTTTAATGTGGTTTCTGGTTTTTTTATGTGTTTTCTCTGTAAAAATTCAACCCGCACCCCTCTACTGTGCTTGGAGTTTGAAGGGTGATTAATTATAATCTGTACAAGCTATCATTCCTAATTCTTTGAAAGAGGAGCATGTGTAGCAATTCAATGTGCACCATTTAAAAATATAAGTTATTTTATATAAACTAATATTTTTGTGTCCAATGAAAATGAGGAATATAATCAAATAATTCATAGTAAATATGGTTAAAAGTACTCCTATATGTGTGCTCAATGAAGAAGAAAGTATATATAATATTTTCTTCTTGTGAAAAAGCTATAAAGAAAACCTGTTGAAAAAAAAACCCAGAAAACAATTCATCAGTGTGTTGAAACAGAAATAAAAAATAAAATACTTTCATTGATTCTAGAAAACATGTCAGCAGAGAGAAAAATACAGGCTTCAGCAAAGCCTGCAATTCTCAGAGGCTTTTGTAAATGCAGCTATAGTTTTCCTTCTTGCAGTGAGTGGTAGAAAATGAAGGAGAGGAAGGCATGTAGGCAGAAGCAGAGGCAGAATTCACATTTTCACAATTATGCAATTACCCATGGAGGCATCCTGTGGACATTTGACTTCATTAGGATGCCCTAGAGCCCCTTGCTGACAGTGACTCCCTCAGCTTGCAGGCTCTCTGGACTTGCTCCCTCCATCTTCTGGGATAGTGACAGTCCTGCCTGTGGCCAGGAAGGCAGTCAGGCACTGGAGGATGTCGTATTTCCCAGCCAGCATCCTGCTTGCACAGCCAGCATAGAGTGGAAGCATTAAAGCATGAACATTTGTGGTGATGAAAGTAATTCTTTATCAGTAAACACTTCCACTATAGATCAGAGAAAGGAGAACATCAAATGTGCTTTCCTTTTCCATTGGTGTTCAAACCACTGCTTTCAGAAGTGATGGGACCATGTTCTTACTCTTGTTGCCTTTGAAAAAAAGAAGCTACCTTGATAAACTGCTTTCAGCATCTCCTTTTTTGACTGTGTTCTTTAGCTTTGCTTAGCAAAAGTGTTTGCTGAATCTGAGTGGAAATTACATAAAGTTTTAAGTCAATCAAAGGTACATTTTCTGGAGGACAAACAATCTGTCAGAAATTATTTCCTGGCCCTACTCTGGATCTGTCGTCTGCCACTGGGCAAGTCTTTTCCTTCTTGCTACTTATCTTAAGCTGTTTGGCAACACATCATATTTCTTAGTTTACAAAGGAGTCAAATAAAAAAACATTTTTAATTTGACAAACAGATTGCAAATAAGCTTTTACATTGTCTGAATGGCTCTAAAGCTAACCCACATATTTCTAAATGATTTGTCTAGACAATGGATGAGTCAAGCCTTTTAACCATTCTGTTTTACACAATAATCAGTTCTGCTCAGTTAAGATTTCATTTAACATTACTAAATTGAATGCCTTTCATTACTATGCGCTGTTTAATTTAACATTGTATTGACATCTTGCATACTAATTCACTTTTTGCTCAGGGTAGAGTCATACATTTGCACAACATGATAAGAACACCACCATCCATTGTATGCACTAGTAGTGTCCTCAAAGATGAAACCACAGAAACCAAGATATCCCATTGGGCAAAATAAAAAAGGGCTAAGAAGATGAAAGGAAGCTCAGTGATGAATGGGAAATGCTGCTGCTGAAACCTTTCTTTATTACCATTCTCTGTCATTTTCAATTGTTCTGTCCCGATGAGTAACGAGGACTTCATCGCTTTTGCCAAGCTCCACTGCAACTGTAACTAACACAGGTTAATCACAGGACAGGCAGGGGCTCCTCACTTCTGGCAGCAGGAGGATTTCAACCACCCTGTGACTTCTCTTGGGTGACCTTGAGAAAGGAGTTCCGCCTATGACAGCAATGATGCTAAAACTTAACCTTAATCTGATTTCCCCTGTGCTCTATACCCACTTTTAACTGCTCAGTCCTCCCTACTATTTTCTTTAGGCTTTTGTGCATATTATTGAGACTACACAGCAACAGAACTACCAGGAAAGGAACCACTTTCCTGGTCAGAACATCCGCAGTCACACTTGGCCACAAATCGCTGGGACACATCCTACAAATCAGCATAAAAATTCATGTCCTGACAGAAAATAGCACTGCACTAAAGATCAGAGTGGAAACAATAATGGCTCTGGCTCTTCAAATCTAAAACTTTATTCCAATCATGAGAAATACTTCAGTATTTCGCTGGTCTCATAAAAAAGATAGTTAGTCCTACAAAAATCCCTCAAATCTCAAAGCAGATTTCCTTTATTTTGCTGTAGGTATGGATACTACCATACATGTGAGGTCAGGTGGTAGTTGTAAATATCCCCATAAATGTGGCCAGAATACATGATTATCACATTTTAAACATACAAATAATAAGGGAATTAATTATCTTATCCTGTGTTTGGAAATAGTTTTGCACCTTACGGTTGGGATTTTAAAAGCAGTTGTCAATATCTCATGATAGGGGGGTTTGCCTTTGGCTTATTTGTCAACAGAGCCAGATATACCAGTAGCACCACGAATATCCTAAATAACCAATCACTACTCAATACATGGCTGAGTTCTTTCATATTGGTCTTAGACTGGTTGTGTACAGAAATCAAAATTAGGTACTATGTATGTTTTGCAATAAATTTGTGATGTATATGCATGAAGAACTAAATGGTGACACTGCATAGGTGGGGAACTACAACCCACAGCTCCCCAGCTTCAAAATCTGCTTGAGATTTCTGTTTCAGAGCTGGTGACAATTAATTTAATAATCAGCCATTTACTGTTTGGCCTTCACTCATCCCTTGAAGTCTTTTTCTTTGATAAGACTGACTAAAATGAATGAATTTTAACTAGACCTTTAGAAAATACATAACATTTTCTAGGAATTTCTGATACCCTGACATTCTGTTGAGATGCAGAAAGAAGGAAAAACTAATCTGCATTTTAAAAACTTCCCTGCAATGTGTCAAACAAATCTAAATATAGGACATTGGAATCTTTAGTTTAGCAACATGAAAATTTTACATTGTGAAAATGTTTATACACTGTATACTAAATATTACATTCTGATATTGTGATATAAATACAATGATGCTAGTGCAGTATAAGGCAAAAAAAAAAAAAAAAAGTGAAATTACATACCTTAACTAAACATTTTAGCTACAGACATAAATATATTTTGATATTATGAAAACAGTTTCTTTCAACACAAGGATGTATCTTGATTAAGTGTTTTTATTGCATTTTTTGTCAACTCTCAATTTAACTGAACTGCATTTATCTGATATGAATCTCTTCTGTCAAAAAAATATCTGTTCTATTTCCATTATACAACACCAGTAATTCTAACACTCATGAGATTCTTCATATTTCCTTGCCAGACCCTCTCTTAGAAATTGGAAATGACAGATGGGATTTGTGAGAGAAAAGGATACTTTCTGAACATATAGCCCAAGGGCATGAGAGAAGTCAACATTCTCCAAATAGATTTTCACTAGCTTTTGCCTTTGTTTTCTCTGTAGCCCTTCTCATCTTATTAAGCCTGAATCTTCTTCAGTTGTTGTCCCTGAGTACATTTTATAAAAGGAAAGAATGTTGTTAATCAAATCTTTGGGGAACCCATGGGTGTAGTGGAAGCACTCTTTACATCAATTGAACAGTAACGTAGCCGGTCCACCCACCATGCATGGACTCTGATCTCAAAAGTGGCCAAAAATCTGTAAAACACCACTGAAAATAATTTCTTTTCTGTCAGAATTAATACAATGAAAAGTGGAATTAGGATCCTATAAAGAAACCCATTTCATTGCTCCAACCACAACTGGTTTCTAACTGCAGCACTGCAACATTAATACTTGATATTTACAGTATGTAAATGTTACAGTTGTAAGGCCAGAACAAAAACTCAGGAACCTCACACATGACACATCTCTGTACACCTTGTACATTGATATATTTGTATGGAAACATCTGAATTTCATCTTCTGGAAACTAATTTCTTCTACAGCACCAGAGCAGAACGGTCCAACACCCCTGCATTTCAGATCAAAGGGGTAATAGGATGGAGTATATTTTAAATTCAGTCTGTATTCATTCCTTAATTGGAATAATGCTGTTAATTCCTCTTTCCTTTTATTTTTTTTTTCCAAATTCGATTTTGAAGAAGTTGTCACTGGCTGGGTTTTGGACTAAAATTTAACATTCAATCAAAATGGGTGATTTTTGACAAACTTATCAAATATGTAATTTTTGCACACACATTGAGGAAAATCCTTCTCTTAAACTGAGTCCTTATGTAAGTTAACAACTTTAATAGTGTGGTGTTGCATTCTGCAATAACTTTGTCTCAGGTTACTTGTTGATGGCAGTAAGTTGTTTTTTAAATGATACAAAAGCTTCCAAATCAGCTTTTCAAAAAGCAGGTAAATAATCTGTAGACTGTAAGTACAGAATATAAACACAAGTGGGTCCAGACAGTGTTTCACAACACCCTGCATATTTCAAATAATTGAGGAAGTGATATTCCCTTTTCTGTTTACCTTAAACTTATTTCAAAGAGTTCTCTCAGTTTAAATACAGAATATTACTGCAGTCATTTTGCACTTTTTCCTGCTCACAAATTTCTTGCAAGATAATCCTGTTTTTCTTCAAATATATGCACTATCTCTACTAATTATCTACCAGTATTACAATTACACAGACAGGTACCATTGAACCATTGGGGTTTTTTCCATGTAGTTGGGGAACTTTTCCAGCAATGAGCAAGAAGCAGCCAGGAATGCATAGCAGTCAAGAGAAAAGACAGGACAGGAGAGACACTCTGCAGGAAGACCTGGATAGGCTGGAAGAGTGGGCTGACAAGAACCTTGTGAAGTTCAACAAGGGCAAGTGTAAGGTCCTGGGAGAGCAAAGTCCAGGAGTGCAGCACAGGCTGGGACCTACGTGGGGAGCAGCTCTGGGAAAGGGTCCTGGGGGTCCTGAGGGACAGCAGCTCAAGGGTGAACATTGTGCTGCTGCAGCAAAGGAAACCAACAGCATGCTGGTCAGGGCCATCACCAGCAGAGAGAAATAAGTCATTGTCCCACTCTATTCAGTGGTTGTCAGGCCTCATCTGGAACACTGTGTTCAGTTTTGGCCCCTGCTCTGCAAAAAAAGGATGTGGACAGGCTGGAGAGGATCCAGAGAGGGGCACAGGAAAGGTAAAAGGACCAGGCAGCCTGCCATATGAGGAAAGGCTGAGAGAACTGGCTTTGTTCAGTCTTGAGAAAAGAAAGTTCAGGGGTGACCTTATCACCATGTTCCAGATTTTAAAGGGTGGCTACAGAGAAAATGAAGACTTCCAACGAGTCACATGGAAAAGACCATGGGTGATAGGTCCAAGCTACTCCTGGAGAAATTCCAATTAAACACAATTGGAAAATTTTTCACATTAAGAACAATCAAGCATTGGGATAATCTCCCTGGGGTAGTAATGGATTCCCCAATATTGGACACGTCTAAGATTCAGCTGGACAGGATGCTGGGCCATCCTGTCTAGACCATGCTTTTGCCAAGAAAGGCTGGACCAGATGGTCCTTGGTGTCCCTCCCTGCTTGGTATTTTATGACTTCATGATTCATGCACTAAAGTTTTTTATCCACATGGTAACCTGTAATATTTTTTGTATAAATAAAAAATTTCTTCAGTTTGTAAACAAAATTCATGTGAGTGTGTCTGCAAGGGGAGATGTATGATTATTCCCAATGGCTCTTTGGCATTCAAATTTGAATGAATAAATACCCCTAAGCCCAGCACTGACACTACATGTTTTAGAGTTGTTGAGTCACTAGAAATTCTAGGTTCTGAGGTTGAAAATTAAAATACCCCTCTGAAGTTACTGGGACTGCAGCCTCCTCACTCATTGCCAGGCTCATGATCTGGTTCTGTAGGGTCCAGCTCTGCAAAGACCCATGTTTTACCACTGTTTCACATTTAAAAGGGATGTCTCATGTCACAGCAAGGAGGAAAAATTAGCCCTAGACATGTGTTCTGTGGAACAGAGATGCTGTGTTGCAGATTGATACCTCTGCTCTCCACACTCATGGAACAAGACAGCTTCTGCCCCAAAAGGAAACAGAAATCCCTGATTTCCTCTTGCAAGTAGAAGGATAGAGGCAGGAAGACTCAGTCTTATGTTGTGATGTCCTTTGACCCTACCTAGAGTCCAAAATAGGTCAGCTGCTGAGCTCACCACCTCCTTCTCCATCTTTCACTCCAGGGAGAATCTCCCTTCTCTGCAGCCTTCCTGAAGGCTCTCAGCAGAAGCTGTCACAGGTGCCTAAGGAAGGAAAAATCACCAAAATAAACACTGCTCCCACACATCTCTCATCTGCCTTCCCACACATAGTGGGCATTAGGGAAAGAGATTTTCTTTTGTCATATCTGGAAAGCTTTTTTCTTTTTAAAAGTGTAAAGCTTGATATTTACTGTCGGTTGTGGGATGTTTCAGTTAACAACATAATTTCTTTGCTGTGGATCTATAAATAACCTTTTTGAGTAACTGAAAAACATGAAGTATACATTTTATCCTTCCCAAAATCTGTACACTTCTTACCACTAGGTGAGCAACTTTACTCTATTTGGAACTAGCAGTAAATTTCCTAGTGCGTGTCTGGTCTCTGGTGTAGGAAAACAACAAATAAAAGGTAGTTAGAAGAAAAGAGATTTATTTTACCAGATTAAGTCTGAGAAGTTTTTCTAGCCTAAGAATACAAGTCCGTTATTTGGTAATACTTTTAATTTTTCTCAGATTATTTGTCCTCAGCAGTATTTTGGAAGGAAATCTGGTGGTGCACAGACATTAGCATAATAATACAGTTTCATTGTCTAAATCCTCTCTGAACATTCAGGTGTTACAGTCTCAGCATTTCTGCAGCACAATAAATTCCCTAAGCACATGACAGGGTTTCATACACCAATTCCTTACTATAAAAGGACACTGAGTGGCCACCAGAAAGGTACTGTTGTGTGAGGAACAACGATAAAGCTCTTTTAGGGGGGAAAAACAAAAAAAAAACAAAAAAAAAAAAACCAAATCAAACAAACAAAAAAAAACAGCACAAAAGCAAACAAACAAAACCAACAAAAACAACAAAAAGCCCTAGTAATCTTTCCTAAACAAAATTAGCTGTCATGACCAGTGCCTTTCTCATTCACTTAATTTCTTTATCAGATCACAAAATTTGATTATTTTTCTTTTATCATGCCTTGGACCACAGCACTTGCTGTATGAGGGAAAACACTGATTGTCCTTTTCAATTGTTTAAAAAGCGGCAGCTTTGAGTGTCCTGCCACTGCTAACATATCTATGAATCCTTCTGCAAGGACTCAAAATCTGCCCAAAGTGAAAATATTTCCTTTTTCCCACTTCATGGTCCCTAGCTTTGGCCTCCTCACCTGCTTCCCCAGGTCAAATGAACATGCACCGATTTAAAGTTGAGAAGATATGCTGAAGAATTACCAATTAAGAAGCTGAACTACACTGCATATTTTTACTACTATCCATTGCAGTTAGGACTCTTTAGCCACAGTGATATCCTACCATCACTCTGAGTTTTAACTGAGTTACAGATACTCCAATGTAAAGCTGTTTTATTACCAGGATAACTCTCATCCAGCAAATGTTCTTTCACACTAAAACAACTGCAGAAGGGGAACACCAGTGTCATTGGTAATACCAGGTTTTAAAACTGGAAAATGCTGCCTGATGACCACTTGGTAAATCTGTCTGTAACAAAGAAAAACTAAAGCAATGGCACTCCATGTGTTGGGATTTGCTCTTCATCTGCCAGCTCCCTCTCCCCACCACCGCAGCACTTGCTCAGAGTCAAGCATAGGAACAGTTGCTTAAGGAGCACGTGGGTTAAACATGCTGAGTGTTTCTGGCTCACTCATGGGAAATTCTCCTTTCAGTACTTTCCTGGCTCTCATTCTGAGTGGACCCAAGCAGTGATGGATGTACCAGTTCTTCACTCAGGCTTGCTCTCGCTGCCCTCCTGAATGCCAGGGACAGGAATTACCTGGGCAGGCCTTCAGTTCTGGCTTCAGCATCCTGCTCCATATCGCATGAAGGTGCCAAGTTTACATGCAGTGGTTTGTGGACCAAGCATTACAAGTGACAGCAAAGTCTCCAAAAATAATAGTTGGGGCAGAGGATGCAAGGAATAAGAGGAGTGAGTAGCTGAAAACAGTCTGCAACCTCACAATGCTATTAGCATTGGGAAAAAAGTCCCCATTCATTTTGTCTTATCTGGCAGCCCCAGCTTTACAGTGTCTGGAAGCCAGAGGAAAGGATCAATAGACATTTGCTGACAACTAAGATTTTGTTTTAATCCATTCACAAATGGTTATGTTTTGGTAGCAGATGTTTCTATACAGGTCTGAAATCACAAAAAGAAGGCCAGCTAGCTCTTTATAGGACTCATGGTTTAAACAGTAGGAATACTGCTTGCTGCAGAGCAGACTTCCAGTTTCTACTGGCAAAGTCCACCCTGGTGACAGAGACACAATTGTGATGCTCAGAGTAAACAAATGTATTTTGCAGATAGGCTTTTAAATAGAGAGAATGTAATTTATTAGAACAAATTACATTTCTGAAAGAAATAAATAAGCTTTCAAGGATATAAACCATCTTCTAAATGTAGTAGTCAAGACATGATGAATTGTGTGTTTGTAAATACCATTTGGAGCCTGGATGTTGAAGTTGCTGTATAGAAATATCAGCTTGTTTTAATAATTTTATGGTCAAGCAGTATCCAAAAACCAATGAATTCACATTAATTCATGTCTATACTGTGTTCATTTAGTTTTCTTTGGGGACAGGAACACAGCAAATTTCTATAAATCTTACATCAGGATGGAATTGCTAATACCTAAAAGAAAACCTAGCCTGAAGAATTGTTGGCTACATGTGTCCAGAGCATCTGGCCTGTGTTCATGATAAAGATGTGAGGTGTCAAGCAGGAACAAGCAAGGAAAACCCAGCCTATCCGAAATCTTTAAACCAGTCTAAAAACTTAGATTCTAGCCAAAATGGCAAACAAACATAGTCAACTCAGATTCACAGTCAAGTTATGAACAACAATGTTTGGTGAAACTTTTTGAGATGCTCACCCAAATTGCTGGGCATCTTTCCTTCAGCCACCTGACAGTTGTGTTTGGTGCCTGAGTGTTTATAGGGCATCAGTCACTGCAATATTGTGGGCTGGCTGAAATCCAAAGACAAGGAATGTTTGAAAAAGGTATTTCCATTAAAACAAAAAGTTGTTTTGTTTGTGCTCCCAGCTGACTCTAAGACTGCCTCAGTTGTATTACCTGTGCTTTACCTCCTGGACTTCACCTACGTTATAGATTCATTTCTTGGTTTTTTTTTTTTTTTTTTTTTTTTTTTTTTTTTTTTTTTTGTGGTTTTGGTTTGGTTTTTTGTTAGACTTTTCAGTTTTATTGACATTTTCTGTTACTTACACAAAAATGTCTCCATAAAAACCTTATTCTCCAATCTTGACATTCCTTTGGGCTGTATGAGAACTTTCATTCCAATTTCTAATTTCAATAAAGGCACTGCACAAAAGCCGCTGAATTATTCAGAACTGTATGTAACTGGTACAAATTCTCCAGGCTCTGTCTAGTTTAATTCAAGGTAAATCCCAACAGACATTGTAACTGCAATAAGGAGCAAAAAGGAAGAGTTAAACAACCTGTAAATGGAAGATAAATAAAACCCCACCTTCTGTAGATAGCTTCCCCCCTCATTTATATCAAAGCATTCACCATCAGCTTATCTAAATTCTGTTCATTTAGAAAAACCTACGCCATTCCACGCAGGACTGATTTTTATGATGACACAGCAGAAGTAGATGGCTATTCACAGAAACTTGTCACAGTAACAAATTAATTAACTTATTATTTATCAGGGGCCTGATCTCTCTGAGGCATAAAAAAGCTGAAAATGCTTGCCTTAGGAAGTTTTTTTCAGTGTGGTTGTGTTGCCACTGCAGAATATAAACCTGCCATGGGATTACAGCAACAGCCCTGTCAGATCAGGATGTGGACACGGGAATTTGGGATGTTTTTTCTCAGACTGAATCCCATGACTTTGTCAGTGTCAAGAGGGGCTGCAGGTCTGTTCTGAACTATTAGCCAGGCATTGAGGGGAATATTTACATCCCAAAGCACTGAAGTTGAAGAATGATGTGAGGCACAGCTGACTGTGAAGAACAGCTGCCCCTGTTATCATCAGAAAACTCAAAAGAATAAATAAAACTGCCATAAGCAGATGTTAAAAGCGGGATCTCTTGGGAAATGTAAAGCAAACATTATCTACAGTATACTGACAGAAATAAAGTATCTGTCATAAGTACTCTTGAGCTAAGTCCACCCTAAGAAGGAGCGGGCAACCTCTAGAAGTTACTCAGGAATGCTCCCTTTTACCTTTGAAAATGTCACTTCCAATCCTATTCCTTGGAATGTTTGCATGTGGGATGGTACAACCATTCAGCTCCTGTGCAAACTTAGACCAACAGAAAGGCTTGCCTTCTCCCTGTGTCATGGTGCAGGTGTCAATAGGATGGTAGAGGTGAAAAAGAGCTCAGCCATGGGTAGAGCCAAGCCTCTATTCCCAAGACAAAATCCATTTGGGATTCCATTTGGCCTTCTCCCACTGCCTTGAGGAGACAGCATAGAGGCCTCATGCTCTCAAAGTTGACTGGGAGAGCCATATTCATCTTTGTTTCTCTGCTGGTGGGACGAGGGGATGGATTCTTTATCAATATACCTACAGCAAAGCACAGTAGCAATCTTCTTCAAATCAGATGTCACACTCTGAGGGGAAGTGGGGTGAAGTTCTGCCAACTTGACCATCTCTCATTTGTATTGAATTTCAGGATGAGGTTCACTTGCCCACACACAGGCACCTAGAGCCATTTTAGGTGCTTCAGTTATTTCTTGCTTGACTTCCAATGCCAGGAACGTACAGAACTACAATTAGCTCTGCATCATCTTCGTCAACCTCATGGCAATAGCTCAGATGTCGTTGGGCTCCTCTGATCACAGAAGGAGGTCCCAGTTTAGAAAGGATAGGTAATCCCATAAAGGACAGAAACCCTATTTAACTAATATTTTATATAGCTGCAATTCCACATCCTTGCTATCAGAAGAATTAGATAGCATTCAGGCTAACCCATTTTTGAATGCTAAAATATAAACAATTTGCAAAAAAAATTTATTAAAATGCCTAAAATTCATAAAACTTCTAGGAAATAAACCTATTTATGACCAGTTTAGAAGCAGAGTGGGGCATTCATTTCCTAAAGCCTTGGAAAGAAAAGTATTCAGAAAGAAGACCAGAGAAGAGGAACAGAAATACTAGTCATGCCTCAGTGGTTTGTGGATAAATAACGTGTGGAACAAATATGTGGTGCATTTCCTTCTTTTAAGGATGCTATTACACTACAAAGTGCAATATTTCATATGGCCTGGCAAGGAAGACTACTGCTAAAATCTACAGACTTGTAATGAAAGAGACAATTCCCTGTGCACTGAAATTTTGGATGTTTGTGGCAGTGAAGTGGTAATGGATGTAAGCAAGGTTTGGAATACACTGAATAACTGAAATGAATACAGAACAGGTTGTTGCGGCCCATTGACAACTTAGTTATAATTTAAGCAACTGGACAGGGATGAAAGGCAGGAGTGGAATTCAAGACCCACTATCCATTCAGGGGAAATGTACCCATAGTTTTGGAGCAATATTGGGCAAAACAAAATACATTTACCACAGGCTTCTTTTTCACTATCTGAAGAATGAAGTGAATGGCACTTTCTTGATCTCAGCTGTTGCCTTGGGATGTTTCAGAGACAGGGTCTAACAGAAAGGCTAAAATTGATGGGGCTATTTAACAGAGACTGGTTTTACTAATTTCCAATAATAGCTGGTTTCCAGTTGGTTAGAGCTAAAAAAGCTAGTGTCATAGCTTGAAGTGTGATTTTTTAGGAGTTAATATCTTCTCTTGAAAGTCTGTAATAAAAAACAATTACTTTTGGTTGAATTAATGCTACAAGTCAGTCCTAGTGGCCAGAGCTATGAACATATCACTAGCACTGACATTCTGGCTATCACCTATACCAGCACCGGAGCAGGCATGTGAACTGACCAGCACTAGGGTGGGCATGGGAACTCAGCCCCACTTGCACAGTAGTGAACCTTAACTGTGCTGTTGCACCTTTGTGTTGGACACAAACGTGGAATCCAGTGTTTTCAAATGGATTTATTTAAAGGTAGATATCCAACATCCTTATCTATACAGATCAATTGTTCCATTCTGAGTGGTTTGCCATTGACAGTTTTTATTCTAGCTAGGAAATCAGACTGCTTTTAACGGACTGCCAAAATACAAGGCCAGATGTTCAGTGTCATATATTTGGGTATCAAGACTTTGGCTTCTGCAAATCTGATTGCTTTCTATGCAAGTAAATAGCTTTACCTCTTCTTGTAATTTCATGTATACATTAGGAGGAACAAGGAAAATGAAGGTGCAAGGTTCATGTTTAAAAGGTTAAATGACTAGCATGTCTATCTTGATAGCTGTTTAAAATCACATATAAACACTTCCATATCCAGTTTTCTTATGTGTATTAGTAGTTTTATGTTCAAACGTAAGTATCTGTATTTTTAAAGACACATGTTCTCTCATCTTGTACAAGTGCTGGAAATGCTCCCACACCTTGCAGAGGAATACAGGATGTGGGTGGCAATTTTCTCCAAACATTTTATCAGGCAATTTTCAGACAGCTTGGATTATGGATTTTCTTTCCTTGCTAAAGAAGAACAACAGTAGTGCTATTAAAGCTATTAAAAGATAATAGCTAATACCTACAGAGCTACAGAGGGCTAGGAAAGTGGGAGAAAAGCAGTTCTGGTTTAGGCAACTGAGACTAATCCTGTAATATGCTGAGCTACCCCAGCTTTTCTTTCAGTGGTGGACAGAGCCCAGACTGGCTGCAGCCAGTGAGCATGAATTTCAGTTCTTGGTACCTGATCACTGAGACATGGCTGGCTGTAGCACAACTCAGGCATGGTCCTGGATTAGTGCTCTCAGAAACCCAGATTTCATCTGTTCACAGAAAGGAGGGGAGACCTGTTGGGTGCAGACAGTTTGGAGATGGCTGTCCCCATTGTGCCACATCCTTGCAAGGATGGATATGGGGCAGCTCAGCTGTCTGCATCACCTGAGACCATGCTGTGCTACCTCAAGCAGCTTCTGAATGAACTGCTACATCTGCATGGCACAAGGGCACAACACCGCTTTGTTTAGTTTGTGGTTCATCACAACATTCTCTCACATTGATCCACTGCTGGTAATTGAAATACAGATCAAACTGTATAGATTCGCCCATTTCCAAAAGGATCATGATTGTAGAAAAAAGTAATGACAAGAATTGTATCCTGATCCCCCAGACCGCTGGCCTAAGCAAGAAGCAGCCCTATTTGTAAAATGTTCTTGTTACTGTTCATTAATATACATGTAGAAGATATCTGGTTATCTGATATATTAGTGAACAGTGAAGAAACCACAAATTCACCAGAAAGGCTGGTATGAAAGAAACTGCCTTTTTTTTTTTTTTTTTTGCATTTTATGATAAAGAAGTTATTGAGCAGGTAAAAGTAGTTTCCGGCATTTGGTAACTAAAATTAGAGCATCACAGGTCTGATGAAGTGGGTGCATGGAGCAAGAATACTGACCATAAATAGAACTTGATCAAGAGGGACAGTAAAAAGCCATATTGTATTTTTGAGCTAATAAAGCCCTTAGGCTCTTTAGAAATAGCTTATACATATCTTCTCAAATTCTGCAGCGAAAACTTGGAGCTTAGTGTAGTGTCTTGCAAAAAGGCATCTACCACTCTTTGTGATGACCAAGAGTGCTCCTCTTGGTTCAGTCCAGAAGGACCCAGGTCTTGGGTCTCTGCCACACCTAGAGCCATGCATCCTCAGGTACACCAAAGGCCACTTGCTAGATGCCAAAGTATGGCAACTGAGTGCAGCCCTAAGATTGGACCCAGCATTTCCTTCTTCCAGCTCTGCTACAAATTTCCTCTGGGACTTGGGTTAACCTCCTGAGTTAATTCCTATAAAGAGACTCAATTTCCATTAACTTCAGTGGGAACATTGATTCTTAAAGAACTGGATTCATCTAGCCTAATTTAGATACCTTATCTGTGCCTGCAGTTTAGATGCTTAGTGAAAAAATTCTCCAGAAATCCAGACAGGATCTTCCTTTGAAGACATCTCACCACTGACTGTATGGCAAATATCAGATCTTTTTTTAGGATAACTGTTTTGCTTTGGTATTTAAAATGCAGCACATTAGATGTCTGCAGTTAGATGGACTGGATTTGATAGTTTAGATATGTGGATGTGAACTGTATAATTTAAGTTTAAAAATCCCCAAGATGCACAGACTTTGCAGTTAACTTGTACATGCATTTCTGAGCAGGCTGAGCATAACTGTGGAAGCTGTATGCCCCAAAGGTTTATTTCAGCAAACACACAATTTTGGTGATACAGACACCCAGATTATAGGAAAAAGGGCAGTGAGTGGAATTTAAGGCAGATTATTGAAGATGTTTGCATTAAATTACACAATGTATTTAATTGATATGATAATATTCATGTGTCCCAATTGCAAGATAAACCAATGTTTAGGATATACACAGCTCTGAGGATGGAAAGTGAGCTATTAACTGAAAATTATTACTGTAATTTAAAAGCACCATCTGTGTTCATCAAACTAATTCTTCTTCTTCTATCATCCTTATTAAAAAAAAAAATGGAAACATGAAATTTGCAGTGTGCAAAATGATCTGCTCATAAGCAGAGCAAGCAGCAGACTTAGAGAATGCAGCAGAAATGACTCAGTGGATTACACCAAATAGCATCTGAGAGAACCATGATTTTCCTTCTGGAACACAGAGAAACAAGATGGAATTTAACAAACATATTTTCCAGTGTGAACTAGTCTCCTAGCTCCTGAAAGTTCGAGAAAGAATAAAGTCTAAGCAATGCTACCTCACCAAAAAGTTCTCAACACTGCAGTAAACAGCTGAAAGATTTGGGCATTTTATCCTTCATTCTCATATCAAAAGCAGTTGTTTGGTCTATGCTCTCCAAAATTTGTGACTGGGATTCATCTTACCTAGCTTTAGACTTTTGTAGTCTCAACAGCTACATCTGAACCCAATGCCTTTGGCTGGCTTTGTACTCAAAGGAGAGCAATAGGTAATCTGAAGTGCAATTTGGCTGTCCTATTTAGGAGGCCTAATTTTAGGTTAAGATGAATCACATTCCAGAAGTGTCTACGTCTCTCTATCAACTAGGAAGGGAGCTCAGATGTGAAATTTCTGCATCATATTTTTTTACTCAGTGAACACTGCTTCAGAAACTGAATCTTAATACTCACTGACTTCATTTTATGCTGTGTAGAAAGGAAGAAAAAGAAAAGAAAAGAAAAGAAAAGAAAAGAAAAGAAAAGAAAAGAAAAGAAAAGAAAAGAAAAGAAAAGAAAAGAAAAGAAAAGAAAAGAAAAGAAAAGAAAAGAAAAGAAAAGAAAAGAAAGAGAAAGAAAGAATCTTGTGGAGGCTGAAACAGTTTTAGAAGACTGAAGGCAACATTGAACCCATTTGGAGCAAAGGTGAGCTGGTGTTTAACAACACATTAATAGAAAAGAGAACTCCACCTGAAGAGTCCTTGGAAGGAATTAGTTTGTGCCTAAGACTTCTGTGTCATCAAAAAAGCTTCTCCCACAGCCATACCATTGATCTTTGAGCTATCAGGATTAGAAGGAGCAATTTTGGTTTCTTTCTGCATCAGCATTAACAACAGATGTGTTTCAAATAAGGCATCAGCTGAATGGCACAACAAAGAGCATAAACAATCAAAGCCCTTCAGGAGCTTTCTTTACAAGTTTTCCATAAATCCTTTTTAAATCTTCAGTCTAATTGCATTGGCCCAATTTTTGCCCCCATGTTCCTCCTACCTTAAATAATATGAGTGCTGGTCCTGTTCTGCTCAAGAATTTTCATGGACGAGTTTTACATTGTATATAGTAGAAACCCCTGCCTTTTCTCCTTCCTTAATACACACTACAGAAGAAACTTCTCAAGGAGAGAAAGGTGCTGACCATGCTCCTATGGCTGCTGCATGCTGCAGCCACCCCTGTGCACAGAAGGTGCTGTGACAGATAATGTTCCACAGCTGGGACTGAGGGAGTATCAAGCACAGCAGAAGTACTGAGTGCAGGGCCTCCTGTGGCCAAAACCTGTTGAAACACAAGTGTAACAGATCCTAATAAAATCCTTTTCTGGATAAGAATGAAGCTAAAGAACAGACTACTGTCCATGTGAAGAAACTAAAACCCCAGAAACTGCATAATTAAAACTATTCTTAGGCTACAAGTAAGGAGCATTAGTGTACTGTTGCTGGGTGATGTTTCTACATGACACCTCTGCTCCTGTCTTTACCAGATTATGTCCTTTAGATGAGAAACAGGACAATATGATTGAGCTTTACAAATTAAGATGTGCTTGCATTGTCTGTCAGCACTGTAATTTTGTAGCTGTTGTAAAAAATGGATACTGTCTGTCTGTAGCTGTTGTAAAAAATGGATACTGCAACTCCACCAGAGTCAGGAGAAAGGAATCCCTTGTAGAAATTAGTCCAGCCCAAGGAACAGTGAAGAAAACACTTGACCGGCTCAGCAGTAAAAGAGCTGTCTTTGTGCTTTTCATTTTTCTTCAGCCAAAACATGTAAAATATAGTTCTTCTGATACATAAGACTATCAGTGGCAAATGCCATTCCTCTTATATTTTTTTCATCTTACCTCCTAAATGGTCTATTCAATGTAATGACACCCAGTTACAAGTTCCTATTATTCTCTGAATTGCTGTAAAACTGAGCAGTCTCCATGTGTTCAGAGCAGCTTGCAATTAGCATACCCCGATCTTAGAAACTGCACTCTATTAAAAATCTGGACATATTAAAGCACAGCATCTGGGAACCTGCATATGTTCATCTGGCACAGGTATCAAATGATTCCTAGATATTTTGTAAATAAGCTTATAAATGTCACCATTCAGGTGGAGAACTTTGGAGAATTTTCATAATTTCTTGAAAAATATTATATTACTTCACACTTACCTTTTATGCTGTTTTCATATGAAGAAGATGAAGAAAATATAAATATTAAAAAAAAAACCCTAAGATTTGTCTTATGTAATCACTCTGTTGTATTTTATAATTAGACTTATAGCCACAGCCCCACTAAAACTATGGAGATATGAATACAAAAATTTTAATCCAAACTCAGATGTATTTTGCTATGCGAATTGTCTCGTGATGTTTCCTTCAAACCAAGGGCCTGCTGGAGAGCCATTTCTGCCTACATGCATTTTTGTTTCTTTCCCCTAAAAAGTGTAAGTAATGCTTTTACAGGAATGTAGAGATTGACTGCATTTATAATGCTTTCAAAAAAGAAAATCCTGCAGTGGACAACAGTTTTCCTCTTCATATAGCTTCCAAGGCAAAGACAGGTCTCTATTTTATCCAGATTCTCATTTAAACAAATATGTGCGGTAGCTAGGGGCTGGTTTCCATTTTAACAGCAAATATTCTGTCAATAACAACCTTGTACATGAACAGGAGCTTTTATATTTACATTAATCAAAGTAATTGAATCAAAAAATGTACTGCTAATGAGCAGATACAGGACAATAGATTTTGCTAGATATGAATTGTTTCTGGAAGTGGCTGTACCAAAGTAAAAAAAAAAATTAATTATTCATTCTGCTGTGTACAAGACTTGAATATCATATGAGGCAACAACAAATTCAGCTCATTGCCTTCACTTGGCTACCTAAGGGATGAATTTGGGCCAAAGGCTGAGATTTGGCTCCACATTTAGATGCCTCTACTGTAAAGGCAGGTGTTCATAAGTAAGGAAGGTGGTTGAAAACACTGTAGTCAGTGGAGATTTAGGACAGCTGCATCATGCCCACAGCCCAAGCAAGTACAAAAATGAGCAGGGAAAGATCTGCCCCTTTCTGCATACAGCTGCTGCAGCCAGGAGGGCATCTCAGGGCAGAGCAAACACCTCAGAACCTGTATTTCAGAGTTTCTTAGTCAAAAGAGTCAGTGAGGCTCGACTGAGCTAAAGCACGTGTCCACTTTAGCATGGGATGAGTCACCCTCTAAATTCCTTGGAAGGCTTTGAGTAGTTCTTCGTTGACTATAGGGCTATAGCAGGATCTTCAGCACCTCACATATAAGAAGGTACCTACATTAAAGATGTCTACATGGATGCATCTGAAATCAATGTGGTGACTCCAGAGATGCATATATTTTTCCTCTAAATACAGAGAAAGCTTCCCTCCTCAGTTTAGACTGGATACATGACAGACAATATGCTGAGTTGATCCCCACACTTCCAGCTTGCCATCTACTTCCCAGCTTAATGTAAGTACCCTTTGCATCAGGCATTCTTCTTGCAGAAATGAGAAATAACATAACATTATTATTATATTATTCTCAAGCAAAAATATAGTGGAAATATTGTCTCCTACCAGGTAGAAGAACAATCTAAATTCAAAAATCCAGAAGCTGATCCAATTTTCATGTCTGTGCTGGTACCAGGACTCTGAATTTTTGGTTTAGAGATAAAACTGGAAAAAAAAAATCTGTCCAAATGCTATTTATATACTTGTTTGCTTCAAGTTGACTTTCTAAATGTTTTTCTATAATAATCACAGTTCTATTGTTCTAGAAAAAGTATAGATGTGTAATCATAATATAGCTATTATTATTATATAATATTAGCATCTTGATCATAATATAGCTATTACCTGATTTTTATTTATTACCTTCAGAAGAGTAGTCTGCTTCATGTGATTTTAACCACTGAATATAATCAGGAAAACCTGGAAGATCTGTTAATTGACATCTTTATTTTAATTACTCCCCACATACTCATTTGCTCTCTCTCATAGACCTGGCCAACTAAGACTATTTTTATCTAGATGTTAAAAACTCGATGGAGTGCTGAGGAAGGTTTGTTTCCTCTGAGGAAAAAGCTGCAATAACTTAGATCTCAATGACTCTACAATCTGTTGTTTGCAAACAAGCAGTCTGAGTGGCAACATGCATTCTCCACACCCCACATATCTTGGTAAAATCATTCTATTTTTCTTCACAACTTCAGCAATACTAATCTGATGCCTCAGCTGCACTCTTCCCATGTCAAAAATATTTTGACAATGTCCTTTGGAGTATCTCAATCTCAAATCTCATTCAGCTTCTTCTGTCATTTACTGGCATGTTTGGTTCATTTGCTTATAATAGGTAGATTCTGTGCTTTCAGTAACAGGAGTCATTAGAAAATACCAATATTACCAGAAAGCCTAGAGAAGACAAAGCAGGAACACGAAAGACCAGAGTAAAGTAAATAATACAAAGAGAGCTATGGAGATCATATTTTCTTAGAAAAATGAATTCAGGAGAAAAGTGGTGAAATTGAGAGGTAAAATAAATAAAATTAGAGCTGTTTTGTCTTGCAGGTTGCAATTGCCAAAATATGCTCTTAAACATGGGTTTCCATGTTATTTGTCTGTGTGTCTGGTCCTCAATGCAGAGGTGATTTCCAATCCTTTTTAAAAGACAATTGCATCCTGCAGGCAGCCTTTGCAAAAGATAATGAAAAAAAAAGGGTTAGTTTGGCTTAGATATCCATTTGTTTAGTAAAATATTACATGTGTCCATGAAAGGAATTAGAGTAATCATTAAGAAGATGCTTCATCAGCAAACAGAAGAAAAAAGATCTTTACAAGAGTCTAGGGCTGACTGATGTGAGAGATGGTTTATGCTACCACATAAGCAATGCTCTGGTTTTGCTTCTTATTTCTATTTTCTGGCAGAACTGCCAGTGGCAGGCCAAAGGAAGAAAACAAAAACCCACATAGAAGTGATTCTCTGGAGACTTCAGCCATCCACTTTGCTAAGGAATAACTTCTCTGAGAGTACAAAACATTCCTGCTCCTTGTGGCATAACTGCAGATATTGATGGAGTTATATATGTCTTTGCTGTGTATTCATTTTCCAGTATGTGACCCTTGGTTTTGGTTTTTCTGGGTACTGACAATGTGCTTTGAATTTAAAAAGAATAAAAAAAAAAAAAAAGAAAACACTTTATTACTGCATGCTGAAAATCTAACAGAAGACTAGATTTTGTGCTCACTTCTACACTTCTATAGGGAAATAAAAACAAAGTGCTCCTCCCCTGCATCTTCTGCAGCAGTGATCAAGTTTCTGGCCAGTGAAACACAAAAATTTACAAGGTTTCCTACTGCTTATCCACTCTTAGAATGGAAAAGAGGGCACCAAGCAGAACAGACAGAGCACCGGATCCATGCTTTGACTCCTCACCCTAAAACATGAACCAGCAAACCTCAGATTTATTTGCTGTGCAGTATATTTATTTCCTTTGCCTTCTCTAACAAGGAGGAATTATGATTCCATGCATCAAAGGGAATGACAGTAGTTCAGGGGCCATAAATTTGATATTTTGCCTCTGTTCCATGCTATGCCTGAAGTATGAACCTGTGATGACTTTGCCATTGCCAAACATGCTGAAAATGCACTGTCTGCATCTTCTGCCCACTTTCCAGAGACATATTTAAGCAACAACAATATAAAAAAGAAATAATAAATAAAGGGCTGGTTATCATACATATGAATCAGAGAAGCTGGGTGTCACCTGCTATCAGTAATTTTTTACCTCCACTGGAGAGTGACTGATTGCACTAATCCAGTTTTGAAATTGTATTAATATATTA
The DNA here is from genome assembly GCF_024509145.1 of Vidua macroura. Lineage (NCBI taxonomy): Eukaryota > Metazoa > Chordata > Aves > Passeriformes > Viduidae > Vidua > Vidua macroura. Next base: position 100,634,301 of record NC_071573.1, on the reverse strand, counting down.
ATACCCTCCAAATGGGGAAAAAATCACAAACCCAAAAACCCCAAATATATTTAGGAAATTGCAACTGTGAGACTTTTGAAGCTGGAATAAATGAAACTAAGTTATTGATTGAGGGGCAAGCCTATGAGTTGACCTGCGCTACCTAAATTTTAGACATGTATTTGCATTCACATGTACACATTACATTCACATATAGATTTGTAGGGCAAATTACCTGTGAGTATAAAATGCTTTCCTGTCTCCAGTATAATGGTGGAACAGATAATGATAGATTCCTAATCTTGAGGCGGGAAGACAAAAAGGGGTGATAAAATTGAGCAGAGTAGATGTGTTATACTTGTAATTCATAAGCAGTATGAAAATCTAGAATTGTACTTACTATTACATTCTGAATTAAAACAATGCTGATTGATAGCAAAGAAAAAGTCAAACATCAGTTTACTAAAAGACATGAATATGTCCTAAGAAATAAAGCAAGAAATTAAAAAAAAAAAAAGTTAAAAAATATTCCTTGACTTGTTTTCATTCCCTTTTTCTGTATTATAATATGGATCTCATATAAGCATTAACCTAGAGCTAACGCAGATCTGAGCAATGACTGCCATGTTTTGGATGCATCATTCATACATATTACACAGACTGGGACACATTGTAACATGACTGAGAGGAAAAACTGTCTTGTTAGCAGTGATGCTAGGAAAGGCTTCTGCAAGCAAACTATGACCATCAAAATTATCTACCTTCACAATCAATATTTCTATATGTAGATGTTATTCAATGTAATCTGTGCACTTTCTTTAACAAATAAATACAGAGAATTTTATATTTTGAACCATAACAAAAAGTTCACAAAAAGACTGTAAATTGATCTTTAGGATACAAAAATATCTCAGTTCATCTGAAAATCTGAATAAAGTTTGTGGAACTGTGGTTCTGTGAGCCTGAACTCATTTTTAATGAGTCAAGTAGCAACAGTGCAGCTTCCCATAGCTACCATATTATTATTATTATTATTATTATTATTATTATTATTATTATTATTATTATCATTATTATTACTATTATTATTATTATTATCTGTTTTGCTGTCTCTGAAGATGTGTTTCAACTGCACAAGTTACAACAAAGACTCAGTTCTGCTCCAGAACACGTGCAGCAACTAAGATGTGCAAATGGGCAAGATGCAAGATGTTCTCCAGGAATTAACATAGGAGGAAAACACCTTGGCTTTCATTAAATCACTCGTTGGGATAAAACAGTGGAACAATAATCAAACCCCTCCTGATCTCAGCCTGTGGGACCACCAGAGTGTGGCTATCCATAGCAGCTATCCATAACAGTCTTCTCTTCTGTCCTGTTGGGAAAAGGAGGGAGCTGATGAAGGAGCTTTCATGAAAGAACTTCAGAGAAACAGGGATAAAATTACTCACCACCCCTCCCAGCCCAGAGGGGAACTCTCTTGTCTGTGTTTCTTCTCCATGTTTTAGAGTTCCCACCACCACTGCTACCAACAGTGGTAAGGCTGAGCAGCTGTGACCTGCTGAGGATCCCTCCAAACAGCACCACACTGTCCTGCCCTCTACTCCTCAATGCATTCCTGGCTCATCCATCCACCCTGCTGGAGAAGAATTCCCACAATAGTTTTGCTCAAAGCAATCCTGATGAGAATGATCCCTCTAAAGGCATGAAAGAAACATTTAATGGTGGCATTGTGAAATGTAGCCAGGGAATATAGAGGAATGTAACAGAAACTACTGGGACAGATTTAAGGATTTCACTAGAAAATACGAAAACATTCTCAGAGTTTACACAAACAGCAAGAGCAGGTAAATGCTACAATTTTGTGCAATATTAGCCTGTGATTTTTTGACTTTTACTTAAAAGCAAAAATATTGCTTAAACCACTGCACTTGCCTGCCACACACAGAGAATCATTTAGTCTCTGGAGTGCCATTACCACCACTATTGCTTTGCCTGGGAGCATGTGCCAGTCTGGGAGAAGCACAGAACACAACATTAGTTATTCAGCTTTTTCCATACTTGTGCAAAATAAGACATTCATTTCACAAGCCTATGCTGTGTCCTAATAAATACTGCAATTTGAAATTTCAGCACTTACGCATGCAAAGGTTGGTTGAAGGAGATATTCACATGTGGGGCTTGATTATAGTGTTTTATCACTCAGCTGAACATCTAATGTTCAGTGCTTCTAAGTAATCTAAGTGCTTCTTTTCATGTCATAACAAAGGTTGCCCTCAGATGGTAATTACAGCCTTCCTAATAAAAAGAAAGGCATTTTGAAATAGCCTGAAAAATTCAGAAGCTAGAGATGAAGTTTGGAGAAGGAGTCTGCCATCACTTTGCATTTGGCAGGTAGTTTAGTGCCTGAGTTGTACAATAAAATGACAGAGCTGCCTTGAAAACCTTCCCTCAAAGCTGGAGACATTAAAAAATCACTATCTGAGGAAAAAGAAAGTCTCCAGGATGACAAAATATCACAGCAAATTAAATGTGTCTGTTAAAAAACGTACAAAATCAGTGTGATTGATTATTATATGATCTTTTAAAAGTGTAGAAAAGACATGGACATGTAGAGCAGAGCACAAGCAGCAGAATATATTCAGGGCAAAGCTGCCCATGCTGAGTGCAGTGGTTAAGCATTCGTAGCTTTGCCCCAGGGCAATATGGGCTATATTTTCTAGTGACATTTCTGAATGCATCTGAAAGGTCCTCTCATGAAACAGTAATGATACATGTCTGTGCTTTATGTGCTTACAGCATAATAATAATCAGTTCAGTTAAAGCAGTTTGGAGGGTTTATGCAGTTTAGGGCACTAAATTACAGATACGCTTCTCATCTGTCTTTGAAAATTCCAGGTCAATTTTATATCTGAGCTTTTGGACTTCTCTTTCTTTTCTGACCTTCAAAACTACTTATCAGTGGCCAGCAACCTCATCTTATTAATTGCAACACACGGAACTGCTAGTTTTACCTTTGTAACTTACCAGGGATTGTCTTTTATTTTAAACCAGCAGTGGTATTGACAGTTCTAATGCCTCAAACTTTATCATCTGCTTCAGAGTTAGAGAGAACTCTCCATGTATAATTTTATTTTCAGTGCATTGGTAAGCACAATTTTTTCCTAATTCTCTTAATTGGGTAATAACTCTATTTTTGTGCTGTCTCCTTTCCCTACAGAGATTGATTAAACATTGATTTTCCGAACTGTATGTACTGTGTTAGCTCCTTTCTATTGCCATGGTTTTGCATCTACCCTTTTCTGGATTGCAGTTTTGTCTTCAAATTAAGGTATCAAATTTTGACACATTTCTATGTGGATAAGTTTGATTTTCATTTTCTGTAGTGCCTAGGCACTGAAGCTACACCATGCAAGTACTATTCCATCATAAAATTAGAGCTTCCAACCCTTTTGAAAACATGCCTTCCCTCATGCACAGCCTCCACGTCTGCTGCTAAAGCTGTGCAGTTCTGCACTAAATGGATTAGCCCTTACAGCTTGATGCTGCATTTCATGCTTAAATAAGCATTACTTTATTAATATGTGTGGTCACAGAGATCGTTTGACACCCTTCAGGATATGTGATGGTTGTTTCTCCTTTGCTGTGAAGGCTGAAATAGTCACCCTTCTGTGGTTAGGTAGCAAATGAAAGGTATTTTCAAATGCTTTGAACCAGTCAAGAATGTACCACAGGAAACATCCAAAGGGGAAGAATGAAGAGAGGAGGAACATAGGCTGTCCCATCAGAAACAGCCTAAGATGAAGCCCGCTGGAGAGCAAGGCACAACATTTTTCTTGTATATCCTGGAGGCAAGAAGAATTCTCACATGTGCTCTCATCCATGAGAGCTGATGGCACGTCTTCCCATCTGCAAGACTTGGAGGGCAGGAGAGGAGAACAGCCACTACACTGAATTTGTGACCCCTGGGAGAACAGGGGCTGGGGAGCAGTGCAGCTGCAATAACTCATCCAGCTGGAGGGTTATGAAGTAAAAATATGGAAAGCTTTAAAAACCACAGGCTTTGTCACTTTGATGATCTGAAAGCACCAGGGAAGAGGATCTTGATTTTTGTGAGAGTTTCAAGATCTGGGTGCTGATTACAGGCTGCAGAAGGGAAATATCTCAAAGAATAACCACAGGGAGTAGATCTTCAGGAATGGGAGGGGTGACACTCACCATCAAAATTGCTTTCTACACAGAGGTTCTTGCTTTTAAGACAAGCAGTTAATAAAAATCTGTGGCTGTGATGATGATATCTAATGCTTCTTTACTTCCTGTTTGCTTTTACAGAACATGTGAGCTTCTCTTTCCAAGGTACAGCAGGGACTGTCTGCTCTTCCTCACAAGTGTCCTTCAGCCAGTGCTCTCTCTGGAAAGCACGCCAAGATTTTTCTCATAGGGGTTTCTCTGCCAGGGGTTTCTGTGCTCAGGACTGGGACAGCTGTACTGCCTTCTCTGGTCCGTTCTGCCTCTGCACATCACACCAGCTCCCTGACCACCCATGGCTTTGTGCCAACAGTGCTGGGCCCCCAGGACTGTGGCAGGACCCACCAGAGTTTAACTGTTCCTTGCAACCCTCTAAAAGAGCACAGTAGGCATATAATTCAGGAACAGCAAACACCATGTCACAAGAGGACCAGAAGGATGTTGCACATACAATATAAGCTGCAAAGCTTCTTTAGGTGGAAGAAAGAGACTCCTTGGAGACTTCGTTTATCCTCTCCTCCAGACCATGCAGAATATGCACAATTGCCCCTGCTGACAAGACTCACGGTTTGGATTCAGGTGTGTGTTAGCACCAATGCATTTTGCAATTAAATTAACAGGTCAGACCCATCATGTGAGTTTGTCATAAACCAGGAAATGGGCTACATAAACCTTGCTTTGCTCCGGCAATAAATTCTGTGTTTCTACCAATTTGTCTTACGCTAAGTTCTTCTCTTATTCCTGTGGAATTAGTACTGACAACACAAACCATAGTATCCTCTTGTGCTTCCCTCTTCTTACACAGCTGTCTTTTTGGGTATCTAAGCCAATGATCTGAAGCAATATTGATGTTCCTTAAAAAACATTGAATCTACAGATAAGAAGGATTTTTTTTTTTTTCTCTCAGATTACACAAGTCAGCTGCAATTATAACCAGTTGGTTTTAGCAAATAACTGAGAAAATATTTCCAGCAAATGTGGGGATCATTCACTTTCACCAACCTGACATTTCTGCATGACAGAGGGGAGGGTCAGGAAGTGCACCATTTTCGGGCACCAAAAACAGCCCAACATTAGCATCAGGGTGTAATAGCTGCTGTGGAATAATGGCCCTGGAAGGTGCCTTAAAGCCAGACAAACTTTTATCACACCATTTTTATGTCTCCCCTTTGCACATTACACAGATATAGATGTCACTACCCACTCAAGATGCATGATAAAAAATACTAAACAAGAAAGTGCACCTGTTAGAAAGCGAATCAAAATCTTGGGATAAAATACTTTAGAACTATCATTGTTTAATTGGATTTCATCTAAATTCCAGCAGACTGCTAGTTTCCAAAAACAGCTTTCCTATGTTTATTGATTAATAACTGTCATTTTTTAGAACAGCTATGCAACAGCCTGTATTAATCTGAAAGCCCAGTTCAAAGTCACATAAACATTTGCCTGACTTTGTCCATCAGGATGCCTGTTGACGTTATAAATCTGAAGGATACTGCTTTAAATTCTAAATATTTTCCACTACATTTTTGGGGGGATGCCTTAAGTTTAGAACACTTAAAGCAAATTTACTGGAACTGACAAAAAAAACCCAACAGTGGTTTGGAAACTGCATTTGTTCTGTTTGGAGGACTTTCACACAACGCAAATTTCACTTGGTTTAGCCTTTGCATAGATTCTGTCCCCCCTTCCTGGCATCCTTGCTCAAGTCATTAGGATATTCCAATCATCCACAGCCTTCTCTCTCCTGGAGTCACGTACTGAGAACACAAAATCTTGGAGCATCTAAAATAGCTGGTGACTGTACAAGACAGAGCTGGAAAAGCTCTTGAGAATGTCAAATCCAAGTCCCTGCCTGCATCTACCCCCAAATCCCTTCTGACAGAAAGTAGTCCAAGAAGCTGCTTAAGCTCCAGTGAGGGAACACCAGTATCCCTAGCCAAACTCTTATCTTGTTTTGCTCTTCTTATCCATGGGAAGTTTTTCCCAGTGCTTAGCCTACATCTCCCTTGCTGCAGTTTAAGCCCATTAAGAAGAATTATAAGCAAATGAAAAGCATCTCATGTTTTATCCTCTAAAGGAGATAGCAATAAATTATTGGAAGCACCTTTAGGGCTTCTCCATTACATACACATGATCCCAACCTAGTTTAATATTCAAGAATCACTCCTGTTTCCCACAGCCAGTGTTCCTGGCTCTTGAAGTGCTGTAACGCTGCTGCTTGCTGCACTCCCAAGGCACCTCTAGGAATCTAGAGGATTCCCACTGGAGCTCAGTGGGAGTAAGCAGGGCCCCCGGGCTCAGCTGGGGAGGTATTTAAGTGCCAGCACACACAGAGGTCACTTAAAAAACAGAAGGAAAAAAAAGAGAGGAACAGACAGCTGCATCTGCTCTCCCTGTGGCTTCTCAGTGCTATGACCCCACGGCACAGCCCAGGATCTGCTCACATGACCTGACAACACAGGCTGTCTACTGCTCTTCTATCATGCTGCACTCAGGTATTTTTCTCCCTCCCCTGACACTGCTCTTTTCAGTCTTTTCTCTGGTCTTCCTCTCCATCAGCAGTGCAGGAGAAGCTGGTGGTGCTAGGGAAGCCCCTGGCAGGAGAATTTCTGCTGCTCTTTGCAAGAGACATCTCCCCGCTGCCCCCATGCTTGCATGCTGTGAATGCCCCTTCTTGTCCCCAAGCCCCCCCACAAGATGTCACCACTGAAGTTTTTCAATGGGATCAAGCTGTAGCTTTCACTACAATTACCACAGAGAGGAAATGAACAGATTCCTAACCTGATTAAAAAGAAATCACCAGGAAAAAATAAGAAACTAATTGTTACTATAGCCTTGAGTCAGACTGCTTTGGGATGAGTAATTTTGATGTCTTAGCACAGATAAGGTGCTCCAGGGTGATCCAGGAAACAGGACCTTGGGGTCCCCCAATGAAGGAGCTCAGAAGGAGTCAAATAAACTGCTGCCAAGCTGACAGCAAAGAGGGAGCCAGGGGTGAGCAAACCAGGCCCAGGACGTGAATTCCTGGCTGGTCCTAAAGATTCAGAGCTGCCCCTTTTATGTCTCCCCATGCCCATGTGTGAAGGCATTCAGCAATGACTTTCTCAGTGTAACCCCACAGACAGCACTCCCATGGGAAGTTAATAAGTTCAGCTGAATCTTCCCCTGAAGTCCCTGTTGCCTCCAGGAGGGTTAGACCCGAGGACCGAGACCAAGAGGTGATGGGACAAGAAGCGCAAAAGGCACCAAATAGGCAATGCCCTGCTGAGCATTCTGCTGCTGCTGTGAATTACACCTGAAGTGCCCCGAGCTTTGGCAATTCGCCTCTTCACTCCTGCATAAAAAATGAAAGCAAAGACCCAGACACAGGCAGCCTTTGGTCCTCTTTTCTGGACTCTTCAGGATTTCTAGCAAACCAACATCAGCCCAGCGTGATTCTCCACTATCTGTCTGTCTTGGTCTTGGAGTAACAGTGCTTTGAGTTGAGAACTCAAACACCCAGTAAGTCCAAACTCCTATGAAGAAGAAATTAGTGCATGATATAGCAAATGCTCCTCAGATTGTCTTACCCATCTATTCAGATTATAAAAAATAGCATTAATTTTAGCTCTACCATTATGCTGCATTTATTGAGGATCTGGGACTTGTAGAACACTTTTTGTTCCGTTTATTCCCATTTTCTCATTAAAAATTGAAACCAGGCAGCACACTAGAATTAAGTGTGTTGCTCTGAAAGGCCAAATACTGCTCTTTCTTCTGGCAGTGATAAAATTCCCATTACTTTTATTGGCATACCACTGAGCCCTAAAGCTAAAAGTAGCTCAGGGAGTGACAGAATCATTGCATTCAAAATGAAATGCTGTTCCTGATGCAGAGCTGAATTTCTTACTTTGCTGTCATTTGTGAAAATAATAATGATCTTTGCAGATGCCATATGTGTAGGGTCTGCCTTCTTTCCAAAACCTTTTGTGACTTGGATTGCTTGGTCACCACCACATAAATGCCAGTAAGCCAAAAGTGCCACATCCAAGCCATAGGAGGGTTGGCACAAGGTCAGCTCCAAGTTTGGGTTCCAAGGGGATGAAATGTAAAGGACTCCTCTTACCAGCAGTCCTGGGATAGGAACTTCTTTCAAATTGCAAGATGGGAAGATGTTTTTTCTGGTTATTTCATGCTCCTTTTCCTAGGAAATCAGCTTCACCTGTGCAGCTAAATCTTGAGAGAAAAAAAAAAAAAAAACAAAAAAACAACATGATATTTTCTTTCCAGATAAGCTGTTAGGTCAGTTCAGAAATAAAAAAGTCATCATTCTGTGACAACTCTTATGAGTCTGTCATGTACCTGTAATTTAGTGTCTCTTTGGAAGGACCCAGATGATGAAATACAGAGATAACAGAAGAGTGTCTGCCTGCACTTCCACAGAAAAGTCTGGGAAAAAACCTTTAAAATACAAATAAAATCTAAATTTAAAAAGTAGCAACAAACTATCTGAAAATAATCTTAATGCCTTTTTAAAATAAAATCTCTGAAATTTGGAGGTGTAGGTGTGATTTTCGAAGTTTGTAAATCATTGTTATGTAAACATAATAGTCCTAGCATTCTTGTCAGTAACACCAGCTCTTTGTTAACCACTCATATCTTCATGTGCCTCCCTAGAAAATGCGCTAAAAGTAGCAATCCAAAGGTTTCTGTCAAGTGCTGGACTTGGTTGTGACAGAATAGCTGACTGGATAGAAAGTCCTGGACAACAAAGCCTACTCCCTTTGAAACTGACACCTTGGTACAGCCATTTTTATCTCCTTCCTGCTAAGCTTTTCCATGCCATAGCTCTTCAACCAGATGAAGGACTGAGTTGTCAAACCCTCTCCAGCACACCCCACGACACTGTGAAATTCCTCCAGAGTCCTCCTGCAAAGCTACACCCAGAGAAACTACTCTGCCTTTCTTTCCTCACTGGGGCATTGGTTGGGCCCCAGACTAACCTGCAGACTAACACCAGGCAGTCAAAACTTAGAGGCAGCACCTCAGCCCTGTTTGCAGGCTTGTTTATGCCACAAGCTGGTGCAAAGCACTGCTTGAAATCTACTGGTAAGGTGGAGCGCCAGAGAATGTTTTCAAATGTCTAATTATCTCATTTAAACCTCCCTCTGAAATACTTTATTTCTAAATTATGAAGAGGTTTAATAACAGGTTTCAGCTTCATTAACTCATATATATATACCTGGAGTTAGAAAACTCACAAAAATCTTGATTAATTGCCCAGCAGCGTTGTCTGACATAGGGTAAGGTTTACACCAATGTTAAAACCTTTCTGAGAAAGTTAATTTTTACATGACATCAACATCTAGTTCGTGAAAATACAGAAAATTGCTCCCATGTCATATTCTTCTTTTTCTGAAAAATTTCACAGAGCAGCAATTTGGCTGAAGAGTGCAGCAATGCATTCAGCTAGAACAGAAACTTTGAAAACTGTGTGAAAATGGCACCTTGACAGTATTTCTCAAGTATCTATCCAAGGTCAGAATTTAGAATAATAGGCATATTTTGTTAACTGACATCTCTTTTCTGATGTGGAAACAGCATGAGTTTTAAAACACAGCAGCATAAGTGATGGCTGCTATGCACATGGCTTCTAAATATCTTTCTTGCTGCCCAACACCCCTGCATTTTGATATGTTCAGCACAATTTGGGTTCCTTCTTAAATGGTTTGTTTTATATGTAAAACTCTGAACTTTTCATATTCAAAAGCCGTGCTCCAGTCAACATGCACTTGGGGTGTGTGAGGAATGGAAAATAAGCAAATAATATACTGCCAGTTGTCCTTTAGCTAATCTGACCAATCCATTTAAGAACAGGGGTGACTTCCAAGGACACCCAGCACAGTGTTAATGTTGAAATTTTGAGACATTCACTTTGAAAAGAAAATGAAGATAAAAGTAACAAGATGTCAAAATGCGTGAATTGTGAATTACCCTTTAATATTCCAGTGAAGAGACATATTAATAAAGACAAGGGTGCCTCGCTGCTAAAAATAACTTCTTGTTTCTAATGCTGATCTGCAGCTGTAATGAGAGTGTTCAGCATTTTTCAAATTTATAAATTTTAAATCTAGCAGATTGTGTAAGTGTGAAAGAAGAAAAACTCACTCTGACTTTTAGACAAAATGTAATTATTTTTCTATTTCTGACTTTGGAAACAAAGTATATCCTCCAAACAAAGGCAAACCAAAGGCAAGCTATCACCTTGGTATTAAGCAAAGCATGAACTCACAGAGCAGTGAAGAGAACCCCTGGGAGACAAGAAATACTAAGTGTCAGGACCACTTCAAAGAGTGTAGGATCATTATCCTGCTCTATTGTACAAGTGGCTTTTCACACACAAATCTGCCACGATTAAATTAATATTTGTGAGCTTAACTGTGATCCTTTCTCCTTTGCTTAATGAAGGATTCCAAAGCTGAAGGAATTACTCACATGTGACTGACCCCAGAATAAGGCTTCATACATGGTTTGGATGACTTTGATTTTTGGTGGGGGACGGAGGTCTGTCAAGCCTGCTCTCCCAAAGCTTTCTCTTCTTCCATGGAAGCCCCTGCAACATTTGAAGGGGGCTTAAAGTAAATTTTTAAATGGATATCAATGGGAAAAATCATTTACACTTGGATTCCGTGGGAGAAATATCTTCACTCTGGAGCAAAGAATATAGCAATGTCATATTTCTAACAGGCCAGTACCATTTCAGCAATGTTTTCAGTGCAACTTGACACAGTTTCCAAATATATTTGTCACTGATAAGTAACCTGTTCCAAAAGTTTTGGGAAAAAAACATGTTAGACAATGGAAAACAAGAGAAGAATACAACAATATAAGGGAAAAGGGAACTGTGATACCTTGTTTGAGTGACAAGCAAACTTTCCATGTCTTCGCTGTAAGAGAAAAAAGGGTTTTGTGACTGAGAGGCATTTCAAAGGAGCTGCCACAGCTCAAAATCCTAGCAAAGGCAAGGCATAGGTCTCTGGTACAACAGTCAAAGCAACCTTTTTGTCTTTATCTCACTAGTTACAGTGAGATAAAAAAACCCACAGTGCCTTGTATCTGCAAATGTTGCATGTTAACATAACTATCTTAATGTCAAAGAACATCTTGGTTTTCCATAAGAATAACTGTGAGACTAAGCACTTTTCAGTATTCTATCAGATTATCCAGCAACATTATTTTTATAGGCTGAGAATATACCAAGCAGATACTTCAGAACATAAATTTTGGCTGCAGGTTAGGGATGAAGTGGGGGTTCTGTGGCAAGTTCATATTTGTACAGTTCTTGTCCTATCTTTTCCAGCAAGCAGCAACACTTAACAGCCCTAAAAAGATGCAAAAATTTACTGTCTTGCCAGATAACTCTCTTTTATTTTTTCTGTTCCTTTTTCTTCACAACCCACCACTTTTCCAGCACCCATGCTATAGTTCTGTAAATAAACACCATGGCAAAATGGCTTTTGTACACGGGCCTGAAGAATTTCTATTAATAAATATAATTATATATAAATATACATAATATTGACTAGATTTAATTCCAGAGCATAGTGATCTTAGAAAAATAAGTCCCCTTGTTATCCATATGACCAGTTCAAGATGAGCACAGTCCCACAGAATCACTGCATGGCTGAACTTGGAAGGGATGTCTGGAGGTCACCATGTCCAACCCCTCTGCTCAAGCAGGACCACACAGAGGCAGTTGTCCAGGACCATGCCCAGATGGTTTTTGATTATCACCAAGGATGGAGACCCCAGGACTTTCTTGTGCAGCTTGTGGCAGGGCTGGGTCACCCTTGCAGTCGTGTTGGGTAGCTCATTCTGGAGAAGAAAATATTGGCCCTGAGGTCAAAGGACAACTTCTGCTTCCAAAAGGATATTCAGACCCCCAGGAACCAAAAGAGTTGTAATGGATTTTTTATGACGAATAGGACATATTCCTAGTGTCCACTGGGAATTATGGATCTGCAGGGGACAAACTGATCATTAGATACCTTTATCTATGGAAATGAGTGAAACTTTTATCCTGTATTGTAAGTCCATGGCTGTTACAGTGTAGAACTCATTGTTGTCCTATGGAGTTTCAAATTCCCATAGGTTCAGACAACTGAACTCACTCTAGGACTACTTTGACTACAAAGGTTGCACTTCAGACTCCTGTAGCTACCAATACACAGGCACATAAATGTGTTCACCTCAGTCTTGAACTTAATCCAATCCCATCTCTGTTTACTTCTAAGTAAATTATTATTATTATCATTATCATTACTATTGACTACTCTGCATCTGAGTGACTTACATTTCTAGCAGTGACATAAAAATAAAAAGCTACTGTTGACAGTTTTTAAAGGAAAGACAAATCTAGGATTTCAGCTCTTTTACCTTTGTTTATGATTGAACAAGGAACTTCAGAAAAGTTCAGAAACATACCATTTGTGATGGTATGTTTTCTATATGCAAGACTGGAGTAGACTGGTCTGTAAGCAAGGTAGTTGTTAGCTTAGGTCATCATGGCACGTGTTACTAATTACAGTAGGTGAAACTGGCTGAAGTCCCCATTGCTACACAGACCCATTCTGGCTTCTATAGAGCATTCCCTGGACCAGACAATTCAACATTAAATGCTCCTGCATCTAGTTTGTTATTGGATCTAGACAGTAATGGGAAAACCATTGTGGATGACTGTGTTATTCCCTGTCATGCCACATTACAGGGAATTACATGGACCTGTTGGAGCAATTCCAGAGGACAGTCACCAAGTTGATTAGGGAGATGGAGCACTTTCCCTACAAGAAAAGGCTGAGTGAATTGAGTTTGCTCAGCCTGGAAAAGAAAAGGCTTCAAGGTGACCTAATTGCAGTCTCCCAGTTCCTGAAGGGAGCCTACAAGAAAGATGGAGAGAGACTATATACAAGAGTTTGTAGTGACAGGACAAGAGAGGGAACAGCTTCAGACTGAAAGAGTGTAGTTTTAGATTGGATATTAGGAAAAGAAATCATTATTGGGAGGCACTGGAACAGATTGCCCAAGGAAGTTGTGGATGCCCTATTCCTGGAAGTGTTCAAGGCTAGTTGGTACAGGGCTTTGAGCAACCTGGTCTAATGGAAGGTGTCCCTGTCTATGGCAGGGGAGTTGGAACTGAATAATCTTTTAAGGTTCATTCTAACACAGGTCATTCTATGATTTGATGATTACAGGATACTGAGCCTACTGTCTGCTGGAAAGTACATGGCATGGGCCACTGTTTATTGAAGAACTAAAGTGCTTCAAAGTAAAGTACGGGGTACAGTACTTTACACAAAGTGACATGTCCTGCCTGAGAGACATAAGGAACTCTGCAGCCACTGCTATGGTGACAATTGCTGAGCAGAAATAGAGGTACTATTTGTGTGCGTTTTTTTGAGAAATGCAAGTATGAGATCTCAGCTTTCATTGCAGAAGAGCTAAGAAAGAGAGCCTGGTAATAATGTTTTATAGGTAGCTTGGGTCTATGAAAACTTTGGTTCCCTGGGAATTCCTGATGCTGCTTAGCACATAATGCTGAGGCCAGCAGCCAGTTTGTCCCCCCAGCACGTGACTTTGTCACACTAACAGTGTTAGGCAAGGTCAGGCATGTCCCCATAGCACAAATGATCTACTGCTCAAATCTAGTCTACCCCACTTCTCCTCAATCCAATGGATGTGTGCATGCACAGGAAAAGCCAGGCCTTGGCACAGGCTCTGCCTGGTACACAGGGGCAGAGGAGGTTCACTCTGGACTGATACTTCACCCCTCATCTCTCCCCCTCAAAAATTTTTGAACTAAGTTTTGTCTTACTATAATGTGATGTCTTCAGTGTTTACTTCTTGCCACTGCCAAATGTTTTTAATACCATATTTTTGTTACTTAAGTAAGTTAAAGAGCTTAGTTAGCCCTAATCAAATAACTGCAGATTTTCCAGGCACAGAAAACTAAAATTCAGTGATTTCAGACCATCTATGAAAACATCCGTAAAATCTGAGTTTCTTATTATTTAAATTATTAATTTTATCTGAATGTCACTTCCATTTATGTTAATTTTGGGATGTAGTTGGGAAACTGATGTAGTTGGGAAAGTGAGCAGCTAGTGAGGCTATTAATCAAACTTTCCCTGAATCAAAACAATTGGCCAATTACTTCTAGATGCATATGGGTTTTATTATGCATTAATTAGTTACTAATTCACCCATCTTATATTTTAATATTCAGCTAGTAAGCTCAGATTAGTTTTACAGGAACTTTTGTGTTTTCCCAGATTGAGACCTTTGTTACTTACTGAAGATCTCCAAACAGTAAATAAATATTTCACAAGATCTTGGGAAAAACATCCTCTTTTAACTTGATTAAAGAAAATAGTTTATTGAAGAGCAGAATAAAATCAAGAGCTGAGACATATTCTCCTCAAACTCAGCCTGGAGCCTAGGGAAAAAAAAAGATGTTGCTAATAGTTTTAATATGTATATAATAATAAAATAATAATTTGCTGGTGTCAGAAATGGAAGGGCTGCCAGAGCCTCAAGCCAGCTAACTCCAATTGCTTCCCGCTGCGAAGAGCATCTGATCATTGGTGACTCAGAGGGTGCATGCAAAAGAAATGAGCCATGCCATGCCTTAACCCCAGCCAGAAGCCACTCACTAACTCACTCCCCCAGCAGCAGGGTCAGGGACAGAATCAGAAGGGTAAAAGCTGGAGAACTCAAGAGCTGAGATAAGGGCATTTTAATAAGGAAGGCAAAAGCCACACATACAAGCAAAGGAAAAACAGAGAATTGAAACACTGTTTCCCAAGCTCTGGCAGGTGTTCAGCTGTCTCCTGGAGAGCAGGGTCCCATCACACATAACAGTGACTTGGGAAGACAAACTCCATCACTCCAAACATCCCCCCCTCATCCTCCTTCCCCCTTCTTTATATACTGAGCATGATGTTACATGGTATGGACTCTCCCTTCAGTCAGTTTGGGTCACCTGTCCTGGCTGTATCTCCTCCCAACCACCCATGCATCTCCAACTTCCTCACCAGTGTGCCAGTAAGAAAAGCAGAAAAGGCCTTGGCTCTGTGCAAGCCCTGCTCAGCAAAACCAAAAACATCTCCATAGTATCAATCCTGTGTTCAGCACAATCCAAAACACAGCTCCATACCAGCCACTGCAAAGAAAATTAATTCTATCCCAGCAGAAACCAGCATAGCCATGCCTGTAACCAGGAGGAAGAGTAGGAGGACAGAGACAGCAGATCCTGTCTCTCTACATCTAGGAGAGGAAACCAGAGGTAGGGGCTACAAAAATCAAGGGAGAAGCTAGGTCTGGTGCAGCAGAGAAGTGGATGGCTAGGAGAGATAAATCCCATTTGCTTTTGCTATGAAGATACTCTGTTTATTGTTAGAGAAGGCATACATTTTCTTGCCACTGTCATATAGAAGCATGACAGCAGTGGTAAGATTGGAAACAATCAATAGACCCTGGATTTTTGTAGGGAGTCAAACTCCCCAAAACCTCCTGCTGTAGCTTCTTTACTAGAAGCAGTTAAATCCAGAGGCAGTTTAGCATCCATAGGATAAAATGCAGCTCACGTCTCCAGGTACTTCTGGAAACTCTCCCCAGCAATTAAAGGCAGGAGATAACACCCAGGGTCAGAGAAGAGCTGTGTCAAGCAATTGCCCTGAGCTGCCTCCACTGCACCATGGCACAAGCCCAGTGTGGGGCTGGCAGCAGTGCTGGTGTAGGTCATGCCATTCTCCTCCAGCATGGGGACATGGGGCATGGCTTTGTTCCAAAGCAGCCTTGTACATGTGACCTGCTCCACCTTCGAGACTGACCACCAACACTTGGAGCACCCTTCCCATTCTCCCCAGGGCCGCTGTCTCTCCAGGGCTGTGCTTGCTGCCGTCATGAGGCACTGGGGAACTGCCTTGGACATCTATTACAAAGGAAGAATAACGAGATCTAATGAACCAAAATACAAAATTTAGGATACACCAGCTAACAACTTACAAACATGACAATGACATTTTGTTCCTCTTATGGAGTCTTGAGGATCATCTATTTCTTTTTTTTTTTTAATGTGTGTGTTTTGTACTTTGTGTTCCTCTCTCAGAAGTCATTTAAATCTCAGCAGATATTTCCCTTTAATAAAGTGGTATTGAAATCTCCTTAAATCACTTTGCAAAGTTTCTGGCTACAGATCTTTAGGGACTGTGATCTTTATGTTCCTGTGTCATCCCCTCAGAACAAGATGTTTGATCAGCCACAATTGTAGCTTTTTGTCTTCCTAATTTTTCCTCAAACCTGATGGGAAGTTGCAGGAGTCCCTGAAAGAACACATGCAGCAGGGAGAAGTGAAGTGCTTTGTTGGCTGATCAGGCAGAGAACACTCAACTGCAACTCCATCCATGGTGGTCTCCCACAGGGCACAACACACCAGTGTAATTTATGTGCCTGACCACTGCCAGTACTACTGACTGACACCAGCCAGACTTGATGCAAAGAAGTGTTACACATTTGAATTATATGCCTAAAGTTGCACAGATACTTGAAGATTTTCTGTATCAGAACCTCTCCCTCAAAGACACAGTGGGATATGATGAGCCAGTTCAGGAAAGTCCTGTTCAAACCCCTGCCATGGAGTCGTGCCCACCCCTTTCATCAGAGGCTGCCTCTTTGCTTACAGTGACCCAATATCCATGTGATCATGGTGTAACTCAGATTTCTGAAACCTTCTAATTCTTCACAAGTGCTTTTGGGGGTAACATCAATTCACAGATGTGGGCTGTGCAAAAACCGGACATCCCTTAAGGCAGTCACCCAAATCCCAGGGCTTTTGTCTGTGCTGAAACTTCAGCTCATCATCTTTAGTCGGGGGCAAGAAACAGCAGTTGTGAGGAGAGATCCAGCCCAGTGCCTTTGGATGATCCATCTCTGGAGATGCTTGCTTCTTTGCACCAACATATCCAGAATGACTGTTGCACACTGATATTGGAACAAGTCTGGGTGAGATAAAGTCCACTCAGATGTTTTTGGACAAGGCACAGAGCATGGAGCTGTATCCAGTAACAGACATGAGCCATTCAGACTGATGTGGGTTTAAGTCACTCCTCAGGTGTTGTCATGCCATGCTCAGCTTTGATGGCACAAGTCTCAGCTGGAGCTCTACAGCCACAGAAGATGCTGACAGCAGCAGACGGGGTCCTGTGCCTGGGAAAGGGGTCTCTGGCACTAATGAAGTGCAGCAGGTGTGTGGCTGTCTGCTGCCTCTGGGTGTCTCTCCTTCAGATGAAGGGACAAAACAACAGCAGTGTCTTTTCAGCAGAGAATGCCCCAAATTGTTCTATGTCATAACAAGGGACAATATTTTAAAATTTCCCAAGGAAAAAAAAAAAGCAAAACAAAAATATCTGGGATCAGTGGGAAAAAAAATCTATTCTAAATATATCCCTTTGAATTTTACATCGCAGGAAAAATGTTACATATTTAACAGGAAATATATTTCTGTTATTACAATGAACATTTCACTCTAGTAGTTGAGATTGCAGTCTAGTATCCTAATGCAATCAATTTGTGCCCATAAAACACTGTTTCAATTAAACAGCATTTTTCATTGCAAGGTTGTCCTTTGAGAATTTTGAGGTAGCTTTAGTTATGACAAGAAAAATGCATAGACTACAGATGCTGCTGGTTTGAATTTGTCTCCTATATAATCATATTTCCTGTACCATGCTGGATGTGCAGATAAATCTTTTTTCCCAATATAAAATAAGGGAGAAAAAAATCAGATTAAGAGAGATTATTTTAATCTTAGAACTGTTAGAAAATAGATTGATGTGTTGTCAGAGTGAAAAAGACACCCAGAAAGTGAAAGCTAAGGCTGAAAATGTCAGACTTAAAATAAATCTAGCCAGGCAAGTTGAATTTCAAATTGTACCATAATTTTACAGTGACACTCTGAGCAATAATTAAGTTCCCTATTCTTTGCATTCTGTGAAGAATCTTTTAATATCCTGCAATTTATCATTCTAAAACTGCATAGCAATATAGTCCTCTCCATTCTAAATAGAGCTGTAGTTGTGAAAGAAATGGTAAAATGCATCAGAAATTCACCACAAACTACTGGTATAATTTTTCTTGGGACATGGTTTGGTGATTTGTGATGAAATATTGAGATTAGTTCATTAAGAGACAAAATCTGGAGGATTGCTAAGTGGTGAGCAAAGCAGAGATGCTCAGGCCCCTCCCTGATGAGGAGGTTTAGAGTCTCTTTGCTGCATCTCCTTTGGACACGGGCACAAGGTCTGTTCTTGGCTAGACTGGCAGATGACTGTGTTTGTTTTAGTGGGTTATCCCCACTGCAGCACTTCCTGGTGTAGATAACAGCAGAACTGAACCCTTGCAGCAGTGCATGGACCAGGTGCATGTTGCAGCCATTCATGGTTTGTGCAATTTGAAGCTTGGTGCCCAAGCTGACTGCACAGGTGAGATAGTAACTCTCTATCATGCTGAGGTACTGGGATGGAGTTGTCCTCACCCACTTTAAGTTTGGACACTTAAAGACTTAAGTTTTAAATTCTAAGTTTGCCCCAAACCTTACCACATTCCTAGGTCTTATGACTACTCCTATTTAAAGCTACAGGATTCTTCAAAGAAAGTGATGCTTAAGTTAAACAGCTGCTGACAGTTCCCAATTCAGCTGTTTTGGACCAAGAGAGATTGTCATCATCTCTAAGGCAAGCCATTTTCCCACTGCAAAAATTCATTCTCTCCTAATGCATGCCATTTTAAGGCATGTCATTTTAAGCCTCCTCAAAGAAGCAAGTCTCTTTCATCCCTCCTCCTACTGAGCTTCACCAGTCTTGGCTGCAGAGACCTCCTGGTAGCTTTTGTCATTGATCACCATGTGGTGCCCCTTCCATCAGGAGGCTCCATTCAAGCTGCTTCCCTAGGATTTGGGAAGCCTAGCTATGAAAACCTTTAAGCTGAGAACTAAGTGCAGCATCTGCAGCATGGGCTAGTGAATGAGCACAAGATGGCAAGTATCCCAGAAAAAGGCAGGGAAAAAGTGTGAGGATGTCAAAATGAGAAGCTATTAATTCCCAGATGTAAAAGATGCAGGCAATGCACTAATGCACAAGGCAGGGGCATCTCTCTCATTCCCACAGCGTTGTTTATTCCTCAGAAAGTGGCTGCATGCAGGCAGTTGCCCACCACCCCATTTCACACCTGGAGAGTTGAGCCAGAGGCTCTTAAACATGGCCAAAAGCTGAAGGACCCCTATCCTCAGGAGGGCCCCCCTTGTGAAGGCTGATGTCTGAACAGAGAATGCACAGTAGAAAGGGGAGCCACAATGCTGCCCTCACACAGCAACTACTCATTGGTCCTCTCCTGGGCATGAAATGGTCTGCAGGCAAACTTCCAATGAGTATCTCAAGAGACATGGCCTTCAGAAAGGATCTGTGTGTGGAGAGTGGTAGAAGAGAGATAATGAGTGATATGAATGAGTGATAAGAAACCAAAACAGGCAGCTGCCAAAACCTGAAATATCTATGAACACTGACTATGGAGACACGGTTAAGATAAAACATATTTTAACATAGGGTTCAGTGAGTTAGAGACAATAAATTTGATTGCTTGCTTGAGAAGGAGAACATAAAAAACCAGAACTTCTCATAATGAAGTAGCAAATAATTACTTTGCCTTATTCCTCAGCAATCTTCCTCTTCCCCTCAGTCCTCATGAGTCATCTCTCATCCCAGTGCCAGTGTCACAGATCTGCTAATGGAAACCACATTATGCTGGTGGTGCTAAGGACCAAGTTCTCCTCTGCAGAGGAAGAACAGGGAATGAGCAAACAGTTCCAAGCACCCTTGTCTTCCCTCCTTGACCCTCCTCTGGCATGGGGAAAGAAATGAGTTGTGTGCAGGCAGAGAAATTGAGGACAGCAGCTATCCAGGGGGTCTGCAATGCCAGCATGCAGGAAAACCAGGGAAAGGCAGTTAACATTAGAGAACCTGTATGAGAATTTGGGAGTTTTTCCTCTAAATTCCCCACATTCAGACTCTTTGGGCACTATATTTCCAAACTCACATGCTCATCTATAAATAATTTTCCAAATTTCTGGATTTTTTTTCCAGAAGGATCTCTAGAACTGTAATTTTTAAAAATGCTTCTAATATTTTGGGTTCTTTCTCTTTAATTCCACAGAAGTTACCAGAGACAGTAATTAATGAGACATGGGACTCTGATAATTATTACTATCCTTTCTCATTATTGTGTCTTAAAATATGAAGTTTGCTCACATTTATTATAAATCCTCAGCTGCTCCTACCCAACCATTCAATTTAAGGACATAAGCACACCAGGTGGGTAAGATGCGATTTCCCCCTGCACATTTGTACTGTGACAGGTTTCTGAATCTCAGCAGTATCAGAAAGCAACCTCTTTTACCCTTAACAAAAGCTGATTTATTACCATCTCAGAAAGCGAAGCAGCATCGTTAAAAATGCACAGTAATTTGCTGCTCTTAAAATCAATCAAGCACAGCCAGCACTGGCTGCTGTATTGACAGGATAAAAACATGAACTTGCCTGCTGCACCAGCTCCAGCACTGCTGGCTGCAATCTCATCAGGCTGGAGACAAGAGTGAACATTGCCAGCCGTGTCCCCACGGAGTTCACAAAGATCCAGCTAAGAGTAACTCGGAGGCAAGCAGAGAAGTATTTAACATTTCCTTAATATCCTTCAGAGGTGCTCAGATGAACTGGAGGTTGAAACCCTACAAAAAACGGGCAGCTGGGAGCTGTTAAGATGAGATTGACTTCAGAGGGACCAAACTTTTTTGCTTTGAGTGATGTACAGAAGGAGCTGGGAAAAGGAAGGTTTCCTGCTGTTCTTGTTTATCCCAGGGGAAATGGGTTGAGCCAGTGCTGTGCTGCACTGTCCAGCCCCACCACTGTGAATTCCTGCTCTTCAGGGTCACAGATACCACATTTCCCAGTGCCCCTTGATTCCAACAGACACCTGAACTACGGAACCCCCTTCCTCATGGCTTGCTGCAGATGGGAATACTGAGTTCTCTTAGTGGGAACAGTCACTTGGTATCTACCATAGGTCACAATACTGTTAGCTCCCGAGCCCACACTGTAGAGTCACATCCCCTAAGTGACATGCTCTTGGGTGACAAGCCAAAAACATTAAGCTCCTTTTAACCAGGACAGCCTGCCAACTGTGACACACTACTGAGTGCTGTTTCATGGCTATCTTCTATACTGGTGAACTAAACAATGCCAGAGACCCTCTTTTACCCATAAACATACAGTTGGCTGGCGTCCTTATTGTCAAAAACAAATGTATGCCACCACATCCCAGTTGTCTACTGGGAGAAGTCTTTGGTTCATGGCAGTTTTTAGATCAGGAATCCTTTGCAACAGTTCTAGTTGAACTGGGATTAAATCACACCATGTTTTTCTTTGCAAACCCATAAATGTTCAAACTTAAGGGCCTGTGCCTACTTAACTCAATAGTCTAGAGGCAGCCTTCTGTAATGCAGATAATCAATATCTATTATGCATCTGTGAAATGTTCATGTTCAGCAGAGGTTTTGGTGCAAAATGACTAAGAACTACTTTGGTAATGGATAATTTACTGGTTTAGAAGGTTACAAAAATTCCAAAATATAGAATGTAAGACTGCCGTCGTGTCCACTCGGCAGCCGCTCGAGTGACCCGGCTAGGTGACACGGCAACAGCGGAAGGCACTCCCTTCGGTCCCCCGCAGGGTTTTCCAGGAGTGCCTCCAGAGGAGCGACCGGACGGCTAACCACTGATGGATGAGGCTGACTCTCTTTGGGGGCGAATGTCGGGCTTTATCAGAGATTCCAGCAGCTCCAACAAAACTCAACCGAAGCCAACCAACGAGAGCCCCGAGAGGGACTCCGCAACAGTTTATAAAGGGTGGAGTGGAAGGGGAGAACAACCAATGGGGTAAAACTGGGGTGTGGCTTTCAAGGGGATGGATAGGGATAACAACATATCAGGGGAAAGTAGGGGAGGGCTCCCTGGTCCTGATCCAATCACTCGACACCCCTGATGGAAGTTTCTAGGTGGTGGGAATGGGCTGCTGAGTGATGGGCAGGGTACCAGGGAGGGGACACAGGAATGACTCAACAATTCTGCTGAGTCAAGGGGCAGGCTCAGGGAGGAGTGACAGGGGTTGAACCAAAGGGATATGGGGGAGTAACAGGGACAAACCATTCTTAGAACATAGGCAACTACAACAGTATAACCGAACATAATAAAACACAATACAACAAAAGACCCTCATGTTCACTTCATATTTTCAGTGCGAGCCTCATCAAATCTGTAGCAGTTACTCTATCCTTTACTCTGAAATTAGTTTACAGTGAAATAATGGTCTTGAAGTCATCCTTTGATACTGTGAGAAGGCATTCAACACAGGGATTCTGCAAAAATGATCAAAAGTAGCTATTGAATTTTTTCTATTCATTCTAGGGACAAAAATTTCATATGGCAGCATTCCCCAAGGGTAGGGAAAAATGAAATGGAAGAGTAGATTTTAAATATTTTTGGGCATTCTCAAGGAAATTTTAAAATACAGAAAATTTAAGGAAGGCATACTATTGATTTTTTTTCTTGGTTTAGGTTTTCATTGAACTTCTAGAAGTCACTGGTTAATGCATAATATTCTCTGCATAGGTACTAAATCACTGCGGTAATGTCTGTGGCATAGAAGCTGAGATAAGGAAAAGGACTTTAAGGCTGTGGCAGATTGAAAGGTCTATTGTTCTGCTGTGATATCTTTGCTAACATAAGTATTGTAACCATGACATTCTTGCTACAGGGATAACATTATTCATCCTTCCATAAACCCATAAGATAGTTAAAAACCTTCAGGGCAGATATACTTCCCAGTACATCTCCAGTTTTTAGAATATTTGTGTATTATAAATGATTAGGGGCAAACTCTGAACAAAATACCTAATCAGTGTCACAACTGCATCTGTGCTATCTCAGAACAATCTCCCCAAAAGCAGACATCCTCTTTTTAACTATAGAAGACATTTCTCTAAGCTGCAGCAACTTGAATGCCTCTCATTCATCTCTGTATTCCTGATGAATTGAGTCTAGACTACTAGTCGGGGGGTGGGGGAGAATCTGCCTCATGCAATTATCTGTATTTAAAAAGTGAGTGTAGACATTGGGACTAAACAGCAGAAAAAGGCTCTTACTCAGACTATGCAAGGGCAATCACATTTGTGATTTGAGTTTCTTGTCTCTTACTTCATGAGTCAGCTTTACAATTACTGTTAGCAAACAGACCAGTGGAAATATTTTGAGTATACCTCACTTCTCCTTCACTTTATGCTGCATTGGATCCCCCCCAAAATAACTATTCTTAGTATGATCAGATACTAAATGAGGTTTCAGGTTTTGTCCATGCAAATGGCATTAGAGCCAGCTGATTTTAACAAGAGTTTATAAGGGGCTTGATTCAACTCCACTACATTAGCTCCAGCTAATGATGGATGCGGTTTTGTTGGGAGCATTTAGATTTACCACAATCATTGCTTCAGATCCAGACAGGCTCAATTTACAGAGCCTATTTGTCCTTAGGAAAGCTACATTTACTTTTCTGAGCAAAAAGTCTGAATACTCAAAAGACATTTCCCTGGGGTGTGAATGAGGGGCTATTTGGCAGGAATGGAAGTAGCAGCCTGGGAGCCAAAGTCTGCAGAAATCTTGAATCAAATTGTTCTCTCAACCCTCTGATTTCCAGGACTACTTTCAAATACAGCCGCAAAAGGAAAATATTTTGCAAAGGAGTATAGGGATAGTGCACACTATTTTTATTAAGTTACCCTGCAGGTAACTTATATACATATTTGTATCATGAAATGCTATGACTTCTGTGATCACGGAACCACAGAATAGTTTGAGTTGGACAGGACCTGAAAGATAATCTAGTTCCAAGCCCTCTGCCATGGGCAGAGACACCTTCTACTAGACCAGCCTGCTTAAAGCTCTTTCCAACCTGGCCTTGAACAATTTCAGGGATGGGGCATCCACACCTCCTCTGGGCAACCTGTTCCAGTGTTTCACCACCCTCACAGCAAATAATTTCTTCTTAATAGATAATCTAAACCTGTCAGTTTAAAGATATGCCCCCTTATCCTATCACTAGAAACCCTTGTAAAGTCCCTCTCCAGCCTTTTTTTACGCCTTCCAGGTACCTGGAAGGTGTTCCAGAACCTACTCTTCTCTAGACTGAATAACCTCAACTCTCTTAGCCTGTCTCTGTAGAAGAGGTGCTCCAGTCTTTTGATCATCTTCACGGCCTCCTTTGGACCCACTTCAACAGGTCCATGTTCTCCTTATGTTCGTGGCCCCAGAGCTGGATGCAGCACTCTAAGTGGGGTCTCATCAGAGCAGAGGGACAGAATCCTCTCCCTTGTCCTGCTGCCCACAATGCTTTTGGTGCAGCCCAGGACACAGCTGGCTTTATCAGCTGCAAGGACAATATTGCTCTTCCTGACTTATATGACGATGCCCACAACCCATGTCCTAACCCAAGTCTCTCTGCTTTAATAGGAATATTTCCACTATCTTGAATAGAGCCATTACAGAAAGCCATGTAGTAAGCAAAACTGAAATTTCAAAGTCTGTATTTAATTGTGTCCCAATAACATTGCTTTTCTGTGGAAACTGAGGGCAAAGATCTCAGTCTCTTAAATGAAATCTTCCCTTAGCATTTGTGTGCCAATCAAAATAGTCTGTTTAATCAATGAAATAAATGGAGCAGTTAAATACAAATTTAACTTATAGACATTCACTTTCTATGACTCAGAGAACTGGGAAAGCATATGGTGTTAAATGCTCAGTGAATTCTTTGGCAGATATTCTGGAAGAATAGTAAAGCAGGACAGGAGATAGCAAAACATAATAGAAAACAAAGAACATATCACATATAAATGTTTAGTGCTGTACTTTATTCAGAGTGGACCAACTTTTAAAACATTTGACACCAATTTCATTTGGAAGCTTTAACCACTTATGGGATTTCTTAATGCAGTTAAGTAACTACATTGGATGAAATTCTTTATTGTGAGGATGGTTAGACACTGGAGCAGGTTGCCCAGGTAGATTGGCAATATTCCAGCTCTGGAATTGTTCAAAGCCAGGCTGGACAAGGCCTTCATCAACCTGTTTTAGAGGGAGTTGTTTCTGCCCATGTAAGGGGAGGCTGGGACTAGGTGATCTTTAAGGTCCATTCCAACCCCTTAACATTTTATGATTTTATTACACAAATCCCTAATAGAACTGAACAATAACAATATCTGAGACATTAAAACCATTTTATTGCCTATGTGCTCTAATGTCTCTGTGGTGGCCTGAAACCCCAGGTATCTCAGCAGCTCAAGCACAGCAACTTTAAACAAGTTCTGTAAGCTGCTGCAGACATGCTGGCTGTCCAATAAGATGTTACTGCCAAAATAATTTGCTCCTGAGGCATACAAGAGGTTATTGCACATAAGTTTCACCAAGAGTGCTAAAGCCTACTACTAGGTTGGACAAAACACTTGCAGGCTCAGAGTAAATGGCACTGGCTGTGCTGATACGCTGGCAGATTGCACAATGTGCATGATCTGTGCTGCAGATTGCTGTTGGAAACTGCCCACCAGATGCTGGCAGCTGTCTAAAACCCTGCACAGTGGGAATTAGGTATGGAGAGCAAAGCTGGGGTGGTTCATCCCTTCTCCCACTTTCTTTGAAGGAGCAGAAGCTATCCCTGAGAGTCACCACAGCCATAACATAATATCTTACAATATAAGAAAGCCCCTTTTCTACCTTCCTTGGGAATGACAGGTTTAATTTAATTGGCATGAGATATATATGTTCCTAGATCACTTGGGACGCAGCTGATGTTCTTACATGCATTTTGGAGCCATCTCATTCATGGGAAAATCTGATAAAACTCTGTAATATGCTGTTAAAATCTTGACAGAAACCACTATCAGCTCTCAAAGGAGTGTTTGCCATCAGTCCTACTTCAGCCACAGCAGCTCCCACAAGGAGTTTGGTGTAATTGAAGGGGTGGCCAGGGAAAGACCTAGCAGCCTATGAGTGCTGCCAGAGGGATTCTACGAAGTTTTCATGCAAGCATGGGGGAGAAGGACCTCTGTAGTTTCCCTACTTGCACAGCTGTGCAGGGATTGGTACATCTGCCCTCATGTCTTGGAGCAAACCTCTTGCTCTCACATTTGCCTTGAACAGAAACCATTTACTTAAATCTAAAGAAAAAAAAAATGGCCTTCTGATTCTATGCATCTGTGAAAACAGAGGAGACCTATAAACTGTGTGGTTTACATGCTTCATGTGTCATCCTACCACATAGCTGGCTCTAAGGCCTGCACAGAAGAAACAGAAGTGGAAAAAACCAGACAGGTATAAGACATCGCTAAATAAGACTTTCTGAGGCAGGGAACAGCAACCCATTCTAACCATTGGTTAGAAAGACACTATTTTCAGCTGCCAGCTATAATTAAACAGCTCATTTTCCTAAGGCAGAAGAAGATCACAAGCTTCCTCCACAGAAAAAGGTTTTTAGTTTTTAATTAAGTTGCCAAGGAGCTGCTCTCACAGCCAAGCCTCTGAGATCTTGAGATTGTGGGGTCGGTCTGAGGCTGTCAGATACATCCACATTTCATGAGAAAAACTACACACTTTAATGAATACTTAAATGAGCAGCCTTTTAGGCATTTAACTTCTTTTCCTGCTCTGTATCTTTGGACAAGTAAGTAGCACTTATTTGAGTAAAAATGCTTGGAATTATCATGGTCTACTGTGAGTCACTCTCTCTCAGAGGACATTTTCCCAGCAATGAGAAGCAAACTAGGACTGAAGGCAAGAGTCAGGATCCCAGGGTAGCCAGAGGGGTCTGGGAGGAAAGAGAGAGGGGATTACAGTCAGGGAGGAGCAAGAGTGGATGCAGCGGCTACCTGCTACGGCCTCAAGCAGACGAGATGCGCCGGCTGGCACTGCCTGTGTGAGGCTGGGTGGCCGCCATGTGAGTGGGCACTCCAGGGGAACGGCGTCTGCCACCTTGGTAGTGCTGAGCACTGCGGCATGGGTTACGCAGCTTTGGTAGCTTCACACGCTGAGAGGAGATGAAGAGATGAGAGAAGGACACTTGTTTGCAAGCCCTAAGAGTCTTTATTCCCCCAGGTAGGGCAGGAACAAAGGTGCTCTCAGGGTGGGTGCAGTGACAAATGCCAAAGAAACAAGAGATGGCAGCAGATTAAATAGGGAATGGGCGGACAGGGGTGTAAACCTATTTCGCCCAATGGGGACAAACGTTAGAGAAATGACATAGATTATAACAACCAATGGTAACATAACAGAGGTGGGTACTGAGTCCTGGGACAAATAGAAAGGCTAAGGTGGGATGATTGATACAGAACTTTCTTGAAGAAGCTGGGGGTGGTTACAGGATTGACAACCGACAGGGAGTGACAAACCTTGACTGATGGGACCAAATAAGGAGAAAACAGGGAGAGATGAGAAGATTGACAGGTAACTGGGGATCCGAGTGGCGGGAGCTCTCGGGGTAAACAACTTGGAACAAACCACTGTGAGGGGAAAAAGAGGGGAGTACAAGGAACAAACCTAACTAACATTAATAAAACAACTAAGTAAAACCAAACCACAACGTCTGGAGGCCCATCCATGGGAAGGGCCTCTCCACACCACCTGTCCTGCTGGGACCAGCTCTCCTCTAACATCTGCTACCTCCCAGAGCACCCACTTTGCACGTCCCTGCCACCTCCTCTCTCCAGGGACTGGGAGCCCATGGACAACCCTGGACAAGCTACAACAAAGAATGGCCAGAATGGCCATACCCCACAATGTTGCAGGGAGAGCAAAGGTAGAGACAGAGACAAACACCACTGCACAACATCAGTGTCATGAGTGTCTGGTGATATAATGCTATTTTTCCCCTCTCTTCCCAGTCCTACCCTTCATTATTAACTGATTTTGTTGTTCAGATCTTTAATTGCACTATTTTCTAAAGCATTTGTCTACTAGTCAGTGAGCTAAACAAAGATGTGTTACATGGCATAGTACTGCTGCCTTGAGCAGAACTTTAAAGAGATGGGCTCTCTTATGCCCCAACAATTCTTCCTTTTCCGGTAATGTTTAATGTGTAATTATGTGCCAGATAACAACTTACCTTATTTGACATTTGAGAAATGCCAGGGTTCTGTTTACTTGAGTGCTCCCACAAGAAAGGCAGCATTTCTATGAGACCAACATGCTGAAATGCAACTCGGCACTGCTCTGGAGAAAGGGGGCTTCTGAGATCACCCCCAAATGCTGCTCAAAACTCTCATGCATGGCATGGAGGGCTGAGGGAAGATTAGAAGCCTGTTTTAGAGTTGTGTAGGCTGTGTTTGGCAAGGGTCAGAGAGGAGAGGCTTACCTACCTAGAGACTAGGTTTGCACAAGGTATGGAGAATTAAATGAAACTGTGACATTTCTGTCTGTAACTACTAATTTTTTCCCCCCTAAGAAAAGACAATATACTGCAGTTCCAGTAGGGGCATAAATACCTCCCCTTATTATTTTCAAGAATCCCTTAATTTTTCTAAGAAAACATTATTTCATTAAATACATGCAGCTTTCCAACACCCAAATCAATATTTACCCTTTACTGACATTGCAATCAGACCCTCTGCTTCACTTGATATCCATTTTTCTTCCTAACTTCTCCCATGTGCCTTCCAGCCCCTACCACTGCA
Organism: Vidua macroura; assembly: GCF_024509145.1. Classification (NCBI taxonomy): domain Eukaryota; kingdom Metazoa; phylum Chordata; class Aves; order Passeriformes; family Viduidae; genus Vidua; species Vidua macroura. The sequence goes on along the minus strand of NC_071573.1, from coordinate 100,605,215 downwards.
GAGCTGCTATAGCCCCAATAGCAATGGCAACTAAGGTTGCCAAAAGTGGTGACGGCAGTCAGTACATCCAACAAACCCTCAAAGTAGTATGGGAAAAGAAGGGCTCCTTACCTTAGTAACCCTGATGCATCCACTGGGTCTGCCCAAGGGAACCTTGTGACTGGGAAAATTCAAAACTTGAACTTTGCAGGTAAGATATAATTATGAGGCTTTGTGGTTTTGTGGTGTTATTGGGTTTTTTGGGTTTGTTTGTTTGTTTGTTTGGGGGGTTTTTTGGTTGTTGTTTTTTGTTTTTTTGGGGTTTTTTTTGGTTTTTTTGGGGTTTGTTTTTTTTTTTAGGAAGCTGATATTTGAGAGAAAACACTTGCATCTCTCCATTTGTCTTGATTTATATCTTATCCCCATAAATAAAGGTTTCTTTCTATGGCAGCAACATTATAAATACTGAAGAAAGAAAAGGCATTTATTTTCCTATAAACCTTTTACACTCAACTGTCTCCCCCTTGTCACTCTACTGTGAAGTGGGACAGCTTGCTTCATTTAATAACCCCTGTGTAGTCTGTGCATTCCTTTGAAGTTTTGTATTTCTAATACTTTCTAAATAAAACACCAAACAAGCTCATCATATAAAGTGCATCCAGTCATCACCTGAATTTTAATGCTCCCTTTCTGAAGTCTGTTTTCTGCCCCACAGATTCTTAAATATATGTTCTTATTGTGTGCCTGGAAAAAGACATGACTCAGTGACAACTAAACCCATTTAAGTAGCCATTTGTCTCCAGATACAGAAAGCTTTTGCAAAGCTTGCAAAGCATTGCTCTGTGCCCACAAATCATATAAAGCCAGGGAATTAAATGGAATTCCCTGACCTAAAGCTTATTTAGAAAGAAGGAAAGCTAATCACATTTAAATAATCAAAAATGAGAGAACTGCCTGGGTCAGATGTCCTTGTCATCCAGGAACACGTCTCCAGAAAGGAGAGAGTGGAGAGGATTTAGGTGTGTATACATTTGCTATTCTGATAGAATCTGTCAGGCAGGTGTTTATGGACTTTCTGAGCCAGAGGCTACATCCAGACAACTACATTTAATATTTTCTGATGGACCAGGCTTCTCCTAATAGTTACAATGCCTTTCTGAACCCATTTTCACCTGCTGTGACCGTGATGTCCTGCAGCAATGAGTTCCACAACTCTGACTCTTTAGGAAGACATCTCTGTGCAATGCATCTGACAAAGTCACAGGAGTGACTTGCTATTTTTTGTAGCATACCTCTCACCTGCCTTCCATCACAGCTTTCTGTTCTCCCTTCTGAGATTAAGGGAATATTTGATTCCACTGGGTAGCACTGGGTACAGTTAGTATTGGAGTTGTGAAGACTGATTCCTACAGCACCTAAATGACTAAGTATTTTGTTCTCAGGGTTTTTTTTCTTAGTAATTCCTAATGTTCCCTTTCCCTTTGAATTTGAGTATCAGCTCTTCCCTGAGTGCTGGTAGGTAAATCACGTGTTTGTGTTTAGCAAGGGCCATTCCCTGCCTTGTGCATTACTTGCAGTCGCTGATAGAATTTCACTTGTCATTTTCTTAACAGGTCAGCCAGCATAATGAAATTCTTACTGCAAGATGAACTCTAGACACCAATTCAAAAATTTAAACTGAAAACAAATCAACCTTGTCTGCTGAAGGGTGAAAATGAGAGAAAATAGTAGGACAAAAGCATACTGTTTTATAGCACCTCATCTCTAAAGGAGCTGCTGTTCAGCTGTCTGCTTGGTAGCACAATTTACAAATCCCTTTATCTTACCAGGGATTAAGTTTCCAACCCTGAAAAGGATCAGTATTCAAATACTTCCCAGATTCTTAACAGTGACCTTAAGAAGGACTAAGTAGTGATTAAATTTTATATTAATCTCAAGTCAGAGAGCATTCAGTAAGTTCGTATTTGCTCAAGAAACTATAGACTTCTGAAGGAAACTTCTATATCCAAGACAGAGAGCACCAGCTCCACAGAGGCTCTGGCTGATACCACAAACAGTTGTTTGTGGTGGCTGTGACTTTCATACCTGTGACCTGGAAATGGCTCGTGAAGGGACATCCTGCCAATGGTAGACTGCAGGCGCCCTAGGAGATGAGCAAAACCATGTGCTTTCAAAGAAGTAAAATAAATACAAAAGAGGTTGCATTTTTGAGCCACTCTAGGAAGAAAAACAGCCAGATGAATCTTGGTTTGTGTGTTAGTTAATTATTTTTAAAATTGACACCAGAAAATATAATGCCATACACAGTAGAAGCAGAAAAGAAAAGTAGAAAATGTTTCTGTGAGCAACCATAAATCCCAGGAACTACAAGGTCTGGCACCTGTAGTACCACTAAATTTTTTAAGATGGCTTTAGAAAGTAGAGGCTCTACATGCAGAAGTCAGGTTCTATTTAATTATTAAAGCCTCTGTGGAATAATAAGAAAACAGATTGATCAACCAGATATTTAACAGTGCACAGGCACTGGGACAAAAAACATGCTCAATAAAATATATTTAACCCTCTGTAAGTATGTGTACACTTTATATGTATGCTCACATGCTGTAGCAAGCCCATAAGAGTGCACCTTCACAGCCTATTTTAAAAAAGCATTTAATTTTCCATCTTGTGCTGGCAATGGACTTTCTTGCCATTAGTGTTCAGTGCTTGGGCACTTCTGGGCAAGGAAATTAATAGTCAACAGGTCATAGCTCATACCCAGGCATGTAAATAAACTTTATACTTTTCGTGTGTGTTTCTTACAGAAAAATGTACTTAATTTGACCCATAGGAATTTAAATTTAACTACATTTGTATCTTGATGATCACAATAATTTGTTTTCCTATCTCATATGCAAAAGTATTAGGAATATTAATAAGATCACAGAATGTTTGTTAATTGATCTATGTTACAGCTTTAGAAGGCAATTTTGTGCACATAGTTAAATATAAAGAGACTAAAACTAGGATTTGCTTAATATACAGGGTTCCATTTGCAGAAGTGTTCAGCTGAAGTATATGAGTCTGTGTTTTATTTTCTGAGGTTGACAATGAAGAAGCAGGTTACATTTTGGTCAGAGGTAGAGTGCTGCAATATACATCTTTCTCCTTTTCCATAATACTACTTGATTCCTCTGATCTTGAGCATTCTAAAATTTTTTTTCTCATCTCATTATGATTAATTATATAACTGTAATTCCAAATAACATTACACAAATATTTATATGGAAAAGCAAAATGGCTGCTTTTGTTCAGAATTCAATCTGGCTTCTTTCCAGCAAACAAATTGAGAATTTTCAGTTTTCATTAAATTATCCCCTTTTTTAGCTATTACTCATTTCAGCCTTTTTAATAAAAAACCTTCAGTTTCAGAATATTTTAGCTAATTTATTAAATCTTTTAATGTACATCTCATTTGACTAGATCTAAATAAATTGCTGAACTAACAAAAAGACCAGATACCTAAGGAAATTGTTTCCCTAAATTTAATTAGACATACAGGCTTCCTCTGGACATCTTCCTCTCCACAAAGTACTTTCTGGAGTGACTTCACTTCCATGTTTTAAATGACCAGATTTTACAGGATATTCAAAGCACACAATAATAGAGTCACAGTCTTAATGATGGACAGTAATTGGGCAATCATTATTCCAGATGCTTGTATAGAAATACATATTAAAAGAAATTCAGATAAATAATACTTAGCAATATTTCCTCTTATTTGTACCCAGAATTTGTTGCATCAGCTCAATAGCAATAACCCATTGCTTATTACCTATGGCTCCTCCATGCTGCTGTAACAGAGGATCACTGCAGTCTCTGAATAAGTGGGTTTCAGCTATACCTTAGACTATGGAGTGTATACCCAGGATATGATATAATTATCCTGCAGTACAAAAGTAAGTTTTAATACTTTTAAGAGTGTGGATTGTGTAAAGGCATTTAGGTGTTCATTGGGACTTCCAAAAGCATCTAAGCATATGAAATTGTCAGGAGTTCAGTCCTCCTACACAACCTGCAGAGCACCCGTCTGCCTTGTTAGGCACTGAAATGCTTGTTAAAGTCTTGCCCCTTGCTAAGGAAAACTATGGCTCAGAACTGATTTTTCAGCCATTCAATGTAAGGTAATTATTGTGCCAGTACTGTAGCTGACCCACCTTCCAAAGTACTGCTAGAGGTGAGAACTCCTTCCTGTGATGAGCTTCCAGCCTGAACACTGAAAGTGATCGTGAAGCATTAACATAACTTTAAATACCAGGCAGAAGTAGCCCAAGCCCACTGGTGTTAGGCTGATCCTAGACTTTCTAACTACTGATAAAACAGACTCTTCCTCTCTAAAAGACACTGGGAGATATTTAACTAGGATGTCTTGGGTTTTCTTCTACTGCGTAGGAGTTTTGCCCCAGTGAGAGCACTGAGAGCTCTCTCAGCAGTAAGGCCTGAGCAAAGCTTGAGACTGACTTGTATTTGCAGGTGGATTGAGCCAGGATGGATGAAAGAGCCCCTGACCTGCTGCTCCCAGGGGCTGCTGCCCACAGAGCAGAGCAGCAAGGTAGCACTTGTGTTCTCCCTCGTGCAGAGCAGCACGGAGCATCACTCTGTGTATCAGCACGGCATGAAGTGCACACAGCTGGCACTGGTACATCAGGCTGTGACTCCTGCCCTTTGGAGGGGAACAAGCATCCTGTTCAGCTTCTCCTTCTCCAGGGACACCAGGCATTGCAAGAGGAGTGGTGCAAACAGTGGGAATGCCTGCAGCTACACCCACAGCTCTGCCTGATAACACAGGCAGCAAATGCAGCGGGAGCACAGGCAAGGCAGGGATGCAACAGTGACCAGAGTTCAGAGATATGGCTAAGAAGAGGTTTTTTAAAGCAGCATTTCTCAGAATAAGCAAAAAGCCCAGAATGGGAATGAGTCTTAAAAGAGATATGGACAAGCTCTTTCTCCCACTGTCCACTGAGATGAAGGGCTGGTAAGGAACAGCTATCCTCTGCAACCCTGAACTGAGGATGAGGGACTTTGTGGCTAAATTAAATAATGCTGGAGACCAATCCCTGGCAGCTTAAACAACTGGAATGGCACTGCAATGTCCCCAGTATCAAACTGGATCAGGAGACTTGTTAACAATTTAACTGAACAGATGACTGGGCTACAGTGCTTGTATCTGTGCCATAACATTTTTTTATCTACTAGAAGGAAGAGTCCTCACAAAATCCTCTACTGATATTCCTCAGTGGGCACTAGTTCACAGGAGTTTTGCAGCTCCAAAATCCATTCTGTTCGTGATTTGGGAACTGTCTCTGGTGTTTGCTGTAGTCATACCTTCCTGGTTTCACACAAATTTCTGCAGACTTTCAAACCTAAGGTGCAGGCACACTTGCTCATTCTCTTGAAAAAGAACCCCACAACAAACTACAGTCTCCTCCACACAGCAGGGCCTGTTATTACCTTGCTAATCAAAGCAAGTACTATCAAAGGACCTGCAGAAAGGAAACTTGCATATATATGTCAAGCTTCTTCCAATTTAAAAAATCACTCCTTGCCTAATTCATTAAACAGTAGGAAGTAGAAATGAAATGCTACATTTAGCAGAGATGCTACTGCTAATTATTAACCACAGTCTCTCATTAAACACTTGCCTATCATTCATTAGAATACAGTATGAACAAAAGAGGATAAAATATAACCGATAATCAAATTGGAACCTAATGATATCCAACTGAACAAACATGTGGTCATTTTCTCAGAAGACCAACTGGTGGCTTTATCTTGCCATTGTTAATTAATGGGGGCCTCATTGCCTGGAAATAGCGTGCATTATTTCCATATCACATTCATTACTGTCACAAATAAGGACAGAAGTGTACTTCACATCTGAACAAGAAGCACTGCCACAGGATGTAGCTTCAATTGCTATCTTTGTACTGCTTTATTTGACAAGGGGCAATTATCTTTACAAGACAAAATCTCCCCATGTGACTCAGGTTTGACTCTTCTCATGGTCAAAGGAGTTGCTTTGTGTAGACATTACATGATTTACTGCTCTTTTTGCTGGGTTCCAAAGCAAAACTGTGCAACTCTTAACTGCCATACTCATCAACTCTGAAAGGCAGATCAATATCCAGTTGCTTTGTCCTGGTAGCAAGTTAGTCATTTAGAAACCACCTATTCACGCTTGTGCTGAGGCCAGTGTTTCTAACTGCAAATGATGAAATTGCTAAGGTAAATGCTGCCTGTGTGGAATTCGGGGTAATAGCTCAAAGCAATATTTGCGGTTGTCACTCTTCCCAAGAAAATGCAGATTATAATGACCTATTTTTTTTTTTTTTCTGTGAGGCTTGAATTAAGCTGAATTCAATGGATAAGATCTTTTCCGTGGCTTTCTCAGTTTTGCCATCTAGATTTGCAAATCTGAAGTGTGTACTGGGGAAAAGAGAAACTTTGTGATCTGTGTGAGATTCTGCCTTGGCCTAACTCAAAGGATTCCTAGGAAAGCATATTCAAATTTGAGCTTGCTTCTAAAAATACACAAATGGCAACCACCTTCCTCTCAAATCCATTCCCATCTCCTACCATTTAGGAAATCAATTACAGATGATCCCAACTGTGACAAACCACATGAAAGTAAAAGCAGTAGGATTTAAACAATGTAATTCTAGATGTCAAAGTTAGTTGCCTAGGTGTCAACTGCTCAGCTGTGGTCAATCCATAATCAAAAGGCAACTGCAAAGAGCAATTCATTTGACCAATCTCAGCATGAGAGAAACTGCCTTCTGGAAAAGCCTGGTTTTATCCACTGATTACAAGAGTGTCTCTGGTAATTACCTTTGACATAGCCACCTTTTAGACAGATAGTTAAGTAGAGATGTATGTCACCTTATGTGCCACCTTACATCTACCATTCATGACAAAGATAGTACATATTGATGCAGTTTTCAATATGTAAGAATTCTGGGTTTCCAGGCTGCACAACTATTTTGTAGGTTGCTCCTTTATTATTTTCCAGTCTACCTCCAGTATTTCTGCCCTTTGACAGGAGCAAGTGTCCCTAGATTTTGCTTTACTTTTCAGCTCCACCGAAATGCACCAGTATTTGAATATGGGTTTCACAATATTTGGGGGACTTAGGTAGTTTTAAGAAACCCCTATCCTGCATTGCTTTGTTTTGCAGTTGTGAGCACACAGCAATTCAACACTCCCTACAGCTAAGGGTTATCATTTTTCTTTGTTCTATAAGTTCATTTTAAGACAGATCCAAAATGGCTGACTTGAAGATGGTCTTTTCTGAAAGAGATTGTTAATTAACCTGATTTCCCATGTTTGCTAAAATTTTGCATTGCTCTTTTTGCTAATTCCTCATCTCTTAACATGCCATTTAAGTTTGTGCCCTTGGCCTTCAGAACCAAACCTTCCTATTTCTTGATCTTGCAAATAGGTCAAGGGGCTGGCTCTTTAGTGCTTTCTATCACTCTTAGACTTCACTACAAGGAAGATTTTTGAAAACTCTGAACTGTCAGCATTTTGCCTGGTTATTGCCCCTCTCCTTTATTATCAGAAAATTTCCAAATTTATTACCATTGCAACACCTAAATTTCTGTTAGATTTTGTGACTGTCTAATCAGCATTAGCGGTTTAGTATAAGTTTGTCCAAAAGGTAACATTCATCTTGTCAGGACAGTTAAAGGATTAAAAATGAAAGAATTTGTCAATTACCTATTACATAAAGATTTGCTGTGACTGCTGCATTCCCAAATTAAGCTATTCCTACTCCTTTCCTCTAACAAGAAAGGGTGTCATAATCTCCCAGTCTGTTTCAATATTTTAATATTTTCTTGCAACACACTGCAACCCAGTGCCCATCAGAATCTTACCTGCAGCTTTTGTCCCCTATCTCCCTCTGCCAAGCACTCAAATTTGCACCCCCTGTTGCCTGCTGCCTTCATCTGGCATACTGTAACCACTTTTATCACAGATTGATCATGTTACTTTGCAATTGAATTTACCATGCCACCCAATGCCTTGGAAAGTAACTTATTGTCTCCAAAGTCCAAGACAGTGGGATATTTGATTAAGTTTTTCACAAAAGACTATCAGTTTTTCAGCTATAACTACTTTGGAATAACACTGTTCAGTTCCAGTCTGACTACATCTGTGAATAGCAGTGTTCATGCATTAGGTCTGGAAAAAAGCATTAATAAAAGATGTCAATGATAAGAAAATTGAATAGTAGGATTATGTTACAGCATAAACCACAGCATATGTCACAGTCGACAGGGCCATGATATACAGAGTAACATCATATAGCTTCAGAAAGCCTCAATCCACACAGAGCAACACCAGACCGCATCAGAAGACTTCAGGTGTCTGCCCATACAGAACAACATCACTTCTTCAGGCTGCAAGTGTCTGCCCTTCTTGTTCTTTAGCCCAATCTTTTATACCCTCATGTTCACGCATTGCACCTGTGTGCCCTCTGTTCCCTTTGGTGATTGGTCAGTGCACCTGGGCACTCCATGGCTCTTTGCTTTCAATGCTGTTCACCTGCTTTTCACAGCTGTAGCCCATTAGGAATGAGGTTCATCCACAGCCCCATTCCCACTTACCACAAACTGTGTACTTACAGGATTATACAAGCAAATTTAGGTATTAAATTGTAGGACATTTACCTTTTGAAGTGAGCAGGAATGTTTTCATGGCTGTCAGTGCCTCTCTGCAGTAGGGGCAAGATTCCAGCTCCACTCACACCATGGTCCTGTCTCTCTTGGCCTCAGAGGCCCTGCTTGCAGTTGAACACTATGGCCATTGGGTATGTGCACACACAGGAAAGAATTTGTCTGTTCTTATGCAGGTGATCCTCCATCTGAATCAGTCAGCTGTGCTATCATCATCAATGGCATGTAGAAGTTTTAGAGTGTGATTCATCTGATTTATTTAGATATCTGCTTTAAGATTACATGAATCACATCTTAAAACTGCCTGTCTCTCACCACAGAGCTGGGAGTGACAGCGATTTAAATGTATATAGATACAAATAGGTAGAAGTAACATCCATACTAATATTGTTAACAGTATCAGGGCCAGAGCGCAGGAGCAGGCCAGACAAACACTCTGTCCACCTTCAAGAAAGGATGGTGATGTGTGACCTGCCCATGGGAAAAAGCCCTAGATTTGGATCCCTTCTCAGTTCTCATGAGCTTTTCCAGGAAGTGCTAGTTGAATGAGACCAAAACTCTGTCAATGACTTTTCTAGCAAGTTTACAGCGTGGGCAATCAAGTTTGCAGTCCTTGGTCCATGGCATGGCACTCTTGATTTAATGTATGTTCCCAGAGTGCCATAGCTACTTTTTAACAGAATCCTGATACCAAGTTTCTCTCTCAGCTTTAGGTGCTAAAACAGACTTAGGACCAGGAAATTTTGGTACTGTATTATTTCTCTCTTTTCTCAGGACACCTAGGAATTTTCAGGATCAACGCCTTCTCACAGACAGTATTGCTTTGTTGAACTGCTTTACTGCTAGACGAATCACAGTTTAGTATCACATGCCATCACCTGGTAACTTCAACAACTGCACACATCTCCATCTGTTATTAAATGTTTACTTAAGCCTGGAGGGAATGAGGTGCCAAAAGACACACACGCACAGAGACAAAAGGCATTACTTTGTGAAGCTGCTTCCATACAAGACTAAAAAATTTACTGAGACCCCCATCCACAGCAGTTCTATGACCTGTTCTACAGGATGGGAACCAGAGCATCCCTGCCCACACTAACCTGCTGTCTGCTTATCCTGCCCACCTACACATGAACCTTCCAGCCCCTTGTACGAGGAACAGCTTCAACAGGAGGGGTTCAGCACCCCCTCTTTTTCATCCAGAACAACGTGGCTCAATGCTTAGTTCCCGTACATGCAACATAAATCTGAAGCTACTCAGTCAAAGAAGACAACATAATAAATAAGCTCCCATATCCTGTTTTATTGCTTTGGTTAGACTGAGCTCTATTGGGCATCTATTAAATCTACAGAATTACTGAGTCTTGTCAGGATATGGTATGAGATAAATAACTCTGCACAGCCCTGTAGAAAACAAGGTTGTTCTGGCATGCACAGAAGGAGCCCCAGCTTTTGCTGGAGCTGTTACAGAAAAATTAGCTGCCTGTGAAGCTCAAGCATCTCTGGCAACAACTCCATGGAAGTTTTGAAGATTTAAGTCTTTGACACCCAAGATACAGATTAAGTTGGGTTTATGCTCAAAGGTCTCTCAGTCATTTGCCCAGTAGAGAAAGTGTCATTTCCTCATGGTGGTGTAAAAGGCTGACAGGGATACCCTGAATATTGATGATACAGTCCTAGCTGTGGGTTCTCTGTCTTCCAGCAAGTTATTTGGCTATGCTTTGAGGGTGGAGGTTATCTTGGGCCACTGGTTACAGAATCCCTAAAACAGGCTTTATAATGACTTTTCAATTTGTATAATTTGATGTTTTCAAGAAAGGTAATTTGAACATACCGAATATCTTGACCAACCTGGTAGCAACATCATAGCAGGTGTTTCACTGAAATTTGTAATTAATGCAGAGATAAAACACCTTTAGTTCATACTTTATTATTAAATTTTCTCTCCATGACCCCTGCAGTAACTCTTCAGGGAACTGTAATATCATCTTTATCATATTTTTAGAAAAATATTCCCCCCAACTATTGCTACAGAACAATTTAAATTTCTCTATCCTGGATTTTAGTCTCAACTTTAAGGATTTCTTATCATCATCTGCAGCACAAGCTGCATGCATTTTTATACCACTTCTTCAAATATAAATAATCTTAAAATTCATCCATAAGAATATGACCTCTGTATGTTTACCTGGCACAAACTCTAGAAAAAATGTTCCCTGTTGGGAAAAGCTCAGATTGGGGAATCATTCCCTTTCTGACAGACGAGAGCATCAAATTCATAGACTTTGTTATTTTGAGACCTCTCTATCCACAAGAAGTTCTCTTGTGCTGCCCTCCTGCTTGGCCTCAGGGAATTTAGCAGTCAAGAGTCAGGATTTAGCCTCTGCCCCACTAGAAACTAATAATTCTCCCATCTTTGTGGCTTGTTTCAGGTGTAGCCTCAGCCTATAGCAGCTTACAAGACTCACACTGAACTGTCTTAGGAGGAACAGAAAGTAAGACAGGGGCATGGGGATGGAAACAGTGATTGCAGGCAGGCTGCCATGCAGACTCCCAAACCCATAGGGTGAGCATGATTCAAGCAGCTTTGACTCCTGGGAAATAATATGGTAATAGTTCTGTTCATATAAGGTTGTGGTTCTAGAAGGTTCCCCAGTTTTTCCCCCAATTGGTCATTTGGTGTAGAGTTTTCCATATTCCTAATCATTGTTTCAGATTGGACCCTTACCCTCAGATTCACCCCTCAACTGACCCTATATATGTATCCTGCCTATCCTATTCTGGGTCTTTGGAATTAGTCCTGTACTGTTTCTGGGCTTCTCCTGTTTGTTGTTTTCATCATTAAACCCTTTTACTTTTTGGACAATTCCATTGCATCCATCCTTTTATTTATCACCACCTCAGTCCCGACCAATAGGTCCCGGGGTTGCGGAGCCAAAGCCATGCCAAGCTGCCTTTGCTCAGCTGGAGAGGTCCCTTCCTTGGTTCCTCACAGCATGAACAGGAAGAAGATGTTTTGAATGACATCTCTTTATTTCCTTGTCTTCAGAGTCTGCTTTAATGAGATATACAGATTAGCAAACCAAAGTTAATTATTTTCTGACACAAATTAGGGGAGATGAATCACTGATTACTAAAGCAACTTTGAGATGTCTCTTTGCATGGCTTATGTAAAACAAAGGGAAAAGTGACAGCCACACAAAGCTCTGGTGGTGTCAGTAACACCCTTGAGGAAGTAAGTACGGGTAGATATTTCCACAAGTATATTTCACAGCCTCCAAAATCATAGAATCATCTGGGTTGGAAGGGACCTTAAAGATCATCTAGTTTCAATGCCCCTGCCATGGGCAGGGAACCTTTCACTAGACCAGGTTGCTCAAAGCCCCATCCAATCTGGCCTTGAACACTTCCAGGGATATAAAAAAATACTCTGGGTGACCTGTTAGGGTGTCTTATAAAAAAAAAAAAAAAAAAAAAAAAAAAAAAAAAAAAAAAAAAAAAAAAAGTGAATTTCCCAAATGCCCAAACGTGCCAAGGCATCTGGAGGAGCTGATATTAGCCATAATGGGCAGGATCCCACTTGCTCACATTTCATCTACCTGAAGGCTCAATATGGTATTCAACCAGGTTCTTCATACAGTTTCTGATAGAAAAGACATAAGTGAGATTAGCTTAACTCTTAACTACAAAGGCAGCCTAAGATCCCATCATGGTTTAAATAACTGTTTGACATAGAAGTCAATCAGACAGCTCCCAGTCTAGATGCTTCCTTTTGCACATTTGTCGCCTGGGCTTTTCTAATCACCCTGAGAAATTGCTTTAAAAATACGGATTAAGTGTTCTTACAAAGAAGCTATTGGGTTTTGTGGAAGGAAAGAAGTCACATGGAAATTTAGCCTTTCATCTTGTCTCCTGGCTCTAGAAGTCATGGATGAACTATACCCCCTGCAAAAAACAACTATGCTAAAACATGTAGGACTCTATTTGTATTAATAAATTAAGCTAGAGGCATAGGCCTGACCACTGGATTTTCTAGAGTGGCTATATCATTAGAATAATCCATGGCATAATTTTGTCTCAGGCCAACTAGCTCTTTCCTACACAAGCCTCAGGTACAGTTTTAAAGTTAATGTAAACCAGGGATTTTTTGAGTTAATACAAGTCAGGGATCAATCACTAAACACACAACATTTTTCAGAAGCTAAAGAGCTCCATAGTGTGGTAATGGCCAGATAAGGCCAGCTGGCTTCAAGGCAAAAAAGAGCTCCAAGTTTTGCTGAGTTTACCACTGGCGGTATAACTGCAGTTTATCAATAGCCCAAAGCAATGAAACCAAAAGATCCATATCTGGATATGGCACTTGGTGCCATGGTTTAGTTAAGGTGTTTAGGGCATGGGTTGGACTTGATGATCTTGAAGGTCTCTTCCAACCTAGTCATTCTGTGATTCTGTGATATTGTCCCCTTAACCATTCTACTGAAATTGCAATGAACTTAATCAATTTGGTGGTAAAAGGAGGAAAACTGGCATTATGTGCTTAAGACTAAAAATATAACATAAAACTAACCATAATATAATCCCCTTGGTGAAATCTAGACTCTGGATTTTGTGCTCACTGTTGGTGTCACTATTTTCACATGCAGCAGTGTAAGGAAAGTCCTTGGGGGTTTTGAGGGGTTTAACTGAAATAATCTGGGCAGGTTACTGTGACAGCAAAGAGTTGGGGTGTAACACCAGAGCTGCACAGGCTCAGAGATTCAATCACAGGTTCTAACAATAGTGATACTTGTCCAAATTATACCTTGCTTCCTGATAATGTATATTTGCACACTGCCTTGTGTGGTATGATCATACTGTTTACTTCTCATGAGGCACCTCCAGAGGCTAAAGACATTAATTTGAAATGTAGATGGTATAAGACAAGCCTTTAAATCCATCAGATCTCTCTACTGTATTGTTGCCCTCTCAGTGTGATTTCAGAAGCTTTAGCAATGCAAGAGCTGTGAAAAACAGGCTTTTGCTCAGTACTGGAGCTTTGACATCTGAGCCACCCCAATCTAAGTACAGTAGATTTTGTGACATGAAACATCAGAGTCAGCCTTTTCTCCTCTGCCCTGCTGAAAGACAGTATATTGGTGGCTGCTCACCTGAGAGCCCAACGTAGTAACTGCAAAATTCTGTGAAGCCCAAAGGTGAATATGTGCCAATAAACACAAAACCAGCATTTTGTGAGCAACTGTGGCATGCAGATCTCAAGTAGTGAAATGTTCTGTAAGTTTCCTTCAAGACCATGCTTCTACCAGTATCGAAAAAAGTCAGCAAAGTTTTTACATCTCAACCAAGTAACTCTCGTAAGCAACAAAGAATGTTGTGGTCCTAAAATGTCACATTTCACAATAGGAATACAAACCAATTTTGATTGTTCCATGTACATGAACTTTCAGCTACTCAGTGTCGAGCCTCCTTCTGAACATCTTAGCATCCATTCAGGACCCTGCTCATTAAACAAATGTCCTTCCACATTTAAGAAGCTGCTTGTTCTAATTTTAGCAATGTAGCAAGGACATGTTCTTGCATTTCTCTTCATTGCCATATTGTCAGCCTCCCAAATTAACACTCAAGATCCTATTTCCATGTCACAGACAGCAGTGACAGGAGAATTTATGGGGTTTAATTTGAAATATTGCCCTATTCCCTGCAATTAAGTTTATTTCTCTAAGTTCGATGAGAAGGAAAATGTCTTACTCTGCTACATCCATTCTGTTATACCTGCTAATTCTGCAGTAGCATTTGCCTCATTAAATTGAATGTCCCTATATGACACTGATGATGTTAAGATTTGGAACAGAAACTTTAGGATCTGGACCAGTAGAGAAAGAAGATAAATGTCAGGATGCAGATGCACCATAATGCAAGGAAGAAGCAGGGTATAAGAATGGCATGTTTTGGCACCTAGATTACCTCATCATCAAGTTCATAGCATATCTACCAACAGTTTCTGTATGTCTCACACCCAGGCTGGGTTTAAAAAGGTGAGCCTAAAATAAAGAACATCCTACATCAAAACTAAAACAAAGATTCAAGACATTACAAGATGATGGTAAGAAGATGAGGAACAGGGAAATCTATTTAAACATAAAAAAAACCTTTTTACCTGAAGGGGTGCTTAAAAATGGTAGTTGTGGAGTCTTCACTCTTGGAAATATTCAAAACCACACCTTGCAAGGTCCAAAGCAAACTGCTTTGGTTGACACTGCTTTAAGTAGGCGTACTGGAACAGCTAATCTTCAGAGGTCCTTCCAACCTCCACCATTCTTTGATTCTAATAGGGCTGGATCCTTAAAACATCTTCTTAAGGAGACAAATAATCATGAGCAAATTCTCTGAATGAGATTCAATGGGATAGTGAGATGAGATCAAGGTCATTATCAGCTTTTGTGGGTGCAAAAATGCTTATCCAAAAATATCAACTTGTCATCAAACTATGGAGAACCCAGGAAATTTGATGAGTACTCAGTCCTTTGTAATTTTTTCCTCCACAATGCATATGGACCAGACCACCTTGTCTACCTGATCAGCTTGATCATCTCAGATGCCTGAATGGTGGGTATGTGACTTGGATACACGTGTCTTAGTGCTTGAGATCATTCAGGTATGCGGGTGGGAGAAAATGAGATAACCATTCCTTCCATATAACATCTGCCTTTGAGCTTTATAATAGTGTTTCTACAATGTTGTAGCATTATTTCCTACAATGATGTGATGCAATATGTGGCAGGGTGAGTGAATTTTTCTTCCACAGAAGCACTGTAAAATTCAGTGCACAAAATTTAATGTAACATTTCCTCATAGGGGATAAATTAATACTGACCTAACTCTTGACCTTTGTTCATTTTTAAACTGCAGTTGTCTGCTTGTCTAAAAGATATGGGCTAGTTTAGCTAGGGGAAGCCTAAGGACCTTTGTTACAATCCAGCTCAGCCCACACTATCAGAATGAACCCTTCTTGACCCAGAGATGACAGCTACATTAACTTATGAGTACTCAGTTTAAAAATACAACACATTATGTCTAATTTTGCACATATGATTTTCCATTTTAATGCTAGCAAACAGTGCAAATCTTCTTGTCAATGCAGTAGCTCAAGCTAATCTTATATCTGTTAGTTTCCATCAAAATCTTAAGGACTGTAAGACTTACTCCTCTTCAACTCTTTTTACTCTTCTCCTTCCTTGATCTCCAATCTCAAGCACACAACACTTTTATGAACAGACTGTTTTGACAGTACCCACAGTACAATGATGAAATACGCTGCATGTCAAAGGCAAGCAGCACCATCTGCCAGTTCTTTCAGAGCACTGCAAGGAGCAGCAGGCTTGCACCAAACTTGGGCAATCCTGCAGTAGAAATGGGTGAGAAAAGGAAAGATGGTATTTCTCACACACTCGCCAATTCTCTATAAAATTCTAGAGTAAAGATAACTGTTATGTGCCATTGAATCTGTTCATGACTCAAACTAATCAAGATTTTTTTAAATACACCAAATTACAACATATTTTTCTGAACACTTTGATTTGTTGCAATAAAAAAGCATTCAAAGTAATATGCTACTTTAATTTAAAGGCTTTGGGGAAAAAGTTTCCTAAGGTCCAAGATGAATATCTGGCAAAAGAGACCTGACCACAGGCATTCACATATAACCAATATTCTCTTGTCTCAGATGATCCTCTGATTTTTCTAAAATAGAGTGTAGGGGCTGTCTCTAGTCCACCCATTTATATTCTTTCACTCCATTTACTCTCCATCCCCTTTCCAGATGTGTGAATATCTGAATGAATATGTCTCCCCGCACAGGGACAATTGGCTAGAGACTTTCCAAATATTCTTTTTTAAGAAACTTTTGGGAAACAATGCTTTTTCTGGTAGCATACAAGCAGGTTAGTTATGAAAACAGCCTCCTCCTCTGAGGAGGAGTTGATCCAAACCATTCTCCCTGATAAAAGATAAAAAAAGATAAAAAAAAGTAAAAACAAGATAGCTCTCCAGACCTCTAGCTTCCAAAGAATAAACACATGCCACAGCTCTGATCTCCTAGAAATACCCTTTCCTCAGACTGCTCTTCTGTACAGAAGTGGGAATTAGCTTTCTGATGGATGATATGTTTTAATTAGTGACAATAGCAGACTGAGTGAGGGGAAAGGAAGATAAGTCAGTCTGTAGATTTGCAAGTTCTGGCACAGAAAACATGTAGCACAGCAAGATCTAAAATCCAAAAGGATCCAAATACTAACACAAGGCAAACACATGCCTTTTCAGATGCTTAATACAGACTTCACATACTTCTAAAAGCCATCAGTTGAGTCCAGACAGAGTACCAGCTGGTGTCTGGAGATAAGGTGTTTTGACTTCTAGCTTGTCATTCATTTGTCACTCAAGTGAAAAACTGCAGAACTCACAAGATGACTAAGAAAATATTTGAAAAATAAAGGGCATCACTCCAGAGAAAGATAGTATTCTACATGTTAAACCAACAAGTGTAGGCAGAGAATCAGCACTGAGTTGGTAGCTGGTTCTACTCATATAGTATAAATCAAGCTTGTGAAATACTAAATAAAACAGAATAGCATAAAATATGCATCTGGTATGACCAGCTTCTGGCTCATCACACAACCTTCCTGGCTGCCTAGTGGCAAGACAAAAGGGACCCCCTGTGGCTTTCAATTGTAGTTCCGTGTTCCTTTGCAACCTCCCTCATGCTCAACCTCTCTTTCCATGGCAATTCTGCAAATTGTAATGTTACTAACACACAATTTACTATATTTAAATGTTTTTGTACTAGAAGGACTCAAGTGAAACTGGCTGTTGTTACATTTTATCATTTCCTGATAAGTTATGTATCTTCCACATCTTTGTCACATGCACAGGGCTGCCATATAGACATGTGCCTGCACTGTAACCCTCACCATCTGTACACTTATAAAGATGAGCATGTAGCAAATAAGGCTAAATGCAAAATGGAATGTGCATAGCAGAAAGTCACAAGACTCTTTACATAAGAAAAGCAATTTTTTCTGTTTTCCAATTTAAAACATGTACATAGTCTCAACTTCTTGATACTCACTAGCTTGATAATGAGTAACCCATATTATCTGCTTCTGGGGTTGTTTTATTTATTTTGCGAGTTCACCAAGTTTTGCAAGTTCTCTAGAACTCAACACACATGCACACACTCACACAAGTCTGTTACAAATTCTTCTTGTCAGAGATCCACATACTAAAGTGAATTAGAGATGCTAATTTGATCCCCATATCTAAGTGGTCTCTGGCTAGTGGCTCAGCCTAGTATTGGGTGCTGAGATACCAAGACATCCCAGAGATGCAGCTGGGGTGGAGTTCGAAAGGGGCTGCCAAAGAAAGCCTGGAGCTGCAGAAACATCTATCCCATGGGGACTGTGTAGCTGGAGGAAAGGCTCAGGCACTTTTTCTAAGGCCCAGCCAAGGACTGCAGTTCAGTACAGAGACAAAAGACAATCTCCAAGCTACATCTGTTAAAAGGCTGGAAGGTGTCTTTCCAAGTAAACTAAAGACTGATGCCAGAAGCCACTTTGGAAGAGTGCCATCAGCCCTGCTCCTGGAGCTCTGGGCTTTCTCTCAACCCAACACTGAAGTAAAGCAGTGGTATTACCAGAGCTCATATCCAAAGAATTCTCATTGGGAAGGATCGCTGGCCTATGGCATAGCTTATTGCTTGGGACAGGACTAGATCTAAGAGCCACAGACAACAGTAGGAGCAGGGGTGGAAGATGACAAAAAGGACTGCAAAAGGTATCTTCTTTAGACATGGTGGAACTGGGATAAGGTTTGGGCAACCCTGTCCAAGGGACACTCTAGTATTAGGTTTAGGGTCAGGGTAAGAGAAAAAGCCAGCACAAAACTACAGCTGTAGGGACCCAGAAAAGTATGTTCCAAAGCAAACTAAGGGCTAATGCCCTAAATCTCTAAGGAATATTCAGCCCAGAGGAAGCTCTTAGCTTAGGAGTAGTGTGGTTTATTCTCACCCGAACTTTCTAAACCTCACTAACACTTTTTGATTTAATAGTGACTAAAGAGGTTGCATAAACAGCACTGGTAACATCACTAGGAGATACACAAAGGAAGCAACATGAAGCGCTGTTGATTAGGTGACAATTTGTTACAAGTAGAAGTTGTCATCTATAGGGCTTTTTGTTTTAATAATGTTTAATAATGTTTATGTGCATTACAAAGCTCTTGCGTGTTTGTGTCCCCAGTCAGTAGCCCTGAATGCAGGTATTACTGACTGTCCCCACGCTCACAGTCACAGGCAAGTGGCAACCCAGGCTCAGTATTGATCAAGAGGCACTTATAGAAAAATATTGCAAACTTCTTACAGACTAATGGCCATTGCTGCTTTCTTTTGTATAAGAACTAGACCTGCTAGCATAATCTCAGTGATTAACCTTCCCTGCTGCCTTCTCTGTCAATGCTGTCATAAGTCTCTGTTGGATTATATGCACACATCTCCCAAGTGTTCTGCTGAGATCTGAGCTAAAGGCATCAGAGCTGCCACTGAAAGGAACATACTGTGCTCGGGTCTGCAAAGGGCACGTAGCCTTACACAGAGAAATGGCACAGTGGCACCTAGTGGTTATCACTGCCTTAGCTGATACCAAGCAGCAATAATCCTTGATTCATTAGGGCCGTGCCCTGCACCAGTGCTCAGACAGGAAAATATAAAAACTGTAGGGCTATAAAAGCTAAACTATAAAATACAAAATCTAAAGGGCAGGGGAAATCTGGAGGTCTGTCTTTCTGCCTCCCTTTCCCCTGCAGAAAAACTCCCAGGCACGAGGGGCCAACCCCAGGCTCAGTTATTCTCAATAGCTCTTCCAACCAACAGCTTTCATGAACTCATCCTTAACTTCTTCTCAACACTCCTTCATCTGCTTCCACATATTCCACAACAAAACTTCTTGATCATATGGATATTTGTACTATACAGGTATTTGTCATCTATTTTCATTGTTTACTCATTACTAGGAAACAGGTCAGTCCAGTTCTTTCTAAACCCCTGTCACCTTGATGCCCTTCTCTAAAATAATATCAATTTATTGTTGGGGCTTTGTTTAGCAAAGCCATTCCATTTTTTTTTTTTTTGGTCACGGTGCAAATAAAGGCAAGCTTATATATTACTCAGCTAATGGGGGAATTTATGTTGTCCATTAGCAACTCAGGCTAAGAAACTCCAGAAAAGCAAACAAGGTTGGTGGTAACTGCCCTACACAAGCTTTTTTCCAACCCCATCCCCAAAATAATCAATTTCTTAATGAAAGCTGGCTAAGTATTTGAAAAAAATAAAACAGCAATATGAAATCAAGCCAAAGAATCAACCAGACTGTACCTTGGAAGAAAAAATACTGCCTGCCATTGTGTACAAACACTCTGGTGCATTGCACTGCCATCCTAGACTGACCAAGCTGAAAGGAGAGGAGTATGACAGGGCTGCAGAACCCTGTCCCATCAGCCAGTACCCCCAGGGATGAAGGTACCACTAGAGCTGCCTGGATGTGCAGGATCCCCCTTCCAGTCAGACTTGCTTCCACCAACCTGAAACAATCAAACAAACTAGTAGAGATCTACATCTGTAACACCTAATAAATATACCTCTTCACTGCCACTCATGGTATTTTTGCGTTCTTTTTACAGTTTCCCTTGGTGTACATACACTGCTGTACTTTTCAACTCCCTCAATATCTGCTCTTAGTCTTGTTCCATTGTTTCTCAGATATCCTTTAAAATCAACACATCTGAAAGCTTCACTAAAACACAGGCAAAGCTAGGCTGGCCTTATGCAATGTGTTTATTGGAGCTTAAGGCAAACTCTCCTGTTCAGGGGTAGAAGGGAACCAGTACAGCCCAAAGCAGCTAAATGAGGAAGGTTTCTATATTTAATGACTTAGTAAAGCAAGATACCAAGAGGGGAAGCTGAGGTGGACTCACGAGCTATACATGAAATGTCTGAAAACACTGATTTCTGCTGAAACACATATTTGTAACAAGATCATACAGCTTCAGCCTTTCAGGAACAACTAGAAAATATTTGACTGGTTTAAAACTTATTTACAGTCCCTCTAACACAACCTGACAGGAAGGTCTGTGGTGCTGGCTCTTAGATTTTCAATAGGCTGATACTTTGACTTTCTTGAGCAGAGATGTTAATTGGCCGTACAGATGCTGTAAACACATGCAGTGCTTGTCTAGCAGACTTACATTGATTTTATGTGTAGAACTACACAGAGATATTAAGCTTGTGTGACAAAAGTTTACCTCAGCAGAAAGCCTTGCACAGAATAGTTTGTCATGCAAAAGAAAGCATTAACTATGCTAGCAATGCTGTGTTCACTGTACAGGTAGGTGGCAGAGATAGGCCTTCATAGAGTCAGGAACACTGCAGGTGATCTTCAGAGCCACAGTTAAGTCTGGGTGCTCAGGGTCATATTCAGAGTTTTAATATCTCTAGGGATGAAGGTTGAAAAATCTTTGTGTGCCAATGCTCAGTCACTCTCAAAGTAAAAACTGTTTTCCCATCACGTAATCATTTCCTCTGTTGGAATTTTCCTTGGTTGAAACATTTTCCCTTGTCCTTTCTCAAGATATAGTGGGAACTCAGGCTGAGGAGGCTCTGAGGAGACTCTCCTCACCAAGGAGAACAGTCTGTGCTGATGGGCATTCAGAGTGATTTCCAAGGCTTTTCTATACAAGAGGTCAGGCTGTATGTTGTACATTTAAGTCAAAGCTATTTTTCTTAATGAAAGACAGCTATTCTTATTTTAATATATCAGATCTTTCTCCCTGGCACAAATGGTCAAATAAAACAAGGCAGTCATCACTCTGAAAAATGTCAAGACACTTACTGGACTTCTGTAACATTAGGTATCCACTATACTTGTCTTTTCTTAACAATCCCAGGGTGACTTCCAAAGTGACAGATAGTGTGGCCTGCCATACAACTACACATGACCTAGTCAGCCCTGAGATTCATGAAGAGACTGTAATTCTATTTTTAGCACAGAAGTGAGGCTCAACTGGAGATGCTTCTAAAGGATCTTCTGAACTGCAACACAGTCCTCTGCACCAAGCATCATGTTACTTCCTGAAAATCTTATTGGTTTAATTGAAATCGTTTTGTGTAATTTTTTCTTTTAATGCAGAATATTCTGGTAGATCTGCCAGAAGATGCAAAGGAATTTATTTAGCTGCTGAAAATGTTGTTTCTGTGCTGTCAAGCCTTGTTAGATACTTCAAGCTAGAAAATTTGAGACTTGCTGTGCTTGCAAGGACCTTGATCAAATTGAAGAAAACAGGGAAATGGACCCAGAAGCAACTCCTTCTCTTTTTTCAGCAAAACAAGAATTTATTTTTCCATTCTGTTCCTATTCCCACTTTGGAAATGTAGGCACAGGAAGAATTGTCATTATATACTCTTTGGGACAAATTTTGGCAACTCCTCTCTCATGTAACTAACTGAATTTGAAAGGTTTTCCTGCTTCTAAACTGGATGCTCACGCTTGCACCCTCTCTGATATTCTGATATCTGAGACATCTCCCCCTACATCATGCATTCTCTTGCTTCACACAAGTTCAGCAGCATCCTCAGCACAGAGGCATCCTCAATAAACAAAATCCTTATTGACTATTTTCCTTTTGCCACTCAAATGTGAGGGTTCAGTCTATGCTAACTTAAGCTACTAGAAGTCAGAACTATTGGGGGTCTGCCAGACTCTTGCTTCTAAACCTGCCACTTCCCTTGTGCAGATGTTTCAGGGAATTTAGATAGATTAAATTTAACTGCTGAATACAAAGGCTTGATCTGTCAGCTGGGTCTCCCCACATTCCTACTGTCACTGCTTCCAGCAGCACCAGAATGAAATGGGGTCACACTAGTAACACCTTCATCAAAATGGCCATTCCTCCCAAACTTCTTCTTGGGTAACAGTTAAATTGGTCTGGCAGCTATTAATGTTAGAAGTACTAAAAAAATAGTATTTGCTGCTATTTTGAAGGAGTGGGTGCATCCTCAGATCCCAGGAGAACAGAGGCTTCACAGCTCAAGGGAGGGACCTCTGTCAGGTATCCTGCATCAAACAATATTCTAGAAAATGCCACTAGAAATCCTTCTCATTCATCTTGCAATCTCACTGTCTCACATGGCCCAGATGAATGACAGGTGACTTTCCACATTAGGGTGTGTCACTGTTACCTATCTCACTTGCTATCAGGATATAACCTAAAGGAGAGGCATCTGGGAAATGTGACACCTTCTATTGTCATGCATAAAGAATAAACCTCATACTGCAGCAGTCTGAGCTGTGGCTTTGTGATCAGGTCAGACTGGTGCCTTTCAATGCCATTTTGAGAGTCCAGAAGTGATGACAGAACAGCTGTGAAAGAGGCTAATCCCAGATAAATTATGATAAGAAGTGGAATGACAGGTCCCCCTGGGAACCTGAACGACCACGATAGTAAAGAATTCGGAGAGAAAGGCCTGGATTTGAATAGGTGAATGCTCCATTTAAGCAACAGAAGAGAACAGATGGCTGATTCTAGTCTGTTCCTTCAGGCAAAGCATGTTTTATTGTGAACTGCACTACAGAAATACTCAGCCCCATCTCAGTTTGGAAGTCAGAAAGCAACCAGAACTTGTAAAGTCAGAATGCCTCTCTGTGTTACACCCCTTATACTCATCTGCCAAGGCAGGAACCAGGCAAGACCCCTGGAATACAAGATTATTTATTTCATTTATAATATTGATTATCTTGGTGTCCTATGTTCTTCAAACACAGTATTTCCTTTGTCTACTAACCAATTTCAGGTATGGTATCAGCTGGCTCCCCTGCACACATCCACGAGGTGTCCCAGGCCCATACATGGAACGATGTATTGTCTCGTCAGCCTGCTGACCTCAGAAATCTGCCAAGTCCCTTCTGATACCGTCCCTGCAAATATCTAGGTATCTTTAAATGTAGACCCAATAACTTGTCTCATTAACCTCTGCAGACAAAGTATCTTTCCTCTATTCCCCTCTGTATGTACCATGAGTCACATGAGACTTTTGGGCACTAATACATCGAAGTTCGTGCTGCAATGGAGAAACAGCATCTAAATCTATGTCGAGACTCCATTCAAGCACTGTCTTCACTGAGATAGAAAGCCCCACGCGAGCTCATTACCATCCTTAATGAGTTCTGCCTGAAGGCAACTCATTTCTAACATAGCTTCTATCGTTTCCCTGTTTCCATCGTTATTTATCACTCGACTAATATTAGTCATGGTGAAGGTTTTATTGGCACTACCTTATGCGTATTTCCAGAACACGAAATAAAAAAAAAAAAAAAAAAAAAAAAAAAAAAAAAAAAAAAAAATCCAACTGTTTCTGTAGAACGGTTTCCTGCAGAAACTCTCCAGGAATTTGACAAGGCAGTAAAAATCTCTGTTAAATGATCTTATTCGGCAATAGCTACTTTAACATGTGCTTCTAGGTGCTATGGAAATGTTAAATACAACCATTCAACTTACTATAGCAGACACCCATGGAAAAGAAATCACTCTTATCCTTATGCAGACCCTTCTATTAGCCATTCTCTCCCCTCACCCAAATTCTCAATTTTCTCTGCTAATTTACACACCATGAAACGATTCTTTTATGATTTCTGGGTTTGAGAATTTTACCTGGAGCTAACGTCATGCTAATTGCTCAATAGTGCCATAACATCTCATGTTTAGTTTTTTCACCATACCACTGGAACGTACCAGACACTCGAGAAATACTCATTGATGGTCTGCAAAGCAGCTCCTGTTTGCTTTAGGAATCAGTAAAATAATAGACATGTTTTAAGATCTACAAAAGTTCACAAACCTGAACCTGCCTGCTCAGCAGCCTGCCCCTTTTATGGATGGAAATGCCAAGACGTCAGTATTTTGTAGCCATTCTGATTAAAATGTTTATTCCATGTATTTCTTTGTCCTAATTTCTGGAAAAACTTGAGGGTGAAAACAGCTACCTGTTCTTACCGTGCTAACAATTTCATTCTCTCAAAAAACAGGGCTGAACCCTACTGAAAAGTGCAATTTGTGAGCATGAAGCAGTGGGGGTGTGGATGGGGATAAAACTTAGACCGCTTCAGAAGTAACTGCTGAAAAAATCTATTTCAATGGTACATTAAATTCAGCTGCTATTACTACAATTCACAGCTCACTTAATCGTGTAATCCTAGTCCTGCAAGCATTTGTCTGGACCTGTGCCCAATATATAGCCCCAAACCCTAGGGCCCACCTGCAATGTGCAGTCTTTGGGAGAGGAGGGGGTGGAATAGCAGCTTTTCGAATCAGTTGTTTCCAATGTTTTTGAACTGGAATGCTGATATTTCATACTGAAGAACCACCTACATGCTGTGCTCCTGGACTCAAAACTTTCCAAGCATTCTGTCGGATGCAGGCAGCTTACCTGGGGTTTAACAGCCCTTTTATCAGCATGCACCAGTCCCCTCCCTCTGCTTGTATTTCCCCAGACTGCAGGAGACTCAGCCAGGCTAATTTCTACAAGCGACCTTGCGACTTCAAAATCTTTTTTTTCAGATCTAGATCCCTGCCTTGGTTTTCACAGAGGCTGTAGCAAAGCAGCTCGGCCACCTAACAGGATAAATCCCTGGCCTGTCTTTCTTTTCCCTGAAGGCCTGCGCGAGTTCTGGCCCAGGCCCGGGCACCCGCCAGCGCTGAGGCGGGAGCGGCTGGGGGCGCTCAGAACAGGGCAATACCCGCGGAAACCGGAAACAGACTGGGCGAGATTTCCCAGAGCACCAGAACTGACCACGGTCATGCCCCCAGCAGCTCCGAGATTCCAAGCCCTGCCCAGCTGCTGCCGCCACCCTCCTCCTCCTCCGCCCCTCAGCGCCTCCCCAGCCCCCCGCGTGCCGCAGCAGCTGGCGCGGCCGTTCCCCATTGGCTGCGGCGCCGCCCGGGCGCCGGCGCGGCCAATGCGCGGCGGCCACGGCGGGGCGCGTGGCGCGAGCGGGGCGGGGCGGGGCTGGGCACGTAGGCCGTGGCGGTGGCGGCGGCGGCCGAGGGCGCGGGGCAGCCATGGGGGTGCGCGGCGCGGGCCGGCTGTGGTGGGGTAGGAGCCGTGAGGGCCTGGGGGGCGGTCTGAGGGGGCGGTGGGACGCGGCTTCCCTTTCCCCAGCTTCGCGGACCCCGTCTCGGCGGGAGGGAGCGGGGCCCGAGGCTGTGCGGCCGCTCCGCGGGCCTCCTGAAAGGGGGTTGCAGCCAGGTGGGGATCGGCCTCTTCTTCCAGGCAGCTTGCAGCAGGACTAGAGGATATAGTCTTAAGCTGCGCCAGGGAAGGGTTAGATTGGACATTAGGACGGATTTCCTTATACATAGGGTGATTAGCTATTAGAACGGGCTGTCCGGGGCGGTGGTGGAGTCACCGTCCTTACAAGTGTTTAAGGAAAGACTGGTCGGTGCCATGGTCTGTTTGGGGTGATCGGTCATGGGCTGGACGTGATCTCAGGGTGCTTTCCTAACCCCATTGATTCTGTGGGGGCAGCGCTCGCAGTCGCGGGCCGGCTGTGGCCGGTCTGTGCCGCGGGGGCGGGGGATTGCTTGGTGGGTCAGCGAAGCACACGTAGAGAGATCCTAAAGATCCCAGCAGAAAGAAAAAGCCAAAAAAAAAAAAAAAAGAAAAGAAAAGAAAACGATGGTTATCTCTCACCCTAATCAAAGACTTTATTTGATTTGAGTAAGCAGCGGTGTTGTGCGTGCTTGGCTGCCCTGCCTTGCGATCTGGTGCTTTGAGGACAGCAAGAGAGCAATGACCGAGGTCAGACGGAGAAGTCCGAGGGGGCTGGTGTTCCCCATTGCCTGCCCCTGCCTCTTGTGTGCCGGAGGAATCGGTAAACGATTCCCATTGGGGCTCTTCCGATGGAAACGCCGAAGGTGCTGGGAGCTCTGCCCCAGGCTATGGCTCGCCCAGCGCACGTGTGCGGGGATGTGTGGGCCTCGGCACACCGAGCACTGCTGCAGGAGGGGGTAATTGTAGGAGGAAGTTCATAGAATCGTTATCATCATCCCGGGACAGAAGCTTTTTGTTTTATAATAGATCTCATATTTGTTTTTCAGTTAGGACTAGTAATAGCAGCATGGAGCTGCTTTAGCTGGTTTATTGATGCTTCTGATTGTGTGATTTGCTTACATTAGAAAACAGCTTTTGAAGTCAGATTATCTGTTTCTTTTTTCCATAATAACAAGGACAGATTTACATTTATCTGGCTTGATGCTTGTAGGAAAATTATCTTTTTATTTGCTGAAGTTGAATTAAACCTTGAATGTTTCACTATAGAAAGGAAAGTTATGCCACCAGTTTATGACTCATAGTTTAAAAAATGATGCAGTGATGGGGGACTAGGTGAATTTCACCATGTACTTTCTTTTGTGAGTTCTCTGTAGCAGGTGTATTTACATAAGCTAGAACTTCTCTCTTTCAAGAGACAGAAGTGGCTGAGTGAATTCTGTCTTCTGAAAGTATTCTGCTAGGGATCACCTAAAAGGTGAAGCAAGAATATGCTGATTTCAGTTTAATGGTCACATTCTGTCTATAGGAGGTTTTTTCTCTTGAGAGTGACTAACAAAAAGAAGCTTTTTCCATCCTTTTTTTGTTGCTCTACCCCAGCAGCAGCTCCTACTGTAGGTCATCATAACATGCTGTGACAGCTCCACAGATTGCCTTGGAAGTCAGTTTTCCAATGCTCACGAAGTGCTGCTTATGTATGGGTGTACTGAAGAGACAGAGCCAATCTAACACATACATCTGGTGGTGGAAACCCATTTTGATCACCCCAGAAGAAAAGGGTTGGGTCATCGTGCTAGAAGAAACCATTAGGATGGGGTAGTGGTGCAGTGGAGAGGGGACTGGTTGATAGTGTGGCAATTCAGTCCTGATCTCTGCTTGAGTAACCTGGAAGATGTTACTTCTGCCAGCTTCACTCTCTTGCAGAATGGGGGTAATGAAATTGACTTTTGTTGCTTGGGACTGATAAAGTATAGGTGATGCTGTGCAGTCTGTATACCATTGTGTTGTAGAGTTTCTGCATCACTGACCTGTTTTTCTGTCATGTTGAGAGAGAATCTGCAGCTTCCCATTCAAGTTGTTAGCCACTTGCAGCAAAGCTTTTTTATGTCTGGTTCTAACTTGAGTGTCTGAGCTCCTACTCTTTCCAGTCTTTAGTGGATTAAGAAAAAGTCTTTTGCTGGGTGGATTTTGTTACAGAAATGCTTGTCATGTCTCAATCTCCCTGACTAGGTAGAAGGAAGGATTATGAGGTTTTATGTACAAAGTATCAAGCAATAATAAGTTCCAGAAATAATCAGAAGTACAAAGCCATAAGAGAATGCAATTTCCTTCTATCTTTTAGTGTTATTTTCTTAGCGTTCTCAGGGTGCTTGAGTTGTTAACCAGAGAGATTTAGCTGTTGTTGTCCAGGTCTGTTCCTAAAAACATAAATCAATGGTAGACTAAGATCCTCACAAGCAAGAATGATGCACTACCAGTGCATCAAGTGCTGGTCCTAAAATCACTGTAACAGTGCCGAGCCTAGTTGGGACAATCCTGCATGATGTGATCCTATAAAAGATGTATTTGAGTGCCTGCTGTGCAAGAGGTTTGAACAATTGGCTTAGGAGTGTATAAGAACTGAAAGAAAACATAGCTGATGGTGGGGATCCCTGCAGAAGTTCTGGTGGTCTGGTGCCAGCAGGAGTTAGGGTAGGAGCTGTGACACAAGTCTCTCTGGAGAGCCATAGCAGGAGTGGTGTAACTCCAGCTAGCTTTAGGCACAAGACCCTATTTTACGTGATCCTATGGAATCATGTTTTAAGTGAGGAGGGGAAGCATCTATCTTGCCTTAACTTCCTTTTTTATCTGGTCTAACTGGAATCCCTTCCCACCACTGCTGATTTGCAAAGAGTGGGGAGATGATTTAGCCATGGCAACAGGAGAGTCTTAAATGTTCAGCAGGACTGCTGATGTCTTTGCTTGTCCTTGTAGGCACGGTGAGCTGCACTTTGTTCCTGGCAGTTAACGGTTTATATTCAGCCAGTGATGATGTGATAGAGCTCACACCAACTAACTTCAACAAGGAGGTCATTCAGAGCGAGAACCTGTGGCTCGTGGAGTTCTATGCCCCATGGTAAGAACTGCAGCTGTGTACTTGCTTGCTCGTATGACAGAGAAGCAGCACAGGAATCTGCTGCTGATAGCCCAAGGTTTCATTCAATTGTTGGCAGCACGGTTTGATGGCCTCATGACTAGCAAAATAACTGTACTTGGGATTTCTGCTTTAAATTATTTTCATGAGGGGAAAAAAGCAGGAATTGGCATTTCAAGTTTGCAAATAGACCCTGGTAGCAAAACCTATGCCATTTTTCTTCTTGATTTATTCTGGTTAAATTAGTATTAAAAATGACTGATTAAAGTGCAGTAGGTAAGTGAGCAAGTCTCTCACTTCTGTGTTTCTGAGCCTAATTCTGATGTGAAAGCACAGATCTGAATTCACACTTAAAACTTCCAATTTCCATTTAAAAATATTGGCTTTGTGCATCTTAATTTAGCATCCCTCTTTGTCTTCTTTCTGCTCAGGTCCAGAGTATGGAGTCTTTATTCCATTTAAATTCTGGTGATATATATATTCCATTTTTGTACAAATCCTCTGTTATATTGCCATCCAAAGCTCCACATTCTGGAGAAAATGGCCTGTTGTTGCGATAGCTTGACTCTGGACTGAGAGGTTTAGGGGAAGCCTTGCTGTGTCTCTTGTTGCTGCAGTCTGTATAATGTGGAGGTTTTTCTTCAGAAGCCTGAGTGATGGTATGATCTTGTGGCACAGGCTCTTTTCCTCTTCATGACTAAATCCTCAGTCTCCTACAGTTTGCTGTGACTGCTAAATAGTTGTGGCATGTGAATGGCATTTACAGTTTTTTGTTTGTTTTTTTTTTTTTCTAAAAGGTGTGGTCATTGTCAAAGGCTAACTCCTGAGTGGAAGAAAGCAGCAACAGCTTTAAAAGTAAGTTTAGCCTTTCAAATGTGCTTGTGGAAGTGTATTGAAGAGAGTGGCTGTTTGACATCTGGATTGAGAATGTGGAGAGGTTTGGTCCTTACAACCATTATTACTTTAGTCATACTTGTCTAGCCAGAAAAGTGTTATTCAGGCACCTGAAAACTCAGAATTTTTGTTTGATTTGGTTTGTTGTATCCTTTTTAAAAGAAGCCATTGAATTGTAGAGGAAGAAAGTAAATTCTGCCCCTGTGAATTCCCATTACTATTCTCTAGGACTGAAAACAGCTTTGTAAGCCATTGGTGTTGACTGTTTTTTTTAATTACAGAAAAATTAGTGATGTTGTGATTAGCTGAACTCTTGCCAATGTGAAATATATATTCTCCTTCTTAGAAAACTAAACAAAAAACCCCAACTAAATAATAGCCCAGACAATTTAAAATTTATTTTGTCATGCTGAAGAAAGAAGTGGACATTTATAGTGTTCTGTAGTTTAGTGCTTGTGGGGTAAAATACCTCTCTTCTGTTGCAGTCCTAGTAACTGCCCCTCTCTCTTCCCCCCTTCCCATGTGCCCCCAGCAGGGAAAAGGTATTAAATTGCTGTAGAAGTCTTGGGTGTCATTTTTTGTTTTGTTTCTGCAGGGTGTAGTGAAAGTGGGTGCAGTAGATGCAGATAAACATCAGTCCTTGGGTGGACAGTATGGAGTCAGAGGGTTTCCAACTATCAAGATATTTGGAGCCAACAAAAACAAAGCAGAGGATTATCAGGGTAAATGTGATGAATTTTTAGATGTTGCATGCCTAAAACCTTCCCTGAATGCAGTAATCATGGTAGCTATTAATGCTGTGTTGAGTGGATTTTCCTCCCTGTCTAGAGCTTGTAGTAATGGAGAGACAGATGGGTGGGAGTGGTTTGACCAAATTGTGTATATCTTAGCATTATCTAATAGCCTCACCTGCAGTTCATAGTTGTTGGAAGTTGATAGGGAGTTTCAAGGAATTATTCCTTTCTTCCTGTTTATTTGGAGCTTGCCATAAGAGTCACTCCTCATCAGAAAAGGTGTAGTGAAGTCTGTCTTGCTGCTTGTGTTTAAGTCAGATGTCCCACCACTAGTACCTTATCACTCATAGCCCAGTCCTGCTTTTCCTGAAAGATCATTAGGGTGAGGGAGGATTAAGTTTGTAATTAAGTTAGGGGCATACTTTAAACTGGCCTTTTGATGGTTTGATCATTATTTTGCTGCACTGCAGGTGGCAGGACAAGCGACGCTATAGTTGATGCTGCTCTAAGTGCTCTTCGGTCCCTGGTGAAAGAACGTCTTCATGGCAGAAGTGGAGGATACAGCTCTGGAAAACAGGTATTTGAGGGAATGTGTGTTTGCTTTTCAGCTGGAGACTGTCTTGTACAGGAGATCAAAGCTCCCAACTCAGTCACAGAATTGGAAGAGATGTCTGGAGTTTTATCTAGTCCAGGTGCCCTGCCCAGTGCAGGGCCATCTGGAGCAGATTGCTCAGGGCTGTGTCCCCTAAAGTTGTATCTCCAAGAACTGAGACTCCAAATGGACTGCGTTCTTTGGGCTACCTGTTCCAATGTTTGACCGCGTTCACATAGAAATCTTTCCTCTTATGTTTTAGGTTATAGAATCATAGAATGGTATTTCCTATATTTCAACTTAGTCCCTTTTGTCTCTTGTTGCAGCAAGAGCCTGCCTTTGTTTTCTCTTGTCTCCTGCACACTCTCATCACATGTCAGATGCTCAAAGCCCTTAATCAGCTCTGACTGTTGGCTGGACTTGCTCCAGTGTGTGCATGCCTGTTCTGTGGGGGAGCCTAGAACTAGACCCAGCGCTCCAGGTGTTTCACATTGTATTGAGCAGAAGATTGCCTTCTCAGACCTTCTGGCAACTCTGCATGGTGCAGCTCAGGAGGCTGTTGACCACCTTTGCCACAGGATTGCAGTGCTGGCTCATATTCAGCTTGTCCACCAGGACACTCATGTTCCTCTTTGAAAAGTTGCTTTCCAGCTAGTCAGGTTCTCAGTGCGTGCTGGTATATGGGGCTGTCACTCTCCAGGTGCATCTCCCTTTGAACAGGGGCTCCTGTTAGCCCCATTCTCCAGGTGGTTCAGGTACCGTTTTGCCTAATCCTAATCTAAATTAGACAGATTTTTTTTAACTCAGTAGGGTTTTCCTGAAGTTGGCTTGCTGGATTTCTTCCTGAAGGTAAATTGAAAAGCTTCCGGCTCCTACTACTATTTCTAGGTCACGGTGCAAGTACATTCTGACATCCTCAGGAAGGCCACATAGAAGACCTGGGTGGACTGTACCCTGTAGTGTATATCACACTCCCATACGTTTGTTTTGCCTGGAAACCAGGACTTGGTTCCAGATGGAGGTGGGGGTTGGAGACCACTTTATTCATGGACAGGTCAGTGCATGAAGAATTGAAAAAATGTTCCCACATCTTCTTGGTAGTCAGTTTGACCCTATTTCTCTTTTTTCATGAGAAGGTTCATTTGCTGTGTCTTGAAAGTGCTGTGGGGAGTAGGCTGTGTGTATTGTCAGTTCTAAAAAGGGAACGTTAAAGTTGTATGACCTAACACTGCCTGTTTTGTATCTTGCTCAAATAAAGATGGTTTGGTTCAATGTGACACACATAGGAGTTGGCCTGTGTGGGAGACGAGTTTTGGTTACTTCTTATGTGAGGGTCTGTTTGTTTCTTACAGAGCCGGGAGAGCGGAGGTGGAGATAAGAAGGATGTGATTGAGCTGACTGATGACAGCTTTGATAAGAATGTCATAAATAGCGATGATGTGTGGATGGTGGAGTTTTATGCCCCATGGTGTGGGCACTGCAAAAAGTAAATGAGGTTTTACTTTAACAATTCAGTTCCTGTTAGTGCCTGTTTTGTGTAATACCCTTAATCTCCTAAAAGAGACCTTGCATCTCTGGTATACCAGAAGTGATTTTTTTTTTTGTAAGGTGATCTAACGAAACTTTGTGGGCTTCTGCAAAGGGCCCCTTGGTGCTGCTCTGGCTGCACTCCTCCTTAGCAGTAAAATTCCCAGTTACCAGTAGAAACAAGAACTGGAAGTTATATTAAACTTTACATTCCTTCAGATGCAGGACATCAGTCTTGTTTAGATAACCCTCTTACCTGTTATTCTCAGCAAGAGACTATTTTTCTTGAGTAAAACATGCTACATAATGTTTAAGTGTGGTATACTTTTGTAGATCTGAGACAGCTTAGGGCACTTGTACTCTGGTTTTCAGCCTGGAGCCAGAATGGGCAGCTGCTGCCACTGAGGTGAAGGAGCAAACAAAAGGAAAAGTAAAGCTGGCTGCAGTAGATGCAACAGTCAACCAGATGCTGGCAAGCCGATATGGGGTGAGTGTGCTCTGCAGTGGTTACAATTTCCTTTTCATCTCTACCAAATCAGATTTCTCTTCAATCCTTACTGAGCTATTCCTTAATCTGGTACTACTTAAATGTTTTTTGCCAAAAATAAGTGACACATTCAATTTGTTTCCCACAAATAATTAATGAATGTCAGTAACAACATAAATAAATGGAGAAAGAGGAAAATAATTATTCTGGTTGTTGCTGAGGAGAAAGGCTATCTATTTCCATAACATCTTGTATACCTTTATTATCTGGAGTGAGAGGTCTCCTTCTTGAGACTGTAGGCTGGTTGGGCATCTCTGGAACCCATGGAGCCAGTTATCAGGGATCACTCAGTATCAGTTGCCCAGATCAAGTGTATTGCTCACCAAAAAAGAATGGATACTCTTGAATTTTTAGTACAGTCCACAGAGCTTACAGTGAGCTGCGTAGTTTCCCTCTAAGTGCACATGGCTGACAACGTAGAGGGAACAGTGAGCAAGATTTACTGGAAGTGTAGCAGAAGGAGTTTTTAAGGTCCAGTTACTGCCGTGTAGGCCCAGTGTTGTCCATCCCCAGACAAATCAGGAAATTACTGTTTAATAAATATCAAGGGTAAACATAGTCCTCACAGTGCTTAAACCTGCTGTGCTTGGTGCATCTAAACTGAGATAAAACCATTGCTGGTTCATCAGGCCAAAACCCCGAACAGCATTTTAGTGTACGTTCACCTTGGTTTGAATTGTTGCAAAGGTAGGAAGCTACAAAATTCAAGTCTAGTCAGAACATGTGAGACTCGATACATGAAGATGTTGAATCTCCTCCCTTGCTCTTAGTTTAGAGGACATCAGACAAGCAGATAATTTCCACCATAAATATTCAAGTTTATTTGAGCTGATGGTTTAAACTTGTCTTGCAGATTCGTGGATTTCCCACCATTAAAATCTTCCAGAAAGGAGAAGACCCTGTTGATTATGATGGTGGGAGAACTAGATCTGATATCATTGCTCGTGCTCTGGACCTGTTTTCTGATAATGCACCGCCACCTGAGCTCCTGGAGGTACCTATACATAATTTTCTCAAATTTCTTTTCTATCATACTCTTGGCAGCAGTTTTTACTGGTCTG
This sequence comes from Vidua macroura, assembly GCF_024509145.1. NCBI lineage: Eukaryota > Metazoa > Chordata > Aves > Passeriformes > Viduidae > Vidua > Vidua macroura. Next base: position 100,570,891 of record NC_071573.1, on the reverse strand, counting down.
TATGAACTCTACATAAAACTGCCTAAGTGTGATGCTTCTGCACAGTTTTGCCCCAGAAAGTAAAGGATGACAAGCTTTGAGTAACAAAAAGCTTAATGTTTATTTCTACAATCAATTTGTTGTTGTCTGGAAGATGATCAGAATTGTGAAGGCGTTAACAGGATGGTGCCAGGGTGTCTGAATCTGCTCTTGAGGAATGAGTGAAAAAGTTGAGTTCTGTTCCCCATCTCTTTTCGTACAGTAAGAGGGCAGGGCCTTGTCATTTGCAAGCTGTCCATTAGGAGATGTGTGATGAGTAGTTTTGCTTGTTGTCCAAAAAACTCCACCCTTTGTCAGGCAACTTCTTTTTTCAGCTTGCTGTTGGTAGATTTGAAATGGTGATCAGTTGTCTCCAAAGTGAGGTGCACACAAGACAGTCCATTGGGATGCAGGAAGAAAAAAACCAAAAAATACCTGTACTATTAATAACAATATTTTTATATGGTGCTTATTTCATCTCTCTTATCCTTCTAATTTTTTTATTTTGTATACTTTCTAATATTAATACATCAATTCATGTTGATGTATGTGTGTATGCATATAATTGATTTATATATATCAGAGGCTCATGCTTAGAAATTTATTTACTGGTAGGATGCACAATCAAAGGTTGGAGACCATTGTTGTAGGTCACCGGATCAATTCCTTTTTGAGACAGATATCACAAACCCAGTGTTGCTGTTACTGTTGCTTGAACATCCTCATCCACAGCAAAGGCTGCATCTGCTGGCTCTCCTTGTGCTCGCAGGCATTCGCATGGGCCTGGGGGTGCTCTTTCCAGCCTTGGGCAGGAACAGTGATGTTGAGCAAGAAGTGACACCTGACTGTGCCTTCTATAAGCCTTTTTTGGTACTGCAGTTTCTTGTTGCTGCAAGTCTCAACAGAAGACTTCGTGAATTCCTTGTAAATTACTCTTGTACTGGAGGACCAGTGAAGTAGAAGAGACTTGTAAGCTTTTTTGTCAAGTTGTTTCAATGCTTACTGCCTTGCAGGATGGAGTTATTAGGCTGTTGGAGTGAAGTACAGTCACAACTGAAGAACCAGATCTTACTGTCATTGACTTTGTGTGCTTTCTTCTAGATAATTAATGAGGATGTTCTGAAAAGTACCTGTGATGCTCATCAGCTCTGCATCATTTCTGTCCTGCCTCATATTCTTGACACAGGTACACATAGAAACAAGCAGACTTCTGTATGAATTTGTCACTTAAAGCATGTAGTTGTGGTTTTTTACTTGTCCAATTCTGTTTAAAAAACAGGAGCTTCAGGGAGAAATTCTTACCTGGATGTCATGTTAAAAATGGCTGAAAAATACAAAAAGAAAATGTGGGGGTAAGTGTTATTGTCCACTGGTCATCTTGGAAAAGATGTGAGCATTTCTGGGGGTAAATGGGATAAAATTTGCATGATACTTGTTTAAGCTACAGAAAGAGTTGTTCCTTGTTCAGGGAAGCATATCTTGGTATTTCACTAATTATTGGAGAAGGGAATGCTGTGACTTTAGAATAGCCCTTTTTTTTTTAATTTCATTCACCTCTCAAATTCTGCATTTACAAGTGATACCTAAGCATTAATGAGATTAAGCATCTTTTACTCTTGTCCTGAATACTCAAGTATTTTAGGGAAGTTTTTTTTACCATCTTTTGCTGGTTAGTGAGTGTGCCGGTGTGACTTTTCAATTCTAAAAGAAACATGTAAATTGCAGTTCATTAACATGTTTCATGCTCTCAAAGAAACAGGCCAGCAGGCTATGCCTTTACTCCTCCTTTTCTTAGGTGCAGGTTAGGATATCTGGGACTTCTCAGCAGAGTGAGAGGTGTTCTGTCACACTAACTGCTGTGAACAGGAGCAAAATGGCATGAAAGCCTGGGGAAAATGCTGAGATTGGCTTGTTCCAGAGGTTCCTCAGGGGTCTTGCTAAGATGAGAGGAACTGAGACTGAGTGTCCTTAGCTAGAAATCCTCCATAGTGATATTTGGACAGGACTTTGTAATCTTTAGATCTGTGACTTCAGTACTTTTAAACCTTCCCCTTAATACCAGCTAAAGTGTAGCTGTGTGTTCACCTTGCTAACATAGTTCTTCCCCTGCACTGTGTTTAGTGGCTGTTCTTATCCAGGTTTTGGTGGTTGTGTGGGTGGGGCTGGCCTAGAGGTGCTGCTGAGAGGGGGCTTTCTTCTTTGCAAGGTTCAGGATCAGGACTTTCCTTTATCCTGCTGACTTTGAAAGTGTCAAAGGCAATACAAGAGCCCTGCTTGAACTCTGCAGCATTTCTGGATATGTGATTTGAAAATTATTGTGGTGTCTCTCCTCATTATTAATTTTCTATTTCATCTTTTCCTCAAGGTGGCTGTGGACAGAAGCAGGTGCTCAATCAGATCTTGAGAGCTCTCTGGGGATTGGAGGCTTTGGGTATCCAGCAATGGCTGCTGTTAATGCTCGGAAGATGAAATTTGCCCTTCTGAAAGGATCATTCAGTGAGCAAGGGATTAATGAGTTTCTCAGGTATGAAATCTTTAAGTGACTTAAATCTTTCTGTATCTAGGGCTATGATTCTTTAGACTACAAGACAACTTTCCTGCATCACACAAGACTTGCATGGTTAAGGAGCATTAAGATGAGAATTCTGTGGAGTCAAGGAATGGTTTCCATGGCGATTGCAATAAAGCAGTCGTTACCTTTTTGTGCAGCATTAAGTTGGCCATTTAGACTTAGGTAGTTTTAGTACAGTATTTGAAAACAGAAGTAGACTTTGATGTTGAAAATTTCTGTTTCTCTTGTAACTTAAGAAATAACTTACTAATGAATTCCATTTAATTCAGATGGTGCATTCTGACCAGTCATTAGTAATGTGAAAGTCCCCAGTTTGGGACTCACAATGGGAATCATAATGGGTGCTGTTGAAGTTCTTGAAGTTGTATATATTGCTGTTCATCTTTCTGATTCAGTTTGGTCCTGTCTTCCCCCTCCCACCTTTCCATTCTCCTGGCACTTGATAAATAGATTGGGAGAGTTGAAACAATCCATCCAATAACTCACTGCTCAGCACAAGTCCTGTGCAACTCTCTCTTGTGTAGCTGAGCAAGAGCCAGTACTGAGAAGAATGGAATAGGGAAAGGAAATTGAGAGGATGACAAGGTAGCAGCAGCACTGAAACAGAGCAACTAAACTTAAACTGTTACTTTAGTGTGGTCAAAGTGAAGTGGGAACTGTGCTTCTACATTGTCCTGGTTTAGGACACATTTTGGAAAAAAATCCTAAAGGGGTTCTTTTAGAAAGTAAATTTAAGCAGCCCCACCCCCAACTCATTTGGGAAAAGATTTCCTTGGAGAAAAGTGGGAAAAAAACTGTTTATTTAACAGAAAAAGCATTTGCTAGCACAAAAAAAATGAACAATATTAAACAATAAAACCTCTTGCTCTGAAGAGATGACTAACTTAGACAGTCACTTTCGTGGGTTGCAGTTGGGCTTACTCAGTCTCTCATTAGTCCCTCTGGCTGGAAATGCCAGACTAGACTAACAGACTATTAAAAACCACCTTGAAAGCATTGGGTGTGGGGGATCTTTCAAAAATTGAGAGCAACATCTAACGAAGTGCATCTAGTTAGTTAACACCCATTAACTAACTAGTTAACTAGTGACATCAGAAGTCACTATTAAGTCCTTTTCCCTGAAGGACTTCTATGGCCTAAGAAAGTATTACACCCAAGGACCTGATGAACCTGTAATTAGTTGGTTAGTCCATCTTTGGGATGCTGCAGGTGAGGCTACAATTCTAGATAGTACTAAAATGAGGCATTTAAGATCCCTATCACATGATCCAGGTATCAACCAAAGAATGATAAGGGGGAAAACCCTCACAGTATCTGGGCACGGGTCCTAGGAAGTGTGACACAAATCTTTGTGTGTATAGATGATCTCTATATGCAGCAAACCCAGTGAAAGACCATAAAACAAGGGATTCAACAATTAAAAAAACAACAGTAGCAGAAATTGTCTTCTCAAATGATCTAAACACTAAATCCAGACTTAAAACCTTATACATACATGATATGGCGAAAACTTATGCGACTTGGCCCATAAAAATGCACTTCTGCTTTAGCAATCATGAAGCAAGATGACAGAGAGGAGACCGTGCTTAGTATGGCAAAGAAGCTCTGAGCACCTGCAGATGCTGTGCATGGCCCAACACATGTAAGAATCACAGCTGTAGAGACATGTCTGCAGAAATTACATAAGAGGAGAATCACAAGAAACTCAAAGAAGAAATTAGAGAAGAAATTAAAGAGGGCTTTCTCCAAATCTCAGCAGTACAGATCAAAAGCTCTGGTACCAAATGCAAACATCCCCCAGATAGGGAAAGCAGGTACACCCCACAAGCTGGGCTGTGGTTCTTCCTGTGTGATTATAGAGAAAACTTGAAGGATAGAAAATCTACTGATGCTCTGGCTCTGGTGCTTAAATTAAAAGACAGCAAGGCTCAGAGAGGAAGTTCCACCGAAAAAAGCAGCTCCAGTAGCCCGTAGCCAATCTGCCAGGTATGATGATGATGACAACATGTTCAATCCCCTTAAAAGAACCTCGAGAACATATGCCCAGGGAAAGAAGAATTACCAAGCTTAGAAGGACCCTGCCTTTATCCAGGTAGAGACTAAGGAAAACCATATTTTTTAGACTGTGTAGATTCATTAGCCTGGCACATCAGAAGCTCAAAAATATAAAGTCTTAGTCAACACTAGTGCACAGTGCACATTAATCCCATCAAGACATGTGGGGGCAGAATCTGTTTCTATTGCTAGCATGACAGAGGGATCACAAGATTTTACTCTAATGAAAGCTGATGCAAACCTGACTAAAAATAAGTGAAAGAAATACTCTACTGTGACTAGCCCAGAAGCTCCATACATTTTAAGCATAGACTTCCTCTGAAAAGGGTATTTCAAAGACCCAAAGAGACTTAGGTGGGTGTTTAAGATAGCTATAGAGACAGAAGGTGTTAAGCAATTAATCACCTTGCTTAGACTATCAGAGAACCCATCTGCAGTAGGACTTCTGAAGGGGGAAGAGCAATGAGTACCAATTCCCACTTTGACAGTGAACCGCCAACAGTACAGAACAACTCAAGATGCTGTGATTCCCATCCAGAAGATAATCCATGAGCTAGAGAGCTAAGGGGTGGTCAGGAAAACCCAATCACCCTTCAACACTCCCATTTAGCCTGTACACAAATCTGAAAGAAAATAAAGATTGACAGTAGATTGTCATGCCTTGAATAAAGTGACTCCACCATTAAGCACTGCTGTGCCAGACATGCTCAGAAAATTCCTTCAGAGTTTGGCCCATATCCTCTCATTCTCTACACCACTCAGGATTTTCCATGCCTGGGTCTACTTCTGGGCTAGGGGTCTCATCAGCTCCTCTGGACATCTCAGCCCTCACTCTAGACAAGCTACAGACCATATAAAGGAAGCTTACTAGATTAAATACTAGGACACTGGTATCTTTAACATTTAGTGGAAACTGAACATTCTCAAAAAGTGACTTAACAGATTCAAAGGAGAAGAAGGAAAGGAAAGGCTGAAAAGCCTCATCCCCTGCTCCTCCTCTAACAAGCTGGATGCAATTACCAATAAACCCCCAAAACTTGCTACTGGAACTAGGATGCAGGGTAGGATGAAGAAACCATAAACCATACGTATGTTGAACAGACTCCAGTACCTTTGTAAACTCCCTATAACTCATAATCACAGAGCCCAGCACAATAGCTATTCTAATCTATGCCCCTCTACTGTAAAAGTTACATGTTAGGGATAATACTGGAGCTATTTCCAGATAAGAAAAAAAGCATAGGGACTGGAAAGGTATTAAAACCTCAAAAAAGCCTAACAACCAGAACCACATGAAGGCCTCCACCCCAAGAGACATGATGAATTCATTATGAACATGGCTACTGACTGCTTTATCCCAATACAGGGAAAGTACAACTAAAATGTAGTTCGTACGGGGTTTTTCCACTTTCTCAAGCCCCATGGTCAGCACCAGAATAATGTATTTGTCTTGGTTTAGGGCAAATTTGGGAGAAAACTTCTAAAGGGGTTCTTCTAGAAAGCAAATTCAAGCAGCCCCTCCCCCAACTGGTTTGGGAAAAGATTTCCTTGGCGAAAAATAGAAAAAAAAAACCTGTTTACTTAACAGGCAAAGCATTTACCAGCACAAAAAAAAAACAAAAACAAAAAAACCCCAACAATATTTAACAATAAAACCTCTTGCTGCTCTGAAGAGATGACTTAACTCAGAAAGTCCCCTTTGTGGGTTGCAGTTCGGCTCACTCAGTCTGTTATCAGTCCCTCTGGCACAGGAAATGCCGTGGCCCAGTGGGCCACAGATGTGAGCTGCCGATGCTCTTCCAGGTTTTCAGTCCAGAGCAGGTTTAAACAGTTCCAAGAAAAAGAAAAACCACAGTCCAGGGAACTTCTTTGCCTTAGTGTCCTGGTTTAGGACAAATTAGGGGAAAATATCTCCAAAGGAGCCCCTTATAGGAAACCAAACCCTCCGCAACTTCCCCCCACCACCGGGTTCGGGAGGAATTCCTTCAGAGGGGAAGTGGAAAAAACTTGTTTATTAAGGAACAACAAAAAACACTCCCCAGCACAAGAGAAATAGCCCAAGATGACCACAGATGTTTTCACCAGTCCAAGGGGGTTGAGCTGTATCTCTCTTCGCCGCAGAGGGTACGAAGCTTCTTTCGCAGACCCCGGGGGAGCTCCTGCCCGGAGTAGGTCCGATGTCTTCGGGGGGGGGGGGGGGGGGAAGGGAACAATGGAAACCGGGGAAAAGGAAAAAAAAATGGCAAAAAAGCAAGCCAGCGAAAAGCAGAGAAAAAAGAGAGGAAAACAGAGCCAGCAGCCAGCCGGGGGGGGGAAGGAAGACAAAACAAACTGAGGACAGGGAACAGAAACCACGATTGGGATAATGAGCATGAAAATGTCCTGTCCCCACGACACTTAGATAGCTAAAACCTAACTAAAAGCAAAGGAAAGTTCTGTCCCACTGCCTGTTCTGCAGACAACACTGTTCAGGAGAAGGATGTGGGGGAGTAAGTGCAGTTTCTGATAATAAACTCTGTGCTTCTTCTCTCTCTTCCTTTGCTCTTGGAACCAGTTTTAAAGGTGCAAAACTTATTTCTGGGCTAAACAGACAAATGGGGATACAGGCATTATAAAGTCACCTCAGGACACACATAAAGTACCAGCTGCTGTAAATTATGCAAGAGCCCTTGACACCTTACATTAGAAGTGTTATTTCCATGTCTGTCCTCGGAGAATGGCAGAGAACAGCCAGAATTGCAAAAGTAAATGCAACAGCCTCTCCCCACCTTGCCATAAGAAGCACATTAATTGAATGCAGTTCCTACTGGATTAATGAAATCAGTGCTATGTTCTTATCTGTGAAAGTGATCAGACTTCCTTCTTAATGCCAAAAAAAAAGAACATTCTTAGGGCATCAAGTTAAATTCAGGATATAGATGCAAGAAGAGAAATACCAGACGGTTTGCACTAATGCATGTGAAAGTGTCTGCCCTTGTCAGACATGCAAATTTTCTTAGTCTATAATGTCCACCTTAGTGAAACCTCTCCTGGGTGAGGCTGGATGGTGCTTCCAGGACACAACAGCCAATTTAACAGCTTATATTGCATTAGGTAATTGGTTTGTTTATTGTCTTATCATGCAGCACTACTTGCTAGAATAGTTTCTGCTGCCTAGAGAAAGCAGTATAATCATAGCTGGTGTGGCTGACCATTCACTCAGCTGCTGTAGGCAGCTTCTGCAATCTAATAGGCAGTGTCAGTACTGTTAACTACAAGTAAGGAAATTGGCACTGTGAAGGGCAGAAAAATTGTGAACTCCATTTGGGGAGGAATGCTAATTCAGTCTTATTTGCCTCTGAAAGATGCAAAGGGATTAGCTCCTCAGGATTTTAATGCTGCGCTTTTTGAGCAAGCCTAACTAACAAGCTCAGGATGGAGTGTCTCAAACGAAGCTGGTTACCTTGTACCCTTTGGAACCCATGGAGGCTGTCTCCACTAAAGATCACTGGTGATTTCCACTAACACCTGCAGGTGACTTCAGAACTAGAATTACAAGCTCCCCTTGGAGTTGCCTTAAGTGATAAACTGTGAAAGAGGCTGCACTTATCTGTGATTTTTACACTGCTTAAATATGAAATAGTTATCTAACAGATGTCTTCAAATCCAGTTGTAAATTTTCAATGCTGCTTTAAGGGCTCTGTCATTTTTTAAAGCTTCTTGAAGTTCTTGCATCCAGACAGTTTAGATCTACTTAAAGAAATGAAATCTTGAACTTGTATTCCTCTGTTCTGAAGCAGGCTCTGTTCCAGGTGAATAGAGGTTGGAGGAATTTCTTAAATTTAACTTCTACTTGTTTTTTCTCAGGGAGCTCTCTGTTGGTCGTGGTTCTACAGCACCAGTGGGTGGTGGAGCTTTCCCCAAAATTCATTCAGTTGAACCTTGGGATGGCAAAGATGGTGAGGTAAGAGATACTCCATTTCTGAAAGTGCTCAGCAATTGTGTTCAGAAGTGACAGGATAGAGTAACTAACATTTGTCAGTGTGAAAGTTCCTGTTCTCACAAGATTGTGGCAAGTTGCGTTGATTGTTTCCCATTATCTTTATCCTGCCGGCAGACCAAATGGTACATTGATTATCTGACATTGCAGACCAGATGTTCCTGCCTGTTAGGATGTATGATCTGAAAGCTGGATCACTTGAGGCAGAAATATTACCAGTGCTGACTAAGGGAGGTGGTAGTGCATGCATTCGTGACCCCAGTGTTGTAGAGTTCTGAATATGTTGACCTTGCCATCAAGTTCTTAATGCCAGAAAGCTTCTTAGGTAAAGCCTGTGTAATAAATAATATGATGACCAAATCTGCCTTCTTAAGGTTCAACATTGTTGTAAAAACCAAAGTTACTGCAGTCCTTTGATCTACTTCAGATAGATAAAAACACTGAATACGGTAGTGGTTTTGTTACATCGTTTATTTGTATAGCCTTCATCTGGAGTATTTTGATTAGTAAAAAACAACCTCCTAGTTGCTCACTTGTCCTGTGCTTAGTGCACTTTGAGTGCACTGAATGAAAGAGATGACAGGAGAGAGCTTTATTCTCAGGCAGGATGAAGTAAGAATCTTTTCAACTCAGGGATCTCCTGGCATTAAGCACTTCTAAACATGTACTCAAAACCTTCCCTTTTTAACAGCTTCCAGTTGAAGATGACATTGATCTCAGTGATGTGGATCTGGATGACTTGGGTAAAGATGAGCTGTGAGATCTTCAGGAAACTTCTTTTCTTGGGAGAGCCTGCACAGCAGTTTGCAGCCTGGATCACAGTCAGACAGATATTTCAGTGGCCTTTTTATGGAGAAGTAGCACATGACACACTGTGCTATTGGATGCACTGCAGCAGTGGACTGTACGCATCTCAAGAAAACATTGCAGAAATTCTATGAATTGTCATAACCAGTAAACTTGATTGTATTCTGTGTAACAAATATTTTGAGGACAACATGGATATTTCTTTGGAACATCTTGGGTTTTATTTTGTTGATAATGTGCTGTTTGAGTGTTACTGGAGGCTGATAGTGTAACCAATTTTAACTGTATTTTTTTTCATGGAGGTGGAACCTGCTCAGCTTCTGTTTCAATTAAAGAATAAAATATTTTTTGACACACAGTGTTAGTCTTGTATAGAGTAAGAAAGGTGCACATAGTACAAGCAGTCCCATTTTGGATGACTCTTGAAAGTGAACTGTATAATAGAGAGGCTTGTACAGAGAGGAGTCCTAAACCACTTCCTTGCTGTGAGATCTTGACAGTTTGGCTAAAGCTTGATAAGATGGACAATCTCAGTTTAAATGGTCTTCAGTCTTCCTTTTCCTATTCCTTCTCAGGGGCTTTCTCTTTCTTTGTGCCAGGCTTCATAAGATCATTAAAACAATGGAAATGGGTTGCTGTTGCAGTGAGTGATGCTGGGAGCTGTTGGTCTTTCCCCTGGATTAGTGATGAAGCTAATCTGTTTTAGGGCATAAGGATTTCCAGGTGCTAATAGAAAACCACTCTGGTGCTGTCTCCAGCAAATAGAGTAATATTTCTTCACTTCCCATCTGGCATTGTTTTGATCTGAAATTGCTATTTCCTTTGGAAGGGGAATCAGGACTGTGAATAGGGATGTTTACTGCTGCTTTTTTAATAAAAATACTATTATTTTATTGCTCTCCATGTCTTGTATATTGGTGTCTAGTGAAGTGACCCTGATGTGATCAGCTTGTTTATAAATAAGGAGTGAAAGAGCTGAAAGATTCCCCTTCTTTCAAGGAAATAACATAGTATTTGTCATCTGTAAGAGATTGCCCGTAGCTCATCCCTATGAGAGGCAGCGTCAGAACCATGGGCAGCCAGCAGTAACTGCTGATTCTGTGCAGGAGATGTGCTCCAACCCTTAAATCATCCCAGCAGATGAGCTGTAATGGAACTGTTCTAACTGAAATATCTTTGCAAAAACTAAACTCATGAGTACTGAGGACTGTAAATCATATTATGATAAGTCCCACAGCACTTTTGAGGATCTTTCCTCTTAAGCTTTTGGGGTTTTTTGTTAAATTAATTGAACTTTGGGCTTTGCTCTGATGCTTTCTACTTTTTCTGTTTGGATTTTTTTAAGTTTGCTTTGTTAGAAACACCTAGTAGATCCATTAGCCACCATACTTTTTAAATTGTTTTATTTCAAGTCCAGTAGATACTCCATCTTTGTAATTTACCAAAAAAATAAATACTACCATAGTACCTTTGCCTCTGAAATATGTTTTTGTAAAACTATGAATAAGAGATAACTTTTATTGTAGTCACTGTAAAAATTACTAGAAGTGGTAGGAAGATCATCCTGCTACAGTATCTGCATTTTAATTTGAGTTTCAGCAGCTAAAGATTGTTTTAAAGTAACATGATAGTCTTGAAAATTAATAGATGAAGCTTGAGCAATTCTTCTTTAACTGCAGTCAAGAAGACTGAGGTCAATCTTGAAATAAACATAAGGGTAGTATTCTTGATTACTCAGTTGTAACCCAGGGATGTCCATGCCAGGCTGCAAAAGGAAGTAACGGCTTTAGTACCAGTAAACCTGCACAGTTCCAAGCTCCAGGGGATTGCTTTTGTGCTCCTTTCCCACAGGTGCAATGGAGCTTTGTATGTGCCATGCTTAAGGTGGGAATTCACCACTCAGCTGATTCTGCTGAGAATCTGCTCTGCTTCTTGTTTCAGGTTGCCTAATGTAATTAGCATTGAGAATGCCTGTGCTGTTTGAACTTGTAGCATTTTTGCGTGCTTCAGCTCTACAGCAACTCATCTCTGTCTTCCCTTTATGCAGTGGAACCCGTGCTTGCTGATTATAGGCTGTTCTGAAGGCCTGCTAGCTCATTTACTGCTTTAGCCTAAATTGTTTAGAATTGCAATTCAAGATATGGGGAAGGAGAAAGCAAGTACTGCTGCTTGTTGAAGGCATAGATTATTTATAAATTACAGCCTTTTACAGAGGACAGAGGTGTGACAGTCCTAGGATTTAGTTCCAAATTAATTTTTCTTGTTTGTGTTGATCTGAATGTTTATAGTAGATTTTAAGCTTTTTATGTAAAGGAACAGATCTGTTTTGTTCTGGTAGCTGTAAACATCAGATGCTTCAAAAGAAAATATAAACAATCTCTCTGCATCTGCATTGTAATCTGAGCCTACCCTAATCCAGTCTGTAATCAGCTGGGATTAGAGCTGCATCCAGGACTCCTATAATTGCAAGATGTGAGCAGATACATGTTCTAACCCCAGGACAGTGGAAGTGTTCATTCAGCTAAGCTGAGAGAAGCTACAGCATGTGCACCTGCAGTCCAAATACATACATCCATTATACTTGCTGCTGCAACTTCATCCAGGTGTTTGAAGACCATGTTCAGGACATCTCTCAGGCGCTTCACAGACTTCCTGTTTGGCTGCAGCAGCATTGCTTGGAAATTCACAGGGAGGCCATACCTCGGAACACAACATACATGAACATCTGCTGGGAAGGGCCACAGCTGTCTGCTCATGCCCTCCCTCCTCAGCCTCCAGGCATGCCCACTGGTGGTGTGTTGCAGAAACAACACTGCCTCCTTATTGGAAAGCATTTTCCTTTTGAAGCCAAAAGTCAGCTAAACAGTGTCTTTCTGTTTTCCCCTTCCCTGTAAGTGCCCCCAAAAAATCGTTTTTCATCAGGTTCGTATGTCACTCTTTTTTGTGGACATCTGTATTGTCTCCTGTGAGCTCCTGGAATTAAGTAAGGCACACACCTCGAGCAAGACAAAACAAGGTGTGTAAGGGTTCCTCCCACAAATGAACTGCACCAGGAAGAGAGCTGTACATTTTGACTTCCCCAGGAATCTCTGCCTGCACTCTGTGTTTACTCACCTCAGGACGGATTCAACAAAAACTCTCAAGGCTTTCACATGAATCCAAGCCACAAATGCTTCACTGAAGTTCACCTTCAGCCAGCGCAGTAAGGGGCCCTGTGAGACCAGAACAGTGCTTTGATCCCCTCGCTGAATGAAGCAGGTCCATAGCCAACACTGCCACTGAGGCCATCATGGGCTGCTAGGATAGTTCCCAGGCTGCCTGATAGTGGCTCCCAGTCTATCAGAAACTCAAGTGACCTTGGCCAACTCATTGTTATTTTTCCCATGCCTCAGTTTTATGGGCTAAATGGAGCTCACCAGAGACAGCTGGAACCGTAAGGCCATTTCTGAGAGAGGTGCTTAGGCATGCTAGTAGCAAACGCTGCCACTATGTGGGCCACCAGCTCACAAGGTGCTACTTACATATTGCTGTTTCTTGTCGGAAGCTAATTTCATCAGCTCTTCCTTTTCACACTTCAGTTCCTTCTCATCATAATAAAATTCTCGAACCATGAACCTACAATTGAATGGCATTTTCTCTCACAAGCCTTAGTCCAGGCAATATGCACACTCATTTCTTTTTCCCCAGGAGAAGCAGGTATGGGAAGTTGCTAGCCATTTAACAAAGTATGTGGAGGGTAGGAGTTGAAGTCACTCCCAGAAAGCCAGCTTCCTGCTCTCAGCAGAATGAGAGCAGTAAGGGCAATTCCAGGATCTGTAACTTGGAGTTTAAAGAACAGGATCACTGATTCTGCTACCACAGCTCCTTCCCACCCTGCCTTCTCAGTGGCTTTAGGACCAACAGAAACCCAAGCAGTCAAGAAGTCCTAAAACCAGTGATGGATTCAGCATGCTGCACACCCAACAAGCCTCACCTGATCCTCATCTCTTGCTAGCCTGCCCTGCCCAGCAGTCAGGGCTTCTTACCTGTTCTCCCTGGCTTTAGCCTTAAAGTCATCCATCACTTTTCTAAATAGGGTCACAGTGAAGAGTCCTCCCTCTGCATCCTCAGCAATCATTCTGTGGGAGGGAAATCCACTGCTGTGATTTGACATGGCAAATCCCTCATGCCTTTTTTAACCTACCTTATCTTGCTCTTTTGCAATTCTTTTTATTTTCATAGGAATGATTTTTTTACCCAAGGTGAAAGGATGAGTTATTATGGCTTTTGCTAGTGCAAATGACAGTATGCTGAATTATTCTATGCGACAAGAAGCAATTAGTAATGCAGATTTAGTGTTTCATCTTTTTATAAAGTACTTTCCATAAAGCTCCATGTGATTACATATGTCTGAACTATACCTCAATTAATGTAATAAATTGTCTGTTTTACACAAAAAGAAGCAATGGCCTGTTTGAAAATAAATAGAAATAAATTACTGGAAAAGGGAAGCTAATTGTAAAAAAAACTGACCTTTTTTTCTTTCATCTGTACTTTCCTTCAACAAACTACTTTGTATTTGAATTGCAAATACATTAATGTGGAGCCTATGCATTTAGACTAGTGATTTCCTCTAGGATCCACCAATTTGAGGGGCTGAAACATGACAGGGATCTCTGAAACAAACACAGCTTAATTTGGAATTTCACTTACTTGGTGGAGCGAGGTACTACCATATCTGAAAGTGATTCATAGGTCTTCTGCCACTGTAGGTAGCTTGACCTTTGAGCAACACAAAACAAAGCACAGTAAATAAATACTATATACTGGAAAGCAAATGTTGATACATATAGTTAATTAAGCTAATAACTTAGGGGTAGAAGGGTTGAGCTCCTTATGCGTGGTTATGTCATTAAGACACATTAAGCCTCTCCTATCCTTTCCGCTCCTAGTCACCAGCTGAGGAGGTGCTTCCCTCAATGCTACACCCTCTGTCTTCACCTTGGATCTTGGCTTGAGGAAGGGTCAATATCAGGAAACTGATGGTGAGAAGAATGTGGCATATACTTCTAGGCTGCCACACAGTGTCCCATGCTCCAGGACCCCTGCACAAGCTGCTCTGGTCCATGGGTGCTACATCTGCTATGTGCAATCCCAGAGCTGATCTGGTGCTAGACTGCACTCATGGTGAATGTCAGCCCTGTGAGAAAGGGAACAAGGGTATGGTAAGAGATTGCAAAGAGAGAAATCTCTTTTTAGTGTGAATAAACTCACATAATGAAGTCAACAAACACCTCAGATAGCTTTTTGCAATCTGTTTTTCAGAGACAGAAGAGTGATGGTGCTGTACGTGTGTGTTGGGACAGGGCTATATGGAGAGGAAAAGTTTTGTGTAGGGCTCTGAGGAGAACATGGTGTAACTTCGCCATTGGTAGCAGTCATCCTACATATAGCCACTTAAAAAGGCACAGCCAGCAGAGAGAGATTGTGAGTTGAAAAGGTCTAATTCCTTTTAGAAACTGGCTATGCTGCAGTAAAAATCTGGTTTTCTTTTAGCTCATACTATTCCTATCAGGAGACTGAGAACCCACTCATAACCATGAAGAACCTACATGCCAATTGTCGTGCTCCAGCTTTGATGCAGTCTTTGTCTCCCTCTTTTGTGCTAGCAGGTTTCACCTGTGTCTCATGAGCTGCCCCAACCTGACCCAGTATCACCTGGTTCTGGTGCTTAGGCCTGGGACTCAATGCCACACGGGGTGTGTGCACACACTGTTGCCTTACTTTGGCACCACGACGAGCAGCGTGATAAGATACTCGGAATTCAGAACAAAGTCTTCTTTGTGCACAATGTCTGCCAGGGTCCGGGTCAGCAGATTTCCCCTAGAAAAGAAGACAAAGTAAAAATAACAGTAGCAGGAACTCAGCAGTGGAACATTGGAGGCATTGTGCTGTGCGTGGAGATGCTAATAGCATATACTGGGGTAGAAGAAGGCCTAGAAGAAGGTAGCTAAAGGACAGGGCTACACTTCTTAAATGGCTGTTTCATTATTTTTACTGCAACTAAAAGAATCAAAAAGTAATTAATACTAAAGGACATAATATTGGTGACTAGCAGGAGGCCAGTTTATGCCCTTTAAACTTAGAGGTTTAGGGTTTAGCACCATTCTGCTGCTATTGTTTTTACAGTAAGGGTGTAAATACTTGGGAAGTGCACATCTGCTCCCAGTCATCGCCACATCTTGTGGGAAGCACCTGCTCTCTCAGGAAGCCTGTTGAGCTGCTTGTGTGACCATGCTGCAGGCAGAGTACTTACAGACCTAAGCCATCACAGCAACCTGGCATTCCTGGACTGTTGTGGACCAGCACACTGAGACACCTCCTGCTGAACAGCAGCGAGAGCAGCAGTCTCATGCACAGGTGGGACCTTCAGGATGTCTCCAGGATGTCTCCACACACTAAACCCCCCTGATCACATTAATTCCTAGGACATGTAGATAGCCAAGGCTGGCTGTATATGGCTGGAAAGCACTAGGTGTGAAGAGGAGTTGCCCTCCCTGCCACTCGGCAGGAATGAAGAAGGACCTAAACTATTAGTTTTGGGTTTGAGGTTCACTGGGCCAGTGTAAATATTAACTAAGTGGCTGGTAACTTATTAGATGTTTGTTCAACCCAAGCTATCTGGCCCTGGTGGACACCAGAGTTGACAGAATTTAAAGATAGATGGAATGATGACAAGGAAGATTGTCCCTGGCCATGAGGTCTCCATTCTTCTCCCTCCTCACATTGCTGGAGCCCTGGCCAGCAGGCTGCCAGCCTGGCTGGCTGCAGTGTCAGGCAGCCACCTGTGTCCTGTGCCCAATCGTGAGTAGAAATACTAGCATATATGAGCATGTGTTGGGTGAGGGCTTATACAATATCATCTAAGTTGTTTTAAATTTGCTACTTACTGGATTTTATCATTCTCCCCAGTGATATCCTAGAAAAAACCCCAGGTATTAGCACTGACATAGGCAAAGACTATAAGCAGATGAAGACAGGAGAGAGAACATTTAGGAAGCCTGAACAGTGCATTACCTGAACCAGCAGAAGGAAAAAAGAAAACAAAAATATAACTGGGATGCTAGTGAGGTGCAGGATCAAGCAAGACAGAGCTGTTTCCTATGGAAGCTTTGCAAATGCTGTTCAGAACATATGGCACAGCTCCATAAGGCAAAGGAATCCACCAGTTGGCACAGCTCATCTAATTTCTGACTCCCTGAAGTCCCATCAGAGCAAAATAGTTGACTTCTTCCCAGACTGCCTGCTCACACTGTCAATAAAATCCTATTAGGAACTTCAGTCTCCCTGAGCTGATTTTGAGATATGCTGACCACACCAGCTGCCACCTGTTCTCACTGGGTCTCTAAATGCTCAGCATGTCCCAAAGCTGGAAAAGTTGTTCCCAGAAGAACACAACAAAGGGTGTGAGCACACACTGCCCACATTTCAGCCACACAACAGCATCCCCAGTGCAAAATACCTACATAGTTTTCTTCTCCAGGCTTTGCAAATTTCCTTTAATGTTGTTGTATGCAGCTGATCGGGTCTTCAGGTCTGTTTCTATTTGAGTCACTTGCTAAAACAAAGAGTGAAAAAAGGGAGTCAATGCAGTGCTTGAGGCCTTGTTCTTGCCTCTGTCCCACAACTACCACCTTAACACAGAGAAACAGCTGCCAGCTCCCCTAAAACCACCAGCCTGTGGCCAAAAGAGAGCCGAGGTCAGTGCTTCCCTGGGGCAAAAGCCTCTGCAGGAAGTAGGGTTCAGTCAGCTGTTGCTGTTGCTGTTGGAGTGCTAGAGCTGTATCTAAGGGGCAAGTTCATGGTTTTATTTGTTACCTACACTGAACAAAAACACATCATCCCTTTCTGAATGAACTGACAGTGTAAATAATTTATTCAGCCTGAAGACTTTTGATTTAATGTCAGACTAACAATTTCATGAAAAACACCTCTGAAGTGGAGAATAATATGGCAGTATATGAAAAAAAAATACAATGAAGGAGATTAAAGTGCATAAAACATATCAGTGTACTCTAGTGAATCTGATGAAGTGCCATATACTTACAGACTGGATAGGTTTCAATAGATATATCATTATTATTGCAGTAGAAATTAAAATAATATCAACTGCTGCAGTACAAAGTGTGTGCTTCTGAGTTTGTTCCTGCTCAAACCAAAGGCAAAGCCTCCTCTCCCGCCATGAGAGGAGGGATCACAACCAGCCAAAAGACATGCTTCCCCATGATGACATCTTAAAATCTGGAGTACAGTTTACCTTTGCTAATGCTTCTGATATATTCTTCAGTGGCTGCTTTATGGGGTATTTGGCCATGTCCCACTCAAACCGTGTCAAGTAGCTAATTAGGTCAACTGAAAATACAAAGAGATGCATGAAAGCAGATAATGTACCAGATGGCAGGTCAAGCTTTGGGGAGTAGTCCCCAGCTATAGCTTAGGCATAGCTTTGATTAACTTTAGATCATTAACCAGAAGCCTACTTCTCAATTCTTACAGAGATTTGATCTTGATCAAATATGCACAGATCCTATGCCAAATCTAATCAACTTCCTAAACATCCCCAAAAGTTAAAAGTTAAACCAAAAATCTTTTCTGCTTTACACCTAACAGTACAGAAAAAGTGTAAAATTATTTGTATCAGTGGGACACAGCAGTGTACAGCTACTCTTCTTCACAGTAAAAACAGTTTTGTGTAATCTCAATCTTGATTTCTGCAATATGCCTGAATTTAATCTCAGCAACAGCTATTAGAAAAATACTTTGTGCCCAGGATCAGCAGTAATATTCAGGGCTGCTGAGAGCTTGATCAAAGGTACTAAGACCGTAGCAGATGTCACTTCTCTGTGATTCAGTCAAGTGCTCACTAGAAATCAAACAAATGCAGGTGCGATGAGGAATTCCTCATTGACTTTGCACACAGAGGTCCTCATTTCACACAGAGACTATTTATATAATAGATAAATCCAGTCACAGCATCCAAGAAGAGAAATTCACAGCAAGGACCTGTGCATGCAACCCCCACAACAAAGCACTCTCAGACCACAGGGACCAATAGCTTCTTCACAGAATGAAGGGGAAATGAACACATACAACACCCAGCTCCTAGAACAAGATTTTCCTGTTTCACTGTTGAAGATCAAGGGCTCTTAATGTTAGGAAACATTAAGGCTTAGTACATTATGGTACCAAATAAAGAATTCTCCTCCAGCAGCTAATGAAATCAAACAGCTCTTTGTCTGAGTCCTGAGAGCCTTTGGATGCTGAACTTACCACTACATAGCGTTCTTGCAGACCTTTCTAGGATGGGGTAAAGTCATGCATCCTGCCACAATGAGAAAGGCTGGGACTGCCCCCCAGAAATTTAGGGAGACAAGGGGAAGGCAGCAGACAGAGTCTTAAGGTCTAGACAAAGAGGCCAGAAGCACTGTCACATAAAGGGTGGGCTTCCTTCCAGACCAGGAGGGTAAATATGGAGAATGTCTGGGAAGTTGCCCTAGGGTGATAGGGAGCAAAACAAGCTCAAGGTGCCAAGTAAAAGGACATGCATGCTGGGGTCCTTCAGTGTTCTTTGCTGCCTTGTTCAGGGAGTGAGTTCAGTCCCACAGCAAGGTTTGAGCACAATTTCTTGGGCTGGACTTTGAGGTTTAGGGGAAAACTTTTTGAACCAAGATGCACGAGAAGGAATGTGAAAAACTGTGTAATTGCCATACTACCAGGCTGAGGGTACTCTGCACTCTCATGTGATACTGAATACCCTTGGCAAGAGAGCACTATCCTTTCCATGGGCTTCTCTCACCCCACAACAGAGTCAGTTTACCCTATTAGATTTCCAAAGCATGGAAAATCTTATGTTAGGAGAAATAGGCTTCTTAGCAAGAGATAAACTGCCTGGAAGGCAGAGAGCACTTGCCATGGCAGTGTTTTCCCCCTGTTCCAAAACCACAGCTGTGTCAATGTCCCCCACATTCAATGGACATAGGGCAAAGATCCAATCCTTCCTGCTAATATCTCATCAGGAATGAGCAAATTATCCTGCACAGGGAGGGTGCAGAAAAGGGGCAAAACTGCAGAAGACTGGGAGAGCTATGACATAGCTGCTGTGTGCACAGTTCTCCATTGATGCTTGCTTGTGATCTCTGTGGGGAAGGCAGAGAGGTCAAAAATACTTCAGCAACAAAGTTCACATAGCATTTTCAGCACGAGGTACACAACACAAGGATTCCACCCTGCTGCCTCTCTTCTAAGCTCGTATGCTTAGGCTTTGCAGACACAGGCTCTTTAAAGACAGACACTAACCAATTTATAGCTGATGAGATGTAAAAGTTCCCTGAAGAACTTCATATGTCCTTTCTATCCTCACATTCCCTGAATCTCAGTAGCATCCAAATGTTGGGCAGTTGAGCACAGCATGAGTTCTCAGCTCAGTTTTCCAAGCTCACTCCGGAGTGAGCTTGCCAGTGCTAGCTGGCACTGGTGCAGGTTAGTTAAGTAGCCTGATCTTGGGGATGACACAAACTACTGTGAACACACTAGCAGAGCTGTGTTTAAAATGGCAAGCAGCCCCAGCACCCTGATGCTCCTGGAATGGCATCCCTCATTTATGGAATCTGTCGAGTCATGTCTAAATGGCTTCACAGAGCTGCCCACCCAGGAGAGATGATTCCTACCAGCTCACAGCTGCCCAGGGAACCCATAGCCTGCATGTCTCATAATCTAACTTACACACCAGCTCTAAAACACAGTGTTAAATACCTCCCCTCCAAAACACTCAATTCTTCAAAATCGTTATGCTTCCCATTTTGCTTTGTTTTGGGCTCACTATAAAGAATGGAGTTATTCCACCACTTACCAAATTTTATAATTCATTTAGGATTAACATTTCCATAAATGGAAGAGAATTTAGTACGAATCTTTGAAGAAAAGCTTTACTTAAATTTCAAGAAAGGTTATTTATGCTGTTATGATATATTAAAAGTTTCTATATTACACAAGCATACATTTCCCTATATAAGAGAGAAATTTGCACGTGGCTGCTTTCAGCTGTTGTACACTGGAAAGCTGAGTATCTGTGTGTGTGTGTGTGTGTGTGCAAGTTCATGAAACTAAAAGGGCTTTATTTTTTACTATTTTGCATTTTTTTTTCCTAAAAAGCTAGCAAAAAGACTTTTTAGATACACAGCTACTACCAAACTGCTATTGGGGTTATATACAAGTGAGCCAAAGTCAGTGTTACTTAAAACCATCTTGGGATGGTCAAATAGTATGAAACAGGACCACACAACAAGAAATCATGTCTTATAATTTTGTTTCTGATTTCACAGCCTCAAGAAAGTCTTCAACTTTATAGTTCTTTTACTAATCAGAAAGGGAAGGAGGAAGAATTGGTCCAGTAAAGTTGCTGATGCTTATGAAGACTGACACTGGAATATATTAGGGGAATCCTCATATACTAAAGCTGACTTCATTTTTTTAAGATGCAGTTAGTAATCTTAAAAAGGTTAATGTCCTAATCCAATATGATTTGCTTGGATGACCAAACCCAGAGAGAGGAAATTAGTAACACATGCAAGTAATTTCCATATCTTTCTAATAAAACACATGCAGAGATAATAGGGGGAAAAAATGGTGTAAAAAGGGGAAACAAAGGAAATTAATGAAACCTGTTGTTTCTCAAGTCATAGGGATATCGTGATCAAGCTACGAGGTTGTTACTTGAGAAATCCATCGTAACCTGATCACTGTATCTCTACAACCAGAACAAGACTTGTGTCTAGCACTAATATACACAAATGCATGCATGTAACAACACCACAACCATCAGTCCTCAACATACTTTGGAGACATTTCATTTTATCCTTTAGCCCTGAAACACAGTAAATGGGATTATTGTATTTCTCGAACAGTTGCACCCATCAAACATCAGTTTTATATTATTTAACGACATTTCTAAAAGAACTTCCTCCCCATCCTTTATTAATACAAGTCTGAAGTACAACATTGCAGACAAAGGGAGATGGACTGTACACTCTTAGTTTATCCAAAAGCATCATGCTGTAAGTCTGTAATCAGCATGCATATCACATCCAATTTTGTTGTATTTTTCCAGAATAGCTGGGCAATGCAAATTGTTGTCATACAACAGTTGTCATACAACCATACAGAATGAGATTTAGGTGCCCTTAAGAAATCAAGCCCAGGCAGGGCACAGGTGTGCTAAATCATGTTAGGAATGTACAAGGATGTCTCTTACTTTCATCTTCACTCCAAAGTTAGCTTCTGCTGAGAAAAATGGGAGCAGGCTAGACACATTCTTATAAAATGTTGCTGATGGTTGTCCTTTCTGAAGTGTGAGGGTTTCAATTCCACATACTCAAATTCTGAAGCAAGCAAAAGCACCATCAATGCATTTAAACCCCCACATTCACAGCACCTACCTCCATTGGCCAGAAGATTTTCCTGGACTTTATCTTTTGAGTCCTCCATAACTTCTCCTATGTACTGGGCTATTTTCTTTATGACGCTTAAGTGTAACAAAAGAAACTTTGTTAGTGAAGAAACAAAATTACTACAAAACAGTTTCACAGTGATCTGATAAACACAGAAATGACCAAACAAAACACTTCTGAAGCAAAGCAGGTTAATTTGCAATTCAAATGATAACAAAAATCTAGGACAATGCAGAACTAAATGTCTTACCTCTAAATACACTGATCTCTGCAAAAACATAGGTAATGTCATTTTGCCTGTGCTCTGGACTTACAGAATATCAAGATTCAGTCTTCTGTACACTCATTATATGCATAGCAGAAACCAGAAGGCAAGAAAGGCAAGAAATTAATGTTTAAAACCCCCAAGGTGATGAAGGCAAAGAAGGCTACATACAGACACTGACTGAAGATCTGTTCCATAGGATGCTAAAGAAATTCTTAGGGCTCGCTGAGAAAAGGTTCTCATAAAATACTCAGGGCAAAATAGCAGTGTTATCTTGCTTGATGGGGAATTTCTTTCTTATTTCTTTTCTTCACAGGATTCGTTCTCTCTTCTCTCTTAGCATGGTGGACAAGACATTCCTTTAAGGTGTAGGAGGGCTAGATTCAAACCCTTCTGCCCAGTTCAGAGTAGCGATTTGTACAGAGACCCTCCTAGAGAACACAATCTCCACTGTGCCACTTATTCTTTGCCCATTTTAAGAAATGGATTCATCAAGTCACTCTAGCAGTAGTTCCCCCTGTCTCCAGTCAAAGTACCCGTTTCATACAGGCTGCAAGACTTTCTGGTTGTTTAAGTATCCCTCTGCACTCAAAAATATTCACAGAATTTGGCCTGCAGTTTGCTAACTGTCCGAGGTTGACTACACCTTGTATAAAACCCAGCAGCTACAAGGTTACTGCCTGATCATTAAATTGGCAGAGACACGAAGTGGACATAATCCTTGGCATTGTGACAGGGAGTGAAACAGCAGGCTTTATTTCTGCTTCATTTCTCTTTCTTTCCTTACTGAGAGGGAGACTACAGCTGCAGATGAGCTGGAGACTGAAAGGGCATCTACAGTGTTTGGACATTGTGTTACGTGACTGAACAATGTGTTGTTGTGATCAATCCTATGGTTTTCAAGAGCAGAAAAGGGACTTTGGGCCAGGTATACATACCTGGAAAACATCAGAGAAGAGGATTTTTCTTTCATGTGCTGCAAAGCAGTTGCATCTATCTTTGTTACTGTGAAGAAACTTAAGAGTCTTGGGAAAGGTTTTCCAGTCCTATGACAGGTAGGAAAAGTCTGAGATTGCTGATGCTGCCAAGAATACTGTACGCAAAATTTGTGCTGTTTGGGGTCAGTTCAGTCTGAAGAAGAGAAGATCTTGTCATTTCAATATATAAAGGGCTCCTATAAGAAAGTTGGACAGAGGCTTTTTACTAGTGCCTATAGTGACAGGACAAGAGGCAACAGTTTTAAACAAAGAGAAGATTTAGACTAGACATAAAGAAATTCTTTACTGTGAGAGTGATGAGGCACTGGCACAGGTTGCCCAGGGAAGTTGTGGATGCCCAGTCCCTGGAAGCAGTCAAGGCCAGGTTGGATAGAGGTTTGAGCAACCTGGTTTAATGAAAGGCTTTCCTGCCCATGGCAGGGAGCTGGAACTAGAGGATCTTTAAAGTACCCTTTCAACCCAAATCATTCTTCTCATGACCCTGGATAAATGCAGTTCAGAGTGCCTGCAGGAGGAATCTATATCACTCCAGTTCTCATCCCTTTCTCAGAGCTGCTGCAGTTTTTCACCACCTGGCTTCAGCCGCATAGGGACCCACCAGCAGCTGAGGGTTGTTAGAGCACAGCACATTTTGCCCATACTCAGGCTGTAGGGGGGTTGAGGGATCCAGCCAAAGGTTCCCTGACAATTGCAACCTTGCCAAGCACTTCTGCAAATATCAGCTTGTAGATAGAGCTGTTCTTTGTTTCCTTCATGATGCTCAGAGTGCCCAAAGAACTTGTAACAGGACAGAAGTTGGTAAAACCAGCATAGCAGGAGGCTAAAGACATTATGGAGAAAGCAGTTCACAGGGACGTGTATAAACCAGGAGTTTCTCCAAAGGACCTGAGCTGCTTTCATTACTCTTGAGTGCATCTGGTGGCTGACCTGACAGGTGGGAGACAGCTCTGGCCTCTCTCCGTGGATACAGAGGGTGGGACAGGTGTGTGCACCTGACAGTCCTACCTGCCCAGGCAAGGTACCTGCCCTTCCCACCCACACATCCTGTGGTCCCTGCAGCAGGATACAGCCACACTGTGTGGATACACTGTGCCAGAGATATGTTCTCCAGTCCTGCCTTAGCCTCTGTGCCTTACATTGCATTATGTGAAATGCAAGTGGGATTGACTCACCTAATATATTTCCCATGCAAAGACAGAACCTATCCCCTCCATGCCACTGATATCTGGGGTAAATGACAGGAATCAGACCCCTGGAGGAGCCCCACTAACTACACTGACATCCAACAATGGGCAGTTTTCACAACCAAGTATCAGATCCCTGCCTTTAGATAAAATGAATCCCATCTTGAGCAAATATCATTATCAAATTATGCATTATAAAAAGAGTTTCAGCAAAACTGCTTCAAGAAGTAGTAATTAAAATCTGTAAAGGGAGTAACTCAATTTAATCTATTATTATGTCTTAAGACTCTGATATTTTGCTTCTGCAATGGCTGCAATGTCATTAGCTTCCAAAAAAAAAAAAAAAGTCTAACACTTTAAATGATGCTGGAAAGAAAGGGTGCTACCCACCAGGCCTCCAAAACACTGCAGGGAGCAGAAGTCCTGCAATCTGAGGCCACTCCCAGGTATGCCACTGACCGAGGACCAGAGAGAACCCCCGGGTAAGAGTGACCCAGGAGACCGTCAGCTTTTGAGAGAGCTCCATGCTACCACAGGATGACATGGAAAAACACTCCTCCTCCCTGTGTAAATAAATAATAAAAGTATGTGGAAACAATAGCTCCTGCAAACTCTTGCCCCTTCTCTGCTGTCCTGGCAGGAGGCAGCGCTGACAGGTTTGCACTGCCTGGCTTTACTGGCAGCTGTGTTTATCCAGCAACAGTTCAGCAGGCAGCTCTTTCACAGGACTGGAACATAAATGCTCAGGTCATCTGAACAGGCTTGAAATCCTCTGGATGCCATTTACTTCAACCAAGTGCGAGTGCTTGGCATTTTAACCCTTGAATCACAATTTAGACATAAAACCTGAGGCATTTATTTAATGCAAAATGCTTTTCTATGTCCTTGTGGGATTCAGTCTGCTAATACCTTTGATTATTGTTATTCTCTGTTACTACTAGAATGCATTTTTCTTATTTTTCAAAACATTGTTCTTATTTTTAAGTCTTGTTGTTCCTTCCTGGTTACCTATCTTGACAGGTAAATGAGACAAACAGGAAGAGTCCTTGCCTCAGCAGATTACAGTGGAAGGGCCTCACTGACCCCTTTGCTCCGTGCCTAGAGCCCATCAGAGGGTAAGAGTCATTACTGGCATTAAAGGGACAATTAGTGGAGTAAAGTGGTGTTCAGCTTGAACAAGCAGCTGTATCATGCTGCCAAGTAAAGACAAAGATAACAGGAGTCAGTGAGCCTAAGGAGCTCCTACTGACATTTCACTTCTAACTGCCCTCCATGTTCTTACATGGATTCTGCACTTTTCAGAATTCCTAATTCTTCACAAAGCTGGGAATTTATTATGCCTTTCTGAAAAATCAGTTCCGATGATTTCTGGCAGCCCTCAAACCCAGATCACACAGCTGCTTCCTATCTCCTACCCTGACTAGAGACACAGAATCTCAGAATATTCAGAGTTTGAAGAGATCCACAAGGATCATCGAACACTTTCCATTAGAACACATAGCAGATATGGGCACTGTCTCCCCCCAAATTTGCTCCCATTTCCACTTCCTCAAGAATCTCTGCAATTGAAGAAGAAGCTGGAACATGTTACAAAGAATATGGGGCAGTATTTTTGGCAGGGTCATGATGGAGTTGGCTTTGTTCATAAATTAAGTTGCTCTGTCTTGCTTAAAAGTCCTGAAAAATCTGTATGGTTTAGTTTTAGGTAGTCCTGTGAGGAGCAGGGTGTTGGACTCAATGATGATGATGGGTCCATTTCAACTCAAGATATGAATCATATCTATGATTCTAAAAGATCAGTCTTGTGTGCTACCCAGAGTTATCATATGCAATCATTCTAATACAACCCTTGTGTAGCACTAGTAAAATCAGAAAACAAAAATGCTATGGAGAAATGTATTCTAGCAGACCAACTTTTACCTAAACTGCCTAGCATAAATGCAAAGAGTTTATATCAGGGTTTCTGTATTTCTTTGCAACTGCCACACAAAGATCTGTGAAAGGATTGAGCATATTTAGACAAGAAAATGCTTATCAGTCCAGACTGGGAGAAAAAAAGGCAAAAAGACCCAGAGCTAATTCATATGTGTGACCAAAACTAGGTAAGCTGCCAAAGCAAAAAGTAGAACAAAGCAGAAAAACCCAGAAGCTTATACCTTCACTGCCTCAAAGTCTACCTTGTTCCATAAAGTATCTTAAAACCTGGCTTTTTCTGAGATTGCTGTACTACATTATTCTTTTGTATGCCCAGGTCAGTTTGTCCCAAAAGGCGAACTTGGTAATTATCAGCAAGGAGATCATGTGAGTCTTTGCTGAAGTAGGTTTGGTGCAATATGAGTCAATACTCTGGTTTTTAAGGAGTTTAAAAGTCTGAGAGGGAGCAGTCTGGACTTCATTCAAAAGAATATAATCCTTAGAAGTCCTCTATCTGGTTGAAAAGGGACAGAAGGTTCAATAGAAATATTCAGTCAAAACAAGATCAGGGAGGGCTTCACATTCTCTAAATGTTGTTTTATCAAGTTTCTCGATGAGGTGGGAGGATGTTCTTTAAAACAAAAACAAAAGCACAAAACAAAATAACCCCACAACCCACCATTTAAAGCAGTTTTCTTATGAGAAACAGCTTCCCTAGCACTGCCACTTGAATGGATTGCTGTGCTGCCAAAGCTACTGTGGATATAATTCAGCTAAATTTTAAAGAATGATCCTTTCTTTGTGATAACTCCATGACAATCAACACAAGGGTTAAACAAAGCCTATCCACTTTAGTCCAGTTATAGTCCAGGCTGAACTGAGTCAGACTGAGGTGAACACAAGGACATACCATCCCATAAAAACAATGTCTGTTTCTCATTTGTAGGTGGTAAATAAGATCTATTTTACCTTTCAGCAAAGCTATCAAGTTTTCCCAACTCATCTGACAGACCAACAAGAGCATCCAGTGTCCCCACCTGTGCAAAAGATGAGAAATAGGTGAAAGATGCACAACTTGTCTAAGGCTTTTTTTGTCAGAGCCTTAAGGAGACTGACTTGTCCTTAGTACATGTGAATTTAACAGTTTGGCAGAACCTTATTTACTTGGTGGAAAATAGTAGCAATTCCTTTACCAAAAACTAGGGCATAAAAAGCCTGTTCCAATAAAGGAAAAAAAGTATGTGTAGTCTCAAGATTACAAGGCAGTGTCTTTCTTCCTGTTTTCAGTTCGTCCTGTATCATCAAGCTGCATAGAATAGTCTTTAACCAAACAAAATCATGACTGGAAATGCACACAAATAATGCACACATACAAACAAGTCAGATGTACTGAGAGAACAAAGGGAAGCAGCACTTATTCAAAAGGGGGTGTCAGTCCGTGTTCTCTGTTATTACCAAAGCAAGTCTCTCACAAAGCCATTTCTGACCAATATCTGCTTTTTGAATCACTGTTAGTCATAACCCCATATTTATGGTATTGCAGCATAATGCCAAACCTTTTCTTGTAATGTTGCCAGCACAACATTATGTAGGGTCATTCTAAGGGAGAAGAAACAAATTTTATGTAGAACAAATAGAATGCAAATGGGCATCTTCAGATACTCCAAATGCTTTACTTCCTTCAATATAGCAGACTCTCACCACCACCAGTGGGGTAAGGTCCACAGATGATAAAAATAAGGTCAATGGATGATAAAAATCTTATAAATCTCAGGTGTGCATACAAAAAAGCAACACTTTTCTCTCTGTCAGTAGTCTTGCTGCCATGGCTGTGGATAGTCAGCTACTCCCTTTGCATTAGCAATCCATGATATACCATGCTGTATGACTTTGATCACTAGGAGCAAATTGTACATGGAATGCAATGCAGTTATTTAAAATCTCACTCATGTTCACTTCTTATACATCTACCCTTCCAATGTGAAGCTCAGCTTCAAGCACAATGATTTATTTCTCTCTGATCAATTTTCAGTTAACTGAACACAACTCATCCCCCAACCAGTCTCTTTCTACTCTCTGCATATTATCCCAAATGATAAATCCCTGCTGCTGTTTTGCCCATACACAAACCCCTTCCTCACTTACCTTTAAGTCTGGAATATGGAATTTACTGTTTCTGGACAGGTTGGATTTAGATGTCACAGTGTTCATTCTCTCCCACGCCTGTAGATTTGTTTTGTCTCCTGGGGCAGAAATTAGCCAGAACTCTGACATGATCTAATATTTTCCCTTCACTGCTGGTCACTGTAGAAACTCAAAGCAGGTAAGTAGCTAAAAGAGCACCACACAAAATGTGTTCTTCCCTAAGAACAGAAAGAGTTAGAACAGATCACTGATTTCTTTTCTTCAGAAACACCAGGAGAGTGAGTCAGTTGTGTGTCTCAGGCTGAAATGGAACATGACCTTCTCCAGAATGTCACGGAAAGAGTGTGGCTGTTCCTTCCTTCTCAGGATTGTTCCATCCAGTTTCTGCATGAAGAAATGAAGCTTCCTCCTCCCCTTTTCCCTCCCAGCCTGTTCCATTTGCCTTGCACTTTAAGTTCAGTGCCTATTGGGGAGCTTGGGGGCTTCACCAAACCACCCAAAAGTAATAAAGAATTTCTGCTTGATAAATATTCTCTCTCAAATTGTTGGACATTTGCAAGGAAAAATAAAAGCAAGACCTCTGCAGAACATAGAGGCTGAAAAAGATGCCACTGGCAAGACAGAATATTGCTCTCCTCCGTGTTTTTTCTTCCCAGGCTCGATAGGAAGGAGCTGGAGGAAGGCAAGCCCTGGTGTACAGGGACGGTATCGGCAGAGCCACACAGCTGGAACAGTGGCAAGAATAGAGAGACAACTACTGTGGTGCGAAGCAAAGAGATGAGGGTAGGAGAGCGAGCAGCTGGCAACACACCGCAATCCTCCGTTCCTTCCCGAGAGCTCCCGCGGAGCATCCCCGCCACACGCTCTCGCTCTCAGGTGCGCGGGACAGGGCAGGTGCGGCACTCGCCCCTCGGCACCCGCGCCGGGCCCCGCCGTGCCCGAGCGCTGCCAGCACGGCTGTGAGGGGCTGCCGGGGCCCCGCGGGACACTGCCCGCTGCTTTACCTGCCCGCTGCTTTACCTGCCCGCTGCCTCTCCTGCCCCTGCCGTGCCTGAGGGCGCCGCTCCCCGTTCCCGCGCCGCTCCCGGCGGCTGCCGGCGCTGACGTGCCCGGAGCGGCGGCCGGGCAGGGTCGGGGCGGAGCGCTGCGAGGCGCGGGGCGGCCGCCGCATCCACGGGTGGGTGCAAGGGGGCCGGGGCTCCCTCCCGGAGTACAGGGCGCTGCTGCGCCTGGTGCTCTAAAAGCTCTGTCCCACCTCTGACTAGGGCAGCTTTGCATCTCCTGGCTGTCTTTTAAACTGGCGCAAATAATGCAGAAGCCATTTGTTTTTATTAAACACTAACTACCTTCAGCAAGTCTGAAGCTTTTGGAATAATTAAAGAGACTTCTAGGAAACTATTGTTTCCGGGACTTCCCTAAGTGCTTCATTTAATAAATACACGGTGCAGGACTCTGCAAAACAGTGATGCTTACGTTCCTGGTGATGCTTCTTCCTTCACGTGTAGCTGTGGCTTTTAGTCCTTAGCAAATCTTGAGCTTGTCTTACATTGACTTAAGCTTGGTTAAGACACTGGGAGTATTTCACAGATTGTGTGAAATTATGTTCTCCAGGGATTTCTAATCCAGGCATGCTCTGAAGGTAACAAGTGTCTATACACTCGGTACCTGCCTCTGAGAGGCATCTCTGCAAGAGGGAGTTGAGCCCCCTCACTGGGGGTTATCCAGTTCTCATCTTCCAGTTGAGTTGTCTAATACTTAGGAATACTTGTCATACTTAGGCAGTCTCTGCTATTACTGGGGGCTTATTTTCTTCCAAAAATTGTGTATTTTTAACTCATGTTTCTCTGTAACAAAGGTAAATGAAGCCTCTACAAGAAATTAAACAGAAGGATGCTCTTGGTTTTCCACATGACCTGTTGTAAACTGAGAGGGTTTGAGATGCTGGGGGCAGGCAGGTCTGGTCATGCACAGAAGCAGAGCTCTTGACACTTCCAAGAACCTTGAATGAAGACCCCTAAAAGATTTATGTGTCTTCAGCACTAGGAAGAAGCAGTTGATGCAAGGCACACTGAATGATGCCATGTAAATCATGCTTTAGATAGCTAATGTGTAGGTCAAGGTCTTAGACCCTAAATGTAAAGATTCTTTAGGTTAACGAAGGATTAATCTTTCTTTGCTTCTCTTTAACATATTTAGTGATATATAAAAAAGCAATACATGTGTGGAGGAGGCGAGTCTGTACTGAAAGCACTCCAAAAAAGACATTGAGAAGATTTGTAGCTGAAATAACCATTTCATAGGGATTTTTTGTTTGCTTGGGTTTTTTTTCCTTTCTAGACTAATTAAACATTCAGTTCTCATAACTGCTATGATTCTAATTATTTTCAATCATAGTGTCCCCTAGGGCATGACAAAGGGTTTTCCAGAAGTTATGGGAAAAAATGAACATATTGCTCTGCGAGATGGCATTCACAGAATAAGTGATTATTGTCTAATCCTTCTTTTTTGTTTGTTTCTTTAGACTATACATTTTAATAATGAAAACATACTTAACTGATGTTTAAGTATCTACATCATATATATCTTTACCCACAGCTTACAGGTCTGAGAGGTACTGTAGACCTGATCACCTATATAAGGCAATTCTTTCCCATCCCAAACCAAGAACACTATTAACTGGATCCTTGCTGCAGTCTCAAGCTGTGCAAATGCTTTGCATAATTAATTTTAGAAATATTACATTCTCATAATCTCCTTAAATTTAGAATCATGTAAGTTGAAACTAGTGCTAACAGATGAGAAAAATTTCTTGCTGCAGAGGTGCTAGATTTTAGGACTGTTTTTCTGTACACATGCTTGTTATAACAAATAAGGTAAAATCCAAGCCATAGCGTTGTTTGATTTCTGGATTCTGCAATATACACTACTTAATTCCTGAACATTTTTATATCAGGAATGCCATTTTCCCCCTTCATATAGCTTTTTTACTATTATTAAAGCGAAATATTTTATGCTATTTATTGTTTTAAAAGAAAATTAAGAAAAGAAACAAGAACGATTTTAATGTCTAAACAATGTCCTGTTGAATGTTTTCCATTATCGTTTTTTCTTGGTTTACTGTGACTTTTCAAACTTTCTTCTTTTTACCCCATTACATATTTTTAGGCTGGATGAGGCAGCAGTGAAGGTGAAGGGGAAGGAGCAGGCAGCATATGCTGAGGGACAAGGATCATGCTGCAGTCTGGTGGTAACACAGCTCTGCCAGCTCATTTCCCTGGCTGGCCCTGCATGTGGTGCCATGTGATCTCAGAGCTGTCTAATTCCCTCATGATCATCACGTGTCTTTCTGCTCCCTTTGATCCACCAAAGCAATGAACTTTTCTGTGACTTTGTCTCTCTCAGTACTTGTGAGTACGTCTTCAGGTGTCACATTGAGGGAGAAAAACTCTGCCTCCAAACAATCATTAAGGGTATTGAAATACCCTACTTGAGGTATCTCCCAAGATAACTTTCTCAAACAGATAACCAGAATTAATTACCTAGACAATTATGACACTGACACTAGAAGGAAAGCTGCTATCTCCCGTGTTCTACACCTCTAGGAATTCTTTGTAGGTTCAGACATCAGATGCTGCTGAATGCTTTTTGAGTGCTCTGGAATATGCTGCTGGGCCTTCAAGCTGCTGTTCTAGGATAACACAGGTCTTCTGCACATCCCAAGCCATAACAACCAACCCCCCATGAATGTCTGGGATTCCTTACAATATCCAGAATTGTGGACTCAGCAATTCAGTGAATTCAGCAATTCAGCTTTAAATGTCTATTAATAGCTCATGGTGCTCTAATCAGACTGTGGAACCTGATCAAACTCACCCCTATAGAAGACATGCAGTGGCTGCTGCACCACACTCCTTCACGCTTAATTAACTGCATTTACCAGGGATGATATTCAGCTGCTTGAGCTTCTCGTGCCACCAGAGATGTCCCTGCACATCCTGCCTGCCTCCAGATTACACAGCAGAAGGGTTTGGATTTTCCATAGGTCTTGTGTCAGCCCCGTCCAGGAGCCCTGGATACCACATGGCATCTCAAATGTCACTAGACAACCTACATATAAGCAAGTAAAGCCTTAGCTCTCTGAAATGGGAGCTAAACATCTAGTTTAAACTTATAGGTACCTATATTTAGGTGTGCTCATCTCCCAAGAATCTCAGCTCTAACACCCCCTAATACAACCCTGAATAGAGCTCTTTTTAGTCATGATATTGGTATCATCATTGTGATACACCATTCAGGGAACACCATGCATAAGACTTATTTGAAACTGCTTCAGATCGCTTCAGTGCCAGAGTTATGCACTGTTAAAAATTTAGTTGCGATTTTCATTGTTTCTTCAACGTGTGTATGGACTGGATATACATTATTTCAGTCCTTGTTTTTGGTACTGTAAATTGGAACAAGAATCGTTGGAATTCTGGATACTGGTTTTCTTTTTTTTTCAACAGTGATGCTACAAAGAAATAAGAATGTGTCTTTCTGTGGTTGCTAGCAAGGTTCTGATCAGCAAATCTGGGACTCACTGTTTTCCATGGCTAACGGACACGGCTTGCCACAGGGTGAGAAAATTAACCGCCTCCCCCAAGGCTGCAGGAACAACTCCTGCCTTCCTGAGTTCACATGAAGACCATCGAGAATGACGCCGCAGCCTGCCTGATGGACACTCCAGACAGGGCTCTTTGTGTCCGGACACAGGCCGGGCCCTGCGGAGAGGGCACACGGCTGCCCGGCTCCTGCCCTCTGCCCCCATCCCGACTCCTGGCAGCGCCGCGCTCCGGGGCGCGGGGACCGTGGGCAGCGCCCAGAGACGAGGCAGCAGAGGAGTTGCTTTGCTGTGAGCTGCGGAGCCAGCGGACCTCGCTGTCCTGCGGGTTTGCTGTGCTTCCCCGCTCTCCCCGGTGTGAGGCAGAGACGGAGGCAGGGGCAGAGCCGCGGTCGCTGGCCGCTCTCCCCGCCGGGCCCCGCACGCCGCCGGCTGAGGCCGAACTGGCGGAAGCGCCTCGCCTTCCGCTTCCTCTCTGCCCGGGAAGAGGCGGGCGCAGCTGCGGCCATGCAGGTCTCCAGCCTCAACGAGGTGAAGGTCTACAGCCTGAGCGCCGGCAGGAGCCTCCCGGAGGTGAGGGCGGCGGGGGGAACGCGCCCAGCCCGGCCCGGCCCGGCCCGGGTCCCGCGGCGGGAGCCGGACCCGCGCGGTGCCGGCGCGGGGGCCGAGCCCCGGCCCGGCCCGGCCTGGCTGAGCTGCCCCGGTCCATGTGCTCTTGTACTGGGATCGTTACCGAGGAAGAGCTCTGAGTGGTTCTTACATTAGAAATGCGGTTTACATGAGTGAACCTTTGGCTGTAGCGCTGCTGGTCCACAGACCCGTAAGCAACACGACCTCGTACGTTGTCTTGGTGTGGAATGGTTAAACTTATCAGTGGAAGGGAAATTGGAAGATAATCAAAGAATAAAAGAATTAGCGGCCTAAATGTCTTATGTTTCAAATGGTTGGATAAACTTTGATTCTCGGGTTCCTGTATGAATAATGAGCTCAAGACTGATGTATACCTTTGCTTGCAGTGGCTCTCTGACAGGAAGAAAAGAGCTTTACAGAAGAAAGATGTGGGTGAGTTTTCCCCTCGAAGGGTGCTCAGCAATTCTTGGCTACTCCACATACATAACATGCAGACCCAGAGGAGACTCCTCACTGACTGATACACAGTGAGTGACTCCACACTGACTGATACATGCTTATCCTTAAGTCATAATATAAAAACTACAGAATTAAACTACAGATAGTTATTTCAAATTCTCGTATAGCTTCAGGTGAACACTGTATAACCAGTGGTGTTTTAAATTTTAGACATTAAATATTTGGATTGTGGATTGTAACAGAAACATGATGGATGAATTCCATGTTGTCCCTTATGTTAAAATCAGACCATAAACTCCTCTGTGATCCTGTGCTAATCTTAGAGAGCAAGACCACATCATTATAGCCTAAGCTTCTTACAGAAAATAAAAAAGGCTATTTGGAATCACTGGAAGTGTTATACAAGAAACTTAACCAAGAAAAAAATGCATAGAGATAATGGGGTGTAAAATATCTTATACAAGGCTTTAATTGTGAAAGTGTGCAATGAGTATTTGCTACTATGTTGTATAATAACTTGTTACACAGTTATCTTGGAGTACTAATTTATTTGCACAGGGGTAGTCTGCTTCTTAGGGTTAGCAGACTGTGTTAAACTGCTTATAATGTGGTAATTGTAATATCTGTAAAGGATATTCCCTATACTCAATTAGCTCAACATGCTTCCTTAGGAAACTGTTACAGTTTTTTTGACTGATGGAATTGTGCTAATTCTGCACATTTTTTTCTTTATAGATATCCGTAGAAGAATTGAACTTATTCAAGACTTTGAAATGCCCACGGTTAGCACAAAGATTAAGGTATCAAGAGATGGACAGTATATTATGGCAGTTGGTGAGTTAACAGTCTCTCTAACAGAGGCCAAAAGTCCTAGGTAATCTTGGGTGCAGAGTGACTTAGTGTTTCAGGCAGAATTGTTAAGAGTTCATTTTAAAGTGTGGAACTGAACATTTTGCTGGAAGCTTACTTTTAACATGTGATAGAATGGCTGTCTTGGGAGTGGTGCTGTGCAACACTTCTGTTTAGAATACATGCATTCTTAGAATCATAGAATGGTTTGGGTTGGAAGGAATTTTTGAAGATTATCTAATCCAACCCCCCTGCTGCCAGGGTTTATAATACAAATAAAAAACTAATAAAACAAATCCGTCTATAATACAGTTAAATGCTAAATTCTGAATTACTCTTAGTGTGTGTATGTTAAATAACTTCTGAACATGATTGTTTGAGTATTGCTTTATAGGAGGGGGATAATCTGCATTTTGTGACTGTCAAAATGGGATCCAGACATGAATCCTTTAGTAGGTGTTAGTAACATGAGGAGCCTTGGTCTTTCAGATTTACTGGAAGGTGTTACTAGATTCTGTATGACAAATCTGGTTGTTAGAAGAACCTGCATGCTAATGGGGTGCTTACAGAAACCAGGCTGTAAGGTTGTGTTACTAAGAGGTATGTTTTTCCAGTCACAGAGGCTTTGGGAAGATCAGAAGACTTATAGTAGCAACACAGTAAAGCCTGTATATATAAGACACTATACTTAAAAAAAATGCTTTTGTGTTATCTTTTTGTTTAACTTTTTTATTTAATTAAACATCAAATTACTCTTTCAGGAACTTACAAGCCCAGGGTCCGCTGTTTTGATACCTATCAGTTATCCCAGAAATTTGAAAGATGCTTAGATTCCGAAGGTTAGTATAAGCCATGGCTGTTAGTACATAATAGTACCTGTTAGTACATGTCTGTCATACATAATTTAGGTTGGATTCAAACAGAAATTCTGCTCCCTGTGCTGAGGGACACAATGTACTTCGGGGGACCACAAGAATCTAGAGTAAAACCATCTACGTTTCATCTCTGAATTTTCCCCTTTTATTCTGATTTCAAAATTCTTTTCTTGCCTGGAAAAGAGGGTGTGAGTGATGTAAGATTTACCTTGAGCCAGAAAGTGTAGGGCTCAGAGGGTGAATGTGGCTGAAATCTGTGTTCTGTTTGGTGGATGTGATAAGGACAAAGGCTGGGTGGTGGCAAGATCTCCCTTCTTAACCTGTTCTGTGAAGCAGTAAGGTAGGAGAATGCACTGTGAGTTGCTGTTTTCTCTCTCGAGCCCAAGCTGAGTAGGTGAGTTACAGGGTAAAGAGAATTTCCTGGGGGAGTGTTGGTTTGTTTGTTTGCTGGTTTGGTTTTCTGTTTGTTTTCTGGAAACAAGGTACTTAGGGGTAGATGGTAGCATGACCAAGGCCCTAATTACACCTTATTTGATACTAATTTGGTGGGAGAGCAACTGTGGTGAGGAAAATAAGGATCCGTCTAGACAATGGGAAAGGGAGAATCAGCTGGCAGTTAGAGCAGGGCAGGAGCTGCCACAGCTCTGAGCTTTTAGGATGCTTAAATTTCAGGAATTATGAGGTTATTTTGTTTGTTTAGTTTGTTTTTTTTTTGTTTTTTTTTGTGGGGGTTGGGGGGAGGGGTGGAAGGGTTGTTATTTCAGGTTTTTTTGTTTGATGATGACTGATGACTGAAAGCTGGGATGTAGGGGTGACCAAAACAATGAGAAAATGAGCACATTCATTATAGAAGAATTGAACTGGTCTGACTATGATGGGTGTGAAAGTGATGCAAGAAAGAAAAATTGTAATAAGAGGATGGGGGTGTTTCTGTGGTCTCTGCCTTAGGACTACAAGGAGTCATGTAAGGTGAAGGAGCACTGTTAGGCAGGGTTTCAGAGAGGCTGGGGAGTGGAAGGTATGGCAAGAGTGAAACCCTCTTTAAAAGAATGGAAGTCATTGTAATCATAAATGCTTGCTGCTAATTAAATTTTTTTGAACTGGCATCTTAGTAGACTGCAGAAGTATGTTTAATTTTAAATCTAGCATAGAGTCACTTCAGGTAACTTTAAATTAGTTAACTTTAAATTAATTATCTCATTTAAATAGAACCAATTTAGCTGAATCAGCTACTCCCTAATGTTCCCAACTCAGCTCAATTACAACTAGGCAAAGTTCAATATGGTAGTGTTCAGCATGAGTAGTAGCTTTCACATTTGTGATTTTTTCTTTTTTTTTTTTTTTTTTTTTTTTTTTTTTTTTTTTTTTTTTTTTTACCTTAACTTTTTTTTGTGGAAGTGCTGACCCCTTGGAAGGACTGCATGTGCAAGTTTATGCATATATGTCCAAACACATGTAATTCTTTATCATCTTTGATGGATTACCAAAGCTTCATGGGCCACACAGTCACTGAAAACCATTTGATTAGACATTCCCACACCCATAAAATACACACCCATAAAATACATGGTTGAATATTGTGTTGAGGAACGTGTCGAGTATACAAGAACAATAAAAAGATTACAGGATGCTTCATATGTTTCTGAAGTTTTAGAAAACTACTTATGGTTTTGCAAATCAAGTTACATAATTAGAGATCTTACTAAAGATTAATGCCTGCATTATGCATTGGCACCTGTGGGGAATACTTACATGACTAAAGATTAGCATGAGTGTAAATGTTTTCAGGATTATGCCAATGTCTGCAAATAAGTTTGCTTGCTTTGTTGACTCAAAATTCTCTTGCTCTCTCCTCTAGTGGTTACGTTTGAGATTTTATCAGATGATTACTCAAAGGTATGTTTAGTAGTTTTCAGTGTATAAATGAAAAAATTGTTTAGTATGTATATTAAAATGCATTTTCATATATAGTAAAGGCAGTCAATCAACACGGCTTTTGGAACAAAAATGTTTTTTAAAAAACTGCAAACAGGATAAACATTGTTTGCACCTTTAAAATTTTGTTTGTTTTCTTTGTGTCTTTGTACTATAATTTACTTTACAACTTTTAAAGTTTTTTGTCTGTTGGAGAGAAAAACTTCAAATAGTGATCTATCCTACAAGCAAAATAATATGAAAAATGGAATTAACTTTTCTTTCTGGGCTAACATTTAGTCACAATCCCTTGTGACAAGTGATGCACATGTACACTGTTTTTGAAAGGTGGGATAGCTACGGGTAAGTTAACAACCTGATTTGTCAGTGTTGTTATAGACATGATGGTGATGAGCATTTGAATGAGGCAAAAATTGTGGAGAGAAGTAATATCTTTTTTCTTTAGTTTTATTTTTAAATTAAGTGCTGTACCGGAAGAAATCACCTAAGTGTTTATTTTATGGGGTTTTTTTTCTGTGAAAAGACCTTGCCATTTCAGGTATAGGTTTGTTTTAATAAATACTGCTATTTGATCAGAGACATGATCATCTAGCCTTGTAGCTTGTAGCTTTTTTTTTGCATTTTTCCCATGAGATTTCCAAGGAAGCACATGAATTCAAGTAGCAGAAGGTAATGGCTGATATTTCATAGTAGCTTCCCACTTGTCTGTCTGGTGGAAAGTGTTTCTGGCTCTACATACCAAATAGTCATTTGGGAGACTGAGGAACATGTTTTCTTCCCAGATGTTTCTGACTGGTTGTGAACAGAAAGGTGTGTGTGTTTTCAGCTG
The DNA here is from genome assembly GCF_024509145.1 of Vidua macroura. NCBI lineage: Eukaryota > Metazoa > Chordata > Aves > Passeriformes > Viduidae > Vidua > Vidua macroura. Next base: position 100,532,292 of record NC_071573.1, on the reverse strand, counting down.
AAATGGGTGCTGTATTTCAGGCTGAAGCCATACTTTTTCAGCTTCATACTTTTTCAGCTTCATCTTTATATTTTCAATTTTATTTTACTAAAACTTAAGAAATCATCAGAAAGAAATATAAACATCAAGTTGCTGTCATAATTTGTGGACGTGTTAGAAAGAGGGAACAATATTTGAGAAATTACACTTGAAATTTTTAGAATCATAGAAGTATTGATTGGAATGGGACCTTAAAATATCATTTTAATGCTTGAACAGTTCTGTCAAAATCTGTAGGCATGGTGGTTCCACAGATTTACTGAATAGTTGCAGTTCTGCTCTACCTTGTCATAAAGAATTTTTAGTTCCTGTTAAACCTGCCCAGGAAAATCTTAAGTTTTTACTGTTGCTACTGGAAAGAGGTTTTTTTTTGTGCTGTATTCTGTCTCTTGCCAATCTTGGTAGCTCTCTTGGTGCTCTCAGCATCCTTTCATAGCTGGGGAAAATCGTGTCTCTCCAGATCTGTTCCTGCCATCCCTGTAAGGTTGCTTTGAAGCTTATTTGCATTTTCACAGTGAGAGCACCTTTTTTCTTTCATACAGATTAATACCCATAAGGCCAGTTACATTTCTGTGCTTTTCTAAGTTTTAAGCCTAAAAGTCTTAGACTTGGACTAAGTTTTAGACTTGGGAGAGAGCGTAGTATATTTTTTCCCACAGCCTTTTGCCAGGAGACCTGCATTTCCACATAGTATTTTTGCCACACACCAGTGCCAATGCTTTTGCTACCCTTAGGTTATAGTTTTCTAGTGGTGACCAAAGGTAATTTAGTAAGAAGAAAAAACAAACACGATTTACAGTGAGCCATATCCACTACTAATGAAAGAGAACACGAATATATTCAAGTCCAATATTGTAGAAATTTGTGTTTAAATGGAAAATTTTTAGTGGTAAGACAATTATACAAATTTTTAAATAAAGATGACAGATTTAAAGTAACTTGCGTCCCTCACCTTCCCTGAGTTTCTCATCCTTATTTGCATTGCTAGCAATGTAATTCAGCAGTAGAAAATTCCAGATATTCGCTATGTGCTGTTTTTAGAAGATGCATGTACTACACAAGCCAAACTAAAGTGTCACTTTTCTAATCCAAGCTAAATAGGGATGAGGCTCAGAGACAAAGGTTTGGCTTTGATTATCATGCATGGCACGAGTTTGGGCCAGGTCAGCTGTTCCTCCATTGCTCAGGGCCTGGTCATGGTTTGAGGTGCAGCATGAGTGCAATGGGTGATGAGGGTGATCCCGTTGCTGGAGTGGGAAGAATCTCTTCCTGTGGGTATGTGCCATCTTAACCTGCCTTAAGGAGTGTAACAGCAGGACCTGGCCTATTTTATTTACTGGGGTAGATTGAAATCTCTAGTAATGCCTCCCTTTAGGTTTTTCCAGGACTGAGCTGTTTGTCTACGTTTCAGAAAGAAGCAATCTACTTATTCAGTTGGCAAAGAAGAAAAATGCAGAAAGATCATTGGTGCCATTTATTGGAATGCTGTTGTGCATGAGGATGTGTAGCTCATGTGCCTAGCCATGTGAACATACTGGTGTCTGCACAGCTTTGTACCTGGAAGAAATCACTAACTGTAGTGTCTTGAAGGAAGTAGAAATGTTAATTTTGGTGCAGTAGAGCATGAGATAACTGTGTTGTTCCTGACTGCAGAGTCACTTTCAGGGTGTCTCATTTACTCTTGTGAATATTCATATAATTTATATTAATAAAACTGCTGTGGCTAGTGAGAATGATGAAGGAGTAGTTGATTCTATCATTTTAGTAGAAATTGTTTGAATAAGTTGTGATAAGGCTGTATGAGTTTGAAAAAAAAACTCCCTGGAGTTTGTGCTGTAAGACAAGTTGGGGAGATACTTGTCTGTTTCTGTATGTTTCAGTGCTTTTAATTTTATTTTCAGATTGTCTTCTTGCAGTGTGGCAGATTTGTGGAGTTTCATTCGCAACATGGCCATTACTACAAGACAAGAATACCAAAATTTGGTAGAGATTTCTCTTACCACTACCCATCGTGTGACCTGTATTTCGTAGGAGCAAGGTATTAAGTGGAATATTTTGTTTTAGTTTTGTTAGCAGTGTTTTCCAATAATAAAATGAATATTAAAATATTAGAAAAGCTGAGAAGTGGAGGAAGTGGCAATTCCTTCCAAATTAATAAGGAAAACGGTGAAGAGTGGAAAATGTGGGAAGATTAAAATTAATTCAGTTCCCCATGCTATTTTTAAGCTGTTTTTTTTTTTTTTTGATTCTTAAACCACGTATATCATGTATTTGCAAATTTGTATTTAAAACTGCATGTCAGTGTATTCTTTTAAAGTGTTTAGCATTTAAGCAAAGTAAATAACTTTTCATATCCTGGTTGGTGTTTTATTGCTGTGAAGTGTGAGTTAAATCACTTAATTTGGTTTCTGAAAACACACAGTAAAAATAAAATTAGATCCTTAGGGTTTCAAACAAAGTTAGTAGAAATTCAAGATGTAACTTAAATCACAGGAAATTAAAAGATCTTGAGAAATGAGTTAATGTATCTTTTGGCTGGAAAAAATAATAATTGGTAGGATATTGAAGTATAATAAATAAATGGTGAACATGCACATTTTTCTCTGTATTTTGAACACTGAAGTATATATTTGTCTTGTTGTAAATTGTAAATTCTGAAAGTTGTATATTTGGCAAAATTAGGCTGTGAATAAGAATCCTTACAATACCTCCAAATTTACAGCAGTGTTTTTCAGTATTTGTAAGGCACAAGAGTAATTTTGGGTTTTACTTTTGTAGTTCTGAAGTGTACAGGCTAAATCTGGAACAAGGAAGATTTCTGAACTCCCTGCAAACCGAAGCTTCGTAAGTTCTGTGTAATGCATGACCTCTGTCTTCTTTCCACCAGGTGGAAGCAGACTTCTAGCATGCTCACCCCCAGTCCTCTCTGAACACTGCCCAAATACTTTGCAGCGTCGAAAAAGAACATATGCTGAGTCTGAGTCTCATTTCATTTTATGTTCTGTAATTTTTTTGTTCTAGTTTTTATGTTTAATTGAATTTTCTTTTGTGGATATTTTAAAATTGCTTAATATGGACTAAATAGGTATTATATAACTTGATCTTAAGAGCATTTCATTAAAACTTTGCCATTATTACTCAATTTAGCCATCATATATAGAGATCTACCCACAGGGTATGTACTTTCCCAGACATGTCTTTGTCCTTCTGCTCTTGAAGTAGCCCAAAGAGAATTTTACATCTCCAGCATGTGTCTTATTCTTTTGAAAACCCTACCGGAGTAGGAACTGAGCTTTTTTCATGTGGAGAGAGGCAGATGAGAAGAACAGACTTCACTAGATAGAATGGCTTGTTGGTGAGCAGCAGCTGGTGTTTGGTGGGCAGAATAGCTTAATGGAGCTCAAAAACTGAGCAACAGGAGGAAAAAAAAAGGGGAAATCCTGGAATGGGAGAGGTAAGGGTGTAAAGTAAAATCTGGATTAGAGAGATGTGACTGAAGTTGTGAGAAGGTTTTGAGGTGAGGGAGTTGGATGAGTTACAGAATTAGAAGTAGAGAGTTTTGAATGGAAGAAGTTGGAAAGTGCTGGGATAAGTGGTGTAGAAAGAAATACTTGTACTTTGGAAGAATTGCTGTTGAAATACAGGGCTCTTGAGTGCCCTGCTGAGAAACAGAATACTTGGGTGAAATAAAGGAGATCATTGGTCAGACAACATGTTGGAGATGTAAGCTATAGAACATAAGTAATCATAAAGATCTTTTGACATAATTAGAATCAGAGATTCATTTAGGTTGGAAAAGACCTCTGAGATCATCAAGCACAACCATTAACCCAACACTGCCAAGTCCACCACTAGACCATGTCCCCAAATGCCTCATCTAATGTCTTTTAATTATCTCCAGGGATGGTGATTGAACCACTTCCCTGGGCAGCCTGTTCCAGTGCTTGGCAACACCTTCAGTCAAGAAATTTTTCCTAGTATCCAATCTGAGCCTGGCACACCTTGAGGCAATTTCTTCAAGTCCTATTGAGTTAAGAATACAGTGAAGCAGAGTGATGTGGCAGGGCTTGGTGGTAGGTGGTGGATATGGGCAGAGGAACGCAGAGAACCTCAGAACCCAGGCTCCTGTTCAGAGCACAGTCACATGAAGGGGGGTCTTGAAAATTTCAAAGATGGAAATTTCCCAGCCTCTGTGATTAACACATTCCAGTGCTTAATTATCCTCACAGCATAAAAATATTATCCTTACATCCAGTTGGAACCTTACCTGTTTGAAGTAATCAGCATTGTCTCTGCTTCCTGGTTTTTAGTAAGCTCCCCTTAAGTATGGGAAGCTGTTGCCATCTGTCCCTCCCTTCCTCCCTCCCTCTCTCCCTCCCTCCAACTTTTGCTTTTCCAGGCTGAACAGTAGTGTACATGATTATAGAAATCTTATTAGTTGTTCATGTGTTAAATTGTACTGAGGTCATTAAACTTGCTCTTTTTTCTGTTGTAGAGAGAGTAATGTCTGTGACATAAATCCTGTACACTTCTTGTTTGCTATGGGGACGGCTGAGGTAAATGTTTGCATTCCTTTTTTGAAAAGGGCAGTAGTGTTTGTTTCATTTTTATATTAATTTGCAGGAGGATAAGAAGAAATCATGAACCCAATTAATTTAATTGGTCTCATTTGCTATAGTAGATATAGATAATATTAAAGATGACTTTTCAGAGCATAGTGCAGATAAAATACTGGAGTTATTTGGTTGCTGAGCACTTGAGATTTTGCAGACGGGAGTGAAAATAATGTTCTCTCATTTTGCAGTGTAGCCATCTGTAGAAACTAGCTGGCATGTGTACCCCATTAATCTTAAGAAAATTAGTGTTAGTGATTTTGATTTAGATTGCATTGAAAAAACTACAAATGAAATGTGTGCACCCTGTATGTCATTATTAGAACAACTCTTGTTAACCTAGGAAATTTTGTTAATTATTCCTTAGATTAGATAATTCATAATTTTATTTAAATGTTTTCAGACTCGACTGCATAAGCTTGAACCATATTTTCTAAACTGTTTAGGGTAAAGTGGAATGCTGGGATCCTAGAACTAGAAATCGAGTTGGGCTGTTGGACTGTGCATTAAGCAGTGTGACAGCAGACACAGAGTGAGTAAAGGCTACCTTTTCAAATTGTGTTGTTCTGGATTTTTCAGAAGTTTTGGTTGTTTTAGAAGTAAATTCCACTTAACTTTAAAATGGCCTGCTTGTTCTCTTGTCATTGCTAGTGTGAATAAAGGATTTTCTTAGTCACAAAGGAATTCTCTTAGACACTGATCTAAGTAGTAGTGGCTATTTTTGTATACAAATACACATTGTGAATGTAAACAGTGCAGCTTTTTGAAGTAGTATTTCTGAGTGATACCTGTGAATTATGTTACTATTAGGTAAGAATTAGCTTAGCTATTTTTTAACATTAAAAAAATTATTTGCAGGCTTTATTGAAAGAATGCCTAACTATAAGCATTGTGCTTTGCAGGATAGAAGGTTTGCCATCCATTTCAGCACTGAAATTTGATGGGGCTTTGAATATGGCTGTTGGAACATCTACTGGGCAGGTAGATTTGACTTCACGTACCACAGTTCTTAGGAGATCCTGCTCTTGAAATTCCCAATCCAAGTCTATCAATACATTGGGTGCAGTATATATCTATTACTTCTTAGACCATAAATTACATGTATAGAGTAGTAATAGTCAAACTGCAATTTAATTTTATCAAATGCTTGTACTCTTCAGAATTTTGTAAGTACCACTTTAAATCATCATAACCTACGTACTATACAACTGCAAATTTGCAGTTTTCTTATGACTTGAGTCAAGCGTGTGGGGAAGTTGCTGCTTTTTGGGACTATGAGTACCATCTCAATGCAACATACGTGCTCTCCCTCATCTTGATGTTGTCTAGAAAACCAGAAGTTACTGTCTTTCAACTGTTACTTTTATGAAGAATCATTTCAATTCACTTATTGTTACCATCATATTTGTAAAGGGAAGTGTGGGGATTGTTTCCTGCCTTCATCAGTATTTTCATGGGTTTAGAAAATGGTAGCTTCTTCAAGAGCAGATATGTGTGTGAGAATTGTATTTGCTATGTTAGTGTACAAGTCAGACAAATTTTGTTGTAGATGGTGTTTTTGAATAAATAAACTGATAATATTATTTTTTCCCAAAGATTATTGTTATTCACACTTTACACATGAAAGATTTAACTTTCTCAAGTTCCATAGGAAATTTTGGAGATAAAATACAAGTTTCTGGAACACAGGGCCTGTACTTTCTACTTTCCTTGACATAAAAAATTGCGTTCTATGGTGTTTCACTGAGGGAAAGTTATATTCACTGAATCTGGAAGGGAGTCTGAAAATTTAAATCATGTAACAACAACACAAGAATCTGAAAGTGAAATATTACTAATTATGAAATACTAAGAGTATTGAAACAAAGAAAAAGGTTCATTTTTTTTTTTCAATAGAAATTAAGAAGTCTTTAGAAAGACTATTAGGTCTTAATTAATTTTTCTAAATGGAAACATGCTGATGTTAATATACCTGGTTAGAATAAACTGGGCTCACTTACTAAGTGGTTTTCAGAATTCACAATTATTTATTTTATGTAAATCCTGCCTATGTAAGTAAAATCTCAAATTTAGTTAAATGTTTAGCAAAGATCTGATAGGCATGAGTTCCTCATGATCTTACAATGCTATAAATTTAATTTGTCTCTTATTCTTCAAGGTCCTATTATATGATCTCCGGTCTAGTAATCCATTAATAGTCAAAGATCACCACTATGGCCTGCCTATTAAATCAATTCAGTTCCAGCATCAGTTGGATTTAATTATCTCTGCGGATTCTCGAATCATAAAAATGTGGAACAAAGATACAGTAAGTAGTTTTATGTTACTGCATTCAGATTTTTAAATTTTTACTTTATTTGGGTTGGGAGTTTTTGGGGGTTTTATTTTGGTTTATTGTTTTTGAGTGTTTTTTTGCAGGTTGATTAATTAAACTGAAATTCAGTGTAAAAACTTGAGGTTTTAATGTCTCTTAATTTACATAGCATTTTGTCCTGTCTGACTAAATCAGCATCTGGGAAGTTATTCAATAGCCTGTCAGGTATAAAGATGTAGTCTTAGGGGGTTTTTAGCTGTTTGTACATGTCTGGCCAAGAGGCTTCTTTCAGGAGAATGATTTAAATATAAAAAGTAGTATCTTAGCCATTGCCTTGGTTTGTATATTTCTCACAGTGTTCTTGAATACATGCAGTTATGTCTTTTTTCACCAAAGAAAACGTGTTTATTCCAATTCCCTGCTCAAAATAGGGTTAATTTCAAAGGTAGATCAGTTAAAGACCTATTAAAATCAGGTGCTGCTTATTTTCAGAGGATCCTATTTGGAAACCGAAGCAGATACTATGCATGGAGCCAAATAACAGTGTGTCTTAACACTGTATTAGGGTATTATGTTGCAATGAGCAATGTCTTTATCCTTGCCCTTTGCGCCTCTAAGTGAAATTGAAATCTCTAATTTTCATGGCGCTCCTTTCATTGTCATGCCATCCTCTTTCTTATCTCTGTCAATGAACCTTACTATGAATCTGTGGGGCAACATATTTTGTTACCCCATAGATTCATAGTAACACATTGTAACTTGTTTTGGTTTGAGGGGATGTGTGTAGTCATTGTGTTACTTCTAAAAAACATGCTTCATCTATGCTTTTCTAACTTTATAGTGAAATATAAAGAGAGTTGTAGTAGAGACTTTTTTTCCCTGATTATTTGAGGCAGTCACTTCAGTATTGTTGTGCTGCTTCATGAACTTTCAACAGCCTCTTTTATTTTTTCTGTGATTGCAAGTAGTTTTTTGTAAGCTCCTCTGCAGTTAATTGTTACTGTTTGAAAGAGCAAATAAATTATTGGTTATTATTTAAAACATCTGTAGTGGCCTCTCTCCATTTTTCCTAGGTATGTATATTTCCCTCCTTGAGAAGGAAGCACTGTAAGGCTTGTCAGGTGGCCTCTGGTGGGAAAAGGGAGGGTTTCTCACTGCTTGAAGGCAAAGATAGCTTTGGACTCTTTCCTAGAGTATGTTCCAGCTGGCTCCATCTGTCCCAGATGCTGGTTCCTGACTATCTCTGGCCAGGAACCAAGTGCAGAGGCAGACTGCGGGTGGAGAGCATATGGCTTTGATACCAGAATAGCCCCATGCTGAGACGTGCCTTGGGGTGGGGAGCACCAGGCTTTTGTCTGCTGAGGCCAGGGTGGAGGAGGACTCCTCTTAATCATCAGGGAGAGACCAGAGGTGGGTGGGGTAACAGCATGTAACTAAGAGGGAAAGGAAGGGCCCAGAAAGGTAGGTGGGATTGCTGCAGGGAAAGAAAAAAAAGAGGAATAGGATCAAAATTTACCTTGTTCCTGTCCCTCATTTAGAATTGTGTAGGCATGTAGTCTCATGCTTCAGATTATGTGGTCCAGTTGTTAGAGACTCTTCCTTTACTGGCTGTTTTGTGTGTTGGCTTATAAGAGCACCTGTATTTTGTCTGGGTTTTTCAGACTGTGTTCCAATTATTGAGAATGCTGTTTCCTGCTTTTATCTCTTTCTTAAGTAACTTTTATAACTTCAGTTCTGAAGTCTAAGCTAGATACCACTGTATGCTCTTACTACTTTTATTTTATATCAAGACCTCTTTAAAAATGAGTTTATAAATCATAAATAAAGTTCTGAGCTATATTTCATTTCATGTAGACATTAGTACAAGTGGAAGAACCAAGCTCCAGATTCAAATTCCACTCCTAATCCATTTTTTCAGCTAATCATACTTAGCAAAGTAAAATTATTTAAAGCTGCCGCATTCAGAGGTGAACAATGTGAGGGTTACACTGACAATGTACTCAGAACTTGTGGACCTCAGCCCCACTTTTGCGTAAAATAAAGGAAATCTGACATATATATTCAATACAGAAGTGTAAACTGAGAAATTAGAGGTGCCACTGTACATTGCTGTGTCTTCAATTACCAGTAGGCTGCTCTTCCTTGTAAGAGATTGAATCGGAGATAAAAGACAATACTGTCTTCCTTGTGTTATGTTCAGATATTAATAAAATTTTCTTGTTCTGCAAAGTCTGTTCCATCTTTATTCCATCATGTTTCTTAGCTTCTATAGTAGCTATTATTAATGTTTAGATTTACTGAATTTAATTAGATTGTTTGGAGTTTTTTATTATTTATTTTCTTCCTACAATTTCAGGGAAAGATATTTACTTCAATGGAGCCAGAACATGATATAAATGATGTCTGCCTTTATCCAAATTCAGGTATGTTAAGTATATTAATGTCTTGTTAAATTCAAAAGGAAAAGAAGCTTGTTAACCCAAGGTGTGGTCTTTGTTTAGGTGACACAATTTAGGTCTACTTTCCTCCTTATGGCATAGCTTGGAATAAAGGGTTATGTGTCAGTTAGTGTCCTTGTTTCCTCTGCATCTCTATTATATAGGACCCTCTTTGCAGTTAGAAGCTGCTGTGCTGTTAATTGAGTGATTGACCTCTTTTACGCCTTCACATATCTGAAGTGACTCATCTCATAAGAATAGGAATTTTGACCTATTCTCTTGACGAATTCCCAGATGAGTTAGAGCTTGCTTTCTAGAGGTGTAGAAAAAATCTCTTTACAGCAAATTTACACTTTTTTTTCCAAGTGTTTCAAGAATTTGATCTTTCCGTGATTTAAATACAGCACGTAAATTGTGCTGTCCCTTAGGTTTAATACTTTGGTTTTAAGTGTACATTCCTAAGTGCACAAATTTGCATGGTTTTTGTGATTGTTTTCAGACTTGTTGCATCTCATAATGTTATCTTTAGAGATCAAAGCTGAGGATCACTTTTAACCAAGGTTTCCAGGACTTAATTTATGAGTAAAAATATTTTACAAAGTGATGGTTGAATGTGCATATATGCTTTGGTTGTACTTCAGATTGCAACTGGACTTAATTTTCTTGCTTGAAATGAGTTGCTTTAGTTCTTAAGTATGATGTGACACCTACTTCCTTTTTAGAAGGCAGTACTGGAAAAGATGAAGTAAGTTGGGCCTACTAGGATGGCACAGAGCAAAAGTCTGGAAACAGACAATGCCTGAGTTGCAAACTGCTATTATCCTAATTTTAGAGAGAGGTAGCAGTAAAGACAGAGGAACTTGGACTTTGATTCATACTAGCAGCTCAAATGTGAGATTGTAGATAAATGAGTGTGAGATTTCTAGCAAGTTAAAACTTATCTGTCTTTTCTGCCAACTTCAGTTAAGAATGGGTTGGAGGTTTCTTTTTTTTTTTTTTTTGACCTTATTAGCAGAGTACATGCCATGTGCCCTGGTTGAATGTAGGAGTTCATGTGGGTGTATTTGAGAATTGCTGTGTGGTGACAGGGTGAACTGTGCACCCTGGAGACGGATAAACCCTCATCCATGGTGGCTGCAGAGAAAGATTGTTGGAGTGAATTATTTTCAGCATTTCACCCAGGTTTCACCTGTGAGCTTATTCGTTTCATCTAAAAGAGAACCTGGCAGCAAATTAATGTCCACACAGCGTCAATGAAGAGCTCACCACAGGGAGTGGAACAGAAAAAAGTTATTTGTCAATGTAGAATCATAGTGTAATTTAGGTTGGTGGGTACCCCTGAGAGTTGTATATTTCCTACTCAAAGTAGGGCCAACTTGAAGTTAGGTCCAGCTTTGAAGTCTGATCAGGTTGCTCAGGTCAAGTTTGAATATGTCAAGGATGGGCCTTACTCAGCTGTGGATGCTGTGGTAGCCTTTGTGGTATGTGGACATGACTCGTGTGCTTTTGCAGAAATGATTTTCATGAGACTCTGCAGGACAAATCTTGTAGCACAAAGAATTGAAAGCACATGTCTCTCTGATGTTGCTATTGGGCATTGCTTTTCACATGTCTGTGACTGAGATCCAGATTGTGCAGGCCAGTTCTGTGTCCCACATCTGCTTAAATCAGTGCTGCTTTTCTTATTGTCTGTATGGGGACAGGTTGATTGTTTTGGTAAGAACTGTTGTGGGAAGAAAACTGTGTTGTATTTTATAGTCACATGGAGACAGTGGGGCAAAAACTAGAGCATGTTGCAGTGGAAACTGAGAGATTGAGGATAAGAGGTGGTGCATCACGTGGTCATCATTAATACTGTTGGACCAGCATTTAAGATGCCTTAGAACCACCTCATGCTTCTTCAGAATTTAAGGAGTAATCATGACTGAAAATTTGAATATAAGGAAATGCTTTCAGTAAGATGGACTTGCAGTTATGGAAAGTTGGAAATACAACAGGATTTCAGTATCAGTATGAGTTGGGCTCAGTGCTCTTACTGGTGCCCCAGCATTTTCAGAGCTCCTTTAGATGCATGGCGCAGAAAACCCAGGAGATCTTTGCCTAGCTTGTGTTTTAACACTTCATGTGTCACTGCTGCTCAGAAAGGCAAAACACCGTTTTCACCCTTGTTGGAGAGATAAGGATTTGATGGGTGGATTATTCAGGGGATGAGGAATTGGTTGGATAGTCTCATCCAGAAAGTGTAGTGGTCAACAGCTCAATGTCCAAATGGAAATGAGTGACAGATGGTGTCCCCTAGGGCTCTATATTGGGACAAGCTTTATTTAGTATCTTCATTAATGGCATAGACAGGGGGATTGAACTGTCTCAGCAAACTGGCAGATGACACCAAGCTGAAGGATACGATGCCATCCAGGCATACTTGGACAAGCTTGAGAATTGAGCCCATGGGAATCTCATCCAAACCAAACTGTTCTATGGTTCTATAATTCTATTAGTTATTGTACACTCAAGATCAATATACTGTGAACTGGTTTTTTTGGTGGTAGTTTGTCATACTTAGGCATTTTTAATTTAACTATTTTACCAACCAGCTTCAGTATTAGTACCTTTCCTGGGAAGCAAACCCTTGTGTATCTTTGACCAAACTACATGATGACAAACTTCAGTGGATCTCTTAATAGTTGAATATCTTCCTCGAATATCTTCCTCTGATCACACATGAACAGAATGGGGCTAGGGGAAAAAGGTTTACCACTTATTGAGTCAATTTAACCTTTAGTCAGTTTAAGTTGTTGAATATAAATGAAACTCAACAATATCTTCAGTGTATACAAATCTGTGTCCAAGTACTGTAAGAAAAACTAAAAAGGTAAAAATCTGCATTTTCTAAAACTGCTGCTCCTACGTATTATCACTTCATACTCCCATTTTCATTCTTGTACATTCATGATACTGTATTGAAGACCATTTTCTAGAGAGGGTCTTATTAAAACTTCTGAAAACGGGCTCTCCTTTATTTCCCTCCTACAGTAATCAGACTAGGCTGTTATGTAGTTTGTTAGGGTGTAGTCTCTTCCCATAAAAATTTATTAAAACTAACAAGCTGAAGCAATAAAAATGCATGGAATAGACTTCTCATTTAAGAGTTGTTAACTTTCCTTCTTCTATTTCCCTTGTAGCATACACTCATATACTGTTCAGAAGTCTGTTTTTGTCCTTTAATTATTGGTGGAAGACTCTCAAAGAGGAGGTTTTACTTCACCATCATCTTTGAAGCATCTGCAGAATTAATTTCTGTCCTTATTTCTAATGATTCCTATTCAGTCAATGGAAAGATGCTTTGTCTTATGAAGTATTAGTGAGTGTGCTGTTAGGGGAGCATGTAGCTTGTATACTATACTGGCGTACTCTGTGTGTGTATGTATTCAAGCATATGCTATAAATTCTTGCTTTTTCCTTAAATTGCCTGCAAACCTTTCCAGGCACAGTTTTTTAGTCTGTTTGCTGACTAAGCTTTCACAAATATCTTGCTTTGCTGGGAAAGCAAGCCCCCTTTTTTCTGACATTGTAAGTCCAGCTGCATTGTGTAGTTATAATAAAAGGATTAGGTAGGAAGGATTACTCCACCCATGGTAATTGCATTCCTCTAGTTGGGTGTAAATTAAATTTCTGCCCTCTGGGTGTGTAGTAATTGACCCAATTATTCATAGTCTCAGTGGCATATGTTGCAGTTCTTTCAGATCAGAATGTTATCTAATTTGATGGCACTTTTCTTCTTCATAATCAGTCTTTTGTATTACCTGTTGATCAGCTACATTGGAAAGATAAAGTTGAGATAAACATAAAAGTATGTGGCAAATGTTCTTATTACTCTTTTATGTAGAAGGAAATTGAGAGTGTTCTTCATCTTGAACTTAAAAAAGTTGATTAGCAGTAGGAGATTTTCTGCAGATTTTAGTATTCCTACAGTATTTTTTTTATATTCAGTGGTGTTTCTTGGTTATATTCATTGATACTTCAAATTCTACATTTACCCTGTTTGGTTACAGCACTAGGATTACTCCTTTTGAAGCCACAGTATCCTATATCTCATTTTGGGTCAAGAACCTGCTGTTGTATTTATTTCCCAAGATGAAATATGAATGAAGGTGTAAATCATGCTATGATTTATGGCTCTGTTGAGGTGTGTGTTTAGGAAAAAAAAAACAAATAACCACATGTACTAATACCAATGTATTAATACTGCAATTTTATGTCCAATGTAGTTTTTAACTGCAATGCTAACTGGATTTGTTCTAAGCAGTATTAAGGGATGAACTGCTCACATTTGTTATGAAAGTTGGCAGCCTGCACTTGTCAGAGCTTAATGTTGCTTAAAGTGGTGCTGAACAATAAAGATAGAGGACAAAAGTGAATGAGTATATAGAAAACTAAGCTTTGTTAATTATGCTGATACCTGTGTTATTTGATGCAACAATTTATTACAGGTCTTGATTAATGTCCATTGCAATCCAAGAATATGTACTTTATGAGCTTTTTTTAAAAATGGTATTATCCTCTTCTGATCAATATTTTTAAATGTGGAAATCTCTTTTAGGAATGCTGATGACTGCCAATGAAGCCCCTAAAATGAATATCTATTATATACCAGTAAGTAATACAAGTTGTTGCTGATATTGCTCCTAAAGACAAAATTGTTTGGTACCATTCAGGTATTTTCAGTTGAAACTAATATCTACATTGTCTGAGTTGTCACAATAAAGTAAATTTAGGTTGACCATAATTTATTAATGTAACATGTTGAATTACTTAAAAAACAACCCGTAATTTGCCTTTTGCTACTGGTTTCAAAACTGGTTAGTGGCTGCAGAAAATTCAGGTGGAGTTTTTTTTGATAGCTGATGAAAAAGAATTCCTAAATAAGGACTATGTTTTTTAAGATAATAACTTTGCTTTGTTGTGAAATATTTCATTAGTGTCTTTAATATGTGGTGTTCAGTGACATAGCAGTAAATATTCTTCTCTGTTCTGACAAAGAAATGACATTATGTGACTTCAGGTATGGCTCTTGACTGTAACTTCTGCTCAATGCCCTTCAAATGCAGCTTTTCATGGGATAAGCTTTCCACTTGAAAGGCTTAACTGTAGGTTTAACTATATGTTTTATCTCTGCAGATTGGTTTTAGGGAGACTTAGCAGCAAGCCTTCTGGTGTCAGGGAATTGTAGAGAAAATTAAACCTGCATTTCGTTCTTGGTTTAGTTTCTACAGTGTGTTCTCTAGAGGTTTGCTTGTTCTGATAGAAGATAAATAGTAGGACACCTATGTAAATTTTACATGCAGAATAGCTGACCAGACTATAAAAATACATACACTTCTTAATTAATTTTATTCACGTTTTGGACAAATTATAAAATTTATTAATATTGAAATATATATTTTAACTATTTTTTAAATGAGCCAAAAAGTCTTCATTTAACTAAATGATTTTAAATTAATTTAAATTTAATTTTTTTCAATTAATTTCTGGTCATCCCCCACTGCCATATCCACTGTGTACAATCTTGATTACATTCAGGATGGAGATTTATGAGTTTACATTTCTCTTTGTGGAATAGAATATATATACATGTTGTATTTGCATGTCTAAACACAATAGTATACCCCTCTAAACAATTCTGTAGTCTGATATATTTACTTATATTATTAGATTTTTGCATTTAAAGAGATGTGGCATTTTATACATGAGTTATGTCAGGTTGTTCTTTGGATGTGAATTGCCTGTTTCGGTAATTCAGCCGTACCCAGCTCACATTTTCTTAACTGTGCTGTTCCATGCTTTGAATAACAAAGGGAGACAACAAATATTTTTTTATTTATGACAAAATATTAGCTGTAATTAGAAGAGGAACACTTTCTTTCCATTTACCTTGTCCTTTGTAAGGCTGAGAGAGTAGCTCTCCAAGCATTTTTTTCTCTATCATATTTTTTAATTAATGGATTAGGGAACACCAGCTCACATATTTTCAAAATGTGATGAGTTTTAAAACTGGAATTGACTAGTTAGTCAATTTAAATAATCCAGATGCAAAAAGCATTCCTTCTGTCACTAAAGGTAAAGTTCAGCTTCTCTCTGAAAATTGTGCAGTGAGATTTTGTTTTATGGAGCTGTGCATGATGCATGAACCTGACAGCTATGGCACATGAGAAGTTCACATCCAACTTAGCCAAAAAGTTATTTCATTGTCTTGATTGTCACCAGTGATGAATGTTTGTTAGAACTTGTTCAAGCTAGCATTATTTTGAGTATTCTTGCACATATTGTAAATCAAAATGAAACATACTTAGTTTTTACTCTCTCAAAAATCTCTCATAGAATCCTCTGTGAGTACTGAATTCATGTTTCTGAAGTCAGACAAGTAATTTTTAGTTAAGAAATATAAGCACTCTGTATTAGATCTCAGATAATACCTAAAGACAATATTGCAAACTTAAATACTGACTAATAGTATCTAATATTTTTGCAGCATGTAGGCTATTCCAGTGAAGATTAACATAAATCTTGCCCTAAACCATCTTCCTGTGTGACCATCCCTTGATTTTTGTTACCTGAGTCTGCCTAAACTCATTTGGATGGTACCTTTTTATGGGTTTTACAGTGACATGAGTATGCAGGTGGACCCAAATGAAGAATAAAAAGCATAAATCCACATAAGTTCTATATTTGAAGTATTGTTGTATACAAGAAAATTTAAAATTTATTTCAAAGGCTACTGCCCAGTTTAAATTTGCTTTTCAAATAAGCTGAACCTCTCCAGTTTGTGTCAATGGCTTTGAGTTTGAAGACTGTTGAACATACCTGAAATACTGTTGTTACTTTTTTAGTTGACAATCTGTAGCTCATTTCAAAACATGAAATACTTACTTTAGACAATAGAAAAGTTAGACAGTAGTGAGAAGTTACTTTGAAATAGAGACAGAAATCTCGCACTCTGGTCTGATTTTTTTACCCTTTTTGCAGGCAAGACAGAAGGGGCTGGCACAGCCAGTGTTGCATAATTGAAGGGTGTTTTACTACATTTCCTAAAAATCAAGTGTGTAGCTCACTAAATCTGTTTTTGTTGACTGTTTTATTTTTTAATCTACCTTTTAAATGAAGAAAATATTAAATGGAGGACTTGTGTCAGCCTTCAACTGCTCCAGGGCTTTTTTTATTAAGGAAAACTTAATGTTATTAACACGTTCATGTTACAGTTTTATTCCTTGATCTTCCAGACTAGTTATTTGAGCTCAGAGTAGCACACCTGTCCTTTGGTTTCTCTGTCAGTAGATGATTAATACATGTGTTTTTTCCATCCTTGGAAGACTTACTAATTTCCTTGCACAGGCAAAGTTTAGTTATGTGGGTCTTTGGAGCAAAACTTTGAAGAACTATATTACTTGATCTCTTTTCATGGTGTCATTTTCTGTCTTTTTCTAAGAACTAGGATTCACAATTTTTTTAATGAGTAACTTAATTTTCTCTTTGTTTCTTTAAGGTAGACTTGAATACTACTAAAAATGTGTCCTTTGTTTTTGAGATGTTGACAGGAACTGAGTTATAAGTCTTGTTGAATTTCACAACAGAGTAAGTGCCTGGGAGAAATGCTACTAACTGCAAAGGACAGTTACGTAAATAAAATCCATTCAATTGCCCGTGCCTGTCATTGGCCTGTAGTGCTAATAATTATTCTCTTGTTTTCAATGCTCACTGGAACAGCTATAAGGAATTGCCATGGCTATGATTAAAGAGGATACTTCAAATCCCAAATGTATGGTGCTGTGCTCTACGTAGGGAGAAAAAAATTCACAGCAGTGGGAGTCTTGCAGAGCAGTATGTGCATAGATGGCTGCAGACAGACCCAGCATCCGCTGTCCGTGATTGGAGTTGGCCAG
This sequence comes from Vidua macroura, assembly GCF_024509145.1. Lineage (NCBI taxonomy): Eukaryota > Metazoa > Chordata > Aves > Passeriformes > Viduidae > Vidua > Vidua macroura. The sequence continues at coordinate 100,514,951 of NC_071573.1, read as the reverse complement.
ACAGAGCAGGACTGTGCCCAGCCCAGCATACCCAGTCTCTCAGCAGGTTTTATTAGTGTGGGCACAGTGCTGTGCTAGCGCAGCTCATGACTGGTGAACTGGAGCTGGCTCGTGTCCGGCCAGCTTGGAATGTGCTCTGGCTGAGCTCATGTCTGACTGAATTATCTGTGTACGTGTGCCCGTTCTCTGCATTGTTAATGCCAAAGCTGAATTTCCATTTCAAACCCAAAAAATTGCTGTCTCTTAACTCCAGGATTATAAAAGATTTGACAGTGAGTATCATAATATTGCTTGTAAAAGAAATGGCAAGCATCAGCTTTTCATGCAGAAGTTTCATCAGGGTAGGTATGACAGTTGAGATAAGGAATGTCTGAGAACACTGCATTTCTTATAAAAAAAGTAAAAAATCACTGCAGTTTTTTCTTTTGTGTGCAAAGATGTAAGTAGAGGAAGTACAAGGCGATTTTTTGGTTTTCTAGAAAGGACAGGCAGGTTTGCTTTTCAGTGGCAAGATACCTCATAGAGGTACACAGTGCCGAGTAACCAAAAAGCAAATTGAATCTGTTGAAATGAAAAGTTTGTGTTACATAGGTAACATCTTGAGTGGCTTAGAGACTTTGTTTTTGTTTTATTTTGCTGTGATTTAATGAGGGCAAGTGCCTCTGAATTCCTGACTGGAATCGGGCTGTTTGCCATTAGTTTAATAGCTAACTTGCTGTTTATGCAAACATTTGGAACCTGCTTATTGCCAGCTGGCTTCCAGGTACATCACTTTGATGTGTGCCTCAGGAAGGTTGAAATGAAAGTTGTGTGTGCCTTGGGATAGTTTTTAGACTACTGACTCAGAAACGTAAGTTGATTCAATAGTGCAAGCAGGTCCTGGCCAAAGAAGTGAAGAGAGCAGACGTTTCTGCACATGACACATGGTGGTCCACTGACCTGGGATCTAAGATGAGTCAGATTCTCTTTAATTGAGGCTGTCATGTTCCATAACATACAAGGTTCTCTTTGCAGGTTGTACAGAAAACCCCCTATGTGTCAGCTCCTGAGTGCTCTGGGTGGAGAGCAAGGGGCATAGGTGTTACTCTTGAGTGTTTACTTCTGGTTACACAAACTTGTCTGACCTTAACACAAATGTTGCAAATCAGTCCTGTCTCATTTATTGGACTTGAAACTTTCAGCTGCATGAACATACTGAAACTGAAACTTGCTCTATTCATTAGGCTGTTAAAAGAAGAGAGCAATTAAGCATGTAATTAATTGAGTGTAATATTCTGTGTTCTGGATTTTCTTATTTTCCTGCAGTCTTGGCAGAGCACTCCCTGTTGAGGCTAGAAGCAATGTACTTTTGGAATAGTGAAGATATTAAGCTCTTTAAGGAAAAATAAATCCTGGAGCGTCTCTGGCTTCTTTTCAGGTGGTTTTGGAAAATAATTTGATATCCTAGCACTCCCCTAGTTCAGGGCTGTTGGATTTATAAACTGGAAATGCTTCAAGAGCAAGTATTTCTTGCCTACTCAACTATTCAGTTTCTCCAAGAGTATAAGGGTTCTGGTTTCTAATACAATACCTACTTTGGACATGTGGCCGTCCCTATTGTTAGAAATATCATTAATTTTGTCGTCTTAAAATTGTGTGGCTTTTCAGCTAAACCAGCCATTGCTGGTACTTCTTGCCTTTCACACATTCTTTAACTGATTTTGTTTTCCCTTTTTCTTTTTTTGATACTCCTCCAATCTGGTTTGATTACTGTTTATCAGCATCTTTCTGTTTTGAATATGCATCAAAAATATGCTTATCCTTAAAAAAAAATTTTCCTTGGATTTAGAAAAAATACGGTTTTACAAGACCTAAGAAAAACTAGTTTTTCCTGAGTGGTTATCCCTGAAATAACATAATCACTCATTAAGGCAACAAATCCTATTAGTTTACATGTTTTCATTTAATGCTTGGGTTATTTGGTGAAACAAATCTGTAGAGGGAGCTTGTACTGAAGGAAATACAAGTGAAAGCAGTTTTTAATACCTTAGTTCATTCCCTTTATTTCTTTCTGGATATTTGTTTCGAGTTCTAGAATGTAAATTAGGGATGAACATGCTTTGATCATGGGTGCCCAAGTGAGCTGCTTCTAAGTGGCTGAACTGATCAAAGTTGTGTTCAATTCACTCACAGACAGGAAAAGCATTTATTAGAAAAAGGTATTTTCTGTCAGTCTGTGACAGGGTGCTCTCAGTAGTTCTATACAAGATGTTATGACCATCAGATACCTGTGTTTACAGTCTGTCTTTTTTCAGTGTAAAAGACATGGGAGGTTTCCCCTGTGTTATACTCTCCACACTTAGCTCTATGATCACAGCCTTTCAGAACAGTTTTATCACTCTGAGACTTACATTCTTCTCCATTTGGAATCTGCTGATTGTCTTTTTTTCTGTTTTGGGTCTTTATATTATAGGAATACAAACCTACCTGTCCACATCTTGTACTTTATGCCTTTAAGGCCAGTGTTCTATATAGTCAGCTGTCATTCAAATAGTTTGTGGGTGCTGTTAGAGTTACAGTAGGACCTTCTGTACAGATTTTTGGCTAGTGTGGTAAAAGCTGTGAATCAAATGATGCAATTCTTATTATATTTGTGTTAGGCATTTTGACACTAATAGAAAAGATTTGCAATAGAGTGCAAGATTTTTATTTATTTTAGAATGTTTTCATGTCTTCTAATTGGGAGTATTAGGTCATTCTGCATAGGTGCTGCCTCAAGTGTTGTCTTGAAGATCATACGATGAGGCTGTGTTTTTTAGAAGACAGTTGTTCATCCTGTTCAATACAGCCCTTCCCTAACATGTTTTTGGTAAAGTGGAAAGCATCCATGAAACTGGCTTGTGCTAAGAGATTTTTTTCTATCCTGAAACAATAGATAATGTAGAAAAACATTTCATAGTCTGGGAAAAAAATATGGTAAAATAAAATGGTAGTTGTGACGTAAAATGGAAAATGTTGGTCTTAATCTTAGTTTGTTCATTTTGAAAACTGTGAAATGACTGGAAAGAAGGGTTGTTATGAAGTAATGTATTACGGTTGAACTCTAGGGCTGCCAAGTGTCAAAAGAAGAAAGTTTCCATTAATAAAATGATACTTGAATGCATCTTTGGCTTTTAAACTAATTCTGAGTTTTGATATATCAATCATGCAAAATTGTGTTTTCCATCTAAAACAGTATAATCCTTTACACACACAAAAAAAAAAAGTCTGGTGAATGATACATTACCTATCTCACAGTATTTACAAGCATAGGAAAAAAGTTGTTTATCTTCACAAGCAGAAATGTGAGCTTCCTAGTTTTAACCTAAACACTTCCAAACTGAAAAATAACACCCTGGGCTTATTCCCAACAAAGGATATCCTCCATTTCCCATGTGCTGGCTGAGAGACACAGTACCACTTACCACATATATATAGAAGGAAAACACCAATGTGTGATGATCAGGAAACCATTTCTGATCTTCCTGTAAAACTTGTTTTAGATGTTTTCAGGTGCTGATGATGTACTAGTCTAGATTATGATCATGTATGAACCCTGCTAAGTGCTGTTGTGGCTGTTAGTATACCAGGCAGCACTTCTTCAGTATTTTTTACCCAGACAGCAGCACGCTGACAGTAAACTCATACGCATAGTTTACATCAAACCCTTCTAGAGCACAGGAGAAGACTCTTAAAAGCAGAAGTTGTATGGAATTATACCAGGTGATTGCTCTGACCATTGATAAAAGAATCATGTGCTTTTTAGTGTTGTGACTGTTTCTCAAGCAATTAGTGGTAATGAACCTTCTGTTCTTGAGTTCTTATTTTAAGAAACGTGTTTTGAGGGGGGAGTGTGTTCCCCTTGTTTTAAGCCTTGAGTATCTGAAAGATATTTTTTATTTGTGAACTTGCACTTGTTCTTTTCTTTTGGTCATCTGTTCTTCACTTGATTTCTGAAAATCTAGAGATGCAGTTTCCTAGCTTCAGTCAGTGAAGAGAGAGACAGTCATAGATAATGAAAATGTATAATTGCTGAAAGAAAATTTTGTGCTGTGCTACATGTCTATCAGCATGTAATAAGAACTAGAGTGTTTTAGCTTTTGAATCAAAAAAGACAAAGCATGTGAGAATTTTCTCCATGTAATAATTTCTACTCGGTCTTTATTTCATTACTTTTGAAAGTAAGGGTAACTGTATTGTCATCTTCTGTGTTGCACTCAGAATTGAAACGTCTTGTGACTTATGACTGTTTATGCAGAAATAATAAAAGTTACAAAGATCTAAGATTTTCATCACAGAAGACCTTAGAAGTAAATAAAACTATCACATATGTGAAAGCTTTTGAATATTTATTTGAAAGCTGCTTTCTACTTAAAATTATTTCCTGAGTTATGCAAAATTTCTTTAGCATTATTTTCTGCAATGAAGTTGGTTTATGCTGAGCTTATCTTCATTATCTGTCTGGAGGAACTGTACATTCCCAACAGGTAGTTTCTTTTCCTTCCCTTTGTGTTGTCTGGCATGAGTACTTGCATAAACTCAGAGAGAAGTCTTCCTCCGAGTTTTGCAAAAAGCAATTAAGCTGCAATGGTAGGGAGTTATTAGAAACTCACACATTCCTAGATTTCCGGTAGTTTGTCAGTCATATAAGGTAGACAAAGAGCTGGATTTGCCATTACCTTTACATCTCTAGCATTCCTCAAATTTCCCTAAAATACAGGTCATCCACCAGTATGTTTTGTTTTAATGACTGTAAAGATATTTATACTGTAACATTCCTTGGCATCTGGTGTGTACTGTAAGAACTCTGTTATTCCCAGCCACTTAAAAGCATGAGAGACAAGATCCTACACAGTATGACAGTTGAGGAATTTTCCTGTCCCAACAAGAGAGATTGATAAGGGGACATGCTGGGCATTTCTAGCTTATTTGTGGTGATTCTTACTTGTTAATTTAGATTGCAGTCAGGGGCTGTTGCATAGTTAATAAAATCAATGCATGTGTTACTTTCATCTTTGTTAGTAGTGGAAGTTTTGTCTGTTGATGGCCTATGCCCTTCGTATTGCAAGAATGGCATATATGCCATTATGTTGTGAGAAACAGATTTCTGAACATTTTAGAACAGTTGGAAGCTGTGTAGAAGTTCTTTTCTTGTTCAAAAGGAAGGCCCAGACATTATGAAGTTTCCCACTTACCACTGCCTTGTCTGCCTCTCCTGTTGTCCCAGTTGCAAATGCAAGGAAAGAGCTTCCCAAGGAATTTATCCTTTCTAATGTATCATGATGGAGTGGAGGTTTTTGTTAGACTGTGTAAACCATGAAGGTGGTATTGTTTGTGAGGGAGATTGTGCTGGTTCAGTGGCACAGTCACTGAACAGTAAATTAACTTCATGAATGTTCTGATGGATACCTGAATCTATGCAAAGGAATTGGTAAAAGCACTTAGTGCAATGTGGTAGGGAATGGAAGGTGTGGATGGCCAAAGTAAAGTGTGGTTCCTAACTTACTGTCAGCAAGGCATTAGATCAGCTGATCATACCTGATCTGCACTTTTTTTTTTTTTTTTATGGATCAAGAAAGACAATCAGGACGTGTCCATAGGTAAATAAAACTGGTGAAGTGAGTCCCAGCTGAACTTATAGCACAGCATTAAGGCAATTTACCTAGTTGCCTCTCTTTTTACAGCTGGTATGCCATAGAACCTACTGTGTTAGAATAAGGACAGACTTTTGGTAACTCTTGGTTTATTTCCAACTGGTATTTTTGGGAAGGTGCTTGAAGCAGGTCGCGGTTGTAACACATACTTTGAGAAGCCACTCTCCCCTTACCTTTTGAGCTTCATTTGATTAGTTGACTTTATGTAAAAGTAGTGTGTTCTTGTACTTTAAGTTTCAATGTATCTTTCTTCACATTGTCTATAGGGAGTCTGATAAATAACAGATGTATAGCAATACTGATGAACGAAGTGTTTGTTTTATGTATGTCAGAACATGATAGGGACATTGGTGGAGGCATCAGACTCTGCTCTTAATGCCATGGCTGGTAAGTCACAGATTACTTGAGAAGTATCCCTTTTTAGCTCTGTCTTGTGAAGAAAAAATCTATTCTGATAATCTTATTTACAATTTTAAGGAGTAAGTTTGTTTGCTTGAGGGTGTTTTTTCCCAACATTATGAGCACCTGGACCATTGTTTCCTTCAAAAGATAGTGGCTTCACCAAGAGCACTCACAGTGAGAGCAGACCTGTGACTGGTTAACTGACTGTAGTACTTGTCAGACCAGAGGGTATGAGATTAAAAAAAAAACAAAACCCAAACCACCATTATAAAGCCAAACTGCTTAGAATTAGAAAAAGAAGTACTTACTATCTGATAACTACTGGGGTAGAAAGATGCATGCAAGTTCCTGCAGCAGTTTTTGTTTAACACTGGGAAGATCTTAAAAGCAACGTTTCCTTTAACACGCTCTCTGAGTAAAACCTCCAAATAGTTGATTTGGCAGCTTCTATAGCATAGTGAAAGGTAGGGAAACCAACTATTCAACCTCTCTGATTAATGAATGTGCCAAAAATGTCTGGATGTGCTGGAGTTAGGATGAGAGAAAGAGCCAATTCATTGTATAGTTCAGTGAAATTTATGAGTGTGTGGGCTTAAAACCAACTGCAGTGCTCTTGTCAGTAGTATGCCAAAAGGGGAGAGTGTGCTATTTAGTCTCTCTTGGTCATGTCTGTACTCCACTGAGTACTTGATGTCTTTAAAAGCACCAAATTTACACCATGTGATGCAGGGTGAACGAAAGCATGAAATTATGAAGAATATATGGGAAATTTGTTTGGAGTTTATTCCCCAAACCAATTTAATTTAGAGAATCAAAGAATTTTCTTCAGTCCATAAATAGAATTGCGAGATTAACAGGGCATAATTGGAGTTGATTGTAGAGCATTCATCGGAAGACTGAAGATTACAAAAGAATGGTAGAATTCAAAATTACAAATTGTTTGGAGCACATTGGTTGCTATGGGAAATGCTGTGTATGGAAATGTAGTAGACAGAAACATGACAAGATAATGTGATCCCTAGGCTCCTTCCTAACACGAGCTGATGTCTTGGGCTGGCTATGGTTGAAGGCCAAAAGCATAGTAACAAGAACAGAGAGCTGCAGCTTTTCACATCTACAAAAGATAAATCTGGGTTTTTTGAGTTACCAGTTGCAATTTATTTAATTTAACTGTTAACAAGGTGCAGCAAGGTCTTCTTTCTTTTCTTGACTTCTCAATGCATCTAGATGGAAACTTTTCAAAGTTACTACATATTGAGATCTGTCTAATTCTTAAAATTAGAGAACAAAACATTGAAAAAATACTCTTAAAATGAATAGTAATTAATATTTCATGTAATTGCATTAATTAAACTTGGCTATGCAATTAGGAAGCTAATTATGTTTAAAATGCAATTGCACATTTCTATCACTGCCCACACCCTGGGGATGATAATTTTTTTTACCTCCCTCATTAGACGTTCTGTAATATTTTCCTGTTAAATGGTGTGATTGAAACTGAGAATATGCATGCATAGATGTGCATTTGCTTTCTCCAGCAATTATATCCTGTTAAAGGTTTTAAATGCTTTATATTGTGCCATTTCATTAAAAAACAAACAAAATTAAGATTTTATTGTTACTATTTGTCTTCTCCAAAGAATTTTCTTTTGCCCTATAGGTAAATGTGTATGTGAAATCTTTGATTTCACATATAGATATAGATATAGAAAATATATTTAGTTTCAAGAAATGATAGTCTAGAAAATAATCTCTCCCTGTTGAAGTGCTTTAGGTTTTATTTTTGGTTTTGTTTTTTAATGGGAATGGAGGAATGGATGAGCCACCTTGGATTGTCAAGTCCTATCTTATCACAAGCACTCAGATTGTATTATGTTTTTCTGGAATATTTCATACTTCATCTGTTAGTTGTTCCCCATTATCTCCACTTTAAAAAGCTGTTAAGAGTCACACTCCTCTTATGATTACCTCTGCTCTAGTTTATAGTGTCTCTGTGATATATTTATTCTTGTGCAAGCATTACTGTTTCAGAAATCCTTCTTGTGCCATTCACAATCCTTGCTACAGTTTGCATTCACATGTACTGGACTTGTACAAAATGTCTCCACCAACTCATTAATAATTTTACACAATCCACTGTACCTAGAGATCTGTAGAAGACCTTAAATATGTGCTATTTTTGTTGTAATCACCATTATTCAAATAATACAGCAGTGAATTATTTAATTAGTACATTTTTGCTACTCAGTAATGGTCTTAAAATGTGTAGAAGGTACCACAACACATAGATTTTTGACAGAAGGTTTTACTTCTAAAATACAAAAGAACAGTGATAGGATGTATTTTCATGCTTTTTTGTTACTAACTCTGTCACTATGGTGTGACATGATACGGCCTTACAGAGTTAATTTTTGTGAAACTGAAATTTTCTGAATCTGCTCTGCATGCTCCTATCTCATGCAGCCACAACAAATAATGCCTCATCTTTCCAAAGTCTCTGGAACTGTGTGGCTAAATGATGTCCACATACCTTAAGTTAGTCTTCTAGAGGAAATTTGGACAGTTTAAACTTTCCAAATTCTACTGAATAATTTTGAAATCCGATTAATGCTGTCTGTGAGCATTTTGCATATTTTTGATTGCTAAAATAAACCAGTGAAGATTGGGAGGGTTGAGTCTTACTGTATTTTGACATCTTGTTTATTGCTGAAGAGTTTATCACTGCCTTGTTTGAGATCTTCCAGGAACTTACTGTTTAACATCCAGAAAAACAGATTTTGGAATCTGTTTTTACTTCCTGAGAAGAAAAGAGCAATTGTTCAGTCACTCCTGTTGAATTGGTCTCAGAAACCTTCAAACAGATACTTAACAATACTTGTCTGGATGTGCATTCATAGTAGTTTAATGTAAATCTCTTGACGTCTGACTGTGGAAGCTTCTACACATCCTGAGCTTCTTTTAAGTTGTTGAACATGTTTAATACTAGTTAGGATTAGGGCAGGTTTTTGTAGCTGTAAGAGCTCTGCTGTCAAACTGTTGAGTCGTATTTAAAAGTGTACAAGTGCTGTCTGGTGTTTCAAATTAAAGATAAGGAACATTTGTTGTGGGCTGGAAATAATACCTGTGCCGTCCTAGGGTTCATTAATTTTAGGAGAATTACAAACCAATGACAGGATGATATTTTCTACAGAAGTGCTCAGGAATTAGACATGGCCAGAGAACATTCTGTACCATGTTAGACTTGTGGTGCCACAAGATTACGAAGTCAAACATCTTGTAGAATAGAATACAAAGAACTGTGATTTTTGAAGTTAGTTTACAATATTTTAAAAAATATTTTTCTATGAACATTTTTCTCCTCTATTTCTTAGACAGTTTGGTCTCAGAGTTGTTTTTTCTGCTCAGTTGCATGCTAGACCACTCATCATATTTCATGTTTTCTATGTGTAGAGAAATATTCTAATGTGTATAAGAAAAATTTTATATTAGGTGGCACAATACTAATAATTATTAAGTACGCATTTTTACTTCCTGTGGCTTGGAATAAGATGAAAGGCAGTGGTGAGGTGTCTGCATTACCATTGTAGTGGTAAGCTTTGTTGTGGGGAGGAGGGCACTGGTGTGACCCATCTGTCACTCTGCCTTGCAGTGTGGTGGTGGGACATTGAGGGACAGCTGTGCTTTGTCACCTCCTGGGTGCTGTCTCCAGCTGGTGAAGGAGGAAGGTGCTGGGAGGAGAGCAGAGCACAGAGCACCCCCTCACTCGCTGCCAGCTGGGCCCTGCTGGTGGCTGAAGCTCCTCTCTTGATGGGCACAAACATTTTCAAAGCAATCTTACTGACTTTCAGGAGCAATTGGCAGAAATTGTCTCTAGAAATGGTTATCCTACAGAAAGCAGAATAATAATGAAAACAGCAAAAAAAATAATTCCATCACTGTTGGTGCTCATGTCTGGTTTTCCCGTGCTAAAAAGTATTTGGATAAAAGCTAAACATAGATGTGTACTCATTTAATAATGATTTTTCCATTGACTGAGTGCAACTTTTCTAAAACTTGTAGAGAAACCTATTTGGTATATTATGAATATTGTAAAAATTATGTCTGTCACTTAAGTTGCATGCAATTACCTACTTCATAACATTTTCTTATTCATGTTGTGAATTTTCAGTGCATTTTTCTCTGTGAGGTGTGGCAGATTTGTACTGTTCCACTCCAAATTGGCAAGTATATTGCTTGACCTACACAAACTCCACAGCTTTGTTTTGTTCTGGTGGCTTTAACAGGGACTGCAGGCCAGGCTGAGGTGGTGCTGGTGCTGGATGACAGCAGCTCCAGGGGGTCCCAAGGGGTCCCACTTGTGTTGCAATGTGGCCACTGTATGGAAAGTCATGAACTGGGGAAGACAGGCCAGTTTCACTTCTCCCACCTTGTCCCTGGAGGCCCAGTGCAGACCAACCCTGACAATTGTTGCTTTTGTACCTGGGCACAGGAATGGTGAGCCCTGGGGCCTGGCATTCTGGAGTACTTTTAGCATCATCCTGGGATGGCTGTTGATTGACAGTAGAGCCTTAAATTCTGCAGTTAATGCAGTAGCAGTTAAATTTTGTGAAGAATTACTATTGCAAAAGAAGGGCATTTCTTATTTATGTTCTTGTCATTGTGGCTGATATTGTTTGCTGTTTCTATTTTTGAATTTCTTCCTAAGCTTTAAAAAATGTTTCATTTTAATGGACAAAGCAGAACTCCTAAGGTGTCCTACAATAGGTAGACAAGTGGTTTCAGTGGGGTGGGAGAAAGGGAAATAAGGTAATACACATACACAGACATCTCTGTAGGTTTTTTCTTTCTGTCAGTTAACATGTGAAATTTTAATAATGATTGGATTTTCTATTTTTTCCTAGTATTCTGCTACTGCTTTTTTCCATTAATTATCTCATTTCCCCACTTTGTTTTCTATAAGATCATCCAATTCACTCCACAGATTATTGTGAATAATCAGGTTTTTTTCATGTGTTTCATGGCACAGATTACGCCCCATGAAAGGTTTTACTCTCAGTATCAGGTTTTGCGTGTAGTAGCAAATGTTGTCCTTAAATTTTATTACAAGAGACGTTTTGTTTAGTTAGTAAGCAGCTTGGGAGTTTTTTTAATAAGAAGGACAAACTACTTAATCTAAAACAAAATTACAGGTAAACTTAAGGTTCTTGCACACCAGTCATGCTTTAATGGTCTGGTAATGAGGCACAGATCACTGATTTCTTAAGTGCATGAAGACATTTAGTAGATCTAGACTGCTTTCTTTTTAATATAAAAGCTTGGCATTTAAATAAGGGGGTTTGGGGGAAATAAAAAATCAAAATCTGGATGGAGACAAAAGCTACTGGAATGTTGGCAAGAAGTCAATCTGAATGTTATATATGTCATTTATTCCTGGAGCAGATGTGGGGATTTTGGTTAATTAAGTAGGTAAAATGTTTCTGGTTAGTGACATCTTGAGTATTTCCTTGGAAGCTCTTGGTAATTGGAATGGAATATGCAGCATGGTAAAAAAAGTGCACTTTTTCATTTGGTATGTAATGGTTCTCAGCTAGGCCTGAGATCTTAGGAAGATAAATCATATTTAATACAGAGACAATAGTGGGCTAGAATAAAATACTATTCTCTGGAGAGTTACAGGCAAGAATATGCTAGATAGAATGTCATGGTCTAGAACACAATTTTACAGGGTTTTTGTGTGTAGTTTTCTTCAAAAGAAGACTTTAATTGGAAGAAACACACTTTGTAAATGAACAGCATTATCTCATACTGTTAATCACCAATCACATTAAAACAAACTATGTATATGTTAAATAAATAAAATCACTTCTAGTTGTTTCCATAATTGAATAGGATCTTAAAATGTTGATGTATCACAAGAATTCCTATGGTTGACTGGAGTTTTTAATATTAATTTTTAGCAAACAAATCAGAAACCTCATTAAAAGTCCCACTATGGGATTTAACCGGTCACTTAGCATTCTAAAATGTCAGCTGATTTACACTAGAGAAAGAAATGCAGTGTTAGATTTTTCCATGTAGCTAACTCACCTACTAAAATAAGACTGCTGGAACAGCTGAGTGTGGCTGCATGAGTCAAGATGGAAAAGAATCTCCATCAGAACAGCGGGAGGGAAAAGTAAAGGGAGCTGATTTTTAACTTGAGGAATTGGAGGAAACATATATGGAAAAATACATTGATAGTGCTACCTAATATTGTGCAAACAAATCCTTTGCTTCATCATGGAAATATGCAAATATTTTTAATATTTTCTATTATTTGTTCATACAGTCTGGGTTTTTCCCTGAATAAAATACATGAAATATATCTGTGGTGTTACAATTAAGATAAATAGGGCAGAGTAGGATTCAACATGATTGCATAGTGAACCAAACGAGTTCAAGATCCAGCAGCACTTTACAAATTAGTTGCTATCTAGTGCCATTAGTTTGTAATTTCTTCTATAATGTTTGCCTCTAAGCTTTTAATAAATTAATCAGACTGGGACCACTTGAAACAGTTAAACTTGAAACCCCCCAGACTGGCTGGTCTCAAATGACCTAAATTAAAATAACACATAATCTATAGCACTCTTTCTTGGTTTAATAGGTTTAATTGTGTTCTCTAAGTGCTGTGGGATTAATTTGTTGTTCCATTACAGCCAAGAGCCTAACTGTAGGCCTTTTCTGTAAGAAAATGCAATGTTATAAATTTTCATAATATCCACAGGTTTTAGGACCTGCCCCAAAATGGTGTTCCTTCTTGGACAACTTGACTGAAGAACTGGAAGAGAATCCAGAAAGCACTGTTTATGACGATTACAAATTTGTTACCAGAAAAGACCTTGAAAATTTAGGTAAAACAGTTGTATACACCCTTTGGCTGACTTCTTTGTTCAGTTTTTGAACATTTACACATCTGATTTTTGTAATTTAAGTGTGATGTATGAGGACTGCTAGAAATTCACTGACAGTAGTTTTCTCTTGTTTTCTTGCTTATTAATATTCCAGACTGATGGCTCTAAGTTCTTTGATTCCCAACCAGTATAACACAAGACACTTTTATTTCTCAGATTTTTATCTCAAGAAGGTGATTAATATTTGCTGATATAATTTATCTGGGCATCTGTTGTGCTTTCATATGCCATATGAAAGGCATAGGAAGAGAAGTTGGTTTAGTTGTCAAAGTATTTTTGAGGTGCTGAAATAGAATTTGGAGCTTGCAGCCAAAGGCTGCCCTATTTGAATATAGTAATTTTCAGAAAATACAAATCATTCTAGGGCTAATAGTTTCAAGAAATTGAAATACTGACAGTTATATAGCAGAGAAGGTAAACAACCTTGTCCTGAGGCAGTTAGTCCTTTTTCTGTCCATTACATGGTTTGATTGCAATGTTTTGCTCTAGTTTACTTAATTTACCTCTGACTGTGAGTGTTGGGTGTGACAGGGCGAACTCTTTAATTAAAAAATCTCTCTATCACACTAAAAAAGGGATTATCAAACACCTATGAACTTTCAAAAAATCCTCTGGAATTCTTTGTGAAGTTCTATAGAGCATAGTGCATGTGGGCATTTTTTAAAAGTGCTCAGTAATGTGTTTTATGACAAGAAAAATGGGTCTGGTTGCTCTGAAGAAGATTAAATTTTTTTGCTGGCCAAAACAATTCTTATTCCCTATTTTACTTAGTCTTGATGTCATGATTGTGACTGTTAGATTGATATTTTGCATTGGCAGTGTTTGTTTGTCTTAAGGAAGTAAAGTGACTGGTTTGGAATACAAGTTCTTTATATATGAAAACTCTTTAAAATTCTCTGGAATGTTTTTCCTAGGCCTTGCTCATCTCATTGGATCATCATTGCTCAGAGCATATATGCATGGCTTCTTCATGGACATAAGACTTTATCATAAGGTAACTAAGGCTGAGTCTTGTCAATTTTTATTCTTAACAATAAAATATATGTGTTGTGGATTTTCTTTGTCTTTTTTATGGCTTTTTTGTTTTGGCTGGGGTTTTTTTTCCATCCAGATAATGGACTGTGTCCTGTATTATTGGTATTTTCTTTTTACTTCCTCCTGTTTGTTTAAAGGCGAAAATGATGGCCAACCCCTTTGCCTATGAAGAATATAGGAGAGAGAAAATAAGGCAGAAGATAGAAGAAACCCGTGCACAGAGAGTTCAACTGAAGGTAAGTCCTAGAAATAAATAGTGTACTTGGGGGAAAACTATTCATAAAGAGTAATATATTCCTAAGTGCATCTTATAGTGACTTAGCATTTGAATCTGTTTGTCATTGGACACACAAAATAAAAGCAGGTCTCATCTCATTTGCCACTTGAGCAGATAATCCACTGGTAAAACTTCGCATTTTCTATTCTGTCATTCAATTACCTAAGCCATTAAAACATGATACTCTGGAAAGAGATACATGAAAATTGTATTGTGTTTATAACTAGTAACTTTCTAGATTGGATCTGTTCAACATAAAATGAGAAGGAGTTGCTTTTAAAGCTCTAAAGCTGATGCATTGGAAGTTAAAAATAATATACAAGTTCTTAAGTCGTCTCTAAGTGCAGTTGCTTCACTAGTACCTAGAGATACTTGAAACCAGTCAAGGAGCTTTTCTGCAATATTTGTAAGAATTAAAGCATGTAGGTTGCATGTGTAAAAGGCTAATTTATTAATTGCTTTCCTCTTTTTAGAAACTCCCAAAAGTTAATAAAGAACTTGCTCTCAAACTGATTGAGGAAGAAGGAGAAGAGCAACAGTTTAGTAAAAAAAGAAAACAAAAGGTGAGCTCTTGTTTTGGTGAATTCTCTAGCTGGGAGCACAGATCTAGCAATGCTTACAGGATTCATTTTTTTGTTGTTGCTGTTTGGCCAAAGAGATTCAAAATACCATTGGTTCTGTTTCTTATAAGTAACTTATTCTGGTAGGTGGCTTTAAGATGGATTTGACTGTAGCTGCAGCACAAAAAAGACCATATAGTAACTTGAAGCTAAAAATTATTAAATACTCACTGTGAAGATAATATGGGTTTCACAGGACTCCAAAAGCTGATTAATGCAGTCTCAATACCACAGCTGTTCAAACAAGACCTGTTATTTGCATTTGGTTTTGGTATTTTGGTGGTGACCATGATAGGATAGATGTTACCTATAAAATTTAAGTTAAAATTGCCTTTTTTGTGTATGCAGTTAAATATATTTTATGGAATAGCCAAAATGGTTTGATTTTATGCACCAGGAGTTCTTCTGGATGTTAAAAGTAATCCATTTCTCTGCTAAGAGAAGTTTTAATTGAAGAAATGGGTAAATGTTTAATATCTAATGGGAAGGCACTTCATAGGTGCTCATTCTCACAGGAATATAGCATTCATGATAGGCAGACACTAGCTGCATATGATAAATAATGAAATCTTATGTGTTGAGGTTAGTAGGAAGGACGAACTATTAACAAGATCCGTGGTGGTGAAACTTAAGTGAGAGTTCAGTAGATGGGGACTGATTTGTCTTGGAGTACATAAAGATTGTGTTATTAAGTGGACTAAATAGAGTGTATATAAAAATGTACATTCAGGTTATTTTTATGAAACAGTATTAGAGTCCTATGACAAGCAATTTATTTTAGGCTTTGGGCTTTAATTTTTGGCTGTAGTTGAAAGTTACACATTTGCACTGGTTTTGTGTTTGAAATTTACTCTTCTTGTTTTCTGTATCCTTAGTTCCACCCTCCTTTTCTTCAGTAACAATGAAAACCTAGCACAGTGGTGGGATTAATATGCGGGTATAAGTTGAGCAATGTTAAAAAATAAGCATTTTCTATTAAAAAGCTATGTATGCAATAATTTTTAAATGAAAATAACTGGTCTTCTCATAAGATGAATTAGTAGCTTGAACTGTTCTGAATTCACCAGTAGCATAATTTACACTGAGTTCATTTTACTTTGACATGAATTAAACTGCCTTTTCCATTCTGTGTGTGAAAGTAGTGGAAAAAAAAGTGTTATAATATGTATAACAACATTTCCTCTTAAGTATATACAGTAAAATAATAGTAGCATTGCATAAAGACATGTACCCTTATAATTTGTTTTACATGTTGTAGACTCATCCCCATCAGGCAGTATATTTGCCTTGCAGGTACTGCTGATTAGTCAGCAGATATCAACATGTCTCCACACTAGCTGGCTGAATGTATGAGAAACATTTATTTGAAAATATTAGTAATTGTGTATTTAAAGTGTTTGTATTGTACATTAAAAAAACTCTTGCTTACAGGTAGCTTAAAACAATCTTTATAAAAGTACAATAACCATAAATCTTGATTTTTATTTCACCTGGAAGGATAAAGTAACTGGCATTTCATATGCTGGTTATTAATTTTGTTTAATTAAGAAAAAGTGTTACTTATTTTGTTAATGTCTGTTTCAGAATTGTCTAACTTGCTCGTGCTTTGCTTCTGTTCCAGAATCTGCCCAGCCTTCTCAAAGATGATCGTTTTAAGGTCATGTTTGAGAATCCAGATTTCCAGGTGGATGAGCAGAGTGAAGAATTTAGGCTACTTAACCCACTTGTTTCTAAAATAAGTGAGAAAAGAAAGAGGAAGCTAAAGATCTTAGAAGAACTGGAAGCACAAGGACAGGTAAAATATTTTCCATTTGGATTAAGAAAACTCCATAGGCTTTTTTTTCCTCTGTTTCAAGCTTTCAGACTTACCACCTCAGAAAGATAGAGGCAATGCAAGAATGTCTTATCTACAATAATTAAGTGTAATTTATAATTTTAATCTAGTTTTTAGATGCAATACTGTTTTTGCACAAATACAGGTTTGAAAAACATAAAATATATAGATGGTAACAACTTTATAATATATTTTCAGCTTATTTGCTGCTACTGCTTTTGTTCAAAAATTGTAGTTCTCTTCAGCTGTATCTGTGTAAAAGCTGTCACATACTCTAATTGCAGGAGTGATTTGGAAAGAAAATTAGTTGATGATTTCTTATTTTATACTATTTTTGTCTGCAGGAAGAGGAGGAAGAGCCAGAAGGAAAAGCAAGTGATGCAGAAAGTTCTGAGAGTTCAGATGATGAAAAAGGCTGGGTTGAAGAGGTCAGGAAACAGCGCAAGCTTTTACGCCAAGAGGAAAAACTAAAGCGGCAGGAAAGGTTCAAGGAGGATCAGCAAACATTACTAAAACCTCAGTTTTTTGAGATTAAAGAAGGAGAGGAATTCAGAAGCTTCAAAGACTCTGCCAAAAAACAAAAATTAATGAAGTAAGACTAATGTTCCTTTTTTAATAGGTGGGGGTGGATGATTCTCAAGTATTTCCCTACAGTGCGGGCCTGCAATGTTTTGGCTTGGAAGCACTTGCTGGTAAAGCTACATTTGGTGATCCAGGGGTATAACTTAAGGTGACATGGTCGTTGAATGCTTTGTTTTATAGATAAACAAATACATATTTAAAGTAGGACAGAGACACAACACAAATGAAATGAGTAAGATACTACTGAGTCAGATTAGGGGATCCATTACTCAGTGTTAGTGAAGTGCTGTTCTCACAGGTGACAGTGATGGCTTGTGAGACTGGTTATATTTCTTCACCAGTGTCAGTATGAGGTTAACAGACTGGATGTTTTTAATCTGACTATCTAAAAGGGTTTAGAATGCTACATGAGTAGTCACTGTTTTGGGAGTAGGATCAAGATGGATTGACATGGTAAAAGAAAAATTATTTTGTTTGGGTATTTTTATGGCATCTAGAAATTTTCAAAATCTTCACTGTCCTTATAATGTCAGGACTTACTATTTCTGTTTTTCATTTTGCAACATAAAATATCAGGCTAGGAGGGTGTTTGAGTGTAGATTTTTTGGTTTGGTTTTTTCATTTCCTTAAATTGATGATCATCTGAAAAAATGGGTACATTGATAAGCATGTCAAACTAAAGAAAGAGTATGTTAAATTAAAGGATTTGGCTTTGAAGTGCTCAGTGGCTGCAAATCTCATTGATTTAGTTTTTTTCAGAGGTGAGTTGAGCCCTTCAGAAGATGTGATTTGATAGCATTTTATTGTTTGGAGCACAGACACTCATTAAACCTTTCAAGACAGTAGCTTCAAAGTTCTTGCAGCACAGCTGGTGCAGAGCAGAATTTTGACTAATGTTGGAAATGGGTTTTTGGGCTAGATGGATCTCATAATAAGCATTTTGGTTTTATTTAGAATGAAATTATACAGTTGAAGAAAACAAAGTGAATATAATGGGACTGCTTATGTCACGAATGACTACAATTTAGTTGTTTTATGATGGGAATTTTTAGGAGACACATAAAGAAATACTTGATAAAAATTCAACCTTTTAACTAGAATGATCATGTAAAGAGGATTTTTAAGTATTAGCAGGATAGCATTCCTATGGTAGTCAGACGGTCAATGATTTCCATGTTGTACCTGTAAGATCTCTTTTAAGTAGAAATAGTGGTATTTTATAAAAAGGGATTTATAGCAGTTCAGCAGAACTGATGGCCATGTTTTCCTTAGCAATTTTTTATCAGCAAGTAATTTCACACAGGGAATTTTCTTTGTTCTTTTTATTGAATATACCCACTTATTCTGAACTTTTAATTTCCTTAGATGTTTCCATTAATTTTCTTATGATTATTTTTCTTTTTTTCTTCGTTCCAGAAGATGAAGCAACTTTTTAATTTTGTCAGTTTTTCTTCTTTGTCAGGAAAAAATCTGCTCTGGATACTCTCACAAAGTATTATAGGTTAAAAATAATTCTTTTACATTGTGATTAGGTTTATAGTCATATTAGCTGTAACTTGGAAGGGGCCTGAAACACTGGTCAAATGACACTGTATTCTCAGTGCAAGTGAAATATTTCATTAAAAGGCTATATGGCTGCAGACTACTCATATATTGTTCTTTTGAACAAATTCAGCTGCTGAGCTCTAAAGAAAATTCTCAAGGACACTCAATTTGAAGCATAAAGATTTAATTTTGTTCAAAATATGGAAGGCTTGAATGTGAAAAACAGTGTGGAAATTCAAGTAAATAAGCCAAGACAGTTATAAGGAAGAGAAACATTTAGAAAAAAAATAATGCAGTGTGACACAGGACAAAGTAAATTTTTTCATCTGGGTTTAAGGGAAAAAAATAATTTCTTCACCCCAGGAAGAGCAAAAGCAAATACCACAGACCTGTCCTATCAATGAAGGAATAACTGTGATGATGTAAACCATCAAAAGACTTTTAACAGACTGCTTGTAAAGAAAGGAGAATGTCTTAAGATTTGCTGCCAATAGATACCCTCTCTGGTAGATGCACAGATAGGCTATAATGTAAAATGTAAAAAAAAAAAAAAAGGAGAGGAATTTGAGGAGAGAACAGGATGACCAAAAAAATGAATGTGGTAGCATCACTTCCTTTGTTTTCTGAGTTGCTGTCATTGAATTGACTTACATGGGGTTTTTTAATCTTTGTCTAAGCAATTAGTTCTATACTCACTGATCCCCTTTGTGTTCATCCAAGTATTGTTCTCAGTATGGAGTTTGGTGTTTGTCAAATTCTTAGAAGAAATTTTAAAACCAGCAACTGATATCTGTTTCATATAATGCATATCTGATATTATTTTTGTAGTCACAATGATTTAGCCTGTGTTGTGAGCTAGCTTGTTTGGTTAGTAAGCATTTTTACATATTAGAATTTTATAGAGAAAATAAATATGTTTTGTGCTGGCCTTATTCATACTTAGTGATAAGTAGTCAGCATTAAAGTAATTAATTGAAGTAGCATACTGGAAAGACTGTAGTGGCATGTACAATCTGTTGAGGCTGGCATGTTTGTCTTTGATTTGATATATCCAAGTTACAGGATGATGGTCTGTGACCAATATAATTAAGTACCTTAATACCTTCACTATGCATTTAATGGCTAGATGTTCTTTTTTTCTCTAATCATATAATGTTCTACCTGAGGAAACAGTTTATGACTTATATAAAACTGGGTGTTTCTTTTGACATGTTCCTGACTCAGCACGGCTCCAAGCCCAACTTTTAAAGCAGTGATGCGTACTATAAATTTCTTTCTAGACCAATAGTCTACACATTTTTCTGTGCAGGAAAGCTGCAAAATTTA
Source organism: Vidua macroura (assembly GCF_024509145.1). Lineage (NCBI taxonomy): Eukaryota > Metazoa > Chordata > Aves > Passeriformes > Viduidae > Vidua > Vidua macroura. The sequence goes on along the minus strand of NC_071573.1, from coordinate 100,494,705 downwards.
CTTACGGTTCTATAAAACACCTTGTTTCAAATCCATCTACATTTAATTTTCCCCTTTTGTACTCTTAAGCTTGCACAACAAACCTGCAAATCCTGGCTTTCTTTCCCTGCAACATAAGTTTCCTACCTAGTAACTTGAAAGGAGACCATAAAAGGAGAGGATTTTATCTGTGTGCATAGAGTTCTTTTGATTTACTTGATGTCCCTTTAAAGAGTATGTTACTGAAGTTAAAACATGTCAAAATCAAAAACTATACTAGTAATATTTTATAAAAAGTATGACAGTTAATGTATGTGTCTTCAGAGGCGGCCAAGAAAGCCAACAAAAGCATAGTTGATATTTCCTAGTATTGCTAAAGAGACATTCCTGTTCTACAGCAAGAAAAGTCCTGAAAAACTGTCTTCTTATGATGAGAAAAAAATTTACATGGGTAATTTTTTGTTTGGTTTACATTAGGGCAGGGGAATTTGCTTCCCACAATGTTGTGAATGGATCCCTTGAATTAATTTGTTGAGGAAGATGTAAAAAAAACCAACCAAAATAAAAAACCCAGCTGTTGCTTGTGAATCAGTATGTACAATTCACTAACACTTGAGGTCTGCACATTTTCCGATAAATAGGGCCAAACCCCACAGCATGTTGCTAGGATCTACTAAATTTAATTTTTCTCCTGACTGAAGCAGTGTCTAGGCAGTCATGCTAAATAATTGCTGGGTAGTAGCCATATTTCTCCAGTTCACTTTCAAAGGGGAGAAAAATGGGACTTCACTTGAATGTAGAAATCCCGCCACAATGTTAGTGACTGATCTTCTGCCACAGTTAGCTCTAAGGCTTAGCTTGTCTTTCCGATTCGCACAGATGGAACAAGTTTTTACATGTACTCAATGAAAAATATACTACAGAAAAAAATACAAAGTACCTAGTCATGAGAAATAAAGTGGTTCTTGACAGTGATTTTTCATTGTTAATCTGAAAAGTCTTTGTTACATGAAATGGCTCATTAACCAAAATTCAGTGGACTTCAGAGACTTCGTGAATAGGCCACCGCCATGAATTCTTCATACACAGTAAATGCCATTGACTTTGGTGACTGCTATTTTTTTTATATATAAACTCTATTTTTATGATGATTTATTTTCCATTTTAAAAATTGTACAGAAAATGTCTCTTGGCCCTTTTCAGAGAGAGCTAATGAGGCACTAATAGTATCTCAAATTACAGAAACTAATTTTGTTTACAGCTAGGAGACTGTTCTCTAAGCACATGCAGAGAGTTTGATTGTACAAGCCGTGTCATATTCTCAGAGGGTGCTGCTTAACTCATAGGACCTACATTATAGGAGAAGGATGAGCCATGTTAGAGCTCACAGGTGCCTTCAGGGAGGCTGGCTGAAGGCAGCACTGCCTGCCTGCCTCCCCCTGAGCTGGAGGCTGTGTGGGAACAAGGTGTTTTTTTACTCCTCAGCTGTTCCAGTTTAGAGCCCCCCTTAACTGAAGTTGGCAACCATGATACTAAATACCAACTCACAACCTGGAGCAAGTGGGGCAAGTCCATGTGTCTTGCTTTTGCAGGGCATTAACTTCAGTGGAGGAGAGCTGAAAACAGTGTCAGTTTTGTCCACAGCACCTACCCCTTGTTCACAGAAATGCTGGAGTTTGGTGCCTGAGGGAGAGGCTCTACACCAATTTGCTTACAGAAACTCAGTGATAAGCACTGGGCTTGAAGGCATATGCTTCTGTGGAGCTCCAGTCTGGGCCCAGGGTCTGTCTTTATCACATTCTCTTCTTTGTATTTTCTTTTATTCAGTAAACTACTTAGACTGTTGTGGGCACAGTGTCCAAACAGGCATTTGGGCTTGGATTAAGTAGTGAAGTGGATTAATCTCGTTCGGAGATTAATTCGTTCTGGTGTTTAGTCAAGCTTACTTCCTTCCCTCAAAAGTGTTTCCAATTCAGAAATTATAAGATTTCAAGAAAACGGAATATATCTTGTATTACTTTTTTTTATTTGTGCAGTTTAATATCACCAACTTTTTTTGATACTTCAGAGAAAACTATATTAATAGATGGGTGTGGTTTCTTTCTCAACTAGAATCATGTTAATTTTTAGCAGCAAAACCAATGAACTTTACATACATTTTAAAAGTGTTTCTACTGAAAGCAGTGTCTGGAGGGAATGATTTGAATTTATCTTTCTTTCTGTTTCCTGAATGTTTTTTAATTTAGTTATGACATTTCAGGGTTTCAGAGAAATTGAGATTAGTTTTGACTGCATTATCAACTTTTATTATAGTAAAAAAAAATGGCAAAAATAGGGACTAATGTTAGTTTTTCTCTGCAGGAAAACTCTTGAAGATCGTTTAAAGCTTGAAGAAAAACTTGGCACACTCAATGTGTCTGATACCACAGTAGGCAGCAAACAGGCAACATTCAAATTAAAGAAGGTGAGCTATATATATATATATATATATATATATATATATATATGTATGTATATATATATATATAATTTTTAAGATAATGCGCAAGTAACTTTGGTTTTTGCATGAAAGAACAGGAACTTGAAACCGTCAAGCAAATGTCCCTCTTCATTTCTTTATAAGCTGCCAATTCTTCAGGTTCTTGCCAAGAAAATGAAAGGCTCCGGTAGTACTCTGTGTTTATCCTGTATAACTCAGGCATCACTCATAAAATCTTATGTTCTGGTGGAAAATAATGGCTTCCATCTTTTAATAGTTTATTTGCAGAGGTACCACCAGAAGTTTGTGGCCTTGCCTGACTTTAGTGCCAGCACTGATCAGATCTCCATATGCAGATCCAAATGCAATTTAGGGTGCTGCAATTTAGGCTTTCTCTTGGTTTAGCATGTTGAGAGGTCTCAGCATGATGAAAGCAGAGCTCCAAACCACCTTTATTATTGACCTTTCGTAACACAGGTCACAGGAATGAGCTCTGGTCCTTTACTGATTGTCAACTTCCATATGGAATGTGTAGTTGACTACTGCCTATTTACCTTTCCCAAGGGTTTTGATTTTCCATTCTAAAGAATTTTGTAGATTGCATACAGGTGATTGCTTTATAGTGTGGGGACAGTTAAATAAATGCCTATGTGCATTTGCCACTGCTGCAATACACTTAGGAATTTTTTTACTATAAAATTGCTTAAGAACTGAAGAGAGGATCCAATTTAAAACCTGAAGACCCAGATGAATTGATACTTGACATGACAAAATTTACTTTGGTTAAAATTAGTTTTCCTCAGGTAAACATCTTTGCTATAACACATTTCTCCTTACCACTGGTCAAATACTGTTCTCACTGGTAAAACACTATCATGAAAATGGCTAAGTAATTATTTTATTGACATGTTGGGTATGCCTGAAGGAAAAAAAAAAAAAAAAACCTCAGAATTGTTGACTGTTTCTACCTTACTTAGTTTACTGATTATTATCTGTTTGCAGATGTCCTTTTTCATCAGTTTTTGATTCCTATATTGCTGGAATTTAAAATGTGGTGACTGTGGAATAAGTTGCAAATTCCTCTGCAGTGGGTAGGGTAACCTTTCTGGCAGTTTTACCAACTCTGTAACTGATGGTGTCTTGCAACTTATTAAATGGGCTTTGCAGGGCTTCAAAGCACAGTCTTTTTTACAGTAGCTTTAACTTAAGAAGTGCAAAGCCACAAAGTTTTTTGCAGTTGGTGATGCACACTGAACTGTCACCTTTTACTGACAAAGATTTGGGAGCAAGATAGACAGACCTTGCAGGAAGAAGACAGACACAGCAGTGGTTCAGAATGCCAAATTTACTTGATTTACCAGATAAGATACAGCTTTGAGGATTTTCTTCAATTATGATGCTTCTAACATTTATGGATTTTCTTTTCCTGACTTTTTACTGATATTGCTTTATTGAAATATGTACACGGTAGTCATGTGCATTAAAACAATTTTTTAAAATCTAATTTAAAGAAAAATAATGCATCTGCAGTGGAGATATTTTCTCCTATCAAGAAAAAAACAAAGTAAGACTTAACAAGTCTTCTCTTAAATAAACAGACTTTGTATGTATCTTCTGAAGTCCCAAGGAATGAACCAGGGAGAGCTAGGAGGAAGTCACACTATGCAGTCTCGGCACTCCTTTTCAGAGGATGAAGAGTTAGAGTTAATAAGCCAAAAAAGGGATTTTAGCGTCACTTGAAATGTCAGCTTCCACTTTGTGATGCCCTTTCCTCAAAGGGCAGGTGTATTTAGGAGTAGGTGGAAAGATTTAGTAGGGGAGAGAATTGTCCTTCCATAGTTGGAAGTTGGTGTCACTTCAACTCCTAAGTCAGTGGAACTGAGGCTGAACTTGGCTTCTGCAGGTGTGGTATGTTGGCAGCCTCCTGATGCCCAGCTACCACTGACAGATCCGGTGATGAAACTGTTTGTCATTGATATTTCATAGTTTAGTTTTCAGGGAATTTGAATATGGTTCCTACAGTGTGGCAGCTTATTTTTCAATTTCAATATGCTTTATCACAGCAAATACATTAACAAAATACCAGGATTTCTAAAATACCAAAGTACTTATATTGCTGGGACAGTATGGAAGATGTTTAAAAACCCCAAACCTTAAAGTTTCTGATGAGATCAAGGTCATTCAGTTTCAGTACACTATAAGTAGCTGTCAACATGAACTTAAGTAAGATTCATCAAGATTCTTTTATAAGAGGTCTGGAGACAGAGAGAAACTACCTGCATTTTCAAATACTAGGTTTCTTGTTGGTCTACTTGCAGTGAAAATGGGAATTGATAAATTTCATCAAAGTCTAAAAACCAGTAGCTTTTTCTGCCTTGATACCAGTATGGGCTGATTGCTATATTTGGTAAACTGGTTTGTATCTCACCTCAGCCAAAATGCTGTCCATGCAAGCAAACCTCTAGGTCAGTTTAAATGGTGTGTGAATGGGAGACTGAGGGAGATGAGCTCACGTGGATGCTGTTGATTACAGAATGAGATGCAGTGGGGATGCAGCTGCATCCACAGTGGTAATTCTGTCACACTGTCAGTGCAGTTATCCTGGGCTGCTTGAAATTGCTTTAATTGCTGGAGTACTTTTTGACATGGACAGTTACCTGAGCTTGGCTATTTCAAGTCTGCTAGTTACAGTTTATGCATAGTTTAAAGAGAAGCTTTAGTCTTCCAAAGAAAATAATAGTTTGTGGCTGTAAGAACCATTTCATCTACATGGTACATCAAAACATCTTCCAGCATGTTTTTGATTAAGGGAAGAAACATTAATAGATCATGTGCCACAGGAGCAGAGATTTAGAATTACTTTCATGTTTTAGAATTGCATACAGTATATCAAACACTTTCAAGAACTCCTAAGAACATGTTTTAGGAAACATGTATGCTTCAGCAAATTTAACTAATTGTTCTGTCTTTTTAAAATTAAATGGTGTAATATTAAGCCTGACAGATTTCAAGAAGCATTTGGACAATACTCTTGGGCACATAGTGTGGCTCTGGCCAGGGAGACTCCTGTAGGCCAGGGGCTGGATTCAGTGATTAAACTTGAAAACACTAGTTAACCAAAGTACATACTAAATAACCACAAATTTGGTTTGATGTTCTTAAGGGTATTTAAACATAAATTATGGAGTGTATTGTTAAGCATTGTTTTTTTTATCTGAAATATGTTATTCACTGTTTTTTGATATCTTTATGTTAAATGTTTGCTTTGAAAAGCTTGGAAAGATAGTGCCTAAGGATATCTAGAATTAACAGTTACAGTCTGACACAAGATAGCATGAGGCAACTAATGGTAACATTTCCAGATCTGCTTAATGGAATTCTGATTTGATATATTGATACTGGGACAATGAGATGATGTGTAAATTTACAAGAACCTGAATCTATTTTTGTTTTAATATTCCAGTCAGAGCAGCAAAGGAAACAGCAGGAAGCTGAGAAACGACATCGTCAGGAGAGGAAAGCCCTTCGGCGCTCTGCCAGTCACCTCAAGAGCAGAGGTGGAAGAGGACGACTATTTCATTGATTTATGTTGGGTTTTTTTAAGAAACTTTTAACCTCATTTTTCATTTGAAAAAGGGGCTTTTTCGAATTGGGACACAGTACTAGTGGATTTGATTCATTGGTGAACACAAAACCAGAACTTCCTAAACCTTGTGTTAATTATTTCAAAGTTTATGAAAGCTGAAGTACTGACCAAAGGACACTATGAATATGGTCCATTGTGAACTGTATTTGTTCAGAAATCACCAGCAACTGGTTATTGTGTAACCCTGTATGTTTTCTATATAAGAATTTATGTATACAACAAGGCTGCCTGCCTTTTATTTAACTTAAGAGCTGTGAGTTTCAGTTTCTGAAATCTTTGTGACTGCTTAGATAAAAGATCAAAGGTAAGTTGTTTTGTCTAAAAGCGTATCTTTACAAGGACACAACAAATTTTTCTGATTTGTGAAGGATGACACACAGTTGTATTTTTCAAAAACTGACTTTGGTTTTATATTCTTGGGTTTCCTTTAGTAGCAAATGGTATAAATGGTTGTCGGAACAATTGAGAATGCCTGATTTGGGTTCCTCTGAGTCATTCTGTAAGGAAACCTCTCTTGCCACACCAGTGTACAGAGGGGAAGCTCAAAAGGGTAGTCCTATTAACTTAGACTTTGTAAATACAAAACCTGATCCTGATGTTTCTGTTTTGGAAAGCCAGCCATGGTTCACCATAGATCGAGTGATGTATGTTCATATAACAAGCACTTTAAGGCCATGCCAGTAGTCACCTATGCTTCAAAAAAAGAGTTTAGTTAAATAACTTAAAAAAACCCCTTGAACATAAGTAGGTCATTATTTAGCAAATAAATTAGGTTTTACCTTTGATCCTAAAGGAACGTTTTTATTGCTTTTTAAAAGCCTTTATGAATTGCCTTTTTGCTAGATAAAGAAACCTGAACTTTGGATCCAGCTAGAATCAGTGAATCTCCCTGTCACTGGAAATCTTTTTGAGACTCGTAGTTTCTTAAGTGTTTTGCTTTATAAACCAGAGAGTTATTAATCTGGTCAGGTTTCTTGGACAGTATTTATAGAATGTTTGCAATTACTTCAGTAAAAAGCCTTGGTTTCTCATAGCCTGATTTTTTTTGTTTGTTTGTTTTGTTGTTAGATGATAGAAAAGTTAGACACATGGGTAATTTTTTTCTCGCTGACTTAATTTTGCCTGCTTTAATTCGTGGTTTTAATTTTGTTGCTGCCTTTAATTTAAAAAGGCCCTTTTCACCTGATATTTTCATCTTTAAAAACTTACATTGTAGTCATCACTTCTGCCCTTGCATTCAACTAAATGACGAGTCTCTCAATACCTAGTTTTCTACCTCTAGCTGTCAAATTTCTGCATTGTCCCTAAGCTTCTCATGCTTTTTATTTTTTTATCTTCCCCCTGGAGCATTATGTTATCTCTTAGAAACTATCTGTGTGCAATTCGGGTGTTCTTATATCATACACAGGGCTATAGGAATGTGGAAGGGTTAACAGTGGAAACTGGCCTCCATCATTGACACAGGGAGAGCTAGGGACTGAGTGGACGGAGCTGGCATTTTAAGAGCAGGATTTTGGCAGAGTTTGCTCCTTCTCATGGTGGGCCTAAATCCCATTATATTTGATCTAGAGCTGCATTTATGGTTTGAAGGCATCTGTATTTTACAATGATTTTGTGGGCTGTCAAGAGCAGTAAAAAACTAAATGTGGTTGATCTGCAGGGTGGTAACGCATTGAGTTTGAAATGGTTACATTTCAGCTTAAAATGAGTGTATTTCTTGTGTTTTGAGATTTTTCTGACTGACTGGTTTAAGTCAGTGTTTTGCTTTTCATGCACTTACATTCATAATGCAAGTATTATGATAGTATTGATCATGCATTTAGGTTGAAGCCTATATAAAGGAGTATGCTTTGTACTCTTAGATAGAAGGCACATGACAACTGCCCTTAGCATGCTGTTTATTTCACCTCAAAGGAAATTGGGATACATTTTAAACACCTCCTTTGACCTGCTGGCAATGATCTTCCTAATGCACTCCAGGACATCATTGGCCTTCTTGGCCACAAGCTTCATGGACAGCTTGTTATCCACCAGGACCCCCAGGTCCTTCTCCACAGAGCTGCTTCCCAGCAGGTTGGACCCCAGCCTGTGCTGGTACCCGGGGTTATTCCTGCTCAGGTGCAGGGTCCTGCGTTTGCTTTTGTTAAATTTGAAGCTGCTCCTCTCTGCCCCTCTCTCAAACCCACTGAGGTCCTTCTGAAAGGCTGCACAGATCTCTGGGGCATTGGCCGCTCCTCCCAGCTTTGTGTCATCAGGGAACTTGCTAAGGAGGCTTCTGCCCCTTCATCCAAGTCATTGATTAATAAGTTAAACAATATTGAACCTTGGGGGACACCGCTAGTGACAGTCTCCAACTAGACTCCATGCCACTGATTATAACCCTCTGGAATCTGCCATTCAGCCAGTTCTCAATCCACATCACTGTTCACATAGGCACCTGGCATGAAACATGTTTAGATTGCTGAGATTGATTACACAGATTAACAGCAGATTAAAGTTGTTCTTGAACAGCTCTCTGGGGAAGATTGGAAGTTTCAGAAGAATCTGATGCATCAATGCAACATCATTGCAAATGAATTAACTTCATCATGCAACCAAAGCAGCATTTTTTAGGTGTCAGCCTGGGTTTCATCAATGTTTTTCAGTCTGCAGTTACTTAATTTTCCATACTGCAGGAATCAGTCTTTATCCAGAATTGCAGTTCCTAGAAGCTGAGTAGCTGCTGGGATCCTTTGTGACATTTAAGGTTCATACTCTTAAGGTAAAATGTGATCAGATGCTGTAGCCTCATGGAAACCCACATATGATTGTTTCATATGCGTGAGAACTTAGTGGTGAGAATCAGTTTTAATAACTTATAAATAAATGTGAGTGAAATGCTGGTGAGATAAAGGAATGACTTAAATCTGATGTGTCACCTGTACTTCAGTACTTTTTTACTCCACAGGTAATATGATTTATTTCAGTTAAGCTATTAGTCATTCAACAAACATTGAACCAAAACAAAGTATCTAATGTTCTTTCCAAAATTCTGTTACCAAGCCAAGAATCATGCTGTGTTCCTGTGGCTGGTATATTGTCTGAAATTAAGAGCATCTACCAATTTAAACAATGAAAAAATTTACTGTACCCCACACTGCTTGTTTTTAATATCTCAACAAAAGAAACATGATTTTAAAATATTACCCTGTATACATAGCAAGTGTGTGTAAAATGCATATGCACATTTTTATACTTGTGGGGTTTATGTATGGAGTTTAAAGCAGGTTAGATATTGTCAAGCTTCAGGGGGAGTTGTGAGAGAGGATGGAACAGTTTTCAGATTACTCCATCTTGCTTTGCAGCAGCCTTTTATATTTGTATTCTTCATGTTTCCGGGTTTGAAAATGGGGAATATAATTTAATTTCAGGAAGAAAGGACCATATTGCAGATGCAGGAATGCAGTGAAGCAGTGCAGCTCCTTGCCTGGGGAGGTTGTGCAATGTCCATGAAAAGATTTGTGATGTTGGATTAAACATCTGCAGGTAGAGATGTCTGTGTACCTTCAGGTGTAGTGGAGCCTTCTCTGAGGAAGAGGAATGGTTTAATGAACTTTAGAGGACCTCTCCAGCCTGATTACTCAATGAATGTTGTAGGGCATAAGGAGGAAACATATATCATTAATTGACTGGAGTAATTTTCCCCCTTTGTCTCATCCTTCCACCGAATCACTCACTAGTTTTATCTTTTTATCTCTTTCTTAAAGATTAAGTACTTCTTTTGGCATGTGTCCATAGCTAATATATTTTGTCTGATCTTGAGAAATATGGGGATTTTAAACTGAATGAAAGCACATAAATATATTAATAATTTTTACCTCTTGTATTTCAAAGCCCATTTTACTCAACAACTGACTCTTTGTGTTGAACATTAAATAGTCCTGTCACCAAAACAAACAATTTATAGTAAAACCTGCAGAAAATAGTAACATTTAGCACCTCTTATAGTTTATGCAACTGGAAGAAAAGGAATTCCTGAATTTTAAAGGATATCTAGGTCATAGAATCATTGATTCATTTGAGGTGGAAAGGACCTTAAAAACGATCTAATTCCAAGCCCCCTGTCATGGGCGGGGACTCTTTCCACTAAACCAGGTTGCTCAGAGCCCCATCCAGCCTGGCCCTGAACACTGCCAGGGATGGGGAGTCCACATATGCTCTTGGTGACCTGTGCCAGTGCCTCACCACCCTCACAGTAAAGAATTTCTTCCTAATATCTAAACGAAACCCACCCCCTTTCAGTTTAAGACAGGACAAGGGCTGTTCTCCCTTGTCTTATCTCTGCACTCAGTACATGCCCATGTGCACAGTACCTCTGCAGCTCTCTTGAAGGCTTCCTTTAGCTGTTGGGAGGTGATCTAAAGTCACCCCAACCCTTCTGTCTCCAGGCTGAACCACCCCCATTCTCAGCCTGTCTTCATAAGAGATGTTCCACCCCTGTGATCAAATTAGTGGCTCTCCTTTGTTTTTTAATTTGACCCAGATCCTTAATCCACATGGGGTCTAGTTGCAAATTTCTGTTGATAAAGTGACATGTTACTTTGTGTTTGTCCTGTAAGTGGCATTTGCATACAAAGTACTTGTGAGTATCCCCTGGTACAGACTGGTTTGCATTCATGTATCAGCAGAGTTAAAATAAGTAGGTTTTTAAACAAGTGAATGAAAACCACAACAACCAAACCATCCATATTCGTGTAAATTCAGAAGTGTGTCTGCCTGTTGCTGACTGTTTTTCAGATCTCCATCTTCTGTTCTTTGCTTAGTGCTTTAGACTATGGAACATATCCAAGAAGAGAAAATCCACCTTGACCATATTCAGAAAGGAGTTCTTTTTATCTTACTCTTTGAAAAGAATTGATTGATTGTTGTACTTCCTTTGACAACTATATTTAATTAGAGTTGAAGGACAATAATTTTGCAGTAAGATCAGGTATAAATTGAAATGCTCTCATTCAGTGGGGTTATGATTACTTATAGAGATTTGGGTCAGCTTATCTATGAAGGCAAGTCATTGTTCCCAGTTAATTCTTCATTGAGTAGGGGCAAAAGTAAAAATTTCATTTCCTCATTAAAGAGAAAACTAGGCAGTTGAAGTGGGAAATACCAGCCCAGCCCTAATCAGAATTTATACTCCCAATTCCTGGAACCACCCTTCCCTTCCCTACAGCAGTTTCTGCCAAAGCTGCTTTCTTTCTCTCCTACTTATTATCTCGTTTGAACATCTGGCTTTTTCTTCTAGAGTGCCTCTCTCACCACTCCACTTTTTTTCTGTTAATATCAGGATCTCTGGTACAAATTTGTACAGATACAGCACAGATTTGAGAATGAGAACTAAAATGGTAATAGTAGACTGGCTGTGTATGGGTACATCTTGAGCAGAAAGGATTTGTGTGAGCTTGGAGATACAGAGAGCTGTGGCACCAGAGGGGTTTCAGAGAGCTGGTGCAGTGTTGTACGTGTTACTGGCAACAGGCAGCACAGTTGCTTTAAACTTCTCAAAATCCACTTCTGCTCTGTGTGTATGTGTACTGTTGTGCTAGCTCTCCGTCACTAAAGTCTGGGTGTTTTGCCTGGGACTGTGTGTTTTATATTTTTTTAAAGAATTTTACCTGCAGCATTAGTATAATTGCAATGTACATTGTATACATATGTACAATTACACAAAACATTTAGCATTCAAAAGCATCCAAATGATATATTTTCTGATTTCAATCATGAATATTATGTCCTTTCCATTTACCAGCATTTCTTCTGTAAATGCATTTTCTCTGTTTTTTAACCTTTATAATATGCTACAAGTGAAGTTGCATACAGCATGGGTCATAAAAGACCCTACCTGTGAGGATTTAATCATCTTATGCAAGTGACAGTGTTGTGAAAAGTAATTATCTTGGCTGTTGGGGTTCTGCTGATATTCTTGTAAACTGAATCAAAAGAGAAATTTCATCATAGGTACTTTGTTTTTCTCCTTTCCCAGATGCAAATTGTAGATTGCCCAATGGGACTATGACACTGTTGCACTAAAAATGAGGCAATATTTTAAACAGATCTCCACAGCAAATAAATACCCTCTATCAGAGATATTTTAGACAGGTTTCAACAAATCACTTTTGCACAATGTCATGGTAACTGCATTGTTGCAATTGAAGTAACACTAGAAAAAGAGTGTAGATGATCGTTCTCCAGTTCTTAGGACAAGGCCTGACACTGTTCAGTTTACAAGTACAGACACAGCCAAGAGCATTGTGTAACATCTCACATGTGCCTGTAGTTGGGGACTGGTGTCACTCATGCAGCTTAGCCACTAAGGGAAGACATTAGAATGATTGGTAACTTTAGAGGCAGTTATTCCAGGAGAATTCGAAGGTGACGATCCTTTATTCCTGTAATTCTGTCTCCCAAACCATGAAAGGTTCCAGTTAAAAACTGGAAGAAGATGAAGTTTCTCCACAGCAGAGGTGAGGCACAATTCTATGTCAAGTATTCAAGAAATGCTTGTCATCCCTGGAGTGGTGGGAACGAAAGCTTGCTTTGGTGATGGCATTTGGGATAGATGTGAGGGCAGGGCTTCCAGGATATGCTGGATGAGTAATGTGACCAAAGCAAGGAAGATTTACTCCCAAATAGAGATAACACTGCACCTCAGGGTGCTACAGGATGAAATGACCAAACAAGGCAGGTGGCTTCTTCCCTCCAGAGGATCTCTCTTTCCCTTCTTAAATGATGTGTACATGATGTCTACTGAAATGATTTCTAGAAAGTAATGCTCAAAAATGGACATCTGCCTTGGCCTCTAGTGATGTTTACATGCTTCCTCTTAATCACAGAAAAGTAATTGACCTCTGGTGTCAGTTATGACACACTGTTTTCCCTTGCCTCTGAAGATCTGGAGAATCAGAGTTCTTTCCTTCAAAGAGACCATTTCCCATGAAATGGAAGGAATTTCTCATAGAAAGGAATAACTTAGAAAAAGTCACTGTTTAGTAAAGCAGTCAGTAAAGCAGCTGGAAAGAAAGGGAGAGAGGAGGTGTGGAAAATCATTTGAGATTTGGCCAAATGTTTCTCTCAAAACATGTTCCAATTAAAAAAATACTTTATCAACATAAATAAATGTCAAATTTTCAAGAGCTGAAACTAATCTGCTCTGATTTGGGGTTTTCAGTGAAAACTTTCAGTGTTTAATTTTATTGCCATTTTCCCTTAGAAGGTGTAGTTCTGTCCTGACCTAGTGTGGTTTCTTGCACTTCAGGGTCTTTTAAAAACTGGATTCCTCCAGCCAGCATGGCAAGGCTGGTACAGCTGGTCAGGTAGAAATAGTAATGTAGAGTCTTTCAAACTTTTTCTGATTTTGCTGCCCCCTCTCCCCTGCAACATTTGAAATTATTTGGCTTAGATATTTGGGCACTATCTAATCACAAGGGGTAAAGTGCTGGGCTGTCTGAACCCTTTTTATCTTCCTTTCCTACTATGTAGGCATGTTTTTGACACCTCTTGTTATATTTTCTCGTCTCTGTCCAGCTGAGGAAGGCAGTGATACAAGAGCTTTGGGGCACCCGGTCCAGCCAGGGTCAACCCGCCACTGATAGACAACCTCTTCATTTTTTAATTTTGTCTTTAGCTGTTAAGTTTTAACAGCAAAACAATTTCTGCACTAAGTAGAAATAGTAGGAATGAAAATTATTATCAATGCTTTTTTCCCCTAGCGTAGTTGGAATTTGGTGACAACTAACAAACAGGAGCTAAGTGGAAATGATTTCTTAATCACAGGAAGCCTTGGAGCTTCTGAATTTGAGACACCCCTACTTCTGGATGATTTCATGTATCACTTCATCTACCTCACTGTATTGAGTAATGCATTTTATGGCATCTACAACTAACGTCAAGATACAAACAGGCAGAAGAACTAGATGGGCTTAAGGAGCTGTTATTGTGTAAGGTGCTTGTACAGCCAACCAAGTTCTACTTTATGAGCTTGTGTTACTCCCGCAGGTCAAATTTTCTGCTTCTTGGCTAAGACAAGAATTGGGACTGACCTGTGGGCTTGCTCAGAGTTCAGGCATGCTGGAATCTCTAAACACAGCTCAGAAATCCCCAGGACAAGGCTGCCCTAAGATTTTGGCAGCATCTATGCCTCTAGCCTTCCCTCTACTGTGCATTCTCTGAGCAATCTTCCTGCTCTTTCTTGAAAGCCTTGCGTATGTCAGTGCATTTTAAAGCTGGTGTATCCAGAAATATCTTCAGTATTTCAGCAAGGTGCCATGGGCTCCCAGTGGATCCTAGGTAGTGCTCTTCACCACCAAGCTGAAAAGCAATAGAATCAGAACTTTCCATAGGAGATTTAACTTTCTTCCATAAATATTAAGGGTCTATAAAAGTAAAGTTGGCCACTGGGTTCAGAGAAAGGAGTATTAAACCCTAAGGCAGAAGGACATAAATATACAAGTGACGGTAACTATTCTGGGGCACTTCAGTCAGATTCTAAATCCAGTGTTGTAAATGCCTCAAAGCAAGAAATTTGAAAGCTATTCAGTTTTCTTTGAACACTGTTTTGCATGTGGATTTTAAGCACTGAAAGAGGGAAATCTGTTATGTCAATAGGATATCATGTGTTTTAGCTGAAGAGGCGGTGATAATGTGAGGGAGCTGTGGTGCCATGCTCCAAATCTTTCAACAACAGACCTGTATCTCGGGTGAACTAAACTAGCATGTGATCATTGAGAAGGACTTCTCCCAATTGAAAGTTCTTACTTGGGTACATAACCACCCAAAGGCAAAGAGAGCTAATCTGAATGACTGGTACATAACTTCTATTGGCTCTCATGGATGCTGTTTGCATTCATTACAGAGAACCCACTGCACAGGATGAACTATTACTGAATCATTTCTTAGAATTATCAAGCATAAGACAGCTTTCATCCCACATGCAGGCTTTGAACTCCTACTGAATATTTTTTTCAGTTAATTTTCTTTGGGCTTTTTGTTCCACCGGCAGATCATGTCTTTTCCATCTACACAGCTTCCAGAGCAATGGGGTTGACCTTGCTGCTTTGGTGCAAGACACTCTCGCTGGCATTGGAGGAGCTTTACCCATGCTGAGATGATGTTGGCTGTGTATTTATTGTGACAATGACAAGGCACTGGTTTACTGGTTGCCTGCTGGTTTGGGTGCTGTTAAGGGGAAGGAGTCTGTCATGCTGGGGTAAGAGGAAGTGGCTGTGTAGGTGCTAGAACTCCTTGGCTATCAGAGCTGCTGCCCTGGCCCCTAATAGTGGCTGGGCAGAGCAGGCCATGGTTTCTGCTCTGCCTCAGAGGCCAAAGTCTAGCAGGGTGCTCTGCTTGGGAAATCAGATCTGCTGTATGCTTTTCACAAACCCACTTCTTGGTTACCAAATGATTTCCCAAAGTGGAATGAGGATGCAGGAACACACTGAAAGCTGTGTAAGATTTCTGCTGTTCCATTGCTTCACACACATTCCCAATGTGCTGCGGTGGGTCCCAAAATCAGAATAGATGACGAGGACAATGTCTCAGAAGAACAAGGTAGGCAGAGGCAGAAAGATGGGAACAAACATTTCAGAAGGGCCTGTGGAAATAGGACAAGGGGTAATGGTTTTAAACAGAAAGAGGGCTGATTTAGATTATATATAAGGAAGAAGTTATTTACAATGAGTGTGATAAAACACTGGCTCAGGTTGCCCAGAGAGGTGGTGGATGCTCCATCTCTGGAATTGTTCAAGGTCAGGTTAGAAGGGGGGCTCTGAACAGTCTGATCTAGTTGAAGATGTCCTGAGCTTGTGGCAGGTGGTTGGACTATGTGACCTTTAAAGGACCCTTTCAACTTAATCTATCCCATGATTCAGTGATTCTAGAAAGTGAAAGTTTTTAAATCCATAGACTGTTTCTGTCAGAGCACTGTCTTAACTGCTGTGGGAATGAGCTGAAATTTTGGTCTGCTCTGATGGACAAGACTGTTTACATCTTTGATTTCCTGATAGTAGGGCATACCATACACCAGGAAGGTGGTTAAATGCAAATAAATTCTGCTTTAAACAGAAGATAGGGGAAAAAAGGTGCATTCCTTGCTCTGAAATTCATGATGTAATTAGAGACTGTATTTGTCAAAACATCCCTGTCCCCAGTTGCTGTTGCTAATGATTTAAACCAAAGACATCCTTTTCTCTGGAAGATACAATTAGTGAGGAATAAAAAGAATCTTTAAAAATATTTATAAAGAATCAGAACCATACACTGGAGTTTTTTCTTCTATTTTACTTCTGAGGTAGCTCTGCTGGTCTGAAGAAGACCAGCAGTCTATTTTTGTGTGGTTTGTGCCCTTGAGACTCCGTGGATCTTGCTCACAAAGATGACTGGAGCCACAGTCAGGAGCAAGTTAGGTCTTAAATGCCATTTTTAGTTGACCTTTATATGCAGAAGGCTTTATATTTTCCCCCAGAGAACAGCTTCAGCATCTGAAGGTGACTGTGTAGGTTTCTTCCATGGCTGTAGGATTAGACAAGGGCAATGGTATTGTAAACTGACAGAGCACCTGAGGAGAGGCGAAAATGCTGTGAACATTTGCCACCTCAGATGAGTTGTTTTTTCTTTCATATGACTTTTCTTTGAGCATTGCATAGTTTTGAGGTAGCCCATGTTGACTCGGACATGTGACGTGTTCCTACAGCAGCACCTTCTACCTATTACTCAACAAGCTACCAGCACCATTTAGCTTGGGAACAGCCTTAGCTGGAAATGGTTTCTGTATACTCTTCCAGCTTCCCCTTGAAGCCTGTAGATTTTTGCTTCCACAACGTTTACTGCCACTGCGTGGTGTGGCACTTCCTACTGCTAATGCTGTGCCTGCCTCCGTGGCTTCACCTGAGCTTCATTCCAGTTGTTGGTTTTGAGGAAACAGTGAGGCAGCTGTTTGCTTCTTATCCTCTTTGTGACAATGCTGTTGATTTTGCAGACTTCTTTCATGATCCTTTTCAGTTGTGTCTTTTCCAGACTAAGTCCTGAGCTATTCGGTAACTCCTTGCACAGAAGGTGTCCCATGTTTGGGATATCTGTAAATATGCCAACAATTCAAAGTACTTGGCTTTCTAAAAAGCTCTTAGTGTTATATCTTGCCTTTTGCTTAGAAAATAGGCTTGATTTCTGTCAGTTCTCAGGGGGTAAGAGGGGAAGTCCTCCTGTGGGTTCATAAATTGTTATACACAGGAAAGAAAGGGTGGCAGTCAATATGCTGTTTCTCTGAGAAGAAAAGGAGAGTGTGGGTGTTCCCAGAGACCCTGTGCACTTCCATTTATTTGTAACTGATTTGGAAAGATAAATCATCACCCAGGAAAGTAAAAATAAAGAAGGCTGCCCAGAATTGTAGAACAATTCAGTAAACTTAAATAGAAAAAAAAGTGACAGCTGTGTGACATGATGTGACATGGCAGTGGCACATCAGCTGTGCAAAGTAATAGGGAGAGGCAGGAAAATCCAGTCACCTGCAGGGTCACAACAGTGAGCTCTCAGCTTGTTACTGGTATTCAGGAAAGATTTTGGACAAAGTTGTCTGAAACCATTGATTCGGCATTCAGCAATAGTCCAAAGGTATCGGAAATGAGAGGAGAGAAATATTAAAAAAAGTAATTAGTATCTGCACTATACATAAGCCTCAAGAGCTCCTGTACTGTGGATGTTAGTTTGAGTTCTGGTCAGCTCACTATGAGAAAGGTTGTGGTACAACTATGCACTGAAAAGAAACAGCATTTTTTATAAGAAAATGAAGAGCTTCCTTGCAAATAAAGATGAAATAGTGGGGAACACTTCAGCTTGGAAATGGAGACAACTGAGCAGTCATATCATAGAAGCCTATGAAATAGTTGGAGTGGTCTGTAAAGGAAGTTTGCAAAACTAAGTATTATTCATGATGTAAGATCTACATACTATCAAATAAAATTATCAGGTAGCAGGTTTGAGACAAGCATGTAGGGTTGCATGTATGATAAACATGTACATTGTGAGACAAGTTACCTTAGGCTATTATGGAGGCCAAATATAGGTATTAGTCCTAGAAGGGGTGAGATATCTAGTGAGCTTTACTGTACCTCAAAACCTGGATGCCAGTTCCAGCTCAAGAAACCTTCAGTGATTGCCTGAAGCTGGAAGGATTTGTTGAGAAGCTCACTCTGTACTTAACCTGTTCCTTATGCCTTTCCTTACTTATCTGCAATGGAGCAGGGAACTTTGCTCTGCCTATAGTTGTCTGTGAGGGGGCCGAAAGCTGTGAGATTTCCATCACAGGAGCTTAGGAGCAGATTAGCTGAACACCTAACTGGTGCAGGGTAGGTAGAGCTTATCCTCCTCCAGAAGCAATGCTACACTCAGGGTCCTCCAAAAGTCACTTTGTCCCTTTTCCTGCAATTTCATAGAAACAGTGAAAGTGCCTACCTCTCTACTTCCCACCTCTGGCTTGTCATTGGGACATGGCAGAAAGGGGTCCTGAGTGCTAAAGGGCAAGAAAAGCTGAAACCAGGACAGAGTCAGCAGCAGATATGCAGTCCTCTCACCACTGGAACCACAGTGGAGGTGGAGGGTAAGTCACACCTCTGAAGTTCACTGGTGCAGACATGCTGGGATGTGGGGCCAAGGCCAGGCTGAGCTAGAAGCAGGTTCTGTGGGTGCTGGAACCAACATTGTGTCAGTCTGGTGTGTTACTGGCAGCCTGCCCACAGCAGAATGCAAGGGGCAGAATGAGGTTCTTCCAAGCTCCAGGAGAAACTAATTGCAACCACTGAGCCTGTAGGAATGAACTGCTGTTATAACATCACAGCAGAAGTGGTGATGATCCAGATGAAACATCTGAGGAGCAGTTTCACAACACATCTGGCCCATGAGCTTTCCATGGGAAAAAGGGCAGAACATGAACAGGCTTACAGGATGGATACCAGTCTCATCTCTGCTCCTTGTTTCTCCTTTTGGTAATGTTGTGGTTTTGTACTGTAAGTCAACCCACAGGGCTCTGTAGTGAGATGCAGGGCGCAGGTGCTGATGCTCATGCATTTCAGAATGCACGTTCTTCAAGAACAGTGGATTGGGGAAGTTGCCACTAACTTCAGTCTCCTTCCTGCTCTCTCTGCCCCAACAATACCAATCCTTGTAGATACCACTGAAAATGGACAGCAAGGAACTTGAAGAGCTGAGAACAAAACACAAAGAAAAAAATCAAAAATTATATATTTGCACTTACAGAGATGAATTGAGCTCACAAGGAAGTCAAAGAGAAGAGCAAGAACTAGCATTTGCAAATCACATCATGCAAAAAAAAAGGTACAAGCAAACAGTAGATTAGTGCATTTCCCCTTATGTCCTCTTTGAAAATACCTGAAGATTTATGTGAACTATTAGCTTTTTTTTTTTTTCTCCCAGGGTCTTATCCTGAGGTCTTCTGTTTTTAACAGACAAGTACTATTGCCAGGAAAGTTGCTGAACCTCTGACTTTCAATAGTGGTCATCAGCCTTAAGTCTGGAAGACTGGAGCTGCATTTAACCACAAACACCCAAGACTGGAAATCCCTCCTCAGAGGCAAAACAGCTTCCAGTCTCTGACTAGGTACTGTGAAGAAACCTGAAGATGCTTTCCATGGCCATATCATGCCTGTTATGAGGCTGAGCAGTCTGAATTGTTTGATGGCTCCTGCCCAAGTCAGCCTCATAGTGTCTACCACATATGAGTAACATCCAGTCTGTGAACCACAAGTAAAACCACTTCAGTTTAGTTCCATTAAGGTATGTTCTACAAATAAAAATTGAGAACAGCTCCTTGCAGCCCACAAATGCCTTCTGCTTCTACAAGTCCTCTCCTTTTTCTATGCAAGATCTTTCCCTAATGCTTTTGAAACGAGAGCAACAAAAGAAAACATTTCTAGCTTATTTTAAGCTGTTGCTGATAACATCTGAAGTGATTAGAGTATGTTTATTTAATTTGGGTTTTTTTTGTTATTTTTCATTCATTAAATTGATGGGGCTTTAAACAACCTGGTATGATGGAAGGTGTCTCTTGGAACTAGATGATCCAGAGGTTCCTTCCAACCCAAACTATTCTATAATTCTATGAAACATAGGCATAGAGCAAAAAATGAGACCATGAGGGATGTCTTTGTGGAATAAAATCTGGCTGGAAGAATGCCAGTCTTACTGTTAGTAGTCTTGAAGGTAGTATTTCTGTCATCTTGCTGGAAAGTAGAGCCTGATAGGACATAGTTTCTTCTGTTCCAAAAGTACTTGTGTTTTTTGGTTTTTTTGGTGGGTTTTTTTTTTTTTTTTGGTTTGGTTTTTTTGTTTTTGTTTTTGTTTAAAAGTGTAGTTTTGACATGTTTAAACTCTGAATTCCCCAGACTTTTTAGGCAGGACTCTTGAAGGATTCAGGCACCACTCACAACAGGCCAGAAAGCTGTTGTCTCTTGCACAAGCTGACTAGAGAAGTCTTCATGTGTTCACCCCTGAGTAGCAAAATATTTTGGGGATAGGGCTCGCCTTGCTCAGCAAGCAGGACAGGTGTCCTTTACCAAAATTTCAGCTTGGACTGCAGACAGAAACAAGGGTTCTAGAGCCTGTGGTTCAAACATCCCATTGTGAAGCATTACTCATTTGTACCCATAACATACAGCAGAGGAGACTTCCAGAACCAATTCTCTGTCATGTCTCTTCTTTCTCTCTGTCCAACCTATTACAAAACTTTTGGATAGGTTTGTCAACTGCACCTATGAACCAGCCTTGGGCTTTCATGGCAGACAGAATATGGAAAAACTGAATTTTCTGTTTTCTTGAAATCAATTACAATCAAGCATTTTCAGTTCCTAGCCCACCTACAATCATTTTTTTTCATTTTTCTGTTCAGCACTGCAAGCCCCTTCTCTCTTCCCTCCCCCAGTAAAATCTGCATGTTCCTAATCCTAGGATTTACTTAAGCAACTACAGAGGATCTTGAAATGGCTTCTCCTCCAACTGCTTTGTCTCCAGCTGGAGACAATTACCAATTTGTCCAATTCTCACCACATATATTATTAAGATCAAAGGCAGACCTCAAAACATTAGTAACTAATTTCAGTGTTATAGTTCTAATAAAATAAAAGCGGGCCCCTATTAGGCAACATCTCTTTTGTATGTGGTAACTTCTTCATTGAATTCTGAGGTTTTCTTCCTTCTCAGATAGAATTAATCATAGTTGCAAGGATCTATGGATTACTGCTGGTTTTAAATTTGAAGCAGGGTGGCAGATGGGAGTAATTTGGTTATGTCCCCAGCAGGAGCATGGAGAGAAGCAGAAAAGTGTCAATAATTTGTTTTTTTCTCATTCTAATAAAATTCTGCATCCAGTGATAGAAACTCTTATTGCAAGGGTCTCACTTTATCACAAAGCTTGCTAGCAGATGTTGATTTGTTCTATACCAGTGCAAGCAGGAGGAAAAGAAAGTGCCACAGTTCGGTCTTCTGGAGAACAGATTTGGGCAAGCATAGAAAGAGGTAGAAGCTGGATTTACTGTGATGCTCTGCTGTGGGGACCCACAAGTCCAAAGTAGGGGCTGTTGGAAGGGTCTGGAGAGGGAAAGGTGAGCACTGATTCCCTCTGTGGTGCAGGTAATCTAAGCCTGAGACTTGCCACCAGTTAGCACAAGCAGACAGGAAAATCAATGATGATGAGAGGATTATGTCTGAAACCACCTTACCTGACTTGTGTCCCAGTGCTCAGATCAAGGCTGGAGTAGCACCACTCTTGCAAGCATGATTCACAGCCTAAGAGGAGCTTATCCCTGGGGCAGTTGGATAGGGCTACCCAGGAAAGAGAGGCATTAGAGATAAAAGACACAGGCATAGGAGCAAGGTCCATAAAGTGTGAGAACCTAAGATCTATCTTTCAATCTCTCCTGAGGTGTGAACTGGAATGCTTCACTGAAGATGATCACTGACATTTCCTCTGACTGTCTGGCTGCTTCTCTTTCATAATGAATGTGGCTGCTGCTTCTTGGGCTGTCAGTGACCTCTGTTGTGGGTAACTCCTCCCAGTGTGACCCTCCAGGAGCTGGAGGCACTATGAACACCATGTTGCTGTACCTCCATCAGCAAGCAGTGTGCACTGCATCTCTTGGCTTAGCCAGAGTAATTTTTGTCACTGAATCATTTTGCAGCACCATTCTCCCCATTGCCATCCCCCCAGACTGTCAGGCAATGGATGAGGTGACATGGTGGCAGTGTGTGGGTGCCTTTAGCTGGTGTCAGTGCCTGTGTGTGACAGGCTAATCCCCTGTGCATGAGTTGGGTAGCTGGGGTGCTCTTGGGTAGCCCCATCTGTCTGGATGTGCTGCAAGATAAAGGGGACATCTTAAACTGCTGTGGTAAAATTTGTTAGAGCTGTTCTGCCAGAGCCTGGAGTTAAAAGAGACCTTTTCCATGTAGCAATGCCAGAAAAGATGATCACAAACAACTGGCTGTCACGAGTCTGCTCTGAAGTGCAAGTTTTTGCAACACCCCAATTTAAGCAGTTCCATCCTCCAGTGACTCCAAGAGTACCAATCAACTGGGAAAGCGTCCTGCTCACAGGGAGAGATTTGCTGGAGGAACTTCTGTCGTAGAGTTGCATCTGCTCCATCAGGGCAGCATGGAACAAGCCAGCCACTGCCAGAATCTCTGCCCTGGCTGCCTGCATCTGCATCACTTGGGGTGGCCCTTCTGCCCTTTCAGGGTTGGCCATGGAGCAAATAATTCTCTTGAGATTTTTACTTGGACATGAGTTTGACATCACCTCTGTTTGGCCTTTAATCTTCACACAATTTTTATTTATGTTTTTAAGCTTAGATAATACATGGGCTAATAATTCTGTAAGAGGTGTGGGTCTGGATTTCTGCCCTATTTCACATCTGCAACATTATAGATTGGCTATGACCTGCCACAGCGTGGCATCTTGTGTCATTATAGCCCCAGAGGGTTTCTCAAAGCCTAATCTGAAAGCTGATTTATGGCAGTCCACCTCGACCCACATGAGCCATTAGCTCACTTCTGACTCTTTGCTAGGTTTCCTGAGTTTCTGCCTGGTGTGTTTCAGAAGCAGAAAGGAAAGGTGGGACTTCTGCTGAATATGGGCCACTCTTCAGCCAGTCACTGGAGTTTTGCCAGTTCTTGCCAGATGGAGATTGAGCACTGGCTTTGTCAGATGAAATATTACTCATCCAAGATTCAGTGGCATCTGGCTAGATATTCTTTGCTTCCTAAGAGATTTTCTATTACTTATCCCAAGGACTTTGGTTGTGGATCCGGTACTATCTGACTATAGCTTTTCCTCTAGCTGCTTGCAGTGAAGCATTTATGTACACACAATCACAGCAGATAAATCTCTTAGAATGAGACAATCATAATCTCTTTAATCAGCACATTGTAGTAATCCCTCGTAAACAGACTGGCTTCAGCAAACTTTTTACTAGGTCAGTGTCCTCACTGATCTTTTCCCTCTTCAGTTTTATTCTGTGTCAGTCATATATCAGAAGGTGTTTCAGAGAGATCAAGAAATTAAATGATTATGTGTACAACCAGGAGCTGATAATATGCTGGCAATATGATGATAATATTGCATGCATATGCTATTTGGTGATAACAAATCTAAGAATAGCAACCAAATATATGTAGGAAGAATGCAAACACATATTCACTGTGGTTTAATACATGGGAAATTCCAGTGGCTCTAATCTTAGGGCATTCCCTGCTCAACCAGCATTTACAACAGGCTTTTGTTTGTTTCTCATTCACATTTTGTGCTGCTGACACTGCAGAAGTTAAGTTGTGTTTCTACTCACACACAATGTTCATATGTTACTGTAAATGTACCTGTGGGAATGAGGTATTGAAAGAGCAGGGAAGGTGAATTACACACCTGCCTCCAGCAACCTCTCCTTCTCTGAGTTTATTCAGTTGCTGTAGAATCAGTAAAAACATTTCTAAAGGAAAAGTGATTCATCCAAAGTGCTCTGACAAGAGGTCAGCTCTCACTCCAAAAAATGGAGAGGAATATCTTAACAGAGGAAAGCCAGTGGTGCTGCCTGCCTACAGCCCCCGCTCTGGCCCTTCACACCATGTTGGTGTTAACACTTTTGCGTGCATTTTTTAAAGGAGAGTGTTTCTAAGTACGTGTTAGGGCTTTAGCATGCTGACTACTGCATTGGAGGGACTCCAGGTAAAGCAAGGAGAGCAACCGGTGTCTGGGAAATTGGTGGGGCTCTTCTAAATTGTCAGATTATATTCTTGTTTCAGTCAAGGGTCAGAAACCCCAAGTTTGTGGCTTCCTGGAGAAACCAAGGAAATTTGATGGGAACGAAGAGTGCCTCAGGCATCCCAGGATTTGCCTTAGAAGAGAGGACAGTGTACCCATTAATGTTTGCGTTCTTTCCCAATTTATAGGTCAGCTTTAGCAGGCCTGCACACACTTGAAAAATGAATGACAAGCTGCGTCCAGCCCCGTGGGTCTTACTCATGGGACTAGTCCTTACTCATCATATCGGCCCCCGCAAGGCCGATGAGACTGCTCCTGTGATTGAGCCTTTTGGCAGAAAGGCCTCTTCATTCCAATGGGGATCTGCTTGTTTTGCACGCTGTAAAAATGCAGACACCACTGCATCTTGAAGGCAGCAAGAATTTTACCTGTGCGAGCTCAAATGTGCAAAGGGTCATAAGCCCACCTGGGACAGTCCTGGAGGCTGGGGCAGTCCTGGCACCCCAGTGAAGGTCTGCAGAAAGGTGCTCTGAATGTACATCCAGGCACAGAAATTTTTAGTGTTTTTGCTTCTCATCCTGGAGTCTCCAGAGCATTCCTCTTCCTAAGGCTATGACAGTAGATACGACCTTCATGTATTTTTAGTTGCTGTAGGATGTATGTCATTTAAGTCAATTGAGGAAGGTGGAAGTGGAGGCAGAGAGTGCCCATTCATGTGATGTGCTGCAAAGGACATTTCTCTGTGTCCCTGTTTTACCTCATGCAAGCAAAAATGTTGCCACACTTATCTACAGTGCAGCTGGGATCCAGGAATGGGAGTAAGCCACAATGTGGGCAGCTGAAGACTATAAACTCTGCATTGGACTGGTTCCAGATGCAGAGATCTACAACCCTGCTGATCACAAACATCTTGGGCATCCCTTTCAATGTGGCATCTCATCAGCAGTGTCCTTGGCTGTGGGTGCTGATGCTAGCTGTGTTTTCACTGAGTTTTCATCTCTGTGTGCAGAGATGGATGCATGGGCATTGGCCAGTGGAGAACAGTGGTGCTTCCTGCCCTGCAGAGCAGACAATGGTGGGACACAGCAGCACTGGAAACCTCTTCATTATCTCAGCTTCCCCTTAAAGCAGAGTGTCTGGAAGGAAGGATGGTCTTACAGTTAGACCACTAGACTAGTAGAACTGAACAGCTTCTACCTGTACTTTCCTGTGTGATTTTGAAAGTCACTTAAAATCTGCTTCATTTTGTTTGATTTTAGGAACAGGAGCAATTCCCTGTTTCATAAGAGAAAAGGTTTTATATTGTGGCTTAATTGCAAGGAAAATGTTTGTGAGAATATAAAAAGTAAGAAATGTGAGAAGCTGATAGGCTGTGGCACTTGGGGGGTCCTGTTTGATGGTGGTAAATGCGTCACAGTGGCAGAAGCCTTCCAAGTTTGATGTGGGTTCTTATTTTTCTCGAGGTGTCTCTTACAGATGCACAAAGTTCAGCTTTTTGTAGTTAGAGTGATTTTTGAAGCACTCAGCCTAAAAACAAGGAGAGATTTTACCTTGCTGCTTTCAGTGATCTGTGTGTAGGTGAATTTGCCCATGAAGAAAAGTCCGTTCTTATGGTGGGCACAAGGCTGCTGTGACAGTACAGTCCTGCACCACAGCCATCACTGACAGACAGGCACAGCACTTGGTAATCTGTTTAAAAACACCTATTTAGGGTCAAATTGCTCTCAGGAACAGACATCCAGAAGTGCTGAGTGATCTACCTGGAGACCAGTTGGCTGGTATGTCTACTGTTTTTGCCCCATCACTGAGGACGTGGAGAGAAGTGAAAAGTACCTCAGAGAATTATCTGGTAGCCTCAGACGACATTGGAATTTCACAGTTAGTGGTTTTGATTGGGATTTTCTCATCCATGTTTTTCAATCAGTGGAAGGTGTTTTTAAGCAGGGACCTCTGTCCCATTCAGTAAAATAGTGCTGACCAAATTAGGGTGGGGAAAGGCTTTGCTGCAGAGACATGGCTGGACCTCAGAACAAAGAGCCAGAAGGGAAGGTCCATAAGTAACTTTGGCTGAGGGATCACAGGATCCTTTGGACCAGCACTGGACTTCTACAGGGCCATATTCTCAGCCAGTCAAAGCTGTTAGTGCTCTTTTCAAGACAGCTGTTCTGCAGAGTATAAGCCATCAGCTTATAAACTTAAGTTTCTTCTGAAACTTCCTTGGAACTGATTAAATAATCTAAGAAGGCTCCATAAATGCAAGCAAATGAGGAGTTGGACTTGGCCTGCCCATTTGAATGAAGTGATGGGTGTATTTCTCTGAATCTTGACTGAGACTTTTCGGGTGCTTTAGCTGCCCAGTCATCAGCTCCATCCAGCATTATGGGTTACACCCCTTAGCTGCTCCAGCAGGCAGTTTGATGTCCCAGCTAGACAGCCCATCTGCAGCAGCCTCTGCTGCTATTTGAGGAACACAAGTGGGACAAATTTGCCAACCCAGTTAGTCTCAGAGAGAGATGGCCAGCAGGGAGAGGCTGTCTCTTCTGAAAATGCTCCTCCTCTTTCTAAAGGGAACTGGTTTTGCAGTTAGTAGTTAGGGAGAGGCTCTATCTTAGCTGTTAAAGAGTTCTGCTTTGGCTTGCTTCAGCCCATGTTTTCAAGGGCTCTTCTACATGTATATGTCAGAAGTTTGTTGCTAAACCAGAGACATTTTTTGTAGGAGTTCTGAAGCATCTTCCACAGGCAGTTTTGTGCTGATTAACTGCCACAGTTTAAAGCTTGTTGATATTGTCAAATTGATTGGGTTGTTGAAATCGGTTTGAACTTGGTTTTGCTTAAGTCATTTTCTAAACCAGTCTTCAAAGCATGCTACTACATTGGTGAAGAAATTTGAGAATAGACATGTTTTTTTGCCTCTCTTTGCACTGTGTGCGACCAATTTTTACTTGAACAACAGTTGTGGTTCATATCAGAGGGTAAAATACTTATTTGACACTTTGAAAGAATTTGGTAAAATCTCAGATCTAGATCTTGTCCTTTCTATTTAAGAGTGTGCCAAATAAAACTAAGGAAGATTGGTTTTAAGAAAGACAGGAAGTCAGAACAAAAAAATTATTCACCTTAGTTCATATGCTATAAAGCAGCAGAAAGATGTAATAAATTACAGATATTTTCACAACATCATTAAATCTATTTATCTTTTCAAGGTCAACTGTTTCCTTTTTGTCAATGCATTTTGGTTATGCTTTTTTATGATCTCTTTTCCACTGCCAGGCCACAAAACTAAACATGCTTTATATTTTTCACTGTACATTTCCTTACTTCCTGTTCTTGCCTCTTTACGCTCACCCCCAGAGATCTGGGATGGTCTGAAGGCAAGACAGAGCTCCTGCTGTGTTTAATGATAGCTTCAGGTCTGGATGGGTAGTTCACTGCCTGGGTTGCTAATTTTGCTATGAATAGGATTCATAGGCCTCTATGAAATAGAAATAGGCTGCTCTTCAGTAGCTTTCTAGTAGGTTTGATACAATTTATTCATATGTTCATATCAATCCAATCCATATCAAGTTCACATCAATCCAATCCCAGTTGTCACCACAACTGAGTTTAACCTGCTCTCAACCTGATCTCTACCAAGATGCTCTGAGCCTTTGGATACATCTGTCCTGCCTGGATTTTCTCCTTGTAATGTTGTTTCCTGTGTTGTTGCTGCAACAGTTCTTTTTACAGAAAAATTGGCTTGGTGCTTTTCATTAACCAGTAAAGAAAAATCAGTGCCCCAGCAGTGAGGGCACAAGCAAACCCTCCCTTTGCTGTCAGCTACACCATTTGAAGATATCACTGACTCTTCAGGGTGCAGGTGACTGTCAGTTTTCTGCAGCTGACCATTTCCAAAGCTCTGATGCTGGACAAGACCATACAAACAACCTCTGATTATCTTCAGCCACAAGGATTTGAGGGCTCAGCACTGCTATGTTATAATCTGTGTGACTTTGGGAATAGCAGACTGGGGAGTCCTGGTGCAGAGGGCTCCTTCTGCTGAGAGATCACAGGCGTGGCTGCTGCGAGTGAGAGGGTGCTGTTGTGAGACACCCTGGCAATGAAAATGCCTTTTTCTGGCAGAGACAACTCTGTTCTCAGCCTGTGTGTGCACTCAGAGGTGGACTAGACACCCCCTCCACTGATGAAGGTTTGCTGCTGCAGCTTGTGTGGTGTCTGTGGAGTGTCTTGGCCTGCTGCTATACCTAGCATGGTTTGGACCTAAATAGGTTTGGACCTAAGTCAGCTTGGATTTTCGGGCAATGTTCATTCCACAGCTTGGGAATTAGCTTGGACTCGGTCTCACTAAGTGGTTTGGATGTTGCCACTCTGCTGCAAAAAGCTGAACTGAACTGAACAGATCTGTTCTGGCAGGTCATTGTCCTCAGGATCAGAGAATGGGCCTGGGCCCATTTTATTTGCTGGTATTACTGTCCCCTTTGTGCCTCTCTCTGTGTTCAGTGTCTGCACCCGGTTCTTCTAAATCCTAAAGATGGCATTGTAATACAAAGGCATGACCTGAAATAGGACTGACAATTCGTCACACAGGGAGACATCTCTTAGGGTTTTCTGCACACCCAAGGTCACCCTGTGCATTCCAGTGCTCTCAAGGGACACAGGAAATGGACTTGATTAGACAGGTGGGACTGGAGTAATGTGGTCTCCAGTCATCTTTCCTAATAACTTCACAGGAGTCCCTGCACCAAAAGTACTAAGACCAAGGGAGTAAAACACAGGGTAACAAGGAGCTGAAAGTTTGAAGTTCTTTTCTGGCATGGCAGTTTTGCTTTTGGCTTTCACCAAGTTTCTCTAAGCTTTAGTGTCTTGGCTTTGAAAATGGAGAAAATAAGTTACTCCCATGGTGTAAAACCAAAGAGGAAAACTCATTGAGGATCCATCAGCAGAGTTCATTAGATCAGCAGATGGGAGCATTTGTGTGGCATTCATTATTTGCATCACAGACCTCCCATTTTCTATCCATTTAGGAGGTTTTCTTGCCAGGGTGTCTTGTTGGAACTGCCACTGGCATCTGGGCATGGGCTGTGCATTTTACCTGCTCTCTGAACATTGATCAAAGCCTCTGGGAAGAGAAGCCAGCAACATACTAAATACGTGTCAGCTCAGCTGTTTTCACATGCAGAGCTTTGCTTAGCCTGCGAAAGCTTATTGTCTCCAAGCCAAGTAATTGAAGGAGTCAAGGCCCTGTTTAACCTTTCGGGAAGAGCTGATGCTTTGACATCCACAAAGAGCTGCTTTGCTTGAGGAGCTAAAGGTTCTTTGCAAGATTAGGCTCAGGTATTACAGCCCAGCACATGGCTGCTAGCTGTAATGAGTAGGTAGATGGTTGGGGCTGGGATGTGGGAGTCCTGGGGTTCAACTGACTCCTCTGCCTGAGGGAATCTGAAATTGCACATCTTCCCAAGGACATTGCCCCAGCCACCAAGAATGAAGTAGAATACTCTTGAGGGAGCTGGAGAAAGATGTTACAAGCACTCTGTCCCTCATGTTAGATCTTTTGCTTTTTATAAAGTAATGATTAATGCAGAGGATAAAACCCAGTCTTCTAGCCCTGAAAAATTAATTTCAGGCACTGCTTCCTGTTTCTGTAAACTGAAAAGACTGACAGTTACCCACACTAGGGTACCTTAGAGTTCATTTTGTGATGGCAGACCTCCACTTTAGTCTTGTGCTGAGACAGCAGATTTGAACCAGGAATATTCAAAGCTATGTGTTAAAAAGATAGTAGTGGTTTTCCACAGTGTTTGAGCCTGGGCTGTCTGGTGAATGGGGTGAAAAATTCAGAGTAGAGTAACACAAATTTTTCCAGGAAATGTTCTACCTGAGATCCCAGTCCCCATCTCCCAGTCAGTGTGCCTGTTTAAGGCAGTCAGGAGTTAAGGGAATATGAATTTTACCCTACAACTGTCCAGCATTCAGTACAGCTGTTGCTTTATACATCATGTTCCATTCTGTTGCAAAATGTCTGTAACAAACAAACCTGTAACACCTTTCTTTATTATGTAAGCTATATTTATACAGCAATTATTTCAGCTCTTTTTTTCCTCTTTAGCTGCCACTGGCACCGTTTTCAGTGCTTCTGCCTGTGTTGGAAGTGAATTTAGACTAACAGACCAAAGAACTGTTGTTCCTAATCTAATAGCAATCATATTCGGCAATTTTGTGTTAAAAGTCATCTAGTTAACAAGAGGAAAAATTAATTTCACCACTTTTATTTAACTTTATTTCCTTTGTCCCCTTTGAGATTGTTACCATGGCAACTCAAGTCACCCTCTAATTCAGCTCCATCATTCCTCAACCTGGAAAACAGGTTGCTGTTTCTGCTCGTTGAAGCAGGCAACACGTGAGACATTTCTCCAGTGTCATGCCTGGTATTAGCAAGGTACTCCACAAGCTACTTTGGCATCTTAACCTCTATAAATCTGTCCAGTCTAATGAGGATCATGGGTTATTTTAGGTGGTGGGCTGTTAGCTACAGTGTTAAAGACCCGACTTTCATCTATATCTTTGTGTAAGCAATTCTTCATATTTGCTCTCCTTATGGACATTGCAATAGCAGAGGAATCTTGGAAGAACATTTAATGTACGTAAGAAACCCATTTTACTTGCTAAATTCTGCAATAAACACATCATTTATTTAATTTAAAATGAACAACAGGATCATCCAGGTCCCACATAATGTAATGAATACATTGATTGTAGGCAATTAATAACACTCCTTTTTATTCCAGAACATGGCCAGAAAGCCAAGTGTATCATTAGCACCTACTGAGGTGCCAGCTGGGTTAGTATTTATGTCCAAAGAAAGCCAATAATTTTTGTTGTGTTTGAGCTGTGGAGTGGCACTAATATACATCCTCACACTCTTATAAAACGCTATTTTATGTTGCACACAGAGGGGTGATTCTTGCTGTCCAAGCCCTGGCATAAGTCATAGAAATCTACAAAGAGCTGGGCCAGCACTTTGCCATTACACTTAACTCATCCTCTGCTGATGCCTTGGCAGTGAGCCTGGTGTAATGTGAGGCACTGTCTCATGACCCTGAGCCCAGAGACTAAGAATACTTAAGGGCTCTGGACCACAGCTGTTTTTCAAGAACAGTCTTCCTTAAACATCAGTTACCAGAAGATAAATGACTTGATGGGCTGAAATGATTGCAGGATGGATGCTGCTGCTTTCCTGCATTTCTTGAGGAAGCTCCCTGCTTCATTCTGCCTCCTGTTCTGTCTATGGCTGGTGCAGTGTTACCAGCATGCAGAAAGCTCAGGACACACTGAGATGGACAAGGTAGGTGGTCTTCAAGTCATCTGTACCTGGCTGATATGTTTTCCATCAGGTTTTTGAAGCTGGGCATGGAGCTGTTTGCAATTCTTTTGACTGGCTTTAAGTCTGCTTCATATCTGCTCTGTTCTGAAAGGTCTTTCGTGCTTATGATGAAGTTAAAAAATCCAGGTGCTTCTGCCCAGTGAGTGGTACACAGCCGGCCTGGAGTGTATTTATGAACTGAGACACAGGACAGAGATCCTGGTGTCCCATTCTGGGAGTGGACAGAAAAATGTTGCTTCTTGGTGAATGCCTATATTTTCACTACATGGGGATGCGCACCCAACGGTGGGAAGAGGACAGAGCTAGATACCTGTCTTTTTTTTTTTTTTTTTTGGTTTTTTTTTGTCTCTGTAAGCAGTTACAGAAACCTCCTTAGCAAAAAAAAAAAAAAAAAAAAAAACAACCAACAAAAAAAAACCAAACAAAACAAAACAAAAAAAAACCAAACCAAAAAAAAAAAAACCAAAAAAAATAAAACCACCCTCCCCCCAAAAAAACCAAACAAAAAAACCCCAAAACCAAAAGACAAAACCAAAACCACACACAAAATCAAGATTATGAGAAAAAAAAAAAAACAAACTTAAAAATCTCCTATCTCCTCCAAAAAGGTACTGGACTGTGAGGCAAAAGAATAATTTGACTTTTAGGTTCTAAGCAGGGCTTTGTGGTTGACCACTGTCAATTGATGGTGCACAAAGCCAGAACTTTTAAGGCCTGAAAGCACTGTGGTGCTGGGAAATCTCTGCCCCACCAACCACCTACTGTTTGGCCTTGGGGTAGTCATGTCATCTGCCTCTGCATCTCTGCTTCCTTCTTAGAATATGCCTTGTCTGTGTACACTGGGTTCTCTGGGGTAAGGACCAGCCCATGACATTTATTAATATAGTGCTTGGCATGCTGGAGCATGACTCCACTGAGGTTTCCAGTTGCTACTGAACTGCAAAATAATTAAAACTGTATGTTGAGGCTTCTTTTATGTAATGCTGTCATCTAGACAGTTGATGCTTATAGACTTCTAGATTGAATTTGATTTAGACCTCAAAATTATGTGTCTTGCTTACAAGATTATTTGCTTACTGTGTGCTATATTGTCACGGTTGCAACCACTGGAGAACTCCTCTGCATGTGGAAGTGTAGCTGAGCATTTTTCCTGCAGGGCCTTTAGTCTTGGACTTGTCCCTGCTTACCCCAAAAGAGCACTCAGCAGAAAATACCCTTGCAAGCATTTTAGAAAGGGGCCTCTGAATTTGCAAACTCAGAGTGAGTCTGCCTTTGTCTCAGAGGCCTGAACAGCCACAAACCAAAGTGCTTGGCAGATCAGAAAACCCTCTACTGGGCACATGATCCTGCCTCTCTGAGGATCTGAGTCCAAGTCTTTTGCAGAATGATGTGACATGGAAAAGCTCTCCTGTCACCAGCCGAACCAATGCCTAATGAGAAGCCAAGTCATTGTGGTCACAGTGCTCCTGAGCTTTCTGCCACTGCAGAGCCCCGGCTGCACTTGGTTTGCTTTGGCTTCGCTCAGAGCAGGAACAGAGGTCACTCCTGTCTGGTGTGAAAGACTGCATGGGAATACTCCACATATATCCTAATGTAACACCAAGTCAGCAGCACCCATAACAGGAGACCCCAGAAATACTGGGCCATGGTTTCCATCTGAGACCATTGACAAGTGTTGGGCCACCTACTAAGAGCAGGCTTTTAGCTCTTGTGCCACATTATTCCCAGAGCTTTCACCTCTTCAGCAGGTTGCAGTCTTTCACATGTGCTCTTGGCTGTGGGGGCCCTGGTGTGACCCAGAAGAGAGCAGCTGTGGCTCCAGGCAGGACTAAACATGTAAACTATCAGTAAACTCAGCTCTGAACTTCCAAGTTTCCTCTTTGGTGCAGATGGTGTAGCCCTGAAAGGTGTGCTCTGCCACGTCACTTATGCAGCCAAGCAGTGCAAACTGTAGCAATGAGATGATAATCCCCTGAGAAGGAGTACAAATTAGAGAGGAAGTGCTCATTTTCAGTAAATGGCTTTCAAATAAAACAACCAGGACGGGACAGCTTAAAAAGACTTTTAATCAATCCATTTTACTTCTGCTGCTTAGTGCCTTATGACTACTAATCTTTTCCTTGCTTACATTTCTTTGCCAGCTTGTATTGTAGCCCAGCCCAGTAGCCTACATTAGGCTTCAGCAGCAGCAAGTTCTGTTGTACCAGAAACAGCTTGAAAGCCACCTTAGGTTTTGAAAAACAAAAGTGCAGTACCTTCTGACAAAGGGATGGTCAGGTACAGTGTTTTTTCTTTCTTTGTACTCCAGTTTTATCTGACATAGCAAGAGGCAAGCCTATTTGAGGAGGGTAACAATGGAAGAATGCTACTACCAAAGCCCAGTCCCACACAGATGTTAGCAGTAGCTCAGGCACCTGTCAGAAATGCAATGAATTAGAAGGATTTGTGCCTTAGGTTTAGTGTTGGGGTAACAGGCAAGGCACATGATTTCAGGGTGGGAAGTGGTGCCATGATCACATATCCATCTGGAAACAATGGAGTTCCCTGAGAATGGGTAAATCAGTGAAGAACAGGTGCATAGTACTTACCTGATAAATGATTCCACTGAACTGATCCTGTGTAGCTAATGGGAATGGTTAATTTGTTCTGCACTTTGCAAGTTCAGGAGAGATCACTTCCTGTGCTGTGCTTTGTGACTCCTAGGGCTGCTGTACAGCAGTTGGTGTTGCCGCAGCCAAGAGCCTGCCTTGGTTCTGAACGTTTCACTGAGGTAAACTGCTTGCTGATGAGAGTGCTTTGGTTGGATTATTTCCTCCTGGCACCAGTAAAACGTAGCAAATCCCAAAGAGGGCTCGGATGGATCAGGCAGGTGTCTGGCTCTTGTCTCTTTGCTGCTACAGTCTTGCCAAAGCCTTGCAAAGGCAGCCTGGTGCATATATCCAGCCCCACAGAGACAGTAGGGGTGAGTACTGCTGGACAGAGTTGCAGAAAGCCCCTAGGCTGTGCTGGAGGCTTTCCAGTGAAAATGAAATGCTGGGCATGGCACTTCCTGAGTTGCTACCTCTCTCCTGAGGATGGGCGTATACCCAAGGTCTGCTGCCTGGGACTGGGTACTAGTACTTCCTCTCCCTGTGTTGCTGGAATAGGGGCCTGGAAAATCTCTTTTAAGTTGATGGGTTTGAGGCCCTTGTATTTGGATTCTCTGTGCTGGACTTTTATGTTTTCCTTGCTCTAAGGAAGCTGCAAGAACATCTTTTTCTTCGCTCACTTTAGCATTGGGGCTGAACACTGGATTTCCTACTTACTACAGCTCTTTCCTAGGGAAGGGCCCGGCTACCTCAGGCTAGTGGAAGCTTCAGCCCTAGCTTTGAATTTCACATGGTCAAGGGTGTGTGAAAGAGACATAACAAGCATTGTAAAGACTGTAGGCAGATATTCAGTGTATACTGAGATATCATGAAAAAAAACACATGGGATATGGATGTAGACAAGACAGACGCGCACGTAAGTGTGTGTGTGTGTGTATATATATAGGTGTACATGTGTAAGGCCATGTGTGGTTCTATGTTCAGTTTCCCCCTGGGTGTTCACTGAGCTAAGGGCAATGAAGTTATGAAGTTTTTCATCTTGATGTGGCTGGACCCCTGCTATTATGTTGTCCCTTCCCCTTTTACTGGGGCCGGTGTCTCCTTCCCAGATCTCCCAGAGCTGCTTGGGGACCACAGTTTTCAAGAACTAATCATGCTGCTTTATTCTTTGTTGGAATTACTTACCAATTTTCACTCGTCTGTAGCAACATTAGGAAAATAAAACACTTGATATACTATGCAGGTATGTTTCAGTCCTAATTGGAGGGTTGGCTTTAACTTGCAAAGATCATCTTTGGTCTAGGAGATATGGGTGACAGAGTCTTGGCAGTGTCATGGATGCATCTGACCAGCCTGAGTTCATGAGTTCTTCAAGGAGAAATCCCTGGGGTAATCACAGGAATCATCAGGTCACAACTTGGAATGCTGGATCCATTTATAGGTAGCCCACACAGATCCAAATGCTGCAGCTTTGTCCAAAGCCCATTTTTAGTTCAGTAGATTTTCATAAAAATGCTACAGTAGACAAAATATTCTGGACAGAAATCTGCTGAGCAGAAGAAATCCTTAGCTGGAAAGTACCCTTTCTTCAGTCTCACCCAACCCAAAACACTGGCTAACAAGTTTGAAATTGTATCACTTTTTAATTAAGTGCGCACTGATGTTACCTTTAGAATCATGGGCTGGAGACACAGGGTGCTAATGATAAAAAAACTTCATCCCGATGCCATAATCCTAGTATTTTGCCAGTTGGCTATCAAAGTATGTCCGGAGCAGAGCAAACACTTGGCAACTTCACAGCCTTCAGTAATTTAAGAAAAACCCTGAATGACTCCCTAGATTATGTTCCTATTTTAATCTATAGGCAGTACCTACAGTTGCTGAAGAAAGGCTGTTCAGCATTTCCTAGGTTTCAGAAGCTTTGAAGAACAGTCACAAGGAACTCTTCTTCCCAACTGCAAAGAGCTTTGCAATTTAATAACAGGCTTTGGACAGGAAGACAAAATGTTTCTCCAGGGAGTAGCAGTAGGACTCCCTGCAATAAAAAGACCTTAGTCATGGTCGTGCATGTACAGCTATAAAGGAACACCTGGCTGCATCCCTTCCTTCGAGTGAATTTGTCTGGTGAACACAATTGCAAATTCCTTTGCCATGGTCCATCCTCTTCAATGATAGACTTACAATTTTGTCCTGAACCGTGTGAAGTTTCTTCACTTTGGCTGCTTATGTGGTTTCTGAATCCCTTCAGAATCTATAGAGTATTTGGGTTAAAAACTGAGCTGTGTTTTACAGACACTTCCCCAGTACTGCCACAGTGCCAGATCTGGCCAGAGGGCTATCCAGCAGCCAGCAAATGACATAAAGAGTAATTCCTCCTCTGACAGACAAGTTTTAATGGTATCACATTCAGCAAAATGGAACCAGACAGGATAGGTTGTCCTTCCTAGCAGGAGCTTGTCCATCTGTGGCCAGACATGCTGGGGTCTGGGGCAAACTGGAGACAGAAATCTGTCTGCAGGAGTGGCTTTGGCTGTTCTGATGAACATTTCTATAACTTCCATAGATGGATAACCCCTCCATTTGCTTCAGTGGTTGTTGTTCCTACCCCTTTCTTTCCTTTGGTTTTATTTACAGAGGCTTAAAACCAGTGATGCAACTATTGTCATTATTTGGTTTTGGTTTAGCCACAGATTACTTACTCTAAATGTTGCTCTTCTTGATACAGACCTTTTGACAGGAAAGACTTTGTTTTCCTGAATATCCTACAGTAGTCCAGCCAAAGCTTCAAAAACAGATTTGTAATTGCCTGAGTTTAGCTCACCAAGTTTAGCAGATGTGAATCCAGGTGTTTCAGAAAAAGCAACTGCTTTTCTCTGTTAGAGGATGTGCCCTATTCCCCTGCTTCAGGTACTGTATTTGATTCATTCCTACCCACTTCATGTATTTCTCTACTGCTATTTCTCCAGAAGGTTTCTGATCTGAGAACAAAGCCAAAGCGTGAGATCTTTCTACTGTGGCATTTTCGATTTGATGAGTTCTTAAAGGCAATTTCCTGCAATGATGCCACATCCTCTCCTCTTCCTTGCTCTGGTTTTCAGGGCCCTTTGGGCTCTCCCCACATTTCTTGGGAATGGTAAGTTAAATAACAGTGAGAAGCATAACTCATTCAGTGATTTTCACCATGTTGAAAAATGTAAACTCTTTCATGCTGAAAAAAGATGTGGAAAACTCTTTTCTGTGAGATTTCACTGCACTAACTTTCAAAAAAAAAAAAAAAAAGGTGCGAAAATATCCATTTCACCTTAGAGCTCCACGTGTTTTGTTGCATTTAGCACACTGAGTCTGGTACTGGGAATCACATCCCAGCTGTTAATAAAGTTTTTAAGGGTACTTAACATGCATTCTTTACTAAACCAACATTTCTGCTCTGGTGTTTCCCAGACACCATTATCTGATGTTCTAATTACCACAATTTTATTCTTGTGTGGGTAATGAACAGGATGTATTAGGGTTCTCTGTGTGAAATGCTATGTTAAGTTTTTAACTCCAGGACTTATTTAAGACCACTTCATCAAGGGCCTGGAGCAGGGACCCCAAGTCCCAGTTTCCACGGTGTACAAGAAAGTGCAGGCATGGTCTGTGGGATACTCAGCTGGGCACTGGCCAGAGGTCACCATCCAACAGGCACTGATGCTAGTTTAAATTTAGGGTACCTGGCTGCACAATCTGTCAGCTGGAGAGTCAGTGTACTTTGGCTAAGGTGGCAAGGCATGGTGACATTTGCTAGGTAATAGTAAATGGCAGAAATTTCTTGTATCAGCCCATCATGAATTTATCTATAGGAGCACCAGTCATAATTTATCCTATGTTTTCCTTAACCCAGCTCAGTGCCAGAATCCGATGAGCCAGAATTAAACCAAATTCACCTCGGAGAAGGCAGCGTGAAGCAAAGGAGGTACCCATACACGGACCAGGCAGAGGGGAAGGAGGACAGCTTGAACAGCAATCTTGGAATTTCTTTCAAATTCAGCAGCCCTTTTGTGTGGATTTTTAGGGCCAAACTTTCAAGGGGTATAAAGTTACCACATCCTTGCATAACTTTGCTCTGGGAGAGAGTATGACTCTGCAGAAGGAGATGTAAGGTCAGGGAAGGGGTCAAATGTCTACAGTGTGAGACAGACTTTAAGGAGGACAGCAAAGTGCTTTGATAGCATCATGCCAACGTGAGGCAAGTGCAGGGAGCACCAAATGAAATTATATTAATGGTGAAAGCTGTAAACCAAAGCAAAAAACCTAAGTATCTGCACAGCCTGTACTCTGCCTGATGTATGATATGGGTTGTTACTGTGGTGCTGGGTACAAATGCCCCTTGTACAATAATTGGGGGAGGACATCAACAGCAAGGATCTTCACTCTTCATCATTATCCTGTTAAGGCAGAAGGGGTTTTCTGCCCTCCTTCATTCACTTGCTGCCACCTTGAAGGAATAGCCAGCATCCCACGATGCTGAGGGCCTAGGAAACCTGGTTTTCTATATGGAAAACAGGTCAATTGCATAGGGGAAGGCAGG
This sequence comes from Vidua macroura, assembly GCF_024509145.1. NCBI lineage: Eukaryota > Metazoa > Chordata > Aves > Passeriformes > Viduidae > Vidua > Vidua macroura. The sequence continues at coordinate 100,455,776 of NC_071573.1, read as the reverse complement.
CTGGGAAGCATAGCAATGCTCTGCTGCCCGGCCCCTCTCTGCCTGCAGTTTTGGAGGTTCAACACCCATGAGTCTCTGCTAACTTTGATCACTGCTCTGTTTTCCCATCCCTTGCACCTGATTTGCCTTACTGGGATTTATTCACCTAAGGACAATGATGTCAAAAATAAATAAGTAATCATTCAGGGGAGAGAGGATAATATCTCCTGCAAGAGGATGCACATTAAGTTGTCAGCCTCATGGGAAAAGCAGGTGAAACCTTTCTGTTCCTAGAAGTCAGCCTTTGAAAACCTTTACTTGATGGTTCTGTCCCCATTGTCTCCATCCTCCATACCACAGATATTGTCCCTGTGCACTTCTTGTAAGTCCCTGCATGCATTCATTCCACCCTCAGTTATATTAATTCCTATGGGAAAAATTACATCCTTGCCCTTTGCATCAGTAACTACAAAGTTTTCCAGCACTCTGAGTGGCGAGCAGGTCATGACACTTATTTTTCCTCCGTGCTTTGGACCTGCTCTCCCCTCTTTGCCATTTGCAAGCCTTGGCTTTGTTGCTGGTCCCAGAGCCACTGCATCACAACTTCTCCCCTCCGGTCCCCACACAGCTCCCCTCCGTGTGCCTTGTGCTCTCCACAGCAGGAAGGTGTGAACCCTTTTCCAAATACGGAGCTTCACAGGGCCTGCAGCCTTGCTTGCAGGAGGAAGCAACCAAGCATGACTACATCAGAGGTCATCCAGAGGAGTATTCCGAGCCTAATTCCGCAACTGCATGGGATGGAAAGTAAGATAAAGAGAAGGAGAGCTTGCTTGCCCTGCTCACACAGCATGAACTCAACATGGAGCTGTGATCTATCCAGCTCATGTCAGGCTGCAGGCTCCTCCCCAAAATGCTTCCCCGTGTGGGCTCTGACCAGTGGTGACATGGGAAAGCAGATGTTTCTCTCCTGAAAAAGCAGTAGCTGAATCCTGTATTGTGTTTACATTCCCAACAGATATGCAGTGTGGAAATGTCTTGAAATAGGAAATAGTGTCCCCGCTGAACAAGTAAAAGGCATGAGATGAAAAAAAATCACTATCATCATTTCCTAAGACACTTGCCAAATTCCTCATTTCTGTGCTTGATTTGCACATCCTGCAGATGTGTCTGCTCAAATTTCCCTTCTGGTATTTTCCTCTTACACGGTATGTCAAGCACATTCACATGAATGAGGAGCTGGTATCATTAGTGATAAGTGAAATACCAACTGTCAGGGAGGCAGTGTGAGGAAGGGGATGTGACCCAGCGCACACGCACTCACAGACCCGCTGTGGATGAGTGCTGCCACGTGGTGTTACTCTTCTAGGCAATCAAAAATGAGGCCCTGCTGGGGACTGCAGAGGTTCTGCAGGTGAGAAACAGTATCTACACAGTCCTGAGTACTGCAGTATGTTCCCCATGGGATGTTAAGAGCCACCTTTATTAATCAAGAGGCACATTTGTGCCCTATATTGGAGGCCTTGTGAGGTTTGGGGACCACCCGGCAGAAAATTTCCAAATTGATTTCCAAATCTCGTTTAAATGGAAAACATTTCTTGTCTCTCAGAAAATATCATCTGCACTTTTAGTTGTGGGTACTGCTGGGGCACATTCCAAAGGAACTAAGGCAGGCTAGGAAAGCAAGGGGTTTGCATAAATACAGACTAATTTTAAGATTATGGTTCTGATTATTACTTTTTTCTAATAATCTAGGCTTAGAAGATCTGGTCATGAGCCTCCATGACAGAGATTCTATAAAACACAACTGCTACCTCCCACCACACCAGTCTCTGACCCCAGACAGATGCTGACTCCCACTTGCTGTCTCCTTTGGTTTATCCATGTTGAGGTCAGAGCAGGCACAGCTAAGTGGTCACCTGGAGATACCTCCAATGGGACCTGACCTCATTCTGATACAGAGTCATCTGCTCAAGCAAACATGACCAGTCCACAGGCTTGGGAGCATAGAACTTCAAGCTAAGGCAACTAAATAACAACTTCTTGCACCAATTTCCCCCAGTCAGGCAGGGGGCACCAGAAGGTCAATGCTCCCAAAACACTCTTTCTGAGCTCCTGTTTCCTTGCAGGGTCTATTATTTTCTTTTTATTTCTCTGCGCTGTATCTTATTTGGGGGGCTACAGCGCTGTGAGGAGCTGCAGAGGTGAAGGCTGGGTTGGAGTGGGAGCTCACTGGTTTGCAGGGGACAGCAAGGGTCTGGGTGGAGTGAGCAATTTTAAGGAAAAGGGGAAACTAAGCCAGTCCTTGCTTGGAATGGCACGATATTATGTGCACAAGCAGTTGTGGGTTTATCACGAGGGACAGAGCTGCCCAGTGTGGTAGATCTGTGTAGGAGCCATGCAGATGCCCTCAGCAGCAAGCAGGCAGCGCTGGGCAGGCAGTGAAGCACCAATGACTCTCTAACAGGCTGGTGATGGGATGGGATTCCCCACATTTCTCTAAAAATGGTTTTGCAGGGCCTGTCAAAGACAGGAGATGCAATCTGACAGACCTGTGGTGTGATGTGGTGCACCAAACCTCATTGTGCCTGCTACAGATGAATAAAGGAGAACTTTGTCAAAAGTGGTTGTCATGACAAAGAAATCACCAAGGAACATGGGAAAGATAGTATCAAGGGGAGGAGATAAATTAAGGAGATGCATTTTGAATGTATAATGGGCTGGAAAAGTTGTCGGAACAAATATTGCCTGAGGGAGCTGGAGTGCAAGTCCAACGCCAGCCACAAGTGGAAATGAATTCACAGGGTAGATCCCAGCTCATCCCCAGGAAGCTGAGCACCTCAGTGCTCTGGGCTGTCGAGAGGCCCAGGCCAGGAGGAACAATAGCAAGAACAGATTAAATGGAGAGATTAAGGTCTTGTCTATACAAGAAAAGTTGTATCAGTTTATTTAGATAGATTTGGAGTGATGTAGTTATACTGGAGAAAACCCCAAGTGCAGGGGCACTTCAGCTCCAGCTGCAGTGCAGCACATTCTTAGCACCTTTGAAGATCCGGGACCAGATGCCTATCAGAGTGTCTGAATGCTGCTGGAAATGCCTTCCCTCAGCCAGCAGAGGTGGGGTAAGGACAGATTCGCAGAAAACTGTGAGACAGCGAGGGGCTGTGGTTGCAGATGGTGGGGGCCAGGGCCCCCAGGATGCTCCAGGACACCTCCCTGTCCTCCTATGAGGTATGAGGACTGTGGGACAGGTGATGAAACTTGGCATAGACACCTGTGATGGTGCATGGGGAATTTCCACAGTGAGTGCTTTTATGCTGTCTGGCCCAGGTGCTAGAGGAGAATGCCATCATAGTAGAGGATCAGGACTTTTCTGGGATGCGGTCTGAACCGACATTGCCCTGTTCAGTGACGTTTCTTCACATTTAGGCAGTCTTTGTTTCTCACCCTGTGTGCTAATCCACGGAAGGTGATGAGGATTAGTTTGCTTTTCAAGCTGCCTAATTAATGAGTTATCCTCTCAAAGTCTGCCAAAAAGGGCAGTAATTTTCTTTTAAAAATCATGCACCATCCATTCATCAGCAGCAGCTGAGCCCTGATGTGCCATTACAGTTCTGTTTTCTGAATGCAGTGTGAAACTGGCAGCAGAAAAACAGGACAGCACAAGCCACTGAGGCTGCACTGACAGCTCTGCATCACTCTGAGGAAACAACTTGCACTTTTTCTCAGCCTGTAGGAAAAAAAAAAAAAGAAAAAAAGGACTATTTTTGATGGATTGATCCTGTCAGATGCTGTACACACCTTTTCATGCATGGTGCATGTCTACTGACAGAAATACTAAACTAATATTATGAGAACATTGGTTTCTTAGTAAATCACTGAGCAACACCCGGCTGTGTACTGTGCCAGCACCCTCCACTTGCATGCACATACAGAGCTTGCATAACTCCACAGTGAAAGCAAATGCTATTATTAGTTTCTAAAGCAAGTTTTGTTGAATTTGGCAGACAATGTGCATGTGTAAATTCCCCCAAATTAATTAAAACGTTTAGAGAGATGGTGGAGATAGCAGCACTGCTCATCTAATAGATAGTTTTAACAGGTTCACAAATGCTTTTATGTAATTAATTAATGCTTGGCTACCTCAGGTGAAATGATCTGGGCATGCATGCTTCCTTAAATCAGAGCAAAGGTAGAGGGGAAAATTCATGCTCTGTTTAAGTAGCTTTTCATCAAATTTGGTCTGAAGCCCATTGTGGGCTTTAATTTATCTCTGGAAGACAAAAGTGATCTGAACTGACTGCATGAGCAGAAGATAGAAAATGCATGAAATAATAAATAATGCCATGATGCTTGCCAGCACTGACTGCCAGATTTTTCTTCTTGGCTGGTTTGCCTGGTTTAGCTCTTCCTTTGTAGATGCAGAATGAAACCAGGCTCAGGCCCAGCCAACAGGTCTGGTGCCAACCCTGTCATTGGTATGATGGCATTGTGGTGGCATTGTGAGACTCGAGGTGCTTAGCATTGGTCACTTCCTGCAAGAGAAAGCATGGGATGTTTTGGTGCATGAGCCACCATAATCTATTTGGTGAATAAGCCACCCAAATGTAATGGGATAGATCAAAAGGGCTCCTGCCAAACAAGGACAGCTAATGATACATGGACTCAGCCCTCCATCTGTTTTGTGCATGGGGACACAGGCACATGCAAAGTGTGAAAAACAGCAAGGAGACAAAGACCTCCTAGAAAAGAAAATCCACAGCTAAACCTGAAATTACTGTATAATTCCAGTGTGCCTGGGAACATGGCTGAGGAAAATAACCTTTTTTTAATCAGGTGCTAGCTGTGCTGAGAGTGCTAACTGCTGATCACTGCACCATATCAGTATATACTTACTCACTTTTTGTTAATGCTCACCATGGTGTATTGCCCCTGCTCTAATAGGTAGAAAGCTGAATTTTAGTCATTTACTGTATTATCAGAATAATTCTTTAATAAATGGCTGTTTGTTTTCCCTGGGCAAAATCAGGCAGAATTAATGACCACAGTATAAAACAACCAATCTAATCACAGATGAAGGTGAGTGGAGAACCTTCCCCTCATTTTCCTCTGCAAAGAGAGCATATCTCATCTGAGTCACCAAGAGAATCAACTTGGAGATTTGCCATCCCGTTCGCCTCTCTTTGCTTTTCAGAACAGCATTACACTTTAAAAATCTTAATTATAAAGCACATCCAAGAGAATCAACTTGGAGACCCACCATCCCGTTTTCCTCTCTTTGCTTTTCAGAACAGCATTACACTTTAAAAATCTTATTTATATAAAGCACATCTGTGTAAGCTATGCTCCTTTCAGGGAGGCATTCAGCTGACTCAGACTCACCTCTGTCCCTTCATGGAGACCAGCTGGGCACAACTCAGGAAGAGATCCAGCTTACTATCTAGTGTTTTTCAATTCAGCTTCATCAGTCTCTGGGTATAGCACAGCCTATTTCAGTCCTCTGATGATGAGGCTGCTTCTCACTTGTTCATCTTCTGACCTTATGAGATTTGCAGCCCAGGCTGCATGTGGCCAGCTTTAATATATACATATAAATAGATACATATACGTTTTTCCTGCCCCCTGAATGTCAGGGACATGATATAGCCTCATGGCCAGGATATTCTTCTCTGTGTGCAAGAAAAGAGCTCATACTCAGGCAGCCTGGTGATACTGGAAGCCAGGTCTCGCTGGAAGTAGGCATGGTTCTAGACACAGGGATATTTCCCAAAAGTTGATAAAGCAAGTTAGGATGTGCTCTGGACTGATTTCAATGCTCTTGTTACAGGTAGGCTTCCCTTGAGCACACCTACCAAATCAGATCAATTAAAAGCTTTGGACTACTGATGCCTAAACCTGTATATGTCCAACATTTTTTGCATCTCTGTCCAGATCAAGACCTTTTGGAAAATCATCTTAGGAGCATCAAAGTTACCAGACACATTCTTAATGAATGATCTCCAAGATAAGTGCTGCTGCGGAGCAACTTCAGGTGGTCTGCATTTTATTTTGCGAAGCTCATCACAAAAGTTAACAGGACCACTGCCAGGAGGCTGATGGTACTTTCCCTGGGTGAAAGTAGCTGGAACACAGCTCATTTTCATCCAGGTAGTCATCTAGGGATATCTTGTCCAACTCTGGTATTGAATGGATGTTAAATGAGAAAGCCATCAATGTTGCTTCCTGCATCACATTCGGTATTTTCTTTTCCATGACTGTGATGCTTAACGGACGAGCTCCCACCCTGGAAAAATGGCTTGTGAACTAGATATCCTGCACAGCTGTATGTGAGAGTACTTCCTATTTATTGTTTAAAGAAAATCTCTGGAGTAAATTGTGGAAGAAAAACATGGGTATAAATGTGGATTAGGTTACTCCCTTGTAAAAGACACAACGCTTCAAAGAGTGTGAAGCAAAATGCTCACATTCTTCCTTTGTTTTTGCTTTGCTTCCTTTGACCAAATCCTTTTCTAGGATTACATAAATCCTCAGAAGATTTTATCTCTGCTTGCACTGGTACAGTTCTGAAGTAACTTCACTGGCTCCAGCAATACTGTTCCAGATCTAGGGCTGTGCAAAAGAGAGCAGTCCAGTACCCATTCTCAGACATCACATTTGAGCATTGCTGTAAGACCTTGCAGATCTGTATCTCAATCAGGGCCTTGTAGTGTTCAACACTATTCCCTCTGTTCCCTTCTCCGACGGAAAGAGCATCGTGGCCAAATGGGATGTATGATGTAAGTCACATTTGCAACTTCAATTACTCCATGGATTTCTTGCTGTCTCTTACCATTCTTTGTTTTGCAACTTTCTTGATTTTCTTCATGTTCTTTTCCATCTTTTATTCTCTATGTTTATTTATCCAGGTTAGTATATTTGTACATTCATAAGTATTTGCACAGCTATAGGTACACTTTTTCTGGCTTGTCATGTCTTATGAGTTTATCTCATTCTAGCCAAATATGTATGCATATATTTGAATATATAATCATATAAACATATAAAGAAATAAATACTTTTCTGACTTCATTCTTACAGTTCTTTGTAACTGTATTTCTGGAATGTTCTGGCCTTGCTTGACTTGCATGTTAAAGCTTCAGTCAAGAAAGAAGCAAACACGACCTCATGAATAAACAGAATCCAGCCTTTTATTTGTCTGAATATTCTTCTCTGTGTCCATCTGTGCTCACTGTAAAGGGGTGTCATCAACAGGCACAAACTCTGCTGCTGACCTTCTCCTCTGTGGGGTCTAGCAGCCCATTCAGTGGGGTTTGGTTTGCTTCCCAAGGATCTCTACAGCAGAGCTGAGAAGTTCAGCATGATGGAGCAATTTGGAGGAACATAGGTCTGACTATCAGGCTCAGAAATAGCATACAGTTATAATGACCCTCCTACAGCTACAGTGTAAGATCATTGATGTTTGGTGGTTGGGAGTCACTTGGACCATAGTTACAGTTTATATGGTAATGGCCAGGCCTGATGTGCCTGCTACTCAAACCCCACAAGTTTGGCTGCATGGGGAGGGATGCAAATTACATCATCTTTTTATAGCTGGACATTAACATTATATAATACATTAGCATTAAGGGCAGTTTAAGAAAAAAGTATTCCTCAACCATGGTTTTGATCTTAAAGTTTGACAGTGAAAAAGTCACCCTCAGAACAACCTGTGCTTCCCGAATAAGTTAAGAGGAGAGTCTGTGCTACTTCTGATTCTCTCCTCTGAGAGAATCAATTGAATTTGGCCCAAAATTATGGTAGTCTGCAATTTGTGGAAGAGGCAGATCTTCAGATTTCTTTTTCTAAAGAAATCTATGGGACTGTCATTCAGATAGCAAAACCATCCACAGGCAAGGGGGCGTCTGTACAAAAGGCTGTGTCTTAACCTTATGCAGAAAACCAAGGGAGTCCTGAACAAGAGGAGGCAGCCATTTCACTGTCTTCACTGAAATCCTTCCAGAAGAGAGACAAACTTTGTCCGTGTCCTGGAGGAAGACCTTACTTTTGTTCTTTCTTGTTGTGTTTCTTCATATAAACATATCCAAGACTGAAAGTATTTGGCTGTTCTTCCTGTCTGGAAACATAAGGGGAGTCATGATGATTAGATAAGTTAGCTGTGGGGTGATGCATCTCACTGCCTTAACCACCTGGAAATTAGGTGTCTTGGCTCCATGAATTCTTCTGGCTCTATGAGCCAAGGAGGAAAAAACTGCACCTTTGCTGAGCAGTTCAGCAACTGCCTTAAGCACCTGTCTTGGGACAGGATGACTTAACCTCCTGAGGTGTTTGCCTCTCTGCCTTACCTACAGAGGGAATGTATACAACCAGTTCAGACTGAATGTATGATTTTTAGAAGGGTGGAGTTAGCTGTCCCTGTATGTCTGATTTCATAGTCTGTGTTCCCACAGTCCTGTTGCTGTGAATGTGCTGCTATCACAACTGAATTCAGCTGCCACTGTTATCATCTCTGTGTCCAGAAAACTGCTGAAATGAAATGTTCCATCTAACAAGGATACACTTTGCAGGCAGATTTTCCATCCCTCTTATTTTGCACAGACTAGTACATCTCATTTTTCGGCATGAGTACTTTATGCAAGGAGACTAAAAACCTGTCAAACAGGGCTAAGGATTCACTGAGTTGTATCCTAGCTGCTCTGTGTCAAAACATCCCCATATATAGTTTTATCAGCTGTTTTAGTGCTGTTGGTTTATATCTAACATTGTTATGCTTTGGGACAAAAATACAGTGGCGCCTCCTGGACAAGTATTTTTATGCTATTAAAAACATAACTACTTCTTCCTTCCCTAAAAAACAGCTCCAGTAGAAGTCACTTTAAAAAGTAGATAATATGCTGTCTACTTGTGGTTAATGCTTGATTTACATTGTTGTTACTGGGCCTCGTAAAAAAGGGCTGCTCCTATCACAACATTTCTAGATACAAAAGCAGTCAAAACCAGCCATTTGAAAGTCCTCTGCTCTGTAACCCAATATTATTTAGCTATGGCTTTGATCTTGCGCCTGGAAAAAATCTTTTCCTTGAAACACTGAAAGTTTTCACGATTCTAATAATGCATCAAAGGTGATACAGTATGTATTTCAGCCCATCTCCATGTTAATTCACTTCATGAACCCAAATAAATATATTTTTCCCCTTATTACAGCTTTCATTTTGTGTTTTCTTTGCAGTGATTCTGGGGAGTAGAGTGTTGCTGATGCTTGGGGAAGTGGGAGGGTAAGAGCGCTGGGTAACTCCAGGCACAGCACAGCCAGATGCTTCCTCCCACAGGACTGCCAATGCCCTGAGCACCTCTAGACGTCTCGTGAGCACAGACTGCTGCTCCTGCCAAATTGCATGATGGTTTTGGGGATGGAGGCAAATATCCATTGAGTATTTACTTGATGCTATCAAACTCATTTGTCTCCTAACCAAAGTCAGAGTCCCTAGAGGTGAAATTCAGTGCATCAATCCACTGCTCCATCTTTTGAAAGGAACATCATTAACATGCCTTACACATGAACAAATGTGGCTTTGTTCCATGTTACTTCATTAATGCATTATTTAGGGTGATAGATTTGAAAGCCAGAAGGCACCTTCATGATGACCTAGTCTGATCTCATGAGTACCACAAACTAGTAATCTAGGCAGTAACCTGTGGTTGATCTGTATCATGTATTTTAGAAAAATGGCCAGTTTCCCATGGCAGTTTGGACTGATCTCCCTAGATGTGCTGATTTCCAGCAAGTGGTTTGCCAAAGGGAGAGCAGAAAACACAATAGCAAAGCTGATGTTTGCTGTGCAAATCTGGAACAGGAGTTTCACCCTAGGAAGCCAGACAAGCCCAAATACAAACAAAGATGGAAACAGCACCATTCTGTAGATCTGAATTTAGATCTAACCTTTGGCTGAGGGCCTATTTCCCCTCTTAAATCGAAGTGGAAAGCAGTCTGCTCAAGAAAAAGCATTCACTTGTTGAATACCATGGGTGAATTCTGAAAAAATTCAGCATTTTGGACTCCTGTGGAGAGAAGGATTTGTTATTCTGGAGGAAAATAAATATCCTGAGAAATGTTTGTAATTTTATATTTTCCTTTTCAATTGAGAAATCTGTTCTTGGGTTTGAGTGTGCAGTCAAAAAAGGCTGAACTATGGAAATTCATTGTTTCTGTGAGCTGAAGTCCATGAACCTGTCTATACTTTCTTTGCTAGCTTGCAAAGATCTGGCTGGAAATACAAGAATTTTTTGAAGTAGACTAGAAGGAGCCATTGTCCATCCCTAGAACCATCTTCCAGGAGGTGGCTGCTCCTGCAAGGCTCTGTTCTCCCCACAGGATGTAACAGAAGATCCGATAACTGGCATGTCACCCGTGGAGCTGGACAGAAGAGCACCCAGTCCATCTGGTCCCAGGCCTGACTTTGCAAGCCTGCCTGGGGGAAGACTGCAACACAAGTGGGTTTTGTCAAGTTAAATGGCTGGGTTAGGGACTGGGTAGAAGCACCCCATGAAGGGATACTCTGTTTGGTCTATTTGAAAGCAATGTCATAATCATATAATTCAACAAAATTCCAGGCAAGCTGTTGCTGAAGTGCTGCAGAAAAGTAAGTGCTGGAACAAGAGGCAGGGGAAGTCAGGGGAGCCTGTGGTGAAGTTCTGGGAAGATTATTGATTTATTGAATGGACGTCAAAACTACTCAGCAAAAAGGCAGGAAATCTTAGCACAAATATGCTCAATGCGGAAAAAAGGAACTTAAACATTGAACAGGAAAAAACAGTGCACACAAGTGTAAATGAACCATTTAGAATAGTTAAATAAGGAAGGTCAAGGCTTTCCATGACACACATTAATTGGTACAGTGCAGCAATAAGCAAACACCTCTCAACAGGCGTGACTGGCACTGTTGGCCCTTGCATGATGGAGGAGAGGCAAAAATGGAGTGACGCGTGATGAATTAGCTCAAGTGCCAAAGGAGTCCAGAGTTCCTGGGCTAAATCTACTCAAAGAACAACTTATTTGGGCAAGCTCTGACCTCTACCCCTGGATCTGGCTGGCAAGACCATACCACAGGCTCCCTGCTAAGTTCTCTTATCTTCCTAACCACAGTGGCCACATCCACTTGTGAGGAATGATCTCTTCCCCACGCAAACTCCCAGCCTGTGCCTAAGAAACTCTTGGGCAAGCAGTAGCTGACCTGGATCAAAATCCTGCCAGGGATCATGTTAATGATTCTGTCTAGTTATTAGTGTGGGCATAAGGGACAAAGAAATCCAGTATAAGCCCTCTGCCTGCAGCATGCTCATTTGAGGTGTCGACAAAGTTGCTTCCCTTCTGTGTGATTCATGGTGTTTTCTGATTGCCCAGTGACTGTGTCACCTGGAAATCAGGGTGAATCCATGCATCCACTCAAAATCCAGCCAGGAGAACACCAGTACGTTCCCCCAGTGCTTCAAAATGGCAGAGGTTTCCCTCAGTGCTTCAAAATGGCAAAATCCTCTCATAGTGTCTTTTCTGCCACTTCATGGCTCTCAGTTTTTCAAGCTGTGACTTTCCCAAAGTGAAGGTGTGGGACAAGCTGGCTCAAGATGGTGTGGAGGGCAGCACCATCAGGCTGGGGTTATGCTGGAGCAAACAGACTGTTGCAGTGTTTTGGCACGTGACTCCTCACTCACATCTTCCCTGTTCTCCTAAACAGAGACAGTATTAAAACCTCTGTGGCTGCCCCCCACAGCAGTTCTTGAGACAGGAGCTCAAGGCTCCTGCAGTGTGCAGGTTCTGCTCCACCCTACCCTAACTTCCTCTCAGCTGTCTGGTTATGAGTGCAGCTTTTCTGGCCACAGACCTGTCTGTGTATATGCAGTCATTCATTTGTTTATGTGCTTTCATGAAAAGACAACACAGAAATCAGCACTGGTACATGTGGCTCGTGCTGGCTTTGGAGAAAAGTTGTCTGCATTTGTTTGCTTGTGCTTTTCATTATGTAGCCAAATTTGTACTGGCAAGGCTGAGATGAGCATGTAGCAGTTTGCCTGAAGATTCTTGGTGCAAGACAAGAAGGAGCAAAGCTCTAGAGAAAAATGTCTTTGCAGTGCTTTTTACTAGAGTTAGTAAAGCATTTGTTAAAGTGCTGCTTTGTTGATCACAAAGTGACTCACAGGAGTGTAAGAACCACCTTTGGCCATCAAAGCTGAGAGCTGCCTAATCACAAGTGAATGCTCAGGTGAAGAGTTTACATGGATACATACATGAAACATGTCATTACAAGCACCCAGTGCTTTCCAAAACTCTCTCTTGTGGAGCTTTAGACAACTGACCCATTGGGATGGGTGTATCCATCCCCCATGAAGTTGTCTCTCAGTTACTTAGAAACTACCGATTTTAAAACCTTGCATTGGGTTTTAAACCCTGCATCTACTACAAATTTTAAAACCTTGCATTGGGTTTTAAACCCTGCATCTGAGCTCTACAGAAGCATGTAATAATGAATTCCACAATGCAATTAGTCAATGGCTAATAACATGGTTTTGTTTGGTCCAGACCTGTTGCACAATGATTTCTCCAGCTGGCCCTTAGTTCTCACCTTATGACAATACTTGCTTCATATTTTCTCTTAATCCATTCACAGGATCATCCTTTTAGAAATTTCACTCCATTTTCCAGTACCATTACCCTTTCCTTACGGCAAAGCTGTTCCATAGTTGTGTTCATGCTAGTAATCTTCCTGGAAAAGTTTCACGGACCTGCACAAACTCTTTACCCCTGGTGACAATAATTGTGCGCATATCACACACCAAGGTCATATTTCAGAGAGCCATGACTCCAAGTTATGTTTTCTCCATGGTAAAGCAAAGCCTCTTGCTGCTTGCATATACTTAGAGCTGATCTTCCTATGTGTGCCACTTTCCATGAGTTGACACTGAATGTTGCTGGCCTGCATCTTGACACTGCAGAGTTCTTTGGTTTTTCATCAGGAGCTTTAGGTTGACTGGCCTCAGTTCTTCTCTCTCAAAATGTTATCACTGCACTGTCCAAAATACTGCATTCAAATTATCGTGTGTTTGATGACTTTTCATAAATCTCAGCCTAGTGCCTGAGGAGAAACTGCCTGGGACCTCTTAGTGTTGGTCCAAGGCTTGGGCAGGAGGGAACGCCAGGGTCCCTGGTGGCAGTGGGAGCCTGTTCACTAGTAAAAGATGCTGCAGCATCCCCAGAGAAGCTGTTCTTATTGGTGCCAGTCCAGACCTAATGAGTTCCACATGGTGGAGGTGGTGGTCCTCGTGAAGCTCTTTGGAGAATGAGGTGAGGCACCCCCTTCATTTATAGTTCTGAGCATCAGCCTCTGGTCTTCCTGCAGCAGCCACACACCTGACATGGCTGTGCAGCAGGACACAGACAAAGCCAGTGACATGCATCTCATGGGTGAGGGCACAAAGAGAAAGGTACCATGACTGTGCTCTGCCAAAGAGTGAAATACGAGTCTGGGTAAGCAGGGGATGGGGCCAGGACTCAAGTGTGGGATTGTCACCCTCAGCATGGTGATCATTCTGTTTGCTCCTCGAGCTCTGAGTAGTTGTCCATAGCTGGGCATGCCTTCTAATTTGTAAGGTTTTTCTAATGTTCCTATGTGGATAGCAGTGCTGGAAAAGTATAGAAAAGACCACAGGGCTGATCAAAGGTAAGGAATGACTCCTGTCCAGGTGGTGGAATAGACTGGGAAGAGACATGGCTGGAGGATGATGAGATACAAACCCACAAAGTCATGGCTGCTAGGAAGAAAGCACCTAGGGGATCACTGTATCTTCCAGTAACAGAATCGGGGGATGCCAAATGAAACTCCCAGATGGCAAGGTCAGTGCAAAGGAAAGGAGGCAGTTGTGCTCCCAGGGAGGAGGTGAAGGTGTGGGACCCAGTGCTGCCAGAGGTGGTAGGTGCTCAATGTTTACACAAGCTCAAATTAATGGAAGAATTATCCATTGATAGTTATTAAATATGAAACCGCAACCTCTGCTCCAGGATATCCATAAAGGGTGGAAGAACATCCTAGAGCAGCAGTTTTATAAGCCTGTCCTTTTATACTCTTCCCTGGCATCTCTTTTTTGCCAGGAAGGGAAAAGATCCTGAGATAGATGGATCCTTGATCTGGCACACATGGGCATTCTTAGGAATGCAGGTGTTTTCTTCACATGAAGACAAAAGAGGGTTTTTCCGGCATTTGGACAATTTTGATCCCACTAATGGTATGAACTCAATGAAACAAGGTTATGGTTAAGACAGCTCCATAGGACACCAGTGCCCAAATCCTTTTGCTCTTCTTGGCCCAAAATGGCTGCTGACTTGCCCATGTATAAGTCAGATCCAGAAAAGAGGAGCAACATTTTGATGAAGGAAAGACAGTGCAGACAGAAAAGCTAATTGAGTTTGTCTAATGTAGCCAGATGTGTTGGGTGGCCTCGGTGTTGGTGTCCCCTGTGCAAGGTTCAGGATGATCCAGCTTTATTAAGTCATTCATCTTGGCAAATCATGGAGTGCTGAGCTGGGTCTGTAGTCAAATTATAGCCTTGTACTCCAAAAATGTGTGTATGTGAGGTACAGCAATAGAGCTGGGTGCTCAGTGATGTCAGGTGAAGCAGCACTTTTTTCATAGTGGAGTTTTGTTTGGAAAGAAGTGCTGGATGAGATGACATAGTTTTTGGGACTGCTGAGGTACTTAATGTGTTTGAAACCAAGTGGATGCAGCATATGAAAGAATCAAGGTCACCCTTGAGATGTGGGCCACCCAGCCTGAAAGCTTGGCTCAGCCACACAAGAATCATTTCCTCAGCCTGCCAAAGCATGAACCAGGGGTTAGCCTGTGCTCGTGTATGTCATGGTGTTCATCTGATAACACTGCCTGATGATTAATCTTTGCAATTAATTGCACATTAATATAGTTCACTGCAGCATATTGAAACGGCAACAGAGATTCTCTCCTCAGCAAAACAAAGGAGTTTTATGGCTTGTAATAGAACAGGTAGAAAAAAGAACCTTATTTCAAACTTGTGTGATGCAGAGTTGTTGTCTTTAATCCATGTGTCGCTTGTGTTGTGATATCCTGCCATCCCTCTCTCCCTCTCTTTTGACACTCCACATGCAACATTGGTTGTTACTACCCTGGCAACCATGGACATGGAGAGATTGTGGTTATCTTGGGTGGTCTCCTGCTGAAAGAAGGAGACTGAATATCTGAACCAAGCCTCCTCTGGAACCCTGGACTGTGTTTCTGTTGGGAGAGCAGTATCTTGGAGCTGCCGTGGGGTAGGATGCTGTCCTGGTTGCAGGCAGATAAGGGAGCGCGCTGAGCTCTCCAATGGCTGTGAGGCTGCTCTGAGGGTGCATGCTTCACCCCTCCCATGACTGTCAAAGAGCTTCTCCAGGAATCTAAAGCCGCTATTCAGTCATTTCTTCCTCTTGAGCTCTCACAGCAGCAGGCAATTCTTCACTTTGGGTGTGAAGATAGGATGGCCTCTGGTCTAGGGGGAAGGAAAAATCTTCCTAGGCTTCATCCATTTCACCTACAAATGACACAGTGAAACAATGAAACAATGAAAGTGCAGTTCCTTCCTACAGGTGACCAACTTGTGTCGTGGGTGCATCATGACAGCACTCTCGCACCAACATATCATTCATAAAAAGCAATGGACCCAGAATGGACTAGGTCTGTGAAGAAACCAGCCATGGCACTGTGGTCTTCAAATGGAGAATCACAGCAGGGTAACACAAAAAGACAAGAGCATGCAAATGTCAACAAAAAGGAATCACCTCAGACCATGTGCAGAAATGCATAGGTTAAGCTGACCAATTAACAAGTCTTGCACAACTTCTTTGTTGTAAGTTCTGTAAAAGCCCATAAACTGTCCAAAATAGCAGCTTTGCAAGTTATCACCTAGAACCCTTTTCTGCTCAGTATGGCATCAAAGGTTTAGATGGCATCTCAGCTTCATGTGCTCATGGGTCTGGCTCTCTGGGCAAGGACCTAAACACCAACTGAGGGACAACAGTGCAGTGTCTGGATGGCAATCATTCCAGCTGAGGGAAAAAAATACAACAAGGCAAAGTTAAAGTTTGTAGGGACAGCCCAGTGGAACTGAGCAGATTCTGCTCTGCTTCTTAGCCTTCTGAACCCATTTGGCACAAAATATTGTAAATTCTGCACACTCCTTGGCTCTGAGTTATTTGTGGAAGGAAAAGAGGAAACCAGATGGAAAAATAGGAAATCTAAAGCACATGTCTAGAAGCAGAGAGAAGTTAACCCATACTTGTTTGCATATAGTTAAGCAATGGGTGCCAGGAGGGAAGCAGGGAAAACCCACTCACTTTTCTGTCAGTAAATATGTCTGCAGCGCTGCACTGTGGCTGTCATTCTATCGGGTGGGGAATGCTCTCAGGGGTTCTCATCTGACTAATCTAACCTAATCTCAGAGCACTAATCTGAGAGATGCTGAGTGCCACATGAAAATAGAACTCATGAGTGATAGGGTGCTAAACTGAGCAAGAAGAGGACACCTGAGAATTTGCAGTTGACCTGAGGCCATAACTTTTAATCTGGCTGGCCACCACCACACTGTCCTTGTCCCCATGGAGTTGCCTGGTGTGTGGGGCTTAGGTTGACACAGTTACTTGCTTCCAGCTGGGGGTGAGATGGGTCCTGGCTACCAAGTCCTGCCCTGACAGATCTCCATAGGGAGTCCCCACAGTCCCAGCACAAGGTAGCCACCAGCCCACATGCTGCTCTGACACTGGAATGGGCAGAGGAATTGAATCTCCCTAAAACTAATGTGACAGGAGTGAGATGGACAATGTCTCCTTCTGGGACTCCCCACATTTTCCTCTAATGAAATAACTGAATTTTACTGAGCAGAAGTCACCACAACATCCAGATGAGAATGTGGACTGCCTTCTGGAAGGTGAGACCCCAAATGCTGCAAAGCAATGCAATTCATGCTGGTAACGCAGCAGATCTACTATGAATTTAAGGAGAGGTTCTCAAGGCTAGGTGACATTTTATTGACTGCACTGAGATGGATATTTCTTAAGTTGTTTTGAAAGACTTATAAAAAACATGTGTGAAAGTCATATGAGAAGAGGAAAGGCCTCAGGTGGTTTATCCTAACCCTAAAAGAAGGGCAAATGGAAGTGTTGAGAGAAGCTCCCATTGTTAAAAGCATAGGTCTGTTGAATGACAGGGCTCATGTTAGAAGATGGAGTCTCTGTAAGAAGGTGTTATTAGAAACTTTTGTCCTTCAATTAACGTCATGCACTTAGTCAGGGGATCCTGCATATCAAATCTATTTTTGCTGTGGTATCTGCTGTTCAAGCATATTGCTGTCAAGTATGGGCTTTGGCATGAAACTATCCAATACAATTATCCTCAGTCCAACAAACTGGTAAAAAACCTACCAAACTCAAAGGAAACAGCTGTGGCAAGACAAAGAGAAGTGATCAGAAGGCAGACAAATGGAGAATAAATATGGGAATGCACAGGAGTTAAGAAGTGGAAGGAAGGAAACACAAGTATGTCATATATTAGCTAAACTATCTGTAATAGCCTTCATCACATGGTAAAAGAGCTGAAGAACTTACAGGAATATAGAAATTCAGTTGTGTAGAAATAGGGGATATGTTTTAGAGAGATGTATATTGGGGAGTCCTATGTAGGTCTGGGAATTCCAGTCAGGGATAGCTTCATTCAGAGGAACAAGTGTAGGAAGCTGCTCTCCGAACACTTATCTCTCATTTGTGAGCACTTGCTATTAGTATTGAGTGGTTTACCTTCATGGTAAAAAAAACCAAACTGTTCCTACCAGTGAAGGACCTTCTTGTTCTTACCTACTGATGCTTTGCACAACTAAAGCTGGGAGCAGCAGTGCGTGGCCTGTCAGAAACCAAGAGTAAGGTCACTGCACAGGGAGCCAAGACAAAAGACACCCCAGGAGAGCTGGGATCCATGGGACTGCCACTTCTATATGGGGAGGAAGCTGCCTTTTCAGATGGTACAAAACAATTGCCACAAGCAGCTGTGGGGAGCCTTGGCTGAGTGAGGTTATCTCAGAGTACACATGGGAAATAGGCAGCATCTCCTCCAGAGCCAGACCAGAGAGCACTGAGCTGGCTCCTCTGCCCAAAAAAGCCTCAGATGAGCCCCAGCCACAGTGGGCTGAGACAGCTGAGCCTCAGGGCATGGCACACCCAGAGCAAGGGGCCTTCTGGTGCTTTGTAACAGTGTGCTGATGTCTGGCTGGAGACACCCTCCATTAGAGCCCAGCATATGAACAAATTACACATGCACACACTCTCTGCTCTCTCTTGCTGGAGGAGATCTGCGTGTTACATCAACCTCTAACAGAGCACACCCCTTATATAAACTGCTGGGAAATAAACTCAAGAAAAATTGCTTCAAAAGATCATATTCTTCATAGAAGACACTGGAGTAGGTGGGGATTTCTTTCAGAATTCAGTTGCCAAAAGAAAGGAAGAAGTGCTCAGCTCTTCTGGTTTAGATGCTGAGTTTCTCTAGAGTATGGCATAATTAATTTAACTGTTCTACCCCTTCTTCCCTACTGTGAAAAACAGACAGTGAAATCTCAATGCCATGTGACTTTATTTAGAGTGTAGATTATTTATACAGATCATAAATGCAATGTCAGTACAAACCATGACTGTGAAATGGCCTTTCTCACAGTGGGAGCACCAGATCTAAATAATTAATGCTTCTGAGACTTCTCTAAGCCTCCAAATTCACATGGGACCAGGGAAACAGGAATGCTAATTGTAGAATCATCGGCAGCTTTGCTGGACAAAGCACTGAACTCTTCTTCAGCTCCTCCATCTCTAAAATTCGATGTCTGTCGGTTTTACAGTCACGTAGTGAAGACTGATTTATTGTTTAATTTGTGTAAAGAATTAAATAAGTGCTAAGTATTATTATTATCAAGCCAGAAGGGTGAGTCAATGACCTGTTTCCTATCTGAGCTTGCCTTCAAGGTTTGATGTTTCTGGCAGATTACAGGAATTGAATATCTGCCATAGGTTGTATCCATATAGGGATGCAAATAAAGCACTTTTTGTGGGCATTGTGTTGCTTCATGCCTTGTGATTACAGAATAAAGGTGCATAGATTAAAATTACTTTGTGATGCACAGCATCTCCACGGGCTTTGCCATTCTGGGAATCACAGCAGTAAGTTCCTACAAGCACATGAAGAGACGGGTGCATGGGGCAGACACATAGAGAGGAGAGGATGTTTGGTTCTGCTCTGCTGCAGATTTCCTGTATGTCTTTTGCAGGTCAGCTGGGAAAATCCTCACAGACCACTTTGGAAAAGCTCAAATGTCACCCATCTGCTATGGCTGTTCAGATAAATCCATGTGTCATTTGGGCTATGCAGAGCCAGTGACATTCCTTGACCATGACATCAAGCAGGGAGCTCACCTATCTTTGCCATGCAGTCACCAAGTACAGTGTCAAGACCGTTTATATTAATTATTCACTGAGAAGCATCATCATTCTGATATCTATCATTAATTTTGCTGAAACTTAGGGGATGTATGCCAACCCCCATGCTCTCCTGAATTGATCCCAGAGAGTAAAGTCAAAATTTGTAGTAATTACTCAACATTCCTTGGCCTTTCCCTGTTTTCCCTTGTCCCCTGCAGCCATGTTCATTCCAGTGAAAGTGCTTACAATGGCCCAATCTTGTCCCCATTAAAAACAATGGGATCTCTGCTGCTGCCTTAGAAATGAATATCTGAAAAGTCATGCTGAAGAGGGAGTTTATATGGATTAAGGTAGATTGTGACATTCAAAGCAAAATAGCATCTTTCCAGAAGGAAAATGCCCTGTCTGAGCCCTTTTATCCAGAGACAACTGGGAAAGAATGTTTAGTTTAGTTTTACTGTTTTGGAGTATGACCTCACAAAAGGTTCTCAGATACTGTTGGGATATTATTTCACAACCCAAAAAAACTCATTTGTTGGTGAAATAAATCTTAAGGAATTTTGTTGGTATTTCTTTTTTCAGTTGTGAGTGTCTAAAATGAAGTCCTGAAGCCATTTCCTAGTTATTTATGTAACTCAAAAAATAGATTGCTGAATACTGACCTTTTGTAGCATTCTACTGAGGTTGGGCTGCTGGTTTTGAAACTATGATTAATTATCCACTGCACCTTTTGGCACTAAAGTGCAAATCTGGTCAACAATTCCCAAGGACAAGAGGTAAGTGGAAAGACCACCTGCAGCTTCTGTAAGACCTCTTCATGTGTCCTCGCTGCTGTGAGCTCTTCACTACATCAACATAACCACATTCTGTTTGGAAAAGTATGAAATCAGGTGTTTCAAAACGAAACTTTTATTCAATTTCATTTCAAGTTTGAATGTAAGGAGTCAGTCAAGCACTAAATTCTGAGTCAACTATCAGTCTTTGTCAAGGGGATCAGCACTGGCACACGATCTTGCCTGATCCTGTTTCCACACACTCACCTGTTCCTTGTGTTTGCTTTAACCGCTCCCTTGGCTTTGTGTCTCACTGCTGACTTGGCACCATGCTTCATATCTCCTTTTTCCCTAGAACAGCCTTCCACTCATGCTTTTCAAGTGCCCACCATCCCCCATCAAAAATACCTTTATCCCAAAGGAAGCTCCTTTTCAATCTTCCCTCAGTGTCTCAGAATAAGATGGTATCTGCCTCAATAAACTGGTGTGTGTCTGTGCATTGAAGTCAGCAGAAGGTCAGCAGGGCTGATTCCTGCTAACTTTTGTTGTAAGTGGGTCTGTAATGGTTCTGCAGTCCCATAAGCCTGGTGCTGACGGCCTAATTAAAAGCAACAATTTGCCATAGTGTTCTGGAATTGCCACAGATGTCACTGCTCCATTATTCGTGTTTGAAAATCTGCTGAATTCTGGTGTTGTCTCTTTCCTTCTAGGAATCACCCTAAGCCAGGATCTGTCCACCATTATGTAGAAGACTCATTTATGTCCCACTAATGCTTTTGGCATAGTATATGGAGCTTTACATACATTTTTCTTGTATTGAATATGTTATCATAACCATTGGGATGAGTAATGCAAAAAATAAGGGGGACAACCATCTCATTTGGTAAAAATTGATGGTAACTATTGAGGTAGTCTCAGAAAGGACCCTAGAAAGACACAAAACAATGAAGTTGGCTAGATATGGAACCTGCTATCTGCATGTTACGCTTAGACAAGCAAAACTGTCTAGCTACTGCTTGATAAAGCCAGTGGAGGAGAAGACCTTTCGGATACGTGGACACTTGCAGACAAGGACAGAAGTGGGACAAGAATCTGAAGATGAGATTTTCATCTTTATCACCTTGCTTCCTATCATCTTTATTTTCATCTTTATCACCTTGCTTCCTTGGTCCATTTCTAAATCTACCTCAATAGCTGTCTTTCATCCTAAGAAATCTTTTACACAAGATAGATTTTTCCATATGTGGTAGTGTTGCATATATCCTCCTTGTCCAGGTCCATCTCTTTGGCAGGAGCATGCAGATAAAAAAGGCAGGGAAGATAATGACACCAAGCAGTAAAAGAAGAAAAAGAGATGAAAAAAATGTAGCTAACACCAGCATAACAGAGAAAGAAATTATGGAGACAGAGAGTGACCTGTAGATTGAAGGAAGAAAAAACAGGTATCAAAAACCTAGGACTTATGTGGGCAGGCAAAAGGAAGGTCTATACAAATAGGCACTACTGACCATGAAGAATTTCTGTTGTGGTTGTCCTCATGCAGGGAACAGCAAACTATCCTGGCTTGCCACATCAATTGTTCTGGGAGTCAATTTGACAACAAGTTTTAACAGGTGGCCAGAGTAAATCACAGACCTGTCAAGCGTAATGCCAGACTAGATGAGATACATGGTGTTAGGAGTTAGCAGTAAGCCTGCAAAGCGTGGAAGAAAGCATGGATCAGCAAGGAAAATGGTGTCTGGACAACTGCCAAAACCCAACCAATTTCAGCCTTGTAAAATGGATTGTAACAAATGGCAGACTTCTTTGCTCTATAAATAAAAGGAGAACAAGGAAGAGGAAGTGGTTCTGCTCTGCAGTGAAAAGCAGCAGAGATGAAAGATAATATAGGTTTGGCTCCAAAACTAAATGAGTACTTCACTTAAGTTTGTCATTGGGACACCAGGGTAAAACTTGTATACAAAGACACCTTGTCTAATGAGAGAGTATGTAAATGACAACTACATAGAGCAGTGGTGGAAGCAAAAGCCAAGGGTTCACTGTGTACATGCTAAAGGGAGCCAATTGTATTTTTCTGGCAATATTAAAAAGCTTCTAGGTGAAATTGCAGTTACAGTGAAGAGTCAGGGTACCAAATCCAGTTTGGTACATTCTGGCTGTAAAGTTGCAGTCATGGTGTTTTGAAAGGTGGATGAAAAGCCATCTGGGAACCTTGAGCCATTAGTCTCACACAGAAGTAAATATATTTTTTAAAAGTGTGACTGAAAAGCTAATTGAAGTCATGTAGGTAAATGGAAATGGAAAAATGCTTCATCTAAAGGTGAAGACTGTAGAATTAATGCTTTTCTAAACAAATGATACCTTAAGAAACTGCAACAGATCTAGTCTACTTGGACTTCAATAAAGTCTTTGCAATTGCACCAAATGAGATAACTACAATAGATTGAAAAAAAATTGGTTAAAAAGAGGATGGCAGACAGATGTGTACAGTGGGAAGCTGATGGGCCTGAAGGAGAAGCTGCTCTACAAAGGATAAGAATTCAGATGGGAAATGCTTTATATCCTTATCAGTGACTGCAGCAGGAATGGCAAAAACCCAGAGTGTATTAGTAAAGCACGATGATGGCCATCATAGGTGCGGCAAAGGACACTCACAAGACCAAGTTTAATTTGCAGATGCAAAAAAAGAAGCACTTTTCCCTTTAGCCATTTTGCAAGCTGGTTAGATAACTCTCCTATTTCTGAATGGTCTCTCATTGTTTCCAGTGACAAAGAAATAAGTGATTCTGCAGGAGGTAAATCCACTTACTCTGTCTTGGCTATGTTGGCTTTGCCACATTACTCAGAAAAAAAGTGATGTAAATATTTATTTTGGCCTGAGTATGGCACTAGTGGAGCAGATCTGATGAACAAGATGATGTCAGTTTTCATTTTCTGATCTCAGCTTGGGTGTAAAGATAAGACAGATAAACAGCTCTTGGGCAGAACTGTCACTCTTTGCAGTGAGATGATAAAAACCAAGAAAAGTGGAAAGAAACAGGGAAGAAAATTGCAGACCAAACACCCCTGAGATGACTCGACCATGGGAATGGTCACTGTGGGGTGGGTGGAAGAGGAGTTTAAGACAAAGTTGCCCTAAGGCTAGCCTGGGAAGTAGCAGCAGAGGGGGAGTAGATTTCAGAGAAGTTGCATACATATGGCTGTGGTCCTCCTTGGCTTGCATCAAGGTACTCAGAAACTGAGCCAGCAGGAAGGGACAGGTGAGCCCCGTGGCTCTCTTTGGTTGGGACAATCACTGTGCCTTCCTGTGCCATGGCCAGAGCAGCCAAACCCTGACACTTCATCCACAGGGACACAGTTCAATTTTGCCTTGACTGATGGGAAATCTCAGATTAGCTCCAGTCCAGAGAAGTCTGTACTGAATGTATCATTATTATGATTAATGTTCCAATCAGGACCATCTGTAATCTCAGACCTATTTAACACCACTGCCAATGCCAAGCAGACTTCTTTAAGGACAGGTCAAAGGAGCACAGTACAGAATCACACTGTATCAATGACAGGCACAACCTGAAGCATGGCAGTGCCTGGGCAGAGCTCAGCCAGAAACTGAGGAAGGTGGCAAAACACAGTTGGTGCAAAGTGCTCAGAGTTCAGAGGTGGACAAGACGACCTTGCAGAGAGGGAGGCAGAGCCTCTTGGGCCACAGACCTTGGAGGATTCAGCACTCACCATCTTCCTCTCTGCTGTGCTCAAGGAGAGGACGGTTTATGAACATTTTAGGAATCCATTAGAACTGCACCAAGTACTATTCAAGTCCTTGTCCCACTGTGCTCTCTACTTATATCATCACAAGAGCAATTTGCTCTGTTTCTTGAAGTGATCCTGAAGCAATCAGGCGTTGCATTTTTCAACCTCTGCTGGCACTGTGCAGCAGGTAGACTGAGCAGCACCAGGGAGGCTGGCAAGCTGTGCACTTAGCAGCTCTATAAAGGCATGTCAAAGAATGAGTCATTGTCGAGCCTGCAAGAGACAAAAAGATTGATTACAGAAGAGCTGAGAAATAGATTTGATGATGACTCACAATATTCCACCCTTTTTGCATTCACAGACCTGCCAGCTGATTCATAACTGCATTCTGCCTTGCTTCTCCTCCTTGTCAAGATGATCCATCAAATAGTATCCATCAATTAAAATTTCCACCCAAAAGAGGAAGGTGTGTGAGGGAGCACCCATCCCTTTCTTCACTCATACCTGGTAAGCCCCGTGTTCTGCCCTTTAGCCTGCTGCAAAGCCCATAATTTTTGGGAAAGGAGGTAGTGTAGAGCCCTCACATAAGATACCATGAACACTCAGTGATGGAGGTAGGGACAATTCCTTACTGAATGTTTAGTTTTATGAAGGGAGAATTCCTGTGTTCCCTAACTTCATCACTATTCTGAGGTCTGGAGAATTTTGGAGGAGTTTATCTATGGTGGGTCACTGTCTGTTTGCTTCTAAAATCAGGTGAGACATAAGGAATCACAAGCAGAAGGCAAAAAAACTCAAGCAGATGTCATCAGTTGCAACTTGACAACCAGTTCATAACACTTCTGAGAACCCCACTCTCTGTTTTTAGTATTTTCCAAGGCACCTAGAACTCAGGATAGAAATCTTTTAAGAAAAAAGAAAAAAGAAAAAAAAGAAAGAAAAAAAAAGTAAGTCAGATTATTTTATTTTGCAAGGCGTAGCCATTTTGGTCTTTTGCCTACTTGCCTGAAGAGTGTCAAAAAAAAAACAAGTGAAATAGAATTATCTTAGGGAAGGGTAAATACATGTCTATAGCAAGAACCAGTCAAACACATACAGCTCTTATCTAGGGTACAGCTCTAAAAAGCTGGAGGGTTGCAGGAGTGTTCACTCAAGAGGTCTCAATGACTTCACCAGTTTGCTTGTTTACAAGTGGCGTCATCTGCTAACACCTTTCCAGCACACCTGACTTAGCTTCCCATAGCTCAGCTGGGTTTTCACTGCCAAATACATCATCACCAGTAACATGACTGGGGGTGTCTGTCTATGTGAGTCTGCTTTTCTTGGACACTACAACTGTACAATCACCTTTCCTGCACTCTGATCCCCTGAAGAGGCACCATGGACTGCACCCTGGCAGAAAATGGTGCTCTGGCCAATTATTCACCAGAGACCTGCTCATGTTGTTGCAAACAGAATTTTTAGCAGAGTTGGTGCTGTGTCAAAACTCAGTGACAAGAGAATGGTCATTGCTGTCCAAGGGACACTTGGAGTATGAAGTCCTCCAACCAGGTAAAAAACTCCTCCTGGTGTATTTGCCAATGTATTTTGTGTGGAGCAAAAGGGCTCTCACTGACCCTGCACACAGGAAAAATTTCATCCTGTATTCCAACCTTTATTACTTAATACCTCAATTGTAATTAATGATGTGTTTTATTTTATAAGCCATTTTAGTTTATGACTGTTCTCTTGGGTGGATTAATCTCTTATTAGTGCATCATGTTTGAAAGGCTTGTTTTCCCCCGTTAAACAATTTAATGGGCTCAGCAAGACACTGCTGGGTGTGTGCTGTGCAGTCTGCCTGCGCACGGCGCACCCTGGGTGCCCCAGGGGACAGCTGGGGCTCATTTCCTGCTAGCAAATGGACCCCGTGCCACTGCATAACCTGCACTGTGTAGGACCCAGTAGCAAGGCTACAGACCTGTAGGAGAGGTTGCAGGAGCTGGAGTCATTTAGTTTGGAGGAAAGAAGGCTCAGGGGGTCCTTATCACTCTCTAGAATTACCCAAAAATAGGTTGTAGCCAGGTGAGGGTCAGTCTTCTTTCACAGGTAGCAAGTGTAAGGTAAGAGGAAGTGGTCTAAAGTTGCACAAGGGGAGGTTAAATTGGATATTAAGAAACATTTTGTCATGGAAAGGGTGCCCAGCTTTAGAACTGGCTACCCAGGTAAGAGGTAGAATCACCATCCCTTCAGGTATTATTCAGGAGTTGCACAGATGTGGTTCTTGGGGATGTGGTTTATTGGTGGACCTGGCAGTGTGAGATTAATGGTTGGACTTGATGATCTTAGAGGTCTTTTCCAACCATAATGATTCTATCATTATGTGCACTTGTTCCTACTACTTTTTGTCACTGCCAGAGTGTCCTGCCCCTGTGAATCCTGTCCATTCACAGGCAGGGGTGCCCTAGGGTGGGGTAGCATGTTCTGCAAGTAGGGAAAAAGCTTAGTTCTCCCATAGCCCTGAGAGGAGTTGGGCACAAAGGGGGAGCATGCTCAGGTAGCATAAAGTCAGCTACAGCCAAAGTGGGAGGCAAATCCAGGCTCCAGAAGTGATCCCACCTTATACATACAAATAAATATATAAATAAATATTAAAAATGTATTTATAGCCTGTGGTAAGTAAAACAAATGAATTATCCTTGCTCAAGTCATACACAGAAGCAGAATTAAGAAATGGTAGATTTCAACTTAATGATTGTGTTTGCCTTTACCTACAGGCATCTGTGTACAAAGACAGATCATATTTGTGGGTTTTTTTACATGGAATATGAAAAATAAGTATT
This sequence comes from Vidua macroura, assembly GCF_024509145.1. Classification (NCBI taxonomy): domain Eukaryota; kingdom Metazoa; phylum Chordata; class Aves; order Passeriformes; family Viduidae; genus Vidua; species Vidua macroura. The sequence continues at coordinate 100,428,948 of NC_071573.1, read as the reverse complement.
AAGAGATGTCTAATTTACACAATTAGGAGTCAATATAATAGAAACACTGTGATTACTTAACCTACCATGAGGTCAGCTTTGTCCTTGGTCTTTTCAGACAATTATAAGGCTGGAGGAACCCCAGAAGATCACTAATCCCTTTTCATTGATCCTGCCCAGCAGAATGATTTGTTGGCATTGACAACATGCATACATAGAAACCTCTTTTCTTATCCACCTAAATAAGAAGACTATGAATGAAAAGCTTACAGTGAATATGATTTTATATTCACTTTAAGCACATGTGTGAATAGAAGAGGGTGAAACCAGCCATCTGCCAAGGGATAATTCATATATCTGCAAGCATGAGAGTCCACAAAAGTGCTGACAAGCACAGAACACAGTGGAGCAGCATGAGCTCATATCAAGACAGGCATTTCCCTTTGGTGAGTGCATAGCTCACAACGGTAGGTGCAATTTGAGTTGGGCACAGCCCTCTAAGCAATACCACACAGAACCAGATCCTAATCTCCTCTGTACTTTAAGGGCCCTGATCCTGCAGATGTTTGGGTGGGGAACAGAACTCCCCAATGACAAGGTCCCTGCACCATGGGGAGTGCAATGTATAGTCCAAATTTGGTACCTGGCTTTATGCATGTGTATAGTCATGCTCTAGGGAGATCCTCTGGCAGTGTGAAGGGACTTGCACAGATGCAGGACCTTCCCAGCAGTTCTGGCCACCAGACCAAGGGGGATTTAGATCTCCTGTCGGATTGCAGGCAGGAGGAGGTGGAAAAAAGGTACCACTGATGTCCATCCAGAGATACAGCTTGAACTGCCCCACATGCTGGTGCATGCTTACTCTGGCTCCTCTGAAGAATCTGCTTTGATTAATTTGACTCTGTCAGCAGACTGGGCAGCAAGGAAGGTTTCAAAGATTGATGAAGCCATCTTGATAACATTCTCCAGTGTCTTTTAGGCTCAGATCTCAGGCCCCAGTTCAAACCAGCAGTCACAAATGTGCTAAGGAACAATAGCTTGCAGGACTTGAACTCAAGGTTAAATTTGAACATGTGAGGAAGTCCTTTTCTGCACCAAGACTATGGCTTTATGGCTGGTGTCCATATATCAGGGCAGGATGCATCTCAGTGAAAGCCTTCAGGTCCAAAGAAGGGCAATGAAGCTGGTGAAGGGTCTAGAAAACAAGTCCTATGGGGAGCAGCTGAGAGAACTGGGGTTGTTTATTCTGGAGGAGACTTGGGGTGGAACTTACTGCTCTCTACAGCTGCCTGAAAGGAGGTTGGTGAGGTGGGAGTTGGTCTCTTCTGCCACATCTCAACTAAAAGAATGAGAGGAAATGGCCATAAATCATGCCTGGAGAGGTTCAGATTAGATATTAGGATTTTTTTTTTTTTCATTGAAATAGGGATCAGGCATTGGAATAAGTTGCCCAGGGCAGTGGCGGAGTCACCATCTCTGGAAGTGTTCAAGTAGTGTCTGGATTTGCCACCTGGGGATATGATTTAAGAGAGCTTATGGTGGTGCTGGGTTTGCAGTACTAGATGATCTAGAAAGTTTCCTCCAACTGTGGTGATTCTGTGATTCTGAGGTGAAAATCATGGGCAGGTGTCAGAATGCTACTACTTCTATAGTCACTGACTCCAGTAGTGCTCACATTAGCTGCACTGAAATGAGTTACCAGCTACTGATAACATACCAAAAGCTCTTGGGGACATAATAAGACTTAAAGATGAAATTATATATTAGATAATTTCTAGAAATGGAGGATTAATTTGTTCACAGCAGATATTGCACTGTGATCTTCAAACAGGTAGAAGAAATGAAAGATTGCTTCAACCAGCTACCTCGTTTTTTCCAAAGAAAGGTTGCTTTTTTATTCTTTTTTCTTTCAATCCCTGTGGATCACCTTTGAGACATTTATGGTGGCTCATCTAAAAAGGCAGAAAGCAACAGTGCTGGTGCACAATGGAGCCATGACTTTAACTAGGACAGCATTTCCCAGAGTGGCTTTGCAGCCAGAAATGCTGTAACATGTAGCAGCACCTGCAGACCCAAACCTCCCTCTAGGAGCCTCATGGTGGCTCACACTCGTGCCCAGGCTTCCTGCAGCTCTGGAGATGAGCGACTGCAAAGGCATTTTTATCAGCTGAGTGGCTAGCCCAGCAGGAAGAAGACTTTAGGAAGAAGCAAAACTGCCAGTATCCTTTTGTTTCTCCTTTCCCGCAAACCCTCTCACAAGCATCTGAGCACTTGAGAGGTGAGCTATGGGAGGGTCAAATGTTTTATCTGAGTCACACCTAAGATTTGCAGTTGCCTTCTTGTAGCCCCATTGTAGCTCATCTAGATAGCAGGCTATCCCTTGAGGCAGAAATATTCCCAAAAGGTGGGAAAGTTGCCACAATTAACTCAGAAAGGGAACAGGAGCAGGGCATAGGTCTGTCTTTGGCCTATTATTGCCCATGCAGTTGGCACAGTCCCTGGAGTGGTTTCGGTAGAGACTCCAGTAATGTCCCAAACAGTGGCCAGGGCCAGCCCAGGGGATAGTATGGATCAAGGGCCACCAAAAGCAGATCTCTCACTGTCAACCTGACTCTGTCTTTCAGAGACTTGAGTTGTTTTGCCTTCTGTTGGCCTCAGGACCAAAAAACCCACAGCCCAATTTGTTTGCTAGTGCAGGTGCTGCTGATGCTTCTGCAGAGGAAAGGTTCATTCCTTTGTGCTCCCCTACCCTCATTCTTGACTGTCTGGTTCCATGAGTGGAGAAGTTTTAGTATGGTTTTCAGAATGGCTGGTGGTGAAGTGATTGTTTGCCAAACCTTTGGAATGTTTCTTTCCAAACAGCAGTGGACTGTCTCTTTCCAAGTCTTGCTGTGGCTGGAGGTGGGCCAGATATATAAATCCAAACATAGATTAGGTTAAGGCTAGGACTCAGTGTTTAAGCCAGGGGATAAATCAAAGTTTTTTTCTTAGATTTGAGGACAATGATTTTCATGAGAGCTTTTCTTGCAAAATTTAACCTCAATTTTTTTTTCTGATATGTTCTGACAGTGAAATACCAAAGATCAGTATTACTGAGATTGTTATATGAATATTAAAGTTCATATTTAGTTCATCCAGTGGTGTCCCTGTGTCTTCTATTTCCTGGAAACTTTTGCCAAATAGTCTTGGGGAAAGAAAATTTTTATTCCATTTTATTACTAAATGGGGATGTGTCAAATCCACATTTTGTAGTGCCTTCTTTCCAGCCACAGAATCAGTGGCCATGTGCAACATTCAGCCTCATTAATGGAGTCAGTTGCAACGGATCTCAGGATCTGGTTACATCATTGTTCACTTTACCACTTAAATCAACCTGGCTAAGCTTGCTCTGAAAAATGAGGCAGTGAAGATAGCCAATAAAAACTCTTACAAAAGGAATGAAAAGTGAAACCATATCATTACTAGCCATGAACCAATAATGGAATCATAGAATCGTTTGGGTTGGAAGAGACCTTTAAAGGTCATCTAATCCAATCCCTTTGCAATGAGTGGGGAGATTAACTAGATCAAATTGCTCAGAAACCCATCCAACCTGACCTTGAATGATTCCAGGGATGGGACACCTACCACCTCATTGGGAAACCTGTGCCAGGGTTTTACCATGTTTAATCCACAGACTCACTTCTTGTGCCATCATAGAGAGCTATAGGGGTACTGGCCACAGGGTCCAAAAGGGCTTTGATGAACTCATGGTGAGAGATCCATAGATGGATACTAAAATGGCTGGATGGCATTGCAGGCCTGAATGTGGCAGTTGACCAGGAAGATGACCATGCTCATATGCTCTCCTTAAATAGCATCTCCTGCTGCTGTCCTCAGACCCTGGCTACTGTCTGTGTGGACACTGGTCTGACTCTTCAGGTCCTTTCTGATGTCAGTGTCAGCTTGGTGTGCACACGGGAAGGAGACTCCAGGCAAAGCAGAGCCCAGGCTAACTGTGCCTGAGAGACCTCTGCAGTGCCCAACCCACTCAAAGGCAGATGGCAAAATGTCACACCTGGAGTTAAGAATGAGGATCATGCAGCTGAGCACAGTACTCATGCCCAGCTCCTGCAGGAGGGTCAGCTTCAGGAAGGTCAGCATTCTTACCAGTGTAATAACAGTGCCATCCGCAGAGATCAACAATTCCATTTTCAAATACATGTTTCTAAAATAGCTTACGTATTTTCTCTAAAGCCTGAAAAAGTTCTGTATGCATTCAATTCAGCAGAGTTTTGATTTTAGCAGGATTTGCAAGAGGTGTCCGCTAACATTTTTTCTTCTTTTACTTCTGCATAAAATACATAGGAAAAGAAATAAAGCCAAATTATCACTGCCAAATACCACAACTAAGCATACTTTGTCCATCATACATGTCATTATCTTTATTATGGCAGCATTTCATGTGGATTATAAAATGTCATAGAAACGTCATTGCTTCCTCTGTTCAAAGATATGTAACAACAATAATAGTCCCTTACAAGTTTTATTTTTTTATCTGTGGATGTCAGAAGCTCTTTAAAAAGGTCATCATCATTATCCTCTCTTTATGGCAGGGAAAAAAAGACAAAGGCCAAGCTGTTCCTTCTAGCTTTAGGCGTCTAGGATCCTTCTGCCGTCAGTGAAGGACGACAGCAAAATAGACATATGCAATGAGAGCTGAGTCTCTTTTTGGAAGGGATAAGTCCACTCTGTGACTCCCTACTACCCATAAGTCCCCTGGTGCCTTGCTGTCAGAAATCTAGAGTCTGGGGGAAGAACTAGAGCCTGATCATTTGTGCCTGGTTTCTACTCGTTCAACAACAGAGAACGAAACAGAGCCCAGCTCCTGATTCCCACCCTTGTTCTGTGTGCCCTCTGTTTCTTTCTGAAATAATGAAGTGTGCCTCCAGCATTACCCTGGCTGCCAGGCTAGCACGATGTGCTGCTTTTGGCTGGGGTTGAGTTAATTTTCTTTGCAGTGGCTGGTATGGGGCTATGTTTTGGATTTGTGCTGAACACAGGGTTGATAACATAGAGATGTTTTTGTTTTTGCTGAGCAAGGCTTACACAGAGGTAAGGGGTTTTCTGCTTTTCATACTGCCACGCTGGCAAGAGGAGCAGAGTGCATGAGAAGTTAGTCAGAAAGACAGCCAGAACAAGTGACCCAAAACTGACCAAAGGGATATTCCATACCATAGGACATCAGGCTCAGTATAATAAAGCAGGGGGAAGAAGGATGAAAGAGGAGATCTTCGAAGTGATGGTGTTTTTCTTCCCAAGCCACTGTTATGTGTGATGGGGCCCTGCCCTGGAGATGGCTGAACACCTGCCTGACCTTGGAAAGTGGTGATTTAATTCCTTGTTGCTTTGCTTTCGTATATAGCTTTTGCTTTCCCTACTTAATTGCCTTTATCTCAACCCAGGAGTTTTCCAGATTTTACCTTTCTGATTCCCTCCCCAGTCCTGCTGACTGGGGAGGGAATAAGAAGCTGTGTGAGGCTTGGCTGCTTTTGTGGGTCAAACCTTGACACACAGGTCCTTGTGTAGACAAAATTTAATTCCAGGTTTGTGGTAGATCAATTTTTGTCTGCCCATGCCTGATGGTTACAGATATAGATACAGTTATAGATAAATTACTGAAAGAAACATGCAGTCAACGTACTCTGAAGCCATGCTTTTCTAAACATCCTGTGTGAAGTATTTTATCTGAGAAACCTGATCTCCCCACTGCTGTGTTACCTCTGGCAATGGCTCTGTGGGGGAAGTAAGGTGGAAGCAGAGCTGACCAGCATGCTCCTGTTGCAGGTCCACAGCAGCCAGAGTCATGACAAGAAATTCACCCAGCCTGCTGGTCATGAATCATCACAAAGTGTTACTGTCTTTGGCTGTGGAAATGTCCTTAAATTAATGTCTTCCATTGTGAAAGTAATCCTAACATCATCACAGTTTCCCTAATTGCCTTTTTTCTTTCACAGTGGAGGGTATCACCATTATTACCATTGATTTCACCCACAGCACAGGCTGGTCTGGTGGTTTTCCCTGTGTGTTTCTGATATAGTTTTCCTTCCTGGACCTTCATTATACTGTAATTCTCCTGATAAAATCTATCAGAAGGATCTTTTAAATACTGCAACTTCCACACAGGAAATGTTTAAGAAACATGATACTTGTAATAGAAAAAATAGTGGAGTTATTAATATAATTCTGCACACACATACTAGCATTACTGTCAATGTATTAATACAAATGTTAATGTAGGCAAATGTAAAATGCACAAAGGATTCTTACACCCACCTGCAGAGGGGTGCTGTGCATTGAAGTTCCTGTGCATTTATGCATACTGAAAGACATCCAACCTAATAAGATGCCCCCAAAGTTGGGACCTGGGTTGTGCAACCCACGTGCCTTGTAGCCAGCAGTCCTGTCTGCCTGGTTTCTGGACTGGGTAACCCTACATGCAGGTAAATCCACTGGGCATATTCATGCTTGGTCTGACAGCTGTCTGGATGTCCATATCCAGTTTGGAGATCTTTCACTTTTCAATAGTGCTGAGTCCATCTGTGCAGGGGACTTGAAGCCAAGATGAGTTAATTTTGGAGACTTCTCAGAAGTCAGATGGGTAGTGACAGCACAGCGTTCTCCCCCTGCACACCAGCCAAGTGGAGCAGAAGCTGTGAAGGAGAACTTTGATACTGTCCCATGAGAGATCTCTGCCATTGCTATCTCACCTGGGAACACCCAGGTGCTGAATGAGGCTGAGTCACTGTGCAACCAAACGTGAGAGCAGGGAAAGCAGGAAGGAGAAAGCCTGACTGGCCTTGTGATCAGGCCATTCATCTGATGGTTTGGGGACAGGGAAAACTAAACCTCTAATAAAATACTCTAACACCATAGGACAGCCTACTTGGAGCAGGAGGTTTGATTGGGAAGAAAACTCTCAAAATGCTCTCAGGTTAAAGAAAAACTTGATGGTAAATCCAAGGCTTTACTATATCACAGTAATCAGTTTAATTTGTTGTCACCCATGGAAAGACTCAAGAAAATAACAGCAACTAGATAACTGCAGTATGATTTACCTGTGCAGAACAAGTTGCTTATACAAATCAATTCTCTCATACTTCTTGCTTCAGTATGTTAGTATTCATGGATTAAAATTCAAAGCATTTCTCCTCCTGTGCCACTCTGTGTCTGAGGCTGTATTCACAGCACTTGTTAACAACAACATGCAGTGAAGGCCACTGCCCCAGGCCAGATGTGTACAGCTTCACAGGGGACTGCAATACTGACGAGAAGGATTACTAGAGAATAACCCACATATTTCATTTTTATTCTGGTTTTTATTCTCCATGCCTTTTTGTATGAGATAGCACATGCATATGAAAAATTAAGCAACCATTGAAGGATATTTCAAAGTCATTAGAGTGAATATTTAGATTATCTTCTCATCCTGTTGAAACCCAAAAGGTTGTCTGAAGAGCAAGCTACAATTTGACATGGGTAAGAGCAGAGTACTCAAGGTCTGCATTCCTCAGAATACAAAATACTTTGATCTCATAGTGAAGTGCAGTTCTGCTCTCTCTTGGTAACAGCATTGTAATAAGGTTGATAACAACAGGCCACGTGCTGTATCTGTTGCACAGCTACAAATGCAATGAAAACAAAGGCCAAATGTTACCTGCCTTCGCAAGGGCAAGGTCATTTGATCACAGTAGAAGAAAACATGCCCAGAATTTGGCTAAATGTGTGGCCTGATAACAGCCAAGTCCTGGCATTGGACTGTGAACTGCTGTGAAACAAACACCATTGGTCTATTTTGTTTAGTCATAAATAATTCTTATCTCTGCACCTCTGGAGCTCTTTTCAATATCAATGAGTTGATCTGTGTAATCTTCCAGTGGTGAAAGGGAGGCAGTGCTGATCTAGGGCACCCCAGGCTGACCCTGGCCAGGGGCCTGGGCTCTGCTCTGGCAGCAGGCACTGCTGCTGGCTTTGCTGAGGGCTGCTTGCATGGCCCCTGCAGTGTTCCAGGTCTGCTTGGGCCACTGGACCCACCTGCCTGCAAAAGGCAAACTGTACTTTCTTTTCTAGCTCTATTCTCCCTTCTTTGATGGATTTTGCAAAGAGGATTCTTCCTCTTGTCTATATCCAAAGGACTGTACTAGGAGCAGAGTCTGTCTCACTCCCCATTTTGAGTAAAATCCCATTTTTTTAGTAAAAAAATGACCACTGGATCTCCCTGATGTCTCTATATCAAAAGTTTTGAACATTACAGGTACTACCTGCTGTACATTCCAACCACATACTCTTGGAAAATGCTCCAACAACCAGCTCATCACAGATTCTACACAACCTTTCTGAGTTATTTTCAGACTTTGCTTTATTTTTCCCAAGCGCAACTTAAGAAGAGTCACCAAAACACAGCACCTGCTGAGCCAGGCAGTTGCGCACCGCGGGCCAAGGCGCGGGATGGCAGCCGAGGGCTGCACGCGTGGGTACAAATGAGCGACACGGGCACGGAGCGTCTGAGTCACCCTGCACGCCCCAGGGGAGGGCAAAGGTGTAGCTGGGAAGCAGCACAAGGCACAGTGCTGCACCGATTGCCTCCGTGGGGATGAGGTGCTCATTGGGGCTTCAGAACAAGCCTAGGGCACCCGGCTGAGGAAGCATCCCTGAAGGCTGTACCACCCTACAAACACCTGAGTCATAATCCCCTGTCCTCCTCCTTCCTCCTGGGAGTGGCAGCAATTTGCTATCCATGTAAGCCTGCCAGAGCAAACCTCAATCAGAGGCCAAGGGACAAGCCTCCACCTTACTGTCCACCTACACCTCACACTCCTGTTTTGGAAGGAAGGGAATAGGAAAGACTTTGTCTCTCTCCTCCACACCTGGGCCCCAGGTCTGAGCAGCTCTGAGTTGTCAGAGGTGGCTTTTCCCAGGATGATTTTCTTCCTTCTGTTTAGGTTGCTTGGGATTTTTTTTTTTTTTTTTTTTTTGCATGCAGAGGAAGAATTTGTTCTTGCTCTCCATCCATGTGTGGGCGTGCTGCCAGACACTGGCTCTCAAGCTGGATTTGGCATCTTCTCCCTAATGGTAATATTCCATCTACAACACCAGACCATGGCTGGGTCTGCTCATCCAGACTTTTCCCAAAGGTTTTACAGAATAACTCTCCAAAGGAGGTAATATGTGGCTCCCGGTGATTTCCTCTTCACAGCTGGGGATGAGTGAAGGTCCTGGTAAAGGATTCTTCCATTTAAAAAAGCAGGTCACCTCCTGAACTCATCTAGTTGACCAGTTTTGTAAATAATAGAGTGGATAAAGAATATTCATTTATCACCTTGGAATCTCTATTCCAGCATGTTATGGAAAAGCATGTGTCTGTCCCAAATTCTGCATTTCCCTCCCCTCTGGACTAATGGACTATGTGCATTAGTTCATTCAGAGATGTCTTTCTGGTTTCCCCATTTAACCTACTTATATTAAACTATCTTATCCTATTTGCTCCACAATTTCTAAAAAGATCCTACCCCAGGACAAGATCATTCTTGTGAAATTTTTGTGTGTATTGGTTTAGTTTTGGCAAAGTTAGGAGGTAGTTAAAATGAGACTTATAATGGAAAGCTAGCTGCTAGCGACTCTCCATAATACATGTCTACCTTGCAGGAGAGTTGTGAGGATTAATTAATTTGTGTTTGTTAAGCACTTTGAGATCCTAAGATTAAAGGTTCTATAGAAATGCAAATTGTTATTATAATGATAAATTCTTTATGTGAGCTCATATATTTTGCCTTAGAGGCACAGTCTCACCCTGAGTTGCGTAGTTATACACGTAAATCTTCAAACATTATGATGAAAATGTACCTCTGAAGGCCTGATCCTTTCTACTGCTCTACCACTTCATGCATAGAGCTGCCCTTGATTTCAGGCAGGTCCCATCAATGGCACAATTGTAGGATTCACTTTGTTTAGGAAAACAAAAGTCCGTTGTATGCCTCCAGGCTTCACATTGAGACACACAACTTTCTGTCTCACTCCATAAAACCACTACTTGCTGTCAGTAGTTATTCCATCTTATTAATGAAATGACTGAACAGATGACAAAATCTGGATCTGAATTCTGACCCTTCCAAAACTCAGTTTTTCAGAGGTTTATCTAACCTGTTAGAGAACAAGGGAGGTAAAAGCCCCCTAATGGATATAGGATTGAATGTCATTCCTGACACATTAGATGTGACTCTTTGGCCTTTCCCCCTGTGTGATTTGGCAAGCAAAAGTTTTCAGGCACAAGTTGCCAAAGGACTACCCCTTGCAGGGAGCAAGGCCACAGCTGCACAAGCTTGGCAGACCCATGACCCTTTCCCAAAGAAAGCTCTCTGCTTTTCCTTCCCCCTTGCACAGGCTTGGAGCACCACACTGCCCATCCCCTGCCTGCAAAGGTATTTGACCATCCTGGTCAATATCCTTGTCTGAAGCACTGGTCCAACACAGGGGCTGTGCAACAGACAGGAAGCAGGGTCCTGGGAGAAGTGGTCACCATCTTCCATCCCAACATGCCTCTGTGCCTTCCTTGCCACATCTCTGGCACGCAGACGCCTCAACTCACACCATTAGAGAACCGAGTCAAAAAAATATCATGAGGTTTTTTTGCATCACCCATGGGCTTATCTGAGTGCAGAATACAGTGCCAGAAATACCAGCTGTAAAAGAAGTCTCCTGCCCAACCTCACACCCAAAGTAGGACTATCAGCAGGCACCAGAGCAGGTCAGCCATGGCTTTTTCTTGCTTAAACTTAAAAACCTCCAAGAATGGCCACCCCACCTCTGTCTCAAGGTTCCACTACTCTCCTGGAGAAAAAGTTTCTCCAATATCCAACCAGAACTGCCAGTGGCACAACTTATGGCCATTGCTCTTCCCTATAATGTCCGACAATGCTGAGAGTTTTGCACCATCTTTGTAGCTACCATTGAGATAATCATCTCTTAAACTACTCTTCACTAGATTAAACTAATCCCAAATTAAACTCCAGTCATAATCCAAAATGTGAAGTTTTCAATATGAGGTGTTGCTTCTCGGATGTTTGCAGTTGGTAGTGTGCAGGTAAGATTACAACTCATTAATTCCCTGAATATGAGCTAAAAGTAAGGAACCTACTACCACTTCAAAGTCTTGCACTATTTGTTGTGTAGTGTCAAAAGACTTATGTCGAAAGTTTTTCCAGGAGTAGAATGTATGATACAGAAATGTATTATTCCCTTCCCCTGACATGAAAACCTTCAGAAGTTCTCAGTCTGAGAAGCTGTCTGCTACATGATATATACCTAGAATTATCATGGAAGGAAATGAATACTTGCTATGTTTAACATATCCAGAACTTATAACCTCCTAAATTTTACACTTTTTTTTTTTCCTCCCCAGATATCCTGAGCCATGTCACAAGTTTGATTCACTATTCAATATATTCACTTCTACCATTCACATCATCAATTCCTGCTATCAAAGGTGATAACAGAAGACTAATATTATCACAAACCCCAGGAAACCATGCTGACTTCTGATGGGCTTCTTAAATTTTCCACTGTCCTAAGAGAAAAAGATGTCCTACATGTTATTAATGCTCATCTATCTGAAGACAGCAAAAGTTGAAGGAAGGCTGTGGGGAAAACCAAGACACTGAACTTTCCAGCTATCCTTACTTTTACTGCAAATCTTAAGTGTGTACTCAGAGCTCTCCACTGGGACACACATTTTGCAGACGACAAACCTTTGTGAGGAAATGTCAGTATGAGCAACTTGCACACATGAAATCCAGCAGGGCTGGGCTGTGCTCGATATATGCCATGGGCCACCATTGCTCCCTGTCTATTCACACCATGCAGTGAATTCCCCACCAGCAACTGTGAATTTGCTGGAGCAGTCTGTAATCTCACTGTGTTTGCACAATACCTTAAGATCTGATCCACACGGGAGTCTTAGGATTTAAATCTGCAAGATGTTAATTTCTGCAAACTGTGGCATACTCAGATGCTGCTGCTGCTCTCATCAGAGAGCATTCTCCTTTCTGAGTAGCCACTGCAGTATGTGCAGGAGAAGACACATCGAGGGGTCAGATCCAGCATTGACACAACCAGTGGTCGTCATTTGATTGTGATACTCAATGAGCATACAAGCACTGAGTGCTTCCTCACTCAAAACTGCTCAAACTTTCAGGCTGTTTCTGGACTATATCAAGGTCTTTACCAGGGTGGGCTCAGAAGCTGGCTGTGAATTATGTGTGACAGCAATGCCCTGTGGCCCCAGCAATGGCTTCACCATGGCAGATGACAGTCTTTTACATGAGAGAGAGATGCAGTGTATGGGCTGAGCACCACAGTGCTGTGCCAACAGGACTCACCATTGCCTCCCTGCTTGTTGGCTGCACACACAGGATCTATCTGTCACTTCCATGGCTCCCTTTCCATTAATTCCACAGAACAGGCTTACCTCTGCTTTTCAAGCTAATGTTCAACAGCTTGCAAGAGCAGTTTTCTTTCTTTCCGACTCTCAGAGAATTTTGGCATTGTCTTTGTTGAGAGCAAGATGAGGAGTCTATTAAAATACAAAGTGTTTAAACTCTGCTATACCATCGTATATTGCCTACAGAATCTGTGAATTAACTATAACAATGCTAGAGTCAAATCTCATTTTTTGGCTCACTTCTGGTTGGTGCTGAGCTCTTACTGAGGATGATGGTACTCAAACATCTTGATATATCAAGTATATTTAACAACATGCATATGAGAACACTGAGTTTTAAAATTTATTTTTCATATATATCTGTCTCAATTCTGTAACTGTGAAGGATTAGACAAGGCTCAGGCACAAAAATGGTGCTGTAATGTCAGAGTTATGTGCTTCACCTCATGGCATGTGAGGTTTTGAACTAATTTTTAACTGGGCTACTAAGCCCAAAAAAGGCAAATCAGAAAACAGATCCATAAGCATTTCTGGGGCTGAGCTGCAAAGCAAAGCTTTCCAGTCACCTCACAGGAATTTTGGTTACTCTGTCTCCTTTAATTTAGCCACTTCAAGGAGTTATTTTAGTTTGTTGCTCTGACTCGAAAGGATGCAACATCACATTTGTAGCACTGAGTTGCAAGAAACTGTATTCAAATGCCTAGAAAATGTGTAATAAAAGACATGAAAAACGTATCCTGGAAACATTGTTTTCTCTAACAGTCTTTGTTGCCCGACAGGGACAATTTGTAGGTTTTCTTTTCTCTGTGTCAATGAACTGAAAGGTAATGAAGAGCAGCTGCCCCAAGAGAACTGGAGGTAGCCCCATGAGATTCCCCCATGCACATATCCTGCATCCCACAGCCCACATAATACCTCCACATCACATGGGCCCACATCTCAGCACACCCCTATAAGGAATTTACTCTCTGCAATCCTTGGTAAGTCACTGAATCTTTCTCTGAGTCACTTTTTCATCCACAAAGTGGAGGTACTATTTACCAGACTCCATGAGCTGTCAGAGGGCTTAATTTCTTGGGAAGCACAAAGACCCTGGATAGACTCAGAGGGAAGGAGAGCAGTTGAGAAATGCCAGGCATTACCTTGAGGTTTTCTCCAGCTGCTGTGGTGGTGCTGGCCACTTCGTCTCTCTCTCACTGGGCAGCTCTCCCCACCTGGCCAAAGCTCAAGGAACCTGGGGCTTGGCTCCAGCTCCTCCCAAATATAGGGGTCTGTAAGATCTAGGACGCCCATCAATCAGCAGGGTGAGGGCCCACCAGGCTGCTGCTGCTGTACTGCAAGATGTAGGAGACATTGACAGCTATAGGGAAGTCAGTCCCTATCCTCTGTCTCTCCAGAGCAGCAAGGACCCTGCGTGGAGAGAAAGTGAGGAGGAGAAACATAGGAAGATATGGCCACAGTCTCCTACCAACAAATGCTTTTCCAGTGCCCTCTTCTGGAAAACGTTTTTGGCCCAAGCAACTGCTTCATATAAGGTAGTCTGAGACTGGTGGTGACTTGCCAAGAGCTGCAGGAGCATCCCCCAGTTCTTCACACCCAGGATCTGTTCTGCCCCTGTGACTGGTGGAGTTGGGCAGCTGCTCATACCCTTCAGAGCAGCTTGGCCAGACCCTCAGGGCACTAGCCAGGAAACAGGAAGCAAAGGACATGCCTCCTTTTTTATATCTGAATATGCCTGAAAGCTGCCCTTGACTGTCCTCTGGCACAGGGAGCCAGGGATCCTGAACTGGAGCCCCTCCTGCAAACATGCTCCTCAAAGCCAGCCCTTGTCACCACCAGCTCTCAGGGATCCTCCAGAGACAAGAACTAGGAGGAGGATGTAATATTTGGCAATCCCATCCTGTTGAGGAGCCGATAAAACCTTTCTATTAACTATCTGCAAAATGCATCAGTTCCTCGGGTAATTGTATCCTGCGGTTGTTTTTGTCACCTCTTTCCCTTGGAGCAGTCCAGCCTTTGCTCTCCAGCCTCGGGTACAGCTCCATTTCGTCTCACACCAGGGCAGTGCTACCTGGCCCCTGACCCCCTGCCCCAGCCAAGGTCAGTCAACCAGGACACAGCCGGGGACAGCCACAGGCTCTTCTCAGCCCCGGCCAGAGGGAAGAAGGTGGAGAGTACCAGAGCTGTGTTGGAGTGCTGGGGCTAAGTGATGGCCATTGTCATTATCCGGACCACAGCGCCTGCTTTTGAGCCAGCTCAGTGAGCAGCTGGCTCCTGTGGTGGTGGCACAGCCCTTCCCTTCCCTCTCTGTCTGCATTTCCAATGCTTAATTCCAACTCAGACTACTCTGTGATTCTGCAATCCCCGTTTATTCACAGTCAGCAGAAGAAAAATGAAATTAAATTATATGTGTTGCCCACAAAGCCAAATCTAGAGGCATATGAGCCCCATTATTTGCCCTGTTAACTGGCAGGGGAGGTGGTGTGAAATTCGTCAGAGATTTTGATGAGTTATGTCAGCAAAGACAATGCTTGTGCAGTGGCCCCGCTGCACCAGAATTGTTGTTGAGGGCAGGTAGTATCCTTAGGACCAGCTGATGTAGGTGCTACACACTGAGATGGTTTTCCCCACTTCTTGCTCTTATTTAGAAAACCTTCAGTAATTCATGCCTGGATGTGTGATGACATGCACACACATTAAGTATATATACATATATATATATGTGTGTGTGTGTGTGTGTGTGTGTGTGTGTGTTTAAAATACTTGAGGATATTTTGTTCCTTCTTTCATTAAATTATTTTAACCAAAGCCAGCAACTCTGTCCCCTGACATTTCTTTTGGCTGTGTCCCAGTCCACCTTTTGTTCATTATCTGCTGATCTTCCTTTATTTCAGTCCTTTAAGGGATTGTTTTGCAGCCCCAGCCTGGTGCCCTCCACCCTCAACCCAGCTCCAGAAGGCAGAATATGGGGTGGACAAGGACATCCCATTGATCTGCTTCTGTCTGAAATACAGAGGGTTTTCCAGCTGAGCTTCGTGGGAGTGGTGGAGGAGGGAACCTCTGAGGCCAGTGAGCACAATCTTTTGCTTTGGATACCTCCACGAGAGCATCCCACACCCCACAGCAGCCAGCATTTCCCACCACTTTTCCCCATGTAGGATGGGGGGGTTTTCTCCACCTTGCAGTGCTCACTCACCAGCTCTGCAGGCGGGTAGGGGCTGCCCAGATACCTACTTTCAGAAAGCCATTAACATATCCTTCAGTGACTTGGAGATGGAGAGCAGGAGTACCCTGAACTCTGTCCTGCAGCATGTGCTGCAGAAAGGTTTCTTGCCTCTCTTGTAAATGCTCCAGAGGTGGCTGGGTGTAAAAAACACTTTTTCAGCATGGCAAGGGCAGCTCCATCCTCCCACAAACATTGACAGGGCAGGAACTCAGTCCATAGGGCAAGGACTTAGTCCATCTACCATGGGGTGAGGCTTGAACTTTTCAAGGAGAGGGGGAGAGGGGCAGAAATTGTCTGTCCTGACAAGGGCAGAAAGCACAGTCGTTCAGGGCTAAACCAAAAAATGGATTGAAAGGATCAATTGATACTTTACACCTTCCATGGACGCCCATTCCTAAAACAAACTAGTAATACAAAATAACCTTACAGTGGAAACAGCTACCAGTGTCAGAACAAGAGCAAATGGAAAAACTGGTCAGTGTTACGGGAAGTGTTTTGTAGAACACGCTCGGTGGTCAGAGATGCAGGCAGGGGCAGCATCGCTGCGGACAGCAGTCACTGCCGAGCACAGGGGCTGCGAGAGCCGCACAAACTGGATGGCTCTGCCGCCCCACCGACACGCCGAGTGTGACACACTCCGAGTCCCCTGGCTCAGCAGTGCTTTCCTCCACCATCTGCCAAAGGCATCGCTTGAAGCCGCAACCCTCCGGCCTCCTGCAGCCGCTTTTTCACGTTAAGGCTGCGGTACCGACCCGGGAGTACCGAACCGGCGGCGGGGATGGCGCGGGCCATGCACCTGCTGGCAGCCGGCAGGGCTGGGGTCGCGCACATCACCCCGCAGGTGGATCCCGTCCCGGGTGGCCCCACGGGGGAAGGGGCCCCGGGAGGGACATAGCCCGCGCAGAGGCTCGGCACGCCCGGCGCACGGCAGGGGCCGAGCAGGGGCCGGGCGGGGCGGGCGGGGGGCGCACGGCGCCGTGCGCATGTTCGGCCGTACGTCACAATAGCGGCGGTGGGAGCGCGCCCGGTCCCAGCCGATCGCGGCTGGTTTGAGCTGGTGCGTTGCCACAGCGACGCCGCGGCGCTATAAATAGGAGCGCGGCGGCCGTGGCGAAGCTTTGTCAGCCGCGGCGCCCCGCTCGCCCCGCCAGCCCCGCTCCTTCCTCCTCAGCCGGTCCGGCGCTCCCGCCCGGCTCCGCGCACAGCGCCCGGCTCGCAGGAGGAGGGGGAGGCGGCTCGGAGCGAGGGGATCGGCTGCCGCGGAGGCTTGACAGCAGCTCCGCCACCGCTGCGAGGTGAGGCGGGCGGCGGGATGTGCCGGGAGCGGAGCGGGCGGGCGGCGGAAGCGGCCGGCGCGGAGCCACGTGTCTGCGGGGCCGCTGGCAAGCGGCGCGGCCCGGGCTGGGCGCCGGTGCTGCCGCCGGGCACGAGGAATCCCCGGTCCCGGCGGGGAGGCGGGAGGCTCCGGGCGGCTGTAAGCGGGCCAGATCGGCTCCCCGGCTCGCCTGGGGAGCATTGGCGGCGCTTTCCGGCAGCGGGGGAAGGGACGGCCCCGCCGTGGCCGCCGGGCTGTTTCCGGGGTGGGGAAAGGCAGGTGCGTGGCAGGAACGGGGCTTGAGGCGGCCGGGCTCGCCCTTGGGCCGAGGGGCGCCGGGGCGCTGCCCCCCTGCACACCCGGCGGGCACTGGCCTGGGCCGGGAGCGGATCGGAGAATCACAGAGTAGTTTGGGTTGGAAGGGACCTTAATGACCATCTAGTTCTAACTCTGCCTACAGCAGGGACAACTTCCACTAGACCCGGCTGCTCAGAGCCCCATCCGACCGGGCCTTGACTACCCCGAGGGAAGGGGACGGAGCCCTTCTCCCGCGGAGCGCTGCTCCCCCGGCCGTCTCGGGGTGGGGGCCCAGCCGCAGGGTGATGTGAGCTGTAATGAAGGTGCGCCCCGGGGCTGACAGGCGCCTCCTCGGAAAGCCGCAGCGTCAGGCTGGGCGGGCAGTGCCCCCGCTGCCGAGCCGGGCAGCGCAGCCCCAGCTCGGCCGCGTCAGGCTGTGCTGCGGGACCGGGTGGCTTTGCAGGGAGAAGGGTGTCGGTGAGCGCGGGGCAGCCGGCCCCGTCCGTGCACACCGCAGCCTCTGCAGGCTCCGGAGTCAGGGGCGCCTCGGGCACCTTTTCTAGACGCAGCTTGGCTGTTTGAGTACGGAGCCTGCAGGCATGACTCAGCTCGAAGTACAGCTGCTAAATAGGGTTATATTCTGGAGAACAAATTCTAAATGAGCATAAATTGCCTTTCTTCTGGGGAGCTGCAGACACTTTGCACACAGTCCAAATAGAAACATCCTTCGGGAGGCTACAGTTTGCACCTACATGCTGTGTAATTACACTGTAGTTGAAATTGTGCAATGAGGTGGAGATGGAAAGCTTGCAAGAACTTTTTAACAAAATCTGTTGTGGCCAGTAATAGTAATTTCCCTTTTACATGTTAAAAGGAAAAGTGCTGTTCATGCACTTCTCTGCAGAGGTGAGGTTAAACTAAATTCTTCCTGATAGTGTTCACATCTCTTAACTGCAGCTGAAGTCCCTGAACTGCTTTCTGCAAAGCTGCAAGCAACTTCTCCTTAGTAACAAGCACCTTCCTGAGACGTTTTTAATTTGCTATTTCTCATGGTCCTTTCAAAGAGGCTTTAAAGAGAAGACTTTAATCCAGCTTGTGGCAGAATTATCACTGCACGTGAATGCGAGCAGAAGGAGAATGAGGTTCAATGGATTGTTGGATTTATTAGAATCAAATCTTAATCTAGTACGAATCTCAAATTTGATTTGTGTCTGATAAGTGAGAAATGATCAAAAGATACGAAGTAGTTCTTGTTGCCATATGTTTCTGAAGGTTGAAATGAAGTATAATTACTGATATTTCAAAGTTACTCAATAAAATTCAATGAATGTTGTTATACACATGTGTGGAATTAACAATTCTGTTGGTTTTAGAAACTTGTTAATCTGTAGCAGCTATAAAACATCCTTTTTCAATTGGTTTATAGCCTGACTTTTTGAAAATAAAGGAAACACTAACATTAATATTAGTGAATAAGTCAGAGTTTGCATAATTTTCATCCTAGTCTGCATGACTAGTTTGAGTGTAAAAATTGCTGAGAGAAGGAAGAGGGCTGGACCCTGTTACATGAAACCGTATCTTCCCTATGAGTGACTTGCAATGCTGAGGTCTTTGAAAGGTAGCATGCACTCTGCTTAACAGCTTGATGAAGAATGCTGTTGTTATGTATTTGGACTATCCAGTGAAAGGGCCGGTCATGGATGGCAGAGGAGTATGCTTTTGCTCTTTAGTTCTAGTTCTCAAGGGACTTTCTACTTGGCAGGTAGATTTCTGTTAGCAATGAAGATTTGTGATGGACTGCTGTAAAACCTTGTTCTAAAGTACTAATTGGGATCCCTGTTAAGACTTTGTCTGCAGGTGAGAGTTATGAACCAGTCTCAAAATGTGTGTCTGCCACTCATGACAGCTGAGGTTCTCTTGTAGCTTGGAGGTCATGAGTAGAACAGAGAAACTCTAACTACCAGCAGAACAACTTCAAGGAAAGCCCTGTTCTCACGTCTGCTTTATGCATAGTATGAACTGTATTGAGAATCCAGATATTTGCCTGGCTTGGATATAATGAGAGTTGGCACTACTCAGAAGTCATTGAAGTCTTGGATTCTCTTGGCAATAACAAGTAAACCCTTTCTTCTGAAACTGGTGGGCTAAAATAGTGCTTAGGAGTTGTTAAAAAAAAAAAAAATCGTAAGTAGATACTAGCCATAATATTAATAGCTCTGATGTGGAGGTGAAGGAAAAGAGAGCAGAAACTTCCAGGGAGCCAGACTGATAATAACTGACAGTACTTATTTGATTGTTTTTTTTTAATTTGAGCAGATTCAGAACATCATAGAATTGTTGAACAGAGGAGAATTTGCCTTCCAGCTAGAAAGATTATTTTGGTCCGCCTCCTTGGTTCTGATTACATCTGTTCTGTCATTATGCAAGTGTCTAATCTATGCAGCTATTAGTGATCACTGTAGGAGCTGTATAATTGTAGAATATATGAGCACAAAGTAGTGGTCATATAATGACTATATGAATCTAAGTGAAGTACTGAATGTAAACTATGTGAATTCAAATTAAGTAATTAACTTTTTTTTTTCCCCAGCAGTTCATAACCAAGTCCTTTCACATAAACCTGAAATCTTAGAAGTCATGAGTAACTTCAGCAAAGAAGAATTTGAGTTGACCTTCCTTGATGAAGGCTTTACTGCCAAGGATATCCTTGACCAAAAAATAAATGAAGTGTCATCTTCTGTAAGTATGAGGGGAAAACCACTACATTTCATGATGCTACAAACTTATAAACTAATAGAACAAGTTGTCCTTGCAAATGATCCACAAGACAGCCCCCTCAAATGCTGACCTCTAGGCTTATCCTGTTATCTGTTGTTTGAAATGTTAAGATGTGTGTTTGCTTTAGGACGATAAAGATGCCTTCTATGTTGCTGACCTCGGGGACATTGTGAAGAAGCACATGCGGTGGCATAAGGCCCTTCCTCGGGTGACCCCCTTCTATGCTGTAAAATGCAACGACAGCAAAGCCGTTGTGAAGACACTTGCTGTTCTTGGGGCAGGATTTGATTGTGCCAGTAAGGTGAGATCTCGACTATCTTCTGATCTGTGATG
This sequence comes from Vidua macroura, assembly GCF_024509145.1. NCBI lineage: Eukaryota > Metazoa > Chordata > Aves > Passeriformes > Viduidae > Vidua > Vidua macroura. The sequence continues at coordinate 100,408,545 of NC_071573.1, read as the reverse complement.
TTGGTATCTGTTCAGCCTTATAAGACATGTTTGTATAAAATTAAGCATAACTGAGTGGTGTTGCTTTTATTGTTCTGATGACATTAATCATCCACCTAGAAATATCTTCTGCAAGTGTAATCTGTTCTTTCTTCAGACTGAAATACAGCTGGTACAGAGCATTGGTGTGCCTCCCGAGCGAATAATATATGCAAATCCCTGCAAACAAGTATCTCAAATCAAACATGCTGCCAGCAGTGGTGTGCAGATGATGACATTTGATAGTGAAGTAGAACTAATGAAAGTTGCAAGGGCCCATCCAAAAGCCAAGTAAGTAATGCTAATTGTTCTGTAATTCTTCCGTGGGTTCCCAAGATACAGAAATACCTGCTTTATCTGAAACTTGTTGTTCATTAGTTTAAGGTAGTCTGCAAAACTGTGAAATAATAAACATACTTTTAACCAATGAAATCTAATCTTGTAGAGTTTCCTGGCACTTTAGGAAGAGATACACAGAGCTTTAAGCTCAGTCTCATTCTGAGATCATACCTACCTGGTGATGATGTCTGTTATACTGAAACTTAACTCCTCATTTTTTCCTGTTTCTAGGTTAGTCTTGCGCATTACCACCGATGACTCCAAAGCAGTCTGTCGTCTGAGTGTTAAATTTGGAGCTACACTTAAGACTAGCAGGCTTCTTCTGGAGCGTGCAAAAGAGCTTGACCTTGCCATTGTTGGAGTTAGGTGAGCTGACAGTATCAAAATGTAGTACTAAATAAGTTTCCTTTAAATGGTCTACCTGACAATAGAGATGCCTTTGCATGTGATGACAGGAGTTTATGCAAAACTTCTTGACTAATGTGCCAAATAGCAACTGATATTTTGTATCTTTTTGTAGTTTCCATGTTGGAAGTGGATGTACAGACCCAGAGACCTTTGTTCAAGCCATTTCTGATGCCCGTTGTGTGTTTGATATGGGAGTAAGTCTAGTTCTACTTTCTCTGGGACTACGGCTCAACTGTTGTGGCAAAACTGAATGAAGTGTACAACTGTTAACAGGGTTAAAAGCTAGCCAAGTCACTGACTTGATGTTGTAGGAATTTTTTACGTCCGGGTAGCTTACTTATACCAGCTTGGCAAAACTAAAATTGGCAGCTCAAACTCAAATTACTGTTACTTGAACATGTGTTTGCTCTGTTTCAAGTGTTAATGAAATGACTTCACATTGCTTTTTAAGTTAATAAGATAAATTATAAACTGACATAAATGATAAACTTTTCTTGACAGTGTTGCTGTTCGTCTCATTTTAGGCTGAACTTGGCTTCAATATGTATCTGCTTGATATTGGTGGTGGCTTCCCTGGCTCTGAAGATGTCAAGCTTAAATTTGAAGAGGTATAGCTTTGCTGAGTTCTCAGGTTCTGGAGTCTGCTTTGAGTGTTGATCTGGATTAAATAAAATCTTGCTTTTTCTGTTTGTATGCAGACACATTTGCAAAAATGCGTGTGCTTGGTCAGAAATGTAATTAAGAGGGAGAGAGGAATTAATCTGAAAACTAGAAATTAGGTGAGCTCATTAGATACATAGCTAAATGACTGCACAAACATGCAGAAGTCTCAAAAAAGAAAAACTGGTTTTAACTACAGGCTTGATTCTTACTGGCAGACTTCTTCCAGTTGGTGCTGTACTTTAGACTGAATAGATGGGTACTGCTCCCAAACAGGGTGAAAGGGTAGTCCTGAACCCATACTGTCCTTAGGGGTGGCAGCATATGAGGTCAGCATTGCATCTGATTTAGGACTAGCTTTTGGATAATTTTTAAGTTGTTCAGTGTTTTCCAGTCTGCTTTACCTCAGCAATATCTCTGCTTTCGGAAGAGACAAGGGGGCTGCATATTGATGGAACTTCCACTTAAAGCAGTGTTATCAGACCGCCTTGCCTTCTAACCCAAGGAGGTGTTAAATGTTACATATTTACACAAGGATACAGTGGGTTACATAAAAAGTCTCTTATAATAGTGTGAGCTAACATTGTAGCCCTTTTGGTACCTCCTGATGAAGTCTGGCTTCTCATAGTATAGTATGGGCATATGTGAGGCATCAAAAGCAAATTATGTCATTGGGCTCCACAGCATGATAGTCATGTTATGGTTGGAGGCATCTTCAGAACCTGGAAATAACTGATCATGAAGGCAACTGAATTTCAACTATGATTGTAAAGCCCTCAGTATGCTTATGATCCCATGAGATGACACCTTAGGATTTAGTAAGCTGTAGAATAGTGCATAAGTAGCAACACTACAGGTGGACTACAAATCAAATTTGGAGTGTGGGGACTTGCAGGGCATTAATGGTGGTTTAATGAGCCTAGGAGGGGTGATTTCCTTCAGCCTCAAACATGACCTGTTTTGTTACTTAAGCTTTAAGTTGCAAGTGGTGTCTGCTTTTGTTGCTTTGTATTTAGTATATAGTAAATTTAATTGCAAACAAGGTCTTGAATGAGAAAAAGCAAAGGCAGTCAATAGAAGTTACAATAGATGTTAATAGATGTTACATGTTTCACTAGTATATAATTTTGAATTTGAGGGTCTTACTTCATCTCAGACTTCTAAGGTAGCACCTGAGTAGCTGCTGAAATATTCATACTGGCATCTGATTTTTTTTTTTCCCTAGATCACAAGTGTAATCAACCCAGCACTGGATAAATACTTCCCTTCAGATTCTGGAATAAATATTATTGCAGAGCCCGGAAGATACTATGTTGCATCAGCATTCACACTGGCAGTCAACATCATTGCAAAGAAAATTGTGTTAAAGGAGCAAGCAGGTTCTGATGGTATGTAAATCAAGACCTAGACTTAGATCTAGCCAATTGTGTGTGTCTTTTCAAGACTTTTTCTCACTGGTGTCTCAACTTCTTCCAGATGAAGATGATGCAAATGACAAAACTCTTATGTACTATGTGAATGATGGGGTCTATGGATCATTCAACTGCATCTTGTATGATCATGCGCATGTTAAGCCAGTCCTGCAAAAGGTATGCCCGTTCAAAAAAATCACATAATAGTCACATATCATGGGTGTAGGAGAATCCTTGTCACAGCAGTCACTTCTCAGTTCACCGCTCCCTTCATGTTGCCAGACTCTGGCGTTTAACTTAAGAAGCACGCAGTGGAATTAACTCAAAGCCATAGGTGAAGTACCTGCAAGCAGCTCTTCCTTTTCTTCAGAGGGGGAATGTTACACTATGATACTACTTCTGGAAGCTCTGTTTTGATAGTCAAATAATTAAACTCCACTCTCTTCTTTAGCGGCCGAAGCCAGATGACAGCTGCTACTCCTGCAGCATTTGGGGACCAACCTGCGATGGCTTAGATCGGATTGTTGAGCGGTTTAATATGCCAGAGCTGCAAGTTGGTGACTGGATCCTATTTGAAAACATGGGTGCCTATACTGTTGCAGCAGCTTCTACTTTCAATGGATTCCAGAGGCCAACAATACACTACGTGATGTCAAGACCAGCATGGTTAGTAACTAAGTATCTTGAGCCATCAGTACTTCTGAGATCACTGTAATAAATAGGTCATATCAGTTGGCTACCCCATATAGGCAAGGGTAGTTTTGGTGCCACAGCTCTTGTAAAACCTCCTGGTGTGGAAGAAGGCAATGCCTCTGAAGGTTTTTGTTGTGTGGTTAGAAAAATGCTGATGCTACTAATTACTTTTCTCTGTTGTACACATGTATAGCAGAGATGCTTTTTAAGGAGTAATGTTAGACTTCATTAATCTGGATTCTAGCTAGTGTTTTCACTATTGTACAACATACAGAATCATTATGAATCCCTTACATTTAGCTTCTGTGACTTGTAATCAGAGACCAGTCAATTACAGTTATAATATGTTGTCTTCTAAATTAGTAGCTTACTAAATCCTGACTGCAGGGATATTCAACAGTGTTGCTTCACAGTATGATCTCTATGGTTGTTTGAGAGCTATTCCTTGGTTTAGGTTGAGCTCTGGCTCAGTGCTCAGTGCAGAGTGCTAGATCTCCAATGGAAGTTATTAAGCAGGTAAGTAAAGAAAGCAGGACTACCTTTTAAGTGCAAGGATACTATGAAAGTGTAACTTAAACAGCAGTTTAAAGTAACCTGTGTGCTCTGCAGTGTAACACAGGTTAATGGATTTCTCCTTCTGTAAAAGTGGGGTTCCCTATAAGAGGAAGCCCTTACCTCTCTACTGGTATCTGCCTGCTGAGCCTGCAGAGGATTTTTGGGCAGAAGTGTTAGCCTAAAGCATGATTTGCTCTGCAATCAGGTTCTTTTTGAACATATTGAAAATCTTTAAGTTCAAGGGAATTCCTGATGTAAAAGTAAGAGGAAGCTTCTTCTATTCTTCTACTAACTCTGCTGGTATAAGCAGGGTTTGTATTTCTTCTTTCTCTTAGTGAAACCTTCAGTTGATTGAAGCATTTTTCAAAACACATGAAGCTTTTAGACTTCCCTTAACACTCCAAAACTGTTTAATTGAACTAAAAATGGCTCTGTGGGAGAATAATTTGCTTTTTCACTGTGTCACTAGGTTGCTGTTAAAATTTAATACTTGGTCTGAGGCATGCTGAGCTTAATTATGCAAACATAACTGTAATCCAAGGCCACAGCACAGCCCTCTTTCAAGACTATGTGTGTTTTCTGTTTTGGCAAGAGAATTCTGTGATAAAGGCTGGCCCTTAACTGAGAGGCATGCACCAATGAGATTATGCAGATCTTTCTAGGACAGGCAAAAGTCTTTTGGAATGTCATCTACAAATTCTGAAGGTGAACAACTAAATTTGTGACTAGGAACTGTGAAAGATAAAGGACAAGATGATTACATGTGTGTAAACTGTAAAACCAGTAATACATGAGGAGCCATGCAGTGGCACAACTTTTAGCCTTGCATACCTAAGACAACTAGAACTATAAGATGACATCAAGCTGAGTGTTGCTGTTGACACACCTGAGGGATGGGATGCCACCTGAGGGACCAGGACAGGCTTGAGAAGTGGGACCATGGGAATCTCATGAGATTTAACAAGACCAAGTGCAAAGTGCTGCACCTGGATGGGGGCAACCCCTGGTATGAATCCAGGCTGGGGGATGAGCAGATCCAGAGGAACCCTGCTGAGAAGGACTTGGGGGTTGCTGTGGGTGAGAGGCTAGGCTTGACCCAGCCATGTGCCCTTGCAGCCCAGAAAGCCAAACATGTCCTGGGCTGCATCCAAACCTTTCTATGAATCTGTGAACTAAGTCCAAAAACTCAGTCAACTGAAGTTCTTATAAGGTTGTGTTTTAGTACAACTCTTGGCTGAGTATGGAAGGAATTGCTTGGTTCTTACTGGTCAGCTCCTTTATATTCCCTAATCTGTTATCCATATTTTTCCTCGATTCAAATTACCCAGTAATGTGAGGGTGTGGGATAAGTGGCAGTCAAGTTGTCAGGAATTTTCACATCTGAAACTCTAAACTATTGAGCACTAAGTTATATAGCATGAGCTATACAGATGTAGCTGTATTAGGTGCATCTTTGCAAATCTTAATCCTATATAGAAATGGTAAAATTGGCTTGGTATTGGCACTTACCCTAAAACCTAGCCAGCCACAAGTGACCTGCATGGATTCTGCTTTTATTGCATAAAGAATTAATTTCATATTCACTGGCATTTAAAAAGAAAAATGTACCATACATTTTTAGGTAGATTGCAGTGAAACAGTTTTTGACTCACTTTTTTTTTTTTTTTTTTTTCTAGGCAACTAATGCAGCAGATCAAGGAGCAAGGGTTCCTAGCTGAGGTGGAGGAGCAGGATGTTGCTAGTCTGCCAGTCTCTTGTGCCTGGGAAAGTGGAATTGAATATCCAGCAGCTTGTGCTTCAGCTAGTATTAATGTATAGGTAATATTTAGTAACTAAGTGCAAGATTAGGCATTGAATTTAGGGCATTTGGGGGACTGTTAACTTAATTGTTGGTAGACTTTTTAAGTGTTTTTTTTTAAATTTAGGTTTGGCATAAATGCAAGAAAAATGACTAGGAGATGGGTCACAATTATCTGTGTTCCTATGGAAACTATTTGAATATTGTTTTATATGGATTTTTATTCACTTTTCATGTATGCTACTAAAGACTGACCCTCAACTGTCAAACAAGTATTTGTAGCTTGTGTATGGCAGAACGGGCTAAGCTTAGTGCTTTGTGACCTACCTGTTTTAAAATAAAGTATATTGAAATAACTGGTCCTGTGTTTCATTCATCTGTAGAAAATTAATGTGTCATGGATGGCTCTTACAGCATATATGAGGGCAGACCAGATGCTGCAAGCCCAGAACTTACTAATAAATGGATCTCCCCTACCCTTGCCCTCCCAGCTGAAGTGAAGGAAACCCCCTCAATGGATAGGGAAACTGAATTGTCTTTTTTCATATGTGGTTAGAAGAAGGTTGACTGTCAAAAAAGTGAATACTGCGTGAATTCACATTTGTTTTTCACTACTGAACATGTGGGTACCAAGTTGTATATTGCAGGTTCAGCGCAATGCTGGCTTTCTGTGAGTTAGTCTGCAAGTGCTGTGGCCAGCACTGCTGGCTGTTTATAAACATACTAGTCATTAATGAGAGAATACAGCACAGGCTCCATAAGTGGCACACTGCTTGTTATGTGTGTGAGAACTAAAATATATTACAGGAAAACCCAGGAAGCTGAAACTGGCTGACAGGCTCTCTGGCCTGTGTTGCCTAGGGATTTAGTATAATAGAGATAAGAAACGGGACTTGACATCTTTTGTATGTGCAATACAATTAAATGCTCTTATTTAATCTTACGAAAAGATGTGCTACCCTTCTGCCTTTGGATTAAATGTGATAGCTCCTAGTATTTACTACTTAGTGTCATCTAATACAGGGGCTGTTGGTGATAAAATAGTCTGCTTATTGAAGCAGAGCATTCTGACTTATGTTTAACCTATGCTAGTTTTCTGCCACTTTTTGCACTAAAGTTAGAAGATGTTTCTGATAAACTACTTGGTCCTAGAGCTGGATTTGATGTATTTGCAAGAAGGCCCTGGACTGCAGGCATACCATAGCAAATGCCTGATGTGTAAAGAGAAAGATCTTAATGTATCAAGTAAATACTTGAAGCTTAAACTAGCTTGGAATAAGTGTTAAAATTTGAAAGGTTGTCCAAAGGTTGGCATTGCTGATAGAGTGACTAGCAAGAAGAGAAATAAAGCTGGTTTTCAGCTGCATACAAGCAGCTCTGAAAGGCAATGTTTAACCTCCATTCTGTGCTTTTGCAGAAACTCTCCATTAGCTGAATTAGTAGGGTAAACAAGAGTGGTACCTCATTCCTGAGTCTCTTGAAGCATCCCAAGTGACTTTCTTTATTTGCTTTATTCCCAGCTTCAAACTTGTAATTAAAATAGCACTTGCCTTTATTCTTATGCATATGGCAAACTTCAGTACATACACATAGTGGAGCCATAGCCTTAATCTTACAGAAACTCACTGCATCCAAACCAGGGTTTCCTTTAGCTTCTCCAAATTCAACTGGAAATGTAATGATTCTTACGTGTAAACAGAGGTAGTAACTGGTAATCAAATGTTAATACTGTAACAATTCCACATCTTGCTCTGCAAGAGCTAAGTGCATTTGAACAGGTATACAGACAATACACTCTGAGGAGCTGCAGTTGTCTAAAGGAGATGCAGCTACTTTTTCAAAGTGCCTATTTGAAGGCTGGGGCTGTTTTGAGTCAGAAAGGAGTTGAGTTGTAGTGGGACCTTATGTGATATGTGCAGTAGCACCTACTGTCTTGCTGGGCAAGTGGCACAGTCTGCCTCCCTCTACTTACAGCCCATGGAGACCATCTCCAGCAGGTAGTTTGAAGGCAATCACTTATGGAAACTAATTAGTGAGTTCTTCTCAGCTTCACTGAGAAGTTGGCAGGCTGCCAATTAATTTCTTCATCTGTATTTAACTTGATTGGTTATTTTAGCCATTTTACTGGGTTTTGTCTCAAAAATCCAAAATGTACATCTCTGCTGGAGGCCAGGACTGTAGAAACATGCTAACCAGCATTTTGATCAATCTGATGCTCCCCAAAGGAGATGTAGCTGACTGTAGTTCTTTACCTTTCTCTCCTATGGCAGATATGTCGTAGACCTGGCTGATGCTCTCTAAGCCATGTCTAACAAGTGTGTCAAGTATTTAAAAATGGCTAATCTGAAGCATCTTCTGTATTAAAAAACCCCAATGGATTTTGCCAAGGGACTTTTAGTACTTTTTGGAAGTAGTAAGTATTTACAGTAATGCAGGTGTGTCTTTAAGCAAGACTTAACTTTCTCAGGTTATGCTGAACATATGTTCTGGGCTTTGGGATACTTCATCTCACGGCTGCCTGGCTCCTGGCTTCCATGGAATCTTAGTTGCCCATTTGTTAATTGACTTTAAAATACCCCAAGTGATAGTAGTTGGTGACCATGGGCATTCCCTACAATCCACTGCAGGTAAATTTGTTTATTGCTGGAGCGAGGACCATGTAGGACAGCAAAGACATAACAAAGTAAGAAGTGAGCTCATATGGTTTAGTTTGACCTCCTCTTGATGGCCTTTTGGGACATTAAAGCCTTTGCTCTCTTTTGCTGTGTTTATTAATCAAATCCAGTTGTTCTAACTGCACATCTTAATTCTTCCTCCCTGGGGCAGGCTTGTCTGATACAGGAAGAAGGGAGGAGCTGCATGCCAGAAAAATTGAGATCAGCTTGCATCTGTCCGATGTAATTACCTCAACAAATATTAAAGCTGGAGCAAAGAATAGATTATGCCTTTCAGCTTGCTCCTTGCTAGCCTTGCTCTGTATGGAGCTCTGTGTCTCACTGTGGGCTTTGCTGGCACATTAGCAGGGGCTGTGGCCTTCCTGCTCTAATTGTCCCTGGTGCTCACTCCACTCACTGGCACCAGTGATGGTGATGTCAATTCTCTTGGGATCACGTGTAAAACAAAAGTAATATCTGAGGAAAATACCAAGACATCTGCCTGGGATGGCTTCTCATCATCCCATTTCTCTTTTCTGTATAGTGAAGATACTTGAGATCTTACTTGAGGTCTAGCTGAGACCTCATATTTAGTTCCCATGTAGCCATACATGTCCTCCATACATGGAGTTCAGCTGACATTCTTGGATGCAGAGGTAGTTTCATATACCAAAAAAAGCTGAGAAACACTCATCCTCTGGAATTACATCAGATAGAAAATCAAAGGTGGAGATGTTTTAGGAGAGATTGGAGAATACTGACACAGAGTGAGAGGAGGTAAGGGACAAGGGGAATTTGCTGATGGCAGCGTACCATGTGGCAGATATCCCTTGTCTTACTGCATGACCATTTAACTCATGTTTTACTTTTTAAGCTGCTGTCTTCTAGGCTACCACATAGGCCTTGCAGACAAAGTGTCAGTGCACGACTTGCCATGGCAGAGTCAATTCTGCTGCCTCACTTTCACCAGCAGAGAAACCCAGAGCTGGGAGCAGCACTGAGCAGGGACCTTATGACTCCACCTGCAGGAGCAGAAACAGAGCTGGTGGTGGAGGGAGTTCTGCCACAGACCTCATCCCCAGAAACTGCTATCCTTTAAATAGGTGTTTTATAGCTAAACACATCAATTTGCAGCAAGATTTCCAGATCAAAACCAACCCTCTCCTACAAAAAAAAAAAAAAAAAAAAAAAAAAAAAAAGTAAGAAGATCATTATCCACAAGTATTGCAAGAAGAGCTTGCAATAATTATTATTTTTCATTTTCTCTTGAAAGAAGCACTGATCAGTACCAAAAGAAGTGAGAAAGACTTGCTTTGGAGAGTGTCCCTGGTTTTGATTGCATCACCTGATTTTATTTACAATTTGAAGGCACTTGATACCTCCATGGCCATGGTCTGGTTTCAGTATCCATGTCACAAATGCCTGCAATTCAAATTTGTCTTAAGCTCATTAAAGCACTGTATTTGACCACCCTAAAAATACATTGAGAGTAGAGAGCATACATTGGGGCTGGGATTTAGATTTTGGCAAGCTTTGCTCTTGCTCTTCAGTTGGTTTTGTAGTTCTCAGTACAGGAGGTGTTTAGAGTAACTCAACCATGGTGGTGCCACTTTTTGAAAGCTGATGATGAGCACCCAGAGGATCACAGCCACCAAGATGATGTTGCACTTTGCAGGATCAGTCTGAGGGTGAAGGTGAGCACTTTGGGCATGAACAACACTGGCTCCTTGAGTCCCCTCCATTTCAGCATGGAGAAGCCACAAGCGTTGCAGGGAAATCACTGGCAAACGAAGGGAACTCCGTCAAGGGAGCACACTGCAGTCTTGTGTCCATGTAGTCTAGCAAGTATTGCTACAGTCCAGTAAATATTAGACCCTTATTTGAATGTGTTTCTTGATGCTTATACTGCAGCAACAGTTTTTTCTCTATGTGCTAGTCTTTGCCTGAAGACAAAAGCATTAGCATGCTGAATCCAACCCTTCTTTTTCTCACTCATTTTAGGAAGTTGATCCCTGTCTTACCCACAGTATTCCCACAAAAAAAGAAGTACCTTCCAGTCATAGTCTCTTCAGTTCATGCTCTCTAAGTGCTTTGCAAAGGACTAATTGGTTCACCCTGCTTTTGTGGTATGGAACCAACTGCCATGTTCCAGTCCAGAGAGCAGCCAGCAGACAGCAAGGCTGTGCAGCAGTCCAGGAAGGGAGAGAAAGGCAGAGGCACTTTCAGAACAGTGATGCAGAGACCAGTGCTCCCAGCTGGGTTGCTACCAACACCTTATCATTGCTAGGGATGAGGAGGCTCAGAGTACCTTGAGAACTCAGCAAGCACTGAGTTTCTCAGCAAGGAGTTAATAAAGGGCAACTGTAGCAACTCAGTACAAAGAATTGCCAAAATATTTTACAGGTATTATTTAAGCTACCTTGAGACAGCAGTTCCCTACCATGTGAGAACAGGATTTGGACATTCAGTTGGCTTAAGCATCATCCTTTATATTTGGCTACTAAGCTCACTAGCTGGAAAAAAAGAAGATACTGGCAATCTTGCAAAGCACAGGATTGCAATGCTTGGAACAATGTAATATGGATGCAGTTTTCAGTAGGAAGTACTGCTGCCCGTACTGTGAGAATAAGAAGAAAATAATCTATTGCATTGTTAGATTTTTTTAAAAGCCTGCTTAAGAACTCCATTTACTTGCTGTTAACTATAGTTCATCAGTAGCAACAGCATTTCACAATAACAGCTCAATAAATATTTCTCAGCAATGGTTGTCCCACTTTTCTGCAGTCAAAGCATGCATTAAACAATTAAAACATCTGACTGAAGTGAAAAGCAAAAGAAAATCCAACTTACCAGAGACTGCTCACCTTCTTCTGCCATCTGGGTTTCATTCCCCTGTGGGTTATTTGGGCAGTCTGGTCTAGTGGACAGGTGTCCCTTCCAGGGGCAGGGTGTTGGAACTAGTTGCTCTTAAAGAGCCCCTTCCAACCCAAGCCATTCTCTAACTCTGTGGTTGAGTCTATGATTATACCTGGCCACAAGCAAAGCAAAAAGTTGTTCCTCTGTGGCTGGAGCCAAGGGAGATCCTCCCAGAGATATGGACGTGGTGACATTAGCCACACAAAAGCCCACAAGATGGAGCTCAGCTCAAAAAAAAATTCATCCAAGAAACTTTGTCGATCAGAGCCAGGGAAGGTGGAGGAAAGGACTGAAACAGAAAGCTTTCAAATGAATCCCACACTCCCGATGTTACAGCACAGCATGAGTGAGATGTTACTAGAGAGAACAAATGGAAATAAGAAAGTACATGAAAAAAAATATGTACAAAGTAATAATTAAGATATTGCATGTCTCAAAAAACAAAACAAAACAAAAAACCAAAAAAAACCACCAAAGCTCTCATTCCATCTATTCACAGAGATGGGAAAATGGATGTGAGGGTTTTAATACATAGAAAACTTCAAAAAGAGATGGGGTCTCTTTATTTATTAAGGCTGTTACCTCCAATGTTCTGTCAGCTTCCAGTTTCCTGCTTGGAGCCCAGTCTGAGGCTTGGTTCTTTCAGCAGCTATTTCTGTGATGATTTTTATTCTTCTCTCTTGCTGGAGTCAATTTAGGTTTGCTGTTGTCAGAGTTTTGGTGTTTTTTTTGGGTTTTTTTTTTTTTTTTTTTCCGAGTAAGTGTATGGAACTGATTTATGCCACCTTCTGTAGAGCGGCTTTGCAGGATTGCAGGTGTCAAGTGCCAGTGGACACAAGCTGGAAACCTGGAAGTCTGGCTGGATGCAAGGAGAAACTTGCTTCATGGGGACAGACAGGACTAATGGGGTTGGCCAGGCTCCAACTCTGGAGGCTTTTGAGACCTGACAGATCAAGGTCTTGAGCAGCCCTGAGCTGATCTTGCAATTGATCCTGCTTGGAGCAGGAGCCTGGGCTAGAGACCTCCTGAAGTCCCTTCCAACCCTAGTGTGCTTGTCATTACCCTGCTCCCCAGTGGGTCTGGCAGTGCCACGGGGCTGAGCCCTGCAGCACAGTTCCCTCAATTCAGCAATGGGGTTTGCCAGCACTACCAGCCTTGCCTGCCCACCCCTCTATGGGGCTCTGCTTGCTGAGGGTTTGTGCTCCAGTGCTAAAATGGATCTAAACTGGGCAGCAGCTTCTGAAGAGCTGCTGAAGGGAGGGGACCCACTCCTGCCTCAAAAAAAAAAAAAAAAAAAAAAAAAAAAGTAGTGAGGAAAAACTGTTAACGGATGCTAAACCAAAGAGACAATGTTGCTGTTGGAACAAAGGGAATAGTCTCATCCTGGCTCCATGGTGTGAAGAAGATTCCTCACCCAGGAGCCCTGACCCTTATAAGGTGGCCTCTCACCTTCCTAAAGAAGTGTTCCTGTGTCCCCAGCCGAATGTGCTGATCACTGTTTGCTTCTCCTCCTGGGAGAGCTGCAGACATTGGAGGGAGCAAAAGGCTTCAAAAGCTGAGGAGCCTTCCCAGCCTCAGGTGTAGGACACTGGTGGTGTCCTTAGGACAGGGACCTGGGAGAGCCGCTGGATCAATAACCATGCCAATAACCAGCAGGGCACGGCGGGTGTCCTCCCCCAGGAGAGGTGACTCTCAGGGAGGAAGGATGCGATGCACAGAGCCTGTGGGGAGCAGGGCAGAGCGACCCGCACGGCTGTGGCCGCTGAGCTGCCGCACGGCCCGGCCCTGCAGCCGCTACGGCTGCACACCTGGAAAGGGTGGGCTAAACGAAGAGACCTTAAAAGATACTTCTCTTGGTGGCTCAGAAGAGGAAAGCAGCAAAGCAATAACGTGGGCAGAACGCGGCCGAAGAAGGCGGCGTGGGTGAGGGCTGAGCGGCGCCATGGCTAGATGGCAGCAGCAGCCCGCGCTAGGGCCTCGCTCCTCCCGCACCCTGCTGCATCCATCCCCAAACTGCGAGTCGGGCTGCTGCCACCTGCTCCTCAGCAGCACAAGGCCGTCAGCTCCGGGACCTTCCCAAGGCTGTGCTTAATGCCCCCCCCCACCACATTTTTGGGAGAAGAGAGGAAATTTCTTTATTACCAGCAAATAAGTTGACTGGCACTGAGGCAAGCAGAGCAGGAAACAGAGCTTGCAGGGAAAACATAACTCCTTAAACCTTTGGCTTTTGAGCTCAAGGAAAGATGGGGAGGGAGGAGGTCAGAGCAGAGAGGCCCAGTACACCCTGCCCAGGGTGTATCCCTCCAGGTGGCTTGCCAGCAGCTCCCAGCGTTCTTCTGCCCAGTGCCACCAAGTCCAGGGGTTTGTGGGACACAATGGAGACTCCCTGAAGTGTCTGCAGCTGATGAGAGGTAAGGGCAGGTTGGAAAAGTGAGGGTTCCCTAAAAACCTCTGCAGCAGATGAGTCCAGCCGTGTCCAGCTCCCTGCACTCCCGACCAAACAAGTATCCCATGGCTCAAGGAAGGTTGGAGACAGATATCTTTCAGTGCCTATTGCATGTGGGAGGTGGAGGTCACCCCTTACCCAGGGCTGGACAGCTTAATCTGGGTGTGCCCTTGGATGCACCCCAAGACATACCCTGGGAGAGGCCCTGAGTTTCTCCCACTGCTGTTGTCTCCTGCAGAAAACCACCCTGCTTGGGCAGAGGATACCAGTGGGACTGCAGCAAGGCAGAGCACATCTCTGCTGCCCTGGCCTATTGATACTGTCCCCAGTAATTCATAGGGACCCTCTGCAACCACCCTCTGCCATCCCGCCAGCTCCTCTATTCTTCCTGAGAGTCTGTGCACTGGCAGAAAGGAAGATAGGAAAGAAAAAGTGAAAAGGGGGATAAAAAACATAGCGTGGTCATTATTTATTACTATGAGTGTAAAGTGCTGAATTGCAGGTATCAAATGAGTTTTTTCTGTCCTGAGCAATACCACGCAATAAAGTACAATTTGTCTTTGGGAGAGACGGATGCAGCTGAGCTGATACCAGACTTAGGACAAAAGAGTATTGACGTCACCCTCAGGAGTCCAGCAGCAGATGTTTGACATTGTCTCCAGCCTCAGGCCAAAGGTACAACCTGGTACACAAATTACCAAGGCAGATTCTCTGGCCTGCATTAGCTATGGGGGTCAAGAGGGGTCGATCAAAATGTTCCCTGCCTTCATTAGGCAGCTGGGAAACCTCCTGCCACTGCTCTGCATAGGTATGGCTGATGCTGTATGTGATTTAGCCAGGTACCAGCTGCCATGTAGAGAGTTTAAACTGTCAAGCAAACAGCTAAAGGCACAGAAACATGGACATGCAGGCTGCACAGGGGGACATGCTCGAGCAGGGGTGGCAGGTCCTAGAGGCCAGCATAACCCCATATGATGAGTGTGATGCCCAGAGAACCATTTTACCCAGGTCAATAACATCCTAAACTGTAAGGCTCTCCAAAAGCTTCTTTGTCTTGTAAGGTGAGCACTGAGTTGATATTTTCAGACCTCTACCCAAAGTGATCCAAATACCATTTAAATTTTGACCTCAAAGTGTATGAATGGTTAGAACTACTGTTTTTTAGAGTTTTTTTTTTTTTCATTTTTGTTAATATTAAGTAACTTAACTAAGCTTTAGTTAATGGGTAGTAGCTTTGCTGCCTCAAAATCAATATGTACAAAAACTTCTGCAATGTTTTGCCTAACCTCTAATGATCCTAAACAATCTTGTATCACCAGTAAACTTCTTTATTTTTATCTATCTATCCATCCATCCTTCTCTTTTCAGACCATTTAAGAATGTGTTACCTCTTCATTCCTGCCGAGGTCACAGATTTATCAGGCACAACTTCCATTTGTAAGAGATCATTTTATCTCTTCCCTTTATACATCACATTTATCTAGCATCTGCAATGTCTGTAATTTGCTATAGTTTCTACTGATTTTTTCTGGTCCAGATATGAGGCTTACTGATTTGGAGCTCCTTAGTGATTCCCTGGAGTGATTAAAAGAAACCCCAGCTAATAATTTGGTATCATGTTTGCTGGAGGCTGATTTTAGAAAGAGGTTGCACTCTCATCCTTCTGTTCTTTGGGTGCACTCAGGTGGCTACCACCTGATCCAAGCAATTTCTTTCTGTTCATTTAAGCAGGCTGTTGGAAAGCCTTTCCTGTGGCATTTTAGGTGGCAGCAACTCCTCAGCTTGGGTCACTGTCACCCATAGCAGTGGTTGCAACTTTGGTTAAGGAAAAGAAATTAAATAGCTTAGCTTCTCACCACCATGCTGGTGGCATGAAGAGTAACATATCACTAGTCTGCAATGAAAAAAAAGAAGCTTGCTACTTTAAGATACATGGATAAAGTTAAAAGCCTTGCCTGGGTCAAATACTTTCACTTCAACTCTTCTCATCTGTATGAAACCCCAGCTTATTCAAGTACTCACTGTGCAACTCCATCCTCTCTTCCAGGATACAACAGAACATGTCTATGGGCTCCAACTCCTTGTAAATCACTAATTAGTCATCCAAGGTGGCCAGTCTTGGTAAGGCTGTGGTCAATTCTCTGAAGTACCAATAATCCTCTCAATCCCATGGGCAGAGCAAGTGAACTTTGAGCTTTGTTTCCAGACGCAACCCCACCATGTCAACTCGAGCAGCTGGGTCTTAACACTTCCCCAGCATAACTCTTTTTCATATTGAAAATAATTTCCCCCTATTTTTAAGGAAAAGACATGACATGGAGACAAGCTGGAGAGTAAATCTCATTGCTATTCAGTGATGCAAGTGGCTTCATACCATCAGTGGGACAGATTCCTGCACCTTTCAGGGCTTGATTAAGCACTGAAATCTGTGACTTTCAGACTGTGCTGAACTGCTCAGAAAAATCTATCCACTGTGGCAATGAGCTTCTGGTGCAGGTGGAGAGAGGATGCAGGCAGGGATGACTACAGTGCTCCAGTAGCACCCCCCTACAGCACTCAGAAACCCTTTCCTTCTGCATCATTTTCATGCACAACATGAGAATGTGCCATTTTTCCTGTTTATGCCCTTTTCCTTCATACACCACAGCAGAGAAACCAACTGATCCAAGCTTGGCAGCCACTTCTCAAAAACCCACTCTAAATTGAACCCATTTCCTAGAAGCAGGTTTCTCTTATTTAAGCTGCTAATTTGTCCTTATTGCCACAAGGTGAGGAAATGACTAGTGATTGAAGGGTGATTTAAATCACATTACTGAGGAAGGAATCAACTTCAGCAGTCTATCTTCAGAAAAAGCCTTTAAGACAGAGCTATGCTGCTGATGGAGGTGAAAATTATGAAGTGACTCGGACTTCAGGACAGAGGTGGGAATTGGTCATTCTAGGGAAGAACAAGGCAACCCCAGGGGCAGGTCATTTAGCCTTATCCTTAAGAAAGTGCTTGTGATTATAAAGCAGTGCAGTAAGGAAACCACGCTGTCAGTGCCATCAGCTTCGTGCACTGCTGGTGGCATCAGCTGATGAACATTTTCAACAAAGTCCCCTTGCCACCAGTGCCTGCTGCCTGCCCACAAGTTCAGCTGCGAGGCAGCTTGCTGGGATTTGTGGGACACCCAAAGCAAGCAAGCATGGGCTGCTGGGGGAGTTACCATCAATTTGTGCTGGCTCAAGCATGAAAAGGAAGTTTAAAAACACATGCCACATAAGAGCACTGACACTTGTAGCTGGGTGGAAGAAGCCTAACAAAGGCAGCTGGCACCAAAGAAAATAAAATTAGAAAAATTATGGCATAAATGCAAGGAACAGCACAAACCTTGCTGGTTGATGGTAGAATCACAGAATATCCTGCATTGGAATGGACCCACAAGGATCCTTGAGTCCAGCTCCCAACCTTGCACAGGACCATTCCCAAGACTCACACCATGTGTTCGACAGCATTGTCCAAACACTTCTTGAACTCTCTCAGGCTTGGTGCTGTGAGCTTTGTTTTCAGAATCAGCTACCAGAATATGGGAATTCATCATAATTGTCCTTCACAGTCCTCTTTGTCCCTTTCCTTGTATTCTAGGTGATGCCAAAGTCCACAAAAAAATGCAGGGGAGTGCAAAGCACAAGTGCCTTGAGAGGAACTTTGCCAGACAATTGATAGAACAGGGAAGAGAAAGAGAAGACATGGGGCCCTTCCACTGCCTTGGTTGCCAGACCATCTCATATTCTCATGCTGCTGGGCAGGGATGTTTTAGTCCTTTCAAGCATCCTGCCCAGTGTGGATGCTGTGAACTGTGCAGAGAAGGTGAACATGGGGAGTTGCAAAGTCACCCAAAATAGAAAGTGGGCTTTCAAGAAAGTTGCTTTGCTTTGAAATAAACTTCTGTCTCCTTTTTTGTGTTGCCATAGCAACTGAGGTGTCCCTGACCTCTGCTGTGTAGAGAGCATCTGGATACCATGTAGTGGGCACAGGAGGGGCCACATGGAGGTGCAGCCAGGGTAGCCAGCATCTCCCTCACAGGCACCCCAGGAAAGCATTACACTCAAAGGAAAAAAGGGAAAAGACCTTTTTTCTCAGGTTTTTTTTTTTTTTTTTGGTTTGTGTTTTTTTCACAGTTTCTAGCAGCAATGCTGGCAGTTATTAAAGGTCTAAGCAGGCTTGGAGTTGTTGAGTTTCATCAAGAGAGCAATCCTGAAGGTTTCACCAATGTGGCCCATGATGCCTTGGTCTCAAAAGACATTGGGATCCTCATGGGACAGCTGGAGTCCCACAGGGGGCTGCTTGAGGAGCCCTGCTATATGCTGCAGCTGTCAGCAGGTCCCACAGGGGACTTGTGGTGACATGCCTGAAGCACCAGCAGCTCAATGAAAAGTGGGTGTGGAATTCCCTGCCAAGTAATTCAGAAGGGTTCAACCCCTGCTTTTAAAGCTGACTTAAGCCACTCCTGCTTAAAAGTGAAGTCCTTCTTTTACACACGGTTATCTTTAGCCCCCAGGGCTACCCAGGTGGGGCACAGCAAGGCTATGAAAGCCAGTTTCCCCAAAGATCACATTTCTCCAAAGTGGTCAGGGTGTCTGCCAGCAGCAGCTCCCTCAGGCCTCACTGCACACAATGCTGGTGAGATGGAGGATGGCGCAGTGTGGGGTAAACCCTGGCACCAGAAATCCATCTCTAGCACCAGCACTGTCCGCAGTGTGCAGGCAGCCCTGCTCTTCGGTGTCACCACACATGCAATGGCACTGCCTGTGTCCTTCAGCGGGCATCAAACCTGCTTGCCGTGAGCTTCACATGTATTAATATTTCGTAAGGAAAGCAGCAAAGGAATAACCATGGTTGTGCAATTAGCTGAGTTTATTGTATTTTCTCCAAGGAAAGTGTCTGTAATGTTTGTGTTTTGTTCCTGATCATTAATGGCATATTAAGGCACAGTTGGTGCAACCACCTTGTCCCTGAGGAACCAGCTACCAGCACTGTGCCTGCTGCCCATGCATCCACTCAGCAGTGGAATTTGCCCTGAAAAGGGTCCAGGAAAATATTAAAGAAAAATATTAAAGAAAAGAATAAAGAGGAAAAGCACATGTGTTCAGTCATTGCTACAGCCCCAGGAACTGTGTTTGTTCACACCAGCTGGGTCTGCTGGGACGAGGGGACTCTTCTCCCACCCCCGTTTTGTGACTGAACCTTTGCACTAGAGCGGGGAGGCCGAAGCTCCCACACAGCAACCCAGAGACAGCTGGAGATGGGAAACCTGCTGCTCTTACAAGCTGCAGCAAATGAGGGTTCAGTGTCCCCAAGAGGATGATGCTCCCAGCTCCATGCTGTGATGCTCAGCACATGGCATTTCCCCAGATTGCTCCCAAAACACTTTAAAAACCATTCACAAAGACATTTTGCTCCCGAACAACCCAAATGAAAGACAAATTCCAGCTTCAGGCAGAGGATTATCTGTACCAGCTCTATTTTTCCCTAACTCAGTTCTGTTCCTCCATAAGAGGAGATGGGCCAATATCCTAGTGAGTTAGCTGGCACTCTCCTCTGAGCCTGGGCATCTCAGTGTTTCTTCAAACAAGCCTGATTTCTCTTACTGCTCATTATTCATGTTTTTTTTTAAGACCTGGCAAGGAACACTTTAGCCCTGCTCCACAGATCTCCAGCACAGAGTTTCATGGCTATGTGTAGAAGGTGTGGGATGGGCTGTCCCTGCAGCCACTGCTATGGCGAAGATGCAGTAAGAAAATTCAAAGATGCAGTAGAGCAGTTCTTAGAAGCAGGAACAAGGGTCCTATAGAGGTGAAAAGGACAGGCTGCCTGCCAGATACCTCCTTTGGAGTTTACAACTGCTGGTGCAGGCTCAGCACAGTACTGACATGGGTTGGGTTACAACCCAAACCCCACATGGGAGGAACAAGGTATTTCTTCTTGCATGTACCCACAATGGAGGCACCAGGGGTCAATAGCAGTTTGCATCTTCTTGTGCAAACAAGTCGAGGAAGGATTAGAGGTGTTTTAATACATAGAACAAATACATGGCTGCTCTTGTGAGTGAGGAAGGACTGGAGCAGAACCACCTACAGTCACAGCACAGAATTATGCAATCGTTTAGGTTGGAAAAGACCTGTAAAGTCATAGAGTCCACCACTAAACCACAGCCACATCGACACATCTTTTGCATACCTCCAGGGATGATGACTCAATCTCTTCCCTAGGCAGCCTGTTCCAATGCTTGATTACCTTTTTAGTGAAGAAATTTTTTCTTATATTCCTAAGCCTCCCCTGGTGCAACTTGAGGCAATTTCCTCTCATCCTGTTACTTGTTAGTCATCCCCACCTGGCTACAACCTCCTCTCAGGTAGTTGTAGAAAGCAATAAGGTCTCCTCTCAGGCTACTTTTCTCCACATGTTGCTGATGAAAATCTAGATTCAATCCTGTTTCTATGTATATATACCCACATTAGGCTTTAAGGATAGTACTTGGAAACTAAAAAGCAAAATGTAAATAGTGACTGGAAAGTTGTCTGTGTCCTGACCTGGGAAAATCAATGAAAGTTTATGTTGTAGGTGACTTTGACATAATGGGACCCTTAGGCAGGACTTGTCCCTGCTCCTGTTCTCTGCTGCAGAGAACCCATCCTCAGTGCTGAGAAAGAGAAGGCACAACCAAGTGCCAGGGAAAAATGGGCTCCCTTGCTTACACCTCATTTCCTGCAGAATGGCCTGGGTGACACTGGAGAGGCAGCTGATCATGACCCACACAGACCCCAGCAACACCAAACACCAAGGTGTGGGAATGTGTGTAGAGAGGAGCAAGGAGGGGATCCTGCTTCTCACCTTCATGTGAGAGATAATTCCCTCCAGTGACAGCCCAATCAATACAGATTTTGTTTGTGATAAATTGTTCCTCCATCTGGGAAGAGCCAGCCAGCTCTTAAAATAACCCACCCAACTGATGGTCATGACCTTGCCTGTCTGTCCCCAAAGGCACCAGGCTGCTGCCATGACAGTTCCTTGTTTCCTTCTGGCAGTGGTTTCTGACTCGTGTGACATGGCTGAAAGCCTGGGATTAACCTGACCCTCTGGTGATGCACTGGTTGCCCTTTAGCCACAGTGAACATGAAAGTGTTCAGAAGTGTGCCTGCATCCAAACCACCACACTGCATACGTGTAGGCAACAGGTAAGGTCTGCTTGCAGGCACACTGCTCCCAGCGATGCAGGCATGTCTCCAAAGCTCCTACACAGAAATGCTCTGCTCTCCTTTCCCACCCTTTTCGGTCTTTTCAATAAAGCATGTCTCCTCCCAAAAGAGATAACAGGAATTATCAGGTTCATCAGCACTGTATCTGCCATGGTGCAGCATAGGGAGCTCAAAATGCCAGTCTGCCCACTGGACCAGTAAAGTCAATGGCTGTTCCTAACCTTTAAATATGAATAGAGCCCTGCATAATGGATCGAGGACTATCCATGGAGACCATCTGCCCCGTGCTTGCAGAAATGTTCATGTTGTTCTTCACAGGAGTTGATTACTCAGAGGCTAACACTAAAAATACATTGCAAAGGGCCTGATTTAAAAACAAAGGGCCAATTCAAACTTGGCAAGGGAGACACTCAAGACTGTACCCAAGCACCTCTGCCAACCACGCTGGAGTTAGGCTGCAACCAGACAGACTTATCTGAAAGGCAATGACATAATTCTGAATTAGCTTAACAAGGCCTGCAATTCATACAGAAAAGCCTGAATTAATGTAGTAATTAGCCAGAGCTTTCAGAGTGTTAAATATCTCCATGGCGAGAAAATAATCACATAGGTTATTAAAGTGAGGTAAAAATGGACACAGTGATGAAATTGTTTTGTATTAAACTACTTTTGCTAAGTTTGACTCCATTTTTGACTAAAAATACAATTCACAAAAACACTTAAACCACTTTACAAGTTGAAGTTTCCTATTAATCACCTGGACCTAATTTCCCAAATGATTAACCACTCTACACAATAGTCCCTCTATGAAAGACATTTCTGGGAGCAAAACAAGCAGTAAAGCTCTCTTATCTTTTCATTGATTTCTCAGTTGGTTTTGAACTCTGCCGGTATCAACATGCAAGTGACATCTTGGAGAAGGAGCCTGGAAATTGTTCTCCCCTCTGAGTCCTTGTTACCAACCAGGAAAGCAGAGACATCCTCCCAGAAGCTGCTCAAGCACAGCCAAGATGATCAAAGTTACGCAGTGACTGTGGATGCACAACCTCAGCCTCTGAAGCAGGTCTGGTTTTAAGAGAGCTGCTTGGCAGCAGCAGATAAAACCCTTTCCAGTACTTAGCTGGCCTTTTAATTAAAAGGTTCCCCATATCAGAAGCCACTTTTAGAAAGCTCAGCCTGGTTGGGCTTCAGAGCATCTCACATTTTCCCTGGGATGCCATGCATGACCACCTTTCCTGGGTATCTTCCTTCACTTCTTCCCAAAAAGCAAGCTGGGAGCATCTTACATAATTTGTGACAGTCCCAGTCAGAAATGAAATCATCTTGCCCTGAAAAGAAGAAACTACTTAAAAGCTATGAAAACAGTGAGGGATAACTGGAAAACCCCTCAAATACAGGACTGGAAAGTTTAAAGAGGCAAAGGGAAAGACAGGAGAAACTGAGTCCAATGAAGCAGGACACAACCCCAGTGTCTGCACAGGGCTGTGCAGGGGCTTGTCAGACTGTGGTGGGCAGCAAACTCCATCATGGATACCTTGGCCCATTTCAGAGAAAAAATTGTAACATCAAAGAAATGGGAACTTTCTAACCTCTAAAATTTAGATTCTTTCACTTTCTTTCTGCAAAAACAAGGTAAACTTATTTATCAAAATAAGCTTCTGTAAGGAGATTTTTCTTTCTCCAAATGAGAAGAGTTTGGGCTTTATTAAACAGCTACTTAAACTTGCTATTCACTACAGTCAGCAAAGGAAATCAGAAGAAGTGAGATGCCAGAAAAAGGCAGTAATATTTCCATTTAGAGGAGCAAATGAAAAAGAGCTGCTGCATTTACGAATGCTACAGCAAAACAGTTTTTACATCTTTGGTACCCAAGATATGCCTGACTAGTTTTAAAAATGCACAAACAAGAGGCAAATGTTGTGGTCCCCCTCAGAGGTACCATCCCAGGACAAGGTCAAAGACATTTTTTCACACTCTAAGAATGACAGAAAAATGATAAAGCCCATGGTGGCCAGTTCACATCTAAACAGCTGCTTTTGGACCTAACCCATGCAAGAAGAGTCATTAGTGTAAGAACATCTGCAGCATATCTAACAATCCAGCATCTTCTGGCAGACAGACTGACAGCATGAACACAAGCAGGATGGAAACAGACTATCAGCTACTGTGGAATTACATTTTTTTCAATAGTTGGGCTTTTTTGCTGGGCTCCCCCTGGGAAAGCAGGCAGGCTTCTGATTAACATCACTTTCAGGGTTGCCTCATCAGCAGGGTGTTGTGGTTGAAAGGACTGTTGGTTTAATTTCTCAAATTTGAATTTCCAGGGGAAAAAATGAACACACTCTTTTGCTGGCAGCACTGACACAAGTTTGTATTGTAGACCAAGTCTGATTAAATGTATTTCCACTTGGATATTGCAAACATTTCCCTCTCTTTCTTTTAATATTAAAGTATTATCACATACTAGAACATTCTAATTCACCACTACTAGAACATTCTACACAGCAAAAATCCCTTCAATTACATGCTCAACATTAACTTCAGGCCAAATAATTTTTTGATACTTTATTTTGCAGAGACGGCAGGCTTATGCAGCTACTTGCAGACCTGATGAATGTAGAGAAAACTGCTTCCCATGCTACAAATGTCAAATGTTAATGCAGCAAGTACCTGGTACCTGACAGGAACTTTATTTTAAAAAGCTGTGGTCATGGTAGCCCAGCCAGCAGGGCCAGCAGCTTTTCCTTCATTGCCTTGAGTTGCTCTGCATCCAGCAGAAATTGAGTTGTCACCTTCCTGCAATCTTTACCCTGGATTCAGCTGGCATGGAGCTGGATCCTACAGGCACCAACACCACTGTGTTAACCCAGCCACAAAAGCCAGCTCCCAAAACCCTTATGTATTTAAAGGCAATGTGTCTCAGGCAAGACTGGGAGATGCTGTGCAGGGAGCCATCCTTGCCCTTCCTCAAATACCTGACACTAGGAACTCGGTGCATGGCTTAGATCAAGACAGGCAGTGACAAGAAAAGTAGTCTTTTATTTCAATTAATATTTCTTGGCATTAGGCAGATATTAAATAACACTGGAATGCACAAGACTATTAACATATCGACAGCAAAAGGGAGGAGGTGTAGCCAAGTTGAGAACAGCAGTGCCAGTCACGTCACCTCAGGGCACTCAAAAGCCATTTAACGCAGCAACCACCAGAAAGTAGGACTCCACTGAGAAATACAAAATGAGGATGAACTCCTTTCAGGTCTTTTGTTAATACAGTAATGCTGGAATGACTGACAGTAAAAATGAACAAATATTTGCATTCAGGAATTAAACAGAGTGAAATATCCACAAACTGCTAGTCATGCATTTCTTTTGGAACAGCAATTTGCTAATGCATAAATATCACAAAAAACAATCTCCAAGATTTGAATAAATCACAGACGACTAGAAGAAACAAAGCTTGAATTCTATTTTATGCCTTAAATAGATGACCTAAATATTTAAAATTTTACTTCACCATATATATATAATTTATATATATATTAAAAGAAAGTAAAGACCATTAGATAAGTGCAAGCAATTTTCCTCAAAAAGAAAATTGGAACCATGCCCAGGAAAGCTGCTTTTTTTTTTTCCTTTTTTTTTTTTTTTTTTTTAACTTTCTACTCCATTCAGTCCACTTTTTTTTTCTTTTTTTTCCCCAACATAGTAGTTTCTGAAGCAAAATAAATTATCTACCATCTGCTATTTTGGGTAAAAGTCCTACCTAACATCTTCTCGGGAACTACGGGAACATCACCTTTTTCACGGACTAAGTGAAGTGGTATCTCACCAGCCATTGAACTCTCTCATAGCTGCATGTAAACATACCTTTCAATTAATGTTTAAAATGTGCAGAGTGAATGATAACATTACGGGGAAGCAGAAACGGAGCTGCCGCAGGAGAGCTGCACTGGTGTTAGTGGGGGGAGCGAGGGCTGGTTCGCTCGGACACACACACACACACAATCTGGCAACGGGGTCTTATCCGCGAAGTGTGGAGGGATGGTTGAGAAGGCATCCGTTTGCGAGCAAAGCTTGAAGGACACAAGCCGAGGTTCTCTGAGCACACTGTCCGCTCTCATCAGAATTGACTCGCGCTACTGGGGTCGCACTGTAACAACCGCACGATGGAGGGATCGCTCTTGGCACCTTTGATGAACTCTTCCAGCGACAGTTTACCTGACAGGGAGGACAACCAGAATGGAAATCATTTTTTAAAAGTCTGTTGTTCGTGACACCATTGCTGTAGCAAAGAACCCCTCCTCATCGAGGCAATGTAACGTCTATTTAATCTATCGCAAAGGCATCGAGGGGAATTTAGCGCAATGCACAGCAGCTAAATCCTACTCAAGCCTTTAAGCCCAAATGCATTTTTCTTCTTCAGAACAATCCAGCATAATAATTGCTATTTTTTATTTTAAAAGACAGTCCTAAATCTAAAAACAATTGTTCCAATACCATTTGGCAGCTTTTTACTCAGAACCAGACTATATGAATAACATGACACATGAACACAAGGTATGGTACCTGAACACATGTATGCTTTGAAATGATGCTTGTATTACTACAACACTTAAAACCTAAATATTCCAAATATCCCCACTTTGTCCTCTTGTTTCTTGTGACACATGGGGCTGAGCAGTCATGGCTTCTCTGGCACCTACAAGGTTGGACCGGGGTTTGAGCAACCTGATCTAGTTCAAGATGTCCCTGCTCATTGCAGGGGTGTTGGGCTATATAACTTTCAAAGGCCCCTTCCAACCCAAATTATTCCATGATTCCATGACTTTGCAAGTCACTTGCTGTGCCCTGCTGGGTGTACAGGAACAGGATGGGTTTTGTTCTTTCTTTTTTTACAAGCAAAGCCAGCCCTGGGGGACACCTACTGCTTTGTGTTGCTCCTGAGCACTTCTGGTTTACACATCTTTAATTTAGGCCAGAGAAACTGATTTGGATGGACCTTGTAACAGTGTGAGGGTCTGAAAACTGATCTCTGAAGGAGCAACCACCCTCACGTCCCCTGGCTCCAACAGTCCCATGGAATGGCATGGGACAGCAAGGAGAAAATATTCCATCTGGTCCTTCAGACCTCATGGTGGGGTGACCCAGGCCCCTGTCAGGTAGCTAGCACCAATAGTCCCCTGCTCCCGCATTCAGAACAATGGCAGAAATAGGATGTGACAATATTAATAAAAAATTAAAGTTTTCCCTATGGAAAGGAAGAGATAAGCATTTGCTGCATCCCAGACAGCATGTCTAGTGACCTCCTATTTAGCTTGTGCATTTACCTACCCTACCCTCACACAACACCCCAGGGCTATCCTTACCCACCCCAAACTGCTATGCTTGAGACAGGACCAGACACAAACCTCTTGCACTTGGGAGCTGCCTGCAGCCACTTATGGCCTCAGGCATCCAAAGGGAGAGAGGCACCAGCTCACTGTGCCAGTTTGCACCAGCCCCAGGATGCTACCAGCCTGTTGTGGGGATTGCAGAGGAATGACCCTAGTGGCCAGCACCCAAAAGAGATTGAACAGGGAGGAACTCCTCTCCCAAGTAACAAACAATAGGGCAAGAGGAAATGGCCTCAAGTTGCACCAAAGAACATTTAGATTAGATATTAGGAAAAATTTTTTCCCCAAAAGGGTTGTCAAGCATTGGAACAGACTGCCCTGAACATTTAAAAGATGCGTAGATGTGGCGCTTATGACGTAGCTCTATGATTCCATGAATGAGCAATCCTTTCTCTTGTAGAAATTACAGAAGCTCAAAAACCCGTGGCACACTAATTTCTGGCTTTTAAGCTAATGCTCCCAAACCAAGTGTTTTTAACAAAAGCAGAGGTCTCCTAATTATCAGGTTATTTATTAGCTTGCCCTTTGTGTTGTATTACTTAAAAGCAAAGCCCAAATCAAAATCCATTTGCAATGCCCAGCAGTCAGATGGCTGATATTTTACTGGGAATAGGATGATTTTATTTCAGCAACAAAGTGCAACAGATGGAGGATGCATATATATATAGCAGATTTTGGGACCACTACTCTGTTACACATCTGCACACACTGCTACTTTCTGCAGACCAAAAATAATTGAATCATGTTATTTTAGGGCCCTCCACATGTCAAGCCAGGGGATGAAGTGCTAGTTTGGATGAAGTCAAAGGTAAAAATCTTGAGGACTTCAGCAAGGCCAGGAATTTGCCCTGGGGACTACAGCAGCAGACACCAAAATGCAGCCATAAAATCCTCTTAAATAAAACCCTTTATGTACATAAGATGGTATTTTTTCAGGTCTCCATATCTCAGTGCTAGAAGCAATTCTTTGCTCTTACTGAGCACATCAGTCGGACACAGCTCCTGACTAATGTGGGCAGTTGCCACCTCAGCCTCTGACAGGGTAATTCCCAGGGAAAAGCTCCACCTCAGCTGGGAATAGAGGAAATATGTCATCAGACGGATGAGAAGAGGAAATTGATAATTTTTTGCCTGTATTTTTCAAGCCCAAGGAAATGAGCCAGCACAGGTGGAGGGGTTGTGATGAGTACACTGTCAGATAATTTATCAAGAAGCTCCACAACCTGGCTTGGGAGCTGCTACATCCCCCTGATGCTCATAGTGCAACAGAGGTGTGTGACCATGTATGTATACATGCCATAAACATGCACAGAAAATGTGTTATGGACCCGGGGAATTTTTTCTTTCAGGTGCCCAACCACATTCAGGACTCATGTTATTGATGACAAACCCAGGAATGCAACCCTATCAAGGGCAGTGGGAGCAAAACCTATGCCAAGTCTGTGTTATGCCCAGAGAAAATAACCTGAAGACATGGGAATTTCAGAGGAGCCTTTGCTGAAGGGGATTCATCCATGAAATGTCAGGGAAAGACTGCTCCCCTACCAGTCCCCCAGCAGGAGAATTCACTCTCTGTTCACTGCTCACTTATTCACCCTATTTATCATGGACCAGAGATGCTCAATGAGGCCAGGCAGAGACCAGAGGCACCAGTGGGGACATTCCCACCCTTTCTCCCCTCTCCCAAAATTCTGCCATCTATCAAGGCTGGGCTACAAAACCTCTATTTCTAGAGCTTAGGAAGGGGTACCAGTGGCAATCCTACCATCATTGTTTGTGTCCATCTGTCTGAAGATCTTGTCTGTTCGCTTCTCAGGAGTGGATTCATCCTCTGGCATTTTCATTACTGATGAAACCATTTTGTAAATTGCCTGAGTATTAAAAAAAGTTTAAAAAAAGAGATAAATGAAAAACACAACCCAAATGATAAAGCACAGGACAGAGAAAAAGAATTTAAGCCTGTAGCAACAAAAAAACACAGCTGACACTGGCAGGCAGCTGCAGGACTTCATAAACCAAAATGAATGTGAATTTCTGACTGCAGCTTTTTTTATTTTTCTTTCCTGTACTCATTTGTGCTTCAAAAGAAGAGCTGGGTCAGTTTAATTGAAAGTCAGACTCTAGATTAATGTATGAGCAGGACCGAGCTAAAATAGAGGAGACAGTGGTATGCAACCCTCTCTTCTGCAGCAGGGCTAAGCCATCGCCTCTTTGTCTGGCTCTCACCCTCCAGCCAGTTACATGTATGCATGTGGGCGCTACATGGATTATGGTGAATATGAATATACAGCAATAGGGGTTGTTTGCCTTTGTGGATGGGTAGGGAAATGCATCTTCTGACTTACAAGAACATGAATAATGGTAAGACCTCTTTAGAGTGTCTGCAGTCCACCACTTCCACCTAAATCATCCCACCTCAGCCATGTGGACCAGTGTCAGGGCACTGGCTGATGCATGACTCCCTTGCACTGCAAGGGACACACATCTCAGCTGCACAGTGGGTGACAAGCAGCCACTGCCGAGGCCAAACCCCCACCAGCATGTGGGCTAGGGGCACAGGGGACTGCGCTGCCTGCCCCCACTACAGCCTGGGGTCTACGTGTCCTCTGCCTTTGGGAGACAAAGGCAGAGACAAATGCTACAGCCTTTCATTCAGAGTTCACATTGACTCAGATTTGAAGATTCAAAGCATTAATTCTGAGATTAATCAGGTCAATAGAATTTGCATTTAGGGTTTTTTGATCCTGTGAACATCACACTAAGAAACCCCCAGAGAGAGCTGCAGAATTTTGGCTGCAGGCCAGCTGCACAAGTGCCTAGCTAATATCTCAGGCCCCTTCCTCATCTGCATCTTGTAGGTCTGATCTTGGGTCCCTCTGGGGACCATGGGCTCAGGAAGCTCCCTGGGGCAGGAGCGACCCAGCTCAGCACATCCCTCATCTCCAGCTCCAGCTGTCTCATGGTGAAGAGGTTACAGCAGCACAAATAAGATGTCCAATAGAGATAATGCCTCACCTGCACTATTTCTAGCATTTCCCCACGGCTGATGTACCCGTTGCCATCCAGGTCGTACATACTAAACGCCCACTTCAGCTTCTGTTCCAGCTTGCCCCGGGAGGTGACGCTCAGGGCGATGATGAATTCCCTAAAGTCAATCGTCCCGTCGCCGTTAGTGTCAAAGGTGCGGAAGACGTGCTCTGCAAACTTCGACGCGTCACCATAGGGAAAAAAATTTGCATATATTTTTTTAAACTCTTCTACAGTCAAATGGCCCGTGGGGCAATCTTTTAGGAAGCCCTTGTACCACTCCTGCAGCTCGTGGTCTGTGAACTCAGTGTTCTCACGCAGGTCCTGGAGCACCTCGGGGCGCAGCTTGCTGTTCTGCTTCCCCATCCTCTTCTGGGTCTGGGTTCAGCAGCTGCAAAGCAAGAGAAAATCTGCCTGAGCTCCAGCCATGCTATGCAGAGGGGGGCTGGGGAGAGGGAAAACCCTGCTAGAAACAGAGGGTCCCCCTGGAGCAAGGGGGAAAGAGGAGAAAAAGGATGCTATAAATCACCAGGAAAAGACCTCATTTAATTTGGCTTCCTTTCCTCTAGGCTCTCCCAGCGACTAATATGCTGTGGAGGGGAACGTAGTCTGGGAGGAAGTATTTGGGAAATATTAATTCTTCTTATTAATCCTCATTATATGGTAAGTAATAAAGCTCAGTATTTTAGTTCTGTGCTGCAATCCGACTCCTCCATCATATGGCTTGCAATGCCCAGCTCTGGGTTCCTACACAGGCTGATCTGCTGTGATGACTGAGCGGGAGCAGGCAGGGACAGCAGCAGTGATGAAAAAAAAAATTCATCTATTCAAAAGTGAAAGTAAATGTAGCTGAACAAGAAGCAAGGAGGTGGCTCCGTGCCAGTCATGTTTGCATTGTCCAGATGCTCTTTGAAACCCTTTGGCTTATACAGCTTCTCCTCCCTCCCTGCATCCCTTGCCCCACAGCAGTGGGAGCTTGGTCCTGCATGGTGGGGCTTGGTTGGTGCTCCTTGTGGCACCTGAGGGTCACAGGAGGGTGCAGCAAGGGTAAGCTCAGCACAGCCCATGCTCAACAGCAGCACCTCAAAAGACTTCTCCCTCTTTTTTCAGCCATGGAGGCAGCATGAGCAGATGGAACACTGTGACAGCAGCACCAGCACAAGGGATTTCATCCTTTACAGCCCTCCCAGAGAATCAGAGAATAAGGCTTTTTAAAGCAAAATGTTTGGCAAAGCAAATCTTATCAGGTTTACTTGGGTTTATACTTTTAGAGAAGCTTATTCAGTAGGTTCAATATTCCCTCACCAGGGCCAAAGCACATTTAAGTCGTCCAGGATTTCATCAGGGTATCAGGAAAGGGCTGAGTCTGTCCTCTCTCTTGACAATGCCCATGTTGTGCTACACAAGGTGAGACTGCCCAGCAATAGGAGAGCTCCTCAGCAAAATGAAAGATGGTCAATTTGCACTTAGGCAGCAAGAGGAAAAAAACAAAACCTTGATAATTTCTGGCTTTTATCCCTTGCAGTCTTTCATGGCTATCTAGCAATATCAAACTGTGCTGCCGAGCTAGAGGTTGAGCTGCATGTCCTTCCTCATATTCAAGAAGTTTATTCACAAGTGTGCACAAACCCCTGTGACTGGTTTGCATAAATGATGTTTCTCTGCACTGACTGTTGTGCCTGTTGGGTTTGCTCAGAGCCAATGCAGAAGACAGGTTAGTAATAGGCCAATACTGGAGACTACCTGGAAACTGCAAGAGCTGAGCTGCAAAGCATGCAGAAACTAGGATAAGCACTTCCCAGAGAGTAAAAATTCCAAGCGTGCATAAGAACCCAAAAAAATTTAAAATGCTAAAGGTCAGCAAAAAATAAGTTGCTCTACAGTAGAATGTAAGCTTGTTTTATTTGTATTCCACTTAGTCTGTGCACTGCCTCAGCAATGTAAAAAATCCACATCCTGCTCTGTGGCTTAATGCTCAGAGACAAACAGCTGCTCGTTAGTTCCGTGCATTGGGCTTAACGGACAACTGTGTAATCATTAGCACTTCTGTTTTCCAGAAAAGCTGCCAATACTTAACTCCAAAGCTTTATTTTTGTCCATTATATTGTGGTTTTCTTCACATACCTGACATGCCTCTGCTTGCTCCCAACGTGCAGGGATGCTGCAGCTCCTGGTTCCTGCCAGCATCACCCCTAGGAGAGCATCAGGCTGCCCTCCAGTTAAACCACTAACTCAGCTACTGCCACTGTCTTTCCATCTTTGAATCTCCTCTGCTCCAGATAGTCATCCTTGCAGTGCCGAGGGCAGAAAACACAGTATTCTAGTCTGCTGAAGTCAAATTGCAGAAAAGAGCAGCTTGGAGCAAATAATGGGTCAGATGTGGTCCTTTTTTTTAAAGAGCAGAAATTGTAACAGTATGCTCTTCTCCTGCCTGCAGTTTCCAGCCTTCAGTGAGCCCCTTCACTTCATGATTCCCAGGTGTTTGTAAGAACTGGGTTGAAAAGCAGTCCCTGCCTCACCAACCACTGCCTCAGAATTCCCTGGGAGAGGGGCAGGAGGAACAGTAGAGCCCGCTTAATGCAGGAGCTGGGCTTTAAGCAGAAATTACCTCAGCTTTATTGACTCGCATGGTTAAGGACTGCAAACCTTTCAACTGGTAGTTAAAAGAGATTTGAAAAGGCTTAATATCACTTCTCCCTCTTCCTATAATACCTTTATTATTCCTGTTCCCTTAAAAATAGAGACCCCTAGACAACAGAGAGGTAAAGTAAGAATTCTAGATTAATAGAATAAATAAATCTAGAACTAGATTTCACTACTTCTCCTAGTGGTAGATACATCCTGTTATTTGAAGAGAAGCTCATTGAATATCAGCTTCAAAAGCTTTACATTAAACAATCTTTGCATTCAAAAGATTACAGGACTTTTCAACCCTTCCTCCTCTTTCACATCACTTTATATCAGAAGATGTGCAATGCTCTGAACACAACCTTTTTTTGCATATGAGCTTTCTGAAAGGCTTCATAACGTGCTCAGCCCAAATGCAATCCTGCAGTTGTAACCAATTTGATGTGAATAATTAAATAACCAACATTAACATTGATTTATTAAAGCCCATCTGAAAAAAAAGAGCTTTGATATAAATTGTGTTGCAGGTAGCTCCTTCAAAATGAAATGCCTAAATATCTCATTAATCATGACAGCAACCCCTGCTGCTGGCACCCAACTGACATTTCATTCGATTGCTATAAAATGCTTTCATCAAATCACTTTCCAGAGGCTCAGCAGCTGATTTAGCCACAAGACCACTCAGAGGATGGCTTCTAATGGAAATCACAGGGAGCAGGGCTGGGATGCTCTAGTCAGTCCTGTGATTAGGGCTGTGTTTTGTTGCTTTTTTAAACGAGCCTTTACCAGCTAAATCACTTGTTGCAGTGGGTGTAGAAAGCAAAGCAGAAGAGACATCCTTGTACCCAACATTGCCCTGGGCAGTTAGCAGAGACCTAACTCCAGCACAACCTGCCTTTCCCTCATTTCCCATCACACCAGGGTGAAATCCAGGGAAGTGATGCCACATACACTGCAGCAAGGTCTGTCCCTGCTTTCTTTGATGAGCAAAGGCCCTCAGAGCATCTGGCACTATCACAGCAGTAAGAAAAACAATCGAAGGAATGCCCCTGAGGTGGTCAGACAAGGAACATCTTGGTAGTCTAAATGCAGAGCTAAGGCCTTAGCAAGTCAGTCACTGCTCGTGAAAGAGACCCTGGGCCATGTAAGGCTTAAACAGGGGGAAATGCAGATGCACTTTTGGTCCAGTTTCACACCAAAATTTTTGTTAAAATTATGTGGTGCCTCTTCTAATTCTAATTAATTCCAGCTAGGCTCAAAACCAAGCTGCCAGAGAACTACCACCTGAATGTAACCTCTGTCCTTCTATGCTTACAAAAAATCAGCAATAATCTCATAGCAAAAGCCTAGCAATGAACAAAAAGGTATTTTACTGAGGCCAAGACACACACTGGTGTCCTGGTTTCAGCCGGGGCAGTGTTCCTTTTCTTCCTAGTAGCTGGCACAGGGCTGTGTTTTGGATTTGAGAATGAAAATAATGTTGATAGCACACTGAAGTTTTAGTTCTTGCTGAACTATGCTCACCCCAAGTCAAAGACTTTTGTAGTTTCCCATGCTCTACCAGTGAGAAGCTGCACAAGAAATTTGGAGGGAGCAGAGCCAGGACAGGTGACCTGAACTGAACAAAGGGATACTCCATACTATCATGGTCAGAATGTAACTTGGGGGGGGGGGGGGATTGTCAGGGCAGGGGGCTGATCACTGCTCAGGGATGCACTGGGCACTGGTCAGCAGGTGATGAGCAATTGTACTGTGCATCTCTTGTTTCTCTTGGATGTTACCTCTCTTTTATCTCCCTTTTCATTGCAATTGTTATCATCGTTATTATAATAATATTTTCTTTTATTTCAGTTATTAAACTGTTCTTATCTCAACCCATGGATTTATCTTCTTCCTCCCCCCCTCCCCCCCCCCCCCCCCCGCAATTCTCTTCCTCATCCCACTGGGGGCTGGGGTTAAACTACAAGATTGGGTTGTGCAGCACTGGGTGAGTAAGTGTAGCAAAGTCTGAAACAGCTAAAGTAGCAATTCTGTGGTTTTACCAACAGATGGACTGGCTGTCAGCTTCCACATGCTAAAGTACTTGAAATACTTGTAACAAAGCTTAGTGCATCCCACTTTCACAAGAAGTCTCTGCCATCCACCAGTCACAGCTGGTAGAAGTGTGCTTTGACCATGTAACCCAGAAAGCAGCGACCAAAACAACTTTTTACTGCAAAGCTTGTGAAAGCAAAACTGACTTGAAACGAGCTCATGATGGGATCCTCTCAGCAAATCAGTTACGGCTGCAAAAGGAGGAATAACTCCTTAGAGATGTATTTCCTTGTGCAAACCCCCTTGGATACTAATTTAGTGCTAATAAAAAGAGGAAAATTGATGAAATGCCTGTCTATAGGACAGAGGTGCTTTCCAGCTGAGAAAGGCAGTGCACAGAGAAACAGAACAAATACTCTTCATATTATCTGAGCTATCTGCTTTGCAGGGGGGAAGTGTAGCACCATTTCTCTTGCAGTGCTCATTTATAAAGCAGAATAAGTGTGTCAAATCTGTTACAGTTGTGAAGCTGTAGCACAGTGCCTCCATGACTGCAGGGGCCCAAAGAAAATTAACAGTATAAACCAGGCAGCAAATATTGCACTGGGTTGGTCTGAAATGCAAGAACCATTTCAACAGGGGTGGAAGATTTTTTTACTAAAACACCTAAAGCATCAGATCTCACTGAGGCTCCATATTTAAAAGTTTGATCCTTGTATTAAAAAAACCTAAAACAACAAAACCACAAAAAAGCCAACAACAACAACCAAAAAAACACCCAAACAAATAAGCAAGCAAAACTTCAAACAAAACCCCCACAAACAAACAACAAAACAAACCAACCAAACAAAGCACCACAAAAAACTCCCCACAGGTAGTCCAAACGCAAGCCTCAGCCACTGAAGATCTGCGTCGCCACAGTTCAGGAACACACCCTTGAGAATACACTTTGTGCACCGGTAGCACCAGCTCACACCAGCTCAGCCACACACAGATGTGCTTAGGAAGCCTCCAGCTCCCGTGGGCCGAGCTGTAAGAGGGAGATGTGCTCCCAGACACCCCAGCTAGTGACAAATGTTTGGGTAAAAAAGGATTACGCAGCAACGGGCTGCAAAACAGGATTATAACAACATCCTCTGGACCATGCTTTGCCGAGGGCTGGTCAGTGGTTCTGATCTGAGCTGGGGATAATGTGCAGTTACATGGGCTGGGACACATAATGAACTCCAGAGTGAAGAGCAGATTTTGTTACATGTTTTAATGTCAGTATCCTAAGCAACGAGCGTTGCAACAGACAAGGCACAGGATATACAAACACGTTGCTATAGATATCTGGTCCTGCCTGGTAAACTCACATGAACTTCTTTCCTGCCCTGCGGCAAAAGCCGACACCCACATACCAGCCACTGCAGCACCTGCCGCATTTTCCCAGGCTGCAGACACGGGCCCAAAAGTAACACCTTTTGATAAAGTCTGAATTGCAAAAAGGAGTATCTTCACCTCTTGAAAAGCTAATAATAGAAGTAGTGAGGTAGAAGAAATACCTTAATCAATAATGCCACAAAAAATTCAAACCCTGCAGGGCTTGAGATGCAAAAGGCTCCTGTCAAGAGGGGCAGAAGCTGTTTCTGCTGCTGCCTTTGGGGAAACAGAAAGAAAAACGAAACGTGACAAGTGAAGAAAAGACCAGTCTAAATAAATAAATGGTCTTTTTAAATTTTTCACTTTCAGTGACTAATTCTTCTTTTATTTATACAAGAAATGTTGCTTATTTGCAACTTTCAAGTTCAATCCTTTTCAGAAGTTTATTAAAAACAGCAGGTGAAGGGGAAGGACCAGTCCATGTACCACCCACATTTCAGTTTCAGAAAACTCAGTAACAATTCACATATGTTCATTGAATGTCCTTCGAAAGGTAGAGTGAATTGGTAACGAAACCTCGAGCCACCTCACTGTGTAAGTTTAAACACATACCCAGGAACTGTGTGGTCTTGAAAACCTGATTCCATGTCTGGGGTGAAAATCCATTTTAAATAACCACCTACCCCTCACCTTGCCAAAGAATGATATAATTACAAATACTCCAACCCTGCAAATGGCTGTATGAGACAAAGGCTGGCATGTTCATTTCATGGAGTCAGCTGCAAGGGCTGAAACAGAATAAATTTGCTTACGGGTGTCTGGGTTGCTCCCACCTATCGAAGGCACTTTATTCAGGATTATATTCCTAATTTACAGGAAAAAAATCATTTAGTCACTGACATCGAGCATCAGTACATTAACCTGAGAACTATTTTATACTTGGATCACAAGTGTGTGGTGAAGAGGTGCTTGCAGATCCCAGGGGCAGGATCTTTCCAGGTGCTGGAGTCACAGCGAAGCGCATGGGGATGCTGACACCTGCCGCACCCATTGCTGCCCACAGAGCCCACCAATACTGAGCCCCACCAGCAGAGGAGACTTTGCTATGGATGGTATGGTTACAAGCTACTGAAAAGAAGCCAAAGAATCACAAACTACCCCCAAACTTCCACAAATTGTTGTTAATGAGTAATAAATGAGACCCATGTCGGGACCAGAAATGTTGCAGTTTTTTGGGGAGCTCTCCATGATGTTCTCCATCTCAGAGAGGAGAGTTTATTACTGTAAAAGGCAAATATTCCCAATGCAGTAAGAAAAACACAGAAATATTTCAAGTAATTTAGGAAATTGGGTTAATTTGGGTGGGAGCAGTTTGGGCAGTAACGCAGCCTGTGATTGCAGACAGGAAAAGAAAATCATGAGTGGATTTTCCTCATCTCCTCCCTTTGTCCTTTCTTTTTAAACAAAACCAAGGAAGAAGCAGCCAGTCCTATTTTTTTTCAGATGCTGTGCAAAGTTGGCAAGGCTTAAAAAAATTACAGTTTGTTTACACAATATTGCAGATCAAGGAAAACACGTCTGTACAATGTCTTAGTGCACAAGGTCTTTTTCTGAGAAGGTTGGGTTGCATGAGGAAAAACCCACGTCATGTTCACTGAATATAGTATTGTAATACATAATTTTTATTAAAACTCATTGAGTGCTGGCCTGCAGGATAGGGGAAGGTTCCTGATGGGAACTGAGAAATCAGAGAGAACACTTTTAGAAAAAGGGAAGAAAAGTGAAAAAATTAGCACAAGGCACTGTGTTGTTAATATAATTAAAACCACAGAAGTAGCACAGTTTGGCTGTTTCATCATTAGATTTTAGAAGTTTCCTATGATGCATTTATTTAATTGATGAAGGTAAATCACAGAAAAATTCTCTACAGAATAATCTCAGCCCTGGGAGAAAGGAATCCAGATTAAATTTCAGAAGAATTAGTCAAACCCTGGCAGTAACAAGAGCCAGCCAATGGCACCTGAGCAAATTCTCAGCATCAGAGCCACTCCTGTGGAGAAGATGGAGAGTTTGGGGACAAGGACACTGGCTAACTAGACAATGACAGATGATATCAAGCCCTCAGGCATGGTCTGCAAAACCATCCTCACTGCTAATGATGCCTAAATAAAAATAAAAAAAAAAAAAAAAAGGAAAAGACCTGACATCCTTTCCTTCCCCAGCTGCAGGTACTGTGCTGAGATATGGGGCTTGGACGAATCAAGGGGATTTCAGGGTAGCTACTTTGAAACAGAGCAGGGAAGAGAGTTGGGTTTGCTTTCAAAGAGTGAAAAGAAACCTTTTTATTTAACTAAAAAGCTTTCTTTAGCAGGTATATCCTTAGTGAAAATGATGCCTTAGAGGCTACTTAGAAGAGAGGCTAGACAGTATTAAAGGAATGAAGTAGGTATTTATATAAAAGGCCTTTGAATGATACACCCTGGGCAGTACAAGAGCCCAGCCAAGGCTCCACCCAATATGGACTCAGACTCACAGGTTTTCACACTTTTATAAGTTTTGGTCCATTTACATATTGGGGTTAATTGTCCAATTACAGCTTCAGGTTATGAAGTCCCATCCTCCAAGTTTGCTCTCCTCAATTTGCTGCTGTTTACACTTTTTGGGCCCGAAGCTGCAACGGTGTCCTTGGTTCTCGGGCTGGAAAAGGATTGTTTTGTCTGACTAAACTGTGAGGAGAGCTTGCTAACACTTTATATGAAGTTCAGAGTTACACACTAATGCAGTACAGAACCTGGAAAATATGAAAGCAAAAACTTAAGGCATCAAAAAGATGCTACAAAATGTGGCTTTGGAGATATGCCAACCAGCTA
Organism: Vidua macroura; assembly: GCF_024509145.1. NCBI lineage: Eukaryota > Metazoa > Chordata > Aves > Passeriformes > Viduidae > Vidua > Vidua macroura. The sequence continues at coordinate 100,370,091 of NC_071573.1, read as the reverse complement.
CCTCTAACAAAAATTCAACATTAACTAAAAGTATTAAGAAGTACTGGGGGTAAAAAAAATCAACCAAAAGAGAAAGATTCTTTGTTACTATCATGTTCAACCTCCAAATACTATGGCTAACAATTTCTACTACTAATACACAGGTTGTTTTTGTTGCAAAAATATGACATCTAATATATCTGCACCCATTTATTTTATTAATCTAGGTTTCTAAAGTACCCTTTTTTTTCAAAAATTGATCATCACTTCAAAATAGCACAAAAGCCACTAGTTAAATTCCTTGTAAAAATATACTCCACTAAACCAAAAATTTTCTCAAAACAGTGTTTTATTTCCTCTTCAGTGGTAAATAATAGTAATCAAATTGTTTCACTGCTTTATTTTCCTGCTTGTTGAATGAAAAAAACACAGAAGTTTCAAATCCAATAGCAAACCTAGAGCCTAACTTTCCTGGATTTTTTTCCTTACGGAGATGTGAATTAAAAACTGAGAGTGAAATAACTACTGAGAACAGCATCCCACTCATAAGGAAGGAACCTGGCTCTGCTGGATGCAGCAATTCAAGGAGCAGAAGACCAAATCTGCCAGTAGGAACCAGCCCAAGCTCTAGAATAGCTAAGGATATTACTCAAGTTGGTGCATGTGACTGGACCAGTCTCACTGGGTTTTTTTATAAAATTCATTTTTAGAATCAGGGAGCCAAAATTACAGTGACTACTATCCTGTGCAGGAAAGCCATGGACCCAGGACACAACCTGGACAAAGTGTCACACCAGGAACATGATGCAAGCTTTGTGTTCAGGTTATTATCAGGGCAGCCTTCATGCCTTGAGAACACAATGGCAAGCATCTTGTGTTGGAGTATAGCAACATTTATGCTGGGATGTGGACACCCAGATGTCCTGCAATGTCCTGCTGTCCTCCCCGCGTGGCAAGGACTGCCCATGCCAAGGCACACCCAGGCCAGTGGCTCCCCACAGGCTGGTACCACCTGCAAGGGCACTCGTGGGCATTTGCCCAAGGCAGTGCCTTGGTGGTGTGAACTCCAGACCAAATGATCACAGGGATGAGCACTGGTGCTCCTGTGAGGTGGATCCTGAACACAGTGGGCGCTTTCGACCAGCAGTGATATGACAGACCATCTCTCTGGCCATACATGGTGCTCAGGGATCTAATAATACCTTCTCTCACCTCTCACTTCAGCTTCCATCATTAAAAATGGGAGAGTTATCTCCAGAAAACAGCAAACCCTATGATTTTGTGACTAGTTCCTCTAAAATCCCTACAAAAATGGGCACCATCCCTTCAGTGGGCTGTTGGGAGACAGCACTGACTGGACTCTCCAAGCTGTCAAGACCAAGACAAGAGGAGGCTGGTGCAGCAGCACCAGCAGCTGGGACACCTCCAGTCCCAGCCCACACATTTAGTAGTTGCAACTTCCATTAATCTTGAACACTCAAGAGTTTGATTAGCTCTTAAATGCATTCACTCTAAATTATGCAGAAGAACAATATGATTGTCTGTCTCCAAGAAAGGGAGTGCTCCATATCAGAGGAGAAAGAAGAGACTGTGGTAATTTTAGGGGCACCAAGAACAATCTTATGAAAATCCTTTCTCTCTTCTGGCATTTCTGTGTAGCGTTTAACACTTTAATGCAAATCATCTTGGAAGCAAATCATGCAATCCGCACTCAAGACATCACTTTTCTCATTAACCTCCACCACAAGGCTCCATCCCTGGCAATACCCACACCAAATGTATTTTTCTGAGCACTGTGGGTTAGGACTGCCTGGAGCTGAGCCTCTGTTAGCAGGCTGGGTAAGAAGCAAATGGAAAATCAAGTCACGCTGAATTTTATATTTGTATCTAATTGATGCCAGCAGTGGCCAAATGGGTGTATTTTCTTCGCTTACTGGGTATAGTAACAGGAAGGAGATGTGATAGTTTTGAAGCAGGAAGCATCCCAACTGGCGTGGGATGAGAAGAGCTGACCTGCACCTGAGACCACATATGGGGCACATCCTGTCCCACCGCCTTGGTGCCGCATCGGTGAAGGTCTCAATTGCAAAAACAGGAAATGTGTCTTCTCTCAACAGTGATGCTGAAGATGGACTTTCATGTTCACATTAGGAGAAGGGAATGAGGGAGAAAATCTACTACTGATATCTCCTTAAAATTGCTCTCTTAGGCGGAAGGATCTTCATGAACTTCATTTTAGCAAATGCAAAAAAAAGCACCTAATCCATCAGGTTTTAACATATCAGGCCGTGGACAGATAAACTTTCCTGGGTATGGCCACAGCAGGTGGTCAGGATACTGATCTCAGCCATTTTGCAGCTTTCTAATTTATCACTCTGGTCTCTAAAAAGACCCTAAGCTACACCTGGTATCAACTACTAGTCTGCTCCACTTCTAACAGGATTAAAAAATCCTACTAAACCAAATTCTGCATCTTTTGCAAACCAAGATCCATGCTAGATCCACAGCAGGCTGGCTTTTTTGGTTTGTTTTTTTTTTTTTTTTTCTAATTTCCCTTCACCAAGGATAACATTATCTATTTCCCTGGAAGCTTTCAGCAACTTTTCTGCAGGAGGAGAAGGTGTCCTGTGTGAGAAACCATGTCAACAAGATCTTTCCATAAATGCAACATTTGCGTAAGATCAACACAATAATTTATCTTTTTTTTTTTCCTCTTGAAAGAAACAGGAAAAAAGTGTTTAAAGGCTGTGGCAGTGGTTAAAAGGAGGGCTCTGATGGTGGAGAATGGTGCAGGAATCGAAAGTTCCTGAAGCGATGCCTTCTCCTGGGGTGTGCACACATCATCTTTCAGCACACAACAACAAGGCCGCTTCCCTTTGCCTTTAAGCCTGCTAACAGCTCTTTGTTGGCACTACATATGTTAAAAAAAGGGAAGGCCAGCAAATGTACCACCCTCAGGGTCAGAGGAGTCAGTTCTACAACTGATCTAGATGTTTGGAGTCACACTGGCACTGGGGGAGAGGTTCCTGCCAGAGGAAGATGAAGTTTTATTTGCTCAGTTGAAGCGAGTCTGGACCATGGAAGAACCAGGTAAATCCTCCAACTGACACTCTCCCCTGACTGAGCCTGTCATTCAGACTCTTCTTACCCCCCTTCAAACACAGGCATGATCCTGCTGCTGGATTTCTCTGAGATAAGTATAGCATAACAGAAATAATCCCACATTTCCCCACCTCTACTCTGAAGAGAGTAAACAGTAGTACCTTAAAAGCATTTCAGGTTCTCGCATTCTTGTGGTTAACACTAATTTTTTAGCTTCTTGACCCTCTATTGCAGAGATCATGACTTGTCAGACCTATTTTGAGACCTCCTTTAAGTTTCACAACTAAAAGTCAGGGGCAAGAATCAAATAGCCTCCCAAAGGAAGGTTGACCCTCGTATTTCCTCTGCAACTGACATTTCCAACTGCAGGAGGATGGTGGGGCAGAGTAGACATGTAAAGCCCAGGACAGAGCTCTTCAGCATTTGGTGCCCAAACTGTGTTTTAGAAAAGGAGAGGAGCTGCAGCTAAGGATGACCCTGCTGAACAATAGCACACAGCTCTGGCTGCGTGCTGGGTTTTGGAGCGACTCCAAGCAGGGTGGGACTGTAAGAAAGTGGACAAAAGCTTTGGATAGAGATCTACGGGGAGGAAGCGCTTCCTACTTCCTCCACAGAAAGGACCAGGGCTTTAAATAAACCTCCTCCTGAGCTCTGCTGAAGACCAAAAAGATTGCTGCTGGAAGAAAGTCCTGTCTGACTGGGAATGAGCTGAAGGCTGATGGAGCTCTCCTAGGGAACTCTGCTGCTCTGCTGCAGCTTCCAACATGCTGGTGGGAAGTTGGGGGAGGGCTGTCCACAGTCCCGTTGTGACTGGCATCAACTAGACAAAAAAGCCGGTAAAGATCTTGACAGGGCTCTCAGTTTTGCCACCAAAGGTGCAGAGCCAGACTTGCCCATCAAGCACATCTTTTGATGAAAAAGGTAAATCAAAGTGTACATTTACACTTTGTAAAACCATTTCAACATCATGCCATTTCTCAGACCCATTTACCTTTTAGCCCTTTCTTGTATGGCCTATGAAGCTGCAGCAGCACATTTATTCTGATGGACAGAGACATTCAATCTGCTCCATTCCCCTCAGCTCCTTTCCATCCTCCCACCTCTGCAATTACACGGCATCTTCCAGCCTTGCCTCCCTCTTTCCTCTCACATGGTCCCACACACAGACCATAAACACAGGAGCCAGGACTGGGCAACAATACTGATGAGAAAATGACTGGCACTGACAAAAAAAATCCCCTTCCTAACAAATACCAATGGAATATTTACTTTGCTTGGATGTAACAGAATCAGACCCTAAATACAGTAATACATACTTGCAAACAATCCAGGTCTTTCCTCTGTACAGTACCACATCAATTATCTTACCCATCCATTTTAGGGTACATATTCAGTTGTAATAACTCCCATCTTCCCTGTTCTCCATCCTGAGCATTAGCCCACAGCACGAAGCCTTTTTATTGTTTTTCAACCTGTCCTTAGTCTGCTAGAGCATCCATTGATTATAACCCAAAAGAAGAGTTGTACTGTGCCAAAATTTCTAAAATTTACATCTTAGACATTTTCAGTGGTCTGGAAGACTTAATAAGAGAAAATGAGAGAGAAAAGGAAGGAAACCACGGGTTTGAAAAATATCAGGCTAGACTGATTAAGAAGTAATGTGGAAAAAATATACTCCAAATGATATTATTAGAACAAAAACAAAGCTACAGGCAGGTCAGAAAGAACTGAGTTGTGCATACATTTCTGCTGCAGTAAGAAATGGCTTTGCACTGCAATGGGATTGAATAAGCAGATTTCACATTCCTGGAGGAAAAAAAATATTTTATTAATGGCTTTGCACAAAGCAATTACCCACCAGTTTGGAACAGATATCTGTGATTGACCTGCTGAGACAGCCATTGAAACTGCACTTGGTCCAAATCTAGGAGAGAAAGTTCTCAACTCCTGTCCTGCTTTACAAAGGAGTGAAAGAGTCAAAACTTCTTGTATTAACGATCTGCTAGGCTCTGGCTTCACTGGACAGCAAACTGCTCTCAATAAATGTACTGTTCTTATAAAATTCCCAGATTTTCCCTACTAATTCACATCCCATGGCAATCTGGCTAGCACTCTGCTGGGAGTGTGACTCTTTTGGGCTCAAATAAAGCAAAGTGCAGTAAGAAGCAGCCCATGCCAACACCAAATTTGCAGCCAAGAGTGAGAGAGGCAGACCTGCTCAAGTGCCAGCCCTGGAAAGGCATATCCACCACTGGCATGCACTGAAGCAAAGATGCTGATTGCCACTGTTCCTGCAAATTCAACACGGCTATTATAGGTTATTTCTCTATTTCTTGTTGTTTCCAAGCTGTCTTAATGTCCTACTAGCTTTTGTTACTCAGCTTTGTCTTAATGGTTTCTGTACGGAGCTATGTCAGAGTGGATGTATCTTAACATATTTGACTTTAATGCAGTCAATACTCATTATTTTCAATATTTCTGAAGACAAGCTGCTTCTCTTGGTAAAACTATGTTCAGGCCCTGATATGGCAGATAGAGCATCAGTCACTGACTTTCTTCTTGAGCTTTATCCCAAAAGCCAGCCAGGCTTTGCTCCCACCACCCCAGTCAAGGCCTCATTCCTCTACTGGCTCAAAAATAATCTTCTAACTTGACCTCAAATGTATTCAGTAGTGGTAACCACATTTGCTCTGGTCCCAACACTGTCTTCTCTGGAACTTCCCCTCTGCTACACACAGGGATAGAGAGCCATCACTCCCACATCAGCCTTGGCTTTCCTGGTTTAACTGACCAGGTTCTTCTTGCCTCCCCTGAGACTCAGTGTCCTTTCCCTGTGTCACAGAAATCCTGCCCTGCACTTAGCGCAGTGACAGCCTCCTGACCCCTGGCACCGCACGCACCATCTCAACACCAAGTTTCCTTATCTGCACTGGGAACTCTTCCAAGAAGGGGATTTGCCTTTTGACCTTAGTGCCTTGGGTCAATCTGTGTTCAGCTCTGCCTAGGCTCTCCTCCACACTTCCAGTGAGCAGCTTCTCCCCTGTTCAGGGTCAGACTACCCCTGTGTTCCATGCCTTTTCTGTTCCTGCCATCCAAAGGGGTACCCTGCTCTCTCAGAATAACATCTGATCTTTTTCCAAGCTGATGGCAAATGGCAGTGTCATGGCACCAGATACATGACTTGTGCACCCCTGAGTGTGGAGCTTCAAAACCCTTTCTGCCAAGAAGGTCTAATGCATGAGATGTAAAGCTCAGAGGAAAAACAATGCCAAGATGTAAGTGATCCAGCATATTACTGGAACATCTCCACACATAAAACATAGCAGTGCAAGTCATACACGGATTTTTCCAGTTTCTTCTTTAGCTCTCAGTGTCAGGTGAATGAGGAGGACCACTTTTATCACTCATCCAGTGCATGAACAGGGAATAATAGCTTATTTGTTTTAAAAACAAAACAGTAGGGCTGTACAAAGCCAACCAACAACCCAAATGTAACCACACCCTCAACTAGGAGAGACCACAATCCCTCTCTATTTGCTATTCAGTAGGATCTGTGTACTACACATATATATATTTCTATTTTATTCAAAGTAAAGGTTTTGGTTTTTTTTGTTTTTTTTTTTTTTTCATCATAAAGGGTGAGATTCAGATCTGGCACATCCAAGGAATAGCTGAAACAAGCAGAAAGTCCATTAGGCAGTTTGCTCTAAAAATACAGTAAAAAAAATCCCTTCTTACTAAGCAGTGAAAAGATTACTGAAAATACCCCTGAATGTTACAAGCAGGCTGTAGCCCCCTTGGCATGTGAGGAGTTTCAGGATTCACTGTAGGAGCAGCAGAAGCAGCTCAGCAAATATTCATGCACACTTACAGGTCCATGGTGCTTGTAGACAATGAGAGGTTTGGTGCTGAGAAAAGCACTTTTTTTCATTTTTAAAGAAATTTTACATTGAAAGAAGTGTGTCTTTGCTGCTCTAACCCGTGGCTGGGCCAACAGGGATCTAGCACAACTCTTCCCCCTAGCTCCAAGCAGCATTTGCACCAGAGCAACACAACACAACCTTCTGCAAACCAGACATTCCCTCTGGACTGGATCACTGTGCAAGCCAATAGATGGGGAGAAACTGTGCAAAAATACCCCAAGTTTGCCAGAGCTTCAGGTTATGCCATAATGGCATTTGGAAGTACACTGGGGCATGCAGGCATCTTTGGCCAGGCACAGCTGTGCTCAGCTGGGCACTCACTCTGATGGCTCATCACTGCTGACATGTGACTCATTCAAAATGTCTCAGCATGCCACTGAATAAAATTTGTGTGTGCATAAAACCCCCCATATTGACTTTTCCTATGGAAAGTGACTGTTTCTCCACCGTGTGCTCTTTTCAGCAGGGAGGAGGAAGCTGCAGCAGCACGCTCCTCGAGGCTGCACCACAAACTCACAGGGGCTGCTGGGAGCACCTCAGGAAAAGCTCACAGAGCTCCTCAAAAACAGCACCAGTCTCTGCCCACAAATAACCCCACTAAAACACATGCAATTTCTTGATGATGCTGTTAATGCCAGGATTTCCAAGCCTGGAGCTTTTCAGGAGAAATCCATGGAAATGCATGCACACACTCCAGACCTCGCTACATTTGATATGAGTAGCCTGTTTTCAAGCACCCATGCAAGCAGTGGGAGCTCCCATTTTTTCACTAAAAGCACATCTTAGGCTAGTACAAGTTAAAGTTAACTAGTGGCAAAGCCTACTGCTCCAGCTCTGCAAGGGAGAATACCTGCCAGTGGCTGCCCCAAAACAAAAGCAAGATGCTGAAGGGCTCCTGCTGCGATGCAGAGAAGTGGCAGCTGAGATCTTGCTTCTGCTGTGCCAGACACTATGTACTGGGCCAAAAAGAGCCTGTTGTTGTGCCAAAAAGTGGGTGATTCAAGCTGAAAGGCAGCTGATAGGGCTTCCCTTCTTTGCCAGGCAGCTGGCTGCAGAAACACATTTTGCAGCAGCAAACATCACCCTGCACTGATGAGGTGGAGAGTCCTTTCAAATCAGTCCTTATCAGGTCTAAAGATAGGCTAAAGATAGAGGAGATGCCTGATAAAAGGTTATGGTCCTTTTTCCCACTTCTGCCTCCCAGTCCATTAAACATCATTAAATTTACCCTGACTGAAAATATTAGAGGCCTTATGTCTTAAACTTGAAGAACATTTTTTCCACTGAGACAGAGGAATTTTGCTTACCTTCATCAAGCAGTAGTGCCAACAGTTGTTAAAGTACAGTATAAATATTAGTCCTTGCCAGTAAACAGATGCAAATTTTGGCACCACATCAGATTGAAATAATCACATAATCACAAAATGGTTTGAGTCAGAAGGGACCTTTAAAGATCATCCAGTTCAACCCCCTGCCATGGTCAGGGACAGCTTACACCAGACAAGGTTGCTCAAAGCTCCACCCAACCTGGCCTTGAGCACTTCAAGACATGGGGCATCCACAACTCTGGGCAACCTGTTCCATGTTCTCACTACCTTCACAGTAAATTTGTTCCTTATGTCCACTCTAAACTTACCCTATTACAGTCTAAAACCATTGCTCCTTGTCCTGTCACTGCAGACCCCTGAAAATACCCCACCTTTCTCCATGTTTTTTTATAAGCCCCTTCATATTAAAAGACTGCAATGAGGTCTCCTTGGAGCCTTCTCCAGGCTGAACAACTCCAACTCTCTCTGCCTTTCCTCATAGGAGAGGAGCTCCATCCCCCTGACAATCTTCATGACCCTCCTCTGGACCCACTGCAACAAGTCCATGCCCCTGACTGTGCTGAAGGTTCCTGAGCTGGACACGGTGCTCCAGGTGAGGTCCCACCAGAGTAGAGGGTCAGGAATACCTCCTTCATACCTCACACGGAAAACACCTCACACGGAAAAGCCCAGCTGGGGAATACCAACACAGATTGAGCAAACCTGCCCAACAGACTGAAGAATATATGAACAGCTACACTGGGCCACAATAGTTAGAAACTCCATTTCCATGCTTTATTTATTTGTATTTAACAAACTAAAACCCTAAGTGCCAAACTGAAAGTTCAGTGACAACTCATATTAAACAAATTAGCCACTCAGGTCATTAAAGCACTCGAGAGATGCTTTATTTCCTTCTGTGTATGCTCTACTAATCTCCACACTTCCCTCAGTCTGATAAAGCAATTAAAAAAATCCATTTCACTTTCAGTTTCTGACCAGAGAAAGCAACATGGGTTCACAAGCTACCAGGATTTTTTTTTAATGTGAAATGTTATTCTCCATATACTTTCAGTAAATAGTCCCAGTGAATTTAGGTATGAAACAGATCTGCAAAACAAAATAGGCAAGAATGTAAACTTGGTGCCTCTGCCTCAAAACACTTCCAGTCTCACCTAAGGAGTGACTTGGCTGGAAAGCTATTTATTGGAACAAAGAGGCTGAGTGATGCAGGAGTGCTGAAGGCAGGCAAGGAGGTTAGGGAGTGTAATACCTAAGCCAGTTATGTAAGCAGGGAAGCACGGGGTGAAAGGACAGCAGGACTCTGCGGGACGCGTGGCAGCCAGCCTCGGAAAGCTCATAAGGAGCTTTGGCAGGGCCCGGCTGCCCCGCCACTGGGGCAGGTGACAGAAGCCAGGCTCCAGCACCCTGGCAGCAGGACCCAAGCCAGCACCCCGAGCCACAGGCACAGGTGCTTTGCTGCTGGGCTTTGCACTCATGGCCCACGAAAGCAAAGCCAGTGGGATGCTGGGGAAAACAACAAAAGGGCTTTGGTCCTTTCTCTGCAATGTATTTCAGGTTTTAATGGTGGTTTTGCTATCCCCACCCCCCCGGATTCGCTGCTGAAGTGCCCATGGACAATGAGACTATTGAGAATTTACTACACATGAGATTAGTTTGGGTTTCAGTTTCTGCTGAGCCAGCTCATTTCCTTCCACATTCTTACAGGAACAGATGCTAAAATATAAAAGGGCAGTAAGCATCATAAAGGCAGAAAAAGGAAAACCCTTCGTGCAACAGCATGAAGTTAAAAATACTTTTTCACAGCTTTAGCCAGAGCCATTCAGTAGTTTGTTCTGCTGTTTAATTACATTACATAAAAGAGGCAAGACATTATTATTTTTTCTTAAGAACAAAAAAACCACAAACACATACACACCTCAAAATAACAAAAACCCAGCCAAACACCTAACAACTAGACTAGCCAAACTAGCTGGATTAAAATAAGTGTTCAAAGAAGCTAAACAGAAAAATTAATTTTGTCCCCTCCCATCATGCATGACTACAGTGCTGCCTTCAGACACCAAATTCAATTGCTGCAGCAATTAGTCACAAAATTCAAGGCGAGCTGAAACTGTCAGATACTCCAAGAGCATCCCTGTGCTAGAATCAATTCTTCCCCCACAGAGGCAAACCAAGCAGATGGATGACCTGCAGCTCATAAAAAGCCACAAGCCATCCCCGGGCTTCAACAGCAGCAAGGATGAGCAAACAAACTCCTGGCCCTTGTGCCACCGCTCCAGTCAATGCAGGAGCACCTCTTCCCTTGGAGCATCTCTTCCCTGGGTCCTTCAGTGCTCAGTGGCCATAGCCCAGAGCATCCCCACAGGGCCATGCAACAGAGATGGAGCCACCAGGGTTGGGACTTGCTTTAGGGAAAAAATAAGTGGAAAGAAACCCAGATTGCCCAATTGCACCACACCAGCCACATTTCTCTTTCCACAAAGTTACATTCATCGATTTTATTCTTTTTCAGAAAAGTCCCAAGTATGGCAAGATGCTTCTCTGTGCAGCTCTGACATTCAGATGCTTTGCCAGCTAGATGGGCAACCTGCAACCCCTCCAGACACTGTCTAAAGTACCTTTTACATACAGACATAATATCCATTATCCTCTGATGCTTTTAAAATGCTTCTCATTAGCCACCCCAGATGTGCAACCCACTGCTCAACAAGCCCACACCTTCCTGGTGCCACTCCACCAGCCCACAGCTGAACCTGCCAGCACCATCTCCTCCAAGCTGTGGGAAAAACACATTAAAATAGACTAGAAAACTGAGATCACAAAAGACCAAAGTCACTGATTACCCCATCATGTTGCTTCACTGCTTGATACAATTTTTTTCCAGGAGGTTTCTAAACCTCTGAGAACTACCAAACTGTGAAGTATAAATACAGAGTGTAAATACAGAGTCGCTGGTAGGACTAATGACATGAAATCACTGATAAAATTTAGGAGGCTTTTCAGACAAATCTTTCCAAATCATTAGCTTCTGGATTTAAGACAAGTGAGGCAGCTTCATGGAGGTTCAAACCAGGTGGAGTAAAACAAATTTAGCTCACATGGATAACATAAATGTCTCTGCTGGCAGTTTGGGCCAGAACCAGGCCCCACAACACCTTACTGATGAAAACCTTGGGGAATTTCAAACCTGCTTGTACAGAGCAGAGAACACGAAACAACTTCCTATTGCTTTTGTGAACCATTTATAAACATCTTCATCTTATGAACATTTTAATCACCTGTGCATTGCCTACACAGTGTCATTAAGTTTTCTTTCAAAACAAACAAACAAACAAACAAAATGTTGTTCCTTCATGGAAAAATAAACTCCCAGGGCAACTCTTGACAAGCACAGCTGCACCATTCCTTCAGCCAGGAGATGCCTTTCTCCCTTCCCTGCAGCTCTCCCAGAACCAGCTCAGCAAACCAGCCCTGCACCCACTGCTCCTCCCTGGCTGGAGAGCAAAGCCCTCTGCAGCTGGCACGGCTGGTGTCACACAGTGCCCAGTGGCTCAGTTCTGGCACCACTTACACCACCCTATCACCACACTGCTGTGTCAGTACAAGGGGCTGCCATTACATTACACATTTTTGATGGCTTCACAATTTCTCTGCTTGCTCACCTATTTCACCTACACCTCTAAGCCATTCCAGACCTCTAAACTAATCTCTGGAATTTAGGGTTTAAAGCCAACCCCTTCCCCCACTGCCAAAACATACACTTGGGACTGATGGAGGACCTAAACATTCGCCGCACAACAAATATTTATGGGTGTAGAGGAACTTTGCACAGCCATCCCAAGTGGGACAGACTGAATGCAGTGTCACCTCCCAGCACTCCAAGAAAGAACAGTCCCACATCACCAGCCCCACTCTTCACTGGCTGCCCAAGAGAGTGCTGGCTGCCCTGTACTCACCCCCTCACCTCACCCCTCCAGACACACTGGGCTCAGGCAGGAGAGTCTCCAGGCTGGACTGGCCACCCCATCCCTTTGGCTGCTCCTTCACAGCCCTGTGTGAACCAGGAAATGGAGGCGAGCCAGCAGTTTATTTTTAGCTTTTTTTTTTTTTCCCTTAAATAAAAAGCAAAACCACATGCATAAACCACATGTTTGCACTCACTCCACCCAGTGACAGGTTTTACATTTTGCATTCTCTCAATGCTCAAAAATTCCTGGGCAATGATGCAGAGCAGACATCACCTCACAGATTTCCATTATGCCCCTCAGTATCCCTGTTCTTACACTGGCAAAATAAGAATCTCTCAAACACTGAATTAAGTCTCTCCACGAAGCAGGCAAAGCCAGAAGAGAGAGGTCAGTGAAGGTGACTCTGCTCTCAGCTTGTCTCCTCCTTTCCCTCCTTCCCAAAAACCATCCAGACATCCAGGAACACTGGCAGAAGTTGCAGTTCACACTTCCAAAGGTTCACTGCAGACTCTTTGAAGAAAGAAGAGCTAGTGTGGGATTATGAATCCCTTTCCCATGAGTTCAACCACAGCTTTGAATTCCTACTAACTAGAAGCTGGCTCTTGCTTCTCTTCTGCAGCTCCTCAGACATCATTCCTTGTAACTTCTTTGAGTGTTTCAGATAAGTTACAGGATCTCAAGTGACTCCTCAAAATTTAGTTTCAGAGGTGCAGCAGGTGGAAAAGAGTTAAAGGGTTTCCTAGCAGCCGATCGTTTTATAGTCAACAGGTTGAACTTTTGGAGCTAGGAGGAAACCATCCATTCACCTTAAGAACTTTTGGTACAGAACTTAGCTTCCCTCAAAGTTAAAATAAAAAGTTGAAAGATCCCCTCTTTTTTCAAAATGTCTATTGAAACTTCACCTTCTTTAAAAGGAAGGGGGGCACTAAGTCAGTACACACGTATCTACACCTTGAGCAGCAAGACTTCTGAATCTAAGCAACAAAAACTTTCAAGGAGCAAATACATTTAACAGAAGACCCAGTTTGTGCCCACAGTTTGATGTGGCTACATTCAGGCTCTAATGGCAAAATTACCTGTTTTCAACTTCTGTTCAAAGAGAAACTCCATACCAGCAGAGTGCCACTTAGACATGAACATTATTAATGCAGAAATGCCTGCTTCAGAGCTCTGAAAACACTAATTAATCACAGCACTGGCTTTATGAGTGATCATTTGCAAACGCCACACTAGCTCTGCACCACCCTGAGACTGCTGGCAATGCCTCATCCCAAGCAGAAAAATGTCCTCACTACTTGCTGAATACCATACTGCTTGGACAGCAAGTGTAAGCCATCAGTTTTGATGTAAACAAACTTGAGAGATAAAACAAGGCACTTGAAATCACAAGAAGGCATCTGCCTCAATTTTAATACTTCCCTACTGACTTTTACCTCCAAGACAAGAAGAATTTGGTGAGTTTGCACAGCAGCTCAAGGATGGACTGGACAGCTTCAAATATTACAAGACTTGAAGACATAAACTTTGCTTCACAACCTCAACAATAATAATATGTTTGTGAATATAAAAAGGTGGAAGCTAAGACAGTTGGGTCACTCCAACCACTGTGCTCCTCTATACTATTATAAAAAGTAGATCCAATGCAGCCTTGCTGATACCTTAATTAATTCAAAAATCTGTTGGAAAAGCTGGCAACCATTATTGTATATTTTAGGAAGCAGAGCTGAAATGGAACATCTTCTCCCAGTCCAACCTAACAAACACGTGGTAAGCTGTTGGCTGTAGGACAGCAGATTATGTTAGCTAGTAACTATCCCTTGCTTCACTCTTGCTCAGGCCTCTTGGCCCATCTTAACTAGCCAAACTGGGTTTTCAAAACAGCTCATTGTTGGTTGTCGTGCGCGTCATTAGGCACTTTGTCCATGCTTTACCCAATTATTTACTGTGCCCAACCAGCACCCTCTGAAAATGCACCAAGGTGCCTGGTGCCAAGTTTAATTATCCCCTCGCTTAAGAGCTGCAGGTTATTTTGTGTGGAGTGATGGAGAGGTGTATTTGCTGGGTGAAGGAAAAGCCTTATACTGTGCCCCACTTCCTGAAGGAGCTCTGAATTTAAACCCACTTAACTAAGTAACCACACTGTGCAAGAAGCAGTGTGCTTATTGTTAGGAAGCATTGCAGAAACGCCAGAGTCAGCTACAATTTCCTTGCTCTGCAGAAGCAGCATATTCCCTTTCCCACTGCCTGAGGCTCTGCCTCACCTCTCTGCCAATGGGATAGATTTGAAACAGCCTCCAGCTACCCCTCCCATAACAAGGCAGCTCCCTCTTGTCTCACCACTGAGGTGGACACACACACCCCACAGAGCAGCACCAGAGGGCTGAAACATGCTGCCAGCCCCCTCAAGGGATGCTGGCACAGAACCCTCAGGCCAAACATCATCAAGTTCATAAAGGAAAAGCATGCAAGTGTCTCCTTCCCAGCCTCCAAAGAATCCTACAGATTCCCCCAGCAGCCCAGCTGACTGTGTTTATTGCTGCATCCTTCACGTTATAGGTCAACATATACCAGAGAGCCAGCAATTCTCAGCTAATCAGATTTCTGTGCAGACTGACAAATGGCTCCCAATAAGAACATGAAAACCCAGGAAAATCAAGAGTCTCTCTAATCAGCCCACTTATTGCAATGCAGTAAGCCTGTAGAAAGCTCACACACTTTGTTAACACACTGGATTGCACTTTGTGGCAGGATCTCAGGGGGCTGGCAGCAGTGGGGGGACCCCAGCCCAGACCAGCTGCTGGAAGGAACGTGTTCCTCTTCGTTCTTTGTGCTCCATGCAATGCTATGTTATTTTGAAACTAATTCATGGTAATTCCTTGACATACTATTAGCATGCTTGCCAAATGCCAAAGCTTAAAACTGGAGTGTGAACACACACTCATAAAGGACGTTCTTGCTCCACCACTGGATTATCCCAGCCTGGAAACTTCTTATAGGTGAGTCCTTCCTACCTCCCCAGGCAGACCCAAAAAACCAGTGACATTGCCGGTGGGATGTGAAAATCATCATTCCCGTGAAGGCCAAGCACCTTGCCTTGTTACCAACCCTGCAGCTCTGCCACATTCTGTCCCTCCAACCTCCTGATCCTACACATTTTACCCCACAAAGCTCACTCATGACTGAGAAGAGCTTCAGAAACGTAATGACATCACGGACATATATATGGCACCCCTCCTCGTCCCACAGCAAGGCTCATGGTGACAGCAGGGCACTGCATGCCCCAGGAGCCAAACAGCTGAGCCCATGAGTCAGGAGAGGAGGAGTTGATGTGCAGAGAGGCAGGTGGAAAATCACAGCCTCCTCCTCCACAATGGCCCTCAGCTGCTCTTAGAAGATGATGAGGCTTTCCAGCTAAAACACTGGTGCTCTCAGAGGTCTGGCACCCGAGCTGCTGAGCAGGTAAAAGGGATGGAGAATCTGTCAAGGTCCCTGATTAGGTGTGAAAGAAAAGCCCTGTGCACACAATACTCTTACTGAAGCTATAAATAGTCCCCTCTGCACCAAAGTTGTGCATACTGTATTGACACTTCTGACTTAATAGGATTTCCTAGGTAGCCTGAACCAGCTCGGGCTGCTGCAGGGCAGCCTTGCTGAGCCATTTTCACAACACATGCATACCACTGTGACTGGGGGGAGCACAGAGGATTATCTTGTGTTTTCAGTGTACAGATCACAATAAGGCAGGAAAAGACTCTGAGAAACTCCTAGAGGGTCGTAATGAGTTTGCATGCACAGCATAATTGGGAGAAAACTTCCAGGATGGCCTTTTTGATGCAGTAAGCTTATCTCCCAGCTACACATCAGAACTTACTACAACTGCAATTTTTTTTCTGCATATTCATCCTTTTTTACAGTGGTAAAGAGAGATAAGAAACAATGTTCTAATAAAATATATAAGTTTTATATCAAATAATGTAAAAAAATATTATCCTGTTCAAATATATCCTGTCATTTCAGTTCCTGTAAATAAATTAAACCAGTTCTCCCACTAATGGCTCATTATTGTCTTCAAATATGTGAAACAAGAATTTAAACATCTCTTATACGACTTTATTCCTTCTAAAGAAATCCCACCCTGTTTGAGTTACTGTCTGTTAACCTGGAAGGCTGACCTGAGAACTGTTAATAAAATAATCTTTTACTTTAATATTTCCACGACATCACCTTTGCCTTTGTGGTGCTTAACAGCCTGCCAGTGGTGCTGGGAATCATGTCCAAGTTTTGCCCTGACCCTTTGAGCATGTACCAGATGTATCCCCTGCCCTCGGTGCTGAGGATGAGCCACGCTGCTGAGCCTGTGCCCGCCTTCCAGGGTACAGCCATGGTATTGCCTCACCTGCCCTGCCTCATCTCTTCCATCACCTGATAAAGCACTCCAAAACCTGTCTGCTTATGTGCTGTGGAGAAAGCCAGTGTTGACCCTTTCATGCCCAAAAGGTACAAGCACCAAGGGCCTGGCTATGAGCACCTGACTGCACAGCCAGCTACCCCACTTTGCACTGTAGTTGCAAAGGTTGGGCACCACCTGGCTGAAAACATCACCCCAGCATCTTGGGGCCTGAGTCCCAGACCAGGAGGCAGCAAGACTTTATGTTGTACAGATGAAGAATAAAAGGATGTTTTCTGGTACCTCATGTCATTCTCATCATCTGCCTCACAGACAACTTACCTCAGCAAGGAAAGATGTAGGACAGCTGCCTATTGCATATTCCCTGCCAGCCCCAGCTTCCTTCAGCTGCTCCATCACCACAAGGAACACAGAAACCACGCAGAGCAATTGTACACATCCATCCACATGCTCAGTACTGCACAGTGTGGACCCAACCTGCTCAAGACAAGCTCTCAGTCGAGCCTGTCGCCCTGGGCATGCTGTGTCTCCAGGGCTTAGTGATGCAAACTCTCCATGCAGCACTTCTGTGTTTTTTTGGAATGACATGTGGCTATTTGGAGCACTGGGAATTTGTAATACAAGAAGAAGAAATAGTAAAGTTAACCTCAAGCTGGTTCCATACACTCATTCTGAAACTAAAGTAGCTAGAACATGGTGCATAATTTTTTCCTACCACAGTCTTAGCTGTTATGGAAAATGCAGCAATGAAGAAAAGAGCTGGCTCGTGAGAAAACATTACCTGTCTGCACCTCATCTGCTCCTTCAGGATGCTCTGTATGTCACAGCAATGATACACATAGTGCTTGCATGGCTATCTAAGAACCCCAGGCAAAAGTGATTGCAAGAGAGTCATGTAGTTCAAAATTTCATTAAAGAAATGGTTATAATACAATCACAAGCCATTCAATGCACTGGAGGCTGAATGTTGCTAAGGAAAATTATGAACCTCCTCCTGCAAATATCCTTATCTACCCAGAACATAAAAAGAGCCAATAGTGTAGCAACATCTATATTCAGCACAAGGACTAAACCAGAATAAGGTGATCATTAAATAGTTTAGAACAAAGAAGATAGCAAAATGTAGTGAGTCTCAACAAACCAAGTGAAATAGGGCTAAGAGGCTGTACCAGCTATGCTTTGCACTTAGGCACTCTTAGGAAACCTTTTGTAGGAGATGGAAGGACAGTCAGCTCCCCAAGAGCGTCCACACTGGATGGATGATGGACAGGTGGCTCCTTTTGCAAAACCCATTTTCTTTATTCTGCACAGTGGATAATTCAGCTCAAGGATAAGGGAGAAAAAAAAAAAAAAAAGCAGAGGGGGAGGTAGGGAAAATGCTTGAATGTTAAAATAGGCAAATTACCGAGATAGAAAATCTAGATTAAATCAAGCATTCCTGCAAATGTGTAATAGAGAAACAAATGGCTCCCATCTGGAAGCTCAGCAAATTAACTTGGATCCTGGTTAAGACAACAGCACCAGAGTCTGCTTCCAGAAATGTAAATATCCAGTGTGCATTTGCAATCCAATCACAGGCTAAAAATATAAGACAACTTGGAGTGGAAATCTGATTTTGTGTCTACACTCCTAATGGGAAATAAAACAAAAATTCTTTAGACACAGCAATCTGGACTCATTTTTCCTGCATGGAGAGATGATGCAAGATGTCTTTGCACCAGAAAAGTCTTTCAGCTGCTTCTGATTGCAAGGCCACAGCTCACATGTTGGAGGCCTGACTCTTATCCATCATATTCCATTTCCCCATCTCCTTTTCCATTCTGTGACCCCTGGCTGCTCCACTGTACTGTCCTCAGCTCTGTTTATTTATACCACTTCACTTGATTCTTCTTACTAAGAGTATTCTAGTTCCTTTTCCCCCCAGAGGTTTATCTCTGCCCTTCCAGTAAGAAAAGGGCTCTTGGTCTCAGGGTGCAGATGGAGAACTCAGCCACAGGCATGAACCAGGCTCAGGACTAAATTTAGCCCAGGAGAGGATAGTCTTTCTGCCGGTAGACCAGAAAGGCAATTTGGAGCAGGAGCATATTTTAGATGCTCTCTGATGGTGTCTGCCTCCCTCTAGGCTATAGTGAGTCTGGGGAGACCAGCCTTAGATTCTGAGCATCATCCCTGAGGACCTTCAGATGCTACAAAAGCAAGGAAAAGCTATTACAAGTTAATGTCATCCATATGGTTCAAGAGCTGACACTGGAAGGGAAGTTTTAGGGTGTTCCACCAGCAGAAGGCATTCATGGAAAAAAAGGACGGTTCTCTGTGTATGAGATATGTCCTTCTGTGATCACAGCAGGAACAGACAGGAGTTTTAAACTACAAAAAAAAAAAAAAAAAAAAACAAAACCAAAAAAAAAACCAAACCTCTAGAGACAAGATAATCAGGAAAATCAGTTAATTCCCACATTTGGTTTTAATAAACAGATGGGGGGATTGGTAAATGTGGACAAAAAAGCACATAATATCCAAACTTAGGAGAGCAAAGAGCATATGAACATTAATAGCAGCAGTCAGATAGGATGTTAGATAATTAGCCAGAATTCACAGATGATGAGTAAGAAACAAGAGCATAGATTAACATGCTGATACCAAGAGGAAGGGCACTGCAAGAGAAAACTCAGGTAGCACAATAAGAAACTCCAAAGGATTGCAGTGGTATGGAGTCAACACTACTTGGAAGAAGGAGGGGCCACATCACTGGTTATCCTACACCCTACACAGCCTGCATGGCAGCACAGTGCAGATTCCAAGGTTCACAGCAAGACAGAAGTGCCAACAGGGCTTATCTTACTGTGGGACTGCAACTTCCCAAAATACTCAACTGAAGAACCCACTATTAACGTAAAGAGCTGACCACAGATATTCCTGGAAGCAGAAGACAATTGTAATCTTCCAGCTGCTGAACTAGAAAAGGGCAGTTCTAATTTAGACACTGTAAGTAGCTGAAAGTCCTCAATGAAAGCAACTCTGGAGGCAATTGTAATCATGGAGAGGTGATTTAGGGAAACACAAAAATTTCAATTTCCCATAAGCTTTGAGGAATCTAAGGAACTCAGCATGGAAGTCAGCTGGATGGAAGTGCTCAAGAACACTCTTGTAAGAACTTAGAATATCTGTATGGCAAAGATGAAAAAAATGGTACTGAGCAACCCCAAACAAAGTAGGGGAGATATCCAGGGAATGAGTCCCAATCTAAATGGAGAAAAAAAATATCACCAAAAAGGGGATTTTTAGGGCTAAGCAGAGTGTATGTGAGGAATGGAAAAGAATGGCTACTCATCAAAGACAGCTGTGTCAAAGGTCAGGAAACAAAGGGGGAAAGAGAAATTGCCAAAGTCAAGCTGAATTAGGTCATGCAAATAAAAACAAAGAACAAAGATCAAAGCGTTCTTCAATTATACATAAAAAAAAAGTACAGAAAGTGGAAACTAGCAGCACTTGGCTGATGTATCTTAAAACAAAAGCAGGAGGAGCTTTTGTTGTTGCTGCATCAGGATGGGGAACAGCAGATGGAAAACAATAAACCCACGGTGCTGACAAAAACCTCTTCAAACTATTAAACAGCCCATGATCAAGTTGAAACTGAAAGTGCTTCTAGTCAGGGTGGAGGTGAACAGCCTATCCCCAGGGCAAGCATCCAAGAGGGGAGCAATTTGTTTGGGCTGGAGTCGACTCCCTGCAACTACAGGAGATTGGGCTCTGCAATTAACACAGCCTCATGAAATCTGCTATTTTGAAACATGCTGACCACAACCACCTCACAGAGAAACCTAAACAAGAGGATGATGAGAATGTACAAAAATATCTTAAAAATAAGGTTAAATGGGATCAATTTCCCCTTGTAGCCTCATCCCACAGCACCCAGAGGCAAGAATGCTCTTGATGCTCCCTTTGCAACCCTTTTGTGACTTCAGTACTGGTTTCCCACACTTGGAGATTGAGAGGAAGGGAGACTGCTTAATTATAAGCACTGGTCATTTGAGTCATTTCTGAAGAGACACCAAAGCTGCCCCACAAAACAATAATAATCTGTTGCTGGGTTGGAGCAGTCTGTCTCACCTTTACCTACTAAAATTTGGTAGCAAAGGCATTAAGACCAAAACCAAGCTTTGTTCTGAATAACTTTAACATAGCACAGATATCTCCGTGAAGCTCACTCCTGAACTTCAGCATACTGAGCAAATGCAAAGTTCAGAATTTATGAGCACTTCAGGACTGTTTCTTCCACTGTATGGAATTAAGAAAGCTGAGAAAGCTGGGACTGTAAAGGGGGGCAGTAGGAGCCAGTGTCAAAATTTTCTCATTCTCCAATGAAATTGTCACTCTCAGACCACAGAGTTGCCTTTAAGGGACAAGAAAATATTTCCAAGTGCAGACAAAATGTGCTACAGCTTCACCAAGTCGTGGTCAACCATGCACACAGCAACTGGCTTGGTGCCTGATGTTTATTGAGAGCTAAACGCAAAACCTCCACAACAGAATTGGCATCGCACAAGCCAGAGAAGCAAACCTATTATTGTCCAGAATTATTATTACATTGTATTATTAACCAAAACAACTTAAGGAAAATATTAAGAAGCTGTGAGTAACTCCATCACTTATGCCCAGTTCCACTGCTGCTCATTGGCTCCAAGCCAGCTCAACAGGGCATACAACCAAATGTATCATTGCTATTCGGAGTAATGAGGAACAGCTTAGCCTCTAACCTCAGCTCACATTTGAGGACATCTCTTTAAAAAGGAAGACAATTAAAACCAGACCTAGCCCAGAGGCAGGTTCACAGCATCAACAGGTGATGAGAGGGCTCCTCTGAGTCAGTTGTCTCAATGCAGCACAGTACACAGTGTAAAGACTTGTAGCTGTAAACATGTTAAAATGTACAAGATTGTAGAATGCATGAAGAATGAAACTGGAATCTTTTTTGTGGTCTTGCCTTTTCTCTCACAAATTTTTGGATTTTACAGTGTGTAGTCACCTCCCTAAATTCAGCTGCAGATTCAGCTCTTAACTAAGCATGAAAAGTTTTCCCTCCACACTTTGTAGCCAAAAGCAGAGACCTTCTGAGAAGAAACCCAGAATATAAGGAGCTGTTCTCATTACAAGGACTACTCCAAACAAAGAGATGACCAATTAATATTTTCACATGCTCTGCACCTACGCCACTAACACAAAGCAAAACACTTGTGACCTCCCATCAACAAAATCTTTCAAGTATCATTATTCACCTGGATTAAGCTTGCACTTGAGTGCACAAACAAATCCAGCCAACCCCAAGATAATTTAAGCATGTGCCTCAAATGAAATACAAGACTGAATGTTCTGGCTCAGGGCAGTCTTCAGAGCCTTTCATTACACACTTTTCAATGCAAGACAGAAGCACAATGCTGAAGCAAAGGAGAAGACTGAAAAAGAAGCAGGCGACACATCACAATTTATTTAATGGTCAGTGTTTTATCTTTAAATCAGACTGGGAGGGAAAGAACAGTAGGAAAGAGGCTCAAAAATTGTTTCAAAGACACTACTGCACTGGCTGTCTAGTAGTAGATTAATCATTTAGTTGTCAACCTTGCAATAACTCTAATTGTTTTGGAAGACATTCATATTGCAAAATTGTAAGTGCATATAGTAATAGTGAGTCAAGTTGAATCTAACTCTTCTTCATTTCACACTTGCTTTAGACATATTTTCTCCAGTACAGAAAGAACCAACTTAAAGGGAAAAAAACCCATCACATAGATTAGAGTTTATTGATTATGCAGACTCTAATTCCAGCCCAGCTCTTTGAGATCTCTCCAAGGGAAAAGAGAGAGATGGTATTTACAGAAACTGCTTCTAATGAGAAAACCTTAAGGCAAGGAAGGTGAACCTGAGAGCAATGAGTACCAATTTTATAGAATATAAACAACTGTTTGCTCTTGTAATTGCATTTGCCTTTCTAACTACAGTCCCTATTCTCTACCTTCCTTCAGAAACTCACTGCTAGGCAAGGATGGCCAAAGCTGGATTACATCACTGTTAACTATGGGGAAAACATGTTATAATTTACTTAAGTTCACTTTTTTCAGGGAAAGCCTTAAGTTTACCAGTTTAAAAAACTAGCTATAAAATCAGTGTCACAGAGGGACTATCCCTTTTCCCCTACTGATTTGAACAGCACAGTATTGAATAGAGCTCTATGATGAAGGACTATTTTATTTCTAAAACAAAACCCAGTATCCCAAGCAGCTGAGTTCACTTCAGAGAGGGCACCAAGACCAGGGAAATTACTTTCCGAAAAAGAAAATGAAAAAGAGCTACTTCTTCCAAGTCTTCTCCTGAAAAGACAATTTTGTTGAGGGTAATGATGAAGTATCCTTTGTTGGCTACAGACCTAAGCCAGCAGGACCTTCACACGTTTTTCTGAGTGAGAAGACACTCACTCCTGCAAATTTAATCCCTGTTAAACTCCTGTGTTATAGCTAGGGGATGTCAGGGGTGCTGAAGCTCCAACACCTGGGGTGAGCAAGGAACCCTGACTATGTGAGTGTCACACCTCCTCTAACAGCCCTTGGCTCTACAGGTACTGGCTTTGCCTCCATCAGATGTGAAGTACCTGCACTTCCTCTATCGCCAAAGGAAGTGAGCTAAAAAAACCCAAATGAGCACAAAGCAACTACATTTTAAAGAATACTCTGACCTGAGCTACAACCGAGCTTGGATGCAAAGAGATTTGGGTTTCATGGACAAGCAGCAATGACAAGAGAGGAATTAAGTAAACAGATATTTGCCAAATACAACTTTCAAACACGATTTGTCAGAAAATTTAAACTTTGGTGGAGTGTAGGAATAGAATGGAATGGACATTCTCACAGCATCACATTTTATTTAGAGAAGACAACCAACGAAAAAATAAATAAATTTTGCAGATGGTCTGCCTCCAAATGGCCCTGATAAAAGCTGCTGTGCCCTGACTCTGGGCCAGCCACATTCCATTTCCAACTGCACAACCTTCAGAAGCATTAGCAGTAATTAAGAAGAGCCAAGCATAGTGATAAGCCAGATGTCTATAAAAGAAATGCATGCTGCACTGATACAGATTTATTTTTTCTTTCACTTTTCAGTGGACTAATATGGTACACTCCTTATAAAAAAAAATTTCAAGTCCTTCAGTTATTCTTCCAGTGTTGACTCACTGAATCCCAGATGGGACTCTTGGCATCACTCATCCCAGCAGGTCTACAGGACAGCACCAAAGACTTTATGTGTGGTCACCAAGAAGATACTGCTCTTTCAAATTGCCACAAAAGTGCCTGAAGCACAGTTCTTGGGAATTCACTGTGATCTCACAAAAAGCATTGAGAACCAGTGATCTAGTCCAATACCTTTTCAATTCAAATAGTTTCTCCAAGAATTTGGCACCCAGTCACCACCCATTTGGCCTATACCACCTGTTTTCAAAAGATATGCAACCTTGACCTAAAAGCCTCCAGAGGACAAGAATCACCCATAGCCAGAAACAATTTTCTTCAAACAGTGATATTCTTCTCCTATTAAGCAAACAAAGGATGCACAGGTTTTGCTGTGGTAGAGGTAGGATAGGGGAATTTGGTCATTTTGCGTCATCTCCCTCTTTGTACCATATATAACTCAGTGCTCACTTGCGCAGCTCACCGAAAGATTAGTTGGCTCTTTCAGACAGGCAAGGGTAGACTCCTAAGGCGTTTAAGTGATTTGGGGCAGGATGATCATCTGTCTCCTCCCTGCCCACAATTAACTGCTCCATGGCCCCTGTCTGTGCTAGGGCTGAGCATGTTGGGGAAGTGAGAAAAACAGGGCTGAGCTCCTTCCACCATGACAGGGAGCGTCTCCTCTCCCTCAGCCTTCAGTGGTTTAAAGGAAGTTGTCACAAAGGGAACCAATCCCATTGATGATCCAGGATCTTGCTTATTCAGTCTAAAGCTCATCGTTTCAAACAGCAGGGAAATTAAACAACAAAGCTTTGCAGTAAGCTAATAAATCGTGTATCTATGCTCAGATGGTTGTAAGGAGCATGACAAACTTGAAACAGCCTGCAAATTTCTAAAATTAAACAGTTCTTGGTGTTACAGAGGTCAGCCATGTGTTCAAATGTTCATGTCTTAGTTAATATAACTCTTCTTCTTCCACTCTTCTCTCCTGACTCAAGCATACTCTCTAGGACGATGAGAGTACAAATCCCTAGGAGAGAATATAGCTGAAGTCACCACAACTAGACAGCCCTCCTCTTCCCTGGAGAACTGTCCTCAGAAAGCACATTTGTGCTTAGGACAGACTGTACAGAGGCAAACAAGAAAAATGGTGGAAAGAACAATGTATTATCCAGGTCTCCCAGGAGCACCAAAGCTTGCAGAGAGCCAGGATTTCTGGTGATGTTTGCAAGAGAATTTGTCAGGTTCTGAAAGCTGCACACAACATCCCTGGCTTGTCAGGAGACCCCTGGACCTCTGGCCAGAGGAGCACTCCAACATTCAGCTTTAAACTGCTATCTCATGACAGGAGGAAAGTGAAATATGACTGCTCTCAACAGACTTCATATACATTTGTAGTGGAACGGCTTGCTTTATAGAAAATTTGGAATTATTTAGAGTTATTCAGCAAGCAAGGCCCAGGCTGAAGCTGGGTTTATAGAGTAAGAAGTGGGTTCTAAGTCGTGTATGGTATGAAGAGATGTGAATCAAAACAACCAAATTCTGCTGTTTGACATCCTTTCACAGTCTGGTTTATTCTGTCCTCTCCTCTATTCCTGGTAATAAAAGGAGGAACAAAAAACCCATGAGTTCTGATAAAGGTGAAGAATGAGGGGGACAGGAAGACAGAAGCCAAACAAGCATTTTCAGGAAGAAACCAAAGTTGGGCAGGGGAAAAGCCAAAGTTAAAAATATGTGGAAGTGGTTGACTGAGAATAGGTTGCTCTTCTGCAACCATCAACCTGCTTAAAATGTGTCTTCAAGGAAACTGGCCAATGCATTTCAGATACGGGTAGCCGTGGTCCATCAGGACATCTGGCATGAAGGAAAAGACAAAATATACAGCTTCAAACCTTTGGCTTTAGGCTGAGAATGATGTCCTCAAAGGAGACAAAGCAACATGCTGCTTTATTGTGTATAATTTTAAACCAGCAGGAGTCGGAAGAGGTTTTGATAAAGACATTTGGATAAAATTCTGTACAACAGATATTGTGCAGAACTACCTACTGGGTTAAACACTAAGCTGAATTTAGATGGAGAAAGGTATACTTAATTCTAAGTAAGTATACTTAGAAGTATACCATCTTGGTACAGATGTGAATCCCTGGTATTGCACGTGGCTTAATTCAGGGGAATAACAGTGAATGAATTACTGAAAATATTGCCATTCATTATTTTCTAACACCTCCAGTTTAAAGCTTAGCAAATGCTTCACAGCTTGACCTTTGGGATGAATGTAAAAGCAGTACTACAGCATGAAAACAAAATATTTTCCTGCTTCTTTTTTTAAGTCAATAGGACCTGTATTATTTGAAGAATGGTAGCCTCAGGGAATCTGTTTCACTGCAAAGCCATTTAGGCAGCTGTCATTAGTTTAAAAGCCCATTTTTGTTTAATGACTGCTGTTTCACATACTCCCAGTGCCATGTATCATAACTGTCATCCCTAAACCTTAGATTTACGAAAGCATGCAGCAGCAGCATTATACTTAGGGGTCTGCTGATATTCCCATTATTAAACCACTTCTTAAAAGTTTTGACTTGTATTTAGGTATAACAAATCCTGTGTTCTGCGTGGGTGCTGTCATGGAGGTGGATGCTGCTCAGTTCCCCCAGGATGCCTGGCTGTCCAGGCAGAGACATCATCATCCCTAGCTGGAGCATCTTGCAGAGCTTGGGAGAAGGATGCTTGAGATGCAATGAGAAATAAAAGAAAACAAAACTTTTACATTTGTTTAGATATTCTTTATTATCATGGGAAGGATTCAGAAGGGGTGGAAAGTGCAATAAGGCACACTCTTCCACTAAGTCACATTTTATCCAGGGTGCAGAGAAAATGTGGTTGGAGGGGAACGTGAAGTTGTTAAACATCTGGAAACAGTTGAAGAACCAGATAACCTGCAAAACCAAACCCTTTATTTCCTAGAGTCCCAGGCTATGATCTTTAAAACATACTGATTCAGGAGGACACTGAAGTAATTTCCCAGGTACCACACAAAATGCATAATCTAGTACCTGTCTGCTATGAAATTCCTTTTGCACCTGATATCTTCTATCAGTTCTCCACTCAGCTACCACTTTGCAGGTAAATTCACCTCCCACTATTTTAATAGTGGAGAACAGGGACCATTCCATCCTCTTACCTCACTCTGTGACTGAAGAGCTGTGTCTATGAACTCTACTTGATCAAACTTAAAACAAATAACCAACCAAAATGAAAGAAAAAAGCTCTTTTCTTCAGATTCAAAACAGTTTGAAAACACATGAAAACTCAGGGAAGGTATTCCTGGCATATTCTGAAACCAGTGAGCATAGATTTTACATTCTCAACTTTATATTTTCAGACACTTGTATTAACATATCTATCTATTGTGCTCCTTGTTGCAGTGTTAAAATATTTCATTATCATTCAGAGAGAAGGTATTTTCACCTAGAAATAAAAGGATTTAAAAACAAGCTGCCTTAGTGATTCCAATACAAATTATCAGAACCAGACAATTAACTATTCCAACAAATAGGTAGTAATGGTAAATAACTACTAATGAGACATGATTTATACCCATAAGGATATGTCTTAATACCGATGTGCCACAAAATAATTTCTGGATGGTAAATACCTAAAATGAAATTTCCTCCCCAAATTACAAAAAGTAACATACTTCCTAAATTGTTTTGCCTGTGGCATTTCATTGAATAACATGACAAATTATGTTCCCTTTGAAATTCAATGAAGGCCAAATATGATTTTTTTTGGTGGAATGAAAAATTCTGTCATTTAATCCACTTCATTTTTACTGTAACAGATTTACTACACTCAATTTACTGATAAATTCAATATTGAGACAATGAAATTTCAGGCTTTAGGGTGTAAGATAGTCAGCCAGCAAGTACCAAGCAAAGAAAATCTCTACCACCACTCCTGCATTAAATCAGGAACACAGCTACAGCTGAGACCTACAGCCCAGTCTTCTTCCAGCTCTCCAATCCTGTCTGCACTTGAATAGAACAAAGTAGCTTAGTTGGGAAAAGACCCAGAGTGATCATCTAGTCCAACTGCAGACCCCAATGCTTCTTTCCAGACAACAACAAAATCTAGACAAGGGACTGATGGCCATGTCTGCTTTTCCTGGGAATTCATGTAAGCTCTCTGGAAAGGAACAACTGGGATTTTGACTGCAAAGAGGCCATATTTTATGGTAGCCCAAGGGTGATATTTATAAATACCAAATGCATAGGGAGAAGGAAACACAACTGCCTGGCTTAGCTGAGACTCTCTTTGTTCACACAAAAAAGTTTGCACCCCAGCAACCTCACTGATGGTCTGCTGGAACTTCACCAGAACACCACGCAGGAGGAGGACAATGTCTGGACACGACAGCAGATGTACAAGCAACACTTGGTGGTGTTAGGGGAACTCCCCTCTCCCAAAAAAATCCCAAACAAAGCCTGCCAAACAAAATCATTAACAAAGCAATGTGCATCCTATGTCAAAATTATCCATATATTTTGTTATGGTAAAATTGGCACATTATGTTCCTCTACTGTAAATGGTGTAACAGAGACCAGCGTTCACCAGCTGATTTCCATACCTGCTGCAACAGCTCGTGGTCAGCAGGGAACAGGACTCTGCAAGAACCTGGCTGGGGACCTGCACTGGCAAACCCACAGCCTCTGCTCCCCCAGTCACTGGACACGCTGTGCTGCCCACACCGAACCGTGGAGCACCCAACCTTCACCACGGGTTTCTTTCTATTTAAGGTAGTAGTCAAGCAGTTATTGAATGTTATTCCGCATTCCTGCTGATTAAGGAGAAGGCTGTAAACCCCCCCCCTATTAAATGCCTCCTTCATTTCAAATGAAGGCCTGATGGGGATGGAAATGCTCCTTCTGTCTCTCTGTATGTTCATACTCACACAACTGCAGACCACACTCAACACAACCATGGCTGCCTCCTGATGCCTTTGGGTGCCATGAGCCAGTTACAGCAATTAAGCTGCTCACCAGCCAGGCTGTCCCAGGATACAGAGCCCAGGAGGATGCCCAAATTCAGCCTCTCTCTCCATCACTCCTCCTTCCAAATGCTGATGAAGGCCAGAAAGGCTCCTAGAAACCCCTGCTCAGGAAATAGTACTACATTCCCAGCCCTGGAGCAGCCCCCATCCCAGTGAATCCTGGAGCTGAGAAGTCTAGGAGTGGCAATGTCCATTCTACTGAGTTCCCCAGAAAGGGAGCTGCATCCAAGCAGCTTACAGGAAATATTCCCTGGGCTACTGTCACTCTGCTATGCAATTCCTAGATCACCAAAGCAATGTAGTGAAGCAGTTTTTGCACCCACCATCTTTGCAAACCATGCTGACTTTTAGTGGTAACACCATTCAGACCCATTGCAAAAGAAGTTTTTATGATCATCTTCTTATTTGTCCCAGTTGAGGAAAATCATGCCTCATCCCATTACATTCCCTTTTCAAGAAAGGCCATGACTTTTTTTTCTTCCCCTCTGGAAACACAATGGTTGGCAGTCTATCCAACCTGCAGGCATGCAGCTGGACAGACATACTGTCTGTAGATATTTCTGACTGCATCCCTTAGCTAAGCTTAACCCTAGGATGCATGTTTATCTTTGCATTACCAGGATACCAAGCTGCTGCAGGGCAATGAGAAGGAGCTGAGCAAGGTAAGGATCCACTCCAAATTACCATTTTTTAAAATTAAGACTGGTGAGGCCTGATACAAAAGCCAGCAAGGAGGATGGACAGAACTGCTGGTCAGGCCAGGTCTCATTTGCCTGAATTAGAAGGGTCTCAAGGCTTCAGGTGGGTGAAACCCACTGCACTCCCTTGATGACTGCCCAGGTAACTCCACTGAGCATTCCCAAACTTTTCTCTCTCTTACACCAAAGTCCCCCACTTACACCAAAGCTTCTCCCAGCAAGTACCAAGTCCCTGCCACCATAAGCCCAGGCACCACCTTACTTTATTCCGAGTCTAGCTAACACAATAGAGGTCTCAGGAAAATTAAAAGTGTAATAACTCACTGTAGAGGAGAAGGGGGGAAATAAAGTGTTGAGTTCATGACTAATCTTTGCAGCTCTTGCCATAGACAGGATTTGTACAGACATGTTGATTTTTTATAAAAATAGTAAATCGTATTACACCCATGCTGCAAGACCAAAGATTCACAACGATACCTTAATACAGCTTAAATAAAAATAGTACTACCTGAGTCAATCTGAGCATGATAATGCTTTGTAATCCCACACTCTTAGGGGATGAACAGTTGTATAGCAGTGAATCAACACGAGATACTTGCATTAGGAGCCACTCCTTTTTCATGCCATGTAGCAATATCTCTACAAAATGGAGAAGGCAGGTGGTGTTTGGGGGAGCACAGCACACAGTGGGGAAAACAGGCAATTACAGAGCCCTACTATCTTCCAGGTTGGAAATCTTGGCTAAGAGTTTACTTTTTTAAAAGGAAAGTCTGCTTTAGTTTTCCTCATCACAGTAAAGAATAAAGGAAAAAGTTTGAATTTTAAAAGTTTTTGAAAAGTGAGCAATCCCAAAGCCTGTGAGCACTCGCGCAGGAGATTCATTCATAAAAACAAACACAGCTGAACAGCAGTGCTGCACAGTCATTCTAGGTTTTTTTTCTTAACAGCCTTGAATGAGCAAACAGTGAATATGGAAAGTAAACATGCAGTACAACATGGAAAGGTCTAAACAGAGGGAGACATCAGTAAAACCTATTTATAATAAGAATGTAAAAGCTGAAGACTCAAATAGCAATTTTTAAAGGTGGTTAAGGAAAAAATTGGAAGCTTTGATTAAAGACACATTAAACTATAATTAATTATTTTCAATTACTTTGTTACATAAGCTACTCACAAAAGGTACTTCATTTGCTATTGTGCTCTTCATTTGTTCTTTTTTAAGACACATTTTCCAGTTAATTGCACTTCCATCTCCCTTCCCTGTACCCACAGTATAGATTTATGTATGGCAGACATGTGGCACTCACAGCTCCCTCCAGAGAGTAGGGAAGGGTAACAGGAAAAGTTAACAGAACTGACAGGTCTTCCTTTCCCCAAGAGGACTTGAGTTTTGAGTTCTGAAACAAGGCAGATTTTCAAGGCTGTAGTGCAGATGATGCCCAGGGGAAGGAGAACACAGCCTCAAATTCCCACTTATCTTGCCTGCTCTCTTCTCCTTCTCTGCCCTGGTCCTCAACCTGGCACTGCTGCTGGGATTTTTTCTTCCTGCAGAGCCTGAATGCTCACAGGAAGGGTGATCCCATGGGACCCTGGATATGGGGATACAGGTAGGCTATAGAGAAGGCAGAGAAATGTTGACAAGGGAGTAGAGACAGAGTCTAGCTGAAAGGCACCAGGACTCAAGGATGAGGAGATCTTGGTGAGGGGGGACATCCTAGTGATGACCAGAGCCAGGTCATGGGGACATGCCCATGGCCTTGGTCTGTGCACAGAACATACAGCATATTTCCAACAAATTTCCCAACACCAGTGGCAAGAACATTCCCTGATTTCCATGTCTTGCCACAGGTGATACTGAGATATGTTCAGAAGCTCAGCCCTCCAGTACTTCTTGCAACCTCCCATTCAAGGGGATTCCCCCTCCCACAAACACAAAGGCTGCAGAGGTTTTAACTCAGCTTTCAGTTTAAAAATATAATGTTTCTCAAAGCCAGTTTGGTAGGACAGATCTGTCAGTCTGGCTGCAAAAAGTTTCACTTTCATGCAGCAAACACTCCAGCTTTGGTCCAGAGAAGCAGGGAGCCCTATTCCAGACTCAGAGCCCCATGTCCATGCAAGCAGCAGGCAGTTTCTGAAATGATGTTCACACCATCTCATGTCCCATCCTCTGGCTTCCCCGGCCATGGGTCACAGCTGCTGATGTGCTCCTCCATAACAGCACAGAGGTTACAGCAGTGTCACTGTCATGGCCCCCCTGCAGTGCACTTGGGACAGAGACAGCCCTCCTGACCACATTCCAGCTCCAACCTCCCAGCACAGTCACCCCAGCAATGAAACCCTGAAACATGCCAAGGCATGTTGACCCAGCTGTCCATTCCGGTGTCCTGCGCAGGGTGGCCTCGATGGGTGAATGTCCCATCATGTGTCTGGCTCCCTGGTCTTCCCTGCCCAGAGCTACTTATGTGCTTACAGCCAGAAACACAGGTAAGCAGCTTGCTGCATCAGACCCTGTGGCATCCCGGCAGGAAAGCATCCAAAAGTCAATTCCCCCTTCCATGGCCAACACCCTCACTTCCAGATGTGTGTAGCTGGGGTAAAATTCAAGCTACCTTCAGGCATGCTCATACACATTTTAGTTTCATACTTTGTTCTGAAGCCATCCATGTGCCACTGGCCACACATTACATTTTGGAACATGCCCATCAGGCTCAGCACTGGTCTGCCTTCAAGTCAGTCTCTTACTACATGTTAAAGATGAACTGATGTAGCTTGAGCACTGTAGCTCCATACAGGAGCTGTAATGCTCTGGAGATGTACCTTCTTCTGGTATGGATCATATGAATTCCCAAACTGAAATCATAGACACACTGGAACTTGAAAACATGAGGAATATAGACCATTGAAACATCAAAAAATGTGATGTACAGCCATCCAACAACTCTAATCTCTGTTATCAAAAGTGCATCAGGAGCCCAAGCTCCAAGGAAAGACCACAGGAACTTTTCAAAGTACTACCTAAAGAGACTACCCAAGAAAAAGACATATTAAAAAACCAGTCTGGAGTATCAACAAGTGGTTTTTTACTCATATCCTGTTCAGGTCTTACCTGAAACAAGAAAACAAGAAAATCCAATTTTAAGTACAATTTAAAGAGACAGTTTAAAATTACCTGGATTTTGCACACATGGTATTACTGTCATCCATTTCATACTCCTCTCTGTCCTCAGAAGAAGAATTTTGTTTCATTTTTCAACCTCTCAAAAAAGATCCACTGACTATACAGGTCCCAATACAGAAATTAGCAATACAAACCACGCAGGTTTACAATACAGATCCCATCCTAGCTGCAGGGCTGGGGAAGAGGAGGGATTCATAAGCTACTGCTCACAAGAGCATTCGGGTGAAAGGCACATGGGATTCATGATTTGGGCTTGTAAAACTCAAGTTTTAGGAACATAAGCCTCAATACAGAAAATAAGGATAAGACAGCTTACTAAGTAAGGGATGTTTTTGCTGCTGAAAGAGGGAGTTGGTAAGATATACATTTAAGGAGTGTTAAGTAAGCCCCTTATAAATACAAAGTAACCGTTTTCTAGCACAGTGAACTCATATTTAGATTGACAGACACACCAAACTCCATCATCCTCCCCTGCCCTGAGAAATTACCAGCGCAGATGGCTACATTTCACCTGTATGGACACTTCAAATCAACCTGGGACCATGTGTATCAAAAGGCATCTGATCTATGGGAAATACACTGATTTGGAAGACAGAGAAGTCTATTAGAGGTTTGGGGCATTCCGCCATGGTTCATTAGTCAGTCTGTACACACAAGAGCTCTAATAGCTTGTATCCTGTGCACTAGGGAAATGCAACGAAGGAATGGACTTCCTGAGGAATTAATGGGTAATTATATAATTTGGTTAATCTCATGGGAAAGAAATCTGGAATTGAAAAATGAAACAGAGTATTTATTTCTCTAGAAACAATGAAAACAAACAGCAAAGGGTGTTACAGAGCAGAGTCTCAGCTGGCAACATTGGAGAGACCAGCTCCAGCAGAGGAAAAGAAATTGCACTGATTGACATCAGCATTTTGCACCTGCAATGGCACCAGTTGGTAGTTCTTAGCAATCTCATCCTCCGGCAGCTCTTGAATGATTTAATGTTTCACTTACTCACAAATAAGAACCTAATGAAGTACATAAAAATGAAATACATGGGAGCCTTGGGTGCAGGCAGAACAAAATCAGTCACATGTGGCAGAGATTACCATGGGTTATGCAGCTCATATAACTCTCAGGAAGTTGCATTCCTTTAGATTAACACCTTGGACAGAACAGAAGGGAAAAAAATCCTAAGGTTGCTTTCTGACACAGAAAACACAGCCCCAGTGGGATGTGTAGGCTTTTAGTAAAAAATGCAACGTAATTTGTATAGATTATCCCCAAAGTCAAGTATTTTTTAAAATGTAACAGTTCATTTACCCAATCTCAGGATATCATTTTTAGTGAAAGGTTATTATTAAGTGCAAATCTTAACATTTTGACAACAAACCCCTGCTTAAAGATTAGCCCTGCCAGCTTTAAAATTAAAGCACGTCATTAACTCAGCAAATTCAAACTTCTGCACTCAATGCAGAACAAAAAACAAAGCTCACATTTTCTATTTCTCATTTAGTTTTACTATTACTAAATTAAAGAGTGCCTTGAAAGGAGCAGGGTCTGCAAAGTACTCACCACCTATTTTGGAATCTCTTCAGAGAAAGTCCACAGTGCTCAATTACCTGGAAGGGAAGACACAAACCAAACACGCTTTACATTACAGCTTTTCTCTAAGTGACTATCTTCACACTCTTGGCCTCTCCTGTAAAAGCTACCATTCCCAGTTAAAAAAAAAAAAAAAACCAAAAAAAAAAACCAAAAAAAAAAAAAAAACCACCCAAAAAAACCAACAAAACCCACAGAAATAGTCTAAACATGCAAAAACCCCCGCTCCAGTTCTTACCCTACAATGGGGAACAGCTTTGTTGTGTATTTGCACTTTATTATTTGTCCTGAAATATGAAATATTTCCATATTGAAAAATGCACAGATTTGTCTTGAATTCAGACAGCAAATTCTTCTGATGTTCAATAATCTGTTGAAATCACCCTTCTTATTTTAAATATTTTTTTGTAAAAAGTCATCTTTCAAAATAAGTAAGTATCAAGTTCAGATTCAGAAGGTTTGCTTGGCTTATACCACAGAATATTACTACACCAAGATGTAAAAACTGGAACAAAATAAACAAAAAATATGAGAGCCAGTTCCAAGTTTACTGCAGCCACTAAGTGTTGTTCTGAAAGGTTAGAAATCACTTTTTTTTTCACTGAGCATATTTCTTCAGGAAAAAGAATATAATAATTTGCATCCCATCAGCATCTGCGAGCTCTGAATGCTGAGGGTTCATCAGCCTTTAAGGAGTCAGAGATAAGAGCACCAGGAGCAAGGTCCACCTTCTCCCTTGATTCCTAATCTCTCAAAATCTGTGGATTAGAAAATTGAAAGCAAGTGACTTGCTCTGATTGCCTCTCACAGAGCTGACCAGCTGGGAAGAATTCATCTTCTCCAGCCCAATACACCAACCTCTTTCCTGCCAGATCCCTGTCTGACCCAGTAACTCTGTAACTTCTGCAAACAAAATCCCACTGTGTTTAGGTGCCTCCAGCCCACACCTAGCACACACATGTGGGTCTGCCTAATGCCAAACCCCAGCCCCAGACATCCCAGACAAAGCCTCCCAACAGTCTCCTTTGTCACTTCACCATCCTTACAAGCAGGAGTTCAAGCTTTTCATGATACCACTCACAATCAC
Organism: Vidua macroura; assembly: GCF_024509145.1. Classification (NCBI taxonomy): domain Eukaryota; kingdom Metazoa; phylum Chordata; class Aves; order Passeriformes; family Viduidae; genus Vidua; species Vidua macroura. The sequence continues at coordinate 100,334,560 of NC_071573.1, read as the reverse complement.
TTCCACTGGTCCTAACCCCTACAGACATAGGGTTTCATATTTCTCCCCTTGCAGCAAGCTGCTGCTGTTTGCTGACACTGTAAACTCCTCGATCCAATCCTATACCTTCTCTCCAGACCAAACACCTCATTCCTTCCCATCTTTCCTCTTGAGTCCTGTTATTCACATCTTTGCTGGCCTTTTTAATTTTTTTTACATCTTCCCCAGGTGCAGTGCCCCATGCAGGCTTTACTACTCCAGCAATGCCAAAGCACCAGGAGATCCCAACACTGGACACAAAGTCCATCCCCCTATCTATGATAGCATGTGTCTGCTGCTGTTGGGGCAGGATGATGCTGGAAAAGCAATGTATGACCCACCATGACCCCACACTTTTCAGTGGAGGCCCTCCAACAACCCCCCTGAGTATTCTGTACAGCCAACCCACTCACCAGAGATAAATGCAAGCCCACACTAAAGCCTTTTGGTGGGAATGATGGACCCTCCAAGGTCATCTTCTGATTCTGTCCAAAGCTACTTGAAAATCAAATAACTTTCTTCCCCCAAGTACTTGTAATATCCCCTAGTTTGGTGCTACTTGTTGAGTCTGAACCAGCATTTTATCAAATGCATCAGTAACAATGATCCATGCCATAGGGTCCACTTCTGGAAATTCTCACCCAATGCTACTTCTGAGCTTGATCACACACAGAAGCTAAGTCTGGATCATGGTCAGCACACCTACCTTGCACTATCCATAAGTTTCAACCAAATTTCTTTTCCTTATTTTTTTTCTATGAATATCAAAACATCACCAAAAACTTAACTAGAATTGGAGTAAATCATATAATCTGCTCTTTTTCTATCTACAGGACCTGAGAGTAATTAGGATTACTCCAGAGAGTAATTAGGATGTCTGACATTATTTGTTCCAAACTAACCCATGATGACTGTTACTCAGCACCCACAAGATGACTAGTTGGGAAATAATTTATTAACTTCCAGAAAAACACTGTAATAAATGTAAGAGTGACTGCACTGCAATTCCATCTCCTCCTTTTAAAAAATTAGTAGTATATATTTTGATTTTTGATTGTTATGGTAACCTCACAAATTCTCCACAGGTTTTCAGAAGTAAACTCCAAGAAGAAAAGAAGTCAAGCAGCCAGCTGAAATACAGCTCCTTCTACAAATCACAAGAACAAAGCAAGTGTCACAGAGGTGAGGTTAAGGTATCCTGCCCTGACATGGGGTCACCAGTCATCCCCTGAAGGTGTCCTCTCCCCTGATGACTGGTGAGTGATGCTGCTTGAATGGCTTGTACTGAAGACTAACCTTCCCACATGCATCTTCCCATCATCTGGGGAGCAGCTTCAAACAAACTTCCCTAAGGGCCAAAGAGCCTAGAAGGAAAAATAAAGGCAAAGAGAAAACCCCTTAAGTGTGTGCCCCCTAAATGACTGTGTTCTTATTTTATCCTGGTAGCTTCCCTCATCAGTGCAGGTTTTAATTGCACCAGTCTTCTGCTCCCAGGAAGTAAATTCCAATATATTTTCTACTACCATGAAATTTTCTGTTACTCTTGAGATCCCTGGGCAGGCACTCATAAATGTTGCAACCTGGCAGCAACAAAAACCTTTAAGCAAATCATTTTAGATTCAACATCTTTTTATGATAAAAACTTAGTATCCTTATCTTAAAGAGTGATGGATGTTATTTCTCCAAGTTGCAAAACAAATGAACCCCAATGGAAAAACAAGATAAGGACTGAATTTGGTCAATGGCAAAATAGGAAACACAATCCACAATCCAAAATAGGAAACTCTTAATTTCTCTTCTGTGCTGCTGCTACAAAATTGTTGTACTTTCCCCATCCAACAAGCCAAATAGCACAATATTATTTGGCCATATTTATATGCTCAAAGTGAATGGAATTTCACAGTCCAGATGCTGGATTTTGGCATTCTAAAAGACTTTCAGGGATGTCTGAAATCATATAAAACCTTTGTTCCAACTTGCAGGAGTAGAGGGTAATTGGATAGCCACATTAATTTCTAGGTTTACAGTCCACACAGTATTCAAATTCACTGACAATTAAAAGTATGCTATAAATGAATTCGCAGAAGAAACTCATGGCAGAAATTCAATTACAAAGCAGAATTAAAGGAAGAGATGTCAGAAACTTTTGGAGGCTGGGCAGGAAGAGGTGAGTGCATCAGTCTACTATTTTCAGAGCTGCTAGCAAAAAGCTTAAGAAGAAAACTGCTCCAAAGAATCATGTGAAAAGATCTTCCTTACAAAAAGAGCTTAATTGAGAGACCTGAAAAACCAAGGTGACAAATTATTTTTTCAGAACACATTTTGATCTGACAGGTGCAAAACTCCCTCTGAGGGGTCAGATATCACCCACCCCTGCCTGCCCCACAGGCATTGCAGCTCTGCCATGTCCTGCAGAATCCTTGGACAGGCCTTGGCTTGTACCAAAGGCACTGCAGACAGACACCTTTACTTTTCTTTTGTCTTGTTTTTTCAAAATGATTTTAACTCCATTCCTTTACTTTGAGTCATAGGTATTACATTTTAAGCAGATTTCTTTCTACTCAACGGAGAAGCCTCAAGTGCCGTGGTCACTTTTCTTCCTGTATTGGTCATATTTCACCCTGCCCTGTTCTAGCCTCCATTTGTTCCCCTTTGGGTGATACTATCTTTCATCAATCTTGATGCCAATTACCAATAAAGCCCTCCCACACCTCCGAGGTTCAGCTTTCATAACTGCATTAAGACAAATCAATACTGTTATTAACATTGCCACGTTTGTGGATGGCGTGACCTGCCTGCAAACGCCGCATACAGCAGTGAAGATGCTCCCAGGACTACATTAAGTCTCTGCACTCCCTTATTTGCAATTTCTTTTTCAAGTAGACTCTGCTATTTTATAAATATGGGGTGAGGTTTTTTTATCTTTTTCTTACAAATGCAAACTGATGAAGGTTTGTAGGACACACAATTTTGCTGTTCCCTTCACATGTGGGTAGCAATACTCCATGGACATTCAAGAACTCATTGTCCTGTCACTTTGCAGTTGGGCTCAATGATCATTGTAGGATCTTTACAACTGAACTGTTCTATTCTACTCTAACTTTCCTCCAGTTCCCCCCCAGCTAGATCACTCATCATCCACCACTGCACCTCAGCTTTGCTTGTTCACTTCTGCACATGCTTGTGGATGCATCCAGACAGCACATGCAGCCATGCCAGCACTTGTGCTGGCTGACCAGCTGCTCTGCCCTTCCTGTAGCGCACAGTGTCTTCCCACTCACATCTCACCCCCTTCTCCTCCCCATCTTTCACACCAGGCCCGTAAGCCACCATGCCTGGAGCCCACCTCAGCATATGATTCGATCCACAATGCCAGGAAATGAACTACCTGGCAGAAGCAGAGGCCTCTAGGCCCCTACATTCCAGCAGAGCTGTTGATCAGTTCACTCTGGCCACCAAAGGACAGTCACTACCCAAGAGCACTGCCAACCTGACTCAAGAGAGCCCAGATGCCATCGCAGCCCAGCGCAGGCTCCTGGGCAGGTTTTCCAGCCCTTCCTGACCTCCAGGGTGCTACAGTTAGGGAATTAGACACTGGCTAATGTAAAAGCTAATTCAAGTGTTCTTCTCAATACCCCGCTGTGGCTGCAGTGCAGAAACACCTCGGACTGTGCATCACCTGAGAGGCTGGTGCTGCTGAGAGAGATTGGTGCTGTGTCCACAGCATAAACTGCTGCCCTTCTTTTTCTGCCTCAGATTCCTGTAGTGACACCTCTCCCATTACAATTTCACCTAAGCAATGTGCTTGCAACACCCTCAGTAACTACAATAATAGTAATAATGCCAGAGCATGGAGGAAACACCAAGCACTGACAGTATCAGGAAACAGCAACAGGGAGACATTCAAAACATTCTTCAAGGCCATGTATTGCTTATTTGGAACACCTTCTACACCTATTGACTGAACAGCTTCAACAGGCTCCCAGGCTGCTTTGATTTCACCTGCTGTAAAGCAGCCTGCATTTTTAGCAGGTGTCCAACTCCTGCCAGCTCTCTGCCTCCAGGGTTTCCCTTCTGCAGTTTACTTAGACAACCTTCTAATATGAATTTTTGCAACCTGAAGCCTGTTGCTGTATCACTGGTACTTTTATCTGTTCAGAAAGTCACCCTGACACTGCTTGGTGAATATAACCTACAACAGTGAATTGAAATGCAAAGCCAGGTCCACCCCTCAGCAGGGAAAAAAAACCTGAAGAATTGTAGAGGTAGAATCATAGAATAGTTTGGCTTGGAATGCTCCTTTAAAAGTGATACCGCCCAACACCCCTGCAACAAGCAGGGACATCTTCAACTAGATCAGGTTGCTCAGAACGCCTTCCAATGTCACGTTGAATGTTCCCAGGGATAGGGCATCAATCAACTCTCTGAGCAACCTGTGTCTGTGATTCACCACTCCCACAGTAAAAGACGTGTTCCTTACATCTAGTCTAAGGCAACCTTCTTTTGGTTTAAAACCATTACCCCATACTGTACCATCAAAAAACCAAACAAAAATAAAAACAATTTAATTCCAAATCCCAAACAAACAAACAAACACCAAAACAAACAAACAAAAACCCAGCTTAAAAGAAAGGAGAGTGGGTCTGCTGGGTGTTGCAGGAATGGTGGTATAATCTCTGCCCTGTTTTCCTTCAGTTTCCCTTGGCCATCAGTCTATCAGGTAAATCAACAAGTCCTTGAGAGCATAAGATATTTAAACTGGGAGCTTAAATTAAACTCTCCAAGTGAGTAAAAGACCAACATCTTTCTCTGGAAGGCTGTGACTTACGCTCCTGCCCAAGCAGGAACATCACACCTTAGCTGTGAGACATTGGAGTTGGGCTCACAGAAGTCACAGATATCCTACCAAATGAACACATCTATTGCCTTAGATTTTTCCTGTGGGATTTTAGAAAATGCTTCATGCTGCCCTATATATGTTCATTGCATATCTGCTCTGCTGGAGCTCTCCTTATAGCACAGAAACACTTGGAGCAGACTCCAGAATGGTAGGACCTACACTAGTAGCTTAGGTCTGCCGTGACTAACTGTTGTTCCACACCTCCAAAACCTCCATTCTGAGAATTCCCAAAGGTTTATTTATTGAACACAGTTGCAACTGGTAGTTAAACCATTGACAGCCTGAAGCCTTCTGTACAAGAGTCTTATCTCTGACTGATGTTATCATAACAAGCAGTGATCCCTGCCAGATTCAGGGAAACAGCAGGGAAATCAACAGAAGCCAGAAGAAGCTTGTGCAAAGGAGAAACCTGAATGCCAACCAGGCCTTTCAGGAAACACATCATGGGCTGCTCTGCCACAGATTCATCTCAATGGAGGCAGAAGAAATTCCCCCAACCCCCAGTTTCCAGATTGCATTTCTGCATTATATGTCAGTTTTGGCTCTCGTCCCTCCTGACTTCCCTTACTGAATCAAAGAGTTGTTTAGATCTTGGGGGGTTTTTTCCCAAGAAGACTATTGACAAATGCCACATACTGCCTGGTCTGACTTGCACACTAGCAATCAGCCTTCAGCTAAACACGGTACAGGCAGCTGGGGACAGAGCAGTGCCAGTTATTTATCCTATTTCCTCTTAAACTTTTTTCCAATACAATTAACTAAATTGTGCAATTACACATTCATTGGCCAGGAAGTTTCTCTCTTCCCCTTTTTAGCCTCCTTTTGAGTTGCAGTTCCCTGCTTCACAGGATGCTCTAAACTAAACATTACATTCAAGTTACACAATAAAGATTTGGGAGTGATAGAATGAATGAGGAAGGTCACGGGAAGGGAGGTATCTGCTAAAATAAGATTTGCTAAGCAGCTACACAGGACCTAGTGTCAAATGCCTTTTATTACAGCAGACTGTAATTTATATTAGCTAAGATACCAGATGGAGGGACATAAGAGATCAATAGTTGAAATAGCTCAAAAATTTTCCAAGGACTGAATGAAACCTGAATTAATTCAAAACCCAAATTATAGTGATATAAGCTGTTATGCCAGAGCCAAGGTGCCTCACATAACCTTAATCCTTTCTGCATATTGCGGCTCTTTTATGCTACATAAAACCACACTCCAGCTACAGAATATGCAGCTGCATTTAAATTAAGTTTATCATAAACCAGTGCTCCTGGGCAGATCATTTATTAATTTAAAAAAATCTACATACTTTCATCTTTATAAGGGGAAAACCACCTTGGAAGCGAAGCAAAAACCAGATGCACCAGTGTCTTGTTAACCTCCAGAGAGCTGGAAAAGCAATGTTAAGTGCAAAACTTCCAGCACACATCAATCCCAGTTTCAGAGGCTGTAAAATACCAACCTCAGGTGACAAAGATTTTTCTAAGCTGAGGGGTCTTCCCTGTTCTGCCAGGACAGGCTGCCACTTCCTCACAGGCATCCCTCCTGCAGCCCATAATTTACCTTGGCACAGTCTGTCCCAGCACACCAGGGTGCGTGCAGATGGGTTCAGCCAGCAGCAGGGCTGTCTGGAGCATAGCTGGGCAAATGCCTCCTCAGGAGCCACAGGGACACCTGTGTAACAATGCTGGAAGTCCCCTCATTGTTTTACTCGGTGGGAGCCATGACCTGTGAGAACCCAAGCTCCTGGAGAAGTCTGACAGTGATCATCTTGATGGCTTTGAGACCTGTCACCGTTGCTACTCCAGTCAGGGAATTTTCCCTCTCCTTTCACCCACTTCTGACTACCAGTTAAGAAATGGCTTTAAATGGAGGCTGATATCATGAGCAGAAGCCTGGTATCTCCATGGCTAGATGTGGGCAGTGGGGTGAGATGGGGGAGCAGAGGAGACAAGCAGTGACAAACTGGCACCCTGCAAGCACACCACAAGCAGCCACAGGCTGAGGCCAGAGACACAGAACCTGGCACAGGGATGTCATGGTCACAGAAAGAGAAGGCAGTGGTGGCTGGCACTGAGTAGCTCAGCCTATGGCACTGCTCTGCCCCAGCACCTGCACATCTTCCTCAGACCCCGCTGCATTCGAACACCAGGCATGACACAGGAGTGTGCTGGTGTGGAGAGCCGCAGGCACAGCATTAAACCCCTCGTGGTACTCACATGCCACAGTCTTGTCTTTCCGTCTAAGACTGCTCCACCTCAAGGCACGCTTCTCACAAGCCCCTGAGGAGCCATTAATATTCAATAGTCAGCCTGGACTTTTGCATGCATACACCTTAAGGATACCAAAACTTCCACCAAAATGTTTTTGCAATGCTTTCCTGGAACTGAGCAAGCAGTGCAGAGAATTTTTGTTAGAAACATGTCTCCCCACTAAGCATTAAAAGCCATCAAACCCATTAGTGATACATAGAAGACCCCAGCATCAGCAGTGGGCATCAAACATCTGAAAACAAAGTTCAGCACAGCTAATTCAAAATGTCCCAACACAAATGGGACTAACCAACACCTGGCTGTGAAGCCCCTGGTGCTCAGAAGGGGATGGCTCAGCCACATCTGAGGAAGATCATCCTTGAATGTGTCCTGCAACAAATCAGAGCTCTGAAAATGGCCAGCATATGTGCACCTTCATTTCCAAACTGTGCCTTCTGAATTACACCCATAAAAGCAAGCATTCAGTAAATTCAGCTGTTTCTGGTGCTATCAGTTCAGAACAGTGTGCCTTACTTAAGGGACAGGACTTTGGGAAGCTACAGCACACACCATATGAACAGCCTGCCAACAGCCCCCAGCAGGGGCCACAAAAGACACAGTCAAACACCAGAAAGACCTGAGAGAAGAGAAATCACAGTTGGTGTGACGGAACAGACCAGATCTGGCAAACCCTGTGTATACCAAGACATTTTGTCAGAAGAGAGACAGGGAGATCCCCCCCTGTGACAGGCTCAGCAATTGCATTCATCCTCCACTCTGGACAGTCCAGTGGTGCCTCGGCAGGTGTCAGCAATGGAATTTTCCCCTGCAAAGATTCCTGTCTTCTTTGTGACTGGTAAACAAGCATTGCTGGAGTCACAGATTATTCAGCCTGAAACTGCAAGCTGCTTTGGAGGGCTGTTCCATCCGAACAGGGCAAGACGGATTCTTTGCTCCCTTGCAAATCCCACCAGGTCAGGAGACTTCCCATGGGGACAAACCTGGCTGGGAAATTCAGCCTGCAGGTTCAGGGAATCCTTAAGAAGATGGGAGACGAGGGCTAGAGAATGAATTAAAGTGTGATCTTTTCCTATCTCCTGAGACAAACACAGCTCTTTGTAACAGAGCTTTAGGGCCAGATTTAGGAATGAATGCCATTTTAAGAAGCGTGACACCAGCAGAACAGAAAGTTGAGGCTGCAGTCTACAGAGCTGAATCTCATTTACTTTCAGACCATTACCACTGCTTCAATTACCCTCAGCTGGAATGAAATCTAATTTCCATTTTAAAAAATTATCTTTTGATGCATCTTCTGACAACCCTAGAAGAAACCCTGACTGGTCCTGGCAGAGGTGCTGCTCCTGGGATGAGCCTGGCATGGAGGATCACAGCACCTCAGGCTCACATTGTGTTCCCTGGGGTGACAGGCATGTGTAGTGACCAAACTCTTGACATCCAGAGAAGGGGCTTCAGCCATCACTGAGGGTGCAGCACCCAGTGAACCATCCCCAGGCAACGAGCAGGGGAACCACCTGAAATGAAAAGGTCTCCCACAACTGATTTCAGCCAGTTTGTTTCACATCAAGCCTAAGCCAAGGGAAATCATTTGCCATGGGATTTGGGGAAATCTGGCTTCTTACATCGGGGTGGTCTCGGACTCCATCCTCCACCTGGATGCAACCATCCAGGGTTCACTGCACAAAGCCACTAGAGAGGCTGGACACAAGCAGCCTCTTAAATGCTTCTGACTTTCGGAAACACATGTGATTCTGCAACTGTCAAATATCTGTGTTTTCAACCCACGTTTTATTTGGCATAAGTGCCTCCTTTAATAAACTTTTACACACAGGAGCACCCATTTTCTGGAAAGCCTTCCAGAACCCCTCTGAAGCAAAGCTGACATACATGAGCTCAAGAGCAATAAAACCCAGCCCAGCAAAAATTGTGGTGACTAACCATGGAGGGCTTTATACTGATCCCACTTTCTTTCCCCCTGCCGCTGTACAGTGACTCCAGCTCTCTCAGAACAAGAGCTTTAGGAAGGTGGACACCACAGAGGTGAGATCAGAGAGGGTCACACAGGGGTATTGACTGTTAAAAAAGAGCCTTGAATTGGATAGAAACTAGAAGGAAAAGCAGAAACCCCAGCTTGTTCCAGGACAGTGCTTTGATCACTCTGCAGATGATGAAAGGCAGCTGCCTGTGACATCCACTGGCCAGGCAGCTCCTGCCAGGCCCTTGCTCCCAAGCCTAGGTTTCAAGCTGCTGCCTTCCCTTCAGCTCTGGCAAGGGAGATACTGGGTTTTCAAGCATCTTCTAACATACTGAACAGATATTGCTTGTAGGCCCTTTCCTAAGCACTGTGAAGTTTGGCTGCTTTTATTTTTTTGAACACACATTTCATAACCAAAGTTGGTGCTAATGGTTATGCATCTGCAACATCTTTCCATGGAACTCACACTCTCCTCTCACACATTAGCAGCTTTCATCCAGCAACCCCAAACTGCCCTACAAAGACATTTTCCCCAGATAAGTTCTAAGAAGGAGAAAGTGATTGTATTTGGAGAAACAAAATTTGCCTGCTAAAAAAAAAAAAAAAAAAAAGAAAAGAAAGAAAGAAAAAAAAAAGAAAAAAAAAAAAAGCTTTATTTAAGAGAAAAAGGAAAGGATCCCTGCATATGCTAACTGGCTTTGACAGTGGCTATCTGCATTGTGACCAAACCAGTGAGCTTTCTCCCCTCACACAGTGGGCGAGCTGCCAAGAACAGAGCATCCTGTGCATAATGCCCTTTTGAAAGAAAAAAAGAAACCTGAAAAAAATTCCTGCTACCTCCGAGCGCGGAAAAGCGCCTTTCTGCACAGCGAGGCCAGGCTGTGCGGAGCAGAGGTGAGTGAGAAGCGCGGAAGGCTGGCGAGGACGGCTTGCAGCACGCCCACGCGCTGGCTCCCAGCCCCCCAAAGGCATTTCTTTTCCTCCCTCCTCCCACCGCCGCCCCCGACTATTCTAAAATGACTTTGCATGAGCCACACGCCAACTTCTAAGCACAAGGCACCATGTATTTCCTTATTCCATACCCAAGCTATACCATCCATCACACTTTTATTTTCAAAAGAATACAAGAATCTGGAGTTTACACACAAGGGACACACAAGTGTACACGCTCCCAACTCCCAGACAATTCGTGTGAAATACTTCTTGCACCTCCATTGCTGGGAAGTACATGCCCGAAGCAGGTATGCTGCATGGTTGGGGAATCAAAAACAAACCCCTTTGCCACTCTGACTTGTCCACCGGCTAATTCATTACGATAAACCCATTGTCCAAAACAAAAACATTATTTAATTGCTAAACCAGCTGCCCAAGTTTAGCTGTTGCTCTTGGCAAACATATCAGGATCTCAGTACGCCTGTTTTTCAATAAGTATCTCTGTAGGTGCAAGCCATGCCTTCCACCCTTGAAGTCTCTGTCACCAATCCAGTGTTTTCCAACCCAAGTGGATATTTAAAGGGATACCATCAGCTTAAACACCTCTCTGAATGCATTAAGATTACAGCAACTGAAATACTAGCAAGCATTCTTTCCCCCCCCCCAGCTGTTAAACATGCAATTATGCAGCTGCACTCTTCCCCATCAGGCAGCCCGATTTCCTTTAAAAACAGAGGGCAGAAAAAGCAAAAACGGTTAGAACATATTTGAAGGAGTCACCAAAAAAACTGGCAGAAGATCTCAAAGGCTGATGCCTGAAGTGTATGCAACTACAGCTATGTCTAAGTTTTCTCGGTGCTTTTTCAAGAGGACTGTGCCCCTTCAGACAGGCAGCTCAATCACTGGGAAATACATCACATGCATGGGAAGAAAAAGGCTGGCCAGGCTGTAGCTGGCATTTTTGAACAGAATGCTGCTTGGCATGGGTTTCCAAGTATCTCAACTAACATTGATCACCAGGGAGAATTCCTTAAACCACTTGCTACTCTTTTTGATTTTAAAAAGGTAACACACCTGCAGGACAAGAAACACTGAAACAACCCAAGTAGCATTGCCATTTTTTTCACACTGGTTGCTCACAGGTATCTACAAAACTACTATGCAAATGATAAGCAGCATTTCTTAATAATAATAATAATGGCATCTTTCATGCAGCGCAATCCAGAAGAAGTGCAATATTTCTTAGATTACAAGACTGATCTGCCCTCCCCCCCTCCAGCTCCTGCCTTCTAATTCCAGCACAATCAGAGCAGGAGAACGCATAATACATCCTGCAGTGGACCCTGTGGGTCTCCCAGTCATTAAGCAACACCAGACATTCAGAAAGGTCACATTTCCAGGAGAGTCAGATGAAAATTCTCTCCTATCCACTGAAAGACTGAGAGGTAAAGTAAGGAACTCCTCATGGAGTATTTGCCCCCACTGTTCAAGGATTCACTATTATTCTGCCAGCAGAGCATGACAACAGGCAGAGGATACCTATCTGGGTAAGTTGAGAAATGCAGACATCAATGGGTTAATTAGCAGGTTAGCAAAACAAAACCGACTTGTGGAACCTTTTATGCAGCAAAAGACTGATGTAGCGAAGATAACTGTTTGCATTTCTTATACTCTCCGTCTGGTAGAGGATTATTGGAACAATGGAAATTTTAGGCACTGATTGAAAACAAGTTCTGTTCATTAAAGCTAAACTTCAACAATTTTGCAAAAGCAAATCTTTTCATTATCCATGGGTAGGATCACACACAATACAGTAACACAGTCAACACAATGTAAGATAAACCTCTTGCCAAAAGAAATTTAACTTGTATCCAAGTTAAGCTCAATGAAGATGCAGATGCTGGACACAAACAATTTTGTAACACAGATAATGAACAAAGAAACTGATCCCACATATAAAAAAAGCATCCTAGGAACATGACAGAATACATATTTAAAAAGAAAAGTCTGTATTTCTTCCATTAACTGGAAGACACATTGCATTTTTTCCTGAATCTGACCTAAAAGTCATGCTTGAAGGAAATTCCAGCAGTTCTCTGGAAAAGTGTGAGATCCTTTTCCATGAGTATCAGTGCATCTTGCACACGCAAACAGTGCAACATCATTGCTTACAGTTTCACATCACTAAAAGGAAGTAGAAAACCCAATGATATAGAATTTTAATCCACACTGCTGCCTTGGTTTACCAGCATTCTTGTCTCCCCCATGTCAAAGTAATCAACACTCAGAAGAATGTTACCTCGCTTGTAAAAGAAAAAAAAAAACAAAAAAAACCAAACACGTTGCATGTGGATTTTTAATTGCAACATTTCTAAACCCAGATTACATGATTTCTTTTTTCTTTTTTTTTTTTTTTCTTTTTTTTTTTTCCCTGGGGAGTCATAATCCAAGTTTAATGTTGCTTAGGCTACAAATTAATCTCTATCCCCATCTCCCAACAACTGGCCCATGTTACTTCCATGCCCATGAGCTTGGGTGGTAGAATGGGGGCACTGCAGTGCCAGCTGCAACATGCAGTGAGCAAAGCATTGCCTGCACTGAGTGGCAGCCGCATCTGAGAGCTAGAAAGGTTTGCCTACACAAGTTCCTGCCGGTGCAAGCAGCCAGCTGCAAGAGCAAACCCCACTCCAGCACTGTAGCAATTCCCTGAACAGACTAAGCTATGCCAACAAAAGCAGTTTTTTTGCCAGCAGAGCTGACTCCTCAGCAGAGCTCCTGACAGTGTTGCAACAGACACTCTATAGTGGCACCCATTTTTTCCCCTCAGTTTCCTACACTTCCACCTCTACACAGAGAAAGGCAAGAAACAAAGAAATGCAGAGAATAGGTGTGAGGACAATTTGATGCGTGTCCTGCTGGCTGGCCAGCGGCTCCTCACCGAACCTAAGGAAAATGTGAGATGATCTGCCTTCTTCCCCAAGCCCCACCACACTACATGAAGGCAAACACACTCAGCTCTAAGATCCATTCACCTGAATCAAAGGGTTCCCAACCCAAGCACCTGAGAAGAGTTGAGGCATCAGGAGCGAGGTAGATACTCAGCCCTAGAACAAGTGCTGAGGCTCCTTCAGGCTCTGCTCCCTGGCCAAAAGTACCCAACAACGCTGGTGCACCCCAGCATTTACAGCATTATATCAGGCTGCTGAAATATTCCCCCAGTCTTTGCTCAAATTTCATCTCAGGCAAGAAGAGCTTTTGAACCTGAAATTATGACAAATGGCTCCCATTAGGAAAAACAGAAAATATTTTGGGGAGGGAGTGATTGTTTCCTCCTTTCTTCTTCCCACAGAGAAAATTTGATCTTTCTACCAGATTTTTACTTGCGAATGGGATCACAGGACAATGCTCAGCTACAGTGCTTGACTACAAGTATTCCTGTGAAAAAGCTCTGGATTTTGTTACATAGGTATAAATCAGCCAGCTATGAGCAGGAGACACAGACCTACTGAGCAACCAGCTGTTTTTCTCAGCAAACCTTTCGTTCCTGACGATGCATTAGATGACCTTTTCCCAAACCAAGCAGGAACTTATTTACATAGAAACTTTCTTGTAAACACACTTGCCTTGTTTTATTTCTTATTTCTTGCAATTCTCTCTACTTTGGCAGCTAGTGTGTGCTGGAGCCATGTGCTCCAGCAGGTCCCCCAGCAGCTTGATGCAAACCACGTCTGGCAGATGTCTTTGCTGCCACAACCTCACAGGAGCAGGGTGTTCCCCCTTGCCCGGCTTCCAGGGAACTGGGGTGACCTTGGCCGCAGCCATCCGGCCTCCAGCACAGCCCCAGACATCTCTCAGGCGAGGAGACAGACAAAAAAGCCAACTCACCAGAGGCAAACACAAGCATTTTTAAAGGCCGATTGGGAGGGCAGGTTGGCAATAGGAAGTCCGGGTCTGTAGGAGTTGACTCAAAGGGCCCTGCAACATCCATGCGTCGGGAACTTCTCCGGGTAAACCATTAACCACCATAAAGCAGAGCTGCGAAACGCCCCTCACCATCGGGGAGGCTCACACACAGCCGAACACACACGCGGGCTGCACGGGGATATGCACACACACATGTACAGATATCCATACACCCACAGACATACAAGGACACAGATAGATGCACGCGGCTTGGGGTTTTTTGAGGGCAGGGGAAACGCTGGCAATTCCCTCCGCTCGGGGCGAGGCGAGCGCTGGCACCGCAGCCCCGCGGCGGTAGAGGGGGGATCCGCTCGCATCCCCCGGTCGCGAAGAGGGCGCCCGGATCCGCTCCGCATCTCCTGGCGGCGAAGGGAGCAGCCGCCCCGCTCCGCGCCCCACGGGGATGTAAGAGATGCGCGGAGCGCCCCGCGCCCACGGTCCAGACAGGACGTTTTGATCCCTCTCTCCCCGAAAATACCCCCGCCAAAAGCCAAGAACTCCCCCTTCCCTCCAGCTTCGCTCTCCGACAGTCGCCGCGGCAGGAGAGAGCGCGCAGACCTCCCGCCGCCCTACCGAATTTTCCGCGCCGCTCCGCGGGTAGCGGCGAAGCAGCCCCGGTTTCTTACCCGGCTGGCGGAGCGGGGTCCCGGGGCGGCCTGGAAGCAGCGGCGGCGGCTGCGCGGGGGCGCGGCGGCTTCCTGGGAGCTACAACTCCGCGGCGGCGCCCGGGCGAGCCGCGCGCCTGCGGAGCGGCGGCGAGCGGGGAGGAAAAGAGGAAATGAGCGGGAGGCGCATTGGAGGGAGGGAGGGGGAGGAAGGAGCCGTCGCCGAGGGACCAGGGAGAGCGAGGGACAGAGCGCAACTTCCCCGGCGGGGCAGCGGGCGCGCCGGGGGGGCGGAGCGCACCGTACCGCCGCTCCGCGGCCGCCCCGCGGCGTGCGCAGCGCCGAGCCCCGCGCAGGGGCCGCCCGCCGCCGCCGCTCCCGCCGCGCCGGACACTTGGTATCGCCCTGCCCGGCCCCGCCAGGGCCGCCGCCGCGGGCAGGAAGTGCGGGGCCGGGGGGACAGCGCGGAGAGGTGGCTCCGCGGGGCTGCGCGCCCGCGGGGAGCTGCGCCCGCCCCGCTGGCGCTCGCTGCCGGCTCCTCCGGCACCGCGGGCAGGGGAGCGGGGCGGGAAAAGTTCTGATATTTTTATGTTGGAAGTGTTGGAAGGTTTTTACCCCCTCCCCCTTTTTTTGGGTTTTGTTTTTTTTTTTGATTTTTTTTTTTTTTTTTTTTTTTTGTTTTTACCCCCAAAACAAATAAGGGAACGCCGGACAGAGACCTCTCCCGCGGCCCCAGCTCGCTCCCGGCCCTGCACGTATCCCGTAGAGCGGCTGAAGTTGTCCAGCTCTGGGTGCACGGGGAGGGAGGGAGGACGGCGGCAGCAGTAGCCGCCTGGAGTGGCTGCTGGAAGCGAGCGCAGCCGCCTCCCAGCACATGGACCCCACGCTTCCGTCTGAACAGGGCAATGGGACGAGTTCCCTGCCACAAAAGTGCCCCCATCCCGTTTCGGCAGTGGCCCCCAGCAGCATGGAGAGCGGCACAGGTGAACTTGGTGCCGTCGGCTGAGTCTGGACGGGTGCCATCCCTCTCGCTGGAGACAGGCGCCCACCCTTCGCTCAGTGTTCTGTGCAAGACATGAAGTTGCAGAGCCTCTCCCCGTACCCCATCACAAAATGGAGGGGATTTAGGGATTGATGCTAATCTGCTTCCTGAGGGAGGTGATTGGAAGCATTGCTCAGAAATACAGCATGTAGCACAAAGTGAATCTTCCTGTTAGAATATTCCTCCCCACCTGCCCTCTCCCAGCTCCTGCCCAGCACATTTCCCAGTCAAAAACATATGGAGAATTTAATGTAGTTGTCACTGTGCCTTATCGGTAGCTTTCACTCTGCCTCCCCTTATAGGATTCTCCATGAGCACCTTCAGTGCTGTCTTGAGATAAGAACTAATAGAGCTGAAATCAAGGCCACACCAGGAAAAAGATAGTAAAAGATCTAAGCGACAAAACAGGGGGGGGGGGGAACAAACAGAAACATTTCAAAACCATCAAAGCAGTTTTTCAAAGCTTATCTTTGCATTAAGTCCAACAGATTTTCATAGGGACAAGGGAAAATAAAAAAACCAACCAACCAACCAAAAATACACAAAGAAACCAAACGTTTCACATGTACTCCAAAGCTGCAATACCTTGAAACTGGATACATAGATACAAAGAGAAGAAAATGTTACAGAGATTAAAATGTTACTTAACAATAACTATTTTCTCCAAGGCCCTTCAAAGATAGTTGAACCATCCTGCCAGTTTAAAAAGAAAATAATAAAAATGTCAGCCAAGGAAAAGAACAAACTTGGAAACTAAAGCATCTGAACAGTTTAAACTAGAAGCAACTCAATCAGGAACATATAATGGAAAACTATCTAACCACCAGCACTGCCAACTTCACCTGCTTGAAGCTGGATTCTCCTCACAGGAGATATGTGACTAATCCCCTTGATTTCCCAGCAAACCCTTCCCCGTGCCAGCCTTGCCGACGTAAGCACGGCTGGACTCGAGGATGGGGCTGTGGCTCTGGCCGTGCCTCTCCAGCTGCTCTGCCAGCGAGGGCGGTGGCACAGGTGACGACACCACTCCGCCCAGGAATAGGTGGCAACAGCACAAGTACCTACTTGAGGCCTTCTCCAAGATTTATAGCCCTCAGGGTTCAAGTCTGGGGAGAGAAAACAGCTTATGGTGCTCAACCCCACTTTCATTATTAACGTGGTTGTCACCACAGCAGGTTTCCCTCTGTGTGGCACTGCCCTGTGACCTGTGGTGGACAGGTTTTGAAATGAGACCTGCAGCCATTTCTGAGCCTGACTCTTCTCCAGGCTGCCCAGGTTCAGCGGGAATTGGCAGCAGTGAGCACTGTGTTCTGTATGGGGTGATCCTCAGATGGGTCTCTGTGCTACTCTGCACCCGGCTCAGCACAGCTCTGGACGTGTCTGTCAAGAACTGTCTGTGTTGGGAGGCTCAGGGACATTCCACGGTCAGTGGGTACTTACTTAAGAAGTGCCTGTGACTGTTGCTCTCTTCAAACCCTCTAATGTTCTGTGTACTATCCCACAAGAAATTGCACAAACACTGAAAATAATTCTGTATTCAACAGCTATTGAGGAACACACAACAAGATCCAAATGAGATGTTGCTATCATTTATGCCCAACTTCTTTCTTCAAGAATCACAGCTTTCCAGTATGCAACATGGTTTAACCCAGACAGACAGCCAACCAAAGAAATACCACCAAGATATCAGATGATTTAGAGTCCTAATACTTGCTAAAGATCAATTCCTGAGTTACAGAAATCCCTGGGGAAATGAAGAAAAATGGCCATAGAAAGCTGACAACTGCTCACAAACAATCTGAGATGCAAAGAGGCTGCAGATCCATTCCTGCAACAATTTGTGAGGGCTGCTTCTCTCCTCCCAGACGAGCAATAGAACTGGTGAAGGATCCAGAAAACATGTCCTACAAGGAGCAGCTGAGGGAGTTGGAGTGTTTAGACTGGAGAAAAGGATGTTCATGGGGGACCTTATCACTTCCTGCAATTACCTGAAAGGAGGTTGTAGCTAGGTGGATGTCAATCTCTTCTTCAGGATAATAAGTGGTAGAGTAAGAGGAAATAGCCTCTAGGAAAGGTTTAGATTGGATGTTAGGAAAAATTTATTTATAGAAAGCATTGTCAATATTGGAATGGGCTGCCCTGGGTGGAGTGGTATAGTCATCATTCCTGGAGGTTTTAAAAGACACGTAGATGTAGCACTTAGGGACATGGTTTAATGGTGGACCTGGCACTGTTTAGGTTAGTTGTTGGACCTGATGATCTTAGAGGTCTTTTCCAACCTAAATGATTCTCTGATTCTGTGAAAACATTTGCAAAATTGGTTCCACTGGGTATATTTGGCTTATTCAAAGTTCTTCTTTTGTGGGATATGTTTGTTGAGCCCATCTGTAATAATCCCATGATGACCCAGCATGGACCTTCACAAACTTAAATCTACAACTGCTTTGGCATCTCACCTTTTGTTTGATTTTTCTTTCTGCTTTTCATTCTGTTTCCACAGTCAGGAGTGAGAAACAAAGAGGGATTAAATTTGACTCATTTGCATCATTCCAACTATGTGGAATTTGAAGATAATGTGTGAATTTATTTTTTTTTTCTGTCTGGTGTTTAATTATCAAAGGATTAGATGAAAACTAAGGTATTTGAGGTGTGTGGCTTTTAAAATTTCTTCGGTTATAATGTGAGCTTCGTAAGGCTATTGCTAATCTTGAATTACTATCTGCCTTCCTGTGGTTTGCCATGATTAACTGGAGGAAGAGATTAAAGTGGTATTTACCTTTTTTGAGCAGTTTATCGACTTGACCTGGCCAGCCCAGCACCAAAAAGCAAAGGAAGAAAATGCTGGCAAGGATTAAGGATTGAGATCCTCTTTTCCCATTGGTCTTCTGATATCTGTCATAATTGTTGGGATGGAAAGCACTGGTGGTGTCCTTGAAGGTGACAAATTGCTCCAGACATGGTCAGGCATCTGGCAAGGGAGATTGTTGTGGGTCAGGCTGGCTCTGATCCACCTCTCCCAGAAGAACCAGGACTTGCCTCCTCTGCAAAGAGTGACAGCCAAAAGCATGTCTTCTGACTTTGAGCTGGGACATGGTCATCCTGGTCATCCCCACACTGCGATCCTGGAAGCACATGGCACTTCTCCAAGGGAAACTTCTGGCCAGCAACTTGGCCTGGGAAGGAGCTCCTGCCTGGCTGGGCCATTTGCAGAACAATCTTGCAGGAGAGGTTGGAGGAGCAGGCCTGAGACCCCCTACATCACTGAGCTTCCTCACAATGTACATTTGATGAAGAAGAAAGCAACATTTCAGAAGATAATTTTTTTTAATCCTCTTTTAATCTTGTTTTTGGAAATCCCTTAATGAGGGATCACTTTAAAGGAATTCAAATGAGAACAGTAATGGAGACATGAGCCAGTGCTATTTACCTGTGATAAAACCAAGCTTGTTGGCAGGTGCTTGGGGAAATAAGATGGAATTTTTTTATCAGAACTATTTTCTTTGATAAATTTTGAATTCCAATGATAAATCTATGGATGCTCATCTCTAAAACCTCTTATTTTTGTTACCAGATGCTGGGACTTGAACCTTTGCCCTCTCTTTGTTTAAGAGCTTTAACCCCTGTTTGTGCTCCTTGCATTTCCAAGTCAGACTAACCAAGCAAACATAACTTGGGAAATGCCAGCTGCATCCATGGTTCTTATCTTCTGTACAGGCAAGCAGCATCACCTGAACAGGCAGACCTAGTATTTAATGTACTACCAAAACAAATACGGGGTCTTGCCAGTCATCTGGATCACAGAAACTAGAAGTGAAAAAGAGCAGGTAGACTTTTACAATGCATTTTTCTGCCAAAGCAAGATTGTTCCCTGCAGTATTTTCTAGTGTACTTCCTTGGCCTATTTTAGATGACCTTGTAGGGCGGGGAGAGGCAGGAGAAGGAAATCTGCTAGTTACCTCTGAAGGCTCTTTGTCTAGTTTGAATAATATAACATAAAGCAAGGGAAAATGAGTGTTCAGAGAATGTAGCTTCAACACAATATTTAATGTAATTTTTGCATGCTTTTTCATCTCCAACCTACTTACTATGCCTACCACTATGCCAGTAACATCAGATAGATGAAAAAAGAAAGTAACAAAAATAGTGTCAATAGTCCACCTTTGCATGATTGCTCTTCTTTCTCTCAGTATGATTGTCTTGGGTGCTTTCTTCCCTTGCGAGGAAAAATAAATTGTAAGAGCTGCAATGATTGGCAGCAAGCCTGAGAACAGCAGATGTGAGCCTGCACAGCTGGACAAATAAAAAAATGCACTTTCTACCTACATTTGTATTAAGGTTGCCCCAGGGATATCCCAGTACCTACAGGGGAGCCTCAGTTTGAACAACCAAAGCCATCAGGCACATTTACATATATGAGAACACTTGGTATCCTTTTCAAAGTCAAAAAGAGCAACAATTAAACCAACATAAAGGAAAATTGGCTGCGTGGTTTTTCTCTCCCATAATAGAAAGACTGAGGGTGGAGATATTAAAAAAAAATTAGGCTTGACAGAGGTGAAGAATTTATGAATTAAACTGACACGTTTTCATTTAATTTACTGTTGTCTACCCAGTTATTACATGGAAACCTAAAAAGGACCTGATTTTGCCTCCCAGGCTGCAGTTGCTATGTCAGACACTAAAGTTAGGTGTTTTAGACAAGATTTTAATATTAAAGTTTCTTACGCAAAAAGAGAAAGACTTTGCTACATAAGGAAAATGTAAAAGCTTCATTTCTTGCTATGATGCTTTTGAGCTAGAGATATGCTCTATATGCTAAAGCTCTATATGCTAGAGCTTTTTACTGTGGGGTTTGCTACAGTATTTGCTGGGATTCATCATCAAACAAAATTTGGGGTCAGGGGCATTTTAGCTGCATCTATTAGCAAAAAAAATGGAATTTCTTACACTCAATAGCCCGCTCATGATTATTTTCAGTTGCATCTACCAACAACCCTGCTGTCCCACAGGGTCCCTGCATAAGCATATCCACCATCAGGGCAGAGCCGCAGGGCCTTGGGTGTCTGCCCGTGATACCCTGGCATTCCCACCTGGGCTTGGCATTCCCACCCAGGCTACTTCCTCATGCTGGCAGCAGCAGCAATTTCTAAACACAAAATGACATGTCTAATTTGTCTGAGCAGAAAATAACAGAGAGCCCTTGAAATGGATGAGTTCCCACAGAGAGAAGTAGCCATTGAAAAACTCATTTCTGTGAGATGTAACAGAGTGAACTCTGGTTTTGTCATTCAACGTGGTAAATTTATGCTGAGAAAGGGGGAATAGAGTAAGAAGACTCAAGAGTTTCACTGCAGCAGAAAGTATCAATACTGTTACTTTTTTCTATTCTGAAACACAACAGGAGAATGCAAAAGTCAGAAAATAAGTATGAAAGAATACTAGTGTGTCTAAATGAAATTTAGTTTTTGCCTTGCAAAGCTTTTGTAAAGCCATGTATTTTTGTTCAATCAGGGCAATGAAAAATAATATTCTAAGCCTGGTGTTTCCCCACAGCAACTTTCAGGTTTGCTGAGACCACTTTTTTTCATATGGCTGATCAAAAGAGAAAGATAAAGAAATCTGACAGCGCTTCCTGGGATGCTGGAGCCAACAAGATGGTACTGTAGTGCTCTTCCAGCCTGCATGCCCTGGGACATTTTCCAGAGCCCTGCAAAAGCCAGGGCATTCCACTGGCATCAGGATTGCTGCTTCCCCAGCACCCTGTGGTTAAGGGACTTTGCACCATGTTTGCACTTCTCATCCAGGGCTCAAACCTTACTGCTGCAACACCCATGTCCTCATGCTGCTCCCATCTGCATGAAACTACCCTGAAATACTTATTATTGAAATTAATTTCCATACTTAAGGTGGGCTTATAGAAAGACATGGGCAGACTTTTTAGTAGGGCCTGTTGCAGCAGGACTTGGGATAATGGGTTTAAACTAAAAGAGAGCATGTTCAGACTACATAGAAGGAATAATGTTTTACAGTGAGGATGGCGATACACTGGCACATCCACCAGAGACGTGGTGGATACCCCATCCCTGTAAACTTTTAAGGGCAGGTTGAATGGGGCTCTGAGTAACCTGATCTAGTTGAAGATGTCCCTGCTTATTTCAGGTTGTTTGACTAGATGACTTTTAAAGGTCTCTTCCAACCCAAATCAATCTGTGGTTCTGTGAAAACAGAGTGCCTCATAAAGCAGCACTTCCCATGGGATTGAGGTCTCCTGCTTAGTACCTGAAGGCACAGCCATGTGGATCAGTCAGTGCAATTTGGAGAAAGTCAATTTAATTTTGGCACTGGCAGTGGAGCACTCTTGTATTGCTCCTGTTGGTAATTAAGAGAAAGCAAATCACAGGGGAGGACAATAAAAGTATTAATTAACAATATTTTCAATGAGAAAAAAGTTAGTAATTTTGGAAAGGTTGCTTTATGCCTGAAGAAAATATTTAAATAGGTTAATCACACTGTTGGGCATTTGACAAATGCACACTAGTAAGTAAATGGGGGTATTGATTATGCATTTAGATAACCACCAGATCCTCCATGCTCTTGCAGGCATGTCCCGATTCTCCTGCCTCAAGCTTTGACTTCAAGTAGTGAAAAACACACTTAATTCCAAGCATGCAGACAGCCACGTTCACTCAATGGCCTGAAAAATTCATGTGTGTTTCCCATGAATTGAAGACAGCCACATTTACACATGGGCCTGAGAAATTTGTGTTTCCCATGAACAGAAGCATCCAACATGCAACCCCACAAAGCCCCAGTGGCCAGTTTGGGGCAGGCACACAGGGGAGCAGATCCTTCAGCTGGGGCTGCTCACCCAGAGCAATATGACAGCCAAGGGTAGGGGACTCCTGCTGGAATGGCAGGACTTCTCCCCAGGGCAGGCTGCTTTCCAGCCTTGCCAAGCATCCTGCACTACCTTTGCCACAGCACTACCAAAACATGCACTTTTTTAATAAAACCAACAGAGAGAGAGGCAGCAACTTTGCAACTAAAAAGGCTCACAGTTTCCATGGATGTTTGATCACCTTTTATCACAACACAAACCACGAGGCAATCTGCTTCAAGCAGAGGATATTTTCCCCTCTCCAAACAGACAATAATCCAATAAAGGAGCCCACTAGTAGGATCCTGGACAATGTGTGACACTGTGTTATTATCAGCATCCCACTGGTGCTCTGGCGAGGTACAGCCATGCTCAGCTGATCCTCCTGACAGCATTCAAAGGCACAGCTTACTGGAGCCACAGCAGCTCCTCTGAGCTCCAATTGCCATGCAAATACCACCAGATTTTTTAATATTAGCATTATACCAGGTTTTTCATATCAAATTATATCCAGGCAAGTAAGAGAAATTCAGTTTTTTACTCCATGTTGGTGGTATCTGAGCAAAATTTATTCTGACAGAGGTTTTAAAGGCATGCTTTTATGCTGACAGAAACTGAGAAATAATTAAAAGCATCCAATAAGTTCCTAAACTAGATGTATTCCTAAAAGTTTTGGACTGGGTCACCTTTCCTGTAAGAGTTTCAGCACTGGTTAAGTAATATACAGTTTGGCTTCAACTAGGCAAAGAACATGTTTCTGGCCTTCCACACATGAACTCTCAAAAATGACACAACTGCTGTTTTTCTTTGGTATCCTGTCAGAAATAACCAGCCTTTACTGGCACATAAAATTTAATTTTTGGTGACAAAAAGATAGGTAAACAAATTATACTGGCAGGGGCAGAAAGCAAAAGTAGGGACTCTGGAGCTTTTGGGGTCTTCCAGTGTCTTCCCTTTCTGGCCTCTGCTAATTATGTTTTTCTTTCACACTGACAATGCATTTTTCCACTGGAAAAAAGGCTGCTTGTTTTGAGTCATCACTGCAGGAAATCTCCTGTTGTAGTGGGGTTCTCTGTGCCTGGCATCAGTGGCCGCTGGCAGCCACCCCTTCTTCAGGGCAGGTCCTATCTCCCAGTGGTGGCATTGAAATAAAAGCACAGACATCCTATTAATAGCTAAACTGTAGACAGTTCCAGATGTGGAATTTGGTTTCTGAAATTACAGATCCAACCAAGCCAATCTTGAGCCAGTAAAATCCAGTTGTGTTTCTTCTGACTCATAACTGTTTTTTCAGAGAGGTTTTTAGCAAAAATTTCTTCAGCAATTCTTCTGTTGTTGCCTGACTCGTACTGAAACACCAAAATCATTATTAAAGTGAAATCATAGCAAAGGGGGTGTGAATACTTGCTGTTTATCAGTTCAAAATGCTTTAAAAAACGTATTTTGCTATGAAATGTGCTTTGTCCAATAATTAAATACCGTATTACTTACAAAAGCAAACAAAAATCTGTCATATAAGGCACAGAGCAAGTTTAGCGCTTCCAAAAAAAAAATTTAATGTAAGGTTAACTTATTCTTCAATAAGCTTTCATTTATCCTTCTGGCCCCTGTGTAATATTTATGTTCAGTGTCCCACCCAGTTTCAGTCTGAAGGCCTGTCCGTGACAGCGGGAAAGAGGATGCTAAGTGTGAAGTATGAGCTGTTCAGATGTCCCAGGATGAGCAGTGGTACAAAGTACACAGCTGTGAGCAGTGATTCCTGATCATGGGAGCAGAAATACATGCAGAGGTGTCCTCATAGTCCCCCTGACATAGCAAAGGTATGGGAGAGAGGTGTCAGGCTAGTTAGCAGTCACTGAAGCCTCTGCTCCTGAGGAAAAGCTCCAAACCTGCTGTGGTTTGCCTCTGTGAAAGGGTGAGCTGCTGCAGGAGGGTTGGTGGTATCATGCAGGTGTCAGTCCACCACCCTCACTGTGGGTTTGCAGCATGGAAGCAACAACCCTTTGCCTGATGCAATGCTGTGCCTGGCCCCCCGCTGCAGTGGGAGCCCCACCAACCCACCCTGGGCTTTGCAGTGCCATAAAGCTCAGATGCCTGTGAAGGTGGACCTCAAAGGTGTGTTTTGGTAGAAAAAATGTTGCAACAACGATTTGTTTGCTTTTTGAATTAAAACTGTTGCGGCAAAAGAAGGGACTAAAGAAAATCCCCCAAGTCTAGGAGCTCATATTTACCTTCTTACCAGCTCTGCAGATACTTAATTTGAATGTTGCTTCATCTCCTGTCTCCCTCATGTATCATCACTAATTAAAGTACACACTCTGCATTTACCCAAAGGAGGATGTGGGAGGCAGAAGAGGCTCAATCTCATTTGCTGGTGCTGCTGTGTTGCCTCTGCAGAGACAAATGCAGGGAAACCAGGGTCCTGCTCAGAGCCTGGCAGCTGCAGCACAGACATTTCCCTTCACTGCTCTGAGTGATGGAAACCCCCAGTGTGTGAGTGGCCTTTCCAGGGGAAAGGGTCCAGTGAAAGAAGGGGCTGTAACTCCCTGGGAAGATGGGGTGAGCCTGAGGGCAGGAGGGCACATCTCCCCACACACCTACTTTGGGGATTGCTCAGCTGAGCAAGCCAGAAGAGCTGTGCCAGTAGCAGCCCAATAGGTCTGTGATTTGATGCCTCCACAACCTTCAAATATTCCTACTAACTTCCTGCTCAAGTGAAATTCAAACAAAGCTTTATGCTTTATTTGGACACATCTTCCCCAGCCTGCATCCCAAAGACTCCTCTCACATGTCCCCAAGAACCTGGCCATCCCCAAACACACATCCACTCTCAGCAGCAAAATGAGATTGCTGACTTCTCCCCAGCTTCTGGTTCCAGGCTAGAACTCTGTGTCCTCCAGTGTCCACTGCACCCCAGCTGCACCTCACCCCCATCCCAGCTAAAATGTGGGTGTATTTTTGGCAGTGCTCAGCTGTGCAGCCATACTGGTCCTCATGATCACAGCAGCCCCACCTGCCCCACAGTGCTACAGGTGGCATCAACCTGTAACAGGAAAAGGGAGACTTTAAAGCCTAAAAAAGCCAGGGAGGAAATACAGACACTTTCAACCTCTGAGATTATCTATGCCTCAGATTCAAGAAGGTGGTGTCAGAGGAGAACGTGCTGAACTCAGCATGTTTAACATTTGGACAAAGTCTTTCCCTTGTCCCCATCTGAAGTTCTAGTGTATGCTCTGCTCTACATGAGTGAAATGCATCCATGTCCATAAAAGCTATGGAAAAGCACTGCCGAGAACTTCTACAGCTCTGAATAATTAATTCACAGAACTATAAAAAGCTACAAGGGAATGAAATTTAGAAAAATCTAGTTTTAGGATAATTATAGTTCAAACCAGGAGAGCACTTGGACCCAAGACAGATGCATTAGTAGGACAACTGAGCATAGTGGATCAAATTCAGACTTGGTAGAATTGCATAGTCTTGCAGACAGCTCCTCCTGGGGTGGATTCAGCCCGGGGAGACAAAGCAGCCCCTACCAGATAACTTGGTGAAGTGAGTGGAAATCTAAGGTAGGGAAGGCATAAAAGAAAGGAGTACAATTGTTTCAGGTTAACATTCATGCCCCAGGTGTAAATAAGTAGTGATATTTTCTGAAATATTTTGTTATATGCTAGTTTAACCTGTTTCCCTTCTACACTGCTTCCACTGCCATGTCTGCTGTGTTACCACTAGTTCATAAAATCCCAGTTTTTTTGCAGACCATATCACATGTAGGCTCTTTTCAAAGCCCCAGATGCTGGAATTAATGTGTTGCTTGCAGACACAGACCTTCAATTTCCTAACCAGTTATATTTCAAATCCATATTTTTCATGGCAAGTTTGAAAATATTAACCCTGAGCCCTGAGTCATCAGCAAGCAAACACAGACATTTTCTTTCATTTTCCTAAGTTTAAAGCCAGTCATTACTGTGCCCAGTTAGATGTTGAATCTTTGGGACTGCCCATTTAACTCACCCCTCTCAGGTAGGGAGACATAGGATTTTTATAGTTTATGTGCTAACATATGCAGCCAGGCTGTGTGCTGGACATGCTTTAATTGAGTGCTGGAGAAGCCAATATTGGGTGACTGGTTTATGGCAGACATGCAATCCCAGAGCCCTCAGCATCTCAGAGAGCGCCACAAGACTCTGCACAGGATCCCCCAGACCAACACTGCCTTTACTTGTTGTTTTTTGGTAAAAGAGCATACCCACAGAGAGGCAGGAGTTTATTGCTTTTTCTTAGTAGCAGCAGCAGATGACCTGAGAATTGAGTTTTATACAAGCCAGAAGTGGCAGGCTACTCACAGACCAACAAGGAGATTATCAGTACTTCAGAGGAGCTGTTTTATTGTCCAATGTCCTGTTTGGCACAGGTGCAGGCACTTCCAGTCATACCTCCTGACTGAAGACATACATTAATTGGCAGAGGGGTCTGTCCTGTGTCAGCTCCTGTTTCCACAAGCTCCTTGTTATGGCATTATTCATTACCAGTACAAAGTTACTGGGCACTGCCATAGCACATTATCAAACAAGGGCTCTTTTCATAGTGGTGAACTATGATTTTCCAGAGACTTCATTTATGAAGAGCGTTGGTGTCTTCTAAAGCAAAAGGCTCTCCTATATGCCATTGCCATTCAATGTGTACAAGAGGGGTATGTACACATTGTGCACAAGAGGGATATCCTCTCCTTTGTTTGCAAGTGCAGGAGTTATTTGACACAACATGAAGCAAATGGAGAGAGGAAGCAAGAATTACTGTATCAGCCAAAAATGCACCCAGCTCTGCTGTGGGGTTCCTGCTCCAAAGGGAACAAAATCCATTTTTCTGAAACTTAGCTTTTTAGGGCTCTAAAGTGGATGGCAGGTAAAGCATCAAATATTTTTCCCTTGTGTCTGAAAACATTAGGGTCAATTAAAGGGAAGAGCATCTGCTGAGGGTTCAGATGATGGAGAAATGGAAAGTATGCCTGTAAGCTTATGGATAAAGCAAAGCAAGTGGGAGCTATGGGCAGGAAAAGGGCAGAATGACAATTCAAAACATAGATGTTCTAGTGTGGATATAGTAGGAGAAGAGCCCACACAATGGGAAATTACCCTTCCACACCAGACAGAGTGATGTGCTGTGTCTTGAGGACTGGAGCTTGCAGAGAGCCCAGCTGCTAAGCAGGGGCAGAAAATGCCACAGGAGCAGAGGCTGACTGAATAGGGGTTTACCATAAATATGTGAAGCCTGAAGGGAAACATAATCCTCCATCTACATAAAATGTTGTCATAAATGGATGTCTACCATGAGCAGGAGCAATGAGCTTGAATTAAAGCCAGAAAAAATTCAGAGCATGCATGGGGAAAAAAAAAATCCTGCAGGTAAGGACAGCAGTTAGGGATATTGAAATTTCCATCATCCTACATACAGGTCAGACAGGGGGAGGTTAGAAATGATGAAGTGGTACAACATGCCTTGAGGCTGCAGAAAAAATTAAATGAGCCCTTGTGACTCTTTCTAGCCCTGTTTTTCTGTGATTTATCAGAGGATTCACAGCTGCAGTTTTCCACATTTTCACAGTTTAAAATTGTAGTTCAACACCGCAGTGGAGATGCTGGGAGAAAGTGGAAGCCCTCTTGTCTAAGCCCAGTGACACCTCACCACTTTTCGAGCAAAGTCCCCATGAAGTCACCAGCAGGCTTTGCTCTGGTCTCCTCTGGAGCTGAGAAAGTAATGCTCATAGCTTTTCTCTCCATTTGTGTGGAGCTGAATTACAAACAACAAATTACAGATGGGTCAAAATAAGAGCAGTGTTTCTGTTCAGCCTCCAGGCTGTTTAACCCTTCTTTCTTCAATCATTCCTTGTCAATCTCTAAGTCTCTTCAAAGTCAAGATTAAAGAAAACCCCCTCAAATTCCTGTTCTGGAAGTGCCAATGCCAAGCTGTTCACTTTCATGAATTTGTTCTGCTTTTGCAGCAGAAATGATTCACAAATTGAGATTCATGTGGCCTTTCAGTCTCCCAGAAACTATTATGTATATATTGGCTCAGGCCTCATTTCTTCATTTGCTTTTTTGGAGGCAAGCAGCCTCCTGCTGCTTGACAGCATGGTAGGTTACAGAAAAGGACAAAGCATCTCAAAAGGTGCTTCACCTCTTCACAGATACACACCTCAAAAGGACAAGGGAGAGGAGTCAGAGATGCAGCAGGGAAATCAAGCAAGACATTTTCATAATGAGGGTGATTAGTCCAGCACTGGTCATGTTACCCAGGGAAGCAATGTTTTCTCCACCCTAGAGTTTCAAAATTCAGTGGAATGAGGGTGTGGACAATATCACCTAACTTTTAAGTTGGTCATACTGTGATCAGAGGTGGGACTAAGAGCTGGAGGACTGTTCTACGATGCCAACAGAGTTAAAGCAGAAACTTCCTAAGTGCCAGCAGAATTTCCCATACTTTTTCATACCTAGAATATACTTTCCCACTGTATTTACATTTACATTCCCATTATATTTACATTTACTTTCCCATTGTATTTACTGATTAGGGTGTGTCTCCAGGCTGCCCCAGCCGTACACAGTGCCACCAAGCAACTGGCCCAGGGCTTGCTGCTGAATCCGTTCCACACCACATCCCATCCCTCATCTCTCCTTGTCTCACTTCTCCTGCTGGATTCTGTCTGGAGGCTTGTTAATAAGGACAAACATCTCATTTCCTTACTTTGTTTCATGATAACAGAATAGATACATATATCAATATGGTCTTTAAATTAAAATTCAAAGAAAAGAAAAATGAACAACCTTTCTTTCATTGCTATGCCACTGCAGCATGGGAGAGAACAATTTATGCCAACTCCTCTCACTTTGTTATAGCATTTGTTGGGGTTTTAGGGCCAAATGTCAGCCAGAGAAGACACACCATAGCAGTAATGGCTGTAGTCAGAACAATCTAAAAATGCACTTTGCA
Organism: Vidua macroura; assembly: GCF_024509145.1. Lineage (NCBI taxonomy): Eukaryota > Metazoa > Chordata > Aves > Passeriformes > Viduidae > Vidua > Vidua macroura. Next base: position 100,304,984 of record NC_071573.1, on the reverse strand, counting down.
AATACTGAAAAACATTCTCCCTATCTGAAAGAAGAAAAAAAAAAAGTGAAAATCACTATTATTCAGATCAAAATGAGCATGTATTTTTATGTAGGCTTTGCTTACAACTGCACCAAACAGTTTTTGCTTTCACTGGATCTGTTGGATGTCTACCCATGATTTCAGGTCACCAGGAAGGGCAGAAGCCATTTTGACTTTCAGAGACTGGGTGATTTGGCAAAATAGGGCTATTAGGAGATGACTGTTTTATAACCAAGCCAATTTTAGTGCAGCTCTGGAAGCTCTACACTGATGCAACCATGACATGGACCTAAGGAAACCACCCTGTCTTCTTGCAACATTTTTCTGCCTGTTAGCTAGACAGTAAATTTTTAGAAGTATTCTATTTCTTTGCTTAGAGGTCAGATATCTAAAGCCAAGATGATGCTTAAAAGCAGAACAGAGACTTCTTGGTTAAAGCACTAAAAATGTGAGCAAAATGAACATACCTTTACATCCACCATTGTAAAGGAATATGCAGGACTGCCAGGGCTTCCATCACCTCCATGGTGTGGCTCTCCTGAAAAGAGGGGTGCTTAGTTGTAGGTGGTGCTAAAAGAGCCTGTCTGGATGCTTGCATAGGCAAAGGATGGACGAGACAATCGATCTGCTTGGATTTAAAAAGACAGATTTATGAAGAATAATTGCCTTCTAACTTGGCAGACAAGTGTACTGCCTTGAAGGGACTCACAGCTGTGTCCTGTACTCATGGAGTTAACTGAGCTTAGAAAAAACCATTTGATCTATTCTTCCTGCCTTAATTCAACATAGCTGAGAACCTCCCAGGATATTTCTATTTGAATTGCAGCAGTCTTTCCATTTTGATATGTTGGCAGTGAATATCTGTCACACTGATGGCATTTTCTATATGGAAAGTATCACCAACACTTACAGTAGACAGTAGCATATACATCACCCAAATGGCTGACTGTGTGCTGTAGGAAAAGCAAGATGGGCTACCTTAGACTATTAATGCAGGTTGCCTTGAGCAACATGAGTTCTACAGCCAGAATCCCAGATTTTGTACCATTTCTGAGCTAGATTGACAGCTGGCATTTAGCTTTATTTAAAGCTAAGCCACAAATTAAGTATATAACAAATAGATCAAGCGGCAGCACCACTCATGTTCATAACAACCTTTCAAACTTCATCTATCATTTCCTGCAACTCTGTGCAAAGATGTCTGGCTCTCTCACCTTTTAAAAAGACAGTTTTTTCATTTTTAAATTTCATATTTGCTCGGTACTTGAACAGAGCTGGAAAATTCCTGCATAACCTTCTTCCCAGGGAAGAGGAGGAGGCAAAATCCCCTGCGGGAGATCTTGAAAAGTGACCACAGAATTAAATGAGTAATACAAAAACAATGAGAGTAGAAGAAGAAAGAAAAGTAAATTTAATCACAAAACTGAAGCTTTTTTACCTTCTCTCAACACAATGTTGCTTCATTAGGCCTGTGTTGATGGTATCAGCACTGAAACCAGCATTTATAAAAATATGATGCAGCCAGCAGGAGAACCAGTTTGCAAACCCTCTCAAGTGCTACCTCTCTGCCCTGTCTCAGACTCTGAAGCTCATAATTTATGTTCTTTTATTTATATGAAGAACATGAGTTAAGTTGTAGAATCATATTTCCAAGGTAGATCATTAATACTCAAAGAAAATGTCCCATGGAAACTGTCTTCAGGAAAGTGTTACTTAGGGATGAATCCTAAGTTTTCTGGGTATGTTGAGCACATTACTTCCCTGAAAATGTGTCCTGAGGCAGGTTTCTCCAATGCAGACCTTTGCAAGGTAAGAAAAAGCCCACAGTGCTATGCACGATATCTGTAAGGCTCTGTTGGATGTAGAGGGATCAAGACATTGCCCAGGTCCATGTTAGGACTCTGGTCATGCCAACTTCTCCCTTCACTCTGCAGGAACGAAACCCTGAGCTTGGTCTCAGCTGGGGACTGAGACTGAAGGGGACAGGGCCAAGGAGCTGCTTTGTTTGATCTCAGTCCAAGTGCAGGTGAGGCAGCACTCAATATGAAATTTACATTAATATACTGTTAACATTAAATTGTTACATTATGTGTTTCTCCTAAATCTAGTATTTGAGGGTTTTAAAACCTGCCCAGTTTTAAAAGTAAGACCCCAACACACTTCTTTGTATTGATATGGTGATCAAAAAGGACAGTTTAGGCCATCTCTGCCAGAAAAGCATTGCCCTGGAGGGAAACTTTTCAGTCTTGCTTGAAATATCCCTTCATTTCCCTAAATGAGAGGCCATCCAAAGGTCTGTTTCATGACCTGCATATTCAATTTCTTCTGGCACTTACAAGACATGCATATACTAAATGCATGCAGATCTCAAACAAAGCTTCAGGAAAAATTTCCAAACGAGTAAATTCAATTAACTGAGCTTGATCTTCCAAATTCTTCTTTTTTTTTTTTTTAACAGTCTACAAACAACCATTCAGTGACCATGGGATGGTTCGTATTGCACCCCATCAAGGTGGTCAAAGTCAGGATGTAATTGGCAGCACAGGAGAGGTTCCTTCCCTGGAGGAATGTCATAACTGTACTCAAGAGAGGTCTGAGAGCCAGCAGTCCCTCAACTGCTGCTCTGGGGGTCTGCTGACACTGCTCAATGGTCTCCTGGCCATCCTTCCCCAACAAGGGTGCACCTGATCTCCCTGCAAAGTGAATCATCTTCCACAAAAGCCTTCTCAGTTGGATTTGAGAGCACTGATCTCTTATTGGAAATGTATTGTTCTTGCAAATGTTACCTCCAAAAAATACTTTGCAGAGATTCAAGGGTACGTCTTCAAACTAAGCCTACATCAGTCATTTACAGCTGAAATACTGCTGCTCACATCTCCCTGGCACTGAATGGAAGCACAAAGCACTCCACATCTCACCCCCCACCCCAGTCGTCCTTCCTGCATGACTCAGCTACGTCCCTCACTTTGCCAGCTTTTCACTTCTTCTCCCAGCCAAGGTATCATGCTGTCTGTGCTCCAGCTGCAGGACTGTCACTTTCCTGTGATCAATGCCCTGTGGTTACCCACTAATTTTAATACCTGCCTTGTCCTTTAATTATGTCTGTGCATCAACTTTGCTTAAATGCTGTCAACCCTTCACAGTCCTTTCCTTGAGGAAAAAAAGCAGACCCTTAACCCAGATGGCAATAAGTGCTACGGTTCAGCATATATGGGGAATGGATCACTTCAGGTTTAGCATAGAGACACACAGAGCTCTGTTTTCTGCTGTCAGGGTGAATACAAAAGGTATTAAATTCAGTATATCCCGTCTCCTGTACTTCTCTCCTTTGAAGTGTCACGCATCCTGCAGTATGATGTGCTCTGCCAATCTGTCCCAGTTCTCTTGATGAAGCTTGGAAAAGCAATTCATTCCTTAGCTGATATTATACAAGATATTAGAGTGTTCTGAAACATGTCTGCCAGCATTCTGATGGTATTGTTCAAATGCTATCACTAGAGACTAATCTGCTTAATATGGCAGCAGTGTTCCTCTGTGGTGACTTGTCCCACACAGTGAGTGAGGAGACCTTGTACTGAAATGTCTCAGTGCTTTTCTGCTTCCCTCTGATGCACTAGCCCATCATGTCTTGTGTGTATGAGGCACCTCGATCACCTCTATGCTCCACCCCAAAGCAGTCCTTACCCCACTGGGCTGCTTCGATCTGTGAATCCCTTCAAACTCAGCTCATGGAGCTGACAGTAGACCCTTGCCTTCTATGTAGGAGGACATTCACATTTTATGTGAATTTATCAATTTTGATATTATTTTCAGTCCGTTTGTTGGGAAAGATTCTGAAGAAACTCACCCATCCTGAATTTGATCTTAGAAGGTCATATGTTCCATTGATTACAAACCCACCTGCCTCCCCACTGTCTTCTCTTGCTTCATATCCCAGCTCTTTACTGTGCTTTTTTGCCCTGCTCCTATTCCTACCATCCAGATTACCCTGTCTATCCCTACATCTGTTCTCCACTCACTAGTCTCCACCTGCTTTTCACAGCTTTGCCTTATGCATCCATATGCTTGAACTGCAAGGGCAGCATTGCTACATCCTTGGCTCCAATGCCCAATTACAGAGGAAGAGTTCCTGAGACTATGTTGGGCTGGAGCCTTAAGTCTGGAGATGAAATCATCTGAGAACTTACCCTCAGCACCATGTATCTAAAGTGTAAGTGAAATAGTGAATTTTTTTTCCAGAGGTTTATGTCTTGGCCAGATTTGAGAAGAGGGAAAACTGAAAACTGATCCAGTTGTAAATCAAACCCTCCTAGTGAGCTTCATTTCCAAATGCTCCAAAATGAGGCAGTGCAGTTCAGGCTAAAGATCTCCAAGAATTCTGGCTTAAGGCAATTAAACTGGTTTGTATCAGGCTTTTTCCAAATTTGATGGATCAAATTTGCTGAAGCTTGCAAAGCCACCAGCCTTTGGGATAGGTAGTATAATATGTAATTAATTTGGATTCAATCTTATTTGACAAGGCAGAATCAACTGAAAACAGGAGTTGAGAAGGGAAATTATTTAGTAATTCTAAATTCATACAGCTGTGACAATTTAAATGTTCTTCTCCTCCAAGAGTCTGGAAGCACAGAGAAATGGTAATGAAATACAAGTTACTAGTAATACTCTTCATATTTACTAAAATAAAACATTAAACACTAAACAAGGTTTACCTCAAATGCCATTTAAAAAAGTCAAATTTTGGTGCCAGCAGTCATCTTTAGCCCCTTTAAAATGCCCAGTTACTGTTTCTGAAAGACAAAAAATGAAAGATTGAGTTAGAAGCTGATGGAAGCCCTTCCATGGTCACGTGTTACAGCTCCAGGATCCCATGCTCAGTTACCCACAAAAGGTGTTTCTCTGTATTATCCTGCACCATACTGCAGAACATGACATTTTCAAGTAATTTGGGTCTTTCATGCCTTTAGTTTACCCTCATTTAAAGGGGGTTCTCACCTCAAAGCAAAGCTGACATTTGTTCTCATTTGTTGATGGCAATTACATGTTCACCCAGCATTCAACGGAGCAGACACCCAAAAGTTGCCCTCTGAATGCTACAACAATATGAATCAGCAATATCACTGCTCTGTCACCAGCACAGCTTTCCCCCAGCTCGCTCTTTCCATCTCCATGTTTCAGATAAAGGAGGTGTCATTAGTCCCTCGCCAGCAGCAGCAATAGCTGCACTCTCTGGCTCCATTCCCACCCCAATCCCAATGCCACAGGATGCTTTTCCCAACGCAGTCTTCTTTCACATGTGCAGACAGAGACAATGGTCTCTGGACAAAGAGTGGGAGCTGGAGTCTTCCACTTAGTGAGTACCTGCAGCTCCTTTCCAGGGGAGGCCAGGGCACTGGCTTTTCTGGATTTGGGGATCTACTCTACCCATCCGTCTACGGTAAATGAAGAAAACCCAATACCTCTGGGTTACGGATCTGCTGGACCTTCTTTCAGCTCTTTATGCAAACCTTTCTCCTTGAGGATCACAAGGTGCTGGACCTCTTTGCTCTTTGCACAGCACAGTCCCTGGGCAGGCAGCTTCATCCCACCATCCTCATCCTCAGCCACACACGCTTTCTCCAGCTGCTGTCACAGCCTTGGAGAGGACTCCAGCACTGCAGAGGCCCCTTTGCCACTCCGCCTTCACGACATCATCCTTACTGACATCACTGTGGTTGAGGTGTTGCTGTCTCTGACAATAAACCCTTGCAAACACCCACCTTCAAACAGGCAAGCAGGGTCAGCCACAAATGGCCTCCTGCAGACCCTCATGGAGTGATAAAACTTGTGTTTTGTGTGACCACAATACCTATACAACACATTAGCCACATCTTCCACTGCACAGAATTTTAACACAGAGAGACAGAGAACATCTTCAGTCATTTACCACAAAGAATGACACAAACTTCAAAGAGAAAATACAGCTGCAAGTTTCAGTAACTCAGAAGAAAATATGCTCTTTCAAGACTCCATACATATATCTTCTCACATTATGTAAAATTAATTTCCGTATCAGACAAAGCCAAAGAATTATTAAGATGAAAGGTCACTTAAAATGATCTGTGTTACTGATTTTATCAGCCACTACTTACAGCTTTAAAAAAGTCAATGCCATCTAATAGTGTCCATATTTCATCTCTTGAGAAATCTAATACTCTCAGAAAGGAAGCAATATCAGACTGCATGGTCAGTCTTATGTGGAAATACAATTCTGAGAAACAATAAGAGAAAAAAATCATGGAACCTAGATAATATGCTGCATTTATACACAGAAGGGGAGAAGAGGAAAGAGAGAAGAAACAAAATTATTGTGATGAATAGTGAGAACATCTTGCAAATAATGCAGATGCCAACATAAGATATCCTCTATTTCTGGAGTTGGTAATGAAAGAGATGAAGATTGCTGCAATGTCACTCCAATACCATGAGAGCACTGTCAATGCTGTCAATAATCCCAGTTACAGAGCAGCGTGTGTATGCAGAAGGTATCGGTTTCTAAAATTCAGGAATGCAACAGTAGATGTCCCATATTAACATCTCTTTTTCCCAAATTTTATGTTGTGCACATCCACCCATATGCTGTTGTTGACCCTGTGGTAGCATCCAGATGCCCTGACTTGGGGTCCTGTTGTGTGAGAAGCTGCAGTTTCAGCTGGCAAAGGCTGTGGCTGCTCCCAGCAGGTACCAACACGTGGGTGAAGGGCAGCAGAGACACACAGTGCCTAGGCAGCAGGAGAATCCTGAAAAAGGAGCATGTCTTTTCTTCATTCAAACATACTCATAAATATAAGCACAAGGAAACCGAACCAGATTTATCTAATAGCAATGAAAATCTCTCTCCAAGGGATAATCTTACCTCTCAATTGGCAGAATTTGTGGCAGAGCTTGCTTACACCCTCACCTAGTCCAAGGCACAATCACGCTCACTTCCATGAACTGTATCAAGTGGCAATAAAAGCAGAGTAAAAGAGGTGCTTCTGCCTCCAGTCAGAAGGAATGCAGCTATGGCACATCAGGGCATCATATGTGGAAAGACAGAGCATGTTTCTGCACTATGACGGGTGCTCTCAGTGCTGGGCACCAAGTTGCCTCAGTTACTGGCTCCCAGCTGCTGTGGCAGATTATCTCTTTGATGTGGACACAGACACCTGAGGCCCTTTTGCACCCTTGCAAAGCACTTCACCTTGTCATCCCCAAGGGCCAAGCCATGTGCAGTGTGGCCAGCCTGGTCCCTTTGTTAGCAGCTGTCCCCTCCCTGCCACCAGCTGCCAGGGCTGGGAGAGCTGGGCAGGAGAAGTGTTTCCAGCGGTGCTCCTACCACAGCTGTGATTCCACTTGTCCCCCATTCATTCACACGTCCTTGTGCACTTGAAATTATCCAGTTATCCCTTTGCCTGGTGGGAAGGGATATGCCCCCAGGGAAGGGCATGGTCCTTTCTGAACTGCTCCAAGCAGAGGGGCAGAACCTGCACAGAAGTCTAGTCCTTGCCTCTTATTTTATCCCATGCCATTACTTGTTCCCGTTTTTCATTAAGAGACTTTTTTTTTTTCCCTCCTCATTTCATATTTTAAAAATATCAGCTTTGTCAGTGTTCTGCTGCCTGAGCTATTGCAGGAGCACTGCATTAACTCGGGGGGCAATGCTACCAACACAAGGCTTGTTTTGAAGCTGGTAACAGCATTACATGTATTTTGCTTTGGCAAGTTTAGCACATGAGAGTTCAGCATTAAACCCCCTTCCTTTACATTGTAGCTCTAGTCACATTTTCTTTGCTTAAAAGGTGGGGTATTTTCTGGTTTTACATGTTTAACCTGCTTTTTAAGTGAAGCTCCATCTCCTTGATCTGATCTATCCACAAAAATACCACAGTCAAAAGAAACCTGCCTGATTGTACTACATCACTGATCTGGGATGAGAACATCTGCTCTCAAGTTCTGCCTCAATTCAGCAATTGAGATACTATCTCCTTAATCAGGCAGTCTCTTATATTTTGCTTTAAAAACCTATATGTGACAAAAACAAGTCAGCTGACTCCCTGAAAATTTTAAATTATTATCTACATATGCATCTTATGATCAAATCTAATGTGTCTTATCTAAATGCTTACCACAGTGCCTTGTTATCCCAACTTAAATCTAGTTAGGAATGTTTTGCACAATTGTTATTTAAATAGGAATCCACTCCTAGAATTACCTGTCTGATCAGGACTTCTATTCAGTGGATGAATTTCATGGTCTTGCAGAATTAGGCCTTACATTATCACAATTATGTGCAGAAATTACATGACCTTGTTTTGTATTTCCCTGACATGAAATTTTGTGTTTCCCATTAGCTCCAGATTTTTATCTGATAGCACAGTGATAATTTCTTTCTGAACAGCAAATATAGTGTACTTGGCAATTACAGACTCAAAAAAAGAAGCAATTATTTTGCTTCTGATGCTTTATGAATCAAGTTCACAAAGGTTGAGACAGAGGTCTCATCTATTCTCTATATAATTTGATATTTGCATGTTGATTGAATCCTCCTCCAGGAAGGCCACCCTGTTTAACTCATCAGAGAAGAAGCAAGAAAGCTAATTCATATTTCAAAGATGGTAGATGAAAAAGGGCAGCCATTACCAAAACAAAAAATTACCAACATGAACAATTACCACGTTTCTTTTGTATTAGAGGTAAAACACATGTGCATAAACAAGGCGAGGCCATGGCTGTTGTCAGTGGGCCTCCTTTGCAGTCAATGGGTTTGTGTGGATTTGTTCTGGCTGGGAATCAGATCAGTGAGGAAAGAGTCCAGGAGGAGCCTATAGAAATTAAGGAAGCTCTTAGTGCCAGACCTCACCCAGCAGAATCAGTGGCATTTGATGGCCATTTGCATGCCACTACCAAGGTCCCTAAAAATCAAAACTTGCTCAAGTTCAGGGTGTCAGAGGCATTACCAAGCAGGGTTTGTTACAAATGGTTTGTTACAAATCAGGAGACCTCTGTTATTAATGACTAAGTTTAGCTGAAATAGCTGCTAAATTGCATCAAGATTTAGCCAGAATATACTCAAGTACCCAGCCATTTGTCTTTATTTTAATCTATTGCCATAAACCAATATTGTGTGTGACTCTCTGGCTCCAGTGGTATCTTGCTCAGAGTCTTGGAAGCAAGATTATGAGATTAGGACACCTACAGTGGCAGCAGCTCTCTCCTGAAGGGTGGACTCTGACCACCTGCAATTTTCATCAGTTTCAATAGGTTCTGTCAGCTGCAGATTGAAACAAATTAGTTTAATTAATATCTTGCATAAGTTACTTAAATTTAAAAAACAAATCATTCTTATTTTCTAGCATTCACCAAGATACAACATTTTAAAACTTAATAAAAGATTGAGATACATGAGGTACTATCTGAGGACTGGTAGATAAACTTTATCTGTACGTCTGGCTTGCAAATTTTTATTGTAGCTCATAATTTCCTGTTTTAAAATATAAGTTGAAAATTTGTTCTTTGCATGTGGCTTTTTCCCTAGGTAATCAGAATCAAGTTTTTCGTCTAAAATTACAGATACAAAGTACAATAGCAACTTAAAAATAAAAAACATGCAACAATTATTTTGGTTGTATACTCCTTAAATCCTTAATGAGACATAATTACTATTGAAAATATTTCTCATTTATTAACTTAGGCATTTTCTATGGTTAATTAACTGAACTAGCCATCAGTAACCACAGGGTCAGTCAAGACATTGAAACCATTAAAATTGCTCTCCTCACATTCCACTTCTATGAGAATACAAAAAAGACACACTCATTTTTTCCTATTTTGAAATAGTTTTTCAGCTTTCAATTAATTTGGCTTTCGGCTTAACTAGATGAACTTGCTGAAAAAAAAACCCACTGCTGAATTCCTGCTGAGATGAAATAGCTGTAAAGATGTCTTATTTTGACAAAAAATAGCCCTTCTTTTAGATGCTTATGAGGTGGCTTTTATGAGCTTTATGATCTTACTTTTCCTCTCTTCGAAAATAAGCAATGTCATTCTTAAATAGACTATTTAATTTATATCAACTTAAATTCTCAGCTATTGTAACAAGTTCTGCCCTAATACACTTTTCATAATTTCATATCTCAAAACAGATCTTTTGTTTCATTATTTGCTTCTTAAAAAAAATCTGGTTTAAATAAATATCTTCTGTTTGTTAAAACAACATAATTTTCTATAATGGCAAATTAAATTCAATGTGGATAAATAGGCAAGAAACAACTACTGCTGTTACTGCTGTAGCAAGAGCAACAGCTCTTGCTTTACTTCCATGATAGTGGTTTCTGAGCAATCCATTACTACTCAGGAAAAAGATGCTGAAGTTATAATAGATGTAATGAGCTGTAAAGAGATTGAATAATGATCTCAAAAAATGTTGCTGCTGACACAGAGTTATTTAGAACAAAAAACAATTTGAAGAATTTCAAAAGGACCTCACTGACCAGTACTTGGGCAGCAAGCTGGTAGGTAATTAATGGAAAAATACATAGTGACACACATGGAAAAACATCTAATCCTGCCTAAGATGAATTTTAAATTATTTTTCCATATTGCTAATAAATGGGATAATTTTGAAAAATTCACACAGTTGCAGTTAGAAGTAGTGATAATAAAAATAAGGAGAGAAGCAAAGAACAGTAAAGAAATTGCCCTTGTGGTGCTGGGGCCATGCAGAGAACATCTCCAAGTCACGGTGTGTGGGTCAGGTACCCTCCACCTCCAGCAGCACTGATGAGCTGGGAGGGGCACAGGGCAGGGCAGTGAAGGTTCAAGGCACTGGTCATCTTCAGGTCAGTGAGACAATGGATCAGAGGCACCACAGAGAGCTCCAAAGTTCAGGTGGGACAGAGAAGACAAGCAGCATGCTAATTTCTCAGCCTGTCTCCTATCAGTTTTATTTAATGCTCTCCAGCTGGACAACATTTTGAGAGTGCAGAAAATACCTGATTATACAACATCTCTAGAGCTTTTTGCCACAGGTTACAAAAAGCTTGTGGGTGCAAAAAAGGCATTACACAAATCTGGAGGAGGACAGGAGCCCACTGAAGAGTATCAACCTGGAGAAATACCACCTGTGCCTCTCAACAGATGGGAGGTGCAGATGGAAAGAAGGTGTGAACATGTTACCACACACTCACTCTCTTGCTTCACTCTTCTATAACTTTGAAAATAACCATGTTTCTGGGAAGGGCTGGATCATCACCTAGGCAGGTTTATGCACTTGACCAATTCCTTGTGCCTGAAACTGTAACCTATATTGCACTATTATTTTTCATGTTTTACCAGGCAAATCCATTGTCTAAGTATGATACCGGCATCATGCAGATACTGGTGACATCTCAGAAATTAAATAGGAAATTCTTCTAATGGAGAAGCAAGCAATATTTACTTTTCATTTCTATTTAATATGTTTAATTTTGGTATTGCAGATAACAAAATCTGTGAAGGTGCTTAAGCATTTGCAATTGCTGAATTATTTCAGAAAGCAATCAGAAAACTGAATGTATTAGTCTGATTGCTGCAATAGGAAGAAAATATTCAGTCATAAATGATTCATGTATCCTTGACCACTGCCTGCCTCCCTCACACAAAACACATTTTAGTATCTCCACGGATCAGAAAATAACCCTGATACTCAGCATCCAAATGGGACCTCCACAGCTTGACTGGAACTCTACCCACGTATGGTATTTAAATTTCCAAACTGAAGCAACTTAGAAGGAAGGTAAAACAACAGAAATCCAACACTGCTTTTCACCTTCCCAGGCATTAATATTAACCAAGTGGACAACAGTACATAAGAAGAGCTTTTAGCCATAGGAACATAACACAGCAATATTACGATGGATTTGCATCTTTAAATTAGTGAGCTATTTCTACACCTTACCACAACAAGCTCTGGGACACTGTGCTGCTTAAGGATTTGCAGAGGTGTAAGTGCAGCTGGAGACACAAGAAGATCTTTCATATCTAGGTCTCATTATTTTTAAAGAATATGATAACCTAGTCTTGATTGACGAAAATGTTTTCATCCAGCCTCTTGGGACAGTGTGGCCAGCAGCAGCCCTGGCTGTCTCCAGCTGCAGTGGAGGAAGGCTGGGAAGCCTGCCAAAGCCTGCAGCTGTTCACTGGATGTGACAGAAGAGCATGATGAGCAGAGGCCAGCTAAAGATGGCAAAGAGAGAGAGTAAGGGACAAAAAGGAGTGCCTCGGTCTCTCAATTTTTTCTCGTTCAACAGTTCATTCACAACATTAACGATATCACCAGGCTGATGTTTAGCCCTTTGTTTCATCAGTTCTCAAGCACTTTGTGTAGAGAGGCAGAGCCACATTTCCTCCAGTCCATCTTCTGCCAGTGCATTGCACCACTCTGCACCACCCAGGCATTCAGTGACATCCCAACTTCACATCTTACTTTCTTAAAGACTTGTGCGAAGAACATCTGCCAGGAACAAAACCAGTGTTTATCCTGCAGATTTCAAGAGCCAAAAGGTTCCTGATTTAAATCTTCCCAAGCGTTTCCCTCCCCACAAAATTAGTGTTTTGCTGTCAGGGAAACAGACACTGAGCACTGATCTCTGCACTTTGATCTGAAAAACAAGAAGCACTTGCTTCAAACCAATTCAGATGAACTAGACTGTCCACCACTGGACACAGGACACAGTTCAAATTATGTGGGGTTTGACAGATGGAAAGAAAAAACTTTCCTCCCCCTTCTTTGCCATGACCTTGCTTTCCTGGCAGTTTGGGAAATGGGGCCTGGGACAGTTGGGATGTGAGGGAGCTGGTGTATGTGGCCCCCAAGGAGAGCAGGAAAGGGATGTTCATTACGTACCCAGTCCCAGAACAGAAGTCAAACAGCTGTGAAGGCTTCAGAGCAGCAAGACTGAGGAGGGATTTCCCAGGTAGCCCAGGAAAGAGTCATTCAGAGAAGCCTTTGCATGAAACCAGATGGCCCTAAAGAGTCCCTGTCTGTGGGACCATGCCATGAAAGCTGACCCAAACGTGCAGATAGATTACCCCAGCCCAGGGAAACTGCTTCCTGGCTCCAGACCAAGACAATGCCCCCTAAAATTTCTTAGTTCAATGTAGATGGCAGAATCCATCAAACCAAACCCTTAACCAGACATAGGTCATTTATCTTCCAAGAGTACTGTGCACATACTATACTGAAAACAGATGCTATTTACATTATTATTAAAATCCTGATCATTGTCAACAAACCTGATGAGCAAAAAAGACCCCAGGCAACTAAAATATTACAGGTAGAGAAAATGCTTTTCTGGGGATATTTTTGAAAATGATGGTGCTGTAGAAACAAGACCCTTGTCCAGGAGCCTACAGCATCTTTCCTGTTGCCAGTGAAATATTACCTCCCACCTTTGAAAGAATTTCAAGCAGCCATGATCAACCCCACCACCAGCTGTGGCTGAGAATGGATGTTTGGGAGCCCATCTTCAAACCTGGCTGAAAACCAGCATGGGGTGCAGTGGAGCCAGTGGATTTGACTGTTCTTCATCTTGCAGAATTGGACTCACACTGACAGCATATTTGATAGATTGCCAACAAAAGTGGAGTCATCCCAGCAAATTATGATCTCTGTATATCATTTGAATTCCAAAAGGCCTGCTTCTACCCCATAATGACAGTCAGCAACAGGATAGTAGCTCTGAAATATTAAATGATTACAAATAATATGATGATTCACAAAATATCTTTCATCCAAAAGGGTCATTATAATTAAAATTAAGATGAAATGACAGTCTAGCCTATAGCACCGTAGTCTTGATTTGCTCCCCACTTTGAAGCCCCAATGAAGTTCTTGAAGGAAATAATGTTTCACAACTTCATTTACTATTCTCTGCCAGAATTCCACTAATAATTAATAGTATTACTGTAGCAGTGTCCTATTATACAAATTATTTCACATGCACAAAAAAGCACACTTGCCAGCTTTAGCAAATAGGAAGCAAAGGATCCACATCTCATAAACAGAGAAAATTTAGATCCAAATGCTTAAGTCACACTGAAGTTACCCAGAAATTATCACTACAAATGGAGTCAGGCTTATAAAATTGTCTTTAGTGACATAGACCTACATGACTTAGAAAAAAAATCTGTGTCAAAGATAGGAACTGAAGTCTCTGATTTAAATCTAAGGTTTTAAGGACTTGGCAGCACAAGTCCACAGCACAAGAGGTACTTGGTGCTTATTTGACCAGAAATGTTCACCCTTTCCTTCCTGGGGTAGAAGCTCCAGTTCTAGTCCCTGATGTTCCCATCTGCTGCTAGAGCAGCCAAGCCCAGGGGCTTTAACCATGTCATAGAAGCAGAAGGGACACACAGGAGCTGGTCCAGGTAGACCATTCATCCCAAAGGCAGTCCTAGGGATCAAGCCAACACAGCCTGGCTTTCTAAGTAACACAAGGAATCTGTTGCTTATGTGGAGAATAAGAATTTGGAAAAAAATTGTTTCCACTGAGATTATTTTTGTATCTCAAGTCCCAGAGAGAAGCCCTGTCACTTTGCAAGGATGGAGAATAAATAAAAACAGAGATAGAGGAAAGAATTCAGCATGTACAAGCTGGGGTAGGGTGTAAAGAGACCTTCAGGGAGGCACAAGAGCTGGAGAACTTTGGGAAGGCCAGTGAGATTTTCAGTGTGGAACGCCACGGGACCACCACTGAAGGACTCCCACTGGACATGGAAAAAAACATTGAAGTTGCTACCATGACTGGCAGTGCTTTAGTGGGAGCAGTCCACATATGAATAGCACAGAATAGTATATATGAAAAGATATTGCCAGGATTTAGCTCTATTGGGAAGAAGTGAGGTAGAACATGGGTAATTTTCATTAATTCAGGGATCTTCTATCTCTCATTATACCAATGCATGCACTAGTAAACCATTCACTGTGAATAAAACTTCTTTCATCCAAATTAAAAATAAAAAAAAAATCCTGTAAAGCTTCCATAGTTTGCTATAGAAGAACCTGCCTATTTTGTGATCCTATTTATTTTGGCAAGTGCAGAATTCAAGAGTTATGATGATGTAGAAACCTTAACCAGTTTAATCTTCCTGTGAGTCGGAGGATCTTTGATACTGCATGTCTACACTAAGAAGACTATTATTATTTTTTGCTTCTCAACTTAATTAAAGTCTCTTTTCATGAAATGCTGCATTTGTAACTACTTTCTCCTTCCTGAAATGAGCCATCTTGTCTGGTACAGTAATTACATCAACATCATTGAATCTGTATTCATAAGCTGTTTTTAAAATAGCTCCCATTTCTGAATAAAGACTAAAGATGTTGATGGGTAGAAATGCTGATAAGATGGGTCTCTGTGGCTACAATCAGTCATGGATCGCACAGCACACCCTTTAACAGGAACAGAAATTGTAAGCCACCGAAGGATGACGCCCCAAAAGTTTTCATTAGAACAACACTGCCTTCAGCCCTGCCAAGCAGCCACCATCCTCAGAAGCACAATAGGATACAGGCAACCACTTTTTTTCCAGCTGGAAGTTATAGTTAAAATCCATCAATTCAAGCTGGGAACTGAATGAGCTGCAGTGGTGAGACCCTCCAGGGCCAAGCACCCATGCCAGCTCTGCAACTGACTGATAGCACAACCACAAATGACTTAATCTTCTTGTTCAAGACTTTCCTCTCCAGTATTTGCTTCACATTTCATTATATGAGGAAATTGAAGACATTTTCTTGTGGAAGAGAGTGAACTAGTTTTCCAAAACCTGTAGGCTACACCCACAAAAAATTGTTGACATTAAGAAGGCATTGTGCCTTTAAAATGTCATTCTGGAAGTCTGAAGATTTCTATTTCAATGTTTTAGAGAATTTATTAAAGGAGATATTAGTTTTAAAAGGAGCAGCACATTTTAGGTGAAAACTTTTGACCCAGTTCTTCTCTAAGAATATTTAAATTGGTTGTCTTCATCAGTTTCTTAAGATTAGGCAGGTTACAAAAAAACCTCAGGATTTCAAAGACACCAACAGAACACATTACAAAAACTTTAATGTAAAGAAGCAAGAATTTGTCTGACATAAATCTGCAGCTGTCAGATTCAACTGGCATGGATGGAAAAAATGATCAATGCTTAGAGAAATTGTTTTAAAAATAATTTCAAATTCCCCGACCAAATAGTTGAAGAAGAAAATTTATTCCTTTTCTGCAAAAACTGTTGTTGGCCTGCAGTAGCTGAATCAAAACCTAGATATCCTGAATTATCTTTAATTGTCTCAACATTATCAGGCCTTTAGCAGAAGGCTAACTGCTCACCCCTCAGCCACAGCTACACACACATATACGGAAGACTTTTCATCTTCTTTGATGCAGTATTGCAAGTAAGGAGGGTAGAAATGCCTGGCATTTCAACCCTGCCATCTCAGATCAGCACCAGAATGTAACATCACCCCAGAGAGGAAAGAGAAAGGAACATTTATAACAGAAACACGCTGTCAAAATTGAAACAGGAGTCACCTCAAGCCATGAACTGGGTTTGTTATGGTTTCCAATTATCATTTGAATTATTCTTCCACATCTTTTTTCCATATTTCCAAGACTGCAACTGCTCTGTTCTTTAAGAACAATGTTTTCAAAAGGAACCCAGATGACCACAGTAACCACTCATATACAGGAATGTCAGCTCAGATTTGTACAAGAATGCCAACTTACATTAAGTGCAGTACATTTAAGAGCTAAAATCCTGCTGAAGATGGCAAAACGAGGAGCTTTGCTAAGCAGGATATGGTACCAGAAGTTTTTAGTAATACACGAAAATGGATATTCAGCAAAAGCAATGGAGAAAGACCAAAATGTGGTGTTCCTCTGGGAGATTCTGTCTGGGCTTTGTTTCCCTTTCTTTCCTCATTATCAAATGAGGAAAGAAAGACCCTACACAGGACTTTCAGAAAATACCCTTCATACAGACCTAAGTAGAATCTTGCCCACTAAGCTGACAATCTGCATCTTCAATAGATAATCCTTTTTGCTCTGCACAGTATATGCAGTGGTCAGGAGTGCAAAGAACACCCTCAGTGTGCAGAACAAGTTGAGACGTTTTAGGACATATTGTGCTTGGCATGGGAAAACAATGTGGAAGGACCTAGAGGGAAAAAATCTCTTCACAATGCCACAGCATGCTGCCTGGTACAACATGAAAACTTGGACACTGGCATATAAATTTCTAAAATACACAATGATGAAATAGGCAAATTTGGCCCAAGTTTTTAGAAACTCTACTCATTCTGGCCAACTTCCACTTGTGTACCTCAATAAACCATGAGAAAGGTCCCTAGATACCCAGTGACAGAGCATAATGACCACAGGGCACCCATGCAGAATGTGTACAATAGGAAGAGTGCTTTTCACCAAGGCACAGTGAAACCATTCCCTCTCCCAGCTCAAAGCAGCCGTGCTCTGCTGCTGTGCATCTTTATGTTATTGCTGAGTGGCATGTGGAGTGAAACCCTGCAGTGGCAAAGTGCTGGTTCACCACAAAACAGTACAAATTAAAAGGTGGATCTCTAAACCAATAAGAGAATTTCAACTCTGAGACTTTGTTTCACATGCAACATAAGATTGTATGTAGCAAAAATCAACTTTCAGGTAAGATGTCAGCCAGTATTTTCCTTGCCATCCATGACCTTTCAGGGCAGATGATTAAAGGAATGGAATACCTCTCCTATAAAGAAAGGCTGAAAGAGTTGTGATTGTTCAGCCTGACAGAAGGTCCTGATGTGACCTTATTGCAGCCTTCCACAACCCAAAGGGGGCCTACAAGAGAATTGAAGGTCTTCTTACAAGGGCATGCAGTAATAGGACAAGAGGGAATGGCTTCTGATTGAAAGGGAGTAGGTTTAGGTTGGATGTTGGGAAGAAATTCTTTACTGTGAAGGTGATGAGGCAGTGGACAAGTTCAAGACCAGGTTGGATGGGCTTAGAACAACCTGGTCTGGTGAAAGGTATCCTTGCCCATGGTAGGGGGATTGTAGATGGGTGATCTTCCAATGCAGGCTGTTCTGTCTCACTCCCACCTCTGGGCTAAACTTTGGTCTCCTCATCTTAGTTTGCAGTGTGTCCTGCACAGTCCCTGTGAGCCCTAAGGAGAAGTCTCTCTCATCTCTGAATCCAGTTGGAAGCGTGCTTATCTCAGTAGTTGCCTGGTCTCTTTGGCCACTCCTGGCTCTCTGTGAGGCTGTGCTGAAAACACACCTTTCTTCCCTGGGTGCAGGCATGCAGTCCTTTTTCAAAATACAGTCCCCACCTCACCCAGGATCAGCAGCCAGAAGAAGGCAACCAGGGGGGGTATTCCTGGTGCCTGGTTTTTCCCTGCTGGCAGCACACAGAATTGACCACATGAAGATACAAATTAGAGAGCACCTGCATATTCCCCTGCCTGTGGCCGAGCTCTCAGGAACAGCGAGCCGGATCTCCCTGCCTGCCATCTGACTACAAAAATGCTTTTTAGACAGGTTTCTATGGGAACAAGGCTTAATGCTTCCACAATTTCTTCTTGTCTCCTTCTAATAACTTCTGAACCCTTTGGCTCATCCCAGACAGAAGTTGTCAGAAGAAGAGAAAAAATGCAGAGATCTTCTAGTTCCTCAAGTATCATAAGCACAAGGACTGAGCAAGTAGTGGAGAGAGAAAACATGTTGTAAGTGCCATGACAAATGGAAAAGCTGTAGTCCAAGCCACAGCTCAATGCCAGCTACATGAGCCTTTTTATGAGGCCCTTCTGTTCCCTAAGGATAAGACATCCACTGGGCCAGGGGGCGACCGGCAGACAAGCACACTGGAAACTAGACTTCATCTGTACCTGTGCACACAAAATTGCTTGTTCCTTCTTATCATCCAGTAGGCAGAAATAAAAATAGTGCTTGATTCTGGAAATCCTGAGGGATGAAAGATCAGTCTGATTGTCACATACTGCTGGACAGAGCTTCTCCTCTGTTCTTAACCCCTGCTTTTCCTCAAGATTTTTATTCAAATTTTTGAATTCTGTTTTCTGTATCAGTATCAACATTTGCAAGCAAACTTGCATACACACATCCTTTCTTTTGCTATAATTATATGACCAAATGGTTAAAACTGGTAACATCGGGATGAAAATCTGCATGTTACTCCTGTTCCTATATTGTAAACCTAGCTCCAGCTGATTTGGAAATTTTATCTTAGTCTATAATGGGCTTAGAATTGCAGTTCTGCTGTATAAGGTTCAACAGTATTCACAGTTACTGCTTTGGAAATTGCAGAATTTAATCCCAAATGAAATAAATGTCATTACAAACTGCTATAGAAATAAATTTCACTTCACACAAAGGTTTCTAATTTTACCAACAGATAAAATCTTATTTTCAGGTGAGTGAGCCATGCCATAAAGAAGATAGAAGGTCATACTGAGGGCTTTTTTAAACCGTGTTGTTCACCTGGGGATCCTACAAAGGAATAAGGACAGGGCGTAAGTGGTGTTTTCCCCTATGGCAGGTTCTCAGCTGACAGAACAACTAGAGCATAACTGAACAAAGGCATAAAAGATGCTCTAGGACCACTGAATATTCTGCCTGTCAGTATTTTAGTGTGTTTGAAATGAAGGATCCTTTCTACATTAAGAGAAAAAATTACCAGCTTGCCAAGCTAAAAGATTTGAGGCTTGACTGTACTGTGAACTCCTCTTGTGCTGGCTGAATGAAAACATCCAGAGCACCAGACCCCCAGAGAAGCCCAGAGCCACAGAAATTGCAGCAGGGACTGCCTACAGCCCCCTTCATTAGCAGCCTCCAGCATAAAGACTTGCCTTTGGCTAGCAAGAGCCTAAACTGATGGCTTGTATTTTGCAGTGCTTCACTTTTTGACTGCTATTTGCACCATTTGAGTTTATGTACCAAGACATTGCTGCCGAAGCCGCAGGTACAGTGCTCAGAGCAGCCTTAGCAAGAGCGTTTCCCAGCCCACGCGCCACAATTCATGTTTCTCATCTCAGTTGTGCCGTGATTCACTCATTCTCCTGCGCCCTCCCAAGAAATTGTGGTAAGTCCTGTTGTGTATCTTGTTAAACTGTGACATCCCAGTCAGGGCAGGCTTTTATTCTTGAACCTTGATTGCAACAATAACAGTTTAGCAGGGAAACAAGCAGTGCACAGCAAAAACAAAGACCCCAAAAGGTTCTCCTACATTCAATCATAAGACACAAAACCCAGTGTTTCCTTGCAAATTTTGCTATAGCATTGTTACACTGGGTCACAGATGCCAGTCTCCTCCTGGCATCCTCTCTTCCCACAGTTCACATACAACCAATTCACTGAGGTCTTGAGAAATCAGCACAACATGAAACAGTATATATGAAATGTGATTTTTTTTCCCCCCTTGGATTTACTCATTTCTACAATATTATTGGAGGAATATCTCAAAACAATCCCAGATCTGTTTTTCCTTACTAGCTCATTTAAATTGTCTCTTGGGTACCCTAACCTACTTTCAGAGACTATACAATTACCTTTCCTTGTAGCACGCTTGCTTTGAAAGTTTTCCTTTTAAAATAAGGTTGGGTATTTTACTCTCAACTACTTTGGCTTTTGTTATCTCCTTAAATAGTACTACAGTCATTGAAATACACAATCTGTATCCTGCCTTATGTCACAACCTAAATAAAAAAAGCAGTAGGCTGGTATAAAAACATAGATGCATTACAGCGCAAACTGTCATTAGAGGGAGAGGAACTCAATTCTCCTGCAGTAACATGGCAATGTCTTCTACTTCATAACCTTCCATAATGTCTACATTGAAGGAAAAATAAAGCAGTACATTTTGACCTGAGAGTATGAAAGAGGTTTACATTATTCTTACTTTGAAGATAGATGAAAGCACCTAAACAGCTGTAATTCAGAAACAACCACCTTGTAGCAGTGTTTTGCTGGGTTAATCATCTTCCTCAGACTTTCATGACCTACTGCACAAGTATTTGTTCTGTCTACCCTCTAAGAATGCCCTTTCATTAGGCTTCAGTTTATTACCCTCTTTCTCTCAACTGTCTTTTGCCCAAATATTTTCATCCTTTGCAACTTCCTATTTTGTTTCCTCTGGAAAACAAAATCAACTGTTATGTAGCTAGTAACGAAGATCAGGTATAAAATTTTTTCCCTTCTGCAAGTCTAATCCCTTATGAGCCAGATAATAATCAAATTTTTAATTCTGTGGCATATGAAATAATTAGAAGAATCTTTAATTGAAGTTTAGTTGTCAGTTGCTTTACTCAACCAAGTTACCCCTCTAAAGGAATGAGATTTTAGTGTTGAGTAGCCAATGTCATGCAAAACAAGAGAGCCTTTTTAGCAACCATGCTGTAGTAACTTGTGCATTAAGGATACAACCACCAGTAGAGTTTGTAGAGGTTTTCGCACTCCACACACACTGCAAGCATTCCTTAACAGTGAACAAACCAAGGCCAAGATTTGCCTTGTCCAAATTAAACTACATAACTAAAACAAGGTTATTGACAGTTTAGGATACACCCATTGTTGGAAAGGTTTTGCCAATATCAGGAATGCAAACTGAGCATCTCAGTGAGATGGTGAAAATGTGAGGTCTAGTCACCCCTGAAACTTCATAAGAGAAAAATATAATGTCTGGGCTGAGGATCAAGCAGAAAAGGGCAAGGAGGAGACAGGGGACATCTCACCCAGGGCCTACTGAGAGGTGAGCAGTGTGATAGGCTGCGAGGCAATTGCCATTCAGACAGTGGGAATGAGGCCTTTTATGTCACAGGGGCGTGTGTGCATCTGGATCCTGTGGGGCAGCAGAAATGTTAAACACTTCAGGAACTGGAGGGTATCTGCTATTTTCCAAATTCATCTAGCTGGTCATAATGGTATAGCACCTAGCTCTGTGGAGTCATCTTGTAGTCAGGGCTCACAGATACTGTCACAAAATAAATACCACCACTTTGGAAGTGTAATAGCACTCAGTCTTGAAGGATTTCAGGATTTACGAAGCAAAAACATCACTTAACTCAGTGGGAAAATTTTCTCATCCAGAATTTAGTGAAAGTGACTTGGAACAGCAGTTTTTAAGTAAACATGGGTGCAGAAGGCCATGGAGATGTCTCCCTAGACCTCACTCTCACTGCAGAGTGGAGCTGAGAACAGGGATATAGTGGTCAAGACTTGATTTTTAAACTGCTAACCCTTTCAGATCTTGCCTGAAGCCATTCCCTGGCTCAAGGACCATATATAGCTCTCAGCTGCCTGTTTTACAGTAAGGCTGTGTATTTTGGCACAGATATGCCACATCTGCACCTGCTGACAATTCTCTACTGCAGTATATGCCCACAGAGCTCTTCCAAGGCCATGTCTGAGAAGGCTTCACTATCAGGACTGGTGTAACGTCCAACCTCTGCTTGTGGATGCATGATCCAAACCCCACAGGACCTACTCTGAGGAACTGGCAATTAACCTACCTCAGCTGGATGGTTGGAATTAGACCTTCTGCAAGAAAGAACACCTCCCCCTCATTATTTTATCTCTAGATAGATGACAATATGATTTCCAGGAACTGGACAGATTGTGTTTTTCAGCACCCGTATGGACCCCACTCTCTCTCTGTAGTCTCTCAAATCTCTTTAGATCTTATCTTACCTTTTCATTTAGCAGCTTCCTAAGAAACATGCCTTTTTTCCTTTTACTGTCATCTGTAAGGAGATCTGACTTCAAATTTACCAGCCAGAGGATCCAGGAAACAGGACATAGAAACAAGCACCAAGGGAAGGGAAGCCAATGCCATCACTGAGAACAGTTGAAAAAGATGGACAATTGTGTATGCATTAGAGGAAAGGCAAGCCAAGGAGGAGACATCAGGATTCCGAAATCTCCAGAGACTGTGGCAAGAAAAAGGACTGACTGATCACCAGGGCATTGCAATGGTTTGACAGGACATGTGGATAGCCTGGTCCAGAAGCAGTGTCCACAGGTCTCTCTCAAACACCCTTACAAGTCTGCTGAGCCGTGGATCATTCTGCAGACTCATGACAGACACAGACAGCTGTGAGCACTGAGCTAGCAGGTGGGTCTGATACAGTGGATGCCCCATCCCTGGAAGTGTTCAGGGCCAGGTTGGATGGGCATCTGAACAACCTGGTCTAGTGGAAGGTGTCCCTGCCCACGGCAGGGGGTCAGAACTGGATGATCTTTAAGGTCCCTCACAACCCAAACCATTCTATGTTTCTATGATATCATGCACACACAAGGTTTGCAGCCCCAGCCTCTGCTCTGTCTCCATCTGTAACTTGTAGTAGTACATTGCTTTGGGCTTTTTTTGCAAGCTGCTTCAGCCAGCAGGCAGAGCTGGATGGTCCTTCTCTCATTGGCAGAAGGGTCTCTCCTTGCTGGTGGCCAACTAAATTCTTTCCCTCCAGCTTTGAGTAAAGTACCAGTTTAATCTCAAACATTGACTAAAACCCTACTTCGATCTTAAATTTAAAAATCATATCAAGCTCTTTGAAAAAAAAAAAAAACAAAAAACCCAAGCCTTCATTATCATGAAGTGGGGAGTTAATCAAAGGATGTTTTACATTTTCCAGGAAAGGAACCTCTGAAGCATTTCCACTTAACTTGCTGGAATTTAAGGAACAAGTTAATTAATTTGTGGCTTGTGGAAGAACACAAGGGCTTACTGTAAATTCTTAAAGACCCTTTAAAGTGATTTAAATGTTACAAAAAGTACTGAGACAACACCCTTGGAGACTGAAAATACTTTATTTTCTGCAGAGGAGCTTGAGCTGCCCTCTCAGACTCAGTAAAGCAGCATGACTTAGACCAGCTAACCTGGGGTTAGAAGGCAGGTGTTACCCTACACTGAACAGATACTTAAATAGACCCTTTCTCACATACACACATATTTGTCTTGAAGCTCCTCAGACTTCATTGGAAGACAAACTTCACACTAAACTGCTATGCTGAATTAGGTCCTTGTATGTGGCTTCTCTGTGGAGAAGAGCAAATGTCAGCAGTTACAGCTGTGATTCTCTGCCACATAAGTTGAAATAACACCAGAATTAAGCCAGAATACCATCTGCAAGAGATGATAGAAAGGTAATAAAAGTTTTGGCCTTCATCTTCAGAAGAGATGTAACTACTCAATATTTTGAGGAGCAGCTGAGCTCACTTGGTCTGCTCAGCCTGGAGGAGACTGAGGGGACACCTCATTGCAGTTATAACTTCCTCATGAGGGGAAGAGGAGGAGCAGACACTGATCTCTTCTCTGTAGTGACCAGTGACAGGACCTGAGGAAACAGTCTGAAATTGTGTCAGGGGAGGTTTAAGTTGGATATTAGAAAAATGTTCTTAATCCAGAGGGTTGGGCACTGGAACAGGCTCCCCAGGGAAGTGGTCACCAAGCCCAAGAGAATTCAAGAAGCTCTTGCAGAATGCTCTCAGGCACAGGGTGTGGTTTTTTTTGGGCTGTCCTGTGCAGGGCCAGGAGCTGGACTTGATAATGCTTGTGAGACCCTTCCAACTCAGAATATTCTCAGAATATTCTGTGACTCCCAGAACTACCACTGAGCAATAGTTAAAGCCACTATGAAGGCCTTATGTTTGAGACTTGGGAATTCACGAGGGAACAATTTCTTTCCTGTGTTTGAGTACTTTACACTCTATCTCATTTTTCTCCTTGTACGAGCTGCCATCTCCCTCCCCAGTCATTGAGCTCCACCTATTCTGGCCCCTGATTTTGAAGGGATCCATCACATTAGATGGATCTGAAAACAGCTGGCTCTTCTGAGTCAAAAGATGCCTCTTTGCTCTTTAGCAAGAGTAAGCAAAGGTAAGTGACTGTAAACAGCAAAAGCACAGCACTTCCTACTGTGTCTGTGCTTTAACTTTGAAATTCTACTTCATCCCTCACATCCTGCAGAATTTCTAAGCCAGTTTCCTTGGAATCCATGTTTTTTCCCTAGTACAAGCTCTAGTTGGGGACTGGTAAATGGTTCATTCCTTGTCGGCTGCCTGTGCACCATTCCTGACATTGCCTGCCCGGACACCTGGCTATACTACAGGAAACCTATTTCCCGCCCATCAATTTCCTTCAAACCTGACTCCAGGAAGGTGGTGTCCACTCACCACAGGTGCCCCCATCTTAGTGAGAGCAGCAGACCTAATTTTTTGTACTCCCAAAGAGAACTCACTGCTCCCAAAATTTGGAAAAGGATTGAAGGCAGCTTTAGGAAGAATTAGCATAGCTCTTTGAGGGTTCTTCCCTCTCTCTGGAGTGGATACATGGGAATTCAACACGCAGTTCCCACAGACAGTCTCCAAAACTCAAGAACCTAAATACTCTTAAAAGTGCTCAGTAAGCACTTTAGTGCACACAATGCTCTGCTTTCAGTCTTGCAGGCAGTGTTTTCTTGTCAATCTGTGCACATTATATGCAACATTGAATACAGGGAGGAAAAAGCAGGAGGTGATTGTATGAGAGGAAGGCTGGCAGCAGAACTTCTGACTGCTGTTACACTTCACAGCTCTGAGCTTACTCACTTGCATAAGCAAATCTGAAGTGCACTGAATAATTTATTTTTTCCCCTTTACTTCACTCCTGTATTGATTCAAAGGGACATCTCACATGCCACAAACTTAGTATTGTTACAACATAATTACATGTGAAGGAGTCAGAAGAATGTTATTTGGCCTGATAATATTGTTTCCATAAGAAAATTATGGTGGGGCATCAAAGGGAAAGGAATTACTCTGAATGGCACTTCATTAAATCTTTTTATTTACTTAAGGAACAATGTTGTAGTGGATAGATAGAAAAACAGGCTTTAAGGGGGAGGTGAAGGCTAGAAATGGGAGAATCTATTTTAGTTATAAAGAGGTGAAAGCTAGAAAATATTTAACACAAAAAGGAGGTATATTTCTGTGAGGATTTCTGTATCATCTAAACCCATTTCCTCTGCTTTGTGTTGACGTGACATTCTAAACGAGCACTTTGGTTCAAACCAGAACATCACTGCCAGACCAGTTTGCCAGACCAGCCAGTGGGCTGATATCCCAGCAACTCTGCACAAATCAGAAAAGCCAGTGGCTAAACTCCACTGGCAGAAACATATTGCATCCCTTCTTCTCCTGACTCATTAAGCAGCTGATAAGCCAAGTCAGGGAAGCCTTTAACATTAGTTCCCACTTATAAAAGAGCCACTCAAGAACTTTAAAGAGCACAAAGTCCTCAGTATCCAAGAGGAACCATAGTGCAAATGCACATCAGAGAGACTGTGACATAAGAGGACATAGCTCCACCAGCTTGATAAATGTCCTACCCACAGCATTCAGGCTTATGCCTCGCCCTGTGCTTTATTACAGAACTACCAAGAAGATAATTCAGATGTCTCCTGTCCTTGACTATGCCTACAATATCTCACACTAAGAAGCATCAGTTCTCTTGCACAGAGCACAAGAGGAGCATTAGGATCTGTCATGCACAGCCCGGGTAGGGGCACCCAGAGCCAGCGCTGCTGAGACCTGCCAGCTGATGCAGTCCCCATCACACTCATGCTACACCATCTCTGCCAACAGGGAAAATGTGGATCCCTGGGCAGTTCTAGCCCCTTTAGCCTGCTAATGCAGACAAGTGCCAGCATGTGCCAACAGTGTGCTTTCAGGTGCAGCACACACAGCCTTGCACTGGAGAGCAAAGCATGACCTCACCCCAAAGGTGCCAGCTATGCTCTCCAGCTCAGCTGTGCCAGAAGGTGCATCCCAGAGATTCTGTGGTGCTGGAGCAGCTAGGTCCAGTGGTCACATCCAGGGGGACTGGGGAAAAACCAGCTCAGCTACTCAAGGTGATTTTATGCAGCTATTCATTGAAATTTGATTGCATCAAAAATTGAAATTGTGGCAGATATGGGACTGTTCCTTACTGTTTTATAGAAAGGGCCCTGTCTTGCAAAAAAGTCCAGCTGGGCAAGCCTCTACAGCAGTGAGGACCATCATGAATAGGGGCCAAGGCAGAAGTGGGGAGAGCTACACCCCTGCTGCTGAGAGCTGAGTGTGGACTTGGGCTTCGTAACCCTCTCCAGCCCAAAATGTTGCATGGACCATTCATCTGTAGTATCTTTAAATCTCTAGAGTGAAAATGAGGAACACCTCTTAAAATGAAAGCTGAACCACTGCTCTTAAGAGAGTGTGCATTTTTACAACCATGCATGCTATTCTACCATAAAATATGCAGCTATATTAATATATGCAATTGTACAAAGCTACAATTTATTAGTTTAAATGTCACTTAGTATATTTAATCAGTGTCTAAGCTCTTTAAAGGGATAATTCAAATTTATTTGACACCCTTCTCTGCAAAATCAATATTTTGCAGGTTCATATAATCTGTCAAACTCTGCTAACACACAAGCAAAAGGTCTCTCCATTGTCAAATTTCAAGAAGAAATGAGAGGAGCAATTTCCATTAGTTCTAAGAAGTGGAAACAGCCAGGAGCTGAAGATAAAAATACCTAATCACTTCTAACCCAAAGATTCCTGAAACATATGGACACTTCTGAAAAGAAAATGTGAAGTCAGAATTAGAGAGCTAATATATGCCTCATTAAATGAATATTTTTCTAATATTTCTTTATTCAACCTAATTTTTGTGTCAAATTTTAGCACATTCAGTTTTTTTCCAAATTTAATATGATAACAAGAAAGTACTCAGGTTATTGTGAAAAAGCTAACAGTACTCAGGAATAAATAAATATCTGTCCATCATCCCTATGGTTTTATATGTGCTTAGAGAAGGAAGAAAATCTTTGAAAAACTTAATATTGTGGTAAGCTTCACCAAAAACCCTGTCTGATTAAAGACATTTAACAGCCATTTAGCTGGACATGCCTCAACATTTCCACAAGTTCAAGTACTGAAAAAATTAATTCCCGTCTGTAATTTCAAGGAGATTGTCCTGTCAAGATGTTTGACTCAAGCTGTTGTGAATATAGGAGGACCAATTTAAAAAAAGTAGAAAAATCTGAGGCAGCCTTCCACTGTTTCTGCAAGTCATTATTATTTTGTACATTCACATTGCTTAACAAAAAGATGCAAGAGTTTATGTCTTATATTACAATAGAATTATCATCTATCCCTTTGTCATACTCTTACACTTGACAGTCCATAATGAGCAAATTAGTAGGTAAAATTTGCATAAATTATTCCTGTTTTTACAAGTCTGTATGAGATTTCTCAACTCACAGAAAAGTGTAAATCTCCTCTCCTTTCAGGGGGTGTATCTTCAGATGCTGCAACAACTACCAGTGTCATGGTCATCATTTAGGTGGAGCTGTAATTTCAATGACTAGGAATATATCTATAACACTGACATTCAAACCTAGATTGTGACTGTTCTCTCAGTTCAGCACCTTCATCATTCCAGGCCAGGAGATCCTGGAGACAGTCCCCTGTACAACCAACATCCAGGATGTGGTACAGGGGTATGAATAAATAACACCTTCAGCTGTCAAATGGTCATGTTGTCATGGTCATCCTTACAGGCAGTTGACCCACCCTGTAAAATTATTTCATGTGTATCTCTTTGCCTTTTGGTGGCTGTTAAAAGAATTTCTACATAAAGCTGATTTAAAATGTACTGCATAAATGCAAACTGTTGTTTAAGGAAACAAAAATGCCATCAGCAACAATATTATAAACTGAGTCATTCAGAAATTAGTATTTTCTCTCCCAGGGGTATATCAGTCACCTCAGATCTTTACTTCGGTCTGATCACACTCCTCATCCTTCTAACAGCAGCCTTGGTGGACATTTGCCAGAACCTCTTCCCTAGTGTGTCTTGGCTTTCCAGAGACTTTTACCTCCCTTTCTCCTCATCCCAGATTCGTAGGGAGCTCAATCTGAAGGCTGTGCCACCGTCCTGCTCCAATTTCCTTGGCTGTGATGGAGGCACCAGCAGCTCAACCATCTCCATGTCCATGGACTGCTCATCTGGGAGGAAAGTTTGTTACAGCTCCATTAGTGCCCTCACCAGAAGGAGAGTTTGCCTGCCATTACTCAAGGACCTGTCCAATACAAAACCACTAAACCTTCGCAGTGGAAACACAAGCATCTACTGACAGCAAGATTTTGCTGTTTGCACAGCCACAAATGGACCTCTTTAGTCATGTCCTTCCTCTTGATGCAGGTAAACAAACCACATGCGCATGCCAGAAAACATTTCCCCGCCAGTCACATCTCCCATCTAAAACTACACCCTGAATTTTTTGTGGATGTGCAGTGCAGGAGAATCTGAGGTAAGTTCAAAATGGAAATGTGGTTTCTGGATTTTTTTCAAGCTCTGCTGTTCTTTATTAAAGGTTTGCTCAGGATGACATTAGAGAAGAAATCAAATTGCATAGCATAGTCATACTTTGCAGAAGGTATTTTGATTGATCCTGCACTTCTGAAGAATGACTTAAAATATGGACCAGGTACCACCTTACTGGGAAATAGTAACAAGAAAGAATACCCTCCCAAAAGGGAACAATTATTTTAAAATTATTTGAAATATTGGAAAAGTGAATTTTTACAACTGGAGACCTAAGTAATGCATTTGTGAAAGTAATGCTGAAATGCATCAATGCTTGGCATTGCTTTACATCCTGGAGTCTTCTATCTCCTTAAGGATAAGAAGTTGCTTCCTGGCTGCTGTAGGTACCATGTAGCCACTTGCTGGTGATATCAGAGTGACAGATGTCTTGGTCCAGTCCAGGGGGTCCATGTGGAAATGGGCTTTCCTGTCTGCTCAGATCCTCACAGGAACCTGTGGAGCCCAGCCAGACACAAATCACATGGCAAGGACAATGTTTAATTTCCTCATAGCAAAAGACCTACTAATGGGAGCATGGAAAAACTATTGTACAACATACTGGGCAGCACACACAACTTGGTAGCTGCCACTGAGTCTGTCTGAGACTCCTCTGTAAAGTTTCCAGTTACCTTAAATTCTCTGTTTGTGGAGTTAGACACAGCACCCCCTAAAGCTCTACGCTCTGCTATTTTCCATTAATATTTCCGCAGCTCATACGTCATGATCACAACCTTTGTTTGGGTCCTCTTTCATCCATTCACCCTATTTATTCTCAAGATCTATCCCAAAATGGTCTTCCACTCTTATTTATAGGCAATGCCAAAACCCAGTTCATTAGCGCTGCACTTTGTGTGAAGACCATTATTGCAAACATTGCAGGAAGTTTTCCCTCAGGGACAGGCCCAGGGAAACTGCTCTAGCAAATTCCTGCTGCCAAAGCTTTCATCCTCACAGCATCCTCCCTCCCTGTAAGCCAGCTCCTCACAGACAGTGCAGTTGCTAAAGCAGCAGCAGTTCTACTTGCCTGTCATTCCTCCCTGCAATACCACTTCATGTATGCACAGTGCAGGGGCACTTTGCCCTTTTTACCAGGTACAGGTAGCAGGATCCACCCTTACTTTATACCTTATTCTAGCCATTCTCCTTTGTTTCAAAAGTTGTCTTGAAGTCTTTTACGCTGTTGAAGTCAGACAAATGAAGCCTATTCTAGTAGTACTCACCAGCCTCAACAATTCATTATATAATGAATGCTGAGGAAACCATCATATATTTCCAGTAAGGATGAGGAATCTGTATCAACAGAAAATTACCTTTAATCTGCAAGTTTGTTTTGCCTACTGCACACAAGAAAGAGAGGCTAAAAGCAGGGTAGTTGTGAAGGGAGGTTAACTGGTATGAGCAGGAGATTACAATTTGCCATGAAGAGTGAAAAAGGATGGTTCATTTTGCTCACCCTGAGCAAAAATGAGAAGAAATATGATTGCACTTTCTAAATAAATATATCACAAGACAAGGCATAAACAGAAGGAAAGTATTTTATACTGTAAATATGGCACGAAAGTAAGTGATTACCAGTCCTGGAGACAAGGTAGCCAAGCTAAGGAGTATCTATCTCCATATAGAGCAATCAATGTATTTAATAATGAGGCACTATTGTCTGCTATAGGAAGAAACCCAACTCAGTGCTACTGAAGTTGGAAACAAGCTTTCAGAAAGTGTAGTTCCAAACTTCTAAAATGGGAGCTTGCCCACCTCCCGAGGAGCATTCTGACTACCCATCTCTGAACTCTCCAAGTCCCTCTGTTGGAGCATGGGACTGTGGGGAGTGAGGAAACAGCAGCACTAAATTCTGTGTCCAGTGCTGCCTGCCTCTGCTGGAAGCAGCAGTAGCCCTGGGGTTTTCACTTATTCAGTAAAGCAAGTTCAGCCCCTGATCAGTGTAATGTGTACACACACAGAGGAATCATCCTTTTCCTGGGCTGTCCAGCTCCCTCCATTCACTTCCCTTGGCTGTCCTTCCTGAGGGGTCCTCCTCTCTTCCCTCCCTCTGATAGCACTGCCCATTTCCCTCACTTTTCTTCTTTCCATGGCCTCTTCAGTCTACCTCTGTCTACACCCTGTGATGTGTTGATCTGGGGGACAGGGCACCCCCTCCTTCCTGCCCCATGCCAGGTTCCTGCTCCCTCACTACACCGTGCCATCTTGCAGCTCCAGTCTACCAACAAAAGATGAGAAGTTCCCCTGCCAAGGGAGCCTCTGCTACAAATGCATCCTCCCAGAACAGAAAGCAAGGCTGCATCAGCTCATTGTTAAAGCCAGCACAGCAGTTTTTTGCCTGGGAAAGTCATTGAAACATCACAAACAACAAAGAGACTGCCTGGACACTGTGCCATTTTTGTAGTTACCTTTTGAGTCCAGGCGCACACTGAGCCCATTATTCCTTGTTCTGTCCTCACTCATTAATGGTGATACTCCACCCTGACCTCTTCACTGTTCCCTGTTGTGCACCTGTAGCCATCACATTTCCTCTCAGACAATCTTATTTAAGCTCAGGCTGTTGTGATCAATCCTGGATTTCTTGGCTTTTTCACCCAGGCTTAATTTTCAGACAATTTTGTGGGCTTGCTGCATGCTGAATTCCCTCCAATTTTGTCTACTGGAGAAAACAGAATTGTTTATCAAGGTGGACAGCAGTACTGTGCTTTCACACATGCTAAACCCCAATCCCTCCTTAAAACAAACAATTTGGCAGCATGGGTGGCATATGTTTGCTTTGGATCCATCTTTCACTCCCGGTCTCTCGATCTCTGATGCCTCCTTCCCCATCTCTGTCTCAATTTCTCCTAATTAGTAGTCCTTGTGCATAAAATTTTCTCAAAATAATTATTTGCAAAAGTTGTCTGATTATGTCATTTGAAGGCTTGTTTTGATGGCCTGTCAGATGTATCAAGGTGACCTCAAATGAGGGCAGCATGTGTGAAAATGCAGAAATTACCATTGCAATGGGGTGTGAGGATAAGTGCTCCTGCTGCCTCAGCCAATAAATCCTAACAGTCAAGCCTTACCAGAAATGTGAATACCTCTCCTTGCACTGCACTCCAGGAAAGAATACTTCCCCGGTAAAGAAAATGCAACAGAGACTATTGATTAGTGGAACAAAGAAAGATGAGTGCTAAAACTAAAGAAGACACAGCTTCCTAAGCATTTCCAAATCATCCCCCAAATGACAGGGTCTGTCTTCCACATGCCTACAACCCTGGTGTTGTAAAAGCAGCATCTGGGCTAGGAACAGTCTGGTGAGGCTGCTGGACACAGCAGTGCCCCAGACCAGAGTAGCAGGCATGAACCCACCAAGGAGGCACCAGTAAGTGCTGTTTCTCTAGCTTTCATTTTTCTTTCAGACTCATTCAATTTAATTTTATCCCATCATCTGTAAAACCACAATAAAACCTGTAACAAAAGTATAGGAAGGGCACTTCAAAACAAAAAGTATACACATACATACAGCAACCTACCTTAAGAGGGAAAACTACCGAAAGAGCATTTAAATCAGCTGAGATCTTTCATACTTTATTTTTGCATTTGTACCACATCTCAGCTGTTGGATCACAAAGAAAATTCAGAGGAATGTAATCCTGATGTTATAAATTAGATGTCTCTGGGATGTCAATCCATAACTGCAATATAACCTCTGCAGGTTCTCTCAACAGCTTTAGTCTTCACAGATGAAGGGGTTGACCTGGTAATTCCTAACAGGAAGAGGCTTCCGTCTGCTTTCACTGATCACTGCAGGAGACAATAACTCACAATAAAGCTTTCAGCCCAGCAAGATTTCCCTCTTCCCTCCTTGCTTTTATATTTGTACATTCAGTCATGAGCTCTGCAAGTGTTCAGTCTGTGTGCTGTGTATTCCAAAGGAAATAGGTATCCACACACATGTGAAAGGAGACACACAGGTAGATTTTTCTTAAGGGATGCGGAATTGCACCATCCCTTTCAATGGGTTAAGGCATCTGCAAGACACATGCAGCTCCTGGAGCCAGTGGGAAATTTCAGACTCACAAAATGGATGAGGCTGGAATGGTCCTCTGCCCCTTGTACCTGGATTTCTCCTGGAGGACACCTCATCCAATGTCACCTTTTCAGAGTAGGATGCTCAGGACTATGTCCAGTCAGGTTTTGAGCATCTCCACCAGCAGGGGTTCCACAGCCTCTCTGGGTAACCTGTGCCAGAGTTTGACCACCCTCACAAGAGAAAAAGATGGTTTAGGGTGGAATTCTATGCGGTTTAAATTTGGCCCAGTGCCTCCTACACTGTCAGCATCTGGATTTCTTTTCCTTAGTCTCCTCTCTCTTCCTTTCCAGCAGGTGTTTATACACATGAAAATCCAAAAGAACCAACAGCAACTTTACCCCCCAAATTCAGCATCAGACAACTGTTTTCTCCTCTGAGTGCTTTAGGGCCTGAAAGGCTCACAGGGGATTTCACAGTTAGTGACAATGTCACGAATCCTTTGGCCTGGAAGCCTGGAGAAGATTTTGAAGGCAATATAACTTGGAAGAGTGGTGGTGTATAATATAAGTTCCAAATATTTCTTTGGGAACACCTGAAAAGGACATATCTGAAAATGAATTTAACTCTGGCTTCTAACCTGTGCTTATTTTTAGCAAAGTGTAGGTGTGACAATAATAAAGATAGTGATGTCTTAAAAGAAATTACGAAGCATGACATTTATTTTCAACCTTCTTCAAAATCCTTTTTTATTGATCTGACTTGTACAATTTATAACCATGGCTGTATAAAGATAAGAAAAGGGACTGGGCATGCCTAGAAGTGAACTGTGAAAATCCTTTAAATGCTGCAGAACCGAAAGGTAGCTTTAACCACTGAAGTGATCTAAGATGATGATGTATTATCTGCTGAATAATTTCCAACTAATCCCATACTAATAATCTGTGTTGATCATCTGTGCACCAGAGATAGTGTTCAGGACAGAAGCCTTCAAGAAATAAAATTAGACATTTCTGTATTATGTTATTCAGTGCAGTAGCTTCACAGTAATGCAGACAAAATCAATACAATAAAAACAAGTGCTTTACTGAGGTCAAATGTGGGCTAAATAGTTTAAATATTTGACCAAAGGAAAAACATTGTCTCTTCAGATTAGTGAGGGAGTAGGTTCTAAGAAATACAGATCATCTTTCCAATTTGAAGTTTACCTTATTTTACATTTGTTTTGTATGGTGGACTTTGTCTCTGCATAGAAAGGAAGCACAAATTCTGCAGCTGGGAATCAGCTCTAAATTTGCAATGTTCAACAAAGCTTCAGTGGTAAGAAATGCCTTTACCTAGAACAGTTATAGTTCTAGCATGGACCCATATTATGGTCATGCTTGGTGCCAAGCCAAAGGACTTGTTACCATCTACAGGACTTCTCTATCCAAGAAAAATTCAGATTAGACTGGGCTTGCTCTAACTATGCTACTAATATCTTGCTATCTCTTCCCAGCATAGTACTCCAGAATATTTTTGGTTGGTACAAGGCAAGTTCTCCATAAACACCTTTCCTTGTGTATTTTCATGAAAATGTTGTCAATTTATTCATGGCACCATCATCCCAGACATTCCATGGTGTAACAGTTTATACTGGTATATGTAACAGCACAGGAAAGCTGCAAGATCATAAAGATTTGAGACAACCCAAATAAAGAAGAATGTTGCTGAAGGATCACAACAAATCTATGATGCTGCTCTGTACCTCAGTAGAAAAGCTGGATAGATTTATTCAGCTGGTTTATAGTAGTAAGGCTAAGGATGGCTTTAACAATGTCTACAGCACAGTTCATTTTTGTTGTAGTCACAATTTAGACAGAATTTCATTCTGCAGTATTCACTGAATGGAAAACAAAACAAACAAACAAGCAAAACACAATAACTGCCTCCACACCAAACCCTAATGACTCATGCTGCAGGTACCTCAGGATATCTGAGCACCCTCCTGTAAGGCTCTGGGCTGCAGACCACTGTTCACCTTCTTCCTCCAACCTAGAGAGCTTCCAGCCAGGGCATTTTCACTGGTGACAGCCTCATCTCTTGAAGAAAGGGAAATTTCTGGGGCTAGTTTAGGACAAAATGAAGCCTTCATCAAACCACCAACTCCACAGCCTGCACTGCCTGTGAAAGGCTTTCCAACAGCCTCGTGCTATGTATGCAACACATATATGCAAAACTCCTACTCCCTAAGTATCTTGCCTTAGAAAAGAACAGAAGAACCACTGAAGTGTGATACATATAAGTCACATCACCTAACAGAATCTCAAGTGGCACATGGTTATAAGAAGCTGCAGCAAATGAAAGCGTCTAGAGCAGAATGAGAATATGTGCTATGGCTAGTAATATATGCAGCATAAATGTTTTTAGAAAGAACCATCTGCGTGGTGTGTGTTACCACATTGGCACTACCACCAGTCTTCCTTTTGAAAATCTGGCGGGGGGGTCTTGATAACACTGGGGGGAAGGGAACCAAGCCGGAAGATTTTCTGTTTTTTTTCAGCACCTACCTATTGTACAGGTCAGATCAACAGAATTTTCAGAAAACTAAATTGTAATAGAAACAGTTTTCATACAATGTGTTTCAGTGAGTTCAGTAACTCTCACTATGACTGCTTTCAGTACAAAAAAGACAAACCAAATCAAAACAAAACCAGCTTGCTTCTCCCTACCTTTAGCCATTTACAGCCACATGTTCACAAGCGTGGAAACCTCTGACCCCATGCTTATACCTTTTAAGATATTGCATTTTTCTGGTGTCTTCATCAAATTCCTTTATTGTTTTCTTCTATTTTCCCCCTTCTCTCTATATATTGACTATATCATGTTTAATTTTAAAAGCAATTTTTTCCTCTTTCAATTTTCCTGAAAAGAAGAAAAATTAGTTTTAACATTTCACATGGAAGATTTTCAGAAAAGTTTTTTTTTGAGAGGGAACTTCCTATTTTCTGACATCACCTGGACTATTCTACTTTCAGCTTTCCCATCCTATGCCACATGAACAGGGTGCATTTTTCCAGAGTTCATGGTCCTTACCTATTGATTTTTCAGATTTCTGAGAATATAACAAGTAAATTTGCAGTTAATGGGGTCATGCTAACAATTGTATCTTAAAACAAATAGCATGGTTGGTTGATGTTTGAACAGCAGTCAAGTTTACTGAAGCAAAAATATTTCTTTACTTGTGCTTTCCAACACCTGTTGCGACCTCTCAGGGTGAAATGCAAGAGGCATTGAGGAGTACAGTAATCTATAGTGCAGAGGGGATGAAAAATTCTAGCCAATATATGAAGCAGGACTGAGCAGACAAGAATCTAGATAAAGTTAAGGTAATAGCTCTGGGGGAAAAAAAAAGAGGAAAATACCCACAGCATTTTAATCCAATTAATGTGAAGAGAAATTGAT
Source organism: Vidua macroura (assembly GCF_024509145.1). Lineage (NCBI taxonomy): Eukaryota > Metazoa > Chordata > Aves > Passeriformes > Viduidae > Vidua > Vidua macroura. The sequence continues at coordinate 100,268,084 of NC_071573.1, read as the reverse complement.
AATCCTACATTTTAAATAAGCTTCACAAAAAAAAAAAAAAAAAAAAAAAAAAAGGTGGGCAGCAGGAGAGGTTTTAATTAGATACATATCTTTTGTCTATTTAGGCACAGAGTTTTGTTGGAGAAACAGGGGCTAGGGCTCAGAGAAAGAAGCAGTGCCAAGGCTGCTGCTTTTTGAGTTGTAGGTCAAAAAGCTAAAGGGAATGAATGGTAGGACAATTTTTCAACAAGAAGGAAATATTGGCCCAAAATTAAGTCACAATGAGTTACAGCTGGTAGGAGGAATTTGGAGACATGCCAAAGTGGTTTTTGTTGCTCTTTGTTAACTTACTGGTAGCTTTAGTGCTTGGGAAACAGGAAGAATAGTGACAGAAACAAACAATGTGCAGTAGTGGCACCCACACTGCCCCTGTCATACTCACCCACCTGGGAGCCAACACAGGCACTTGCAGTGTAAGTCAGAGCAAATTTTATTGCTTAATACAGTTTGATCTCACAGTGCAAACTTCAATTTCACCTCTGTTTACTTGGAACCTGATAGAGAATTATCCCTCTCAATATCTGTCAGGCAGAGAGCACATCCCACCCCCATGCTGAGAGCGTGAAACTCCCCTTTGATTGAAACATCTACACCCTACATAATGCAGGTTTAGTTTCTTGTCTTGACAATAGCAGTACTGTAGTTATTACTCTGGTGGCAACCAAATATTTCCCCTCCCTCCCCTTATTTTTTAAGCCTCTAAGCTTTGGTGACATTGCACAATTAATTTACACTAGTCACTCCTTCTGCCCCAGAGAAAGTCAATTTGAGGCTTTTTATTTCTACGTTAGTAAGCCACATCCCTGATTTGTGATAACTTGCTTTGCAGCAGGATAATCTGTATTCACTGATCCCAGGGCAGCAGAAATTCCTGCTCTATTTTAATCACCTGGACTCAGCCAGCACATCAGAAGCTGAGTTTGTACATATTTTAGAGACATTGGGAGTAGCTAAATTCCTAGCACAGGTGGAGGCTTGCTGGCACAATCAAGAGGAGAAAGCCATGACTGCCACTACAGCAGGCAGCACAGCTTATTTCTCTGTACCAGCAAACTCAGGCCTTGCTTAACTGGTTCAGCTACAGCAATTCTGTAAGTTGTAATTTAGGAGATTGAAACCAGATATTAGCTGCCAATTTTTATCTCTCTTCAGGAGTTCTGAATTGCCTCCTTTTCATGTCACAGAACTATTTCCAAAAGCTCAGTATTTTCAGAAGTTGATTTGCAGCTTAGTTTAAAATATCAGCTCTGAGGCCAGCACAGCCAACGTCCACACTTAGTGGTATTTAGCTGAATCAGTTCACTGTCAACAGTTCTGATTCCTCCTGGCTGGTAATTACAGCATATGTGATATGAACCTGGGTGTGCTTCAGTGTGCTGATTAGCACTTGGACTCGCTTTAGGCTCATCCACACTAAGCTTGCCCTGCTTACAGCAACTAACACTGAGATTACTCAGTAATTGCACTTGTGGGAACTGTAGCAACTGTGTTAGAGCTCAGTATGTTGTCTGCATCACCACTGGCCACATTCAAAGTTAACTCAAGCAATCTCCAAGGAAATCTCCTCATCAGCTATCTGCGGTCAGAAAAACAATTATAAATATGTCTTGAAAAAAATGCACAGCTCCTTCTATGTACATACACAACTCAGAAATGCATGTGAATCAACACAGACCAAATTTCAACTTTGAGAAAATTCAGCTAAATAATGTGCATGCTAAAATGATGTGGAAGAAGGGACCCTCACAAAGAAGTTTGGTGCAGCACAAAACCTGAGACACATCAACAGAAGGGCTCAGTGCTCATACTCTCTAGAAAGGACAAAAATAAACACTAGAAGAACCAGAAAGGAAAAAAAATGGCATAAGTATAAAATTTCCATGGTACAGTCCAAAGGAATGGATGAAGACAAGAACATCTTACAGCTCATTAAAATAAAAGCCAAATTAACTGCTTGTCCTCATGATTTCTTACTTGAAAGGCATAATAAAATAAGGTATCATGAAAAACTAAAGGGGTCACTGCAGTGGAGGCAGGCAAAGAAAACTTTTTAATGGGAGGGTAGGGAGGGTAGGAGAAAGAGGGAACAAATTAAGACCATGGCTGTCCCCCTGGACTGCATAGCATGTGACACCATCGGATAAACTGAGCTGGAATTCAAGATATATCAATATGGCATCAACAAGGATCTGTGAGGGTATTTTCAGAGGACACTGGCCCACAAAATGAGTGTCTAGGAATTCCAGACTAGCAGACTCCCACCAGCCTTCATGCTGGCACTTGCTGGACTTCACAATTTATTTCATAATGACCTTCAGATCATCCTTTCCAAATGGCTTGTATATGCTGAGCACATCTGCTGAGGACTCCAACTCTAAGGGGATAGTCTTTGCAGCAACTTGACTACCTTTGCTAGAAGAAACAGGACTGAAGCCATGTATGAGAAATTTGTCAATATGTTCCCATTCATATCACATACACAACTAATCTGTATTTACTGTCTTTTTGGTAAGCCACCCAACCAAAGCAGCTCTCCTTACAAGAATCACTGACCCTCATATCAGCTAATTTAGAAGATGTAGGAACAATCTTTTAAATTGGACTGGTAAAATTCAATTTGCTAAACAGAAGCCTGCTTGCAGCCTGCTTTTTACTTCCTGGGAGATATACTGTTTAATAGACAGTAAGGTTGAACACACATTGAAGTGCATGTTCCTTACCCAGGAGAAGACCAGCAGCCTGCTGACAGGGGAGCAACAGAGTTTCCCTGCCACAGACAGGGTTTTCAACACACCACCAGCAGACCAAACAAACATCTATCTGGATTGCCATGACCACCAGCTCATCACCATAGGAAAACCTGGAACATGCCTCAAAGCAGATCTGCTGATATCAGGAAAGCTGCTGTAGGCTTTCTGGACTGGCTTATCCTCCTGTTATAGACTCCCTGCAGCTTTTCTAAAGCTATACACCATAAATGAAAGGCCCTTGGCAAGATCAGAGTAATTTAGTTATTATTTTTTTGCTTCTATGCTTGTCTTGCATATTTTTATGGGTGATATTTAACCTTCATCTTTCCTACACTGTCATACCGAGGGTTGCAAATTTTGCCCATTCTCTTAATTTTTCCAGATGAAAGAGGATGCCCATTACTTCCTTCTTCCCTACCATTATTTCCTGTTTCTTCATGATCTGCAGATGCTTATAGTGAGTCTAGAGCAGATCCATAAGGAAGTAATTTTGTGGAGCAGATGTCCTATAGCTAGCAAAAGCGGGTAGACAAGGCTACTTTCAAGAAATAGAAAACCTATAGTTTAATTTTGATTGTTTCTGCTTATCTTCCATCAAGCACAGTTATCTGATATAAAAATAGCCTCTCCTCCCTCTGGCCAGCTTGATTTGGAGTGATGGAAGATGGGGAAGGATTCAATCCTTCCCTCAGAGTAATTGTCAGTAAGTCCCAGCTGGCCCTGCTCCAGTTAATTCAAGGAGTATTAGGAAAAGCATTGACTAGGCAATGGTGACAGAAGCAGGATATTTCATATCACTGTTTTAAAAAATCTGCAGCAGTAACCTAACACTCCTTCAAGGGAAAAGCAGCAGGAGGAACAGGTTGGAGCCTGGGGAAGAGGGAGGCCTCTGAAAGCCCAGGGAGCTGAGATAAACACACCCAACCACAACCCTCTGCTTTCTATCAAAGTACTGATTTCTTGTGTACATCTGCTCCCATCTTCCTCTCAATCATTTTTAGAGATGTACCTGAAAAAGGAGGCAAGTGGTGTAAGATGAAGTGGGATACATGCCTCGCTTCCAAAGATTTGCTTATCCATGTTGCACTCTCTCCATTGCAGGACTTCTTGCAGAAGTGGATTTCTGCAGCAGGATTTCCATGCTTAGAGCCATTTGCATGTGTTTATTGTGAAGACTGAAGAAGGAAGGCAGTATTAGCTGTCATCCTTATCTGCCTGACATCACTTGTTTGGTTTGGTTATTGTTTTGGTTTTGTTTTTAACTGTGATGTAGGATGACTTCAGAAAGAAACTTTTATTTGGAAGTGTAAATAAAATTAGCTTATCCAAACTCAGTTTTCTTGTCTTACTCTTCTTATTCATTCTTCATTTGCATTTATTTTCTTCTTCATTTGATCTGTGTTTTCCATGTCTACTCTACTCTTTCCTGTACTCATGGCTTTACTCAGGGTTATTTATCAGCTCTTTCCTGTTTTTAAAAGGCAATCTCTCTCTTTTTCTCATTCTAGCATTCACACCCACCCTTTCACTTCCACCCCCTAACTGTCACCTATGTCTCTTCATCATTTCCTTCACTCTCTTCCTTTTCTTACTTTCGTTGACTTCTAGAAACTCTACTGAATAAATAAAGAAAAGAAGGAAAACTGCTGCCCAGCCCAGCAGGGGAGGCAGAAGTGAGTGGGTAGGGAGGTCTAGTGGCAGGCTGACAACTCAGGATGGGAGGATGGGCAGAAGTTATTTTTCTGCTATGAGCAACAATGCTTTCCTTTTTCATTTGTGATCACTGTTGTTTTCTGCCTTTCAGTTTCTCCTAAAGGATGTGCTACAGTATTAGCCCCATAACAGAAATCTTTCGTTCCCTAGAGGTGAAATGTTGTAACCAAAGAGAGAATGGAAATCAAGTCTAAATGCACCCAATGTAATCTTTAAGTACCTAAACTAGGGTTGCAACTCTCATAGGCTCACAACTGAGACACTGGAGATAAAAACAATTTCAGAAGGAATCAGGTCTTTTCTTTTTCCACTGACTATGTGGGAAGATTAGGAAATTTACTTCTTACTAGACAGCACCCATGGATAGGCAGAAAAAATATCCAAACTGAAAGATATGGAAGTCAGAGAAGATCCAATAGCAGCCAAAGACCAAATGTCTCTTAAACTCACCTTTTTGCATTAGACTACACTGCCTCAGATGTTCAGAGGTCACAGAGGGCTGATTCTAAAACACATGTGTAGAACTCAGGTGTCCCTGTTGGGGCTGGGCATGATCCTTAGACTCCAACCCAGCTGAATGCAGGCAAAGCCATTGAGATGGAACTTGTGCTCATGATAACCAAAGAGATCCCACCATACAGCCTTTCCCCACCAAAAATCAATAATAACCTGATGTATGCTGTAAAAAAACCCCTTCTGAGATGCACTTGAAATCCTCTTCATCAATATGCTAAATCTGCACAACAGATTCATCAGTGGATTATTTAATTTACATTTTTAAGATACTACAATGCGTCTGCAGCTATAGCAGAGAAGGTGATTAGATACAAGGCAATAAATGTACTTGGAAGGGATATTATTACACATACTAATTGCACATACTTTGATATTGTGTTTTCCACAACTTAGGAGTGCTCCTTTTCCCAATAACGTGTTTCTTAAAAAACAGTAAAGAGTTCCTATTACAGTCCTGGAGTACTAGAAAATCAGGTCAGATGCAGAGAGGAATTGTTTGCCATAAGACCTGGTGGAGACCTTATATGGTTTTAACAGGCATAAAGCTATATTGAACCTGATCATTTTTAATGTCATCAAACACTCTCCCTGGCTGAAGAGCTGCTGGCATCATGTTTCTGTGAGCTTAAGGAATTAAAGCCAACCCAGTGGCCCCATCAGAGGCAGCTCTGAAGCTCCCTCCCCAGTGCAGCTTTTTTCCAGGCATTCAGTGAGTGCATGCTTCTTGCCCAAAGCACACATACAGCTCTGAAGCCAGGGTATGTGCTGCCTCCATCCCCACCACAGCCGGGGTGGGCTCTACCTCTGGCTGGGAGCTGGGGCTGAGGAAGGGAAAAAATGTCACTTTAGAGAGAAATTGGTGTTTCTATTGCAATAGTAGGACAGACAGTGAGGATTTAGAAAGGGGAGGGAACATCCTCGAAAAGGATAGACACATAGGCTTCAAATCTGTATGGATCTGAGCTTCATTAACTGCACAGTTCACAGAATGACACATTTGTCCTTTTTCTGGCAGCTCATGGGCCAGTGATGGTCTCCTATGAAGAGATTATTACAGAGTGAAGTCCTTAATGTCTTTGAGAACCTGAAGGCATTATTACAATACAAATACCTTTTGGGCTGTACAGTCAGAAACCGTTCAGAGCAGCAGTGATAATCACCTTTCAATCTAAGCAAACCTGCTGAGGCAGCTCTGCTGTACTCTCACAGGCCACTCCACTGGGCCAGCACCGATACCAGGGCTGCAGCCAGAGACTATCCTGGCCAATTTGTCTTGTAGGGAAAGCCTTGCTGAGAAGGCTTTCTACGTATAAAAATTATCCTGATGGCTATGGTTGGGATCTTCCCATGCACCAGCCAGCACTGAGCTAATGCTGTGTTCCCATCACCTGAATCCCAGGTGCTTTTAAGGAACCTGGGTGAGATCATCAGTGGGTCCAAGAAAAGCTCCATTATAATGAGCAGAGCTGCTCTGGCTGATGATCACCTGATTCAAAAGTACTTTGTCCATCCACTACTGAAAATCAGCCAACTCAAGTGAGAGCTGCCAGAAGGAAAAAGACTGTGTGGCAAATTTTGAGATGGGATGAAAGCATGAAAGCACAAAGGCAATTCTTTGGTTGTCCAAGAAACCAGAAAGGCTATCAACCTATTCATGAGGAAAGTGTCTGCTAAGGAATGAGCAAAGGTAGCAGCCAGATTTACAGCAGTGTAAGGGCAGCAACTTCCAGTGGGCAGGAGTGCCCGGGGGACAAAGCTGAGCAGGGACATGCAGAGCCATCTATCCTGCTACTTTGGCTGCTTGTGTGCCACACCACAGATCCCCACCCAGGCATCAGCTGAAAGCTCCAGCAGGTCTCCTGTTCAAACCTTCATCTGTCAGCTGTCAGGTGAGCTGAGATCCCACACTTGGAAACGTGCACATGTAATCTGAGGAGAAATATCCCATTAAACAGGTCACTAACATGGTACATTTGCAGCTAACTGATCTGTTTTCCAGTTGTTACAGACCATTGAAGTTATATTCATGGAACAGTACTGGGAGACAAACCTTCCATGAAAATTTTGGTTCAGCCCTCAGACTGTCTGTTTTGCATATACCTGAACAGGTGGGGATGGGCTCTCCTTGTTGTCCAAGATACTAATGGGGATCCTTCCTCCAGGGCTGTGGGACAGACCAGGAAGTCATGGATCTTGTTCTAGAACAGAAGGAAAGTGATAAGCAGGATCAAAATCCCTAAAACAAATAGATGCCTTAAATCACAGAGAGTGTCCACAAAATCCTCTGACATCTCTTTCAGTCCACCACCCCCAAATTGCATCAATAGTCTTAATTTTTATTCTAGTGACTAAGTTAACTGCACAGATTTCATTCTCACCACTCCATCCATCTCTGAATTCTGCTACCATGACTGAGGCAGCCTAAGTCTGCTCTGTGGGCTGCTTCCCCTCCCACCCTGCCAGGCAACAGGAGAGTTATTATCCATGCCCAGGCTCCATATGCACCAATGAAAACTCCAATAAAGTGAGGAGACACAAGACAAGATGCTCATCTTTTTCAAATTAATCAGGAAAAAAGAGATAGTTCTGGACTGATATATGTGTCATTAACTCAGGATCCATTTCAGTATTTCTCAGCTACAAAATCCCACATGGCATTTCAAAAAAAAAAAACCTCCAGATTTGTTTGCACCAACTTTCAATGCTAGTATCTCTATGTGGGAAAAAAATAGTCTACCACTCATGGGGAAAAAAAAAGAAGAGAGTGGGGGAAGGACATAGTTTAATTTATATGATAGATATGGTAAAAAACAGTTACAGGAAAATCTTCCCCCTTTCCTAAATGAAACCTCCCAAATATTCTTAGGGCTATTTAATCTTTATTTTCCCAAAAATCCAAGATCTTCAGGAGTCTGTCATCTGGATATGACCAAATGTGGATCTCTATGTCCCAGTTGTCTCTGGTGAGACTATGATCAGCAATAGAAAAGACACATTTTGCACGATTTTTGTCAGAAGATAATACCTTTAAAAGAATTGTTTGTAATTATATAGAAGACATTCAGAAGCAAGGCACATGGCCACCATTTATAATACAGCTTCCAAATGTTGTTTTCAGGACTTTTGGGGGTTTGGGTGAGATTGTTTTGGTCTGATTTGGTTTGATTTGGTTATCAGCATCAAGCTGATCTAGTGACATAGGTAAGAGCAAAAGGAGAATTCTTCCTGGTCCTACCCCTGTGAATTCAGACATCAGTTCACTTCAGTGCTTTCCTCTGTTTAATTTTATTCTTCCCAGGCAAAGAACAATCAACACCATCAACTGGGAGAGACTTCCAGTAAGGCAAATGATCCCATGGAAAATCTCTTAATATCAGTGGAATTGGGGATTAATTTCTTGAGAGGAGATATTGCCCTCTCTGATATCCGGAATAATAATTTAAAGGCAGATTCTGAGGAGATTGCATGGCCCGGTCTTTTGGATCACTGATGTTAGGGAAAATGCCATCTCACCATCAAGATGAAGCTACTGGGAGTATACCCATTTCCTCCATCAAGTCTAGAACTTCCCATCGAGTTTTTCCAGTACTTTTTACTGCCATCCTTCGATAAAAATGGGGCAACACAAATCTTGTCAATACAGTCTCATTGATCAATTATGGTGGCATTTTTTGCTTTGCTTCGAACATTCAGTTCATACATGGTAATATTCAGATGACTTACAAACCTTCAAAATTCAGAGCTACCACTTTCCCCCACAGATCGTTCCAGAGCTATCTCTCTTCTCCAGCAGCTCCAGGTGAATGCAATTCCAAACATGTTTGCTGTCCCACAAAGTTGACTTCTGGAGACCTGACCTGAATGCCATTAATAAACAAATGGTCTTGCAAGATAATGCTCTAAGAAATTCTACAGAGCAGGCCTGCTGCTATTGCTTATTATTCAAGCAACTTGTTCCTTGGGTTTGATCATAGAAAGTCTCCATTGCAGTGCCAGGCATGAGATAAGGCCAAGTTACATTCAGGGATTCATGAAACCAGGGTTTGCCATTAACCCAGCAACGTACATGAATGCATTTGAATGTCTCATAGAGCTAAGAAAATATCTACACTGCTCACTGTTTTTTGGAAAAAAACAGAGGTAAATGTATTACTCTATTTTCTCTGAATTATTTCTATTTCAATAGATATCTCAATGGACTCTTTCTCATATTGCATTTCCTTTAGAAAAATATCTCCAGAAAATAAATACACATCCCTTGTCCCACACTGCTCTGTGCTAAAGTTCTCTGATGGCTCCACATTTCTCTCTTCTTCTTGCTTGTTACACTTTCACTTGCAAAATGTCATTAAGGGGCAACACAAAATATGCATAGTTCTTGGTGCAGCCTTTCCACATCAGCAGTTGCAGGGATTGATCAGAAGAAAGTTGCCTTTGTTAGAAGGTGGGGAGCAGATGGCTGTGTGATGAGGTGATGGTAGCTACAACCACTTAATGAGGACAGTTTTGAAACCTGTGATCTTGGAAAAAAAAAGAGGTAGAAAAGTGTTATGCAGCTCTGTCTAGGAACTGATCATTTGGTTACTTTTGTGGTCAGTGAAGATTCACAGAAGAAGCATTTTTCTCCAAAGGGCAAAAAGAATCTCTTCTCAGTAAATGACCAAAGCCAAGGCTACATCAAACATCAAACACATCAGAGTTCTGTCTGCACTGCAGGCTGGAACCGCCCATGGAGCAGGTCAGGAGAACAAGTTTGCTTAAACACACAAGTTCTGTAGTAGAGTGTGGTTATAGGTGTGGTGCTTATAAGCACAGAATTCACAAACATAAAGTCACATTAAGATAAAGGCTTTGGAATCTGTATTGTATCACTCAGTGTTTTCTGTGAACCATGTCAAGGATCATCTTGTCTTCACAAAATCCTCATGTCAACTCTCCTCAGGGTGTCAAAAATGCAACAGGAGCAAACACGAAGAAAGGCTAATGATGCTTCTGGGTTGTCCCATCCCTGGAAGTGTTCAAGGCCAGGCAACCTTCTCTGGTGCTTTTCCAAGATGTCCCTGCCCGCAGCAGGGAGTTGGAACTAGATGATCTTTAAGGTGTCTTCCAACCCAAACCACTCTATGATACTGTGATTCTATGCTTATTTGCCCACTTTTGTGACCCAAAAAGAAGCAAATATTGCAAGCCATTATTTCATACAGTAGAAAATATCCTAATTAGTCACAGCAAGAGGACTCAACAGTGAACAGAAGAGAGATGGATGGCATCTGGAATAATTTCTAGTGAATCAAACAGCTGAAGTAGCTAAGTAGCTCAGAACAGAGAGCTGAGATTTGTGAGAAGAAGAGAGGATGAAAAACCCTGTAAAGGTATTGTGAGAGAGCAAGCAGAGGCAGGAGCACTAGAAGCAGGAATTAAGAGTGGGAAAAATAAAAGTAAGGTTTAGAGTTCTTGAAGGGTCTCTACATTGTATGGACACCCTGCAGTGAGGATTTGGAGGCACACAGAAAACCGATGGAGAATTGGAGTGTGAGTAACAGAGCAAATACCATTCTCTCTTAATAAAATCCAAGTCAGATCTTATTTTTGTTGACAGGAGACAGTGATTTCAAGCAAGTTTTTCCCATTTACGCTATTATGAATAAGATCAAAATCCAGACCCAGAAGAAGCCAGGATACATTATAATCAGCTCTTTGAAGTTCAGGGAACAAAACACAGCCTGATTGCAAACAAGGGAAGGAGCACTCTAATCAGTGTACCTTTTCAGATAAAGATGTATTTAAAGATTTCCAAATAAGTGGAGTCATCAGGCGAGTAGAAAAGAATACATTCAGACATTGCAAAAAATAATATCCTAGTTTTCCTACTTCTTGGTTGGTAAAAGCTCTATTTAGCTTCAGAAAGAAAGGTTGAGTGACATCAGATACACGAGTTAGGAAGGAATAATTTTTATTGTTTAAAGATTTTTATTTTATTTCAGAAAGGAACAGCAGGCTTTGAAGATTTCACTACACATGTAAGGATATCAATCTATCATAAAAACATAAGTGCAATTGAAAACAGCTCAGAGTAAAGAATTTTCTGGAATCTATCTGCTATTATAACTCACCCTTAAAAATCAGCACTTAAGAAGGAAAGGGTTTGCAAAGAGCAATTATAATTTACTATGAAAAGCAGAAATTAATAGGCAGTAACTGGAGCAATTTAAAGAGGGGAGAATATCAATACTATCTTTAAATGTGTAAAACTGGAAATTACATTTTTTAGTTGATTCTCTACCAAAATATGGAAACAGTCAGAGTAACAACAATCATGTAATTTTAGGTCAGATTCTAACCCAAACACAATCTTGGACAGTAAAAGAAGGTATGATTGCCTAATGTCTTTCCAGCAAACAAACTTTAAATCCAGTCCCATGCTTGCTGTGGAAGTTCCCTGCAATAGTCTTTGGCTTGCATTTACGTGAATTGATTGAAAGTCCCCAAATGCTACATTAGTCAGTCTCCACATGCTGCATAAAGATGAGCTCAGACAGCAATTAATAACAACTTACTTGGCATCAAGTATAAGAGATAATATCTAAGGCTGATGCTGGCATGGAAATTAAATGTTATATTTGGCACGAAGTTTCTAAACAGACCATAAGGGCTCAGGTGCTTTAATGCACATTTGTTTAAATGCCTGTTCCTTTTTCCCCCTCTGCTATGTTGTAGTACTTGTAGTCTGTAGTTTGCTTCATTCAGAATTTCATGGCATATGTTTTTCCCTGGAAACACATCTCTGAATATCTTCCATTGCACATCATTTCTCCACTCAACCAGATGACAATGAGTTGCTATGTTTTTTTTCTTGGAAAGACACTTGGAAACCAGGGGAGAGAGGAACCCATTTTTACTTAAGAAAGAAGGAAAAGAAGCAGACAACAATGGCAGTGTATCTCACTGACAATCCTAAGGGACTAAGAAGCAAGTATTTTGCAAGTAATGCAAAATATTAATCCTTACATTTGCTTATATGAAAATGGTAGTAATAAAATCCATTGTCCAAGTATAGTTTGCTTTTTAGAAAAAAAGCCTAAGGGATTAATCTCTCCTCTTTTTGTTGGGCTTTTGCTTAGCACAAGAATATGGGGAAACTTAATTTTCCAAATAATCTTCTTTCTATTTGGCCATTTTTAATTTCTCCTAAACAACTATTTTATAGCAAAAAATGTAATTAAAAATTAAATCCCTAAAAACTTCTTTCTGGGATTTTGCTATTTTTTGCTATTATTATTATTTTGGTAATTTTTTTTTTTTTGCTATTATTAACCATTTACCTCTCAGAAATTTCACTGGCCTTTTATTCACTCTCTGTTATGTCCCTGTGTTTGTTTTGTTCTCAAGACAATCCTCAGTGAAATTCTGAGGCCACTCACCAGGATGTTTTACTATTATTTTCCCTCTTGATATTTCTGCCTGTATCAGTGCATTGGGCTGTAATGTTTTAGCTTGGATCATGAGTGCAGCTTTGAAAGGAGTTGTCTCCACTTATCATACTCTAAGAGGAATTCAGTGTACAGGACCAGGACCCCATAAGCATTGAAATGCACTTACTGTGGACCCAGGGTCATCACCATCACTTGCAGTACAAACCACTCCTATCAGCTCACATTGCTTCTCAGGACAGATGTAACCTGCACGAAGTAAGGGCACACCAAGACCGATCAAGTCAGTGGGAACCCAACCTTTGCACTGGTTGGCAGTACAAAGTCCTGGGGTGTGAAAAATCAGTGAATTTCTGGGCTTGAATATGGGGGCTGAAAGCCACCACAGACTGCAAGGAGCAGTGGTCAGCCTTGTCTTTCCTCCCAAGAGCTCCTACTGCCTCCCTGCCAGCCTGATTAGCCTTCAGCTTGGAACAGAAAACACTGTGCCACCTTTGGAGAGTGCTCAGAGAACCATTCAAGCTCAATGAAAACATCATTGCAAAAATCAACCCACTTTTTCATTTAATTGGATGCAGACTTTGTTTCTTGATTAAAATTTGACATAGAAGATAGGAATATGAGAATAAGTCAACTAACTACAGCATTTGGGGAAATCATTTTCACTGGTGCAAAGCAGGAAAGGAAAAATTAAACTCCCACGTAGATCCAGCAGCATTTTGGACTTGTTTTTTCACAGGTTTAAAGGGTAAATTGCAAAGCACAGGAGGAAGAGTTTTTGTCTTTTCTTCCTTGATAAAGCACTTAGAAACATTTGAATTCATCTTTTCAATATACAAACCATGGGCTTATAGAAGATTTTTAAATGCTCATGTGTCATTGTGGAGGCAGGACGGGAACAGAAGAACTCTAAGATCGGAAGGCGAGAAGAAAACTCTACTTTATTTCAAATGCACCGCTCTATTTATAGGGAACATTGTGCAGACCAATTTCACTGGTCTTAAAGTAAAAACATCTCACACCATTGGTGCACAGTGAATGACGCACAGTGACAGAACATATCTGTAAACAATGTGAACAATAAGTGAGATCGTGAATTATTTACATTCCTTTCTAACTGTTTCCCAGGCACAGCCTGGCAGAAACCTCTCTCTTTCTCTCTGACTGAACTGAGAATACCCATACTCATGCAGGTTCATCTCTCTAAAAATACTGAGAATTTTTTGTCTGTTTTTTTGGTTTTTTTTGTTTTTTAATAAGTAGGACTCTGATTATCAGTGTCATGCATAGCAGCTGTATTTTTATGAGTCAACAGAATTTCTACCAAAGCTTCTTTGACTGGAGCCACCATATTATCAAGCTGGTCTCAGTCATGGTGGTGACAGTGAAGCCTAGGAAGGATTTCTGTCTATAGCATCTGGGGACCACAACCCAAGCATTTTCATGCTGTACTCAATGCAGTGACACATGAATGAATTTTGAATGAAATGATGTCACAAATATGTAATCTCCTTAATCCTATGCAAACTAAATAAATAAATAAACAAAACCTTAAAAACAAGAAGAAAAGTGTTATCAACCTAATCAATAAATGGGTTGCTGGTACTGTAGAGAAAAAAAAAGAAAAGTCTTTTTCTGCTTTCCAAGATTGCTACTAAACCCAAAAATGCTCTATTTCTCAGTAAGGTGGTTTTAAAAATAATACCCTATTGCTAAATAAAGTGATTGTTACATAATAAGAATATGCTTAAATAACCAAGATTGTCCCTTTTATTTTGTGCTGTGAAGCAATTATTCAGTCATGATGAATATTTTCCAAGAATGACTGTGATCCAAAATTAATCTTGCTGCAGCATTGTTCTATTGATCCATTCACTGCTTTTAAATAAAAGTAATGTGCTATATTTTCAGAGCAATAGGCCACACAGAGCTTCAAAGAATACCCAGGACAGTGTCTTCTATCTGTCTTGCCCACAGTTCTGCTGGGAGACTATGGGCAATTCAATCCTTCGCTCACTACTTGGAGGAACCCTCATGTGAAGTAAAGTTATTACACTTCAAGAATATTTCTCACATAAATGCAATGAAGTTTAGTAACTCCTGTCAAGGATGAACTGTAGGTTCAGGATGAGGTGTACCAGTGAACCAAACATTAATTGACTATCAATCGTGCTCTCTGAACATAAGCAAGAGCTAGCTTCCTTTTAAATAGAGCACATTTAGGTAGAAAAGAGTACAAAAATTATTAAATGTTAAGTTGGCGGCATTCAGAATAATGTGCTCTAGGTTTTTATACTCAAAATATTTGAGTATAAAAATATATGGGTTTGATGAAGGAAAAAACCAATAATGTAACTTTTATGTAGGTATTACAGTGTTTTAAAGAGGAGACAAGCAATTGAGCTAGCAATACCAAACTACTGGGGCAAACCAACCATCCTCATGGTAGAAACCAGTCTGGACAGGGTCAGTATAATTGTCTAGTAACAGGGTACAATATTAGGTAACATTTGCTCCCTGCAGCTGCAGCAATGAGCACTGAGGTGTTGCAGCAGGGGTGCAGCCTCCTGGTTTTGCAGCTGGGTCCATGGAGGTAAAGATCTCCTCTTCCTCACACCCTCAGCACTTCATGGGGTTCCCAGTCTGCAGGAGCTGCTGAGACCTTTGCTCATGGAGAGTTTTGTCTCAGTGGGTGCATTTTGTCTGAAGGGAACAGCCACTCTAGCTCCAAAGCAGAGGCCAGCTATGCTTTAAAAGAGGCTCCTGGCCCATGAACTCTGAAACAAAAGGTCAGCCAGAGGTCCCTTTATTTCTAGAGTAAGATGAGCCATTGTAGGGGTGAATAAACCTGACTAGGTGATACGAATCTCATTATGATGCCCATACCCATTTTTGTTCAGGAAAGTAAACCTGATCTCTTGGAAACAATATCTCGGGCTTTTATACAGTAATTATAGAGAACTAAGATCAGTATTTTTAAATGAAAGTGATGACAATGCTTTATGGAATGAGTAGCAACAGAGCTGATTTAGATCCTTTATACTGCTAATGAAATGTGAATAAGTAGGAGTCTCATTATCTGCACTTCAGTGTATGCCTTAGATTGTTCATTATCCTACCACTTAGTGAATTGGTATCTGTGCATATGAGTGATCCTAATGGTTTTTACACAAAAAGTTTCCAGCTTTGTTTAGAAAGTGGTGTTTTAATGATTATATTTTGGTTGTAAGCATATTTGTATACTAGCTGTATACAATGCCTAATGGTTTACAGCTTCAAAGAAAAATTGTTTCAACAAAAACTAGATATTTTCTGAGAAAAAAAGATCCTGTAATATATACAAACACTTTTTACTATGTAATAATTAGCATTTTCCAAGCATTCACTTGAAAAATGAGACTTTTAAACATTCTGAATCTCTTGTATTCATATTGCAGAGAAAGAAGATCAGAGACAGTAACCTCTTGACCACCTATGTTTGCAAAGAAAAGACCAGGAAATAAAGGAAAACATCATCAGAGAATGAGGTCTAATCCATGGGCTATTACAGGAGGCATCCTCTTATTCTGTAGGCCATAACTTAGCATCTTGCTTTTCCTGCCTACTGTACTCTTCACATTGGTTCTTCCTGAAGTCCTATCAGATGCCACTGATAGGACTTGCCATGGCAAGGAGGAGATGGCACAGATGAGTGTGTTTTGGAGAAGCTAACCCCCTTGTCAACACACCTAATAAAATAAATAATAATAACAACATACCATTTTTTCCCAAAGCTCCAAGCAACCCTGACAGAACTTCTTCCAAGTGTGACAGAACTGAACTTAAGTACATTTCCTTCATAGTTAACGTGATGCCTCATAGTTTAATTAAATCTGCTGGATGTCTCTCTGCCATCTGCTCCCTTCCAAGAGCCAACACCTGTCAGCATAAGCTCCAACATTGATTCTCCAGTGACTGGCAGAATATATTTCCTCCTGTCCAAGAGGACATATATTGTTTCCTAAGAAACCATCACCTGAGGGTGTCATCCACAGCAGAAAATAGTGCCCTAACTTTGATATTTTAATTGGATTCTCCTTGCTGTATAGTATCAGACAAGTGGGAAAAATGATAGGAGGGAGTAAAGACAAATATTTTAAGACTCAAGGAAAATGCTAAAAATTAAAAGAAAAAAATGCTCTTAGGAATAAAACACAACCCTGCTTGTATTTAATAGGACTTTATATCTTCAAATGCTTTGCCTACAACACAGGCAGGCAGCTGGAAGAGCCAGCATGCACTGCCATGCAGCCAGTGATAAAGGTATCACTTTATCTCCCAAGTAAATCCCCCACTTGGAGGCATTCTCCTCAGCCACATTTCTCTCATGGTTAGGATTTGGATAGCAGTGCTGCTGGGACAGGTACCTGGAGTCTGGCACTGTGGGCTCTTTCCACAGCAGATCACATGACACAGGTCCCTGCTGAGGGCATCTCCTACCATTAATGTCTCTGAAGCCTTGAGGGCATTTCTCCATTTCCCATCTGCTGGCAAACAGACCTGTCCAGCTGGGCCTTCTCACACTGAAGTCCCCAGGCAAGCTGGAGCCACCTGTGTATTTCCATCAGACCTCATATGTGACTGCAGTAACTTACTTTCTGCTAAGCCAGTGATGTGGTGCACTACCAAAATCACACATGGCACCCTAGCTGAGTCAGCCAGCCACCAAACACACACATCTGTAAACAGGACACCTTTTCTTCCTCCTTTTTTTTTTTTTTTTGGCCATCATTTCTATGTCTCACATATATATCCCTCTAAGCTTCCAGATGTCAGGAAAGCTCATTGTTTGAAGGATTGCGTGGAGGGAGGATGTTTTCCTAACACCAAAAACTAATTTGGAGCCAGGAGGCAATAAGACTCATTTTAAGAGGACAGATGACTTCCAGTTTGCATTTGTTGGCTGGAAACAAACCATTCATCTAAAATTCACCGGGGCTGAGATTTCTCAGGTGAAATCCTGGCCCCATCAAAATCAGTGAGCATTTTGCCACTGTCTACACATTCAACATTTCTTATGCAGAGGACCTGGAAATTATCAATGTTTTCACACACAACACACCAAGGAAAAGATTTAGAGCAAAGGAGAAAATTAATGCAAGTTCTACTATACCATGCTTTTTCTACAGATAAAACTTAAGAAAGGCTCAGCCAACATTGGGATATCATGGTGATAGTTGGTGCTCTAATTAAGTATCACCTTGGAGATCATCCCTCACAGTGAAAAAGAGCCAACAGATACCAATTTCTCCAACATGTGGTACTTAGATGAAGCTCTGAACAACGTTTGAAGGTTAAATAACATAATCTAGGAATTTGATCCATGATTGCTGATATCTCAAGAGAATTTTCTATTCCTTCTTCATATATCATGAAACCACTTCACCTTTTGTGCCTTTGAAAAAAGAGCATTATTGTGCCTCTAGCTTTTTGTATCAGTTGAGTTTTATGATTATTTTTCTTTAACATTTTACTCTTTCTACTAAACATTTGTTTTACCCACATTTTTTTATTTGTATAGCAAGTGTAATTTCATTTCTGTTCATCTGGTAGATCACTGCTATGTGAGGGGGCTGCAAGTTGAAAAGTTAAGCTTTCTAGATTTTCTAAAAATTAAAGAAATTAAACAAACAGATTATTTCCTCCCCACCCCCCTCAAATCTGTGCTTTCTTGGAAAAGTCAGTTAAACTATATAGCTCTATCTTGGTGAATGTATTTGTATTCTCAAGTAACAGAGCTGAATGCAGGTGTTGTTATGTTTTTGGGCATTAATCCAAGCTTAGAGGTATATTGGAACAAAGCAAAACTCTGATCTTTCCAGAATGCTTAAAGCACTGGCCTAATTTTATGAAAGGGAATAGGAAATGTGCCTTCAGCAAGCACTGAGTTGTATCAACAGTTGCCATGAATGATTATGAATATACACACTTGTTCAAAGGTACCTAGCCAGTTTTCAAAGGCTCTAGAAGTCTAAATACCTCTGAAGTCAATGTTGGAATGGGAATAGGACAGTTCTTAAAAGCCACAGCAGACACCTGAAAGCAGCTGGTTTTCCAAACACTCAGATTGAAAATCGGAGTTCTGTTCTTGGAAACTCTTCTCCTACAGGATTATGATCTCCAGTTGCCGTTGAAGTTTCTGCAGAGAAGATCTTCAGGTTTCTTCCTTCATTATGTCACAATGAGAATCTTGCAGGCAAAACTTGCATTTTTGGAAGCTGCTATCTTTTGAAATATTAATGACATATCTTTTCAATCAGTTCTCTGATCAGTATACATAATTTGCTGGTTTATTCTTTTCAAATGCAATTTGAGCATATGTCCAGACATATTTTTGCTCCGTGTTCCATAGAGGCTTATCATCTGTTAGTCTAATAGTATTGGAAACAGCAAATATTAAATGGACAGGAAATAATTACATCTAATTCTGTAAAATTTTTATTTGCAGATCATCTGTGTAAGAACTAACCATACAGAGATATTGTAGTTCACATTCAAGTGCTTTATATCACACTTACAGGAATTTTACTCTCCTTACACCCAGGGAGAAACTAGTGCCTGTACATTCCTTGAGCTACAGGACATTAGGCACAGCTTCCCTTGCAATAGCTGGCCTGCAAGATGCTTATTCACCTCCAGGACTGGGATATACATTTCACCTCCAGGGTTGGGATATGCATTTTTACTTGTGACCATAGAATGTTCATTAGACACCTAAGGCTTATCCTTCTGCTATTAGCACTTTTTACCATTTGTCCTAAGCTGATAGGAAAAGAGAAAAAGATGTCATGTGGTAGCAGGCTGGTGGTAGGTGTGTGTCCATCTCTACACAAATATGAGTCCACAAACACAGATAATTTCCATGAGGGATCAAACTTCCAGCTCCCTCCAGCTACTTCCTGGCAGTTATTGTCAGCATCCAGATCCTGAAAGGAGATGCTGCAGCAATTAATTCAGAATTGAATTTTCTCCCATCTCCATTTCTGAAAGCTTATTTTACATCACAAAGCCTCCCATCCCAGACCTGTGGAGTTATAAAGACATACTTGGGATTATGACTGCTTTATTATTCACAGACATGTTTTGACTCCATTTAAGCCTAGCTGCAGATGTAACAGGTTACACTCCATTTGTGAAAAAGAACATTTTCCTTCTACTTTTAGAGTTCAGATATATATTATTTGATGTTTTCATCTATTCAGGCAATTTTACCTGTATCAGCTTGTTGCATCTTACTGGAGAAAAAAAAAAATCAGATTCCATGGGGGCTGCTACTCACCAATGTAAATCATAGAATCATAGAAAGGCTCGGGTTGAAAGGGATCTTACAAATCAACTAGTTCCAACCCCCCTGCCATAGTCCCAGATGTCCCTCACTGGATCACGTTGCTCGAAGCCTCATTGATCCTGACCTTGAAGCCTTCCGGGGATGGGGTACCACAATGGGGTAGCCTTTTCTGAAATGGCTCTACTGGCGTTTGTTGTTCGTTCAATGAAAACTTCTGTGGCAAAAATAAACCTCAACACTTGTCTCTGAGTCATGAACCAGTTTTCATTAACTGAGAGTTTCAATGGAAAATTTTCAGCTAGCCTTAATCATACCTATCAGCAGGTCTGTAAGGATCTCCCTGAGAGTTTGTGCCAGACTATCATTTTAATACCAGGAAACTGGCTGAAATTCTAACTAAAAATAGAACAATAAAATGTTCAAGTACAAATGCCATAAGGACTAAGTAGAAAGACTATTGCAAAGAAAATCAAGGATTAGCAATCTATCTAAAATTCCACCAGCATATTCATAAAATCAGGGCTGAAACAGAACTAGGTGATGATATTTGATTGGAGGACCAGAAACAATTTGAGAAAAACCTTCATTATTTTGCAATTAAAATAACAGCAATAGAAAATTGAATAGAATCATAGAATCACTAAGGTTGGAAAAGACCTCCAAGATAATTGATTCCAACCTCTGACTGAACACCATCATGTCAACTAAACCATTGCACTAAGTGCCATGTCCAGTTGTTTCTTGAATACTTCCAGGGATGGTGACTCCACCACCTCCCTGGACAGCCTGTTTCAATGCTTAATAAATGGGAAAAAATTCTTGATTTCCAACCTGAACCTGCCCTGGGTGCAGGTCTTGAGGCCATCTTCTCTTGTCCTGTTCCTGGTTGCCTGGGAAAAGAGGTCAACTCCCACTTGGCTACAACCTCCTTTCAGAGTAGCCCAGGGTGATAAGGCTTCCTTCAGACTCTCCAGGATAAACACCCCCAGCTCCCTCAGCCACTCCTCATATGACTCACGCTTTACATCCTTCACCAGCTCTGTTGCCCTTCTCTGCACATGCTCCAGCCCCTCAATGCCTTGAGGGGCCCAGAACTGGACACAGGACTTGAGTTGCAGCCTCACCAGTGCTGAGTACAGGGGGTGATCACTGCCCTGGTCCTGATGGCCAGGATACCACTGGCCTTTTTGGCCACCTGGGCACACACTGGCTCATGTTCAGCTGGCTGTTGACCAGCACCCCCAGGTCCTTTTCCAGCAGGCAGCTTTCCAGCCACTCTTTCAGCAGCCTGTAGCAATGCATGAGGTTGTTGTGACCAAAGTGCAGGAATATGAGGAAGAAAAGGTTGAATATTCTTATGCAACAGGAAAAAAAAAAAAACTGTCAAAGGTAGGTAAAATTATATTGCAGGCAGTGATATGCTCCTGGCCAAATAAATGGCGTCTGAGCAGTCCATCCTACAGATTTCAATATTTAGGTCAATATAAAGCTCTAGAGATACAGATGCAGATATAGGGATACAAATGCAACCTGATGCCACTGCATCTTGCATCATGCCTCTCCTGGTCCCTTGGCAGCATTTTACTTGTATCACACACTGCAGGTGTTAAAAGAGAAAGGAAATAAAAGGAGTGGTGACCAAAAGCAGATTTATTCTTTAAGGAAAGAATTAAGACACAAAATGGAAAATCTACCTTCCTCTGAAACCTTGCACAAAAGAACTGTGCATTAAAGATTAAGAGTTAGAGTTTCTTCAGCTGTGTTCCCACAAGATATCAAGCCCTGTAATGCCAAGGTTGCCATGGATATCCCTATTGATTAATAAATAGTGTTATTAAGTCCCATGTAAATAGTGAATAACTGTCAGTTCTGAAAGAGATGTGGACATTTTAGGTAATAGGCTTTTTTTTCTTAATTAAACAGGGGCTAGCTGAGCATTTGAACTTCAGCTTAAATTTCCTCCCCTGCTTCACTTCTTTGTGTTTTGTTAAGCAAGTATATCCCAATAGCTGGTGTATGCAAGAAAAGAGGAAACATCAAATAAAACTGAGACTGGTCCAGAGTCCAGGTTCATCTGCCCAAAAGTCAAAGAAAGAAAGAACGGCATAACTGCAAAACAATAAGAGAAATACTGGATTATTTCAGAAAAGCCTTCTAAAGATAGTAGCTCCAGGTCTCTAGAATAAATTTGTCTCACTGGCAAGAACAGATTTGTCTCATAACAGCAGCTACAAGTCGCACTGCTCAACATCATCATGTAAAAGCTCTGAAAATGTTCTTCAGACATTAACTGAGCAGCAAACTCCTGTGATATGATGGAGAATTCGGCCTGTCATCTCATCAAGAGAAGCTGAACATAAAATTTGCCTGATGCCACAGCAACTCTGTAGGAGAAGTCAGACCAGAGTCAAGGCTCTTCCCCCTTTACAAAAAGCGACCTTTGTAGGTTACAAGAGGAAACCAGCAGCAGAATCTGAGGTCTTGAGGACCTCAGGTGGTTGGACTGAGCTGGGTATGACCTGGCATGGTCATGCTCTAGTGCTTCCCTAGTTTCTGCATGCAAACAAATGTGATGGGGCTAACGAATACAGTGACTGAATGTGAATCCAGGCATCCTGACTGTTTTTCTGCAACATGTGTCTATTTTTTCCATAAAGATTATTGCAAGTGAGATGGTGTTGGCATGAAAGTTACCCAATGGTTATCAAACTCAGACTCTAATATGCTCCCTCGTACGAGCAAAAACCATGCATATACCATGACTTACACCAGAGGTGCCAGCCACAGGCATTCAGGCAGGAGCAGAAACAAAGCTCTGTGATTCAGGAAAATTCACAAGCACCATGAATAAATAAAGAACAGTCAAAGCTCAAAATCATTAATGCAAAG
Organism: Vidua macroura; assembly: GCF_024509145.1. Classification (NCBI taxonomy): domain Eukaryota; kingdom Metazoa; phylum Chordata; class Aves; order Passeriformes; family Viduidae; genus Vidua; species Vidua macroura. The sequence continues at coordinate 100,245,420 of NC_071573.1, read as the reverse complement.
ACTAGGTCCTAACCAACTAAAGGTACAAATTCCTGCTTTTGTGGATAGCAAATTTGTAAAGGTAATTCACATCTTAGTGAAATACAGAATGTCTAGTCTAGATGAGCTAAACCTGTATGGCTACAGCAGCAGCAGTAGCAGCGTAACAGCAGTTCACATCAACTGAGAATCGGGTCTAAACCTGTAAAAAGGGAAGCTGAAAATAGAAAAAAAATTAAATTAAATTCATGAATTGCCTACTGCTAATTGTTTGTTTAGCTCTGTTTAGGAACAAAATGCTAAAGAAAAAAAACCCAAATTATTGTCAGTCAGTTCTGGGTTGCCCAAAGTAACAAACATTCTGCTCAGCTTGTTACTTAAGTATATAAGGTGAAGTTAAACACAAACTAAATTAATCCTAATGAAAAGATTTTAGTAATACCACAAGAAGAGGCTAGCAATGAAAATTCTCAGATAAATATGTTGTGTTAACTATCTTCAATATACCATCCAATCTCTACCTACAATCCTAACAGAAACAAGATCCTGTTGGTTTTATCTTACTGTAGCTAGACAAGATAAGCCTTTGGCTGGTGATTTAAGACTGGCCTTCACTAATTGCTTGATGACAGATGCCTCAGTACCTCACCTTTTCTCATTGTGGAAGAGATACAGCAGAAAACTGGGTTTCAGTGAAAGAGGATCAAGCTGCAGAACAGATCCTTTTTGAGGATGCTGAGTGTACAGCACATATTGTAAAAATTCCCAGCCCCTTCCAGGACTACTGGTGCTATGGTGACATAAATACAGAGAGCTGCCTAGAATTTTTTACATTATTGACATATCAGACATACAGTTATTTCAGTTATAAAAAGAAATCAACAAGATTTTGGTTTTCAAAAGCTGCAAATAGAAACATTCTTCACTGCACGGGAAAAGATTAAGGTCTTTGGAAAAAAAAAGCCACAAACATTTTCAAGAGGTACTTTTTCATTTGCCATTAAAGTCCTTCTTCAAATTGAATTGCCTTTGAAAAAATGTCAAGGCAATATTTTTTACTCAATCCTGTATGCAGAAGAATAATATACTAAAGAACTGACTCTTCGAATAGGCCCTGAGCACGATCCTATCAGACAGGATTTTTTTCATATAGCTTTGGAAGAATTCTTCAAGTGAGAAACCCCTGAAAAATGTGGATACAATTCTAAAAGATGGTTCTTATTAACCATGTGGCTCACTGGTACTGCCCAGCTCTTGCAGACAGGTCACAGGAGTGTGAAAGCCTAGCAAATGTATCAGTGTAAGTGCAAACTGAGCTCTTGGCCAGGGCTAGCTCAGAGCTCCTTGCAGAAGCAGGGAAAACTGAGCTCTGCTGCCCTAGGGAAGAGATGGTAAGCAGGAGAATGCACAGTTCCCTCTGTAGGAAGAGGAACAAAGAGGGGACAGCAAAGGTAGACGTGAAGTAGAAGTGTCCTGGAGAGTTAGGATCTGGCTTTTGCTGCAAACAGGAACGGTATAGCTGGGGATCAGTCACAGGGACAACTTTGGCCCACATCTATCTGCTTCTCCATGTCCAATCTTCAACCTTCTTCATCAGGGCTCCACTATAGTAGGTGGAAAATCCATAGCTTTTGGTACCTCCCTCTCCTGTACCAAAAGCTGTCAATACCTCTGGAATTTAGAAATATTTGTGAAAACATGGCAAAATATATTAATCTTTCCCTCACTGCCAGCTGCAGTAGCATGAAGTATTGCTACTTGACAAATCTACTTGACAAAAAATGCCACACAGTTATCTTTACTGTTCAGTTAGATTATCTTAGAGAAGCATGAAGGGCTAAAACAATTTTAGGATGAATCAAAAAACTTCATTCCCAAAAGTTCAATAAACACAACACCAAAGGCTTCCCTCTTGATTTATTTGCTAGAGAATGCCATCCTGGCACAATTGCTCCGGTTGAACTCCACCATGCTGGGCATTTCAGCTTTACCTTGCAGGACAACAAAGCTAGACAGGAGGTTGTGATAGAATTACAAGTTTAAGACTTGAAAGTTAATTTAATCCAGGTCTCCAGTCTTGTTAGTTCATTTGTGCTGGCTTGACCTCCAGCAGCCATGGCACAATGCTCAGAGCCACCATGGCCAACTGAAAGGGTTCAGCTCATTAAGAACATTCATTTCTCATCTGAACTCCTTCAAGAGACTGTCATTTTGCTTTAATGAATTCATTGCACATGATATCATGGTGGTTTTATGAATATGGATTTACCTTCTAATTACTGTAGCAGTTAGAGAAAGGGAGACAGGAAAGGCAGAGACTTTTAAGGGTGCTACCATGCAGTTGTACATCTTCTCCAAAGGCCATTTCTTCCTTTTGTTTGTCTTAGATATTTCACAGTGGTTTGTTTACTCACAGCTGATGCTCTTTTCAGTGCAAGCACTCCCAGGCTCAAATAGTTTTCAAGAAATGGTTTATTGATGATCACATTATGGAGATATAAGGATAACAGAAGGGTCATTGACTTCTACATGAGACACTCAAAGAAAGATGCAAAGAAGGTGGGAGCAAATGCTTAACACGGGAGACATTCAGGACTTCAGCTATTGTTGCCTAGTGTAAGCACCATGGTAACTTCTCTTCATTGATTAGGTCATGGTCTGGTAGTTCTGCAACAAAAATTATCTGAATGGCTCATTGAACTCAAAAATTCACTGCTCTACCAGCTGTGGTGGCTCAGCCAGGCTCTTAAAGGACTTGAATGCAGCTCCTGTTTTTTCTGAGTAGCAAAGGGAATAATGCAGAAGTACATGTGGTGTTGGCACTCAGAGACAGGAAGGAGAACCTCTGCTTTTGTATTTGTATCTAAATGATATTAGGAAGGTCTCAGTGTGGCCAGAAGGTTTCAAGTCCCTGTGGGTTCCCAAAGAAGAGCTGTCCACCTGCTACTTCCCACTGTTCTAAGTGCAAGTAAGGAAAAGGTAGAACATCTTAACTTCTTAACAAATAAACAAGCAACCAACTGAAGCTTGTGCTATTAAATAAATCAATAGCATTATACTAAGCCATAAGGCTCCTTTTTCTCAGAGCACCAGCATTTTAGAGTCTCCTTATATTTGCACTAGACAAATACTTAAAATATCTCAGCAATTATTTCATGTTGGCACAATAATAGCTTAACTAGAATGGATCTTCTTATACATGAGAATACAGTGAATGATTGTCTTGCTAAGAAAAGCCTAACCCTTAAGAGGGTTCGTGTTCTTCTACTAATGACTCACTTTAGGAGAGGTAGATAGGCAGGAAGGATGATTCATCGTGGGACACCTACTGTACACTATTCTGGAATATATTTTTCTTCATCTCTCTCCCACTCTACCTATCAGAAGGGGATAAACAAAATCATAAGAGCTTGGGGACCGAAAGAGAAGGGGAAATTGGCTAAAAGTCAATGCTGGCAATGGGGTGTCTTTACAAATGAGTAAAATAGTGGTGACGGCAGCACAGTAACATATTGGCTTCACAGGTCAGATTGACCTTAGCAGATACAACCAATAAATCTGTAAACCTCAAGATGCAATGCTGAGTGAAAAGTTCAGCTACTTTCTCAGGATTTGCCTCCAAGCTTTTGCAAACTGCAACTTGTATTCCAAGACCTGTTTCCTCTAAGAGCCCAGGAGTGAAATTTGAGGGAAAACAAGAACAGACAGCAATTCAGTCACGGGCTTGCTATTGCAAAAGGAAAATGACACTGTTACAGTGTTATCATTTTCTGAAATTCACCTTTGAAAAGAGGTCAAGAGAACCATCTCAATAATATACTTTGATGTCAGAAATTTGCTAGCGGTTCAGCCATGCATTAAGTGCTATTCAGGTATTAGCAAGTACTGGTACAGTCCACTGACCATTATCCTCTCCTGATCATAGAAAAAACAGTTGGTTCCAACACCTCAGGCATGGGAAGGCATGCCATTTACTAGATCAGGTTACTCAGGGCCTCATTCAACCTGGCCTTGAACACTAACAAATATTTCTTCTGGGAACCAGTGGCACAGACAGAAGGAATCCAAGGAGTATCAAAAAGGGTTACACTGTGGTGTGGTTGGCATGCTGGAGAGATGGGATGTCATCCAAAGGACAGGCTGAAGGAGTGGTCCCCATGCACACGTCATGAAATTCAACACAGAAAAATGCAAAGTCCTGCACCTTGGTGAGGGCAATCTCAAGCACAAACACAGGCTCAGTGGAGAATGGATTGAGAACAAACCTCAGGAGAAGGTCTTTGGGAATATTGGTCGATGAGAAACTCAACATGACCCAGCCATGTGCCCTTGCATCCCAGAAAGCCAAACATGTCCTGGGCTGCATCCAAAGCTCTGTGGGCAGCAGGTGAGGGAGGGGATTCTGCCCCTCTGCTCCACTCTGGTGAGACCCCACCTGCAGTGCTGCATCCAGCTCTGGGGTCCCTGCACAAGAAGGACACTGTTGGAGTAAGTCCAGAGGAGGCCACAAAGATGCTCAGAGGGATGGAGCACCTCTCCTATGAGGACAGGCTGACAGAGATGGAGCTGTGTAGTCTGGAGAAGTGAAGGCTCCATGGAGACCTTAGAGCACCTTCCAGTGCCAAAAGGTGACTACAAGAGAGGTAGAGAGGGATTTTTTACAAGACCATGCAGTGATAGGACAAGAGGGAATGGATTTAAACTGCAAGAAGTAGGTTTAGGTTGGATATTAGGAAGAAATTCTTGACTGTGAGGGTGGTGAGTTACTGGAACAGGTTGCCCAGAAAAAGTGTGGACACCTCATTTCTAGAATTGTTTCAGATCAGTCTGGAAGGGGCTTTGAGCAATCTAGTCTAGTAGAAGGTGCTCTGGCTCACAGCACAGGGATTTGGAACTACAGGACCTTTAAGGTCCCTTATAACATGAACTGTCCTATGATTGATTCAAGCAAGTAGTGTTCCAGTCCAAATAGTGACAGAGGAAAATAAATTTTAAGGTGGTGTTCACATGCCCAGGCAACAGATACTCAAGTAATTTTTAACAATGGCTAGAAAAGGAAAAAATCATCTTGTAAAAGCCAAGGGCATTAGTAAAGAAGATAGCTGAAGCCTGTTCAGGGATTATGCAACTGCAGTTGGCTAAAACATGCACTTAGAAACACTAAGTGGTGATTTAACAGGACTGATAACCATGATAACCCTCCATAGCAAGTGACTGAATACATCTGCAATTGCAAGTGATGAAGATGTCAGGATAGGATTCATGGGCTGGAACTTAAGCAGAAAGCTGCATTAACAGAGGGAGGGCATTTGTAAAAATGCCATGGGATAATTTATGACCACATTTAGTGACAATTTAGTTCTCTAGCTCATCAGAAATGCAAAAGCTGCAGCAAAACATTCCACCCTCTTAAAGCATAATGTCAGTGGTGAAAGATTTGCCTGTTGAAAAAACACTGCTACATCCTATGATTCTCCAGATTCACTTCTGTCCTCTGAACTCAGGTTCAACACACATACGTATCCTATGGCAAGTAACCTGCAGTGATAGAGAGAGATTAAAATAAATGGAAGTCAAGGGAGAAAACTATATGTAAAATATAAACACTGCTGTCTGGTGGAAGCTTGCATGCCCTCAGTTATGTCTAGCAACTTCATTCAGCCAGTCTGATCTGTGACTATTGCAGGTGACTTTAAATCAGCAGGAGTTTGTAGCAACAAACTTTCTTAAAAATATGACTGCTGTTCCATTGCTTCCCTTGGAGGTCTTGCTGTCCAGGGGTGTAATAATAATGATGATAACAATGCGATAGCCTTGTGTCAGCTGAGCAAAAGAGACCATGTGGAATTTAAATTCTCTTTAGATGGGCAAGTAAGTTTGGGCTTCTTATAGAACCAAGTCCTTGAAGAGTGTAGCTGGCTTACAAATACAAATACAGCTGAAATTTTCCCACAGAAACAAGTTAGCTATTACTGGACAACTTCAGAAATCCAGACTCTGAAGCTTGCCTTACTGAATATATTCTTCCAGCTCTGGTGGTGCCACTGGGGACATGGACCAAATCCCCACCCTCAACACAGACTATTCCTGAGTTAAGGATAATAAGATGGAGCACATTTTCATGATTATGTATTTTCAACACTCTGGGGTAGTTTTTCAAAGGAGCATTTGCTTGGTGAACACTGAAACTGTTCAGTAGTGACAGTGATGATGACATAAATATCTGCAAGAAACCAATCTGTAGCTTCTGAAAGACATCAGATTCACCAGGCAACTCCAGCTCCTAGGACTTTGCACAGACAAACACATGCCTGTCAGCAGAAAGATGGGTTTCCATTTTGTTGCTTATATGTGAGAGCTGTCTTCACCCTCTGTCCAAGCACCAATTTCTGAGTTCAGTATTTATGACCAGAGCCCTCATAAAAACCCATGCTTTAAGAAAAGCTGCCATAATTCAGGTTTTTAATCTAGATTCAGGATCAAAGCTCATACAGACTGCTTCTATATCAAGAAACTAGGCAGGCACTGGGAGTCAATGGTCTGTACTCTCAAACTGCTAGAAGAGCCCTGGCAGTCTGCACAAAGGCTACAGCACCCACCAAAACCCTTCCCAAGCACAGAGAAGTTGTTAGCACAGACCAGATTTTGCCCCCAGTAGGCACTCTGAATGTGGCCTTCCTATTTTGACAGTGTACATGTGCCAGTTGACCTCAATACCCAAATACAGTTTAATATGTATTTCATTTCTTAGTGGATATCTGTAATAGATTCTGAAGATTTCATCCTGCATCTACCTGTCAATAGTGGAGTCCAGAGCATCGTGGTGAGATTCAGGGCTTGTAAGAGACCACCAGAACACACTGAGCACTGTGCTCTGATTTGGCTTGTTGGATCTGGAAGGATATTGTTTAGCACAACTCTATCAGTTGAGCTAGGGATTTCTAATCTCAGTATTACCAAGAGTCTCAAGTTGCCAAAGGCTCAGAGCCTTGGTCTGGTGCTGGACTTACAGATGCCCCAGACTCAGTGACTCTTTGCATTCATCTCTGACTGTCCAGGAATGGGAGGTTCTTCCTTTTTCCTTGTCACTCCATGCAAGAGCCAGGCTTCTGCTGGTCTGGCAGCATGCCTGAGAGCCAAGGCAGGCGATGATGAGCACTGAGCACACAACTGCCTGTCACCAGCCAAGGAAACCCAAATACATCAACCTCAGTGACAGCTCTGGTTCTCTGCAGCACAGAAATGAGGCACTGCTGACTGATAACCCCCTTGGCAGACTGAGGCTGGATAAACAAAGCAGGGCGGGCTTTCCAACAACCTTTGCCAAGCCACAGGGCACCTTGCCAGGAAAGATATGGCAGAACATAAAGCATAACTATGTTGAACAGTGCCTTGGACTCTCATTCAGGTTCTCTGCTCTGGGCACTGGCTTGGCTTAGCAGGATGATCAAGAAGGTTAAAAATCCTGTCCTGGACCAGATGTTTGTGGCCTCCCTGCCCGCTGTGTGACCTGTCCTGTGCCGTGGAGGAGCTGCTGTGTTTCATCTCCATCTGTCCAGAGGCAGGCCTCCCACTGCCAGGAAATGATGCCATCAGGAAGCATTCGCTATCTGCACTGCCCATGGGTGGATTTGATGGATCTGGGCCAGAGACACACATGGTTTTTGGGCTTCATATCCACAGAAGACTGCAAATAAAAAGAATGAAACTGTCATGAACGGAGAAGGTTGTAAAAGTGGTTGTGTCATCCTGCTCTCCCCTGAAAGGTGGAAGTGAGATGCTGGCAATTTGGGATCACTTGTGGGAGTAGGTTTGATTACAAAACTTTGTATTTGTGACATTTCTGTAAATGTCATTCTACTAAGATAGATACTCTGCACTTGAGTCCTGCACTCTTTTCTTCTGATATCTGAAGTGTTAATTATTAATCACCAGAACATAATTACTGGTGACGCTGTTGAGCAGGACGGGAACAGAGAACTCCAGATCAGAAGGCTAAGAAAATGAACTCTCCCTTTATTTCAAATGTACTGCTCTATATATAGAGAACATCAAGAAGACTAATTTCATTGGTCTTAGAGTAAAAACATCCCACACCATTGGTGGGCAGGGAATGACGCACAGTAGCAGGACATATCTATAAACAATATGAACAACAAGATAGATTAGAGAATTATTTACATTCTTTCCCAACTGTTTCTCAGGCTCTTGCCTGGTTAGAAAACCTTTCTCTTTCTTTCTGACTGAGCTGAGAATACCCACATACTGGCACTCTCCCAGAGGAGATAGAGGTTTAGCTTACGGTGGTATCCTCCAATAACATAAATTCTTACACTAATTCTTTTCTTTAACAACAGTCACATTTGACCAAAGACACAAGCCATGGCTGCACGTGTGAGTACATGTGCATGTAATTTATGAGATTTGATTAATTGTGGGTCCACAGTCTATGTATAAACTTCTCATAGTATCAGAATAAAAAGTCCTTTTCGATGGCTGGCTCCACACTATCTTTGTTCTGTATCTGCCACAGGATAACTGGCTCTTAACACTGATCAGAGCTACTGGTCTCCCCTGTAAAAAATAACTCATGAACTGCAAGGTATTTTCATGGACTCCCAACCCAACTTCCTTGCGCTCTGTCTACAGTCTCCTGTTAATAGTAGGTCCCCCTTTTTAAAGGAAGAGCCCCCTAATCCTGTTCCACAAAAGCAAACTGTCTTCAGCATTATTTGCTTCTCACTAAACACTGACTTTCTTGCTAAAATCTGTATTCACCCATAAGCAAAAGATGCTTTCAGTGACACCAGGCAGACTTCTGAAGCAAGGCAGCTTTCAGGTAGAATATGGTATTTTGGGGTTCTGGTGTTGGAATTACACAGGAAAATACGTGTGCAAGCTCATGTGTGCAATGTCCCTCACTCTCCAGTCTCCAGCAGGATTGTAGTCATCTCAGCTGTATATAACTGAGTTCATATCAGTCTGTGTGCCTTGGCTGCCCATCTTTAAAACTCATATCTGACCACAGGTCTTCCATCATTTCAATGAGAAAACTGAGTTCAGCTGTTGATAGCTCTTCATATTCCTTCCATGCCAACTGGGAATAACATCTGGCTTTTATTTCCCAGTCCCAGAAATGAGATTAATTTTCCTGTCCTAAAAGATCACAGCACTGAAATCAGTAAGGAGATGTTCATGTTTTTCATAAAAATAAATTTTCCGTAACTCCTATAATAATATTTTAAGCTTGGGTTGATCTTGTCTTCTTGGAAGTCCCCTGCTCAGGATGGCAGTGAAGTCTGTTTCAGGCTGCCAGCTCAGATGTACCACAGTGATAAGCTTATATCCTCAGATGAGCTGACAGCCCCACACAAATCAGTATTTTCTTAAATTGCCTGTTCTTTGAGAAGTCTCAAACTGCTTCCCAGAAAAACCTAACAGAATGGGATTACAACTTTCTTTGGAGAGGAAAGCAGAGCAACATACAGAAAGCACCTGGCCGAGATCAAAGGAACTTGACCACATGTTGACCTACACGTGGCTGCAGATTAAACAGGGAAGGCAGGAGTATTTTCATTCACCACTCCCTTCCTGAGTAACCCAGCAGGGTCAACACAGCACACAAAAATAAACTGAGGTGGGTGTGAGGTTAATTCAACTTCCCATTAATTGCAGTCATTTGTGAGCTGCTGAACAATCCATCCAGGGGTCCTTGTCATGACTTCCAGGGCACAAGCAGACAAGCACACACTCACTCCTGTTGTTTCAGTTTAATCTGCTGCAACATATGTGCCAACACTGCCATTTAATGTGCTGGGCCTGTTGCAACAGCTTAAACATAAAAGACAACACTAAATGCAAACAATGATCCTACACAGAGGCAGACACCTCACTACCTGTTGTAAACCCTTATCAGCACAAGATGCTGGAAAGTGGCAGAGGTGGGGCTACCTTTTACAGAATGTAATAGTGAAGGGTGATGGTGGCAAGAGCTCCTGGAAATATGATCTGAAATCTAAGCGAGTTCCTGTGAAACAAACAAACAAAACAAAACAAACAAACAAAACAAAAAAACCCAATCAGTTTTGTTTGCAAGTAGAAAACTATCATCCAAACTTAAAAAATTTCACTGGGATTAACCTTGTCATTCAATTCCTGGTCTAACTGAAGCTCAATAACCAGATGAAACAGTAGTTGTTAGTCATCTTAACCCTTTCTGTGGAGAGTGAGGATATTCTTAGCAAGTATTTTAAGCAAACCCTTGATCTATTGATATCTTGAAGCTACTCACATGCTTTGATCTACAGCCTTGATCTGCAAAGACAGCTGAGACTTACCCTGCTCAACAAAGAAAACCCCCAACCAGCTAGCCTTGCAGATGCTTATGCTTCAGTGCAGAATCTGGCAGGTTTTATTTGTAACATTGCTCCAAGCTTTGTCATGGGTCTCCCTCACCACCTATTCTCATTTTCAGAGGAGATTTACACCCTTAGGAGCTGACACCCCTTAGAGTTTTCGCAACAGGCCACACAGGCAGTCTGAAAACTGCATTGTTGGGCAGAGATATCAGTAAGCTCTGAACAAATTTGCTGTGGTACAAAGACTGCCCAGACACAGCCATGGGGAGCTGGTGTGGGATGCTCTGTCCTGCTCCTTCAAAACCTGTGATGGTGCATCCTCCATTCCAGGTCTGATGCCACTGGCGGTACTTTGCTGACCCATGCAGATGTGCTGCCCTTCACTCACCACAGGCTGTCCCTGCAAGCTGCCTTGCCCTTCTCCAGTGTCTGTATTTAACCAACTTGTCAATCCACCCCCAGCTCCTCCTGCTCAGAAATGTGCTGCCACGCCACTGGGGAGAAGACACAGGATGTCCCCCACCGAGTGCCAATGGTGCAAATCTCAGCCAGCACCCAGCTGGTTCCTGGGCATTGCCACGATCTGAACAAATAATTCAGGTAGCCCTTGGAGAGATGGGAGCCACATCTTGTTTAGCACTATCCGAAGCTCAGAGCCATCCAAAGAAGTTGAGAGACTTGGTTAGGGTCCAGCATGGTGCTTGATGAAATTGGTGCTGGATGCAACAGCAGAGAAAGAGTGAGAAGAGATGAAAAGAAAGTGAGAGAACATGCATTTCCATAGGTCAGCTCTCCTCAGAGACATTAGAGGTTCATTTTAAGAGATGTAAAAATAAATGTCAGATGGCTCCCTCTTGATTAATCAAGCTTGGCTTTGCTGTAGAGACGTCTCCTTCAAATAGCACTTTTACCATTTGAAAGTCAAGGAAAAAGCCAGAGAGTATCTGACTCCTGAACAAGCAATACTGAAAGCAATTCAGACTTATTTCTGTGGACATGCTTCCCCTATTATTTTAGCACAGCTGTGTAATCCCTGAGTAATTAAAATGTCTCCTCAAAGCTGCCACTCTCTTATGCCTTCAGATCTGTGTCAATGCTGATCTGTTCAGCTGTGTAGGAATATTAAGAGTGCCTGATATAGCTAAGTCTCTTCAGCTTTTATCCAAATGATCTCTTCAACATCAGCATCAGCTGAAGAGAAGGACAAATTCTTCTTTTAATGTAATTTCAGATTAACTGTTGCTTTGAATGCAGTTTTAGTCTATTTACACCAGTCTGATAGGTATCAGCATTAAACAGCAGCAAAGCATTTCAAGAGGACATGAAGAAGTTTTTAAATATATCAAGGAATCAGAGGTAGCTGATTAAGAAAACCATTAATAATTTGATTGAATATGGAATTGTCAGTCACTCAAAGCAGCTGAGACCTCTGGAAATTAAAAACACAATTTCACAAGACAAAACTGAGTAAAGAAGTGCAGTAAGTGAGGAAATTAAGAATCCTGTGCAAAAGCCACAGAAGGTCATCAAAGTCAACCAAGATGGGTCTGGACTGTTTGCATTTCACTGCTCTGCAGACAGACAGGCTGCTCTGGCTGTCTGCTGGGACAATACTGGGCCAAAGCAGACTTTGAACAGGCAGCTTTGGGAACACATGGGTTAGGACCCATGTATGTGAAAGAGAGAAAAGCAAACACAAATTCAGAGTCTTGGTTAGAAGAAGCATCCAAAAAGCATCAGGACAAAAAAAAAAGGACAAACAGAAACAATGTGTTTGGATGAGCAGTGTGACAGAGCTTTGTGGAGGCAATTGGCAGCAATAAGAGCTCCCTCTGCAGCTCCCCCGTGCTTGGGCTAAGCTCTCAGGAGATACCAGTGCCATACCCTCCCTACACAGCCATCATTAGAGACCCCTCTATACACAACACCACCTTTGGTCCTGGGTACAGGAGAGAAACCAGAGGAGAATATCAGCAATGGACTGAGGAACTCTTGCAGAGCAGTACACACAAAAGTGAGATACTGACAAGTCACAGTAGGAAAATGAGAAACTGCAGGTATATGTCAGATATATACATGCAGGACAGAAAGAGAATTATTAGAGTAATGTTGAGGTAACAACATTATTCTTTTTTTCTTGTTAAAAATCCCAAAGCACTCTTCGCTTCACACACATATCTGGGTTTACAGGTGACACCAGGGCACTCTAAAACTAGTCTACACAAGTAGGAGAGCTAGGCATGGGCACTCTCCTAACTCTTTCCTACCACCACACTCCATGATTTCTCACACTGTGGGATGTGGAGCCAGGTCTTGTTGAGCCCTCTGTGGGTGTCCTGAGGTGAACAGGCAGTACAGTGGTGTTTGCACACAGACTTGCAGCAGCGATGCCTCATGACTAGACTCTGTTCCCAGAGCCATGGGCTTGTCTTGGTAAGTTTCTTTCAGATGTCTCAGATCCATCTCTGCCTTGCATTATTCATTGCAGCATCCACAGCCACATTAAGTCTTATTTTCAGTACTACTACTAAGCTACTTTCAGTAGCTTATTCTTAATGCCTGTCCCTTGGAAATGAGTTCCTGACCTGTTAACCCTTTCATTGCTTCTGAAACACAGCAGGTATCCTAGAGGCTGTGGAACTTCCTTTCAGCACATGTCATTTTCCACCCTGGAAAAATGTGGGATATACACCTGTAAGTCCTTGATATCCAGGAAATAGCCCAAAGAGTGACTGAGCAGTGACCACTCCTCTGAGACACCAAGGTCTGAGCTTTCCCACTGGATTTTCTCGTGTAGGTCTGTCCCTGTGCTTTGTGGCCACCCAACAGACTGGCTGGGGGTGCAGGATCAGATCACTGCTTGCTCAGGAGAGCTCTTTTGCACAGCACTGACTCTGAGAGCAGAGTCACTCATGCCACTCATGCTCCAAGAAAGAGGCTTGGTGTCAGTCTTGGATTACTCCTATATTACTCCCAGGTGCCCTCACTAACACTGGTCCTGAGCTTGTTCTTCAGTACCCTCTGGATCCACCATCCTTTGCTTCTACAGCAGAGAGGTTTAGCTATGGCAAAGATCATACATGTGAAAATACACCTCTCTTAGAAGAAAAAAACCCACATATAAATATTTATATAAAATTTATAAAGACAAAATGATCAAGATCTTTTCTCACCACACAAAACACTGCTTTCCACAGCATGGGTAGGCTCTCCTGTTCACAAGATACACAGTGGAGCAGGCAGGGGAAAACAGAGCAGGTGTCTCATCTGTAGGGGGAAGCAGGAAGGCACCAAAGGATTTATGAGGCCAAGGGATGCCCACTTGTGCCCAGGGATCCTGTAGAGAGCAGCATGGCTACAAACTGCTGCAGCAGCAGTCCTTGACACCCTCAACCACAGTACCTGCTGTGTGTCCTTGGGTTCACACTGGCTCTGGGAAGAAGGACATGCACTGAGCACCAGTGAACCAGTGCTCAGTTTGGGCTGTGTATCTGTCTGGAGGGTGTGAGACAACAAAACTCAATCAGCACAAGCTCTAAGCATGGATGGTCTCAACTCCAGTGGCCCCTGATTCAATTGCAGCAGCTGCAACCTACCTTTCCCTCCAGTGAGTTAGGAAAGGTTTGTATGAGAAATCAGGAGCAGAAATTTTCCTTGACAGAAAGGGTCTGGAAAACAAAGAACTTTGTGTCTGGTGGGGAGGGGTGTCCTGTTCCAGGTCTTGCTTTCTAGAGCACACATCTGCATTCAGTTTGGTTTCCACACCTCAGCCAGGTATAACCCTTTTCCAAGCCCTTAGCATCCTCCTTATACCCTCTTTTTTTCTTACCCTTGATTTTCCAGGAAACGCCCAGGGAAGCTGCACACATATTGTCTGCCCCTTTGAGCTAAATATTTAATAGCTTTCCTATCAAGGAAAGCACTCTTCTCTATCTTGCCTTCTCCTCTATTTTTCCAGCATTTGTATTATCCCTTCTCCATATATTATGACTCACTGCTAACTTGAGACCACTGGCTGCCTCTCCCTCCCCCTTGCCCAGGAACTCCTTACATAAATCATTGGGATTGTTGAACAAAAAAACCTCAAAACCAAACAAAAAATTAACATGTGCAGATTTATTGCTGCTTTTGTTTTCTCAATGCACAGACAAATTAATATTATGGAGATTAGGTCTCTTTGCTCAGCCTTCCTGAACACAGTGCAATATGACAAGAAAATCCCTGTTCTGTGAAAAAAAAAAATAAAAAAGACTGGATAAACTCTGCTATTGTACAATCACAAGATCCAGAAGAAAGAGGATTATTAAAGTAGAACACAATGTGAAATGTAATCAATACAAAGGCAGACTAAAATGACACTGAATTGCAGAGGGACAAATCTCTTCTGTATATGATGTGTACCGGGTAAGCCAGGGAAGGGCTGCTGCAAGCCTCATGAGTTTAGAAAAACGATGTGTCTTTTCCTGGACTCTGAGCTATTCACACTGTCCATTTCACAAGAAGGGAGAGAGAAAGTTGAATAAGTCTTTAAGGGTCATCCTCTTTTCAAATGAATTCAAAGCAGAGTCTTTGTCAAGCTGACAAGACCTTATTGCTAGGTGGAATCATTGAGAGTTACAAAAAATATTTGTAACCAGAATCTTCCATAAAAACATATAAAGAGCATCTGAACTACTCCACAGACAGTAGGGATGCCAAAATACTTTGCTGTTTTTCTGACTTGTGTACAAGAGAGGAAATTTTAAAACTGTTTTTCATAAATCTAAAAAAGGTATAAAGTGAGGAGTCTGTGTAGATAGGTGCATGCCTTCAACCTCCTCCATGCAACAATTTCTGGGAAACATAAGGACCTTTGGTTAGTTTTTCAAATTAATAAGTCTGTGGAATGGTGGACAAATAACCCCTTCAATCCAAAACATTCTTCCCCCCAAATTTATTTTCTTCTGTGAATAAATGCTACAGACACTTTTACAAATGGAAAGTCAAGTTATATAGTGAAAGTCCTACACAAGCTTATAAAAGGCCTTTAAACTAAGTTCAATCTTCTGCATTCTATTTAACCCAAAACTGACAAAGCATTTAAAGTAAATCCAAGGGAAAGATTAATTAGTGGGCCATTAATGTACATGAAGGTAGTCTGAGAGTACTGGAAAAGTTCTTAAGTTTGTTGAAGACTTTATCTACCTTTTATACCCCTGAACAGACAGATTCAGAGCCAGGCATTTCAGACAATTTATCTTATTTGGCCTAAAACGATCATCTAGGTTCTTTCTGCAACAATGGAGAGAAAATCAGACAATACGAACATCTGCCAGAGACATTTCTGTTAGTATAGGGTGAATTACTCTCATATGTTGATCCTATTTTTTTCAACACACATTGAATTTTCAAGGGAGCCATGACGCAGTGACAAGGGCTGGGACAGACTGCTTGATCCCTGCAGAGCTGAGGGAATGAGGGCCGTGTGCTGAATAATAGGACAGGCACTCAGGCAATGTAGATTAGCCCAAGGTGCAGAGGAAAGCAGTGGCACCATGAGGAGCTCCAAAAATGTCTCTCCTGGCCCTTGCACTGTGGTCACCACAGGACAGCTCTCAGTTCAATCCCCTTCTTCCTTTAGAGCACATAGGTTCATACCCAAGGCTCACTGCAGCCACCAGCCACCCCCATGTATTTGGGCTCAGCTGTTCAGGTCCTGGTTTTCAGGATGTGACACCTACAACTGTGGTTGCTCCCAACTCTGAAAGTCTGGCCCTAAATGCACATCCATTGCCTGATAGACAGGATCAAAGGAGTGGTCTCCTACTGGGTTGTACTGGCATGTGAGAATGACCTTCATCACCAACCCATGCAACCACCCCTTTTGAGGCAAGACCACACCTCAGATTTCTGTCAAATTATCACAGAAGTTCTGGGAGGCTTCAAGGAGGGCTTCTCAAGAGCTGTATTCGTCTTGTATTTCCAGGCTTCTGGCTCCTCACTTTGTTTTGTTTCTTAGAGCATTATAGTATCTTCCCAAGTCACTCATCCACTTGATCCACAAAGATTTTATCAGTGAATTAGCCCAGAATGGCAATTTCCACCTTGAAAATGCTTTAATGTTCTAATCCTTTGAACACCTTCAAAGCCATTTAATCACAATGATTCTGGGAGATAGATGGGTAAAAATCCTAATTTATTTGCAAAGAAACTGAGTTTCTCTCCAAGAAGTTCAAGCTCAGGTGCTGTCCCCACCCTGGACACTCCAATATCCCATGTATCAGCCTCCCTGAGGACCTGGACACGCAGCTCATGTGTATGGCCATCTGAGCAGGCTTACCTTTGTGTCTGGGGACCCAGACAGGAATCGCTCCCTTGCTTACCTAAAATTCCACTGATGTAGACATAAGACACCATCTCTGAAGCTTTTTTCCTCAGTCTGCCAGTATAAATCCTGCTCCCATTAGGTGTTATCACCAGGACCAGCTAACTGGTGAGAGACCACCCTGGAACAGAGGGAACCAAGTCCAACCCCGTTGCATTTAACTAAATGGCAGGTCCACCCACACACACTAAAGAGGAATTTTGCTGAAGGTAAAAATCAAGCTGTGCCTCTGTCCTCCGCTCCCCTCCATCTCCTGCAGTTTAACATGACAGTTCAGCGTATGGAAGTTATTATGGGATGCCTGTGCATCATGGTCGCTGGTCTGGCCCGCCGCTATTCTTCTCCTACACATACACAACACACCCATGCACACACAGAAAAGCTGCCGAGTGCTTATATAATCTGATGTGTCAACAAAGTCCCTGCCAACTCTCCTACGTCTGGGGACTTTAAGTGGTTTCAACTTGTCCCAGACAGAGCATTTTAAACATGTGAAAAGTTCCCCTTCAAGTCTACCCAAAGCCAGCCCATCCAAACCCATACTGATTCTTACTGTGTAAGTGAGAGAACAAGTTCAGCTGTTGCTAAACAAGTACTCGAGAAAGCGCAGGCTGGCAGCCCTGCCTGCTGCTAGACCCCCCTCCTCCCAACGATGTGCAGCACAGCCAGAAGCTGTGTCTGTGTCTGAGCAGTCACATGGCATCCGTCTGTCAGGTGGGTGTCTAAGCACTTTTTTTGAGAGGCTGAGGGTTACATGAGACAGCTACAGCAGACAGAGCACCACTGCTGCATCTCTGAGTGACAGCCCTTTGGTACAACAGTTTCATGCCACTCAAGGGCAGGAGTATCTATATTTTTTTGTGCAAAAGGTTGTTGTCAGGTGATGGCAACAGTTTATAAATCTGTATGTAACTTATTTCTGGTTTTGTCTTCCCAGTTCTATGAGGGGTGGGGTCCCTTGTGACTCCTGAAGTCTTTTGTCAGGCATGTCCTCATGAATGATGCTGGTGGGGGCTGTGTGCCAGCACTGTCTGACACAGCTCTCAGCCTGGTTAGGAGGCTGTGGAGAAGTCAAGTGGATTCACCTTTAGATCCTGCCAAAGCAGGAGGATATGAATATACAGCAGGAGACCCCCTTCCTAGGAGACAAGCATCTTTGTATGTTAGGTTGTGGAATATCCTGACTTTTTTTAGTGTTGCAAAGCTACCTTTGTATTAAAGCTGTTTTAAAAATTTGTATTAAATGCACCACAGCCACATGTATTTTAGCCCCCAGAATTAGCAAAGATTAACTTCAATGGTATTGTTTGCTTAATTGCTTTGCTGAACTGTAACTTGATGAAATTCCAGACTGAAGAGCTTAAAGCCAGTAGCCATACAGAAAAAAAAATTCAGTTTCAAAAGAAAGTTACTATCATTCACTAGCATTCACATTCTTCCACACTGGGACAAGTGTGAGGGGTTTTTTGCTTTTTTTTCATTTAATTATAAAAACACCACTGCAAGACACAGAGAACAGACAACCTCTGACCCCTTGACAGCCAAACCATTCAGGTAATCAACCTAAAACATGGAAGACCTAGATTCAAATAACCAGGGTTAAAGAAAGCAAAGAAACTTGGGACCATGAAGACCTCTAACCACTGGGCTCCATATACGATCTTAAACAAAAATCCTGTTCTAGACTCTACAAATTTACATCAAGCTTTGTACAGTTCTTTAAAATGGCTGTACTTTGATCAGATGGAAAAATTACCATTGAACCTTTAAGACTCTTTCAAAAAAGAAAAGAAATCTGCTTTGAACAAAGGGCCCCAGCCATAATGTTCCTTCATGTGCCAGTGTTAGTGCTTGGAAAGGTGCAGGCTCCTATGGTAATGTCAAAGCCCTCTCCCTGCAGCACACCTGCAGAAAGATCTCCTTACAGAGTGGCATCTCTGCCCTGCAGCTGTGCAAAAAATGCTCTGGCAGGTCTGCAATTAACCCCTTCCCACCTGAGGTGGCCCCCTGACCCCTTCTGTCCTGGGCCTGTGCCATCTTAGGAGTCTGAGGCAGGTGAACAACTCAAGTCAAGCAGAGACATCAGTTTGTCAGAAAAATGATGACTCCTGACTTCAACATTGAAAAAGGTCCATGAGCTAGCAAGATAATGAAGCTATTAATGAAGAGAAACATCATGCTGAAGCAGAAACCCATATGTGGATATGATTCATATATTTGAAAGGTTTAGAGTAGAATTTCAGTAAGATAAGCACAGCTTCCACACTCAGACTAAAGTGACTGGTGTTGCTGCCCAAAATGTAAGAAAAAAATTCATGGTTTTGTTGAGTCATTTTTCAGCCCACTGAACACATGCTCCAGAGCTCCTGCACAGAGGCAAAAATACACCCTGTGTACACACTGTCTTTATGACCCCTCTTCTCCCTCCCTCCCTCGCTCCCTCCCTCCCTCCCTCCCTCCCTCCACATCCTGCACTTCAGGGTTTGCTACAGAGGTAATGGTTTCAAAATCATTTCACAGAGATAAACCTCAGTGTGTGCAGTGTTACACTGGCTTGTGCACCCAATCACCACTCAAGAATGTGCTAAATTATTCCATGGAAAGAATGAATGCTTCTCTTTCCTGTTTACTTTTCAGTATGTGAATATTTATTTTCTTGTGTCAATAATTACTCTAATGTTTCGGAACACTCCATTTAAAACTGGCTTTCATTCATAGAGAGAGTCATTCACAGAGAAATCCATTTTTGAATGATAATGAGGCAATCAATGTTTTTAAAGGATCTTATTTTTCAAGTGAAAATAAACACAATTTTACAATTTTTTCTCAAAATACAGGCTAATTTTTCAAGAAGCTTAAAGGAAATACCAATGCCACTGTAAGCATGTGATGTAATTTTCTAAGCTTTTATTTTCAAGACTAATTAATGATCTGGATATCTCAAAATACTTAATTTGAATCTAACAAGAAGGAGATTTAAATTCAGGCTGTTTCCAGTGTTTTTACCAATGCAGAATATTCATCATTCTCCTTCCGCTTTATCTGAGCTGTGCTGGGATTGCAAGACCTAGAAGGGGGGTTAAAACTCCTCAGATTTTATGCTCAAAATCTTCCAAAATAACCTCGCTGACTGAAGAAAAGTAGGATTTATTTCTGTTAGAAATACACTGTAGCGTGCATGGGCTAAACTTCACAACCCAAATCTCTTTTTAAATCTGGAGTCATATGCAGATGGAGTCAGGCACCTGCTTACAGATTAAATGGATACAGACTTGTTCTTCTATATGACTTGGTGACTGATAGGAGCATTCAGTCTATTGACATGAGATGCTGGCCAAAGGTCCTGGACTATTAAGAGCAGTGACTTCCCCCACACAACGCTTGGGAATCATCAACATGAACATGGGGGGCCAGACCATGTCAACATGGGCTTTCTGGTTTAATGTGCCACAGGACAGCCTGCAACACACTGTGCTTCCCTGCTCAACCACACCTGGAATTATTGCTCCTAATGATAGAAGGAAACTCTCCATGAGTCAAATGGCAATAAGAAATTGAAGTCTGGCTTGTGAGAACAGATCCTGGAAGGACTGTGACCTCATTCACACACACACTCTCTCATTCCCGGGACTGGGTATTGCAGTGCCACAGCAGTCATGAGCAGCAAACGTGGAAAAGGCAGAACATAAGGGTAAAGGTCTAAACAATACCTTTAGGAATAATGCTGTCTGTTTGTTGGCTTCATTTGACACTCAGTCAAGAGAGTAGAGCAAGAAAATAACATGATGCTCCACTACAGGGTTTCCTCCTTGGAGGGAGAGCAAGAAGCAGAAGACCAGTGGGAACTCTTGAGAATAGTTTGTGTGGTGGCTGCAGTTCATACCAGACAGGAATCTGGTCCTATGCCAAAAGCCCCACAGAAGACATCTGACATGTATTGAATCAAAACACAAAATAAACTCCATCATTGGTGTGGATTTTTGACTTAACCATTTCTCATTAGATGATCCCAAGTGTTTTAATGTGCTGTGGTACTTGAGCTCTGAGATGACTAAATATTTTGTACTTTCTTGTCAGCTTATTATAAAGTTTGCAGCTAAGGAGGACTTGAAGTAGTTCTTGTCAATATGTTTGTACTTTCTTCCTACCTATTTGTCAAAATTTAAAGGAAGGCTCCCCTCAATTGTAAATGTGCAGTGGGATACATTACTCATCATGTGTAGAATGCACATTGTAATGCAAGAGTAATGCAGAGGTACTGCTGGAAATACTAGAGTCCCTAAGCACTAAAGTACATCCTACAGTAATGCACACCTCTGCACTTGTCAGGCTTCTGTAAACTAGATTAGCTTTGAATGGCAGTAAAAATTAAAGCACAAATAAATGTGTACTGCATCTGTGTTTTCCTCTGGCAGAGAGTTTGTACATGAATTCAGGGATAATGCAACTATTTGTGCACTGGAATTGATTGCAATAACACTTCTGTGCACTGACAGGTAATCTACCAAGGGGTTGGTAAGATGATAATATCTTAAGTTAAAATTCTTACGTAAATTCAATAGGACAATTAGTTGAGAACCTGCTAAGGGGACTAAGTCAGCAACTGGTCTTAATGGTAGAAAAACAGGAGAAAATAATAGAAACACTGGGAAAAAGGAGAAAGAGGAAGAGAAGCCACCAGCAGTGTCCTGCTCATGCTAGCTGTTGCCATGGTGCCTTCATCCACAGACACCATTCTTGACAGTGCTGGCCCACCCCTGGTAATCCCAGTGTGATCCCAGTGTGGTCAGAAGGGGATCTCCAACAAAGACAATCCATCACCATAAGGGATGGGGTTTGCACTCACATCATGCTTGTACTCTGACTCCATTTTAGCAGCAGAAGGGCAGAGGACACCCATGCAGCACACGTGCTCCTTGTGAAAACTGATGTATGTCAACATTTCTTTGAGCCAGCACAGCATGTTTGCACTGGATCAGCACTTTGCATCACAGAGAGCAGCATTTTCAAAGCTCTGTGAGGAGCCTTTCTGACAGCCTTGCCTATCATGGCTTCTCTCCCAGGAATGTTATTAATACTGCTGCATGGACAGGCTTAAATCACAGCAAAATTGCAGGTGTAGACACAAATTACAGCAGTTACTGACAGACAAATAAAGAACATAATCTCATGATCTGAAAGTCCACTCAGCAGAGGCACAGTCAGTATTAAATACTCTTTGCTCACGAAGTTCCCAATTGTATTAGATGATTTGGGTGAAATTCAGTTTTCCTGAAGTCAGCAGGAACGTTGCCAAGGTTCTCAGTGAGGCCTTAATTTTGCAGCCTGGCTTTGAAAACCTTGTTCCCTTTGTTAACACTGGAATTTTGGCTGCTGAAAAGAGCAGCCAATTTCTTTTCCTTGTGGCTGATGCTTTACAAATGCACATCAGCCACTTTCCTGACCACAACATCTCATTATAAATGGAGAAATAAATGATGAGCAGTACAAGCAAAGCTGCTTCTCTCTAAAGATTTTAACTCCAGCCCAATGACAGCTAATTCTTCTCCCCCCAGCCCATCCCTGCTCATGAGCCTTGTGTTAGGGGCATTGTATGCCCCATGTCCACCAAACACAGAGCAGCTCTGCTTCTGTAATTAGGTTTCTCTATTCACCATTCATTCAACATGACTTAACAATCAGACAAGGAGGTGGGTGAAATATTACATTTTTCTTTCTTTGAGGATCTGTCATGTAATATATAATGCACCTAACTTGTTATCTGGGTACACCATGCTAAAATACTCAAACACATATGTGGAGTTTGGTTTAGTTTGGTTTCTTTTGACCAAATATTTACTGCCAGAAATATGGCTAAACCCCAGACTTCTTGACTTCACCTCCAGGCTACCAAAACCAAATCAGCAAATCATCTGTCTGCATCCTATGAACTCACCAGAGCTCTAGTTTCCCTATTGATTAAACAACATTTACCCAGGAAACACACTCTCATTTCATTTGTGTACTTTGTGCTTTAGGTTCTGTTCAAGCAATTTAACTAGATCAGCTGGTTTTTCATAGCTGCTAAGCATGAAACCCACACTCTGGCAGGATGGCACTGGCACTCTCTGAGTGGAGACTTGCCTGCTGGTGGTCCCTCAGCAAGATCAAAGTCAGGGGACAGTGTGCTTCCAACAACCAGCCATCACGTCTGACTTGCATTTCCTGCCCAAAGCCTGAGCTTGCATTTACAGCACTGATGTTAGGGGGGCACTGAGGCAGCCTCCCTTAGCAAACAGTGTACAAGAGGACCTAATTAATGCTCAGGGTGTTTTCTCCAGACCAGCTTTATTCTGGCCCTGAGGACTTGACACCACCAGAAACAAGAACACACTCTCCTTGTTCTGTCCATGTGAAAGGAGTGTGGCCTATGTCACCCAACATGATTTCTCAGTGGCAACCATGTCCCTGGAGGTGGGGACTAGCAGGAGTTTCACTCAGAAGTGTAATTCTGAGTGGACTACAGTGCTGATGCAGATGCATTAATGATGCTTAGTCAATCCAGGATTTACACCTGCTCCATGATCTTCATTAAACCGTGGAATCTCTTAGTCTCTGTTCCCCACCTGCAAAAGAGGATTATAGTGCTTCTTTGAGGATATATTCGCTAGTGCTTCCAAAAGACACTTGAAAATTGTGATGATGAACTCTCAAGGGTAGAACACATTTCAGCCTCACGTGTCTGCAGAGGTTAACACACAAATTTACTCTTCTATTTAGTCCTTTAGCCTGGCCAGTCTAGGACGAATAACATTGAAGAGGGTAATCATTTGTATTTTTCCAATATTCATCAGAATTACTGAATCCCCTGAAACATACCATACTGGTTGAAGCTGCCGGTCTTCTGAAGCACTTCTGAAGAGCTTGAAAGCATTTTGAAGAGCACGGCAGCTACTGGGTTTCAGTCCTCGTGTCAGGGCCTCCAATGTTCTCCCATCCTACGTACCACTTGTGATCACTGTTACTGGCTGAGAGGTGGAGGTTTTGTACCCACAGCTACTTCTCCAGCCTTCTCTGAGGCAGATAATTGCAGTGTGTAATTAAGTACTACTGACAGCAGCTTTGGAATTGAAAGTATTTTGGGTCAATATCTATCAATTCCAGCAGAACAAAGACTACGAGGATTCGCACATAAGGTGCAAATGACCTAAGCATTTTGAGAAGCTTTTTAATAAAGTTGTGTTCTATATTTGATCTCCATTTCTATCCTTCCCACTTGTACGCTCACTGCCAGAAAACGAGATAGCTGCTCTCAAAGGGAAAGGAAATAGTCCAAAACTCACAAAAAAGGCCACAGAAAATCCACACTGACTTCCCAACAGACCACACAGCATCTCAGGTGTGGTAGGACAGGGACTAAAGCTGTTACTTGCCTCAGTTCACTCTCCCAGCTACACCAGTTAGTTTGTTTGAGACAAGAAAGCAGACACCCACACAATTGTTCATTCTGAGTTTGTTGCAAGCTGGACACAGAGCTCACAGTCCTCCACCTCTGAAGACACACAGGAAGAAAGTCTGCTCACAACATCCAAGCAATGAGCCTTCCTCATGTGCCACTGCCATGCTGGGGTGAGGCCAGGCAGTCCACTGTTTTCCTTTCTCAGGATACAGGTTTGGAAGGTGTCCTCTATTCCCTAACAGGAAAAGTGGGAAAACTGATTGCCAGAGCAACTGGAGCTGTTTAAGACATAAAGAAAGCTGTGTGCATTGGATGATACCTAGGGGCACAGATCTTGCCAATAGTGTCTCTCAAGGCTATTGTCACACACCACACTGCACACAGCAGTCGGGATCCAGTCTTCTCCATGCAAGGAAAGAGGCTGCAGGACACAGCTCCACAGCTCCCAGGAAAGGGGAGTAACCAATTACATGTATGCATCCCAGACATGAGATTTATGGAGATCAAGGATCCTACAGACACACTAGGTATTTAAGGTCTCAACATAGCCTGAAGAGGGCCAACCCCAGGGGCCAGTACATCCTAAAATAGACCCTTTAGATCCCTGCTCAGTAGGTTCACTCCCCAGGCTGCCCTGTGAACATCAGCTGGACTCACACTGACCCAACAGGACACAAATGCTGCTGCACATGTAGGCTCCTACTCTACAGTCGGTTCTAGACTGAAACCCTGCCCAGGTGTCAGGGTGCCTGAACTCAGACTGTAAATTACTTTCCTGGGCTGGTCTCACCCTCTCATGTATCTGCTGCTGTTGATGGATGAGATTGGCAAAGTCTTCAGGCTCAGGTTCACTAGCTAGTGCCTCATCCTTCAGTAAAATGAATATGAGGACAAAAACTTGGCACAGACAATCAAAGGGTAATATTCTTTTACGTGAATCTGATTTATGGACTAAAAGCACCTTTCAGCCTTCTGCATTTTATGGTAGCAATTTATTTTTCTCTGTGTAACCCACACAAATGGTAGGCTCTTCAAAACTATTATCAGTAAAGTGCCTTTCTCTTAACACATTAAAATCCTTCCATTTCTAATACTTGCCTCTTTTATAATTTAATGGTGCCCAAATCAGTGCTTGCCAACAGAAGCAGAACAGAAACACAAGCTGACAGTCACCACAGAGAAGCATCTAACTAATGTTTCGCCTTAAAAAAGGTGACAGGAGAAATCACCACCATGATCTAGATAGAACCCAAAGCAGAACAGTTACACAAAAGCAATCATTAATTTGGAGTCCAGCTTCTGACATCTGCACTTCTGGACCAAGTGCCTGGGATGAGCCATTTCCACACATTTCCAGGGAATGGAGCTGCTCACACCCTCAAATGGTAGTCACAGCAAAAGGAGAGTAAAGCTCCTTAAATCACAGCTGGCTGATACGGGTTTACCACAGAAATGGTGTTATCTAATAGACTTGGTGACGTCAAACAGGGGCAGCAATATGTTCTTTCAAGCATGTGTTGCCCTCCTGGAGGCAAGGCCTTGGCATTAGTGCTTGAACGTGGCTGTGTGGCCAGAACCTGCACTGGAGGAGATCCAGAAATGTGAATGGGATATGGCCAGAACAGGCTACAGAGCTCGCTGCAACTTTTCATCCCACAGTGGTTGGATTTATCTTCAGGTTTGAGTTTCTTGTGAAAAAAATCATGCATTTGTGACAACTGCCCTGGCACCTGCCTTCAGCCCTAAAGCCTAACAGCGCCAGCCATTTTCATTTCTCTTTTCCTCTGCCTTCTGGCTCGTCACATCTCGTGAGACTGGTGA
Organism: Vidua macroura; assembly: GCF_024509145.1. Taxonomy (NCBI): domain Eukaryota; kingdom Metazoa; phylum Chordata; class Aves; order Passeriformes; family Viduidae; genus Vidua; species Vidua macroura. The sequence goes on along the minus strand of NC_071573.1, from coordinate 100,219,460 downwards.
TCATGAGGGGGAAACCATGAGGGGTCAGGCCAAATTCCTGCGGTGGGCTATGAGCTTTCAGACTGGAAAGTTGCCACCTGAGCAACTTGAGTGCAAGCAGACTGCTACTGCAAGCCAGGCTACAGAATGTTTTCCAGGACCTGAGGACCTTCCTGTTTGGAAGCCCCTCCAAATACTCTTTGTCCTTGAGAAGCTTTCAATATCCATGTGGCACAACCAATAGTCACCTAAAAATGTCTTCCAGTTCACTCCTGTGACTATTTGGCAGCTTCCAGGAGGGCAAACTTCAGCATCTCATCGCTGCCATTGAAATTTTAAAAAGCTGCTGAGCTACTTCATCCTTTAACAAATCCAGGAAAAATTATACTAACAATTGATTATAATTCTTGTGTGAGGGTCAATGCACCCATGGCATTGTAACCTCATTTACTGATTCACTGCATGAATAATTCAACTTCTTCATGCAAAATATGTATGTTTCAATCTTTCTTGGCTTCCTAGATACAGTAAGCTGGCTGAGGCTTTAACCTAAGCTACACTCATCTGCATTTTTTATTTACCACATTCACTATTAAACGAGAATTATCTTCAAGCATTGAACTGCCTTGCAAAGTTATCACAGCTGGCAATCTCAAAATAAATCTTTAGAACAATAAGAGATGTTGGTTCCTGAGTATCTGTCCTAGGGGAATTTTTTTTTTGAAGAGTAGCCTAGCCCATAGGGTTTTTTTGCAAGATTAGAATTGTCCAGTGTTATTAAAAAAAATTTAATTGGATTTTGCAAGTATTCTCATAGCTGAAAGCAAGTAAAGCTAAACACAACTGCCTCTCTCACTGGAGAACTAAATAGCAAAATACCAGCAGCAAATCCTTTTCCTATTCAAGCCAGAAAGCCTTAATTGAGAGTGGGTAAGATTTCACCCCACATTTCTGAAGCAGATTTTAAACTGTCAAATGCTCTCACAAAACTAGTCTATCTGTGTGTCTCTCTCTGAATCTACACATGCACAAATAAACACATTTGCCTATGGTCTCACACAGCACCCTTTTAACTTGTTTTCAGTCAAAGAGGGCTGAGTCTTAGTAAATATTATTTCACTGTAGTATTTCCTATCAAAAGATCTATCTTGAGCAATTAAATATTCTACTCTATTTTATTCTATTCTATTCAAGCAGGTGCTTTGTGCTGCCAAAAGTTTAAAAATATACTTATTAATCTAAATGGTTATTTTGGAGGCACTAGGTTTATCATTTCCCCTGCCTCTCACTTTACATCTATATTTCTTTCACACATAAGTGGGAAAAAAACCCAGGAACTGCAAGAGGAGTTTTAAACACCTCCTTTCCCCAGCAGCCGTCTCTACTCTAAATGTCATCTGCAACATGTTTACAACCTAATAGCATCACTATTTCCAGTGGGAAACTCCAGATGTTGGTGTAAAGTCCTTTCAAATTTCACAGCACTGGTGCTGCTGCCCTCTTGGATCCGTTCCTCAGCTGACAGTGGAAAGAAGGGGAAGGAGCAGGTACTGACATCAGTTTTCCCACAAGATGCAGATTCTTGGTTCTCCAGAGCATGCAGGAGCCAACCAGTGTGTTATACCATTACTACATAAATGTTAGGAGTGGTCTCAAACTGCTGAGCTCCCTTAGACTTTACACCTCCTCAGGTGTGGTATAAAGTGCACAAAACACGGAGCCTGCTTAGTCTGTTCAGCTGCTCTAAGGAGATGGGGCTAATCTATAACAAAAATCAGCCTTATTAATAAAATTCACATTTAGGTTTGGATAAAGGCTGCCTCAGGATCAGGAAGGTGGTTCTTCAGGCTTTGTGTTCCAGTGTGCTTGCTCACAGAGCAGAAATCAAATCTTATGGCTTGAAGAAAATCACTGGCAGGATTCAGTAAAGCACTGTTGTTCTGACACACACGGCAGCACCAGGTGCCATAGGGATGGATCAGTGATAAGCATTACTGGCACTGAGAGAAAAAGGCAAAATTACTATTGGTGCACCTACTTGTTCTTTGTATTCCTTTCCAGAAGCTTTCCTGAAATTGTCTGTTACATGCCACAGGGCCATCTCTTCCAGCCACTTTCTAAAGAGACTCTGACACTGTATTTCTACATAAAAAACTGCAATTGACATCTTAGCCAGCTCTATTTGCAGGTTCAGCACAGTCATCTGCTTAATTTTGACTGAAAGAGCTGAGTGCTTGGTAAAACTGATAGTGGCAATGTACAACCTGAACAGGCTGAAAAAGCATCTCTCTGTTTCTTAAAAAACATGCTTTGATATTAGTTTGGTTTCCTTCAGGCTCATAATAACAGGCTGAAAACAGAAAAGACTGTAGGGAGGTTTCTGTTCAGTCAGTGAGCAATCCCAGAATTGGCAACAAGGCGAGCTTCTGGTGCAGGTTCCAATTCCCCTCATCCTCCTCTTACACATTACTGTATTTAGGCTCATAATCTGATTTTATACATGTAATCCTGTCCATCCCTCTGACAGGAAATGCAGACAGACAGCCTTTAAATCACATTTGCATTAAAATGCCCATGAGACCAGGCAAAGTGGGATCAGTCCCAGGTCTTTTGTTTGCAGTGCTGCTCCAGCTGAGCCTTCACAGGGGTGGAGCAGGGACACATTGGTGGCAGAGAGCCTTCTTCCACCCCACGTGAAAGCAATGTGTGGCTTGGTATCATGCAGAAACTCACTGGTCAGGTTTGACCACCACTTGCCCTTTGCATTTTTCAACCTTTTTTTCCACCAAGCAGCCAAAGTTACGTTACTGAACGCTTGGTAATTAACCACAGACTGCATAAAATGCCTCCTTTAAGTCTTCCACTGGCAATTAAAGTTGCTAGAAGAAAACACGAGGGAAAAAAAAAAAAAAGACAGAAAATATGTAGGTTAAAATATAATTAGTAGTTATATTTATCACTGAGCTAATTCTGAGCAGAAGCAAACGAGGTGCCAGACTGCAGGCAGACATGGCCACTTTCTGGGAGGCCCACAGCAAGTCCCAATCTGCTGCTCCAGACTGTTTGCCACTGAGCACTACACTGAGATGCAAAAAGAGTAAACCAATTGGTATCTGAAGAATTTGTTAAAAGGGTACACAAATTCTTGACACACAATTATTCCTGAAAAAAAAAATCTATAGGATTTTTTACTCCCACTCCTTGGGTCTACAGAAAAACTCAGCCTACATATGTTAAAACTAAAAAAAAAAAAAAATATATATTTCTACTAATATTTTGTATCAGATATTTATTAACAATTATATAAATCTGCTTTTAAACTGCTCATTTCAGTTCTAGAAATCAAAACCTATTTTTTCTGCACAGCACTTTTAAGTGGTACACTGTACAGCTTTAAAGCACTTTTTGGGGGGGAATAGAGGGGAAGGTGTCTGAACTGTATTTGAATCTTCATTGCTGAAAGCCAAATCTTTTCAGTAATAATCACGTTTAGCTGCAAATATATTGATCCCTTCCAGTAACTATTGCCTCATAACAGTTTAGCACCTTGGGAGCCAGGTCTGACACAATCACCTGACATTTCCCTTGGCATGAAAATTTAGTATTGTAAAAACCAATGCATTTAGAGGGTTAAAAAACAAGTCCCAGGTACTAAATTGACTGCCACTGGATTTTTCAGTTTTGGTGTTTTATTTTTTATGTTACATATTTTAGGAGGGTGTAACACAAGAGTTGTCCTTCAGAAAGCCTCAGCCTCGTAGCAGATGGGGTTTGGGGTACACAGCATTTCCAAGGCTGGGATGAGAGAAAGGAAATATTTCCTTTTTCTCATCCACAAAGGACATTTGATTTGAAAGTCACTGAGGTACAAAGTGGAAACTTGAAGTTCTCCTCTTTTCTGGCTTACTTTTCAGGTGAAACTGTGCTTTTCTTGAGTGCCATGAATTCTGTACTGCAAAAAGTTATTAATAAATAATAACTTGAGTATGTATACAAGATCATTATTTAATCTTTCTGTAATCTTTTTTCATGCATAATTTATTAAATGTTTTATTTATTGCTCATATTTATTAAAAATTGATTCTATTTCTTCTACCTAATGTCAATTTCCAGATGCAACCAATTATTAATATTTAATAAATTGAAAGATGCATGGAAAGAAATATAAAAAAATACAAGTGCTCACTCCATGTGTCTCCTCACAGACATCTCTCACTACATGTTAAGCAACCCCATCCTTTCCTTCCAGTCTGGCATTGCACTTTAATTTACAATTTGGGCAGTAGTGACAATAAAGTTTGAAGCTCCAGAGTCAAAACTCACCAACCTCTTGCCCCAGGAAGCCTGTGAGGTTGGGTTCAGCCACGGAGAGACTCTGAAACTCAGCACTCATCTCTGAGCCATCAGACTCTACTTTCGAGACATTTGCTTCCACCCCAAAAGTTAGAGACAAGAAATAAATATAAACTCCAAACAAATAATATGGACGGAAAGTTTCAAAAAAACCTGAAGATATGGTGCAACATGTCATAAGGTGATTCAAAACATTCATTCCAGACGTTTCCTAGCATTTGCACATGGAAAAACATAATTCTTAGGTTTGTTTCCAATATCACTGGGAGCTGGGGACACGCAGCAGAGGTCCTGGGGCACACTGCCCTGCACATCCATTGTAGCTCCAGCCCAAACTCCTCTTTAGCTTTCACCTGTTCCCCAGCATGTCTATCCCTGCTCTGCAGCAGCCAGAGTGCCTGGGGCTGGGGGACAGCTTCTTGGCTAAGCCTATGCCTATGCTCATCAAGAAATCCACTTAAAAGACCAGAAGAGTCTTCACAAGCTCTGAGGTCTCTGGACAAGCCTGCAGTACAAAACAAAGCTAGAATACTGACAAATTGGAAACAATTAAAAGCAAAAATCAAATAGTAATGACTTGGTTGTCTGGAAGGAATTGAGGAATGATTAAAGCAATTAAATCTGGATAACTTGGGTAAGAGATAACTGCAGACAGGAGAAGCACTTCCATAAACTTGAAAGGCTTAATCACCACCTAAGGGGTGATGGCACACACAGAATTAGAGCCTGCACACAAGCGATGCTGGGAGATGCAGGGGCATGAGCATGGGGACTTCAAACATCAGACAAGGCTGGGGAACCAAAACTCTCATAGCTGAGAAAATGGAGAAGTATGGGCAGGAAGAAATTGATGAGACAATGAATCTACCCTCATTGGTTAAGCAGATAGAACAAAATAGCAGGTCACATCTCCAAAAGGAGACCTGCTAGGAGCAAGGCAGGGACAGGCAGAACAGTAACCAGTGAGCTCTGGTCCTCATGCCAGCATGCACCTGGTGTTACTCACTGCACCACTCTGTTGGAGCTTCAGCCTCAAGGGTTTAAATGATGTTTAAATTGGCAGTGGCTCTTTCTGAGTCTGATGCTTCCTCCCACCCCCCCCACCCCCCCACATTTTCCACACACCCAATACAGATGTAGAAATTAGGTTGCAGGCAGTGAGAGCTGGGAAATTAAATGTGATTGCTGGATAAAACTTTGCAAGTGACAAATCCAATGAGCTTGTTTTAATCCTCTTGAACTGCTAAACACTCTGAATGCCTGGGCCAGTGCACAGCTCTGGCTGGCATAGCCAGGGACAGCCCTTTCTGAGGGATGCCTGCTGCCAGCTTTGATATGCACTTTGTTCTTCTGACCTGTAAACTGACCTAGCTGAAAAGCAGTGTTTATGGGTATTATGTGTTGACATACAAACCCTTTTAAAGTGGTATGGATGCACCCAGCTCATGTGCCAAGTGGATCTTGCAGCCATTTCTGAACTGCTTATGGCCACAGCACCTGAGAACCTGCTGCATGGAGCACTGCCACAGTGCTCCTCCACACCAGCTGCCCTCCCAGCCAGGCAGTGCCGTACCCCAAATCTGCCCCCTTTTCAGACAAGCTATTTGCAGTTACCTGCCTGTTCCCTGGGTTGTTTGGGCTTTTAAAACATTCCCAGCACAGCCCTGCTGCCTCTTGCTCCTTAGCTGAGGGAGATGTTGTCCCACGTTCCAAAGGTCCCAAAAGTCCTATTAACAATTTAGGACTTTTCCCAAGACTCCAGAATTTAGGTTCTTCATTAAAAAAAAAAAAAAATTCCCAAAAAAAAAGCAAACAAAAAATCCAACATCTGTACATGTGCCCCAACCAGCATTGTAAAAGCTTACAGTGTAAACAAAGGTGAGCTTGAATGTGCTCAGCATCCTGCCCCAGAAATTCAGGATATGAGGGAACAAAATTCCTGGCTCAGGGACCAGTTCTGATCCTGTAATGTCTTTAGGAAGGGGGCATCATAACTAATTAAAGTGCTGAAAGATGTAAGCAAATCCCATTTATTCTGGTTATAAATTCCTGCCAATAGCTGATGGTGAAGCCTTGCACTCTAGTAAAGGGAGCTGAGCTAATTTAGGTGAGCACCACATCCTGTTCCTGGTCCATCAGTGCTGCTCCTCACAACTTTGTTGCAAATCTTACAGCAACAGGTTTGAAAGGTTCAGTTCTAGAGTCATGATACTGTGTTTTTGTTGTTGCTTTCTCTTTTGTGCCCCCACAAAAAAAATTTCAAAACCTAACTGAAAAAATCTCACCCAAATTTAATATAAAGGGTGAGAAGACAAAACAGACAATGCACATTTTTCATTTCATTATTTCTTCCAAACGAAATCTTACTGTTTTGGTAAACAATCTCAATTATCTACCCAGGTGACTAGAATTTAAAGAAGATCAGTGTTATTTGCTAACAATCAGGGGAAACAACTCAATTAAACAAGAGTCTGAAAACCTTTTCCCATTGCTCCCTCACTTTTAAGGCTCCCTGCGTGTTCCAGGCAAGTAATTGTCTGTCCAAAATAGTAATTCTGTCCACAGAAAATAGTAAGCCCAAAGTGTACCCTGGCCACATTCTTTGGAGTCTACCAACTAATTTTTTTACTGTTTCAGTGCAAAACCACAGGGAAAAAAAAATACTTTTTCATGATCCCACCTTATTGCTGCCTGTCCATCACCCACAAAAAACCTCCAGCTCTCAGTGCTGAAGTCTCCAGTATTTACTAAGGCATGGACTCTCAGAGTGGAAATTTTCCTATGGAAAGCATTTTGAAACCAGCTCCCTCACAGAGTATTCCTTGATAGAATGTGCAGGCGTTTCCAGGGCAATATGTGACATCTCCTCGACTGCAGTTAAAATCCTTCCAGATTAAGGCAATAATGCAGAAAGCAGCCAAGTGGGAGATCAGCAACATGTAATAATTTTGAAAGTCTCTGTCTCACTTATCAGTGCAAGCAAAGTATTTCCTTTTTAATATGGATATTTGGAATTGCTTTACATATGTTGGGGTCCTGAACACAGTTTCCCCTGCTCCTGGGGGTTTTGAAGTCTGGGTTTGGGTGGCTGGTGGCCTTACTTGAAGCCTGGGCCAGGGTCAACCCTCTTCTCTGAAGCTATCCTTGAGCTGAAGTCCTGTCCTCAGTCCCTGCCTGAGCTACACCGCAGCTTTGCTGTCACCACACTGGATGCTGACCTATTCCATCAGCTGATGTCCTGCCCAGCCTCAGCCCACCCCCACCTCCATGGAGACATTTGGTGCCCTGGGCTGGGCCTGACATAAAAGGTATGAGTTGAAATCTATGACTATTAGTTAAAAACTTTTGACAAAAAAAATATGGGGCTTTGGGGTGTTTGGGGGGAGGGGGGACTGTAGAATGGAGACACTTCAGTGTAATAATTTAATTTTATCTGAATTCCTATGTTCCACAAAGAAATGCTTTTGACAGACATTTTTGTTCCAGTTGTCATTATAAACAATGTCTAGGTGCACTTACGGTAGCATTTTGGTTCAAATCAAAGCCTGCTTGTGAAGCAAAATCTCCTGATGATGACCCCTGCCTAACATTGATTTCCATCGCTTGGGAGAGTGGACCATGCAAACTTGTCTCTTTCCCTAAATCCAAAGGTGGGCTTCAACTGCTAGAGGATGTCCAATCCATGAGAACAGGCTGAAGCTAGTCTGAAGTGTCCTTGAAATGTCCACAGTAGAAACTTTGGGTTTTCAGCATTGGTTTTATCCAAAATCATTTGGTTAATAGAACCTTGAAATAACTTTTCAAACAATATATAAACTATCCAGGCATATTGGGTTTGTATCTCATTAGGATAAGCAAATACCACCTGTAGAGAACTTGCACTATCTGAATACTCAGTTGACTGATACAAAGAGTAAAAATACTTTCTCTGAAGCTACAGTAATTTTTGCAAATCACTGATTTTTTTTTTTTCTGAAGATTTTATCTCAGCATATTGAGGTTGCCTGTATCTGGTTAGATTTAACCCAGTGATGACTCCTTGCATCACATATTTCACATTTGTGGTGTGTACATGAAGAGATGTCACAAAATTAAAATTTCCTGAAATAACAGAATCACAGATGCCAGCATAACCAAAGGTCTGTAAAAACTGAGTCATTTACATTGCATCAGAGGAAATAATTTTTGTATGAAAAGTTGATATAAATGAGACTGTAAATAATTACAACCAATAGAGCAGTTTCAACGTTCTTTGAAAATGCAACACAAGGGAGACAATCTGATGATTAATGCAGACATTAGAACCTTGAAGCTAATAGCTGTATGTCTGGGCTCCCTAGCCACCCACAGACTGCTTCCCAGATGGTACATCTGAATCTTGTGTAAAGGTGCCCGGGGCAAGGTATGGTGTGAAAGGAAGTAAATGTAGTAAAACTTGCTACAAAATTAAATATTTGAAGAAAATAGTAGCTCACCACCTTATACAAACTATGGAATATAAATGCCCTTCCAGCAGGAACAGGAAGATACTGGAAAGTCAGCAGCTGATCATGAAAACTCATCTCACTGCAGCAAACAGGACATTTGGCAGTCAGTCTGTTCTGCCCTAACCTAGGCAGGTGACCTCTTGGGAACAGTCCTTATGAGCTCCTGAAGGAGCTCATGGTTTGAGCTTTCATATGACTGTCCAGCACACCCTCAACAAGACCAGTAATTAAAAGGCAAAAGCACTCTGACATTTAATACTTGGTACAATCACTGAATTTTAAGCAGCCACACAACAAACATTAAGATAGAAGACAAAGTCAGGAAGCAAAGTATGAAGAGCAGGCAGATATTGAGGATAAAAATATAGCATCACTTCCCTCACCTTTCCAGTCAGAGAATCATTTTGTCGCAGAACTTATTTGATTCTGCATCATATTAGTTTGTGGTTTGATATTCTTTTATTTTGACTAGTCCAATTTCAGCCATGAAAAAAAATGTAATTGGCCAGAGCTCTGCTTCTGTGCTTGCAACTTCAATTCAATAACCTCTCTCCTATTGTATTCCGCAGAGATCCAGAAGCAGTGTGTGCTCAGGATATGAGAGGAGTGATTCTCTGGGAGAACTGAAGTTCAATTCCTTTATTTCATTTCAATAAATGGAGGTTGACTTTTAAATTGGCAGATTTGTCAAAGGTATTATTTATCACAATTAAAAGCTGAGACATGTAGTGGTCTTATCAAAAGAAAAAAAAATATATTATTTTTTCCGCATTTCTGTGCAAGTATCAGCCAGAAAAAGCAGAGTGGAGAGAATACGACCAAAAAATATTTTCACGATAATTTAAAAAAATGAATTTGTTCCAGCTGTGTTTGCTTCTCTCAAATAGGTAAATAATTCTGTTATGGTCACACACATTCTCACGGAAAGAAGACTTTGGAAACTCATGAGGATTCATGGAAAGCAAAGTTTACACAGAGGAGGAAATCAGCCAGGCAGGAGTCAGACTGTACTGATCTTAACCAGCACTTCAAACACATACAACTACTCATGGGAATATCGGAGCGAATTATAGCAACACCTTGCGCAAGACTTCAAACATTTCGAACTCTGCCTTGGACAAACACTGGATCAAACACAGCAAGTGTCAAGAAATGTCACTTTTTATGATATTTAAAACTGTGATTGTCTTACTTGAAGGACCCCAGCCTGAGAGGGTTCTAGTTGTTTTGTTTATATCTGGCTTTAATATTTATATTTATTAAAATATTATGTAGTTTTATATTTATCCAAATGAAGAACAACCATCTTCTGATCTGAGAAAGCCATCTCCCTAGACACCACAGCCAGGAATGCTGAGCATTTAAAGCAGCTGATGCATGGGGGAAAAAGAGCCAAGAAAGACAACAGCTACAGATGTAAAGGGGAGACAGCTGTGGTGTTGTGCCCATGGAGCACAGCTGTAATTTCAGTGCCTGTATGACCTGCAGCCCATTGTGCCCTAACACAAATAAGTTGGATACTTGCTAACGCTGCAGCTGTGATAGAGCAAAATGGAGACAAGAAAGCCTGGTGATAAATAACCCTGAGCAAGGTGCTACAGCAAGTCAGATCAGCTGGTGAGCCACATGGTTTAAAAGCCTAGTTTTGAGCAAGTCCACCAGCCTGTCCTGTTCAGGAGGTGCACAGAACCTCCTTACACCAGTGGCCAAAAGAAGGGACAGGCTCAAGCTGTCAAGCAGTGGCACCAAGCTGGTTTGCCTTGAGCCAGCTATGAAGCTCTTGTGGCCAGTGTGGCTAATGCAGCACAACTTGCATGGGTTTCATGAGAATAGTTCCCAATTGCCTGAATAAAAATAAATGTGGGCAGAGATATGCAGGTGCTGTGAATCTTAGGACAGCACAGCCTTATGCCTGTGACCCTGGCGCCATGGAAAGCTCATCCATGCAGCCACTGTTGGAAGATGCCTTTGGTACCAAAGAAGCAGTAGTGGGAAAGAGCAACTGTAGTATTCAGAAGGAATTTAAAAGGGCTCCCTTCCACCCAGGCAGTTTTCTCTCAATATAATTTTTTGCCAACTGAGAGCAGTTCATAACCATGCAACTGGGGGAATCCCTGTACCATCTGGAGCATTTCTGAATGGGAGTTTCATAAACAATTATGCAACACTTTTTCCTTCATGTGCACATTCCCAGGAGGGCATTGCAGTGGCCTAGGCAATGAATGTTTTAAATCCTCACAAAACTTGATCAGCTCTACCCTGCATTTCACCACCTTCTATCAGATGGCTCCACTTGGCAGATCTTAACATCCCACTCAGCAATATTTCAAAGTGTAGTTGAGGAGCCTTCCCATTACTCTACATAAGGAGGTAACACGGATTTCTGTTTCCCTGCATGGGTTAGTCACATTGTGAGCCATACCCCCATAACCAGAGCACACAGTAGCGCTACCAGACTCGCCACCCTTCAGACATGGGGAAAGAGGGGCCTGGCACTACATAACACAGTCCTGTCCCACCAGGCTGACATCCACCTGGTGCTGTTCAGTCATTCTGGAGATGGCCAAAACCCAGCCCAAGAGGAGAACCAGGATTTTTTTTTTTTTTTTTTTTTTCCTGCAAGTATCACAAGGAAAAAAGGCAGGTTTCAGAGCTGTCCCTGCCACACCACTAAGGTTAGCACAAATATTCAGTCTTCAGAATGGTAATCCATCTAGCTGGAATTGGGTCTGCCTGTCCCATGTGAAAGCCATCCTGTCCCTATCCTATTGCTTCTGGACGTTTTTGGCCACCTGAGGAAAGCAAAGAAGGACTGCCCACCCCTCTCCCGTAAAACCCTGTGTGATACCGCTGAAGGAAAAATGGCAGGTTGGCAATTCATGGAGCACAGATTAGTTTGTAGCCTCCAAGAAAGACATAGCCTGGCACATTGCCTGTGAATAGCTTCTGCAAACACAGAACTTTCTAGTTATTATATATATAAATCTGATTCATTTTTCCAAGGGATTAAGTGTTTTGTGAGTAAAATGCATCCATCTTTTCACTGGCTTTCCATAGAGAAGTGCTTTGTCTCCCAAAGGTCTCCAGCCAGCACAATACCACCACAAGTCCAGCAGCATCGTTATAGCCTGCCACACTCCTGCCTACCAGCAGAAGAAAGGACAGCAGGTGCTGAGCTGATTCCAAAGAACAAATGTACTTGACCTCTCACTGCAACCTCTCAGTGTGCAGGGACATTAATTGGTGTCTCTCCTCTTTCCAGAGAGTGGATAGAGATCAAATGTCATGATATAAATGTGAATACCTAATCTTTGAGATCTCTCCATCAGAACTTAAATGTCTTTATATTTGCTGGGCAGTAGAGACTGATAGATGGAAAGATGGATGGATGGATGGATGGATGGATGGATGGATGGATGGATGGATGGATGGAAGAAAAGACCAGTGGACACAAACTGTGTGGTCTCATTGCCTTTGAAGACCACATTGATGTGAGATAGCACACATGACCATCACAAAACATCTGGTGGCTCAGACTGTGGTCTGCTATTCTAGCATCAGAAAGGTCAGAAGATGGACACTTTTCTTAGAGAGGTTGTCTCACAAACAAAAAAAAGAGGAAAACCATCTTCGTCTGCAGCCTGTGACAGCCTTTTTGTGAGCACTTACAGACTTGGTACAGGAGAGGATGTCAACCTGATAATGGCAAATGGACTTTCAGCATCTCAGTCAGCCCTGCTGCTTCATTCTGGTAGGATCATATTCATCCTGAATATGGAGCTCTCTGTTCATCTGAGGTGGACATCCTCCTGGGACACCCTGCAGGCCTTCTTCTTGACCCAAAGGCACCCTGGAGGCACTCCATCACAGCTGCAGCACAGTTGGTTTCTTTAAGCTCTCCACTGATTTACAAGTGCTCCAGGCAATAATGATCCTGTTAGCTGCATGCTCTTGCTTTCATTAACAGCTCTTTTTTTCATCCTCACAGCCTGTGAGACCTTCTCGTATCTATCTGAATGTCTGCTTCAAAGCAGGATTGCACTCTGCAGAGCAGGAATTGTTCTACTCTATTTTTTTTTACCATGGTATGTGGCAAACCACAGCGCAGAGCAAACCATCCTGACTGGGTTGCATCAGACATCAAGGCTTCCTCTCCAGCAAAGTCCACTGCACCACTGCATGGTGAAGGCTGGTCTGAGTGGAGCAGGAAGCTCAGGCTCGTGGAGGTTGGCTGGGGGAAAAGGACCATCTCAGGGCAGGGACCTCTGCAAGACTTGGCGGTGGCTCAGCAAATCTGTCTTGCTCTTCTTTTAAAAGTACATTTCTAAATGTTCTGCCTGGAGGCCAGAGAAATTCCCAGAACAAGCATGAATTTTTCAGGAGGATGGAATGTGTCTACTGCTGTTCTCTAAGACATAAAGGAGACAAAAAAGGGTTCTTTTCTGATTTCAAAGAAGATATTCTTAGTATAAACTTCCAGCAACACATCCAGACAAACACACACAAAAATACTACTAATATGAACATGTATGTGTGATTACCACCACCACCACCACCATTTCGACAGAAGCCCACCCTGGTAAACCATCTTCATGTTGCTCTGCTATAAATCATTTATCTTAACCACTTGATCTGGAAGTAAAGCACTTTCTCTCCCAAGAACATACTAACTCACAAAGGAGAAAGAAAAAAGCCAAGCAAAATTTGCTTTGCTTGTTACTGAAAGCCCCAGTAATGCACTGTCCTTGCTCTCTTTTCATGCTCAGTACCCAGAATGGCTGCAGAGTTGTTACCAGGCTGTTGGGCAGGGCCGGGGAGTGGAAATTTATGTATAGAATCCTTAGGGCTAATTGCATGTGCCATCTTTCAGGTGAATAGAAAACTCATATACTTGGCCTGCACCCAAAGTGACAGCCTTATCCCCCGTGTCACATAAACATGTTTAGAAAACAAATTTTTTTCTTCCATTACTGAGCATTAAATCTTAACTAATATGCTGCTGAGCTGAGAAATGCTCTTTGTTTCCAGCAGTGGATCAGTCCCCCACTGATGATGCAGGCTCCTGATTTTGTGTCCTTCAAACCACCTCCCCTCTCTGCACAGGACACCCGGCCAGTGCAGCATCAGTGCCCATATTAGCAGCCAGGGTGGTGCAGAAAATTCAGCCCCCATGGTTTGTGGGAGGCACAGGAGTGAGGTTAGGATGGGACAGAGTGTTCTGAGGCAGCTGCAGACCACCACAGTCAGTCTCTCTCTGTACTCATGTATACGCCCATGTACATGTACTCAGAATATTTCCACTCTGGTACGAAGCCTGATGAACAGAACCTATGCATTTCATCAGCTGTTCCTAAAGGCTGAAGCCTCAGCGGGCTGTGCACTTCTAATGGAGGTCAAGGCATTAACTATATTTTGTGCTAATATGGAAAAAATAAGTAATCCTGTTACATGGCTTTCTGGCAAAGAAGTCTTATATCTGCTTCTTCTAGATACTTCCATTTTGTAACACTGCACAAGAGGGGATCCAACCATTTGGAAGTGGATATAACCAAATAAAATAACTGACACTCTAATCTTATTATGGATATATGTTGCTAACATTTCTCTTCCACCAACACTTCACACACATCCAGGGAATGATGCAGTCTTTTAGCTGATTTACCACTAACCAGTTAAACAACAAACCCAGAAGAATCAAATCCCCTCACATCTGAACAGAAGGCTTTTGAGTAGTCAAACTTGTACTGAGCTTTTCAGAAAACCAATTTGGAAAGGAATTCAGGGAACCCTCCAAACCATCTCAATGCCCTAAACCCTTCCACTGGCTGAGGTCAGAAAAATTCCACATCTGGGGTCGAGCTACACTTCATGCATCAAGAAAATGATCCAAACAGCAGTGACTGACCAACATTTTACCTGGCAATTTCTTTTTTTTCTGATTGGAAATTTTCAGCTGCCAGCTAAGTGTAAATTCTCCTCATTTCAGGCAGGTAAATATTTCCTTGAAACAGTGCCATGAAAAACAGGAAAACAGGCCCACTGTGAGTCATTCTATCTCAGGCAATTTTTCATAATTGGACTGCATGGAACAGACTCCTCTTGTTATTGGTGTGATATCAGATAATAAAATAAATAATTTGCCACTTTTGTAAGCAGAAGGGAAACAAAACAGATTTATAGCATTGGGATTTGGAAATGCTTGTTACTTGCTTGTTTCCCATTTTGTGTCTTCTCAAGAGGTTAAATAAAATCATCAGTGTCTGTCTGCAAAGAGTTACAGGGGAAACAACAGTGTGTATTAAATTGAGACTTCAGAGGGGAATTTCAATCAGTATATTATCAGGATGTTCTGACAAAGTTTAAGATCTCTGGAGATAGAAACAGTTACTAGAACTCATACAGCTATTTGATGCTGATCTATGATTGCTCTTACAAGCAAAAAGCAAAAATCAGAAAAAAAGGGTTGAATTTTTTAGCAGAAATTAAGGAACTTGAAAGACAGGAAGGAAAGAAAAGAAAGGTGCAACAAGCAGAGAATTGCATAATAGATACTAGTGATGCAAAGCTAAAAGAAAATGCCTCAAAGTAAGAAAGAAGGCACTTCTATTTCATACTGAGTGATGAAACCTGAGAGTGCATTACTGCAAATTCTGCATTTTGTGGTGTCCTCTCTAAAACCATGTGTCTTAGTAAAACAGAGTTCAGAATGGGAGTAATAGATTCAACTTGCCTATGTGCTCTATAAGGATAAAATAGAAATTAAAGTAAGGATAAGCTCAAGCCTACAGAGTCTCCTTCATCAGCAAAGCCTCAGCAAGTCAGAGTCCCTATGGAAAAGGACAAAGTGCCAAGGGAAAGAAAAGCAGAGCTGGCTGCAGATACAGTGTGAGGTACAGTGTGCCAAATACCCATGAAGGGACTGCCCCACCAATGCAAATCAGACTGAACCCAAACTCAGGCCTGGGGAGATCCATCTCCTCCTGGCTGAGAGGCTACTGGGAGCACCCCAAGTGGTGCAAGGCACACAGCAGCATTCAGGAAAGCCTCTCTGAAGAAAATGATGATCATGAAGAGCCTGAAAGCTGGAAAGCTTTCCAATTTATGGCATTAGCAAGGGAAGGAGCCCACAGGGCTGCTCAAGCCCTGCCCTGGAGGTGTGAGACCTTCTATATTTCCACCTGTTCTCCAGGGTCACAGGCACCCACATCTAAGCCCAGACCAACCCTGGGTGCTACAGGGAGCCCCTGTCCCCTGCAAGCTCTGCTCCCTCCCTCCTCTCCTGTGGCCCTTTCTGTGCTAAAGGAGAGCACATGTCAGAGTAGAAGCTCGGCCCCTATTTTTTGTCACCTCCTGGAGGATATTGTTTCTGTCCATGTGCTGTATGAGATGCACAGGCAGAACCATGAGCCTTCCCTGGGCATCAGATATTCTGGGTAAATGGTGAAATACCCCTCAGACTGCCACTTGCCAGCTCTGCTTCTCCCAAAAGGCCACACAAGATGTATCAAAGTCACCAAGTCAGTGCATTTGCTTTGCACAAATTCAATTTCAGAGTTTCTCATTAATTCAGAGACATGAAATGATAGACTGAAGGCTTCAAAACTGCTAAATATGACAGATACTTCGCTTATGCCTCACTCTCACTTCAGTTCATCTTCCATGCTACTTGACACTTATTTTTGAGTAGTATATACGGGTATGGAATTAAATACTAAAATCTTCTGAAAAAAGGAAATTTCTTCTGTAAATTCCTTGATCACCATGTAAACCATGGAAAGAACAACAATACTGTATTGAATAGCCCCCAGATTAAACACACTGAAGGGGAAAAAAAGGAAGACCTCTCACCCAGGAAAAGCAATCTGAGTTTTAGGAAGACTTCTAAAATGTAAAAAATATTTCATTTTAATACAAGGAAAGACTATTACCAAATAAATCATTACTCAGACATCTCTCAAGTGTTATAGACTACTGGAATAAATCAGAAAATAAGAAAAATCAGGAAAAGACAATCAGCAACTGAAGTTGAATTCTAAAAACACATGACAGCTTCAGCCTTCTCACTGAGTCTACTATACACAAAACAGAAACATGTTTCAAAAAATGTGGCATTCAGAGGCATTGAAATTATTCAGTTACTGCCATCACTCACTGGGAAACATGACGTTCCATCACATGAGTCATCTCTGCAAGGAAATGAGCACAAAAGGTACTGTGACGAGAAGTCACAAGTACAGGACCCAAAGAAAGAGGGAATTTCGGATGTGTAACAAGAGCATGACTTTTGCTGATACCAACTGTGATCATGCCTTTAGCTTGGTACATGGGATGGGCCACAGTGAGGAGGTGGAAGAGCTGCTGGCACCTCCCTGGAAGAGACCTGCTCCAGGTGGGAAGGAGACATGGGAACATTTTCCTACCTGCTCTGTGTCTGTTTTTTAGCACATGTTGGATAAAAGCACCCAATAAAACTAGTTACTGCAGCAGCTGGACTCTCACCATGTAGTGCAGCAATAAAACAAGCTTGCAATAAAACAAGGGAGTTTTCCAGTGCTGCTCTGCTTTTTCTGGTGCCCACTAATCCATGGCAGAGAAGAGCACTCATCTATCTAATTTAAGTGCATTTTAGATCCCCCCAAAAGCCATAACTGTCTGCTGAGCATGTTTGGGGAGGACATACCAAGCCCTCAGCATCAAAGCAGAGGCAGGTTGACCCTCTGGAAAGTGCTCAACTGCTGCTGAGCATGCTGGCATCAGGAGACCAGGCAGGCAGCTCACATGACTGTCATGGTTTCTTCAGGGATGTGTCCCCCAGTCTGGCTGTCCAGGTGGGCATAAATCCTCCTTCTGCTCAGGTGGGTATAAATATGTGCTATATTTTCCACGTGGTCTGGAGTCCCCAAACCTCCAGGCATGCCCTCCGCTGCACACAAGGACCCTCTGGCCTCACTCGTTGCCAAGATGGGAACATGAAACTTCTCCATCTGAAGCTCTTGATTCTGGACCTCCCCAGAAGCAGCACACCCAAAATTGCCCCAAACAACAGCTGATACTCCTTCACAGTGACCCCCTTTCCCTCTTATGTCCTAGCTAATGCCCTTGACCCCTTGTATCTCAGAGGTACATACCCCAAATGCAGAGCTCATTTTGGAGAACAGGTCAAAGACTTCCTACAGCATCAAGTACACAGAGTGTATTGCACACAGTCTTCCCTCACTGCTGTAGCTGCTCTGCAGTGTAGATATATGGCACAATTCAATGCAGTTCATGACCCATTCCTGTCACGCGTGCATCGCATGCCCTTTGTTGCAGACTAATGTTATTTATTCTAAGAGTGTCTAAAAGTCTTCCTCACAAAAATCCTCCACAATTTCAAAAGCTGTGATTTTCTTTATCTCCTTTTTGTTTCACAATCATACTGGGAAATTGCTGGGGATGTTTTCCCCCTTCACTTTTAGAAGTCAGGATTGCGTTTCACTTGCAAACAAAGCAACTGAATGATCTTACAGTCAGCCTCTTCCCTTAATGGGACATTTTTACCTTTTTCACTTTAAAGCCTTTACAGTGGAAGTCCTTGATTAGCTAAAAACATGTATTAATTAGTATTTTATTATGAATTTCCAGTGCATCTTTTCAATGGAAGTACTAAAAACCTAGACTGCATCTTACTATCTTTGTGATCATTTGAAAAAATTGCCCTGCCTCATGATGATGTAGGGAATCTTACCAAGAGAGAACCCAGACTATGTGAAAGCAGTATGTGTACAAAAAGCATTCAGACAAAGCCAGTATGGTATCTTCACTCTAAACAGGTCTTGAACAAACAGTTTGTACAGGGGCCTAGAAAACAGTACAATTGAAGACAAGGAACAAGTTGCAAATTATTGGCTTATTACAGTGGAAAACAGTCAACCACATCTGGTCCTGCAGGTGGAAGTTTGCCTCCAACACCCCCCAGCAAAACTCCCAAAGAGTAGAAGTGACATATTAATTGTGTTTGTGGTAGCTTTTGATTCCCCAGCATGAAAGGACCATTTAAATTGACAAAAGTCAAGGAGTAGTCAACACCATGGTTTGTCTTAAACCACATACCCCACATAGGGGTGTTCAAAAGCCCAAACACAAGAGAAAAGAGACCGCTTGATTTGTCAGAGGCAGGGCACAGCCATCCTAGCTACAGAAACTGCTGAAGAAGGACCAGTAGATTGTATCTGGCTCCCTCATGTCCTTGGCAGCTTCCCTTGAGAGCCAGACATGGCTCAGCACGGGGGTGCACTTACATCCTCCGTCTTGTGATCGCCCAACAGCTGAGCACAGAGGAAAGCTATGGATTTCCTAACCACAAAAGGACACGTGTCTGGAATCAGATTCCTTGTGGGTGCCAACAGTAAGATTGAGAGCTAAGCTCTTTTTTGAGTCATTCATCAGCTCAGATGTGAGTTGTCAGCCATTTGAACGTTTTTCACAAAAGCTGCCACACAGTCTGTGCTCTTTATCCATTCTCCAAGTATAGCAGTAGAGATGTGTCAGACCCACTATTTTCATTTATTAAAACTTTCTGCCTAGTTTGACAAACTGGAGGAAAGTTCTAGATAGAGCTGAGCATTAATTAACCTTCTTGCATTCTCCTAAATCTCCAGTTCAAAGCACTACATACTGTAAAACATGAGGAATGATTCTCTCTTATTCAAGATATCCACTGAGATCCTGTGTCTGACTTTCCCTGCGCTCAAACCCAGGCCCCTTCCTTTGTGCTTCAGAGACTTCCAAAGCTTCTGTCCAGAGCATCAGTTATACATCCTCCAATTTTTAAAGGAAAAGAGTTAGCTGGAACATAATCAGAGAATGAAGAAGGCTTTTAGGGTAAGTCCAGTTCCTCGTAATTTTTAGATACCCTACTTAGGATAGCAGCACATGGTTTTACAACTTTTTGGAGGGGAAAGGTTGGAGCATTGAAATCTAGGAAGTCCCATATGTCATGAGGAAAAGCATAGCAGCATGCTGGCATTACTGGGGTGAAGCTGTGGGAACATGTGTCCTGTTCCCAGTGGAAGCCAGTGACGCTGTATCTTGGCTTGAAAAGACAGGTGTTTGCTAAGGAAGGTAGGAGCTTCTCTTGAAATGGAAAATGTAAACTCAACTCCCTCCCTCTGAATTATTATACTTTTGAAATTAAGGGGTTCTCAGGCAAAGATATGGGAGCAGGAATAACAGTTCTTTATTAGGAAAAACAAAAATGCAGTAATATAAAGCAATATTAACAGAGTCAGAATACGACCGGACACTCGGTGGGTCAGGGTGTTGGCAGCAGTCCAATTGAAATGGTGGCTGCAGCCCTCTCGGAGTGACAGATATGGCTCTGTTGGAGCAGTGATCCTGTAGAAGGGTTTCGTTTTCCTCTGAAGGTCCAGTGCTGGTGTAGATGGGCCTGGTCTTCCTCTCGGAATCCAATGGGAAAAGGCTGCCTGTGGTGTTCCAATCTCTGATTATATCCAGGTAGGAATGTTCAGCTCCTCCCCCTCAGCAGAGCATCTCACCATGGGATGATGTAATTTTATCAGTCATGCAGTGAGACTCCATGGCCTATTAACAGAAGATATCTCCCCAGAGGGAGGATGGGTCGTGGAAGAGATAAAGAAAACTGCCCCACCTGGTTCTAACAGATGGCAATAGAATTCACACCCCCGACCACATCTTGCATTTGTAACCTAAGACATGCTGCCTGAGGCTGTCCCCAGGAGAAACCAGGCCTGCTCAGATCTACTGTCTGAGCTGCTCTTAGGAGGGATCCCTGTGTCATTTTGGTCAAAATACCCTGGATGAGTCCAAACAGTTTAACAGTGAGTCCTGAGATTCACTAGCCCAAGCTCCCTACAAACTCAACAGAGAGGAAAACACTTCCGTAGGGCAGCTCAGGCTTTCAAGGTCCAAGTCTGGGCATACCTGCTCTCCCTTTGTCCCATAGGGTCTGAGGCAACTGAACCCCTGAGATGGATGGTTTAGAAGTCCACAAGATGAATGTGGACACGAAGTTTAGACAGGCACTCACAGCTGAGTGTGGTTTGGAGGGATTGGAGACACTGGACAGGGAAGCAGCTGGTCAGGGTAATACTTTAGCTGGGGCAGTCTCTGGGAAAGGGGATGGCTGCCCCCCCAAAGGGGACAGTGTATTCTTGCCATCAAAATGGGACAATTAGCTGAAACCAGTGGGAATTGTATTCAAGTACCATGGAGCAGGGATACAAAATTACACCACAGAAATCTGTAATGTATTTACTGTGAGGAAGGTGAAGGCAGAGCTCTAATCCCACTCAATATTCCTTTTGTAAAAGTACATCAGTACTTGCTTTTAACAAACCTGTTCTGCAAAGAGTACTTGAGAGATCTTTGAGTCGTGTGAGGAGAGCCCAGCTCCTCTAGGACCTGCAGCAACTGAGACACTTTGCATAATTTATAATGTAAATCATAACTAGAGGGAAAGGAATCCCAGGAGTTAATGGGTTTAACTCCACTAATTTCAATAAGTTATAGCACTGACTCCAGGCCTCAGTTCAACACACCATATTTTTAGTGACATAGATGCAAAAAAATAAACAAGCTTTTTCTGTAGTTTTTAGGAAGACAAAATATACAGGTACAAAGCATACTTTTCAAAGCTACTCCCAGGAAAAAGGCAGGGAGTAAAAATGAGACACTTCAGGCTAAGAAAACAGCAGCAAACTGAAAAGCTCAGAATGGAAATAACCTTCTTTGTCCAGTAACTCGTGATTTAGGTATAATATTCTGGCCCTGAAACTAAAGCTGAAGGAGGTTTTATTACAAATGCAGCTGCATTTTTAATTAGACAGTGAAAAGTAGTAGGAAAAAATAGCATAGGAACAATTTTGTATGGGGACTGTGTGACCTAATAGCTGTTTTTCAACTCTAATATCAATGATTTTGTGCTCTAGTTTCCTTCACCAACTGACTGGGGACTGTTTTTCAAGTCATTAGGAAACTAGGAACATACCAATTTAATTTTAGAACCACAGAGAAATGGCACCTATTAGAAAAAAATGTGGGGGTTTTATTCTTACCTAAACTGATTGTGCATTCTTTAAACTGGGCTGATACAGTGGCCATGCTTTTTTTTTGCTACTGATAGACAGAAGAGAGGAATCAGACCCCATATGATATTTCCAGACAGCAAGTTACAGAGCGAACTTGTAGAAGTGGCAGTTCTTTGTGTTTCCATAGCAACCCAAGCTGCAGTTGTCAGTAATTAAAATTAACTCCATAGTTTTATTGGAATGCCAGGAGCTGCCTTCTCAGATGATGGAGACAAAACAGAAGCCACAATATCTGCAAAAATAACAGTTTTCTATATACAGCTCTGTCATTCCACCAGCAGCATTCAGCCACATTGCATCCTAGTTCTTGCAGTGCTTTTCCAGCATCTGTTTGACCATCAGTGGAAAATGGTATCTAGAAGATTTTAACCCAACTCCCACAGCAAACCCAGAGCCTTGCAGATGCATCCTGCTGCTGACACATGGTTCTCCTGCCTGGGCAGTCCTCTCTCCCCAGCCTAAGAAAGGTGAGAACAGCCTTCCTCCAGGTCAGGCTCACCTAGAGCCCACTGAGGCTGGGGCTGGTGAGAAGGTGCATCCTGTGACTCCAAAAAGCTGGACAGAAAAACCCATTGAGGTAGTTTTGCCAGGCTCTGCCATGGCTTTAGGGTGGCTCCTTTCATTCCTAGCCAGCCACCCCTGAGCTGCCATCCTCAAAGCAATCGTCTGTGCCACAGATCACATAGCATGGGCAGGGCTGCAGACTGCAGCAAGCAGTGGTGCTGCTGGGAAGAGGAAAATTGCAGCCCTCCAACCCTCCCCAGCCTTCACTCCTACTAAAAGCTGCCTAGAGAAAGTGCTTGTCACACAGAATATATCTACGTCCCAAGTAAGGGAGACTGGGAGGAAAGCCCAGCACTAAGCCCCTGACCATAAGCACTGCTTCAGTCAGGTGATTTCTTGCTTTGCCCTGAACCTTCCCCACCAGCTGTCTGCAAAGCAGGGTTTGGACATGTGTGCTGAGATGGTTCATTGCAGGACTTTTCCCCAGTGTGACTATTCGTGTGACTGATTTGAGAAAGAGCACCGTGTTTGGCTCCCTCTGCACCACCACATCTCCAGACCTATTCTGGATGGCTTTGCAGCCTCACGTGTCCCTGTGCAAAGTAGCAGCAAAACACACCACCAGGATCATGGGGAAAACTCACTGCTGTGGTGGGCTGCAACACTTCACTCATTTTCCTTTAGAGAAGTGAAACTGGAAAAATACAGTAAAAATAATAACCATAGTTTTATGTGGGGTCCAGGGGAGAGCCAGGGCCAAGTGCTGTTAAGTGCAGATGCAGCCAGTCTACTCTGGAGGGAACAGAACGAACATGAACCTGTTTGTTCCCCTTGGCCTCCCACACAAAGTCAGTCCTTGACTCTCTTTTATTTACTAGAAGGAATGTATACATAGAGAGTACTGAAAACCAGTCCTGTGTCCAAAAAACTCCAACTTAATAGAAAAATACATTATTTTGCTACTCAGAGAAAGATTATATTTTCCAACTGGCTAAGTATAAATTGAAATTCATCACTTAGGGCCATAGCTTACCAGCAGCTAGCATCTCCAGCAAAACAGATTGCCCTTAGTTGCTCTTAGTTGTTAGATAAGCCAAAATGAAGTGCTATATTAATAAAAAATATTTTCCTAGTGTCTACCCTGAAAGGATAGCAGTTAACAGCAAAAGAAGTACCTGAATTTCATGCTAATAATTCAAATGAGGCAGGAAATTGTAACACCATTGATTTATATCTTCAGGATGAATGGGAATACAAAATATATGCCTACATACATGTATCATGAGCTCAGTAATAGCATTAAAACTACATGCAGAGAGGTATTTGCTTTAAAGGTAATATGCATGGCTAGCATGATGTCTCCTACCAAAAAAAATCATTGGCAAAACCATACCTTCTGCAATGAAGCTTTAAGGGGCTTCTATGGAAACTGACTTCAATAAAGGAGGCTTGAACTAGAACACTCTGAGTTTAAAATCTTTTTTTAAACACAGTTTGAGGCAAAATTTTGTTGGGTTTTTTAAAGTTTGGAAATCAGCTTTCACTTTCTGCTTGCTCATTTACTTTTATTTAGACAAAAAATACCTGGTAAATTTTGCTCTTCCTAATTTTTACCCCAGAAAGCCTCAAAGCACCAGTTCAAGAATCTCTCACAGAGCAAACCACAAGTGCCCCAGAGCTATGATTCAATAATCCATCCTGCAGATGGAACAACCCAGTCACACTATGATTATTGTTCACCACTTCCAGCTCTGATTTCATGCTGAAACAAAATTCTGGTAAAGGTACAAACCACAATTTCCAGGAATGTCCGTACCAGCATCACAACTCAGTGATGATCATTCAGGGCCCATGAACAAGAAGGGTCCCTTTGGAAGCAAAGCCATGTTTAGAAGTCTCCAACTTGCAGCTTGTTATACAATGCTATCAATAGTCAAAATCCTGCCAGGAGTCACAATATTTTTCAAAATTAGCTTGTGTTGCTCCGGGGTTGTATTGGTTGTATGACTGTGCTGCTGCGTTTGACTGCTTCCTTTCCCTCCCACTTGAAACTTGATAAGATCATGGTGGGAAATGGAGCATAAGATGGACAAACAATGCTGTTACTCCATGAGAAATGCACTCAGGAATAGAGGAAATCCTGCATTTCCTTATGAAGATAACTTTTCAAATAAGACTTTAAGCAAATATGCAGTCCTAGTCACAAGGGGAGCCTGACATGAGCCAGGAAAAAGCTCCAAAGTGTGTGTAGTAAAGGGACACTTAAGCCTCTATCTAAAAGGTGTCTGACAAGTGCCAAGGCAGAAATCCATATGCAGACCTCAGGTTCAAAGGCTTAATGCCAATGAGCATTAAACTGAAACATGTTCATGCAGGCTGCCCAGGAACCTCTCTGGCTGCTTCACTGCAGCATCCTGCCTGTGGTGAGGGGCATGTGCTTGAGCAGTCCCCCAGAGTGCTAAATGTGTCCCACATGAGCACGGGGGATCCCTGCAGCCACCGAAACAGAGTGACACTCTTGCTTGTGCCCCTCAAGCAAAGCACAGTACATGCACCATGCCACAGGGTTTGTTGCAAGGATGGGGTGGGATGCAGAGCCAGAAATCTGTGCAAATGTGACATCACCCCAAGACCCACGCCATAGGAAAAAATTCCACATGGGGAAAGAGGGTACACACAGGAAAGAAGAACAAGTCAGCAAACCCACCCCAGCCCATGTGGCCAAGGGGTCTTCAGGACAGTCCATGGTTTTAAAACAAAGCACGTGCTAAAGTGTTCTGTTAGAAACCTTTTGCTGCTAACTATGTGAACAGCAGCACAGCTTTCCCAAAGCAAGCTGTCTGGGGAGTTGACTGGCTGTCTCTCTTCTTAGGAGACAAATTGTATTTGAGATACATACTTCAGGGACTTTTCACGTGTATCACATATCTGCACAGATGTTTGGTGCAGTAGGACACAACAATCTGTGAATTGAGCACCTCAATTTAGGAGAGACCAAGCTCATCTATGCAGCCTTGGGTTTAATACTAGATGTCAATAAAACAGAAGGAGAATCCGAACACCTTCATGCAGGTGCTCACATGCCCAACACATTTCTTTCACCTCAGGGAGGGTTACAAGTTTCAGAGCCAGGTATTATCGTGCCAGTTTTTTCTGACCAGACAAAACTCAGGTCAGCAAAGGCTTGCCCAGAAACTGGAAAGCAGACCTTTCTGCATACCATGACAGAGGTAGGAATGAGGGGGAGCCCCAGCTCTAGACATTGCCTCTTGGAGAGCCCAGAGCTGCAAATGCTTTTCCACTTGTCCTGCCCAGAAGGATACCCTCAGCAGCAACAGTGAGTGTGAGCAGTGCTGGCAGAGACAGTCAAATGCAGCCAAACCTGGCAACACGACTGTGCTGCCTGGTAGAAGTGGAGAGAGAGATAACAGCAAAAAAAAAAAAATTAATTAATTAAAGATTTGGCTTCAAAACCTCAGCATCTGCTCTGAAGGAGTTAAACCTGTTCTGTGTGTCTCTCTGACCTGTCAATAGTGATAAAATTGCCTCCTTTCCTCCTGCTTTTTTATATACTGCTACACGGTTGGATTCCAACATGCAAGCATGGTTTCTCTAGGGCTTTATACATTTTGTCATGGTTGGCTGCATTTTTCTGAACTCTTTCTTTTGCCTTCATTAAACTTGAATAAAAAGAGGTCTATTAAAAAATGCAAAGGACTCATTTTTCAAAATCAACCTTAGCCTTCAATTTTTCAAAGTTAGAGCACTGCTTCTTTCATTTGGTTTTATCCCAACTGCAAAAGAAAGGAAGAAACCCATTTAGAGGGTAACCAAGAACATAAATGCCTCAGGACCAAGCAGGACAATCCAGCACTGCCTGCTCCATTCACAAGATGGACTCTCCATGGTTATTGGTGGGAGGAAGACCAATAACTTCTTCCCAAGAGAGCCCAGAAACAGTGTCCTCGGTGAAGTAGTCACAGCACTAAGCTTGCCAGACTTCAAGAAGCATTTGGACAATGCTCTGAGGCACATGGTGTAACTCTGGGACTGTCCTTTGCAAGGCCAGGAGTTGGACTTTGATTATCCTTGTCAGTCCCTTCCAACTCCAGATGTTCTTTGATTCTATGATTCAGAACAAGAGACAAACCGTGGAGCTCCAGCAGACCTTCTGTAGAGCCCTTTCTTTCCTTGCCTGGCATTAGATGCCTGAGTTTAAATCCTTCGATCAGCTGTACAAATATCCACAGATGTGCGCTAAACTTTTTCACAGCTGTGATCAACTCTTAAAAGAGCACTTGGCCATATCTTCAGGAACTGGGTCAGAGCAATCAATATCTTTCAACCACACAAGACAGAAAATTTGAGTCAGTTTTGGATTTACAACTAAGCACCCATTTTCAAGGTGATCTTGTCTCTCAGGCTTCTAAGTCAAGCTATTTTTAAAAGGTTAGCAAACAATAAAAGCTCTATATTTTAAAGAGCTTAGTGCACAGGGTTAGACATGGACTGTTGCAAATTGTCAGTGCTCTTCTCACATCAACGGGACAGGCAATGACATTTGGCTTGGGCAGCAGCCAAGAGATGCAAAAAAGCTCAGGCATTTTGAATCCTGGAAACACTTGTATAGGTGTCTAAAATGACAGCTTGGGTTTCTGGGGGAGGTCCAAGGAGAACAGACAAACAGACAGCGTAGTGGACAGAGTCCCAGACTCTGCCAGGGAACTACATCTCAAAAGTTGAAAAGACCACTGTCAATAAGCCTGGCGGATGCATTTGAACCCACTGCTTTAAGGAGTAACTCTCGACCAGGACCTGTTGCTGCAAACAAAGATATCATGAGAGTGTGAGTGTAAGATGTCAAATCAGTCAATACAATGTTTTTAAACTCACAGTACCAGCCACCAGAACAGTTGCTTTGTCTAATATTTTCCTTCAAGCAGAGAAGACCACAGCAGCATTCCTGTCTTGGCATAACATGTAACACAGTAAAAGTCTTCAAGAGTTTTTAGGCATTTTTTGCTGTAAAACATTCAAAGCAAAGGCATTGAATATAAGGAAATATGTGACACCTGCTCATTCCCTACATCTGATGGAATCTGGGGGTTAGTTTATGTTGTCATTGGCTTCTGGTTGTTTCCTGCTCCAGCCCAGAAAAACATGTTTTTTATGACTACTTAGGAGGAGGAATCAGTTTAGACGCTTCAGACCTAAAATCAGATCTGTAGCTGAGCCTCCCTAAATTAAAGTCACTATCCCTCATTACTGGAAACCTCAGCCAATGCTCTAAAAACCATCTGTCATTTAACCCATGTTGTCTTTGTTCAAGCCTTTTGAATCTACTTTAATTTTCAGATCACATTTGTACAGCCAATACCTTTATTTAAGCTGACTTTTTAAGGCAGGCTAATGCAGGTAGGAAAGCAAAATATCTTCCTCCAAGCCCATAGGGATACTCGGGCACAAGACTTAGCCCACCTGCATCAGTGGGGAACAAGTGTAGGGATACCAAGAACTCCACAGCACAATTCAGCTCTCCCAAGACACAGACCATCTTAGAAAGTGACCAACTCTTTCCATTACCATATAGATAGCCAGAACTGAGAGGTGTGCTTCACCAAGGGCTACTGTTAAGTGCTTAAAACTGGGATCACTGGAGAACTGTGGCAGGTCTGAACACATTCTTAAGTCTCATTATTTAGCTGGACTGTTCACTTTGCTTTCTGTGACTGTTAAATTGGAAGACAGTTCTAAAATACTATATTCTAAGGGGTTTGTTATTCAAAGGTTTTCATCCATGTCACAGAAACTTTTAACTATCCTGCAGACCTTGATGAGCTCAAGTGGATACACTTGCTGCAGATCATGCCTCATGGTTCCCTCACCAGCCAATTCTCTGTGCATACAAAATTGCCCTTGCTAGTAATAATGAGCAACAAACCTTCTCCTTGAAGCATCTGGGAATATTTCCCTTTAGTTGCCTTGTGAAAGCTGTATTATGCTGGAGCAATATTAGCAAAGCATTTTGTTAGACTCTGGCTAATGAAAAACTATCAAACAATCTTTTTAAATCAAAAAGACCAATGACAGACTTGTCCTGAGCAGCAAACTCACCCTAGATTATGATGGACTCCTATTGTGGGTTGTACACTGTAATTTTATTTCCAAAACTAGAGGGGTAAAAGGAAAAAAAAGAAAAGGGGTTTTCTTATACATGAGCAATGGATGGTATAAAATTTCTCCCGGTTTGAAGGAAAATTAGAGCTTAGATCTTCCAGCTGCCACTAATTCACTTGTAACAAAGCATGATCAATTATTGCTATAAACAAAGCACATTCCAAAACAATTGAGGCTGAGGCAATAAAACCACCCATTAGAACAGACATGTTGGACAGGCTCCAGTCAGTCTCATTTAGGTGAGTAATTTAGTCAAAGCTCCACTGCAATTTCAGGCATCTGGCCTGGGAAAGGAGGGGGAAGAAGGCAGTTCAGGCAGCCTGATACACCTCTCTGGAGTTTTCTTCTGGAATCAGTGAAGAGTGAGGGCTGCTAAAGATGGGGAAATACAGGCAGCCCTGCACTGGACAGGGAACTCCGTCCTGCCATGTCATAGTCCTGCAGGTTGAGAGACCACCCAGGAGGTGCCACAGCCAGGAGGGTGGAGAGCACACAGCCTCAACAGGACTCAGCTCCCTGTTACCCCCTCTGGGCAAGACGCGGGCAGCTGGGGCCACCTCCCTTCACACAGGGGAGTCTGTAAGGGCAGCTGAGTAACACCACACACTGCACATGGCCCGAGCGTGTCTCACCATCAGATTCTCACTGTGGTTCCCCTGGCACAGCCTTAGGGGCTCAGAACTTTCTAAGACACCACCCAGGCATGGTCTGGGGGTGGCATGGGCCATGTCAAGGTGCAGCTCTCACAGTTTGGAGAGTAAAGGAATATAAATGTATGAATGCAAACTGTGCTCCACCAGTTGTCTTCAATACAAAAGAACAGTCTCTGGCCCATCAAATTGTTTGTTCAGATGTAGCCACAATCAAAGCAGGGTTAACAGTCAAGCTCCCTTCCTCCTTAAAGGGGGCCTAACACCAAGGCTCAAGTAACATGTTTTCTAGATGGCCCCTCACTGAACCCATAACTCCTGTCTCCAAAGGGGACCGGTTTTGTCAGGAATAGTGTCAAGTGTAGATACTCAGGATATTCCATGGGCAGATTGTCTCTATTACTCTCCCACAAATCCACCAAGGCAAGTACCATGTGCTTATTCCACTGGATAACTGGAAACCTATTCTGTGCCCCATGCCACCTCCTGGAACACTGTCCTGAGCCCTGGAAAGCAAGTCTTATGGCAACATGGCATCCCAGAAAGAATTGAGCCAGACAAGGGGACTCATTTCCAAAGCTACCTCACAGACACCTGGGTTGAAGGATGTGTGGGTTTATCACATCCCTATCTGTGAAAATCAAAAACACTGGAGACATAAAGCCAACACTGAGAGCAATGGGTGGTGGGGTCTTCAAACAATGGGATACACATTTTGCAAAGGCCACCTGGGCAGTCAGCACTAGAGGATCTGCCAGCTGGGCCAGCTGTGATCAAGCAAAACTTCTACATTGTGTAGAGGGGGATAGTGCACCCAAAAAAAGCTTCTAGGGAAAACAATTGGAGTTATTCCTGCATCAGGCAGTGACTACCCCATCCATGGGATTGCTTTTGCTCAAGGATCTTGGTGCACTTGGTGGATAATGTGGGAGGATAGGGAAGTCCAAAGTTTTGTTCCAGGGGATCTGGTTCAGCGTGAGAACAGCCAGTGATTTGGATTGTATGATGTTAATTGCCATTATAACACTCATGTCACCACTGCTGAGCTGGCTACACGCAACACCAAGGGTATTACAGTAGGAGTCACCCAGATTAATGAGGAACAAACTTTGATGGAACTGGACAAAGTACTCAGATAGAACTGAACAAGCACAGCAGTGATGGAATGAGAACTGACTTCAGCAGGCAAAAATCCAACACCACACAGCACCTCTCCTGCCCAACGGAGTAAAATGACAGATGAAACTGGAGTCATGGACTACGCATAAGTCTACTCATGAGACTACTCAAACAAACTCATGGACTAAACGAAGTCAGTGGACTTGTTAGGGAGATGGCAGATAGACTAAGGGAATTATATCTGTGTTTATATATCAGAAGACAGGAAAAGTGATGGTGGTTACTTGGGATCTATCGAAAAGTGTGGACATGACATAAATGGTATAGAATAAGGGGTGAATATTGTTCTGATTTCAGCTAGGATAGAGTTATTATTCCTAGTAGCAAATATAGTGCTGTGTTTTGGATTTAGGATGAAAATAATGTTGATTATCATCAGCACACTGGTGTTTTAGTTGTTGCTAAGCGCTGTTTACACAAAGGCTAGGACCTTTCAGGTTCTCACCCCACCCCACCAGCAAGTAGGATGAGGTACACAAGAAGCTGGGAGGGGAAACTGCTGGGACAGCTGACCCAAAGTGGCCAAAGGGATATTCCATACCATATGGCTTCATGCTCAGCATATATATTAGGGGGAAACCTAACCAGGGGCCACTGCTCGGGATCTGGCTGGGCATCAGCTGGTGGGTGGTGAGCAATGCATTGTGCATCACTTGTTTTGTATACTCTAATTCTTGTATCATTGTTATTAGTGCTGTTATTTTCCCTTCTGTTTCTGTCCTATTAAACTGTCTTTATCTCAACCCATGAATTTGACTTTCTTTCCCAGTTCTCTCCTCCACTCCACTGCGGGAGAGAGGAGGGAGTGGAGGAGCAGCTGTGTAGTGCTTAGCTGCCTGCTGGGTTACATCATGACACCCAGCAGTCAGGAGAGCTATAAAGTACTGGTGTAGGTACTATGTCATGTAACTTCCCCACAGGTGAGGTCCTGAGGAATCTGTCAAGTGCTAGACTGTAACATTAAGACCATTATCACCACCCCAAATCTGACTGCAGTCCAACAACACAGTCTCATCTATTTAGGCTGCTCTGGGGAAAGATCAAGTGGCTCTTTGTCCAACCCTGAATCACAAAATCTTTTGAGGTGACCTGCTTCTGAGAATTGGCACATCTATTCAACCCTGAGCAAACGGCATTAGTCACCCAAGGAAGTTCTATGCTGAGGCCAAAGATGAGTACAGAAAATTCTGGGAAGCTGATGGACAGGTTTGTCCAAGGCTTGAATGGGGTTCAGAGTGAGGGGATCCATGCCGAGATGGCAGGAGGAGCTCATCCTTGAATGCCACTCAAAAAACAGTCAAAGTCAGATATTATTATTGTTGTTGTTATTGTTGTTGTTGTTGTTGTTATTATTACATGCAGAGCTGCCACACAAGTTTCTGATACTGAATAGCAACAGGTGGCAAGGAGAAGGTGTAAGAAATGTGTGAAGCATGCACTGTTCCAGATCATCCAGCAACCAACATTTTGGAGAATACTTGCATTGGGGGCTACACTTGACTTTTGTTCTTGACTGACACAACCAACTGTATCTTCCAGCCTCTCTTTTCCTATTGCCACTACAATAGTTTTTCACAACTTCCATGATTCAGTCATATACATTTCTTCCTTTTTCTTGTGTGAAATTTTTTGCTAACAATGCCTTACATTCTGATGACATTCTATTATAAATTGTAGTGAATAATTATCCTTTATTCACCTCTTCTAACCATCTGACATCACCCCCCAGTCATCTCTTCTTGGGCTTGAAAGTTTAGTCTACTCAATGTTTTCTGCTACAGAAAGAGTTTAATGTTTCTGATTAACTTCCTCTGCAACTTTTCATGTTCTATTGCCTTTGAAAAATTTATTTCATATATAAGAATATATTTCTTAAGTATAATAAATATTTCTCTTTTTTTTTTCTATGCAGTTAGGTGCTGCATAAATTCTGATTACATTGACTAAATCTGCTTGCTCCTTGCTTTCGGGCAGTATCCACCAGCTAGCTGCAGACACAAGTTTAGATTTCTCTTTTTGCTCCTACTCTTCAGCTCTGCCAGTTCCCAAATGGAATCAGTATTACTTGTCCTGCTACAGCAGGTCAAAGTTTTGGGGTGTTGGATTTTTGCTACCTAGACTACTTTTTAAAAATTATATTTAGGGAAGAGGAAGTATCTGATTAAAAAAGTGAAAGTCAAATTAATCTAGGACCCACACCCCAGCTGTCAGTATCCTTTTGGGAAAAAAAAAATAGACTAAATCAACAAAACCTTTTAGTTTAGATGCCATTTATTAAAATGCAACATTCACATTGTCTGCAAATAACAGCCAGATGAAACTTGTTGGAAGATTAAGTTTCAATTACAGCTGACATTTCCAAAACACCGTGTGATAGAAAAGCCTTTCATACCCCCATACCCAGACAGTCACCTCATATCTCCTGTTTCTGGTCATCAGCTTTTCAAAGGGTCATCACTGGCAAAATCCACTGCAGAGATTCAGTGGCTGACATTTTTGTGCTCCAGCAATCACGGGAGTCATCAACACCAGAGTCAAATAAGGAGAGTAATCACACAGCATTCCCAGCAGCCTGTGGGATGCTCTAGTGATCAGCACACGTTGATGCTGTGATTTCAAAGGAGATATTTGATTGTACAGGCAAGTGAAATATCTATACATGTGAGGGGAGCAAAGGGAAAATGCTCATCAATCAATAGTAGTGGTTTGGGGAAGAATAGTTTGCCTGGAGGTTTGAGTGTTGTTTTTTCACCTCTCACAGAATTCCTATGAGTCTCAGGCAAGCTGTTTATGCCAGGTTTAACAGAGAATTACAGGAAGTCTTAGACAGGGATGGATGCCTTTGGTTCTTGTCTTTCTGGGGTCCTTCTGGGATTCTCAGGCTCATGTGAGCAGGGTCCACCCTACATGAGAGCATCCTTCCAGAGTAACTTTTTAGGTGTCTTTGAATCTACTTTCCAGCAAAATACCTGCAAGTTTCAGCTACTCTACTAAATAAAAAAGGAGTTGGGGTGTGCATTCTAAAATGGAGAGATCAGGCTGGAAAACTAAGAGGTCAGCAAATCTCCAGTCATGGCCTGAACTTGGACAGGCTGTGTAAGCATCACCATCCCTGAATTCCCTCACTGTCTCCCTGGAGAGTCCAGGCAGGAATATCTGGGTGGGTTCCACAGCTCATGCCCGTGAGCTGGGTGGAAATGTTTGGAAATGCCCAAAGCTGCAGGGTAGACAGACTTGAATTGCACACTTGTGGCCAGGATTGTCTATTGATTACAGCCAATATAATCAATAGCCTCTTGCAAAAAAGGGTCGGTCACTAGGGTTGTTGGACACTACCAAAATGTCCATTTGAAATAAATCTGGTTGTAAGAAAAAGCTTTTCCTGAAGGTGTATTCTGAGTATTTCTTGTACCTCTGCAAGCCCTTTGGGAAGGAAATGGGACCCATCCAAGGAACAGAGTCTTTCAAATACAGTCATATGAATCACAAAAACACCATCTAAAAGTGCCTATATGTGAGCAGATTTGTGCTGTCCAGAGTATAACTAAAAATAAAGGAATAATCTAATAAAGAAAGCTACAGGAGGAAGACTAGATGACAGGAATTTTCTTGTAATGTGCCCCAGCTGGACTAAGCAGCTTCTGATTCCACTGATCGAGATGGTTTTGAGGGACAAGCTATAGGGTTAGATAAAGGGCTGTTCTTAATCTGACTTACTTGAAAATACACAGCACATATCTGTCTCATAGCTGCAACAAAATATTTATCTTCATCTTTGGGACAGGAAAATTACAAGATCAATTGAAATAAAAAATGTACATGTATAATGCCCATCTCCCTTTTGCCTTGAAAAATTACAAATATTCTAAAACTCCAAAGCAATATTCATAGTTTAGGCTAAACCACCTCTTGACAAGCAGAAATTTTACAAAACTACCTGATACAAGAACAGCAGCTGAACTCCCTCAGTTTGGGAAGAAATCTTATTTAGGAAGAGTTTTTTCCACACATCTAGTCTCTTGCTTAAGGCTATTTTGTACCAATAACACTATTTGGACCATCAGTAAAATGGATTGACCACTGCATCCAACACAGCTACTTAGGTTTCTCATCTTTCAAACACCTGACAAATCTTGCATTATTGAGATGCATTTCCCATCTACATGAAGTACCTCAAGCCATCTCAAGATTTATACATTGCGTTAATCTTTTCATTGATGAGCATTTCCTAATGGTGGGGGATTTTTTTGTCTCCCTTATTTCCTCCCTGGAAGCATTTAGCACTAGTCAGATTACTTTGCCCATAAATGTTGAGCACTGTTATGTACACTGCAGGGCTATTACCACCAACTCCTTTATCCAAAAGAGAGATTGATCTACACCCACGGCTGACAGCTCTCCCTCTGACACCACCTTTCTGATCACAGTATATCTTCTTTCATCCCAGCAAGCCTTTAAAATTAGGCTTCTGACCCAAACACCAACAGAGTCATTGGGCACCTCTGCCCACTGTGAGCAGCAAGGCCCAGGAGTCCCTCTAATCTGCATCTGATGTCAGGATGAAATACAGATGGGCTGTGAATCAGCCTCCCATGAGCAGACTACAATGGGAGCGAAATCAGATTGCAGAGATGCGTTTCAGCCAACTGACAGAGAAGATTGAGAGATAGAGAAGATTGAGAGATCGGGACCTGAGGGCTTGCCATGACCTGGCCTGATTTGTAGTCTGCACACAGGTGCTGCTTCCCACGAGCACTGGATGCAGTGCAGCATGCCAGGAGCAGTTTTAATGTGCATCCCTGGAGCTTCAGTGCACCCACTCCGGAGGGAGAAGCAAACCGGGGCAGTAGATAATGGAGATGAGCTAAAAGCCCAAGTAGATATTTTAGGTCTGTGTATGAAAGATAAAAATCAAAGGAAAAAATCCACTCTTCTTTACATTTTATGCTCATGGAGGGCATCGAAAAGCTAAAGCAGTGCTGCTGAAACTCAGTCTGGGCTTTGATGAGCTTCAGTTAGATAAGATGGGAGGGTTATGGTCACTAAACTAGCCTGTTTACTTGAGCTGTTACTTCTGTAAAATCTCCAGAGTACTTCCTTTAAAAATGTGCTTAAGAATACAATTCTAAAACAAATATAATCAAAAAATATCTTATTATTAGCAAGGAAGATTATTTACTGGAGTAACTAAGATTAGTGGTATCTTGGGCCTTTTCCTCTGATAATTTGAGTGTGAATACACATAGCATTCCTTTGTTTTGCTTTAAAATAAATCACTTGCAAGTATTTGGAAATGAAATGGTACAGTCATTTCCTGCTTTAGGCTGACTCTATTTCTGATAGCCCAGTGCTTTCCACTAATTCAATAATTCCTTTTATTGTAGAGCCGTATGCAGCTTGTTGTGATACCATTAAGGAGCTCACTGAAGGACACAATGGAGTGATTGCCAAGGGACGAGAGATGTGTGGCGTCAAAGTGCTCAGCTTTTCTCCAGTTGGGGGTCCAAGAAGTGCATTTACAATACACAACAAAAGAAATACATTTCAAATACAACCCATGGCTAACTGAATAAATATTGAAAAAGCTACTGCTAAACACTGTATTCATACGGTACAAATAGCAGGAATCAATTTCAACAGCTGAATGCCAAGCAGTAAATCTATTCTTACAGTCATATTTTAAACTACTTTTTAAAAATATTTACCACTTCTCTGCTAACAAAAAGGTAATTTTTATCATGACCCTTATTTTTGTCCTAAACCACTTACATGCCTTTTTGACCCTTGAAACCAAAATTTTTCCAAACTTTTCAAAATAAACTCATCGTTAGTTTATACTGCACTTTAATTTATACATTGATGCATTCTTCTAACCAGTATCTCACACCTCTCTTTTTCCCCACTCTGTCCTAAATCATGAAAAATAGACAATTTATTTCAGAATCCAGTGCATTACCAGGAAAATAAATCTACATTATTTCACTGCATTCTTCCATTAAAGACTGCAACCCTTTCTCCAGAGATGTCAGCATACATACCAAAGAAATTATATCAGCTAAAACTGCCTTATCAATGTGCTCAGATTTACTAGTCTAGCCTCTGAACTGCAGCAAACACAGTAATAAATCTTGTCAGGAAGAAGTTCATTCTGATTGTTTCCTCCCTCAGATCAGAAAACCAAGCATGCATGGCATTATAAATTTTTCCTCATCCATAGTTAAAGGCAAGCTGTGTGCACCCCCAACACGGCACCGCCCCCCTGCCCTGACGGGAAATGAGCAGGAGAAGCTTGTACTGGCACTTCTAAAGTGGCATTTCTTTAACAAGGCTCTGTCAGACACACAGAGTGTTATACAAACACAGGAATCTCAGGTACCTCACCCTTCTGCTTTGGGCATCCAGCAGAAGCTGTGAGGATCTACAGCTTATTGTCTGTCCATCTGTGGCTCCAAGATAAACTACCTGTTTATCACCCAGGAGGGTATTACCCCCAACCCCCCATCCTACCCCACAGTCCTCCACCTAGTGCTTCACAACAATATTTATGAGTTAAAATAATTCCCATTTCTCTGCCTACAGAACATAAGACTCTGAGCATCCTCCTCCTTCAAAAGATGCAGTGCCCCAGGACTGAGCCTCAGCAAGTGTGTGAGACCACCAGCTCTCAAACAAGGCAACACCTTTTAGGAGCAGAAGGCATAGTAGTCTTGTTTTCCACCATACTCTCTCCCAAATGAGGAAATGCCTGCCTCATTAGGTGAAAAGGGGTTCAAAAGCCCAAAGAGACCAAGGCCATAATCTTAGTGTGCCTGTCTTTAGGCAGGGTGCAGCACCAGAAGAGGGGCCATGATGGGTAGCACAAGAGATCCCAACAGGAAATGCTGTTTAGGGAGAGCATGCAAGCCTCCCCACTTTCTCTGAATGCCCTCTGTTTGCTGATGGATCTGTGAATTGTAGTTCTGTCTTCACTTTAGCCACTGCCTTCATCACTCCCACGCTAACTCTTCTCCACCCTGCAAAGTGACCACTAGGCCCTATCCTCTCCTTTCCATCTGTTAAACACCTTTCCCATTTGTTACCTTCCCATTGCTAACCTCTCCAATAGTTAACCAGCTTTCACCCTGTACCTGGACTTAGCTGCTTACTTCCTTGAGCAACATCTGGTGCTCATCCAAGTATCCACCCAACCAAACACATGATGTGTACTGCATCCCCTCTATCCACCAGCTTCCTGAAACAGTTCCAAAACTGCAGCAGGATGCTGGGGCAGGATTCCCTTCCCATAACAACTTCTTCTCAGGAGTTATGGGAACATGACAACTTCTCAGCTCAAGAATACTCAGAAAACTTATTCTTTATTATGAAGTCCACCATTTTACAAGGGGTGGAAGTCAGGATCACTGGTTCATCATCCCTATGAACAGTCTTCTACAGTCCCTTCTGGGGTTGCTGGGAATTACACTGCCAGTTCACCAGTTATCAGGCACAAAGGCACTTTGTAAAGAGAGGTTACAAACCTTGGCCAGCAAACCCCAGGATGCAACACTATCTAATTCAGCTATTTGAGCTAATATTTCCCATATATTTTCTTTACACTGATTTCAATCCTTTGACCCACAGGCCCTGAGGAATGTACCCAGTATGGGAATGTCTTCAACACTTTCAGCAATGCATTCAAAGTTCCAGTGGGCTGTTCTGCTATGTCTTCCTGTCCGTGAAGTCCTATTTATCAGTAAGGTCCCTTTTATATTTTTCTACCAATTCACTACCTTTCTTTAGATATATCTAAGGAACTTTTTTACTCTGGGCTTGAGTGCCTTTTGTGAGGTGTTTTCCAAATGCTTTTCTCAGCCCTCTTATTCTCATGTTTAAATTTCAGCTCACATTACTTTTATTTTTAAAAAAATCTGTTTTTCTTGGACAAAGAAAATTCTTTGATTCTTTCTGATCTTTGTTTTCCCTAGAGCCACCCTAACTTTTTGTTGATCATGTTGTTCCTTATCACTCTTTTATTTTTTGATTTTTGGCACATATTTCACCTGTGCTTCTAGCATTTCAGACTGTTGAGGGAGGTTGAGCTTGTTCCGTGTGACTTTTTTTACTAATTACTGTCTTTTAATGTCACTCCTTGTTTCTGAATGTAACATCTGCATGCTGAATTAATTTGTCCCGCTCTCTCATCACAGTATTAAAACTATTTGCAGTGTAGTTGCATCTATAACCACCTCTCCCACTAATTACTCCCAGGTAAGACCCTGTACACCACTGAAGAGCAAATCCAGGCTGATGACTTTCCTTTTGCATCCTAGGACTGCTTGTGATGTGAACCCAGCACACATCACCATTGTCTCAGGTAGGATCTCTACAGGTGTCTCACATTAGCAGAAGCAACAGAATTCATTAACAAAAAAAAGCAAAATGGGAAACACACATTATTTCCTTCTTTGGCTTTACTGATGCACCACATCTTCTTTGTTCACGGTTAGATTACAGAATTATACTTCACAATGTCAATTCATTTAAAAAAAAAGTTAATGTTCTCTCCAAAAATCTAAATACTCTCACCTGAGCATGCACCAGATATGTTTACATCAGGCTCCTATGTCATTCAGCTGAATACACTGTTTACATCCAGAGCTGCCTTTTTCATAATGAATGTCCTTGAAAATTTTGTCATATTTTCCAGTGAAAAAAAATTACTTGACTACATATAAATTTCTGCTAAACAAGATCCTTAGCAAGAAATTTCATGATGAGGGAAGAATCTTTTCCCCACCAGCTCTAATGTTTACTGCATCACAGGCAGAGCCATCACTTAAAATTTCTCCCTAAGGCATCGTAAATAATGTCACAACACACTGCTCCATTTTTTAAAATTCAAGACACACAAATGGCAGAGGCAGTGGCCTTTGTGAATGCTAAGATTTGTTCCCCTGTAAAGCTTAGTTATTACCAGGTATTCTCAGAAAGATGTTATCACTGTATCATGCAATTACAGGACTTTATGGTGATAGCAGACTAGTTTACAAGAAGAGCATATGGAAGATACAAAAGCAGATCAATTAGTCTGAAGATGCTTTTGATTAAAGCACTGAAGCTGGCATGACACTTCTCGATCCTTCAAAACTATCTATGTTTCATAAATATTACAACACAAACATTTCCTGACAGATTCTGTTTCAGCTTGGTAATATCCTCCATAAATCTGTACCCAAGATCCAGTGTGCACCAAGATCTTGAAATCTGACATCAAGGACTGGGAAACCACAAGAGTTAAGATAGAAAAGAAGAACTGCCAAATTACAGGAAGATCTCCAAACATGGGTTATCTCACGTTCCAAACAATCCCATTTATTTCTGCAGCGTCTTTGGCCCTCATGTTCCTTTACAGATGGTGTGGCAACATTTTTAGCTCCTTTATGGGCTAAACTAGTTTCTGTGGTCTTGGATCTCTGCTTTAAAAGAAAATACATAAAATATCATGGTTGAGAAAGCCTGTTAATATTATTATTAAGTACTTGAAAATGCATTATTTAGTTTCAAATAATGTCACTTAACATCTTATATAGCTATTTGGTAGAGACAAAGCTACACTGTACAAAGAATAAATGCATTTTTTGCCTCCTGTTGTATCTCTACTATGTGGAGGACAAATTCAAATTATGGCAGTAAATTACATTTAAGCAAAAGGAAGGTTATGCTTAAAGAGACTATAATTGAGTAATACAAGAAATTCTAAAATACCTATTAGCAAGATGAAAGAAATTAAATCCTTTCTCTTTTAATTCATAGGAAAGAAATCACATAAACATTTCTGCCAGAATTTCAAATTTTTCCATACCAAGGAAAATCACAGGCAAAAATGCCTGTTTTCTTTTTAAAGTTCCTATTTTTCTCTCCAGCACCTGAATTCAGCCCAGTGCCAGCTGGGGCAAAGGAGGCAGATGGAAGGCGCCAGAACAACACTTCACAGGTTTTTGGAAAATGTAGCACCTTTTTTGCCTATTTTTTTTTTTTTTGTACTTTTTCTTCAGCAGTTGCAATAATTGTGAGGACTACTGGTCTTAAAGCAGTCTAAATCCCTTGCCTGCAGAATCTTTCTCCCAACTCCATGGCCCTGGGAGCTACTTTTGGAATAGAAGCTGAGCTGCCTTCAGCCAGAGCCAGCTTTGCAGCTCTGGGCACATGGAGACATCCTCTCTCCTGGAGCTGGTGAGGAAGGAGACAGAGATCTGGGAGGAAGAAGTCTTGTCCACCTTACATTCAGCTTTGGGAGCCTGGCAGATGTGAGGAGTTGGCCAGCAGCTGGCTTGAGCTCCAGGCTGATCCAATTCCCATTCTAGCACTCCCTGCACAGGACTTCTAATTAGTTAAATCCAAGTGTTTCAAGGTTAGTGTTGGCTCTGAACCAGGGAAAATAAATAAATTTAATCATATGCTTTAACCTTCAGTTCATGGTTGTTATATGTCAGAGAAAGAAGAAGGTGCTGTCACTTTCCAGAGGAAACACGAGCAATGAATTAATCAAGCTTCTGTCTCACTATCTAGCTGTCACCTGGCATTTATTAATAAAGGACAAGTTTGTTGTCTTATGTGATTTTCCCATGGTGTCTGGCCGACTGGTTGGTAGCAGTTCCAGTTGCAGAAGTGCCTTTTACTTGCCAGCCAGATTAGCTCCTTCCCAGCTTTCCTGGGCAACCACACAGATTATCTGACTGAGACCTCGGCTGCGTCAATGCAGATATGAGTGATAGCCAGTGACATGGTCAGACAGCCCCACCAAGCACCCGGGCTCTGGGCAGCTGGTAAGACCTTACTGGGGCCAGCAAAGTTCCTCACCTGCCAGCTACTGGGCAAGAGGATGCTTTGTAACAATTCTCCTCCAGGAGATGACACTCAAAGCAGAGCAGTGGTATATCCATGCAGCTTGTTGGAAAGAGTCAGGCAGCACCAGCACATGAAACCTTGTCATGTGGTGTTGTGTCCACGGTCCACAGTGTTGAGCTTTGGGACGCTCTGAGTGGTTGCTAAGATGCCAGTTTTCCAAACTAACAAATTGCAGGGCTTTCTGGGTTGAGAAACAGAAGCTACTTCATCACGAGAATCAATGTCCTGGAAACTGCCCTGTCCCAACCTGGCCATGAAAAATTCACTAGTGAGATTCTGCCCTTGTGATAGATATGTTGACAGTAACATGGACTCGAGTTGGACTAGATGATCATTCTAGGTCCCATCCAACTGAAATAGTTATTCTATTCTGTTCTATTCTAATCTATTCTATTTCCATTATATTTCCATCTATCTGCTTTATCAAACTATGAAAGGCCTGAAATGCACAACAATACAACCCAGCTATTTCTGATTCATTTGACATGCCTAAAAGTAAAAATTAAGATCTCTATGGAAACAGTGGGATTCATCATAGGAAATTCATTGGATGGGTCAGTCTTTTCAGGTGACTTGGTGTTAGATACCAGAGTGCTTGTCTACTCTTGTCTGGAGCAGATGGACATGGTGCCCCAGGCAGAGAAACCACATCATTGTAAAATCTTGTGCCCCACAAGTCTAAAAAGAGCAGTAAAACCTTTCATTTTCATCAGCTACTCCAGGTCTAAGCCCTCTCCATCCCACTTTCACCTCCTGTTCTGCAGCACAAGGGACAAGCAGCAGGGTCTGCCCCAAAAGACCAAGGATGGCTTCTCTTGTGGCCATCATCAAGCCATTCCTGGAGTAAGCTGACACACAACATGGAACCGGGGGACAGACTCAAACTGTGTCTATTTGCAGGGAGGCACAAATGGTTTTACCTATGAGACATTTACTGATGAAACCTGTTTGCTGGCAGGGAGGCAAACTGAGGGAATGCCCACAGGACCACATGGAGGAACTCAACTGCCCAGACAGCAACACCTGGAAAGTCAGGGATGCTAGTCTCACACATCTCACCAAACAGAAGAGGATAGAAGCCCTACTCCTCAGAAGATATTAACATGAGCATGGTCCAACAGAGCCTGGAAAAGTTTTGACACAAAGAGACATGACTGGAGGGTGGGTGGGCAGAGGAAGTCAGCCCTCAACTCTCATTGACTTTCAACCTGACTCAGACACATGAATGTCCTTCACATTGTCTGAAAACTTCCCTTATTCAGTGCACTTAAAAATAACAGTTATTTAGTTTTGCTGAACTGTTCAGAGCTGATTATGCCTCTTATCAAAACCAGAGAAACAAGTGGTGCACATTTCTATGTGTACGCAGTGCAAAATACCATCGAACAGATGTAGGTGTAGAGATGCTATTTGCAAGATGCACCAGCTGGCTCTGCTGCCCCTCAAATTCAAGGTATCTTGCAGTCTTCATAAAGGTTATGTATGTAACAAGTTGAAAGAAGAAATGTGATGTCTGAAGGCAAAAGCAGGCATGAAATAGTGGGGTGGATTTTGATACAGCATCGGAGTTAGGATTTTTAGAGAAGAGAGAAGGAAGATTAATGGGCTTAAAATACAGTTTAGTTTTTTTAAAAATATAAATGTATTGAGAGACTTCTCATAGTATGACAAGCTTAGATAAATTTTCAAAACTGGAGATGCTGGAGTTTCAGAACATATCTATGAATACAATTAGGAAAACTCATTTGCACTGAAGCAGTAATCACAAAAGCACAGAATCTGCTGCTCTGTAAGGGCATTTGTGTGCGCACTGGCTTGGTTAACTGGCATGTTTGGCAGGTAAATATAGGGGGCTATTATTTCAACACCAAAGGCAATATTTCAACAATACATCTCTTCTTTCAGAGCCTAAGGTTGATTTTCAAAGGTAATCTAAACCTCTCCAAGGCTTACTAAGCCTGAGTAATAATGAAAGTCAAAAGCTGAACAGTCTGTTTCACCTTTCAAAACAGGACCTGAGCACTTTCAAATATCCTCCTCTTATCTTCATTGACATGCATTGTTTCTGCTGCTCTGTTCTGGGCAGAGTGAGGGTTTTGTAAATATGTGAGTCAGTCCCATAGTACTGAAAATGTGAGACTTGTCTTCTGCAAGGGAGTAAACCCAAGGGTTGTCTTATGCCCACACATCACACCCTGGATTTCAATGGAAATAGCAGAAGGACACCAGTGTTCCTCCAATAACTACTCTAGTGAAAGTAGGGATTAAGAATTAATGCCTTGGTCGCCACTATAATTCGTGCGTTCTGATACCTTTTGTATGGCTATGTAAATAACTTCAGGGGGAAAAACATCCAGACACAGAACAACTGTTTCAGTGACTCCTGGCCGGGGTGATGGAACAACCAATACTGAGAAATAAAAGATGTGACTGATAATGATCCAAGGCAAATTATAAATGTAGATTGAAATGGTGGGGGGCAGAGAGGAGAGAATTAGAAGACCACCTCTTAAATAGATGGAAATTGTAAAGTTGATCTATAAAATAAATACTGTGTACAGCTATACTTCTGTCATATGCAAGCTGGAGTGAGAGGAAAATGTGGCATCCAACTCTGAGTTTAATGCTGCAGCCACAGTGGAGCCATCCAGGAGGGGCCCACATGCTGCAGACAAACAAGAAAACATTAGGAAGGGCAGGTCAGAGCTGTGAAACAAGGGATGCCAGTAATAAGTTCCCAGGAACTTCAAGTAATTCATCTCAGCTCAATGACAGGTTTATTCATTTATAACATGTTAGGAAAAAACTGGTGCTTGAAAAATAATCCAAAAAATTCCTTTGTCTCTTAGGCTTTGCATATACATAACTGCCCTGTGCTGCTTCCAGAAAATAACCAAGACAGACATTTTATCTGAGGAGCACACATTTCCTTGTGTTTGGAGGTATGTCAGGCTTCCATTTATCATCATATAAGCAATACTGAAATGCCACTGCTTTCAGATGAGGATCTCTCTTCTCTGACAGGTGGCAATTTAAAAAACATTAAAAACAGGCAGCTCTCATCACCAGTGAATATTGGACCAATACATTGTCTAATATATTGGCTCCTTTAAGGGTTTCTTTCTTATTTGTATTTTAGGTTTTACACTTATAGTAATCATTTCAATCAAAGCACTTTTTATTTATCAGACACAAGCAGATGTTCACAACTAATATATTACAGAATCACTGAACAGATGAGGTTGCCAAACACCTCTTGAAATCATCCTGTCAAACTCTCCAGCTCAGGCAGGGCCAGCTACACCAGGTTTCCCAGGACTGTCCACTTGGGGTTTGGATAGCTCCAAGGATGAAGGCTCCATAACCTCTTTGGGCAGCAGTGTGCCAATTTGACCACCCTCAAAGGAAATAAATGTTTTCATGCATTCAGACTAAATTTTCCTTTTTATTCCTAATTTGCACCCAGTGCATCTTCAGTGAAGAAGACTCTGAGAAGAGAGAAGTGTCTGGCTCACTCTTGTTCACTTCCTCCCATCAGGT
Source organism: Vidua macroura (assembly GCF_024509145.1). Lineage (NCBI taxonomy): Eukaryota > Metazoa > Chordata > Aves > Passeriformes > Viduidae > Vidua > Vidua macroura. The sequence goes on along the minus strand of NC_071573.1, from coordinate 100,174,595 downwards.
ATTTATGCCCTCCTTGAGCCTGCTCTTCTCTAGGTTGAACAGTCCCAGCTCTTTCAGGCTTTCATCACAGAAGAAATCCTCCTGTGTCTTGACCATGTTCATGGCCCTGTTCTGAACTCGGTTCAGTATATCCACGTCTCTGTACTGAGGATCCCAGAACTGGACCTGGCACTCCTCATGTGTACTAGTCCATGCTGAGCAGAAGGGAGAGGTCCCTTCCCTTTACCTGCTGGCAGCACTCCTCCCAGCACAGCCCAGGAGGCTGTTGGCACAATGGTGCACTGCTGGGCCATGGTCAGCCTGCTGATTACCAGGACGCCCAGATCCTTCTCTGCAGAGCTGCTTTTCAGCTGCTCAGCCCCCAGTCTGTACCAGGGGCATGGGATTGTTCCTCCCCAGGTATAAGAATTGGCATTTACCCTTGTTGAGCTTCACAAGATTCCTCTCTACTCAGTTCTTCAGCCTGTTGAGGTCCCCCTGGATAGCACCACAACAATCTGGTGTATATTTGCTCTATTAAAGTCTTTGGAAACCTCTTTCAATCACCAGGGTGGCACTACTGTGCCACAGGGAAATTTAAATCTCGACCTGTTGCAATCCTGCTATCTGTGGACACACCCCACAAGGAAGAGAGAAGGCTGCCTTTTCAGAAAGTAGTGTCTGTCCCACTCCTCAGACATGGACTGAAATTTATTGTCCTGGCTTGCTAGTTGAGGAAATGTTTGATTTTGATTTGAAATATTTCAGTGTTTGCTATTTCTCCCAAAAGGCACCATTTTCTGTAGCAACAAAATCTTTTTTTCCCAAACCAGCTGTACCACAATAGCTAATCTGGTAACAGAGAGATTCTACATGGCAAGAATGCCCTGAGATCAGAAGGAAAATACATCAATACCAGTGGGGCCACCAGCAATGACTAAACTGCATTTAATGTTTTACTATTCACTCCCTCAATGCCAGGAGCAGGCTATGCTGACTCCATACAGTGTTTTCTTCTGTGCTGTGCTCAAACTACTGAAATCCCATTCACACCCTCTGATGCTCCCACTCATCCCACACAAGTGTTGAGTGGTGCTTTGTGACTGGTGGCAGCCAAGAAGATACCTGTTCTCCCCCATCCATCAGGCTCTGGGGGTAGGGAGAAACATGGGCAATTCTCTGCCATGAGGCAAAAAGCAAAGATCTACAAGAGCAGGCATAAATTATGCTTGTCACCACTTTCCTACTCTCTAGAAAAGGCATGCAGACCTTCGAAAAAGCACTTTTAATATATGCATTATTAATAGAAAGCTAGTGCACAGTAATAGCACTTTCTGCTACTACTGCTGTCTGCAGCAGGATGAAAGAAGGCCACCAGAGAACCACTAGCTCTGGATGAGAGGCATGAGTGATTATTATAAAATCATGAATAATTCTGGTTTACATTTGAAAATTGCACTTGTACACACTCCTCTCCCAACAGAGGCATTTTCAAAATGCACAGATTCCCTGAGAATCCATGCTCAGATGATTCTGACATTGTTTTTATTTAAAAGATATGTAGGCAGGTACTTAGTGACATGGTTTATTGGTGGAGTTAGCAGTGTTAGGTGTATGACAGGATTGAGTCTTTTCCAATCTAAGTAATTCAAAAACTACAGTGAAAAAGGTAAGTTTTCCATATAGCAGCACACCTAAACCTTCTGCCTATACAGGTCTGCAACAACAAAATCACAAGTTTCTTTCCTGAATCTGAGTGCTTCCAGGCAAACCCAAGAAGAGCAGGGCACAGATGTACTGAAAGGATAAGGGAACTTCCTTTACATTATTTCTACTTATTATTTCAATGATGGCTTAATCCACAGGAGTTTAAAGAACAGCTTTTATCCTACCTCAGAAAATTCCCAGATCCCAAAGCAAGCACTCTGAAATAGCAATTTTATTTAAATGCTGTGCTTCACTGAGGAAAAGCTGACCAAAAGCAGGTGTGACAGTAGCAAGGGAAGAGCTGCAGGAGCTGATCAACCATCTCAGCAAGCCCTGACCATGGTGGGAAGCTGAGGCACAGAGAGGGCCTGAGACCTGCCCCGTACAAAGCTGGAAATAGCTCCTGCTTTTGGCTCACACGTACCCATGACCGTCACTTCTTCCAGGCCAAGCTGCTTCTGTACAGACTCACCTGGCACCGCAGCTTTCAGCTCTTTCCTTTGCTCTGCATCACCTATTGTTTCTCTCTGGGGATAGAGAACCACAAAGGCTGTTGTAACATGCAATCATGTTGCTGGTTTTGGGTGTGATTTACCAGAAACCATGACGTTCCCTCTCCCTCCTGCACCACCTAATTCACGGTTCCATCATCTAGCTGCAGGGGCAGGGTGCTGAAAAATGGAAGTTGAATTTAAGCTGTGATTGACACTTATGGGAGTATTCCCCAGAGAAACTCTGTCTGAATCTGGCAGTAGAAGACCAAAGATTATTGACTCACCAAGATCAAGGCTGTACATGGGAAGCTTATGGCTTGTGTCATTTGACTCAAATAGTCATTTGACTATTTTTGGTTTTGGGTCATTAACTGAAAAAGATGAAAAATCACCCAGTTCTCAAGCCAACAGCTGTGCATCAGCCGTTCAGTCAAAATGAATTGGCAAAAAACTATTCTGATTTGAATTTTTAGGTCAGGCTGTACCAGAACTTCATAAACTGCTCACACGTGCTGAATTTTTTATAGGGGTATTTTCAAGAGAATGGTCATTAGGTTGAACAGTGTTTATTCTGGCAGATACTAGTGTTTCCATGGCATGCAAGAAAGGAGAAATTTATTTTTTAAGTATAAGGAAGATAAGGTCAGGGTAACAATCCCCCATCTGCTCATCACATGGCCCCTTCCTCCCCTCATCACTCACATTCAGAGCATCCCCCACTGTATTAGCAGTTCTTGTTTTCTGGGAAGCATTTTCTTTGCAGAGGAATATTTATTTATTTATTGACCTATTCAAAGCTTTAGGCATGTACAAAGCTTAGTCTTTTAACATTTTATGAACTGCCAGTGAAGGGAAAAATTCCAGGAGTTACTTGTTAGTTATAATGATGCCAAACTCTGCCCTCATGGGATGCACTTTGTCACTCATGACGGCAGTGAGAAGCGCTCCCGTTTATCTGATGGCAAATAAGCCTCTCCCAGGCTTGCTGTTTTGTTAAGAGAGAAAGCAGCTGGCAACCTTGCTTTCCTGAGAAAAGAAGAGCAAACATCCCTCCTCAAACCTGTCTTGTGGAGAGGCACAAAGCACAACAATGTGCTGCGTTTTGTTTGTTTTCTAGTTTTCATTTGCACATTGAGTCCTAATTTGTGTAACAACTGTTCAGGCTCAGATCTGTTTTGCAAATCATTGTGAATCGAGCAGCAGTGGCAGATTTGTTTCAGCCATTTTTGTTGAGCGGAGTTGAATGTGAAACAGTGCGATTTGGAAAGAAAAGGCAAAACGAGAGGACCATTTTGAGCTGAAAGTCCCTTGGCAACACTGCCAATCCAAATGCAAAGAGTAATTCTCCCAAAGTGCCTGGTTTATGGCTGCACCTACCTAAAAATGTGGGGAAACCAACTGTCAAGATGGTATAAAGTATTTCCTGCAGACATGATCCTAACACACCAAACCCACCGACAGCCCAGTATCAGCATCCAGAGCAGGAGCCACTCCCAGCACCCAAAGCCAGGGCCCCTATGGTAAGGCGATATGTGGAATAAATAAATAGACTCCACAACCTGGGGTAGTTATGAAGTGGGTATGTATTGTTGGCGCCCGGCACAAGTGAGATATCTCTCCAAAACCTTGTGCCCCGAGCCTCAGTCTGACCCTTTATTCACAAAGATGTTCCATATGCAATACATTGCACAACTTTGCCATGCATATTCAACCCCTGGCCCCGCCTGTCCTCACCTCTCCTGCTAAATAGGTCCACGCCTTTCTAAGCACACGTGGTTTGCTGTGGTGGTCATACAGGGTCTCTCGGTGGTCCTGAGGCTGAAGATTGTGGTCTTCCTCATGATTGAACTTTTGAACTTTTTTCCTTTGCGCATGCGCTTTTGGTCCTTTGGTGCTTATCTGAGTACGTCTGTCAGTTTTGATAGGTTTGGAGACAGAGGAGCCTCTTTATTTGGATTCTTTGCATCTTCGGTCCCCTCTGGTATTGTTCTTCATGGAAGAAGCTTCAGAAATTTGCATTTTCCTATGCCCTTTGTACCATGGCAGAGGTTTCTTAAGTAAAAGGTTAAAATTCAACACGTAATTTTACAAGCTAAAATTTAAATGCTTAATTCATTTTGTTAACTCAAGTGAACTCTAAAAATATCTATTTCAATGGGACCACCTGAGCATCACTCAGGGCCAAGTAACATCCTGCAGCTTGTAAATGAGCAGCCCCCACCCCAGCACCAGGGGACAGGCCAGTTCCTCTCATCATGCCCAAACACCGTATCATGAAGTGCCAGGGGCATAGAACAAAAAATGTTTCTTCTTGTCTTTATTTTTCTTCACATCTTTTCTGAGGTTCCTGCTTCAGAAAATCACCACCAAGTCAGATGCCATCTTGAGATATAACAGTGATGTTTTCATGATACCACAGCAGACACAGCCCCTCCGAAACAATGATCTCAGGACAAATAACATTGTCTTGTTGTTCAAAGTCTTTTGCTTGTAGCTAGGATTTCTTTGGGTTCAATTCCTAGAACAGTAAGAATCTCTCTCCCAAAATACAGCCAACAGAAACTGAGGGAGGCCATGTTTCCAGTGAAAACACCTTAAAGATCTCCCAATCAGTGAGAAAACTGTTCAAATGCCCCCACACCAATCTCAGCACTGAATTGTGGTGCCTTGATGTTCCCTTATTCCTCCAAGGTTAGTAGGTGAGTAGATGGAAAAATCAGGAAATTTGTCCAAGGAGAGCAAGCATACAATGTCATTACAGCTCTCATGATATGCAGAGGTCCTGCATCCTTTTCCTTGCATTTCATTCACTGCTTGCAAGCAGCTGTAGATTCAATCAAAATAAAATTACGAGAACAGCCTCACACCCTCCAGCTTCTGTGGGGAGGGCACCCTCTCTGAAGCCACAGCTTCTGTGGTCAGTGCTTGGTTTGCATTACTGAAGAGTCTCACAATGTCTGCCAGACAAGGCACCACCCTGCTGCAGTGTCAAACTGCTTCATCTTCACTGAGCATCTCCATATTTACATAAAAAATGAGACATACCAAAGCATAATATATTTATGCTCTATCTCAAGCCACCTGCGCATTATCATTCCAGTAACCTCTCCAGCAGGAAATGAATTCCACATCTTCACAGAGTAGAAATGTGAAAATTAATTGTTAAGCTACAAATGGATCATTGGGAAGCAAAATGTGTGGAAGATTGTTCAGCCAAAATTAAACCTCTTATCTCTGGTGCAAAGAGATTTATCATTTCAGTATCTTTAAACCAGGTTCAGGGATTTATTAGTGATTGCTCCTTAATCAAGTGTCTGCAAAAAAAATGTATACCAACGTGTGTGAGTGTACAAATGCAAGTCAACCAAGAAAATGTTCTGAGCTATACTGGGGTTTATACGTATATATGCATATTTGTATGTATATTTGTTTGTGTAAGTACATAAAGCAGTGGCTACAAGTCACCTGCAGCGATAAAAAAATAAGTCAGAAATATGGTCATGGGAATATTGAACTCACAGAAGAAGAGAGCTATTCTGTCTTCACTTCCTCTTCCTTTTGAAATGTCAGGAGTGGCCTACCTTGACCTCTGTATATTATACATTCCCTTTTTTGAATGCCACACAAGAGTAATAACTGCCACATCAATATCAATATTAATATTAATATTGTCCTTCTCAAGCCAGCCCAGGCAGCAAAGGAGCACAGTGTTAGTGCGGGGAGCATATTAACCCACCAGCTTGTTAATTCCAGAGCTCAGCTTCAAAGCCAAAATCAAAGCCTACACTGTGCTGAGCATTGCTCTCTGGCTGATTCCCTGCAGCCATGACCCTGCTCCACCAGAGCTCCAAGCCCATCTCCAGGGTGGACACATATCCAACAGCTGCCTGTGACCCGTCCAAGCCCCTCTGTGTCCAGGTCAGCAGCTGGACAGCATCATGACAGCACCACCAGCACATCTCCATCTCTACTCCATGATCCTGCTGCCTCGCTCAGTTGCAGGGTTGTCTAAAAGCCAAAGAAGACAAGAGGATTTTCTTTGCTCTTGATCAGAGTTTATAAATCATCTGTCAGTGGAGTCCATCCCCTGCCAAACAAACAGTGCTTGAAAGAATAAAAAATAGGTCTTCATCCTAGTGCAGAAAAATTATACCTGCTATTATTTCTGAATTTGAGATTAAAATATAGCAATAGCATGACAGACAAGCAAACTAATGATACTGCAGTCTTTCTTTTCTGGTCAGGTCTTCCTTTTTTTTTTTTTTTAAGTGATCACATTTTCTCATTTAATCCCATGTATTGCCAAAAGGTTTTTCCCCTTACAGTCACCAGCATCTGGGCTTACGGGAAAATGGATAACAGTGGTTATGTACAAATTTGTAGTCAAATTAATGAAACACAATCTTTTCTTCCAATGCCTGTCATTAATAGAGGTCCAGCTCTGCTGCAGCCCTATGAACCCCTCATGGAGAGGAAAGCTGAACTGGAGTAAACAAGAGGAAGGATTGCTATCCAATCCCCATGCACCACTGTGTTTTCCATTTATTACATAACCACCAACCACCAAAGCACTAAATGGAGACTTGGCATGCAGAGCTGGCATTGGACTCAAATACTTGATATCTACCACAGTAGTAGTGAAAACAGGATGATTTCTGCTCCTTCCCCCAAAACAGCCATGTTAGAAATCCCACATGCCCTACTATCACACTAAGAGGATTCCTACCTTAGATGCAGTTAAGTGTTCAGCTAACTAGAATTTACAAAGTCTGAGTAACTTTGTCCTTGTCTTGTCTCTAGAGTGAAGTTTCAGTTTCTCTCTTTAGCCTCCATCCCCAGCTTGGTTTTGGGTGGCCACTTCTCCCAGTGTGGTCTTTGCCTCAGTATATCTACCCATGCCCAGTCTGCAAGCTCTGTAATGCACAGCACCAGGCATGCTCTTGGTGCTTAATGAATGCTAATTAATGGGACATGTGGAATGGCACAGAGATTAAAATGAAGCATTTTCTCTCACTGAAGAATGATTAATTTCTTGTACAGATGTGAATGTTGTGCTTTGTTAGCAGGACATTGTGTGGCAGATAGGCACACACACAAACAGCACCCCATCGGAATATTAATTAGTGCTTCTGTATGCAATTTATTAAAAAGACAGCGTTCGACATTCCACAAGACTAGTGTTACAATTAAAATACTTGAATAACTCTCACAGTAATTTCCATAGCCAAGTGCTCATCCATGCCTACACACTCAAGGAAAACAGAGCTGGAGATAAATTCACTTTAGAGCATTTAGATCTTTAGCCAAGAAGAGCCAAACTGGGAGAACAAATGGAGGATCCATCTCCAAAGCCAGGAATACACTGTGCCCAGTGGGAGTCTACATCAATCAATCAATCAATCAATCAACTGTGTTTTCACATTTTTCATATTTGGCAGCTGGTAGGATGTTCTAGCATCACGCTGAGGTTAACTCCCAGTAGCGTTTAAGTCAAGCCCTGAAGCACACACAGGAATCCCACCATGTCCTGTTTGCTCTGTGATTAAAACCTAGTTCTTGGTAAAACTCTGACTGCCTTCCCTCCTGTGACTGTGTTGACTGGCAAGACCACCACAAGGAGATTCTGTCACTCCTTACACTGGAGCTTTTTCATTAACTAGACATAGTGCTCAAGAGACCATCTTGTTTTGCTGGCCACAGGCTGCAGGGCAACTGCACTGCTGCTCTGGCAGCCTGTCCAAAGCAGCAGAAGACATGTGACACCTCCAGGCTGCCCAACCACATTCCAAAGAGGACACCACTTCTTTGACAGATACCTACCTCCACGTGAAAGAGAGAGACATCCCTCCCAAAATAGCCCACACTCAAAGAGGGCAACAGCAAAAAACAACACCACCAGGCCACGCAGCCCTTCATTTTCAAAGATGTATTATCTAGGTTCATGAGATGGGTTAACACAGAGTCCTCAGCTTGATTTAGGCTGTGAACACCTTGGGTATAAAAATTCTTTTATTTAAAGGAGGATCTGCCTGCCTGGCACGGCTGTACCATGTCCTGATGGGACCATCCCAGCAGAGACCCACCACAGCTCCAGCACCCAAGGAGCAGCTGGGGCCTTGGCTGCAGAAGGAGGGATGATGGAATGAGAGAAGTGCTGGCAGGGATGAGTGATCAGGGAAGATGGGCATATTTTATCTGTCATTGTTAAACTACATGGAAAATGACATTGTATAAAAAAGTATTCTGATGTTTCTCTGAAAGAGTCCTATCTTGATATGTTCCATGGAAATAAGTTTCTGAATAATTTAAAATCAAAATTTGTTGTCTTCCTTCATGTCCAACTGTTCTTTTCTCTTCCCATTGCACTGACAGTAGAACAGAGCACAACAGAGCAGGTTGGAATATATTTTTCACCTTATTAGGTGAAGCTGCTTGACATCCATGGCACTGTTTGACACCCCACTGAGATGCTGCATTTCTAGAAATTTGTCTAATGTTTCCACCAGAAATATTTTTAGCTTTTCTCTTCTGAAAAACATTTCAAAATTCCAGCTTTTCACCCCAGTTAAGGACAGAGACAAACTTCATGATGCTGGAATGTCTCACAGTACTTACCATTTCAGTGGGCTGCAGTTCAGCTGATGGGTATGTGTAACACCAACCTCTAACTCCATCCTTTCTGTAATTGGAGAATTTCAAAGATAGGTTCAAGTACAAACATCAAAGCTGACTGCAGGCAAAACTGAGCATGGTTTTCTTTGGGGCTGTGAATCACAGTGATGCTATTAGAAATGAAGGATATAATGTATATCAAAACCAAAAATCCAACCTTACAAAAAAGGGCTATGTATTCAATATTCACCTTGCTCTAGATATCACAACTATTTCGGTCATATGCCTCTCTCCAACCCATGTCAAAGCATACTACTTTGTCAATGCTAGTTCTGCATTAATAGATATTAATGGCTTTTCTCCTCAGTTTCAAATTGACCCAAGATCTTCAATATCTTGATAGGTTACTTGAAATGACTGTTCAAGTCAGGTCACATTTGTCATATATTTAAGTCACAGGTATTGAGCTTGTCAGCTGAATTGCCAGTATTGGACTTGTCAGCTGAATTTTTCAATTTGATGTCAGAGAAAACCAAATTGTTATTGACACACTACAGGAAACATCCTGCTCTCTGGATACAAAAAGTGAAAGGTTACCACAAGGAGCACCTGGGGAATTGAGAATATAAAAAAGGGAAGAATGGGTTGTCATGAAGTCAGCAAGCAGTCCTGAGATAAAAGAAAACAATTTGTTTCTGCTTTTTGATGTCCTACCAAAAATTTCCTTGGCTGAACCTTTGTTAGTCAAGCACAGTAGGGCTCCTGGCTTTCCTTGGTCCCACCAGATTTTCTATTCCTCTTGGAAGACTTTTAATTCTGGACCTCAAGTCTGTGCTCCTTACGCACACTTGGTTTTGCATAATTTGTTCAGCCAAATTGTTGGAGATGAAAGATAGTTGACAACAGTCATTTACCTGTAGTCAAAGTCTGTAAAACAAGAGTATAAACATTTATAAACTGTTAGTCTAATAAGTAAAGCACACATTAGAGTGGTTACTGTACATTTAAAACACAAAACCAACATAGTATCCAGAGATGAAAAATGGTAAAAAGGGAGCTGAGCTTCATTCACAGCTTTTCATACAATTATTGGGTGTAAGACTTGTATATGCTTTTGTGCTCAGCTGGGCATTCATTTTTCAAGCTGCCTCTTTGATGGATGGATGGCCATACAGAAGATGTGCAAAGCAATGTCAGAGTGTGTGCAATAATTTTTAAATGACATAGTGTCACAGGGAATCATCTCTGATAACAAAGGCTCCGTTGCAGGGCGATGACAGTCCTGAAGAGGACACTGTGATACTGAGCCTGTCATGAGCAACACAGCTTCAAGTTTCTTCCTATCCTTTTTTCCTGACAGTCACTTAACTGAAAGCACCACCTGATGAAAACTGGCAGCAGTGTCCTAGGGAGAGCAGTATGATGACACGAATTCAATAACCAGGGATCTTCTCCCAGAGAGCAAATGAAAGCCTGAAAGAGTTTCACACACACTCTTGTTTGGGTCAAGAGTAGTTATTAGGCTTTCTTTTTGACTTGGACTTTGAAAAGTATATACTTGCTGTTCTTCCAGCACAGTCAGTCAAAAGAAAAGAACTACCTTTTATCTGTGGTAAACCTTTTAGCTGTGCCAGGTGTGGTTCCCTTCTCTGTAACCTTCACCAAGATCCTTTGGGAGCTCTGTTCCACCCTTGTCAGTGGGGAGCAGGAGTAGTAACTCCATACAAGTCAATAAATTAATCCTGTGACACAATGGCTGAGTCAGATGTGTACATTTTGTCCTTGATATTGACTGCAGAAAACCTAAAGGTATTGAGTAATAATTTCCAGGATCCCTTGGCAGCAATCCCTTGAGCAGCTGCCAGCCACTCCTCTCCGCAGGACCATCTCCATGCCAAGGTAGAACTGAACTGCTTCTGCTCAGCCTGAGCACCTCAGGACCAAAGGGAAGCTTCAATACTACACATCTGGCTCTCTCCTACTGCTCCCCAGGCTTCAGAGGTGGCCTGGGCATGAGAGGTAAGGGTCCCTATGAAAAGACAGAGAGCCAGGTGCAAGTGCCTCAGCCACCAGCACAAAACCAGCCCTCGCTCCTCCACTTCTGAGCTAAAGCCTCACCAGCCTGTTACTGTGAATGCCTTTCCAGAAGGCTTAGTTCCATGGTACAGCAATGGCCAGCAGTATGGCAGGATGCCACAGATGGAGCCCATGGCTCTGTGGCTGCACTGAATTCCCTAGGGAGGGATTACGGCTGATGTGTTTGACGAGGAGATTTATTCATGCACAGGATGCAGCCAGTCTCCTCATCTTCCATCTATTTTCTTGTAATTACAGGGACATATGGTTGGGTTTTGTAATTAATTTCCACAAATTAGAAGCATTCAAAGGAGGCTGCTTAGAATGAAACAGTCAGGGTCTTATGTGAGTTTGTCTTTATATTAATTTATTTTAAAATATTTGTAAGTAAGTTGGTTGTTCCAGCTGCAACAAGAAGATTTGATACCTTCAAAACCCATTTTCACCGGGGACCTCAGGGCCCTTAGTGAAACTAAACAAAATTAAATTCCCAACATTGTTCCATGGCCAGAAAATAATTTTTCTACAACTGGGGAGAGAGAGACACAAAAAGTGAGGGTTTCAATACAGCCTTGTAATAGGAACTGCAGCAGGGAAAATTTAGGTCAAAATGTTTTTGTCAAAAGAGGAGAAGAATCTGCAGGAATGATAATAACATCAATGCTTCAATTCATGTTTTTAGAATTCCCCTTTCTAAATGGCAAAGAAGCTTTTCCTGCTAACATATTACCGAATCATGATAGCATCAGACTTTTTACTACAAAGAAGTACTGTATGCATAGTTGTAACTACTTGGATTTAAAGAGGATCAGTGCATAGACCTTAATGAGTATCAGAAATCCTGGCAAAGCTTACAGATGTCTTAAGCCATGAAGATTTGCTTTGCTTTTACTTCAAGTATATGCATTAAGAGATACTAATGATTCAGTACTTGACACATAGAAATAATCTGAAAATAATAAGGAATTAAGAGGTCCTGACATTTCCCTGAATACCCAGAAGAATTCCTGGAAAACAAAGCAGTGGAATAATTCCCCAGGTAAGCAGTCTCCCAGTACCTTCCAAATTTAATTACAGCCTTGGAAGTATGACTGGAAAAACAAACAGCAGTGAAAAAAAATCTGCCCTGTCAATAAATATTTTCTATTTCTGATTTGCCTCAGCATTAGATAAGTTTTTCCCTTTTTTGATATAGAGATTGAATAAAAGACCTCTAGATACATTGCTACATTTCAGTGGCTCCCCACAAATCTCTTCAAACAGAATATTCTTCTTTCACGGCTCAGAATTCAAATATACTCTGAATTTATATAAATTAAATTGACCTGCAGAAAAACAATAATAACAAAAGATCTGCTCCAAGTAACTAACAAAACCTTGTTTAATGACTGCAGAATACAAAGAAAATTCCAGATATTTGAAGATGTGGGGTTTTCCCCTCCCCGCACAGCCATTTGTCCAGTACTGTTAGCAGTCAAAGGAATTATTCAGGAGAAACACAAATACTATAGGAAGGTATTTAAATAAATATGTAAAGCAGATTGCCTTATTCTATTCCTTTATTTAGAGGAAAAACACAGTGAATTTTGTTTTGCATTTCCTGATGATTGTCCTTCTTAATAATTGCATTTAATATTCTCTGACTGTAGAATCATGGAAAAATTCAAGCTAGAAGGGACTGGTAGAGATCCTCAGTCCAATCTCCCACTCCAAACAGGACTGGCTTCAAAGCCTGTCAAATTTCTGGTTTTATTACCTTGCATATCAGCTCTCTTCTGAACCAGTAAGAGAAATCTATGTGGTGCTGTAACATTTAGAGTAGAACCACAGTGGCCAAAGATGTTGGGGCAGTCTCCTCCACTACAATCTGAAGGTAGCTTGAATAAACCCAACCTGTGTATGAATTTTGCAGTTCCCTGGGCCCAAGGCTTTCTCCATGCTCCACACGGGTGCAGTGGGAGCCTGCCCACAGACTCTACAGACCCATCCCAGCACTGCTGGGTGCCCATGGAGCGCATGAAGGGCACAGAGGGTGCACAGCAGCCCAAGGCACCTCCAGCTGCCCTGAACCCTACTCACCCAGGACTGTGTTGAGCCCAGCACACAGCCAAGATAAAGCAGAAGCGAGCTGGAGGACCTGACGTGTGTGTGACTGCTCCCAGACCTGTTTTTCACCTCTCCACAGCATCACAGCAATGGAAGAAGCACCAAGGCTCCTCAAGGCAGAACTCTGCCCTCTCTGACTGCATGAATTAGATCCAGACCTATTAAATCCAAATTATTATTCTTAATATTGTGGTGGAGCAAAACGATGCAGGCAGTACCACACAGAGGCAAGACTAACAGTGTTAAATCTCCCAGTCTCCAGTGGGATTTATTATGGCCATTTTTTACAGTTTTTGAGCCCAGCAGCAAAACCAACTGCACTCCCCCCATCACACACAGAAACACATTTTCACAACGAGTGAATACCTTGTAAGTCAAGCACTCCCAGCACTTGCAGCAGAAAGGGATTATTCAGAAAATGGCTATTCAACAAACGGCATAATAGAAATTTAATTCTGCTGTTTGAAGGATTTGCAAAAATCATTTGCCCAAGGAGAAAAATAACATCAGAGAGTAAAAGCATGAGCAACTGATGGCTGTGCACCTCCCTGCCTTTGCTCGAACAGATGTGACTCGGAAATATCCCACACCTCTCCTCCTGCAGCAGCTCTCTCCTGACTCCCAACAGCGCCGCGCAGGTAAGCAAACACAGAGGAAATAATGACAAGATGAAATAAATGAGGGAGAGAGGATCCCACATTATGTAACACTGCATTTAAAGGATTAATTGGGACAGCCTGATAAGGATGAATTGAATGTGTGAGAGCTACAGTTTTTTTAATTGAGCAGCTTTTCTCCAGGGAAGAGAGCTAAGTTTAAACCATCTGTCCAATTTCAGTGTCATTTGCCAAGGAAATGATTAAATATTTTAAGATTAAATCAAAAGCTAGGAATCTAGGCAGAAGCCTAGAAATAAATGATTTTGGGGTTTCTTTTACATGCAGTAATATGAAGTTCAAAGTTGGTGAATTTTAAATACCATTCTTCCCTCCCGCATGCACATACACACATGCACATATGCTCATCCACAGTCAAGTGAAACATTGGGACACAAGGCACTTGGCAGCATCTGAGTAAGCCAAAGCCCAGTGTGCAGCAAGGGACTAAAGGAAAAAAAACTGTGAGAAAGGCTGGGATAGCATCTGCCACAGAGGGAGAACCCAAAAAGGCACCTGGGGTGAAGGATCCTCTCATGGGTGCCTCAGGGGAAAAGCAAACATGGCAGCACTGACCCCACAAAGTCATTTTCCAAGAGGCTAAGAGCACTTCTAAAGTCTGACAAATGATCTGAACTACAGCTGCTAATCACAAGGCAACTGAAGAAATACAAGATTTCAGATGATGGCTCATACAAAACAGCTCCTTCACCACCCCCACATGTTCTGCAAGCCCCATGGTGTCCACCCAGCCCTCGTGTCCAGCTGTCAGGTGTTGACCAAGGTAAGAGAGAGGTGAGGGCACAAAACAGAGCTACTGTGCCAGCAAGTCCCCAAGCATCTGCTGGAGTAAGCCAGGTGGCCAGAGTTCATGTTTCCCTTCCTGTTCAGGGCATACTAGAAAGATTTTCCTTTTCCCATCTCACAGCTGAAAAGTATCCAGGACTGGAAATAGGCCTGCTGATAGGATTACCTGCTTGGAGTGGAGAAAGGTTGGTCTGGAAAGTCACTTAGCTCTCCTGACAAACACAGCACATTTCACTTAACCACAGTAGTCATGCTGTGCCCATTGCTGAATGATCCTGCTGGGAGCTTGGTCATGATTCAATTTTAGATTAAGAAGCCTACATTTCAGGTGCTTACATTTACACTGAGTATAAATTCCCATCATAGTCCTTGGTGTTTTAGGGATCATTTTAGTTCTCTAACCAGAGTCAACGAGTGCCACTTGAGGGTTCTCAGGGTGTCTGCAGAGGGCTGATGGGCACATCACAATGTCTGCACAGACCTGTGTTCTGCTAGAGACACTCCAGGAGCTCCCAGGACCATTAGGTGATGAAAAGCAATTGTGTTAAGGACACTGCATCTTCTTTGTGACAGCACAGCCTTCCCTGCTACACCCCTGGGCACTGGAGCAGGGCTCACCAGCACTGCCCCCAGTGTCCCAGCACGACAGCAGCCCATGGTGGCACCTTTTCCATCGGGAACTTCCTCCTCCTCCTGCACCCCCCCATCTTTAATGTGCAAAGCCCTGTGTTCTCCCAGGTAGACACAAGAGCTGATAGAGACAGACTTCACCCTGCCCTTGGGCACCCCTAGACCGCTCACTGTGGGTAAACAGAGGTGTTGTGGTTGCACTGGAATTTAATCAGGGGCCAGTGGCAGTACAGATTTCTCCATAAAGTCTTAAGTTGCAGGTCCAAGTGTTAAAGGGAAAACCTTAGGTTTTATTTCTTCTTATTATAAATGAAGTTTCTGTCCTTTCTGCCTTGGAAGAAACCTGGAGAACATGAGAAAAGCAAACCAAACCAATGAAACCAAGGAGAGCATTATTAGTATTTTCTTCTAAAATCTGATGGTTTTTAATCCAAACTCATAATGGCCCAAAAATTCTTGCTCCTGGCAATGCTGTAGGAGAGGGATTAATCTCAGCTTTATCCAGCATTTGTCTAGTCTGTCACTGAGAGCTCTTTTAATGGCAATGAAGTGAAACAGGCACTTTCATCTCAGCAGGTGCCTCAGACACCACGTTAGATGTTGGATATAAAACTTCACTAATTCTGGGCCAAAAAAAAATCATATCCTACCTGATCACTGCTGCAAAATGATAATAGATTGTTTTGAGGTGTCATCTAATCAGGTTTTAAGACATAAATGTTATTTTTGTAGGGCAGCCAGCTCCTTAACCTCGTTTACAGATTTTTTAATTTCTGGTTTTAGCTTCCCTCAGCAACTGGTGCATTTTCTAATGTCCAGGTAATCACATTCATCAGCTTCCCTTTCACCCTTATTAAATATTGATTTGTTTACAGAACTTTTCACACCACATCTTAACCAGAACAACTTTGTAACCAAAGTAATTTTTATCAATGAGAAAAATAACATTTTTCTTCAGGTATTCAAGTAACCTTTTCACATTATTAATATTTCTTCTTTGAAAAATAGACACTTATCAAGAACCCAGATTATGCAACCACTTGTGGGATTTACCTCCTGCTTGCACAAAATCTGTCTAACTGGAGTATGATCTCTTGCACCCAGGGAAAAAACCTCACTCTCTATCCAGTGGTTTCTATACCCTTGAAACAACTCTCATACTGGCCTTCTCCATAGAACAAATAAAAGGCCAACTTTCCACTATGGAAAGGGGAATTTTAACTTATAAAACTGTACTGTGACATTTTATAATGCCTTGTAATTTTTGGACTGCCAGGGCTATTTTATTAAGAGCAGCAGAAGCTCTTGAGCATCTTGACTGAAATGATGAGGCATTACAGAGTAACCAAATTCTTATCACATCCATTAGCATTTATGTCTTGGTGAAGAAAAGACATTTGCAAATATGGGAATTTAAAGTGAGACTATCTAATATTTTTCCTTCCTTATGGAAAAAACAGGTGTTATTTTGTATGCAGAATTTTTTTTCTGTTCAAGAAGTTCTTTAACCACTGAATTTTTTCCCTTTTGACAATATTATTTCCAACCTGAATTTCAATTTAATGAAGGAAACTAAAGCTGCATTTCTTCCTGGTAAACTTAAAAGAAGTCAGAAATGTTCAGATGAAAACAATCTTCATCGAGTTATAAATCATATTTTCTTCTGCCATTGCAAAATGTGTTGAAAAATACAGTCTAAAATAGCCCAGGTACAACCAGTCTGTGTGTCTATTTTAAAACAAGTTTATTGGATATTTATTCCTCTTTGTTGAATTATACTTTCTACACAAAACCACAGCTTGTGCAGACTAAGATTAAATTTCTTGCTAGAGCTACTTAGAGGAAAATTATAGAAAAAGGAAGATATGACTGAACCAGATTCCACAGTCCCTTTTTTTTCCTAGTAATTTCTGTCTTATCTTTAGAGTACTTTGTTGTTGAAAGACGACAAAATGTGCGAAACTCTGTGCTTGTGGGCTGATCCCTCTGAACCGCTGACCAAAGTGAAAACACCAGCCCTGGTGCAGTCAGTGAGCACCAAGAAGATGTCTGCAAGATCGTTGTCAGAGCGAGGGACTGGACCATATCCTTGGTGGTTGCTCTAGGGGGGACAGGCACCCCTTCCCAGTGCTTCCCAAGTAGCCACAACCTTCATTTTTAGTACCAGCTGTGCTTAAATAATTACAGCCTGTTCCAGGCTGGACCACTACAGATGCGGAACTGGAGGAAGAGAGGGTAGGAAGGCTGTAGGAAGGCTGGAGCACAAGTCTTACCAGAAGCAGTTGAGGGAGCTGGGAGCCCAGAGAAAAGGACGCTCAGGGCAGACCTTATCTACAACCATCTGAAAGGAGGCTGTAGTAAGGTTGGGGTCAACCTCTTCTCACAAGTAGCAAGCGATGTACCAGAGAAGATGGTCTCATGCTGCACCAGAGGAGGCTTAGATATTAGAAAAAATTTCTTAACTGGAAAGGCTGCCAAGCATTGGAACAGGCTGCCCAGGGATGTGGTGGAGTCCCCATACCTGGAGGTATTTAAAGATGTAGCACTTAGGGATGTGGTTTAGTGGTGGAAGTGACAGTGCTGGGCTAATGTCTGGACTTAAAGATCTTAGATTTCTTTTCAGCCTAAATGATTCTGTGATTTTCTGATTCCACGTTTTTATGAAAATAAAAGGGAACTGAGAGTCCAAGACTCACATCACAAAACCACCTTGCCAACTGCTAAAAAGATGTTTTCTATAGTTGGCTTGATTCATTGTTTTAATTCAATTTTTCAGTTCCAGCTGCAAACAGCTTCAGGACATGGCTGGTGGAAAAATTCTCAACCGTGCCAGACCACCCTGGGACATTTTGCTGGGCAGCTACACAAAGAAAAAGGGGCTGTGGTTGGGGTTTGACAATACACCCTGCATTGGCTGCTACATGAGGTGTTGCCAAGAAAAACCCAAGGCCCCTTCATGTTTCCTTAGTAGAAGAGATACTGCTGGTCAGCAGAAATGAGACTGGGAAGCACTGGCTCTGGGCCCCAGCACAACAGCCCTGTTCTATAAGCTGAGAAAATCCTGTAACATAGGGATTTTATTGAAATAACATTCTTGGATGGTAAAGGCACTAAAATGGGGAGGAGTACCACCTCCTAGGAGCAGAACCAGAGAGCAGCTTGCCTGGGCTCTGCTGCAGCAGCTGGAGACCACATACTTACCTTCTGGGACCTTCTGTGCTGCCACAGGCTATGGGCTCCAGGCAAGGCTCCACCAGCATCTCCAAGAAGGGATTGTCCATGAGGCTCTGGGTGCAGCTTTCTGTTAAACTCTGTCTCCTCTGTCAATCAAAAGTCAATGTGTGTCCTACAACATCCTCCCTCTGCTTGCAAGTTATGCCACACAAGACTACAGATTAATCAGTTCTGGCATGGAAGAATCCCATACAGACAGCACAGACCCTCTAAATAAAGCTGGTGCACTGTCTGCTGTGACTTGCTAAAGTAGGTTAAGCACCTCTTCTCCTAAGGCAAGAGGGATTCATGACTACAGTCTGTGGTGTTGCTGATATTAACATCCATTGTCATATACATCTGTGTCAAATAGCCAGAACTTCTGAGATTTTATTCTTCTGTAGTGCAAAGGTATGGGTGTGCAGTTTGTGCACATCACTGTAGAAGTGCAGGCCAAAAAACTGAAATGAAACTCCTCAGAAACTGAGGAGCTGTGAAGCGGTGCTGCAGAAGAGTCTGCGCCAGACACGACACCTCACTGCACTCTGCAAGCTCACCCCTCCCTGACACGAGTGTCCAGGGATCACACTGCAGCTCACCAAAGCAGGTACCTACCCCCAGATGGCACATGCCTCTGCATCACTGAACTAGATCAGTTTTGTCCTGAGTACACCGTGCTCTATCCACATCTATAAACCCCCCATTCACTTCAGTAGCTTTCAGGCAGGACATGTTTTCTTCCAGCTTTTAAATCCTGACGGATATTCATGAAAAGTTTTGCTAACCCGTGAAGCAGCAGGGGAAGGGATATGGAGGAGGAAAATTAATGTTAGTACAGAGATATTCTGCACGACTTCAAGAAAAAAATAGCCAGGGAGACTTTTAAAGAGACACAGCTAATCCAATGGTCTTGAAATAAAAGCAGAAACGAAGGCAAAATATTAGCATGAATCTAGGAACTTGTATAGTCTGGAAATTAGAAACTGTGGCTGAATCTCTACATTGAGAGAATTTTTTCTGGAGAAACTGAGACTGAAGTGCTGTATCCTAATTTCAGTGCTCCAGAAAGCCAGTGGCAGAGTCAGGGCTTAACTGGCCCAGTCCCAGTGCAGTGCCTTTTGCATTCCGCCTGCTATGCTTGAAAGGTGACCCTACATCCTCATACTCCTACCCAAAATAGAGAGGGATAACATTGTCGTCACTGAGATCAGAAAATATATTATCATTAACTTGGACTCAATTCCAACCCTAACACCTGTCTCGACGGCAATAAAGCCCCATTTGAGCAGCTCATCAAATCAATTTTTTGTGCTGGAGTTGAACACCTCATTGGAGGAGGACCTGACCTGGTGTCTGCTGCCTCCCTCAATAAATTAACACATCCACTATGGGGAATGTTTGATAGGAAGGATGTCTTCCCTCTCCAGGAGACAAGTGGTATCACTGAGGTGCTTTGCTGAAGGCACAAAATGCACCCACAATTGTACCGCAATGACAATCTGATGTCTTCCAAAGGCCTCCAAAAACTGGTTTTCAAAGGGATCGGAAAATAATCCCTACTTCCCATCATATCTGGGAGGGACACTGCTGTTGAGAACAGCCTTTAGCAATACTACTTTAAATGAAAGCATAAATGACAATTATATGAAAAAATAATCGGCATTTAATGTTCTCTTTTTTGGGTAAAGTTTTGTGTGATGGGTTTAAAACTAGATCTAGATTGTGCCTCTCATGCATCAGACAGGCTAACTGCAAGATACTGAGACACTTGAAAGTCAGAAATGTAGGTGATGTTGATAACATCTTCAAATAGTGCAATAATAGCGTTCAGTCACTCAAGGTCTTTCATTTTTGGAACTGCCCCATATGAGCGTGACATTCATTAGTTCAAACCTGTATCGTGCTACAGCAGTTTGAAAAAAAAAAAAAGTCACTAGGAAGAGTATTAAAAAATGCATGAAGAAGTCTTTCCCTCAGGCATTTCTTTCAAGGTCAGAAAGCCTCACTCTTGTTTTTTCTGCTGACATGAAAACATGCAGAGAGATGATGTGACGTGAAGACCCACACCTAATTCTGACCTTTAATTCTGAAAAACCTTCATCTTCACACAGATTTTTCAAATGTGACTTTCTTTGATCTCCATGAAATTAAGAAAAATATGTGCCCTGTTCCCTGGCATGCCTGCTGTAGGATGCCTACATAGAAAACTTCTCAGGGACCAGCAGAGCCTCGTGAATAAAAACTACTCCAAACCCTCCTTTACCCAAGTCAGAAGGAAATATTTATGACAGTTGAAAGCTATGATAAGGGCTGCATTTCTCAGTTTTTCGCTTTCCTTGTAGCACAGTAAAGTTCATTTGGTTTGTGGTGAGGGACTGTATCCCCCCAGAGGCTCCCATGTAGGACCAGATCCCAGGGAACACACATTGCCTGCTCTACTCTCCATCCCAAAGCCCAAGCCCCTGCTCTCCCCATCATCCAGCCCTTCAAATCCTCAAACCAATGTTTACAGCATTTGATCTCAAGGATCATTGGCAACATCAAGAGGAGAAACACATTCATTTGGGTTCCTCTGCCAGATAAAGCATGGTTATTCCCAGTGCCACTTTCAAACATCAAGATTTTCAAAATTGGGTGAAAATAAGATTA
The DNA here is from genome assembly GCF_024509145.1 of Vidua macroura. Taxonomy (NCBI): domain Eukaryota; kingdom Metazoa; phylum Chordata; class Aves; order Passeriformes; family Viduidae; genus Vidua; species Vidua macroura. The sequence goes on along the minus strand of NC_071573.1, from coordinate 100,153,666 downwards.
ATGGAGTTGTGCATGGAGGAATTCTATCAGCATTAAAAACAGAGCTTGTCAGTATTTTATGACTTTTCCTTCCACTCAGCTCCAGCCCTTTTTTATTTTTTTCAGAAGAAGAGGGCATTTGTTATAGTTCAGCTCTGTTTTCAAAAAAAGTTCTGTTTTCTGATGACTAAATTTATCAAAACCACACAGTAACAAGGAAGAAGATTTTGAAAGCAGCAGTGTGATTTAGATACCTAAATCCTCTTCTGTAATAATGATGAAGACCCTGTTCTGCCAATTCATCAAATTTGGCTTCAGGGCTCCTACAGGAGCACAGGAGTTCCAGGAGCAAATTCACCCCATCAGTTTGGTACAAATTCACCTCTAAAGTTTTAAGTTCCTTTTTTTTTTTTTTTTTGAGAACTTTATATCTGTATTTATTAGACTGGAGTTGAGTACCACCTGCCCAAACCACCCTAAATTCAGACAGACGTGGTCTCTCTTAAAGCCAGCTCAAAAACTTGAAGTTGATGCAGCCCATGCCATGTCCTCCGACCAGTTTGGGAGCACAACTGCATTCCCAGCAGGTCTGACAGGCAGTTGGCAATGCCCAGTGCCCTCTCCCCTTTGCTGTCCCAGCTTCTCATGTTTTCAGTTTGATGTCCCCTCTGGTTGTGCAGAGACAAGTTTTCACAGGCCTATTATGGAGTCAGGATCATAGAAATGGTCTGGGCTTTCCAAAAGACAAAGGCAAAGGATTTCCAAGAAGAAAAATAAATATCCACTTTTTCAGGCTCCTTAGCATAGCCCTACAAATAAGAGCAGCAACCAGAGAGGAAAAAGTGACAGGACTCTTCTCTGGGGAAAAAAATATTTTTAAAAAAATTGTAGATGGCAATCCAACCTGACCTTCCTGAAAATCAAGAGTACCTGATCTTAGGTTTCCCTCTAAGACTTTTTCTCCCTCCCTCAGGTGCACGCCCTTGATGTCACCTGCTGATGCTTGTGCCCAGAGCTCCAGCTCCACAGCAGGGCCAGCTCTCCCTGCAGGCCACCTCCAGCACAGGCAGTCCAAGCTCAGCCAGCATTCTGCACACACTGTCACTGGCATTTTGACTTATCTCATACAGGGAAGAAAAATACGCTAAAACAAAGCCCCAAACCAGTGGAGTTTTGTTGCTATATTATGGCAGGATTCCCTCACGGCTTAACAACATGTAAGATGTGCAAGGAAGTGATTGAGTCATGATCCCTGGAGGTATTAAAAATACATGTAGATGTGGTACTTGGGGACATGTTTTAGTGGTGGACTTGGCAGTGTTGGGTTAATGGCTGGATTCACTATCCTAGAGGTCTTTTCCAGTTTACTATGATTCTAAACTCAAAGCTTCCTGCAAGGTTGGGAATTTCATAACCACACCCTTGTGGCAGGAGTATCCCATAGGGCTGAGCTCTCTCAGCCTTGCCCATATGGGAGCACATCAGAGCAGCTCTTCCTCATCTGCCCCTGCTGGGACATTACAACTTTGAGACCACTGACCACCACCCCTCTGTAAAAGTTAACTGAAACTAGCTTTTTGTGCATGTGCAGGGCTTCTTCTTTCCAAGCAGAATGACAGATGCTCTGGCACAGACTGCAACTCTCAGCTTCATTTCCATAGGAGGTCAGCCTAAAATCTTGTCCAGTCAAGCCCAGAAAGGTGATAGCCACAGTTACTGCAGTGGAGAGCTGGGCAGGCAGGATCAGCCCAAGCAGCTCCCCCCCATCTTCTCATAAAGTACACCCAGGAGGGCCCTGACGTTTCTGAGTCCTGGGCCAAGCCACAGCATTGCATCCAGGTGCAGCAATCCCCAAGGATCATGATCAAGACCAAAAGAAGCCTCTTCTAAAGTGACATCAAAGGCCACAACTGAGTCAGCTGATGGATGTGCCCCAAGGGCTTCACACAAGCCATGGGGACCTGGGGAAGCTCAGAGCCCATGGGGACTCAGACCAGTCCCATCTGCACATGAGGAGGAATGACTCTCTGGTGCCAGGAGAAGAGCAGTCTGACAGAACACAAGGCCATGCCCTAGGATAGCTTGGCACTGCTTAGACACAAGCCTCAGATTCACTGTTTTACTGGGCATAATCCAGCAAATCCATTTACTCCCCAGCTAATGCTCATTTTATCACCCTCAAATTTTATGAGAACTTCCTAACACAGATAGCTCCTGCACTGTGTATACAGAAGGCTTCATCACTGACCTTTAAGGCTAATGGCTCTGTCTGCATTTGAGATATTTGGACTTGTACACTTTTAAGCCAGATCTTGGGCTGACAAGCACTGTGAGCAATATTGGTGGCACTCCCACCAGGCCAAGCAGTGTTCCAGTCATAGGTGTGCAGGGAGTCTGTGTGGGGATGGAGCAAAGGAGCTGTCCTGCCCTAGGATCAGGAAGCTTCTAACAGATCAGTAAAGGAAGATGCTGCTGCTAGCTTTTGGGCAGCAGTAGCATCTTTTCAGCTGCAGAGGAAAATCTGAAAAGCAAAAGGACCAAAGGATCTAGGCTGGCTCAGTGCTCACCACCAGTTTTATTTTCTTCTTTGTAACACTCAGGCAAGATGTTGAAGCAAACTGTCCAAGCAGTGCTTTCTGTAAAGTTCATGGTTCAGTGATGCAAAGTCTTCTTGGGATAAAGCACCACAGCACTGAGGTTGCTGCCACTGCCACCATCAGCCTCCTCTCCAGTGGCAGTCCATCCCATGCCCTGACCCTTTGTGTTTACATACCCCAGTAGAGTCTACAAGCCCTGTGTGCACTTGCTGCCAAACACAAGAAACTGGTGCTCCAGGGAACTTTCAACATAGAAAGAACACACAAGAGAGGAAAATAACATTAAATTACTGTCCTGTCCATAGCCAGCCTGGCTTCTGAGCACGGTGCCCACCATGAAGTTATGATTAGGAGTTAAGTTTACCTGCTCATACACCTTGCAGAATAGCACATTCTTGCAAAAGCCAATGTAATTTATTTCATCATACTTTTATCATCTTACTAGTAAGCTATATGAGTGCTCATATCCTCTGCTGGACCAGCACAACCTTGGGCATTAGGTTACTACATAGCTGAAGCCAAATGAGAACTTTCATTACCTGAGACTAATATTTATTTTAAAGTCCCAAAATGCAAGCAGAATTTTGGCATTACAATTGTGTTTTTCATCAAACCTTCATGCAGATGGAAATCTTCATATAGTATAGAGCTGGTTTAGAGACCCACACAGAAGAGAAAACACTTTCAATCTGCACAGAAAGACTTTGAAACAACACAGACCTGGTCAAAGGAAAAGAGAACAAACAAAAAGATAGGCATTTCCCCTCACATCTGACTACAACACCTGGATCCCAAAAGCAATTTTTGAGTAATTTTATAGAAACATTTATTGTCTCCAGTAAAGTATTTGCAGATAGTGAAACCTGGAATGGCTAATAGGCACTTATCCATGATCTGCATCTAAGGAGTTATTATTAGTTAATGAGCAGACAGCAATTCAGAGTTCTAATTTTAGCACCAACACATGCCAGGAACGGCAACAAAAAGAAGCAAAGAGAAACAGGCCAAGGCTGAATAAAAAAAGGATGTTCTACTGCCTTTCCATCAGTTGTAGAAACTGTCCCACCTGCCACATCTCTGACACCAGTTTAGCATCCAGACAGCAGCAGTCACACCATGGTGTGGAAGAGAAACACAGAGCTGGCACTGACCCCAGAGATCAGCCAGTCTGCATCTCTCCTCCTCAAGGCAAGCTCAGGTCTCCTCTAGCAGGTCCTGATCCACCTCTAAAGCTGTGCAAAAGAAATGCTGCTACTAGGGGTTCCCAAGGGCTGGGGCCATGTCTTTGAATATCTCTTCCTCTTCTAAACTAGGATATCCTTCAAGAGCAAAAGACTTCACTGTCAGGCTGGAAAGACCCAACATCACCATCCTAGTGAGATGTACGTGACCGCTGTGAAGAAACAGTGGATTGGTGCTCGGTGCTGCAAGGACTCCACACCCAGCAGGGAACAAGGATCCAGCAGTGTCAGTCATGGTCAAGCCCCTACAAATACGTAAGAGAGGTCTTAAACACTGAATCATAACAGCACAGCTCTGGCTCTTCAGAGAGCTTGGCAGATTTACCCATCTTTGGCTTCACAGCTCCTCATCAAACATGGCCAGGCCCTTAACTGGGTGTCCAGAGCAAACAAAAGCTGAACATGGCACTGTGACATTGCCACTTTTCACTTAGCAGGCAGGCAATTATTCTCATGTTTAATTGTATCTGATGAGTGACACTCACAGGCCCCATGCTGTTTAAAATGTGACATATTTTATTTATCATAGCAGCTTCTACAGTTCTACAAATGGATGACACACAGCCCATTATCATTTTGGAAGCATTATTATTCACACAAACATGTCCCAGAACCTTAGAAATTTTTTTTAATTCCTTTTTTTTCTACATTCCTTTTAAATTCAGAATGCAAATTCCCTACCTTGCCAATGAGATTTCCTCCTCCTCACCAACCCAAAATAAATTAGAGAACAAGCTGCTATCTCTAAAAGCTTTATAAATAAAACATACAGCACACACACACATAAAGGCTACAATTTTAGAGTACTTTTGTATCCTGGATGGATTTAGAGATGTCATTGCAAATGCACAGATGCTGCCAGTCACGGGAGCTTAACAAGCGCTCTGAGGTTTGACATCCCATCAGACTGCAGCCCTTTGTGGCAGCTGAGGCTTCCCAGGGCAGAAAGTAACATGACAATTGCTTCTATCAAAGAGAGAAAATAATGGCAACCACACCGGCAAATACACCAAGGGACAGAACTAAAATCACTCTTTCCTGGCTCAACTAAATAAAAAATTATGACAGTTCAAAAGAATGTTAAAAGTTTTCTGGAAGTGGCTAAACCACACTATTCCAAGCTGTCAGTGGAAACATTTGTTTTTTTCCTTACCTCAAAAAGGAACTATTTTTCAAAAAAAAAAAAAAAAATAAAAAAATAAAAAAAAAAAATAAAAAAAGTTTAAAAACTGATTCAATTTGAGTTTTGATTTTTCTACTTTTTTTTTCCACCCAAAACATACACAATGTGAGGAGAGAACAAGGAAAGAAAGTAGTTCCAGAGGTAAGAAATCCTGTTTCCTCTAGGAGATTGTGCTGGTTTTTAACTGGATTAACACGAAGCCGCTGTTCAGGCATGGCCCATCTGTCGGTGATGCCCGCGGGGATGGCTGCGGAGGTGGCCTGCCAGAGACAGAGCCTGAGCACCGACTCAAAGCTCTCCCTGGCTTCCAGCCCTGCAGCTCGGAGACTAAACAGGCAGCAAAGGTGAAAAAAGGGGAAAAGAGAAATACTGAAGCAGGAAAACAATATTACATTTCAAACTGAATAGCCTGAAACTTTTAAACCCATGTTTGGAAAAATGAGGTGTCATCTATCAAAGCAGTCCTCCGATGCCACCAGCACCCACTGCGGGCGAGGAGGAGCTCCCTCACTGCCTGCCCAGGGCTCACAGGGACTGGCCACAGGATCTCTGCATGATCCCAGCACAGAGCAGGCAGAGAAGTATCACCAGCCCTGAGCAACTCTGGGAACAGAGGTGGCCCTGCATCAAGCCTGAGGTGAGGGGTCTGGGTCTGCAAAAACCTCTGTCTGTCCATCTAGCTTACTAAATAAGTCTCCAAATAATCCCCTTCCTTTCTTTAGGGCTTAAAAGGCTCCCAAGGGCTCAAACAGGTGGATTCAACAGCCAAAATGGGTTCTGCAGACAAGTGCCTGTCACAAACGCTGTATTCCTGAGCCAGATCACAAGTGCGGTTAGCTTCAAGTGCCATGGTGGCCACTAAAAAGCTGAGACAAAAAGAGTCATGCTGGAAGTTTTAAACGGTCAAATGCATTTTAAACATTTTTGAGGTCTGGCTCATTGGCTCTGCTCCTACAGAAAGCTACAGAAAGTTGGACTTCCACCTGAGCAGATAACACAGCTTTAATGCACCAACTCCACTCTCAGCATGAGGCACACAGGGAAGGCTTGCCCGTCTCTGCCCACCCGAGGTGATTCTGACCCCCGCAGCTGCTTGCTGAGCTGGGATGGGCTCGGAGATTGTTTGGGAAGCCCCAGCCCTGACTAATCCCCTGCAAAGGGAATCTGCCCTCCCTGGCATTTCCCATGAAATAGGATACACACAAACTCCATACCATCTTTTTTTCTGCCCTGAAATGGGGAATTTCATCACCCATGTGGGTGTCTATGTTTTTGGAAAATGCTGAATTCTTGGTCTCAGTAAAGGCCCACACTAAACAGACCTAAGGAAGAGCTTCTTCGCTGCTGTTAGACTCACTAACCTCCATTTCATTGCATTTCCTCTGTTCTTGGATGAAGAAGAAGAGTAAAGGACACCAAGCTGACCTTCAGCACTCCCCTGCAGTATCTCCACAGCATTCTCCCAGCCTGTTTTTCTCAGCTCCTTTGCAAACCAGACAGCCCCAGCCTGCTTTCACAAACCCCCTGTGGTGTCAGCCACAGGGGTTCATCACACCCTATGTCTACTCTGCTTCTTGGCAATGGGGGCCACTTTTTCCTACCTGTTATTTACTGCTGTTCAGTAACCAGGACACAGCTGGGACTCGGGTCACACAGGCAAGGCTGTCACGACATGCAGATAGCTACAGCACTACAGCTTAAAGCCAGAGTCCAAGGGAAGCTGGCAATAGGCAAGGCACAAAGGAGAAAATCAAGCTGCCATCTTAAGAGTGATTTCAGTGATTCATAGGAGTCATTTTAGTCAATTCACTGGTTAATGACTTAGCAGCACTGGCACAAGGTCAAATCACAAATGGGTAAGAGCATTTCTCCAAAGCAATCACTTATTTCTCTATTTCCAGCTCTCCATTTCTACTTGAAGAGCAGCACTAAAAAGGAGAGAGAAATCAGCTTTTCATCTAAAAAAGACTTGTAAGAAACCACAAGTGCCAAGCGTGTTTTCTCTCCACCCTTGTCTCTTTTCATACCAGCCCAGTTCCTTGATCTGCTACAGCAGCCACTTCTTCAGTGGTGAAAAATATTTGTAATACACATTGCTGTATGTAACAGAAACGCTGAAGAGCAACTGGAGATCAGTTAAACAGCTTTATCCCTAAGCAGCAACACGTTGAAATGCAGGAAAGACAAGTGATAACCAGCAATGGGTTGATGCATTCACCAGCTTCAGTAAAATCTACCCATAAAAATAAATCCTGCTGAAGTACTGCTGGTGTTTCATCCTATGTGCATGTGATCTTCATGTAACTGGTGGTAACAAGATGACAGATAAAGGCAACAGAAAAATATGGTATTAATTATGCAAACTCCTTGGTTCTAAGTCCTAAGCACGTCAATATATCCACACCTTAAGAGATCGGGAGAATTCAATGTAAAAGCTTGTCAGCTCCTGTCCTTCCCTCCCAGAGGGCAGGAGACAGCTGAAGCAGCTTTCTGGGATCAGTCCCTCTGGTCCTCTGACCATGCTGCCCCAGAGGGATCATCTTTCACTTCAAAACCATCTTTAGCCATCCCTCTCCCTTCCAACATGATTTATTAAAAGGCATACTAGAGGAAGATTGACATAGAATAAGACTGGAAGAAAGCATGGAGGATCCCAGATCTTCTTAGCTCTGACAGGTCTGTGGGGACATCTCTAGGTGAGACTCTGAAACAGACAAAACAGAAGATGGTGATGGCAGCAGATAAGAGCTTTCCCCTCATCACTGCCCTCTCCAGATTTGACTGAGGCATTTTGTGAGCATCCATTCCAGCCATCCTGGATGCTATTTCTACATGTCCTCCCAGCTGTTTCCAGCAGACCTGAATCCCTCAAGTATTTTGTGTCTGTTGTGGTTTAACCACAGCCAACAGCTCAGCCCCACAGAACCACGTGTTCACCCTCACCAGTGACATGGGGGAGAGAACTGAAAGCATAAACATGAGAAAACTAAACAGGTACTTTAATAGCAAAAGCCACATGCACAAGCAAAGCAGAACAAAGAATTCATTCACCACTTCCCATGGGCAGGCAGGCAGCTCAGCCATCTCCAGAAAAGCAGGACTCTATCACACATAACACAGACTTCTAAGAACAAACGCCTTCACTCTGAACATCTCCGTTTCCTCCTTCTGCCCCCAGCTCTATGTGCTGAGCATGAGGCCATATGGTCTGGGATATCCCTGGGGTCAGTCAGGGTCAGCTGTCCCAGCTGTGTCCCCTCCCAGCTCCCTGTGGTCCCCCAGCCCACTCATTGATGGGTTGGGGTGAAGAGCAGAAAAGGCCTTGGCTCCTGTGTGAGCCCTGCTCAGAAACAGCAAAAACATCCTGGTGCTATTAACCTTGTTTCCCTACACAGCTCAGTATGAGTTATTGTGCAGAAAATTGTGTTTTGCTGAGACTAGACCACTTGCTTTCAAAAGCAAACAGGCTGGAAATGTTTCCTTTTTCAAAACCATCTCAGCTGTTTAAAACCATCCTAATTTACTGATGTTCACTCTATTAGAGGTACCCTAGGAAGGGCTGGGACCTGAAATAGGACTACATTCTTAATGAGATGAGACAACACACTACACCTGAGAATTTTTGATCATGGGTGGGGTTAGTTTCAATCCAGGACAGAATTTCACAGGCTCACAGTCTTACACAACCTTTTCCAGTTTCCAAGAAAACAGTTCTCTTTCATGCTGCCTTTTATGATTATTAACTGAACAAACTTGAGTGATTGGGACACAGAACATGACAAGAAAATAAAGATGGTTCAAGATGAACATTTTTCATTTGTACTGCTCTATTGGATTACACTAAGACTGTTGACCTTATTAAGATTCAGGTTAACAGCCCACTTCAGAAATATCCATGTGTGCACCTGAGTGTTAAACCAAATGCTTGGAAGACATATTAAATCAAATAAAGATTGATAGCTTGCTGTTTCTATCCTACCAGTCATCCAAGCACTGCATTTACATGAAATAGAGAAAACTGACAAGGGTGTTTCTCACGGCTGCTCTCTCTTCAAAGCACACCTATCTTTACATAGGTACCTTTGCTGCACCTTTTTACTCCTTGCATATCCAAATCTAGTACAATGCAATGTGGCAATGTGTGTTGTGTATCATCTACTGCAAACCAAAAGCAAATCCGGGTTTGAATTCAGTCCTTCCGACTTGCAGAGGTTATAACCCTGAGATCAGCCCCACCACTTGCCCTAGGAATCAAGTTTGAAAGAAGAAACAGGACCTGAGAGGCAGAAGCTCTGAAATACATACCTTTCAAGGACAATCTGGATTTATTTTTGTTAACACACTCCATCACAACCCACTTAGTGCACACGAGATCCCCCAGAAATCCCTTCCCACCATGCCACCTGGGATGCAACTTCATGAAAGGAGCCCAAAGAACTACCCCTCCACCTCTGTTTGCCCCTGCTCAACCAGGAGCAATGATGGGGAGTAGGATTTACCAAGACAGACATGCATTTTACTGCATCAGTAGTCAAAATTTTGCCTAAACCTCATCTCAAAGCTTTCTCCTTAACCCAGACATATCCTGTGTGTAGGGACCACCTCTATCCTGGTTCTCATTCTCAACATCCTCAGCAGCAGAAACAGACTCAGGACAATAAAGTGTGGCCTTATTTCAGGTTGCCTTCCCAGACTTCCCATGACTAATGATTTCATGTCCTGATTACAGGAGGAAAGATGATATTCGTTCCAGCTGAATCAGACACTGCAAAAATCATTTAAGTGATCCCACCAAGACAGGGAAGCACAGGATGCTAGCCTGTCCCTGTCACATGTTCATATAGCTTGTTCTTGAAAACTTTGCTGATGACTGTTTATAACCTTCCCAGATGATTTATCAGTGCATTCTTCCCTTTCTAGTTAAAATGCTCTTTCTTCACCCACTGTAAAAATTAACCCCACCCAAGCTGAGGTGCTCATGGACAACACCACAACCTGGTGACTGCTGGCTTCAGGCATACCACTTTGCCCTCATTCACTCCATAATTTTTTTGAATGCTACACTATGGCAGCCTCATTCTTCATCTAGCTCCTACCACGCAGATCCTTTTTTTCATATTAAAATCATAACGTATTTTGCTTCCCTTTTTCAAGCTCTTCTTTGCCTGTTCTGCTTCTCTCCTGCTGTCTATTGGACACAGAGTTCTCAGTAAAACTTTTTAAATCCTACATTAACTTCTCCTTGCAAGTTTCCTGTGCCCCAAAGCAGAGGGATTGTTCTGTCAGGGAGCTGGTGGCTAGTGTTGATCAATACCATCACTCTTGCTTTGCACCCTCCTTTTGCTGCACCAACTTGCCCTATCTCATCTTAAAGCAGACATTAGGGTCACGATACAATTGCTGTGCTTAACAAGCCTCCTCCAGGCCTCAGCAATACTCTGTGTTCACTCCAAGCCTCTGGGACACATGTGGCAATTGGATTTCACCTGTGCCTCTAAATCAAGCTAAATTATTCCATGTTTGCCATGGCTAAAAGCAAATACATGAACAAGACCAGGTAAGGAGAGCAACTTTTTATACAGCAGTCACTTGAGTCTGAGCCCTTGATCTTGGCCAAAAGAGGTCACAAGGCTCTTTCTCCCCTGCAGCACTTCATAAATGGGGTCCAGCTGCCTTGAGGGAATTGCAATTAAAAGTACTCTCCAGAGGAGCAGATTTCCTCTGACAAAGTATTTCTGTGTTCCTCTATATTACGTTCTGATCCATGAACAAATGCAGCAGGCTTATCTCTGTTACTGTGTGTTTGCTTTAGTAGCTAGCATGAAGCCCAAATCCTGTTTCTAAATCTCACTCCTACATAAAGCAGTAATGACATGGCTGCTCTGCTCAGATTGCCCCATGGCTTTTCTTTCTTTCTTTCATAAGGAATAAAACATACCTCTACCCTGTCCTGATGGACCTGCTGCCATTCTGCCATCTGACATTGCTGCCAGAAACATCCTGGGTTGTCCCAGGTTGTCATCCTTCCTGGGAAATCAACACAAAGATCACAGTGACATCCCAAAGCAGATCCACACAGCTCAAGTCTCCATGAACTCAAAGACTGTAAAAGACTGTGGTTATCTCCTCAAAAGTGGCAAAGCTGCATCTGGAGTCTCACTGAGAGACACTGAAGTAGCAGAGAGCAGTCTCCAGTAGGTATGACAGGGTCTCACTAAGAGAGCTGCTCACGTTTGCATATGCTCCAAGTGTTTTAAGTAGAGTAGAGGCTGATAATCAGAAAAAGCTCAAGACTCTCCTTTTCTGGGAAACTACTTGGCCCAGGGAGCAATGCCCTCCCAGTGATGCTCCTGCACTTCCTTCCAAACTGCAGAAGAGCAGTGCTGTCTATGAGCAAGAGAGATGCTATGCTCCAGGAAAGATGTAGGAAAGTTCTTGAGATGAGGAAAGGAAGCTTAGAAAGCAAAAAATACATTAAAAGGGAAAGCAGACAGGAGGTTTTCAACAGGTACAACCCCAAATGGCTTTTAAAGCAATTCAAAATTGTTCTCTCCTGGCTCTAGTGAGATCAGCTCCCAGAGATCAGTTCCCAGTTGCTCACCAGTTATTTCATCTTCCTCAGAAAGCAGAGCAGTGTGAGGGAAGGTTAAAATCTGCTTCAGACAACAACCACCTGGTGATGTCAGACCAGGGAACCTGGTCAAGCTTGGCAGGAGCACAGAGCTGACAGAGCAGTGAGCTGTCCCCAGCACCCATCTGCCCTCAGCCACGGGCTGCTGGAGCAGCTCTGGTGGGAGAACAGCTCACAGGGAGCTGTGGCAGGACATCCAGCCCACTATCCTGGCTAGCCCAGGGATAGCATCTTACCAGGTCCCCAGCACTGCACTCAGCTGTCAGTCACCTCCTGTGAATGTCACCCTCCACCCAACCCCATCTCTTACCCTCTTTGAAGTTGTCTGCTCCCTCCAATCCTCCAGCATAAGAGCTCATGTAATCAGTCCCTAAACCTGGTTTAGTCAAGTGATCTGCATTAGCTTTAAAAAAAAAAAAAAATCTGTCTTGGTTTAGGGTTTCTTTAACCTCCCCAAACCCAGCTCATTTTGACTATCCAAAGCTTCTGGACAATCATACATGACCTGAGATGGGACAGCTGGGAGCCTCTGGAAGGAGATCAGGGATGCAAAAGAAGCCTAACAAATGGAAACGTGTCAGGCTCCCACAGAGCCAAAGCCTCAGAGCCACAGGGGTCTCAGATGCAACACTCCAAAGCAGTTGTGTTGTGTTGGAAGCTGTTAATTTAACACAGTTTATTTTTGGCTTTCAGTGATTTATACAGATTTAAAGCAGGACTGGTTAAAGCAGTCATTTTACAAGAGCTGTACCATCCATGTAGTTGCCTTTAATTACAAGCAACAGCAAAGCAGCTCTTTTCCACTATCAGTTTTCTCATCAGTGCTACTTTGGGCAACACTCTTTATTGAAATAAAACTTAATTTTGACAAAATTGGGGTTTTTTTAGACCAAATACCTGACTGCTTCTAGAAGCCCAGCTTGGTACCAATTAAAAAACAGGGCAGTGTGACCTAGAGAATTCAAGAAAATGTCATCACCTACTGTGAGCTCCTGGGCAGCAGCTCTGTTTGCTAAAATTAGAGGAGCAAGAATCTTTGTTTTTAAACATGCCAGATTATCATCTTTTAAGTAAATGCTCCAATGTTTCAACCTAGTTGAAACATCAACTACTACATCAGGAAAACCTAACAATTTTTGTGTAGGTTGCTCTGACAAAACCTGGCATGTGCTGGATTTTCTAGGTAAGGTATTTTGTTGAATAAGTGACGGAAACAATTTTTAAGAGGTCAAACTCTAGGATCTGGGAATTGAAAACTTTACTGAAATCAGGTCACACTCTATATGGACAGAAACTTGCAGTCTGCATTCTCACAGTAGCTGCTACCTGTTTTGTGCCAAGAACAAAACAGGCATTGTCCAAGACAAGAAAAAAGACAATTTCTGCCCTAAAAACACCTAAAACCCAACAGACAATGTGAACTGGAGGCCTTTGGGGTGTTCTTCTTTGCACATTAGTATAGCCACTAGAGTTCATTAAAAAATAAACTGAAGTATTTGAAAGAGAGAGGAAATCAAAGTTTTGATGACTTGATGGTGAACATAGTGGTGATGCTGGGTTGACAGTTGGACTTGATCTTAAAAGTCTTTTTCAACCTTAAGGATTCTGTAATTTTGTGATCTCTTGGATAGTTTGGCATCAGCCCAGATTAAATCTTCAAACCAGGAATCATTGTACAGCAAATCCCTGCAGGCTATGAGGGCATCCAGCTTTTCCTCCAAGATGCTGTGGTCCTGCAAGAGAGCTACCAGCTGCCTTCATCAGTGTGCCCATGGACACTACATATCACATCTCACATGCAATATTATTTAGGTTTTAATGGAGAACTAGTTCTTCTCTAGGATGATCTAGAAACCACATGCAAAGAACAGAACTGCCTCAGAATCTAGATTATGTAATTTATTTTCACCATTATTTTTATCCCTGTTGAATCCAGACAGACTTTTTGGTGAAGGATATAAAATCCTGGAGTTCATTTATTCAAGCAACATCCCCCCACTTTTGAGTCTTTCATACTCTAAAGTCTCCTGCAAAGGGCATCACTCCCTAGCACAGCTTTCATATCTATGGACAGCTACACAAAAAGACATCGGGGCCATTTATGGGTCTCATCCTACCAAGTGACTGATTGTTGTGCTGTGAGCAAAATTCAATTAGGAGAGCCTGCAAGATCAGCCTCTGTGCTTGTTAGCATCCAGCACAGGGCAGCTGGTTTGGCTGCCTATTGACTGAGCAATCGACAGACAATTGCTGCATCCAGCCACAGAAACATCTGAGGAGTGCAGTTCAGGAATGGGGGAGGTATCCAAATAAAATCAGCTGAAGGGGCTTGATCTACAAGACAATTATAAGTTTCCAAGTTTGCCAACAAAACTTCAGCATTACCCTTATAAAAAATCTTTCATACATGACATTTTGCTTGCCTGCATAAAAATAAACAACTTAAACATTAATTTTGCTGCTCCCACAGCTGTAAACTCTGCAGATCAGGATCCGTCTTCTATGATTGCATCTAAGAGCTCCTGAATCAAACCATCTACACTGAAATGTCATGGGGAAGTCTCAGAAGTACACTACAAAAGTTACCAAAAATCCTCATGGACTTATGCTTATCCCTGCTCCTCTGCTCCCCAGATCACCAGTTCTCTCCCCAAAAGGTTCTCACTTTGCAAGAGAGGGGTCTAATAATCAAAGGCTTTTCCAGAAGAGGATCTACTGGAGGTTTCTAAGAAAGGTGAATGAATGACCTGAAGGTATGTCCTTTGTTGTCTTCCCAGTGTTTGCATGCATTTAAACTAAATCATGTTGTTAGATAGATTGGAGTTGGGTAATTTCCTCCCAGGTACTTAGGACCTGTCACAACTCCTAAATGATTTATCATCATATAAGTCTCAGGAGAGCCTGGGTACAGACGTAACTCAGAAGGGAACTCTGTGGTCAGTGAAACAGCAGAGTTCAGGACAAGACACTTAATTATTTCCCCTCTAAGCTCCACCAAACTTTCCACTGGCTGGGTTCACACCCAGTTCAGTGACCACGCATGTCCCGGCCTGATAAAGGCAAGATTATTCAGCACAGAGGTTTAGCACACACAGTCCTTACACCAATATCCCACCTATTCCACAGATACTTTTATCAAAGTCACCAAGATCTGACACAGCTCAAATGCACAAGTGTGCTGTAAATCTTGGTGCCACATTGCCAGATGATTCCAAAAAAAAAAAAAATATTGAAATAGTCCCAAACTACAGTTTGTGACTGTTGTGAAAGGACTAATGGATTACAGTGAGAGGGGTAAAAACTTCCTGGAGTCTGCTCCAGGCTCACAGTTTGCTGCTATCAGCCCTTAGTTTCACTGCACACAGGAGCCAGCAAATTAAGACTTGAGCTATTATAAAAATGTGCATAATGTCAGAAGCATTTGGTACCCTGAGGATGATGTACTCAGCACAGTCTGACAGTCAGCACTAAATGATGGCAGTGATTTCCAGTGGGACCAGAGTCTGGACACAACATAAGATACAGAGGCACCACCAAGAAGACAGACTTGATGCTGGCCACTTTGGAGTCCTGCATTTTAGGCAGCAAATGGAAAATTTCCTTGGCACTTGCAAAAGATAATCAGAGCAGGAGAAGTAATCAGACTAAACAGGCACTGTCCAACCACTGCAACTAAATACATTATAGCTTCGCTTTGGACTGACACTGCATGGATACTTCATTTAGAAAACAAAAAGGTTTGCCTGTTTTCAGAGTCTTGCAGCTTCCAAATAGTTAAGCAATTGCCATTGTTTTCATCTACAAGGAGAAACTGAGAAATTATTCCCAGTCACAGAGGAGCTGGATAAGCAATTACATATACACAAATCACAAATCCATGTCCACAGGAGAGTTTATCCTCCTCTAACTTCTGACCTGCCCAACAAAACCAAATAAAAATCATCTGCTCACACTTGTCTACAGATAATGGAGTTATTTACTAACTAATCTTCTCCATGAACAATATTTCAAGCATTCGTTCCTCTCCATCTACTTTCCTGTTTTATCCAGCCTGATAAATATAGGAGGCTGTTTCCTCAATTTTATGTTCATTTCCTTCTTATAATTAACCACACTAGCTTTTTACAGCAGCATGAGAAACACCTCATTCCCTGTTAAATTGTCAGTAGATTAAAAACCAACAATTTGTTATATCCTGCTGGACTTACATCATCTCTAAGAAAAAGTGATCTGGATAAACATCTTTCTCTGATATCCTCTATTACAGCTTAGCTTTTGAGGAGGGATCAAAGACATAAGATGAAATTATACAGCATCTTTTTCACCTTCCATCTATCCATTAAAAAAAAAAAAAAAAGGAAGAACAGAAAGAATTCAATCAGCAAACACAAAGTACTTCTCTGCAGGTAGATAGTTGGTAAAACAATCTGCAAAGAGTCCCTGACCTTAACTGAACAACCTCTGAACTGATGCATGATCCCAAGATCTGCCATTTGACCAGAGCACAGCCACTACCCCAAAAACATCATCACAACTGCAACCAGAATTAGATTTGAACCCAGAGACAAGAAACTAGACTTTATTGATCTTCTTACCTGGAATTCAATGACACTGTGGGGAGGCCAGAAACCTGGATTCGTGGGTTGAGTTTAAACTTCTCCTATCTGGTGATTTACAGGCGGTGTCTCTTACAGAAAGCCAACCGACTACTTTTCATTTGGTGTCTGGGTTTGCAGCTTCCTTTAGAAAGCTTCACATGAGTGATAAACTTGTAAATATAAAATGAAATTTGAATCATTACTGTTCCAATTACTGAAATAACCTACATTTGCTAGAATTTTATTCTTTTACTTGTGCTCATTAATAGTATCTAAATGTCAAGCAAAAAGCATCTTTGTGGCTGTGCATTCATCCTACGGTCCAAATTTTTTCACCCAGCAAAGGTCAGAAATTTGCTGAATTACAAATGCAATTGTTTAGAGCAACTTCGTACAACTTAGTGAAAACTGCACTCAATTTGTTCAGCCCAGCATCCTGAAGTTCCCATGGAAAAATTATTGTGCCAGATGTATTAAGTGCAAATAGCATTATAAATTTATTTATAATTAAAACTGCCATTTCTGTGCCTCCTGCCATACCCCACTTTCTGCTGAACAGACACATCACTCCAGCCCTTGCTGTTTCTGTATCTGTTTTAATCTGTGTAACAGTTAAGTCTCTCCATACTCCTGGGAAATGCATCTCAAGAAACTGAGGCAGGAGTAAAGCAGTGTTTCATGGAATGGTCTGGATTGGAAAGGACCTTAAAGATCTTCTAGTCCCAGTCCCCCTGCTGTGGGCAGGGATGCCTTCCCCTAGATCAGGTTGCTCAGAACCCCAGCCAGCCTGGCCTAGAACATTTTCAGGAATGGGGCCTCCACTTCTTTGGGCAACCTGTTCCAGTGCTTCACCATCTGCACAATAAAGAATTTCTTCCTTCCTAATATCTAATCTAACTCTGAAATGATGGAAGTGGGAGCAGAGAAGTTCCCACCTCTCCATTGGCTTTTTCCTTCCCCCTTCACAAGACTGAGCTAAACACAATGGCCTCAAAAGCAAACGTGGCCAGCCTGGACTGTTGTTCCATAGGCTCTGCTTGACTTGTTCCAGTGATGGCATGGGAGACACCAGTGATTTGATCTTCTCCACTAAATGCCTGCAGACACTGAAGAAGGAGCCACCAAGGACACCCAGCTCCTTACGCTGATCAGTGCTCATCTCTTCATGTGCTTCTACCACTGCCCACCCCTGCAGGAGACATCCATACCTGCCTTAGTGCCTACCCCAGGACAGAGAGGCCCCAGCCAGCACAATTTCATCTCTGAACCCCTCCCAGCATCTTGCCACCTTGCTGGCACTGGAACCACAGCCCCTGGCCTCTGCAGCCTGTACCCTTCCCTGCCTCCTCAGGGTTATGAGGCAAACAGCTCCTTGTGGGCTGCAGCAACCCAAATCATGGCACAGCGCACGTCAATGATTCCATAAAACCTAGACAGCATCTGCCAAGGGAGAAGAGCAGGGAAGTATGGTATTAAAGGACTGCATCACTGGGAAAACACCTCTGATGCTGAGCTCAGCTCCATAGTGGCACAGGCATTTCTTACTGCAGAAAATCACACACAGACACAGGAGTCCACAAAGCCAGTACTTCTCCCAGCACAAGATTAACCCATCCACCCAGAGCATCCCTTCAGTTCTCTCTCCCACCAGAGCAGTCCCACAGGACAGCACTGGTTCCAGCATCACTACCTCACAGTAGCACCTCACATGGGATCTTGCTGGGCCAGGACTCAGATATAAGCTTTCCTTGTGAATTTCCAGTTTAGAGCAAGGTTATGGTATCCTTGGTTAAAAAGGCAATAGAAGTACAACTTAATTACCCAGCATTACAACACAGCTCTTCTGAGAGGCTGCAGAATGAAATTGGCACTGTTCTGATGGAATATTCCATGTGGCTAACAACAATTTCATGCAGCCTCAGAGAAGACAGTCAGTTAGCTAATTCTGTTGAAAGGTAAGAGTGACATGCAAAGTGTTATTCTTTCCTTACATGTAGTACAACCATATATTTTCAGGCTATATAGCTTATGTTTTTAGATGAGAAGAAAGCAAAACAAGAAAAAAACATCAAGCTGAAAATAAATTGGATGCAATTCAAAAGGACAGTGGAAAAATACAGGATGACAAAGAGACAGTAAAGCAGCAACTTAATAAAAAAGGATCAGGGCATCACCACTAATCACAAGCAAGCAGTGCCCCGCAAGCACTGTGTGCATCCACACCAGGCAGAATGAACAAACATCCTGCAACACCTGGGAGGGCTGGAGGCAAGTATCACCCAGGAATCAACAGCTCTAAGATCTCAACAGGAAACCTAAATGTAGCCTTGGATATGTGTTTCAGAAGAGACACTCAGGGGACCAACAGGCATCATCAGTGACCAGAAATGTATGGCCTTAAAGAAAGGTTGGACTAACTGATGGTGAGGCAGGCAAGGAGGGAAAAGGCTGAGGACAGACTTGTTACTTCTTTTTGAAGACATGAAAAGTTAGCTGCCAAGCAGAGAAGATTAATTGTCCTCTCTGTCAGGACAACCAAAAGGTTTAAATCATCAGGAGACTTAGAGTAGGCAAGAGAAAGGATTTTTAACAGTGAGAATAGTGAAGATCCAGAGCAGGTCACCTGGGGGTAAGGGGTAAAGCCTTTGTTTGGTGCATATAAGTAAGGTAATTCAGGCAGAAGTCACCCTGTCTTGGGTCAAAGGATGGCCTCTGACTTCTGCAGCTAAACAAACCCATGTCTTTTGAATTTGAAATGTCTCCTTTAGGACATCTAAAGACACCAGCTCTCATTGCACTCCAAGATGTACTCAGGATCACTTGAGGGTGGGATTTGCCCTGCTGACAGGAACTGAGAGACAGACAGTCCGGAGGCACATCAAGGGACCTGGAAGAGATGGTCCTTTTGTCTGTTGGGCTGCAAGTTGGTAGGAAGAAGCCACTGGCTGGCTTCTCACCACCAGCAGTGACCAAACCAACCTGACCTCACAAGTACACTCACTCACGTATTAATTGGGAAAATAAATCATGTGAAAAAGGAACATGAGCAGAAAGAAGCCTGCTGCACCAGAGGGGAAGCTCAGCTTGGCTAAGTGCCTTCCCAGCAGCACATGAGGCTTTGAGCTGTGCAGGTCACAGAGGATGAGCAGCAGGCAGTCTCCATGGGAGGCCACAGATACTTGTGCTATGCTTGCTCCACAAACTCTTTTTCCTCACTGGATACACAACAAAAAAAAATTAAATATCTAACAGCTCCTGTCAATATTAATTCACCCCCAAGTGGCTTGCTATTCACAGCAGGATAACTAAAGCAACACTCATTACTTTAATTAGTGAAGGAGACAAGAAAATACAACCAGAGCTTGCAAAACAGCCACTTTTACTTTATTTGAAATGCCTACACGAGCCCATACTTCTGCCTATAAGATTTGTTGGTACTCTTCTGCTTATGCTGTGTACAGAGCACAATTTCTTTTCTGCTGAGGAGAGTTGCACCACAGCAGAAAATGCACTTCTAAAATTTTTCAGGACAGATATATCCAGAAAGATGTTTTATAACTGGTACTATGAATCCCAGTGCTACACCAAAGCAAGTGATACAGATGCAGCGTCTCCAAAGAGACCAAGAACCAGAAAGCCAACACGTTTCTTCAGCACCCTGCTGTAGTAGTAGTTTATGCCTTTATGCCTGAACTACAATTCCAATCCATGGCTCAGCACACAGGAAATAGGCTTTCATAGACTTTTTCTTTTCAATCAGTCATTCAAAATCCCCTTGCCAGCAATGAAAATTGGTCACCTGCTTTACCCTTTTCTGTGATCAGTCTAGCTCCACACAGGAAAGCAGGAAGCAGGCGTGGTGGATTACACAGTGAGACCTTGAGAGAGAGCACGTCTGTCTGAGCAAGGTTCTGCCACAGCAGTGAAAGACACAATTATGCTCATCATTTTTTAATTAGAAAATGACGTGTGATTTACAAGCCTTAGTACAATGTGGTATTTGAACAGCAAGGAGTGACATTTCCAAACAGCATCACAGGAACTTTTTCTTCCCCTGCCCCACACCCCCAGTCATTTAAGCAAGTCATTCAGACAAAGAGCAAAAGT